>NC_139153.1:6594014-7794014 GCF_964270905.1 Leucopleurus acutus | reverse complement strand
TACTTATTTATGGCTGTGTTGGGTCTTTGTAGCTGTGCAGTCTTTCTCTAGCTGTGGCGAGTAGGGGCTACTCTTCATTGCAGTGCGCGGTCTTATTGCGGTGGCTTCTCTTGTTGCAGAGCATGCGCTCTAGGCACATGGGCTTCAGCAGTTGTGGCACGCAGGCTCAGTAGTTGTGGCTCATGGGCTCTAGAGCGCAGGCTCAGTAGTTGTGTTGGATGGGCTTAGTTGCTCCGCGACATGTGGGATCTTCCCGGACCAGGGCTTGAACCTGTGTCCCCTGCATTGGCAGGCGGATTCTTAACCACTGCACCACCAGGGAAGCCCTATCTCAGATGTATTTCTTTCTTCTTTTGTTTTTTAAAGACACTTTTTAAAAACTATTTATTTATTTACTTATCGGCTGTGTTGGGCCTTGGTTGCTGCACGTGGGCTTTTCTCTAGTTGCAGTTAGCAGGGGCTACTCTTCGTTGCGGTGCGCGGGCTTCTCATTGCAGTGGCTTCTCTTGTTGTGGAGCCTGGGCTCTAGGCGTGCGGGCTTCAGTAGTTGTGGCACACGGGCTTAGTTGCTCCGAGGCATGTGGGATCTTCCTGGACCAGGGCTCGGACCTGTGTCCCCTGCATTGGCAGGTGGATTCTTAACCACTGTGCCACCAGGGAAGTCCCTGAGATGTATTTCTTTGCACATGATTGCACTCTCGTCTGCCCCAATTTCAGCCTCCCCCCCTCTATTCAGTATAGCTTCCATGCTGCTATCAGAGTACTTTCCACTTCAGAGTGTTATTATGGCACTGCCCTGGTCACAAACCAACCCTGGCTCTATACTACCTAGGAAAGTGATGCCCAAACTGTACAATGCATTAGGAATTAGCTGGAGGGCGTGCTAAAACAGAGCCAGCTGGGCCCCACCTGTAGCCCTACTGACTGGGTAGGTCTGGGCCCTGAGAATTTGCATCTTTATTAAGTTCTCAGGTGATGCTGATGTTGCTGGTTCAGGAACCACACTTTTGAGAACCCTTGACCTCAAGAATAAAACCAGTGCTCCTTAACCTGCCATCCAAAGGCTATTCCAGCCTGGTCTCAACCTACTTTCCGCCTCACCTCTCATCTTTCCCTCCCCCTCCACACACCCAGGGCTCCAGTCACACTGAAGTTCTCACGTCTCTCTAAGCAGGCAAGCTGTTCGCACCTTTGTGCCTTGCTGTTCCTTTTGTCTGGAATATCTTCTGATCGGCAACCTCCTTTCCACATCCTCCCCGAAGGCTTTCCTGACCCTCTAAGCTGTTGTTAAACCATTCTCTGTCCCAGGTCCCTACACATTTTGTACATTCTTTTATTATTGCTTTTATTGCCTTGTGTGTTGGTTTTCTGCCCAGCTGCCTTCCCTTCTCTGAAGCCTTAGTCACCTACATAGCTTTTAGCCACGGTAACAGGGTCACTGAGTAAGGAAACAAAAGTATGAATGAGGAAGAGGAGGCAGGTAGATGGAGTGAATAACTCGATGAGGTGAGTGAAGAGAAGAAATGATGAGTGAGTTAATACACGAACAAGTGAGTTATGATCCATTTGTGCTTAGTTCTCTCCTTTGAGTCCTCAGTCACAGATCAGGAAAGGAATTTACCCTCTGACCATTTTTCCACAAAGTTCCAGCCATTCCTTTTTTTTTTTTTTTTTTTGGCTGTGCCCTGTGGCCTTTAGGATCTCAGTTCACCCACCAGGGATTGAACCCAGGCCACGGCAGTGAAAGCCCAGAATCCTAACCACTAGGCCACCAGGTTCTCATTGAGGTGGCTTCTCTTGTTCAGGAGTGTGGGCTCTAGGCACGTGGGCTTCAGTAGTTGTGGCATATGAGCTCAGTAGTTGTGGCTCGTGGGCTTAGTTGCTCCACGGCATGTGGGATCTTCCTGGACCAGGGCTCGAACCCGTGTCCCCTGCATTGGCAGGCAGATTCTTAACCACTGTGCCACCAGGGAAGTCTCCCATTGCTTCCTTCTTACCAGAAGTCACCTGGGACCCAGCATCTAACAGTCAGTTCCCCAGAACTGGCCTGGGGACCCATGCTGGGTCATGTTCCCTATGCCAGGGCTTAATCTCTACCCAATCCTGTTCTCACTCACCCTGGTGTTTCTGAAAGTCAGTTGTAAGGCATTTGGGACTCTGATAAACAATGCTGGTGGATGATTTTCAGGGCCAAGACACAAAAGACTTTTTCACCAAACTGGTGATAAAGTGTCAATATTGTTTCAAATTAAAATTGGAGCCTAGGGAATTCCCTGGAGGTCCAGTGGTTGGGACTCCACACTTCCACTGCTGGGGACAGGTTCAATCCCTGGTCAGGGAACTAGGTTCCTGCAAGCCGTGGGGTCGGCCAAAAAATAAAATAATAAACAAATAAAATCGGAACCTTGAGGTGCTGGAACTAATCTCCCCCTCATCACAGGGAACCCAGCTTTCTCCAAACCCCATAAAGGAAGCCTTCTTTGGCTCCAGCGGACATGGGTATGGCCATAAGAAGGGACTCCCTGTCCTGCTGCGGTTGTCAACTCTGCCAGGGATGGTGCTATCATGGTGGTAACTGTTCCTGCACCAAGGCTGTGTAACCTCAGAAGGCAGTGAACCTTTTTTAGCCTTGATGTCCTCCTCTGTAGGGTAGGGATGTTACTACTCACCTTGCAGATGTGTGGTGAGCATCAAATAAGACATGGGAGTAAAGGGCCCAGCACAGTACTAGGCAGATAGTAGGTGTACAATAGAGAATAACTAGAATAACTAGAATTCTCACAACTGATAAGAAAGTTAAGTTTTTTGCCTAATGAGTCAGGCCCAGTCACTCTTCTAGGGTTTTTCCTTCTATTTATTATATCTACCTTCCTCTCTCACAATTCTACCTAATTTTGGGACCTCAGCTGCCATCCTACCTCCTCCACAAATCTGTCTCTGTTCCTGGAACACTCTATTAACAACGCCTACCATACTTATGGTCTGGTCTAATGGACATGGAAATGAGTAGTGAATTAAGAACAGGGGGTCTGTAGGCAGGGCTGCCATGTATGGTTGCACAGGTTGTGCACTGCCTGAGCCTGGAAGTACCATTCACAGACTATAAGGAAGTGGGGCCCTGATGCACTGTGTAATAAAGAGGCTCTGTGCGCAAGTCAGATGAACTGAGCTTGAAACCTGGCTCGACCACTAATCAATTGTTTGAGCAAGCAACACATGTAAACTCCTGACTTAGCTTCCTTATCTGTGAATGGGATGTTATTAGTTCCTACCATGAGAGATAGTTGAGAAGATTCAGTAGCTTAACGAGTTGAACAGTGCCTTGTAAAGGACTGAATTTACTGAGCACTTAATTTCAGAAATTAAGTGTGGGTGTTTTTTCTGAGAAGGCTGTACACAAGCTAGGGTCAGTGGGTCACCGAAAATCTGCAGCCGTGCCCCCCGACCCCCACCCCTGCCCCACCGCCACGTAGCAGGAGGCAGATCCTCATGCTGTCATTTCTTGAAGGACCCTACTCCACCCTTCTTTTTGCCAAAATCCGCTTTTATTAGGTCTTCTTCAGCTGACAGATGACACCTCCAAAGTAAACTAGCTTAAGCCAAAAGAAGCATTTGTGGGTGGATATAGCTGAACTCTAATGGAGGATCCAGGGCTCCAGGTACATCATGAGTGCTCTGTCTTCTCCATCTCCTGGCTCTGCTCCTCTGTATTGGCTTTATTCTCAGGCAGACTCTTCCATGTGGCAGGAAAATGGGTTACTGGGTGGTTCAAGCTTGTATTTTATAGTTTTTCATATAAAGGAAGAGAAATCCTCCTTTCTTTCTACATCCATAGAGCAATCTTATGGAAGGCCTCTGATTGGCCCAGCTTGGGTCACATGCCCACTCTTTGGATCAATCACTGTGGCTAGAGGGATGGTGGACTGAGATTGGCCAAGCTAGGGCCATGTATCCACGAGTTTGACAGCCCCACAGAGCTACATGGAGTGGGGAGGGGACAGTTCTCCAATAGGAGAGGTGCTGGGCACACAAGAATGTTGGCCGTCCTGGCCATCCTTCTCTACGGTTCAGTTCATAGGTCAGTTCCTCAGGGAAGCTTCCCCTCCCCTCCTCCACGTGGACCTCAACCTTCCCACAGTAAATTGCAAATTATTCTCCGACTCTCTGACACCATAGTTTGGGAACAACTGGAGGCAGGGACGAGAGTGTATTTATTCATCTGTGACTCCCAGGCCTAGCTGCCTAACCGGGGCTGTGGAAGGCACGCTCTTGGTGGCCTATCCAGCATCCATTTCCCCTTCCTCTTCAGATCTTTGTCGGGTTCCACCTTGTCTCCCCACTGCCTTAGGCTTAGTGGGGAAGCTGATTCCATTTTCACGGAGAGTAGTTTAAACCCATTAGAGTCATCCCTTGCCAGTGACTGGTTCAAAAATGGGCACGTAGGACCTAGTTTGGGCTGGTGAGACACAAGGGTGTCTGCGAAAGGCTTCTTGCTCTTTTGGGTGGGCATGGAAGCCAGCTGGCGCCTTCCTGCCCTCTCTCGTGCTGGACAGAAATGAGGAAGCATTTGGCCTCCATCAACTGCTACTGGCTGCCACTGCACAGCTGGAAGGGAACCTACTTTAGGCAAAAGCTGACACCGTGGGAGTGTGGAGACACCTGGACCCTTGATGGCCTTGTTGAGTTGCTGGAGACTGGCTAACTCTGGGTGCCACCCTGCCCCAGGACCACCAGACCCCTAGCTAACACACTTCCTTGTTAAACCACCTTGAGCTGGGGTGTTCTGTTACCTGTGGCCACAAGTATCTTCAGAACGTTCTCCCTGAACGAATGACCTAGGCGAGTGGCCACAGGCTGAGAGCCCTCAAGCATGCCCTCCTAAACTATGCCACCCACACAAGTTCCTTTCTACCCCACAATAACAGACAAAGATTCTGGATGCTTTTTAAAAAAAACCACACCAGTCACTTTATTCTTAAGTTGGTACTTTACAAAACCACAAGGGAGAAGTCCTTGAGGGTGAAAGGGGTAGGGGAGTGGGAGATGGTGAAGAGGGGGATGAGGACAACCCAGAAATGAAGCCCCCCCATCTTGGGGGACCAAGCAGAGACTGGGCCCCAGGCCAGCCCAGCAGGGCCTCTCGTGTCCTGGCTGTACAGAGCTGGGCCAAAAGACCTCAGAGAAGGGTCACAGCTTCTAGAGACTGTCGCCATTAGACAGGCAGCCACAGGCTGAGGCTTCTGGCAGCCCAAAGAAGGAAGTGGGCCTCCCCCTCCCAAGCCGGGGGGAGGCAGCCTGAGGCAGGGGTGAGAGCTACCCGTCCAGCAGCTTTAGGATGCTCTCACGCTCCTTCAGAGTCTTCCAGGCCTGGTCCTTCTCCTTCTTGGTGGGCGTCCGCTTCTTCTGCCGGGCAGCCATGATCTTGCGGAATGCGTCCATGACCTCATTGTCTGCCATGCGGACCCGCTGCCTCAGCTCCTGCCGACTCACCTCCTCCTTTGCCAGCCTGTGGGGACCAGCCGGCCAGGTGCCATGGGAAGCCCACCAGAGTAGGGCTCCTCCCTGTTCCAGACTGAGCCCACCCCACTACCCAGGGCTGCCACTCCTGTGGACCATTTCATACCAAATAGCAAAGTTATTGAGCCACGCTTACATGGTGCCCTGTGCCAGGTACTACCTCTTCAAAAATATCAGCTCAGTTAATCCTAACAACCTTGTGAGGTAGGTACTATTATTCCTATGTTACCAGTGAGGAAATTGAGGCTCAAGGAGGATAAGAAATGCCCCAAGATCCCACAACTAGTGAGGAGGAGATCTGAATCAAGGCAGGCTTCCTCCAAACAATATTCTTTAAAAGGTGTTCTGGGGGCTTCCCTGGTGGCGCAGTGGTTAAGAATCCACCTGCCAATGCAGGGGACACGGGTTCGAGCCCTGGTCCGGGAAGATCCCACATGCCGTGGAGCAACTAAGCCCGTGCACCACAACTACTGAGCCTGCGCTCTAGAGCCCGTGCTCTGCAACAAGAGAAGCCACTGCAATGAAGAGTAGCCCCAGCTCTCTGCAACTAGAGAAAGCCCGTGCACAGCAACGAAGACCCAATGCAGCCAAAAATAAATAAATGAAATAAATTAATTTTAAAAAAAAAGTGTTCTGGTGCCAGCAGAAGACCTGCTTTTACTTCAGGAACCAAATTCCAGAGCAACCTAAGGGTCTAGACAGCCTGAGGTCTAGAGGAGGTGAGTGAGATACCAAACTGACCCCTCCGAATAGAACCTGACCTATAAATTCAATTCATGGTGGAGCTGGAAGGTCACTTAGAGATCTATCTAGTCCAACCTGTTTTCAGAAGGGGAAGCTGCTGCTCAGGGCAGGAGATGCCTTGCTTAAGGCCCTGCAGCTACCCATGCAGGGCTGAGGGCTGCACGCTGGCCTTCTGATAGCCAAGCTAGTTCCTTCACTGCCCATTACTTCTGTAGCTGCACATCCGCACCTCTCTCTCTCTCCCGTCCCCCTCCCTTCCTCAGTACTCTTTCATCTGTATTTTCCTCTTCTAGCCCTTGAAAGGGAACTAGAAAGAGGCTCTGGATTCAGTCTTGGGCTCCAGTCACAGCTTAGCTGTTTATTGGCTGTGTGACCTTCAGCAGAGCACTCATTTCACTGGGCCTTTATTTCCTTATTTGGTAAACAGGGAACACTACTCCCTGGGCTATAGCAGAGATTAAGTAAGAGGGTGTACATAAAGCCCCTGGTACACGGTAGGCACTCAGTATACCCTCATCCTTAAATACCCTAGCAGCTTGCCAGCAACTTCTCCTTCTAATGATGCACGTCTTTACCAGCCACTCACGTGGTGACTGCAAACCCTTTGCCCTGCCTCTCTTCCTAACCCAGCACAACGTCTAAGAGACAGGCAGAGGTGGCCAAATGAACGAGCGTGCCCTGCTCTGCTGGGGCTCTGTGAGGCGGAGACACAGCACCTGCCTACGAGGAGCAAGGGGACTTAGTTGGGCTGCTTCTCTATCTTCCCAAGAAAAGGGTAGCCACTACCATGATCTCCCTACAGATACCACCTGCACCCTTGTTGTGAGGAGTGCAGGGCAAGATGGATGGGAATGAATAGAAAATGAATGACATCGCACGAAAACACTGGTCAGTTCCTGGTGAGGGGCTGGTAGTAATCACAGATGCTCAAGAAAATGTTAACAGTTGATAAACTGAGGTGGAGAGTATACTGGTGTTTACTGTACTACTCTGTCAGAGTTTCTGTGTGTATGAAATTTTTCACAATAGAACTCTGGGGGAGAAAGAAAGTTAAGCATGGAAAGACTTAAAAGTAAACCACACAACAATGCGAATACAGTTAACACCACTGAACCGTACACTTGAAAATGGTTTAGAGGGTAAATTTTGTGTTATTTGTTGTTACCACAATTAGAAGTGAATAAACAAGTCACAGATGCCTGAGATGTAGTCTGTGGAATAAGAATCTGTTTGAGACAAAACCAGTGGGGTGGTGCCCGGCACTGACATTTTTTTCAAAGCCCTCCGGGTGATTTAGAGGCCCTGCTGGGTTTGGAAAGCCTGTCGTAAAGCTCCCGGAAGGTCACCAGCATGGCCAAGGCCTCGCTGGCCACGCCCTGGCCCAGGCATCCTGTCCACACTCACCTCAGCAGGTCGTGCTTCTTGGTGCGGTTGTGGGCACTGAGCGCTTTCAGCTCGGCCTGCCGTTTGCGCAGCTCCGCCAGAACTTCGTCCTCCGAGTCCTCTGCAGGGCGGTCCTCAGATTCCAGCAGGCCCTGGGCGATCAGCTCCTCCTTGATGCGGCTCTCCAGGGACTTGGTATGTGGCACACTGCAGGCAAAGGCAGTGCTCAGCTCAAGGGCCAGCCTGCAAGGGGGACCGCTCTGAGGTGCCCAAGGTTAGTGAACACCTTCCTTTCTCTTTGGGCACTGCCTCTCTATCTATCTACACATAAAAATATAGAGACAGACACATCTGGTCTTGTTGTAAACATACGCAACACATATCGATATGCTATGTAATATAAAATACAGAAAAACCTACAATGCTAACGACCCAAAGAGAATCCCTATTTTGTTATCTGTTACTATTATATGTATTACCATCTTCTTACCACATTACGTTATATACATAAAAATATGTATTTTATGTTCTTATATAAATACTATACGTATTCCAGATTTTGTTACATATTGTTCCCACTTTTTTAATGTATTATTTTAGCTTTTCCCCGCCATGTACCAACATTTAAATATATCTTAAGTAAAAATAGGATCATATTGTCTGTATTGTGCTACAACTGACAGTTTCCACTTATCACTCTATTGTTTACATCTTTGCGTGTCAGTTATATTTCTCTAGTGTGATTAATAGTTGCAAGTTATTTCATCAGATGGAGTTACGACAATTTAGCCAACCAGTCTCCTCCAGGTGGACATTTAGGTTGTTTACAGTAAGAACAGGGCCATGATGAAAACCCTGTACTAAGCCTGTGCACGTGGAAATCCTGGCCCAGCACGCACATCTGACTTCTATTGGTCTTTATCAAAATGTCCTCAGTCTCTCTATTAATGAAGACCACCCATGCTGGGATGGACAAAAGTCAACAGAAGCAGAGGCCAGACTGTGAGGCATGGACAGGATGTCACTCACCTGAAGGGTTTGTTCTGATTGCGGGGAGAGGTGCTTGCCCCATCAGCCCCTGATTCTTTTCCAGACATGTCCGGAATAGGAGAGTCCTCCATGGGGGAAATAATATTTTCCTAGAAGAGCACAGAAATGCATGGAGGGAGAAAGAGCTACAGTATTACCATTTTCCTGCCCCCCTCTGTCCTACACGGACAGTCTTCACATACCAGAAATATCTTTTTATTTTTCTCATCCCACCCGCTGTGGGAAGTCTTCCCAAACCGACTCTAAAAAACTTTGATCATTTTAAAAATTCTTTATTTTGTACTGATACCAAAAGAAGGGAGCACAGAAGAGTGACGGTAACACTCAACAATGGTAATGAGAAGAGCTAAGGTATATTAACCGTTTGCAATGCACCAGGCGCTGCGCTAAGCATGCTGCAGCAGAGGCTGCCAGCTGTCCAAAAGCCATTCTTGCCTTTCTTCCACAGTAGCTGGGCTTATGGCTGCCCAGATACACCACACTTCCCAGCCTCCTCTGCAGTCAGGGGTGGTCATCTGACAAACTCTCTCCAGTGGAAAGTGATTAGAAGAGATAAGAGCCACAGCTGGCCACGGACTTCACACACTCCTCTTTGCTCTTTTTCTGTGGGCTTGGAGTGGCAATCACACTTGGAGTGACCTTGTGCAGAGTGCATGTTTAAGACAGCAAAGCCAGCATACGTGGGGTCCCCATCTGATGGTGTGGAACGGAGATGTCCCCCTACCCCCACCTCAGCCAACCTGGAACGTGTGCCCAGAAAGACGCTATCGTGTTTGAGACAGCCAGGAAACTGAGGCTCAAGAGGTGAAGAGATATGCCTAAGGGCAGCCAGCAGGCATAAAGAAAGGGACCCTGAACCTGGGGTTTGAGTCCTGCTTCTATGTATTAGCTGTGTGACCTCAAGCAAACAGTTCCCTTTTTTGAGCCTCGACCTTGTTGGGTGTAACATGGGGTTAACCACTGTCTTTGCCTCTAACGAGAGGATGTGTAGAAAGCCCCTTGCACGGGGCCTTCAGCCAACGCTCAGCAAAAGTAACTGTGGAGTAGCAGCTACCTTGGGGGCAGGTTAAAAACTGGGAGGGGCATGAGAGGGCCTTCAAGAATACTGATGATGTTTTCTTTTGTGGTCCTGGGGCTGTAAGTGTGCTCATTTGTGAAAACTGATCAAGCTGTACATTTATGACCTATGTACCTTTCTAAATGTATAATGTACTTCAATAAACAATAAAAAATTAAACATTGAAACAGAGTGAATACAGTTCTTGTTTTGGGTTGGGGTGCTCACCTCCACCAAGGCCTGCAGGAGTCGCTGCGTCAGGGCACCAAAGGGGCACCCGTCTTCCGGCTGCTCGTGCTGGGCCTCAGACTTCTTCAGCAGGGCATCCACATCTGAATCGGGTAGAGAAGGGATGGACATGTGTGCTGAAGTGCTAGGAACTCAAGTCCTGGCCTGGGGTGGGCAGGGAGGTGAGGGGCCTACCTTTCGTGTCCAGTTCAGTCAGTGGCCCCATGAGGCCTTTCTTCTTGTCAGCCACAGCTGCTGCCCGGGCCCCGTCCTTCTGCTCCTCCAGCAGGTCCTCCTGTGCCCAGCGCTGGGAGTAGTGCTTCCCCAGGGGCGGGATCTGTGGGAGACATCCCATCCGGTCCCAAAGCAGTAAATACAGGCCAGTTGTGCCTGGGGTGTCAGGGGCTCTCTGCGCGCTTGGGACTGCCAACAGGCTCTTCGTTCATCCCTCATTGCTCCATTTACCTGTCTTCCCAAGTACCTAGCCCAGGGCCAAGGCCTGAGCCTGGTACAGGTGAGAAGAGATAAAGGAGATAAAATCTCTACACTCACAGTCTAGTAAGGAAGCCAGGTACGTACGGAACTGAAACACACAGACGGCAATACAGAACAATTTCCAAGATGTAAGGTGCAGAATGGTGCGTGTACATGGACCTTTTCCGTTGACAGCTGTTATCTCTAGAGAGAACTATAGATCCTAGGGTCAGAAGTGAGAGGAAAATATCTTTCGCATTGCTTGAACTTGTTACTGCCTGTATGGATTACCTTTTCAGATAAATTTTTAAAAAATTCAGACAAGTGAAGTGACAGAGGTAGGTCAAGGTGCTGTGGTGCACACAAGACCGACCAACCTTCTGCTGGGGAATCTGCAAAGCCATTTTGGTGGCGGTAACATGCGATCAGTGGCTCGAAGGGTGTTAGTTTGCCAAGGGGAGAAGGGCATGTGCAGAGGCCCAGAGACCAGCAAGGACCCTGGAGTGAGGGCAAGGTGCTTGTGGGGGCTGATAAATACAGCAGTGGAGAGGGAGTGTGGCCAAGGAAACTGGAGAGGGGCACTGGGGCTGTGCCACCAAGGGCTGAGATGCTTGGACTCGATTCTGTAGGTAACGGGAGCCAGGGGAGGCCATGTCATGAGCACATCCGAACATGACAGCTGAGCTATGGGAGAATTTCCCACCAACACTTTTCTGTATTTTCTACATTTTCTTTAATGGAGCCTTTTTTATTTTCATCATAAAAAAATAAATTTTCATATATTAAAAAAAAGAGAATCCCCCTAGAGCAGCAGTCCCCAAGCTTCTTGGCACCAGGACCGGTTTCGTGGAAGACAGTTTTTCCATGGACCAGGGTGGGGGGCCGGGGGCGGGGGTGGCTCAGGTGGTGACGTCAGCAATGGGGGAGTGGCAGATGAAGCTTCGCTCGCCCGCTGCTCACCTCCTGCTGTGCGGCCCAGTTCCTAACTGGCTGTGGCCCACTACCGGTCCACGGCCCCGGGGTTGGGGACCCCTGCTCTAGAGGGAAGAAAGTGTTAAGAGGCTGTTAAGGTAAAAGCTGATGAAGGCTTGAGCCGAAGCAGAGGGGATGGCGATGAGAGAAAAAGGGAGGATCTCACTGAAGAAGATGCCTTAGGACGTGGTGACCATTTGGATGGGGCAGAAGGGAGGAAGCTGAGAGTTAGAACTTGGGTGTCTGGGTGGGTTAATGGAACAGACGGGAGGCTAGGCAGGGCAGGGAAAGAAGATGATGTACAGCACTGCGATCTCTGATTCTGAGGCACCTCTGAGCCTTCTTGTTCTCCATCACGTCTATCTAGGCCTGGGGTCTCTACCTTGTAATGTTCAGCCTCATCTTCTGGGGGTTTCAGTAGCTCCTCTAGCGTGCGCACCTCCTCACTGGTGATATCGGCACAGTAGGGCTCCACCGAAGCCCAGAATCTGCAGAGAGAAGCAAAGCCTGACGGGGTGCTCCCTGCCCCACCAGCCTAACCCCCGGGCCCTTCCACAGCCTCCAATACCCAAATCCCAAGGCCCATTTATGTCTCCTGGCCCAGAACCTGTTGGGGGCGTCATTCTTGGGGATACGTGGCACGTCAATTGGGTCATCAGTAAATTCATATTCCTGGATCTTGGGCTGAAGGTTTTTGGATTTGGGTCGCCCAGGGCCAGGGCCCGGCCCATGTCCCGCCTTCCCTTCCAGTTTCTGCTTCTTGGGCTTCCCATGTTTGGGGGGAGCACCAAGCTCATGGTCTCGACCCAGCTTCAGGAATCGTCGGTCACCTTTCTTATCCTGCCAGTCGGTGAGGATCTGAAATTCACAGAGACTGTCACTGAGGGGGAGAAGGGAAGACACAGGACAACTCTATCTCCCGGTGAAAAATAAGGATCTAGAACTCAAGAAGGCGCCGTCTCTCCCCCTCCCCTTTTTATCTAGCAAATGCCTACTCATACTGCAAAACTCAGCTCCTTTTCTGTGCCCATCTCACAGGATTTTATTCATATATTTCTCATCATTCCATTCACTTGTTTGTCTGTATTGATTCACCTCTGTAGCACCCAAGCTGGTCACACAGCATTCGGCAGTTCAAACAAGTAGATCACATCTCAGTGCACATTAGCCCTAGGAAAATACGCTGGTGGTAACTTTCTGGTGGAAGCAAGCATGCCTCCCAGCAAACCTTTACTTCAAATGTCACCACAACTGGGAAGCCTTTTCTGAATCAGTTATCCAGCTTCTTAGATGCTAAAATACAACTGATTGTGCCACAGCCCTGCTCAAAAAGCTTCAGTGGATTCCCAGGGACCACAAGTTAATTTTATTCATCTTCTGAAGTCCAGTTAAAATGGCATCTTCTTCCTCTGAGTATCCGGTACTTCGTACCTCCACTGTAGGCCCAATCATGTTGTTTGGTCATAACTAGAATAAACAGAATACTTTGTCTCTTCAAGAAGATTATGAGCTATTGGAGACCAGGAAGTTCATCTTAACCATCTCTGGTCCCCAGGATCTGGCATAGCACCTGGCACCCAGGGCTCAGAGAATATTTATGCCATAAATAGAAATAATGAGAGTCATACGAGTAAATAATGTTTGACATGCTTATTTAGTGTGAGACGTTGGGCTGAGCCTTTGCAAAAAGTCTTTTTAATTCTCACAAAAGCTCTGAGGTAGCTCCTATTATCCAGCCCACCTGGCAGATGGAGAACTGATCCTCAGAGGCAGGAGGTAACTTTTGCAAGCGTTGGAATTTAGCATTGGCAATAGCAACGCTAGCAAGCGCTTAGGTCAGGATTCAAATCCAGGCCTCCCCATTACAGTTCCCCCAGTACTCCTAACCACAACAGCACTTCTCCTGGTACTTGTCTGACCTCCCCTTCCCTTTAGTTGGCAAACTCCCCAAAGGCCAGAACTGTCCTAATTACCTCTCTCTAGTGACTAGCACAGGACCCAGAACATTGTGGGGAGCGAGGGTCACTAGTTGCTTAGTGAGTCAGAAATCTCGCAGTGCATGAGGATCATGCACATTCTTGCACATTTTCCATGTCACGCAAGCCCAGTTTGGGTCTCTCTCTTCCCCACTAAGCTCCTGTAACCCAGGCCTCAGCAGATGAGGCTAACCCATAACTTGTCACAGTCCATCCCTGGTGATGTACCCTCTGTGGGGTATCACCTGGGTTTCGGCCTCAAGCACCCGCAAGCGTCGGCTGGCAGAAGAAAGCAGGGTCTCAAGCTCCAGCTGCAGAGTGTCCAGCTCCTCGATACCGATGCCATCATCCTCAGAGCGGGCCAACACTGCTGTGTAGCGGGGACAGACCTTCAGGTGGTCCACAGACTTGAAGTCGTGGAACTGCAAGGGGCAGTCCTTCAGCTCACTCATGGCCCAGGATAGGGGACGCTGTGGAGCTGGAGAGGAAAGGACCACTGATGGGGGGTGGGGGGAAGTGGCACAAGAAAAGCCCAAGGGCTCCTTCCATCCAGGAGAAAGTCAGCCTTCAGTAACCTATTGACAAGGTTGATGGCACAGCTCCTACTCGTAGAGCACCTACTGTGTGCCAAGTGAGGTGCAGACACATTACTGGCTGCTCATTGAATTCCTCACCCAACCCCATGAGCAGGGACCATGCTCATCTCCATTTTACAGATGAGAAAACTGAGACTCTGTGTGTGTTCATGTCCAAGCTTACCAACATGCAATTTGAATCCAGATAGTTTTGAGTCTGTGCCCCTAACCGCCATGGTATACTACGCTTGTCTTCCTGATGCGCTTCCCTGCAGTTCCACTCTTCCTGAATTCTGCAAAGCCCCAGAGTTCCAAGCATCGCATACTTATTATCTTAATGTTCTTTGTGCCTCCCAGCCTCTTCTTGTCTCACCCCTCCCCACCTCTGCCCCTTCTCTTTGTCCTGATAGTAAAATATGTGGCCTGGTAAGCCAGATATATCTGGATTCAAGCCCAGGCTTGACCAATTTCTATTTATGTAGCCCTGAACATGTTGATGAACTCTCCTGAGTCTCGGTTTTTCCATCCGTAAAATAGGGCAAAAGAAGCCTGAGTCTGTTTCCCCATAATTAGTCTGAATCTGTAAAATGGGGTAACAATAGTACCTACCTCCCAGGGATGTTCTGAGGATTAAGAGATGATGCCCGTCAAGAGCTCAGTTCAGTGCCTGGCACAGAAAAAGTGGGGCTGGTTAATGGCTGGCCCCACCCATGGATCGCCCCAATGTCCCGCCTTTAGGGTCCCAGTCCTCTAAGAACACCCTACCGCGGCCTCCGCCCCCTCTACCTCCTCCTTGCTGCCTCCCACGGCCCCGCGGCCACGGGAGGGGGCGGGGAGTTCCGGTCGGTGCGAGCAACCGCCCCGGAACTGGCTATGTGCGGTGCCCCAGCAGTTGACGCGGGGGCGGAAAGACGCGAGGGCCAGACCCTGTGTCTTTCGGAGGATGGAAGTTTGCGGGCAGCAAGCGAGCCCGCTGCAGGTGGGGTGGAGAGAGTATGCCTCGCGCGGACCCTAGGGAACAGCCCGGCGCCGGGGGGCGGGGCTCGGCGGCCGGGTTCTCTGCCGGGCAGTTAGTCCCGTCGAGCCCCAAAGGCTGCAGGTAGGAGGGGCCCGGAGAAAGGATGGGGGCGCAGAACCGGAAGGATCGAAGGGCTCCTCCGCCTCGCCGTGTCCTAATATGGTGCCCAACCTGAGGCCGGGCTGCACCATTGCATGACTATGAGGGAAGAAGGCGGCAAAGACGACAAGACGGCCAGAGTCGCAAGCAAGAGCTCCATGGGTAACGGGAGAAGCTTGAGTAGTGACTTTACACTTCAGGAGCCTAAAACTACCAAGACAGTCCTAGGGGGAAAACTTCCGAGGGGCCAAATGTTCTTAGCCTCCTCCTCCCCCGCTCGGAGCGTTGATGGTACAGTCCAGACGTCCGGGCGGAGACTGCGGCTGCGCTTCTCGCGAAAGAGAAGGCGGCGCGGGACTGGCCACTTCCGCACTTCCGCTTTCCGGCCCAGCCAGCGCCCGCGATGGTGAGAGACGGGCCCCGGGCCCGGGACCCTCGCTGTTCTGTCTCAGGGATCTGGGACTGGGGGAGATGCGGCTTTGCAGCGGAGAGGCCCTGGGCCGAGGGATGCAGGGGGTGTGGGGGCACCCTGAGGCTGGGAGAAAGAGGGCGGGGCGGGGCCGAGGTGAGGAAGGGGCGAGCGGGGGACGCCCTTGTAAGAAGCAGGCCTTGCGGCTGCATAGTCTGGTCTTTGAAGCAGGTGGGGGATACTGAGGCATGGAGGAAGCCGGAAGTGGGCTCTCCTAGGTTCGTGGTAGCGCCTCGAAGGCACGTAGTAAGCCGCAGCCCGTAGTAGGGCCACCTCCCCACCCAGAGCAGACCTTCACTAAATACACTCCCCTGTTCTCTCTTACCCGCTTGACCCCACAGTTCTCTCAGGGAAACTTCCACACTTGCTTATCCCACTGTTCATGTTGCCCCAGCCTTGCTTCGTTCTCACTGAAGGATCTCTTTTATGCTTCCTCTACGTAGACCTCTTCCTGGTCAGAACTCAACCGTATCAGCCTTACTGTAGAATATAAGCTCTCATACTGCTGACCCCTCCCTTGCAGGAAATCCTCTTGATAACTGTGGGGGTTCCTGGCAATTGAGACTTGGCTCACTACCTTCCCCTCTTTGCACTCTCTCTGGTGATACCTATTTAATGTACAGGTTTTCGTGACCATGTGATTTATGGTGACTCCTAAATCTACCTTCCTAGGTTCACCTGGGAAGGTTCTCGTTCAAGGTTCACCTGGATATCTTGAAGACACCTTGAAATTAGACCTCTGGATCAAAACTCATCTTCTCTCCCTAAACTTGCTCACCCTCTTGTGTTACTTATTCCGCCTTTGTGTCCTCTTATGTCAGCTAGAAAGCTGGGATATTCTTTTTTTGTTTTAATTTAGGCCATGCCTCTTGATTTTTTAAACATCAAACTTGTTGAGATATTACACGGGAATGTGTCTGTTCTATTTTTGAAAGGGCAGGCACCACAGGGCTGGCCACCTAAAATGCACCTTTTTCAGATTTGCTGTCTGAATTTTGACAGAGATAATCTTGCTTGTCCTGCATTGCTCCAGGCCAAGCCCTCATTACCCTCCTTAAATAATCTTCTCTGCCTGCTCTCTCACTTCCCTCTCCTCCAGTCCATTCTCCACAGAGTTGCCATGCAACTGTAGTCATGTAACTTCCTCCTCAGAAAGCCCCAGCAGTTCCTTGCCACCTTAAAAGAAGAGCTACACTCAGTAGCCTGGCATTTGAGATTCCCCATGAATCTCTAGGCTACTACTGCAGCCTCATCCATAGAATCTAAAATGCTTCCTGGCAACACTGTACTCATTACTACTTCTGGAACTCTTACTGCCCTTTTTTGTTATTCTGATCTTGCTTAAGTTATTTTTTTCATTCATTCACTTATTTTACAGAAACTGAGTAAGACAGAGTATATGTAAGGTGCTGACTGACCTAGGTGCAGTGTATGTAAATTTGAATAAAATAGACATGGTCTGTTGACCATGGAGCTTACAGTTTAGTGAAGGAGAAAATTACTTTATTAACGATATATAAAGGGTGTGTCACTGTAAATTATAGTAAGTGCAATGAAGAGCGAAGTCAGGAAAGGCCTCTCTGAGGAAGGAGGAGGCCTTCCCTGAATAAACCAAGATCTAAAGGATGACTTAGGCAAAGAAGGGGGAGAAAAGCCTGCAGATAGATGGTTTGGCATGTGTGAAGGCCTGAGGTGAGAAAAAACTTGGCTAATACGAGGAACTGAAGACAGGCCAGTGTAGCTAGACACCGTTGCCTCTATTGGGAATGTCATTCTACTTTTATCATTGTAAAGTCCTCCTAATCTTATTTCCATCTTCAAATCAAAACCAATTTCTTTTGCAAATAAAAATTGTAAATTTCTTTTACATTTTACCCATTATATCATAGTTACTTTCTCTGTTTTCCTGACCTAGTCGAGCTGTTTTAAGGGTAGAGAAGGTCTTAATCATCTTTGAATTCCCAGGCTGGCACACTGTAGATCTATACATTTGTTGGCTCAAAAGGTAGATTGAAAACAGTCATTCACCTGTATGCTTCTAGACCAGAGTTTCTCAACTTCAGCAGTATTTGGGGCTGAATAATTCTTTGTTGTGCATTGTAGGATATTTAGCAGTATGCCTGACTTCTGTCTACTCAATACCAGTAACCCCTACCCCACCCCACGTTGTAAAAATGAAAAATGTCTTGACATTGCCAAATGTCCCCTGGCAGGCAAAATGGTCCCCTGTTGAGAACCACTGTTCTAAACCTAGAATGAAAGGCACCTTGAAGGCCTAGTCTATTGTGTTTACTGTAGTATCTGAGAGTCAGGGACCCTGAGTACTGCCTGGCTCCTGTGTAGCTGGACTAGGGGACCAGTGGGTTTGGTGAGACAGATTCTGATCCTCTGTTGGCCTTTTTCCTACAGACTGCCACTCTCCGTCCCTACCTGAGTGCCGTGCGGGCCACACTGCAGGCTGCCCTCTGCCTGGAGAATTTCTCCTCCCAGGTGGTAGAACGACACAACAAGCCCGAAGTGGAAGTCAGGTAGGGAAGGAAAAGGGGTGGGGTTGATGGGTGCAGCACCCAGAGATGACTGTGTGCCATGAGTAACTTCCATCCTGGAGTTGTCAGTACAACTACAGTTCACATTTTTTGTCTTGCTGCCAGATGAACAATGGTTCCCAATTTGAAGTTCAGGAAATAGGGTCAGTGGGTTGGCAGGACAAAACTCAGGGGAGAAGCTGCTCTGGAGCCAAGATTGCTTGACACAAGGTGTGACTTCTCAGCGTAGGGCCATTTGGGAATTACCTCCCATGGAGTTAGTGAGCCCTCTGGCAGTTTAAGGAGTAGACTAAGAATTTAGTTACCTGAGATGCCATCTCTATTCTTTTCTAATTTAAAGATCAAGGATTCCGCCCCCCCCACCACCACCCCCCCCCCAAAAAAAAAATGGACTCATCCGTCGTCTACTCCAAATATTCCGTACTTGGGATTATTTTCTCTTATGTAATTTATGTTTTGTAAATAATTATTCTTTTTCCCCTTTAAAATTTAATCTGGGACATATACAACTGAGATAAGCAGTGTTACCACACTAAGTTGATATGATTTGAATTTAAGAAAACTGACAAGATGTTAGGATGTGCCCTTTTATGCTACTTAACATATATGGTTTCCAATAGGCATTTTTAAAGGATAATAGCTCCCAGATAGCACCACCGTAGTTAACTACCAGCTATCATCACAGGGATCCAGGGACATCAAAATGGGAACTGAGCTGAGAGGGATCTTAATGTTGAACAAGTGAATCCTTCTGGATTGATCATTAAAGGAGGCCAGACTGTTCGATTTTAGCTTGTCCTTATCTCTAAGGCAGGTTCTCTTCTCATTCCCTAAACAGTGTATGGGTTTGCCTATAGTTATGAAAATAAGAGCTGTCATTTGTAAAGCTCCTACAGTGTGCCAGGCACACTGTTAGACACTTGACCCTTTTTGATCTCTCTCAGTCCTCAGCAGTGAAATAGGAATCAGAGTCATTTTACAAATGAGGAAGTTGAGATTCCAACAGGGTAACTTGCCCAAGGAAAGTAACAGAGGAGGCTGGATTTCAAAACGTTTTCGCCCTGACTCCAGAGCCTGTGCTCTTTCTGCTGGAGAACACGCTTGCTGCCCCCATCTTGGAGCACCCCTGCTTGTGAGTCTCCTATTCCTTGGACTCTGTGGTCCCAGATAGTGATTCTAGGATCTGCTGTGGGGTCTCCTTGACCATTCTGTTCTTTTATAGTACAGAGGCCTCTGTGATTTTGTGTTTTCAGGAGTAGCAAAGAGCTCCTGCTACAGCCTGTGACCATCAGCAGGAATGAGAAGGAAAAGGTTCTGATTGAAGGCTCCATCAACTCTGTCCGGGTCAGCATTGCTGTGAAACAGGTGAGCTCACCACAGATCCCCTGCCTCACCGGGAGGCCAGGGGCCCCCATGTGAGAGATCAGCATGCCAGATTCAGGGTGCAAAGAAACCCAGGTTCTATTACCAGGAAATGATTTGCCAAACTCATCAGCTCGGCAGATAAAGAGAGATCAGCCCCATCTTCTAGGCCTTGCTCTGCATTAGAAGGCAGGAAATGTAGCAGCCAAGGCTACAGGCCAGTTTGGTGTCAGGTCACAAAACTTTTCCTAAGGAATGAAGGATAAGTCCAGTTCAGAAAAATAAGCAGTAACAGTATCAATTTGATAGCCATAAACTCCGAAAGGGAGATTTAGGGTAAAAATATGAAGTGTAATTTCTTTTTCTTTTAATAAATTTAGTTTATTTATTTTTCACTGCTGGGTCTTCGTTGCCATGCACAGGCTTTCTCTAGTTGCGGCGAGCAGGGGCTACTCTTCCTTGCAGTGTGCAGGCTTCTCATTGTGGTGGTTCCTCTTGTTGCGGAGCACAGGCTCTAGGCACACAGGCTCCAGTAGTTGTGGCGTGTGGGCCCAGTAGTTGTGGCGCATGAACGTAGTAGCTCTGCGGCATGATCTTCCCGGACTAGGGCTCGAACCCATGTCCCCTGCGTTTGCAGGCGGATTCTTAACCACTGCGCCACCAGGGGAGTCTCAGGAAGTGTAATTTCTTAACTTTCCTCTGTGTTTCACAAATGTCTGACACTCCCACTACCACCATAATTTCTGCCGTATTTATCGACTACTTGGACACTTCTTTACTTAATAGATTTCTTTCAATTAACTTATTAACTTATTATTTATTTATTTATTTCTTCTTGGCTATGTTGGGTCTTTGCTGCTGCACGTGGGCCTTGTTTAGTTGCCACAAGTGGGGGCTACTCTTCATTGCAGTATGTGGGCTCTAGGCACGTGGGCTTCAGTAGTTGTGGTGCGTGGGCTTCAGTAGTTGTGGCACGTGGGCTTAGTAGTTGTGGCTCATGGGCTCTAGAGTGCAGGCTCAGTAGTTGTGGCACACGGGCTTAGTTCCTCCGTGGCATGTGGGATCTTCCCGGACCAGGGCTCGAACCCGTGTCCCCTGCATTGACAGGCAGATTATTAACCAGTGCGCCACCAGGGAAGCCCAACTTATTTTCTCCTACTTAAATTTGTTTGAAAAAGAAACTTTGTGCCACAAATGGAAAAACAATACCACTTGCCAAATTGAGGACAAGTCTAAAAAACAAGCACGTTGAAAACAACAAGGTTATTAAGTTCAGACTAGACACTTCTGCCTATAGAAAGCTCTAAGCCAAGGGCCTGCTCTCTTTGTTGAAAGGGGAGATTAACAAGTGTTGGGGGCTGTTAAGGGTGTGTCTGCCCTGTGCAGCAAAATTCTTCCTTCAGAAATGTTGAGAGTTCATCAGGGAGAAACTTTGGGGTTTGTTTGATGTTCATTGTTACTAAAGTGGAGACCACCTAAGGTTATCTCTGATATTCTTCACAGTTATGTATCACAGACTGGAAAATGTAGCACTAGTGAAATAAGAAAGGAAAGGGTAGTTTTGAATATAGATGTGGACTCTGGAAGGAACAGATAAAAGGTTTGGGTTTGCCAGGACTTCCCTGACGGTCCAGTGGTTAAGACTCTGCACTTCTACTGCAGGGGGCACAGGTTCTATCCCTGGTCGGGTAACTCTGCATGCCATGCGGCGTGGCCAAAAAATTAAAATTAAAAAAAGATGTGGGCTTGCCAGAATTACTTTTCTGGAATGGGTGAAGGCAAGATCATGATAACGTCCCATTAAGTTGGAGGGCCCTAATGTAGTAGACCCTCTTTTCAGTTGGCAACCAGTTACCCCACGATTCAGAGTTCAGGTGGTGGTGTTCCAATACCCAACCCCACTACCTCCAGCGAACCTGGGAGAAATTGCAGTCAGAAGACCAGGCTCCAGATTTCTGTTGGCCTAGAGTGTCAGCTTTAGGGAAACACGTTTCTCCTTTGCTCTCGCCAGGCTGATGAGATCGAGAAGATTTTATGTCACAAGTTCATGCGCTTCATGATGATGAGAGCAGAGAACTTCTTTATCCTCCGAAGGAAACCAGTGGAGGTGAGACTGTGTGATCCATATGTTTGTAATACCCAGAATTCCAGTACCGCATCAACTGTTACTGGCCTGGGGTTGTTTCTAGAACTGGGATTGCTGCTCCCCCAGCTGTAGGGCACCCACGGCCTTAGTTGAGAGTTGGCTTTCATTTCGGCTGTTGTGGGAATAAGGGGAATCAGCTTCGGAGGCTGGGTCTACCTCAACCATGGAAAAGGCAAAAAAGATGAGATGCATCGTGCACCTTCCCAGAGCCTATAGTCTAGCGGCAGAAAGGGCATGATGAGTCAGAAATCTAAACTCTGCCACCAACTGAATCAGAGTCTCAAGGCCACAGTTGACATTGGGTCACTTGTTGTCTGACTTTGTACTTGAGTCCTCTCTACAGACTCCCTGCCAGATCGACTCTCTGCCAGTGACTAAGCAACTACCACACAGAGCAGCAAACACCATCGTCAAACACATTAGACATGTTGGCCAAGCTCGTCCTCATCCTGAGCTAAAATTTCTGGTCCTAGATCTAACCTCCAGGGCCACCCAGAATAAATAAAATTGCTCTTCTACACACAGCCCATCTGATAGTTAAAGACCTCAGTCCCATCCTTCTCCCACAGCATCTTCGCTTCTCTCTGGACTAGATGTTCCTTTTGTTTGATGAGATTCTTCTTTGATGAGATTTCCAGTCCCTTCACTCTCCCTTGACTCATTCTGAATGCAACTGTCTGTGCCACAGATAGTCTGCCAGAGATGTCTGATAGACACAAAATTCTCAACTGGGTTTAGTTGATCCAACTGTTGGTTCCTTGGATCCAACATACACACCCCACCAGAGCAGCTGGGCTGCTGCCTGAAGGGCATGTAGCTTGGGATAGGGTCACAAGCAGCTGGAAGCATGTGGCTAAGTGGATGTAGAGGGCATGGCCAGCTCAGCGCCCCCAGGATGCTGATTCTCTCCTGTTTCCTCTCTCCCTGCTCCCCACTGTCTTCCTTCCCTAGGGGTATGACATCAGTTTTCTGATCACCAACTTCCACACAGAGCAGATGTATAAACACAAGTTGGTGGACTTTGTGATCCACTTCATGGAAGAAATCGACAAGGAGATCAGTGAGATGAAGCTGTCGGTCAATGCCCGTGCGCGCATTGTGGCCGAGGAGTTCCTCAAGAATGTAAGTGTAGGGGCCTTCCTGGTTTGTTTCCAGAAGTAGAAAGACCTATGGGTCGTGCTGAGAATTTAGCATCTGGTGGGAAAGTGGTGCCAACTGTGGGTGAATATTTCCTGAGGCCTCTAGGAGCTCTGATGGGCTGCAGGTCAGCCTGATTCCTTGGGGCAGTAGGGCCCGTGCTTCATGTTGGAGAGCTGCAGGGCATTTTCCATCTACGGGGCCTGGAGGATGCCTCTCTTAGTCGCTCATTTCTACATCTCAAAGTGTACACAGTCCTTCCCTGTATCTAGTTCAATCCCCGAGTGAGGCAAGTTAAATCCACATGTGAATTTTCTAGGAGTATAGGGCAGTTAATCAGAGTATAATTCCACTTTTCAAACAGACTGGAATAGTTTCCTTTGGCATCTGCTTCTCAGGCTTAAAGTCATGATTTCTTCAGCCTGTTTTCCATCGTTTTCACGGCTTAAGTCCTACAGATCCCTCTTTAGTTGTTTGTGCCTTCGTGACGGAAAGGACTACAGCCCTTTGAGGAGGACGAATTGTTTACACTGATGAAGTGATGACACAGTTGTTCTTTTTTAGTCATTCACGACGTGCCTTCTTTTTTTTTTCTTTTTCCAAACAGTCCTTGGTTTGTTGTTATGTTCCCCTCAGAGTCAACTATGATCCCTAGATGGTAGAATTAGTGTTTACTCCTACCAGTGCATACAGATCCAGCCCCGGAGGAGCTCAGATTCCTGAAAATGGATATTACACCCGCTTCCCCTGGGCTTTAATTATACTGAGGACAGCCAGTACAAACTAGCTGTACTGTGCAGCCAGGGGAACACGCTTGTTCAGGTCACACAGGCCGTGGAGTCAGGCCACATATGTGTGAGTCCGGCTCCACTGCTTCCTCGGGCATGTTACAGAACCTCTCGACTAAGCCTCAGTTTCCTCGGCTGTGAAGTGAGACTGTTAATTAATACGTACCATTCAGTGTGGTTGAGCATTAATGAAGAAATGTGTATAAAGCATATCACCTGGTGAATTTCCCTGTATTGTAGCACAAGGTTATATGGCCAGGGCACTGCGAGGCCTCTGAACTCAACTGAAGAAAAATAGTTCTTGTCCCAATTTAGTATTTGGGTCATTCATTCAGCAGTCATTTAGTTGTTACAGTAAGTACATTTCTGTGGTAATACAGCTAAAAATGTACATTCAAGTATCGCATTTAATACCTAAAACAATCTTTGAATCAGGTGGCATCCCCATTCCATAGATGAGTTATCTGGGCTCTGGAAGTTAAGTCATATGTCCAAGGTGCCTCAGCCAGTAAGTGAAGGAACCAGGAATTGGAGTTTTCAGACTCAAGATCTAAGATAGTATAATGGCATCAGGTGCATGTAAGGGTCGGGCCGGTAATGTACATGAGTGAGGCGGGCCGTGTGGGGATCTGGTGAGCACATGCCTCACCTGAAGAGGATCACCACCGCACAGCTCTGGCCCTCCGTGGCTTCATCAAAAGAATCTCAAAATCTGGATCTTTGTGCAGTGTGCTATATTTTCAAGGTTGGCTAATTCATATTCATATCGACTAATTCATATTCTTTTAAACCGTGGGCCAAACAGTGCTCATCTTTGGGCTGAGTTCAGCTCGTGGGCCATTGGTCCACAACCTCTGGTCTATAAAATGTCCAGGGCTGTTCTAGGCACCATGGGAGATATTTGAGGTTAGAAAGCATTTCAAGGGCCTGCCTTACTTGGAGGACCACCCAGAGCTTGACACAGAGTACCAGATCCTGGGTCCCTCTCTGAATCCCCAAGCATTTGCATGTGAGCCCCCACTTCTAAAGAAGGCAACCTCAGTTCAGTAAGCCCGGCACAGTGACAGGGCTTTCTGGCAGCCCTTGTGGCACGACCAAGGGGAGCTGTGGAAAAACCCACGTCACCCTTAATTTTTCTGCCTTGTCCAGTGCTAGGTTTTAGGGCCAGTGCCCCAAAGGTCACACTGCTGAATGCTGGCTAAATTAGAGTGTGCCCACAGGGTGTCCTGAGACCGACCCCTGCCCTGCAGAGATCTGAGTACAGCTGCAGCTCTCAACTCAGCCCACCTCCCCAGAGCAGGCCTGCGAGGATACAGTAATAACATCATTCACCGCCTCTTGGTTCTCTTGACAGTTCTAAAGCATCTGGCTGGATCTCGTGGCCTTCCCCCTCAGACTCCCCCGTGTCTCTGCGAAGGCGTCCTGGAGTTACTCCCCAGAGCAGCGGTGGCGACGGCGGCAGCAGCAGCGGAGGGGAGCTGGGTGTCGGGGTGGGCATTAGATGTGGGAGGGGGGGGTGTGCTTGCTAGCTGGGCAGCAAAGCAGCAGTGGACCTGCCCCAAGGCCACATGTGCCTGGTCAGGCTGGCTTCTGATGTTCAGTCCCCTGGGCCGGGACAGATTTTTTTTTAACGTCTTGAAACTTAAAACTCTGTGCTTGTAGGAGACTGTAACCTTTTTGTCTTTTTTTTTTTTTTTTTTTTAAACAAACAACCTCCACCTCCAGTGGCTGTGACTGGTCCCAGTGATTGTACCTTATTGGTCGCTGTGGGTCTGGGCGGGCCTGGAGCCAGAAGGCGACTACTGTTCCTCCCTGGAGCCACCACAGGTGGGGAGGGAGGGAGGTTTCAGACTCCAGTTCCTCTCCCTCGTTCTCTTATTTCCTTGGGCCAATAGAAGCGGTGGAGACCCTCTGCCAGCTTCCTGAGCTCTGCCTGAACATGGCCACCCAGCACTGATTGGGGACAAGGGCTGAACTGGTGGCCACCAGCCACGCCTAGGAGCTGGGGCCTGAAAGCTAGGCAACCTCTGGCTGCAGGGGCCTCTTCGTGCCCTCCCAGCTGAGAGGGGCCGCTGTTTCGCCTTGTCTGTCAGTGCAGTGCCTGTGCTAGAGGTGGAGAGGTGAGTCCTCCAGAGCTTCCCGGCTGGGGCCTCCTGCCTGCTCTGGCTCCTCTGCTCCCACGCTCGCTGTACCTTTTCTTATTCTGGTGGATCCTCCCTCCCCTAATTAAAGTCTCTTTTTGCCCCTCTGGGGGTGCATGAGGTCTGTGCTCTCTGTGTATACCTGAAAAGCTGGGAGGTGAGGCTTTTTCTTCCCTAAAACCATCTGGCTGGCACTTGGGCCTGGGGGTCCCCACCAGAGACAGTTTCGTGATTGGCCCTGGCGTTAGTCCTGCCGAGGGCCCTAACCCAAGAGACCTCTATTGCAGTCCAGGCTCCACCCATTTCTGAAACTGCTCTCTCTGCCTATATAGAGCTTTGATTCTTTTCATGTAATGAGCTCATTTGAGCTAGAAGGTAACCTCAGAGAAATAATGATCCCATTTCATGGCTAAGGAAACTGAGGTTCCATGAGATGCAGCAGTCTGCCCCGAATCTCCCAGCTAGTGAGCAAGAGGGTAGAGTTCAAATCCAAGATTTCTGCCTTTACCTGTGCTGACAGTAATCACTAGCCACGTGTGTCTAATTGTTACAGTTAAAAAAGTTTAAAATCTGTCTCAGTCCTACCAGTGCTCAATAGCTACAAGTTGCTGATGCCTGCCGGGTCACAGGGTATGTAAATAGAACATTTCCATCATTGCAGAAAGTTCTCTTGGGCAGCACTAAACCTTAGTGATACCTTGAAGTTAAAAAAAAAATGTCTTGAGTCCTGATTCTTACTGATGAATTTGAGCAAGTTATTTATAGTCTGTGCTTCAGTTTCTTAAAGTGGAGATAATGTAAATCTGACACAGTACCTGCCGTACAGGTACTGAATAAATAGTAACTGATTTTTCCACCAGCCCAGCATCCAAGCTGTTTGGTAACTTCCATTGTGCTGGATGTGGGGGATGACATCATCCCTGTCTCAGGGAGACTTGGGGGCCAGTAAAATGCCTGGGTGTGTGAATAGGTGCGTTGAAGCATTTCAGATTCACTACTGGAAGTCTGGGGGTACCCACAGGGGGTGTTTTTATGGAAGAGGATGTCAGGAAAAGTTTCAGAAGGGTTGGCCTTTGAGCTGAGTTTTCAAGAGTTTCTTCCATGTGGCCAAAAGGGGGTCTCTTGAAACAGGACAAGGTACTGTTAAAGGATGGAGGGGCTGAGGGTGGGGGCAGCTTGGACAGCTGTCATCCCCTTTATGACTACCTCTGTGACTCTCCCCCTCCTGCCTTGCAGAATTAGGTGTGCCCTTCTCTGGGGCATATGGCTGTATCCTAGCTTTGCAGTGAATGTTGCTTTCAAGAAGGTGCTCACGGTGAAGGTGGATGTCCAATAGAGTATGGTAGCTGCTCACTCAGCCCTCACAGGACAGCATTGCCTGGGTGAGCCAACTAGAACTCTCATTTGTCACAGATCCATCTCTCAGGGTTCAGAGCCCCTAGAACCAAATTTGCTGCTGGTGAGTACAGACCGGACGGTTGCCAATCAGCCGGTCCTCTCCTGACGGCATGCCTTTTGGGAAGCCCAGTCACCAGCCACAGGGTTGGGAAGAGTGATTTCAGTGGTTAGGGTTGGCTGGACAGCTCTGTGGAGGACCCACCGTCACTGTATGAGCAGATCTACCAGTGAATAAAAAAGCTGCGTTCGTGGACTTTGCTTGAGTGGGCATTGCTACAGTTTGCCTCGCAGACTGTCCATTTGGTACTTGCATTACTGGTAGGCAACCCTCTGAGTGATGACATGGACTTGTGTTTAATAGCATTTCTTTGTGTGTGTGTGTGGTACGCGGGCCTCTCACTGTTGTGGCCTCTCTCGTTGCGGAGCACGGGCTCCGGACGCGCAGGCACAGCGGCCATGGCTCACAGGCCCAGCCGCTCCGTGGCATGTGGGATCTTCCCGGACCGGGGCACGAACCCGTGTCCCCTGCATCGGTAGGCAGACTCTCAACCACTGCGCCACCAGGGAAGCCCTAATAGCAATTCTGTTTCAGAGTGGGGCTCTGGAGTCAGATCTGGGTTCCAATGCTGCCTCTGCTGTGCGATTTAAGGCAAATTATTTAACGTCTTGGAGCCTTATTTATCTCACCTGTGACATTTGAGGTTAACACTTTCCTACTACTTCCAAAAAGGTTGCTTACAGTCTTGTCTTGAGGGCTGTTGCATAACTTGTTTTTTTCCGCAGTCGACTCAAACAATGATACTTTATTTCCGAGGGGTTTTTTTTGGGGGGGGGGGCGGGGTGTGTTCTGCACTTCATTATTTTCCCCATAATACTGCCCTGGCTTTCAAATCTACCCCCAAGGACCTTACCCTAGCTCCATCTGCCAGGTCCTGCAGATCTGATCAGGTCTCACCAGGACACTGGCTTCCTTTTAGTTCCCCAGGAAGGTTCTTACTCTCTCAGGGCTGTTGCTGAGAATTTCCTCTCCCTGGAATGCTATTCCTCCCCTGGCAAACTCCTCAACACCTTTGCATTCTGCAGGCTTCAGCTTAAATGTCATCTCTTAAGAGAGGACATCCTTGATTACCTTATATAAAGTGTGCCCCCTTCCTAGTTTCAGTTCATTGCTTGTTCATTGCCCTTATCATACCTACACCTGTTTTATTCCTGTGTTGCTTGCTTTTTGTTTGTTTCCCCTTCACTTGGCTGTAAGCTCCGTGAAATCAGGGACCATCCCTAGGTTGTTCTTCCGGTCCCCAGCACCTAGCTCACCACGTAGCATGTGGTCCCCTATGAATACTGCGGAATAACTGAAGCCCCAGGAAGCGCTGGATAAAGAATCAGGACTCTGTTAGAAACTGGCGGACCAGTGAGTGCCCTGCGCTTCCAACTCCAGCGCCCTGTTCATTAAGGGTCTGGGGCAGGTGAGGCTCGGAGTTTGGCCTGCTGGAAGTAGTCCCACCGAACCAGGCCCCCGAGGCCTGATTGTGCCGGGTGAATGGTTTCTAAGGCGACAAAAGACAGAGGGCGGGGCCTCAGAACGGAGGGCCCAGCTCGGGCACCGAAAGGCCCTCCTGCGAGACGCGGCTGCGCGCGGACGGGAGGCGGGCTCTGGGGCCCTGGGAACGCGCGCGCGCGCGGCGAGAGGTGCACGCACGGCCCCGACGCGGCGCTGCTCCTGAGGGCGGGGGAGCTGGGGGCTGTACCTCGCGGCTCCACCGCCTGGTACCGCCAGGACGCGGGTCCCGTGTGCAGCTGGCCGCGAAAGCCGCTGCCGCCCGAGCCGCGCACCAGTCCCCCCGCCCCATGGCCCTGGGCGCGCCACTCCGAGTTCCAGCTTCCAGAGGAGGCTCCGGCAGGCGGCCAACGCTGGGCAGGCAGCCCAGCCTCGGCGCTCCGCCTAGGCTGCGACCTCGAGTCCTCGGCCCACGGCAGCCACGCCCAGGGAGCCGCGGATCCCTGCCCCCCCTGGGCCCTCGCCCACCCCGGCCCAGGAGGACGACCCGCCGCAGGACGGTGAGGCCCTTTGCGGCCCGCCCCTCCTGGCCCGAGGCAGTTGGGGCCAGGACCAGAAGACTGGGGGCGGACGTGGGGATCCGGAGAAGAGCTGTAGAGGATGAGCATCCGGATGAAGAGTGGAGAGAGAGGAGGGGTGCCAACCCCAACCCCACTGCGCATCTTTCTGCAGGTTCTCTTGTCCTTTGGCGAGGATTCTCCAAGGCGTCTCAACACATGGGCCGGCTCAGAAACGCCAAGATCCACGTGGAGAGAGCTATCAAGGTCGGAGGGAGCTTGGGGGTCTAGAAAGGGCCTGGAGAGTGGCTCATCCTGCCTCCCTGCACTATTTTCTCCCATCCTTAGAAAACATACAAGAAAAAAATCCTTGGTCCCTTGATCCACACCCATCTTCAAATACTTCCCCATTTTTCAATACCCCCTTCACAGCCAGACTTCTTGGCAGAATTGTCTACTTCACCTGGGATTCACTCCTCAGCTCCCACCACTCTGGTTCCCTGCCCTTCCCCACTCCCATCGGGAACCACTCTAGTCAAGGTCACTGGTGACCTCCGAGGAGCCAGATCCAGCAGTCAGTCCCTCTTCTGTCCTGACCTTAGTTTGACACCTTAGGCACCGACCCCCCACACGTACCTTCCCTTTTGGCTGCCTGCACACTCCTAGTTCTCCTTTCTCCCTCCCTGGCAGCTACTTTTCAGTTGCCTTTGAAGACTTCTTGGGACACTCCTGGTTCCCTGGGTCCCTCTCCACACCTGTCTCCTTGGCCGTGAGTCCAGTCAGTGTGCTGTGCCCCCTCCATGCCCTTTCCAGCCCAGCTTGTCCTCTAACTGCACGCTCCAGAGATCCAGCCCCCCACTTGACATCGCCCAGGGAACATCAAAGCATTTCAGACCCATGTCCCAAACCATACTCTTGATTTTCCTGCCCAAACCTGTTCTCCTCCCTACTCTCTGATCTCCTCCATCTCCCAGTTGTTCAAGCCAGACATCTGATCTTTCTGTTCCCTCACCCACACATCTAATCCCATCAGCAAAACTAGTCTCTATTTCCAAAACGAATCTCACCTCTATTGCCTTGTTCCCATCCATCTCCACTGTAAGAACCTGCAGAAACAACAACAGCCTTCTGCCTCGTCTCCCTGCTTCCATCCTTGTCCCCTCCATCTGTTTTCTGTACGACAGCAAGCCAGCAAGCCACACTTACGGCCTCCAACTATGTCACTCCCTCCCTTCACTTTATTGCTTCATGCTACTCTTAATATAAAATTCAAGTTCTTAATATAAAATTCAAGGCCTGCAGGACCTTCCACAGTCTACTTCTACCTCTCAGGAGGTCTCCCCCTCATTTTCCACACTCCATTCACCCTGGCTTCCTTCCAGTTCCTCCCAACCTCTCCAGCCTCAAGACCTTTGCACATGCTTTTCCCTCTGCCTGAACTGCCATTTGCCCGGCTCTGCACATTCCTGGCTCCTTCTCAGCCTCCCCTGACTGTTTCTCTGGGTCCCCATTAAGATCCAGTTTCTCGAGCTCGCCAGCCTGGATGTAAATTCCTGCTCTTTCACTTAACCACTGTGTGGCCAAGCTACTCAATCTCTCTATGTCTCTGTTTCATAACCAGTTAAGTGGTGATAATAGTATCTATTAAAAATACATATCATTGTTAGTAATGTATATAAGTGATTAACACATAGAAGGTGCTCAGTAAATATTAGCAAATAAATATAGTTACTCTTGTGATGATTATTATGCAGATTATTTTTCTATTTATTTATAGCCTGTCTCTTCTACTGGAATATAAAAATTTCCTGAAGGCAGAGGCCATAGCTGTCTGGTTCACCGTTATATCCCCTGTGACAGGCACTTAGGCTATACTTACTGAACAAGCATTCTTCTGTCACCTTGCAGCAGAAGAAGATTTTCATGATCCAAGGCTGCTACCCTGTGATCCGGTGGCTTTTGCGCCGGAGGGGCTGGGTGGAGAAGAAGATGGTCCATCACTTGGGTACCACGCTGCCACCACCACACAAGGATCTGGGTGACAGTGACACCACTGAGGATGGTGAGCAATCCCTCCCTTTCCCCAAACTTCCTGAGTCCCATCCCTTTGGTTCCCGCTGTCCCAGGGTTGAGGCTGTGATATGGGCCTGTGGGGTGGGGACAGGGGCCTTACCAGGCCTGGTCTCTGCATCCACAGAGGACGAAGATGAGGATGAAGCATTCCGGCTACCACAGCTGTTCGACTTCGATGATTTACTGGAATTTGATGACCTGCATGGGACGCATGCTCTGATGGTGAGGGCCCAGGGGGCTGGACAGGGGTCTGCTTCGTTTGAGGGAGAGCACTAGAGTCCAGCTGGGTGACCCCAGACAAGTCCTTTCCTTCTCTGGGCCTCAGTTTCCCTATCTGTGATAAAAACGGATTGGTTCTCTAAAGCCTAGGTAGGCCAGCGGAGTGGTGAGGGACACAGACAAGGCTGGCCTGGGTTCAGAACTGTTTGTTGCTAGGTTGTTATCAGAAGCCGGCACAACCTGCACGCCTGGTAATTTCCCCCTTCCAAATAAAAACCCCATAGTTCATCTTCCCCCGTCCCCAGCAAGGGAAGGCTAGCAGGAAGGGCTTAAAACGTTTTGAAAGAGGCTGGTATGATGTTGTGGAGGGTGTGTGTGCTGAGATGGGGACACTTGGCTTTCAATCTTGGCACCACCACTTACTGAGCTGAACTAGACCAAACTGCCGTTTTCGTCTGTCAGGGGAGGTTGAGGACTGCCACTTCCATATGGCCCAACCTTATGAGCCCTTGGACAAGTCCCTGTGCCTCAGTTCCCTCATCTGTGAAATGGGGATAATGGTAGCACCTACCTCATAGCGTCGTAGTGAGGATTAAACGAGTTGACATGGCAAGCTTAGAACAGGGCCTGGCACATGGTGTTACAGGTTATCAATAGTCCTACCTCCCAGAGTTGCAGGAAGGACGGAGAGAGGTGGAGCCCACGAGAGAGCCTTTGTCACATGCAGTGTGCCCATCAGCTTGGAGGCACAGTCATGCCACTGAGCAAGTCACTCATGGCCAAGAGCCAGAACAAGGTGTGGTGTTCAGGTGTGGGGCTTAGTCACTGCCTGGGGGCACCTGGCCAAAGGAGCTGCGAGCTCACCTGCTCTCTGCTCACGCAGTGTGTGCCCCGGAGGAAGAGATGTCTTTTCTTAATGTACACAAAGATGGCGTGTGGGCTAGAGGCCCCCTTGATAGCAACCTTTCCTTCCATTCTCCCACCTTGCTCAGCAGGGCGGGGAGAAGCCTCCTCAGGCCTTGTGCTGCCCACATTAGCCTCCCCTGTCTCCTCCCCTCCCCACAGTCGCGCATGGTTCGGAACGAGATCCCCTACTTCATCTGGACCACTCGGCGGAACATGCTGGACTGTCGCTTCCTCTCCAAGGATCAAATGATAAACCACTATGCCCAGGCGGGCTCCTTTACCACAAAGGTGGGTTCTCCAGGGCGCGGGCATGGCAGCTTCTAACCCCCCCACCCTTGGGCCGGCAACCTCACTCCCTGTTCTCCTCGTCAGTAAGAGTTTTCAGGAGATGGGGAGGTATATGACTCAGTGGGATTCGGACACGCCTGGGTTCAAATCTAACCCCTGCAGCATGTCTGCCACATGTAGACATGATGCCTAACATAGATTCCAGGATCCAAATGGGATCTGGAGACAGAACAAACACCAAGTCCGGTGATAGTGAACAGGAGGACCCTTCTCTCCAAGCAGAGCATATCTGGCTGATGGATCCATTATATCTTAGCTGGGTTTATTAACAAGTGACTTTACCTCTCTGAGCCTCAGGTCCCTCATCTTTTTTTTTTTTTTAATTTATTTATTTTTGGCTGCTTTGGGTCTTCGTTGCTGTGCGGAGGCTTCCTCTAGTTGGGGCGAGTGGGGCCTACTCTTTGTTGTGGTGCGCGGGCTTCTCATTGCGGTGGCTTCTCTCATTGCGGAGCACAGGCTCTAGGGGCGCTGGCTTCAGTAGTTGTGGCTCGCGGGCTTAGTTGCTCCACGGCATGTGGGATCTTCCCGGACCAGAGATTGAACCCGTGTCCCCTGCATTGGCAGGCGGATTCTTAAGCACTGCGCCACCAGGGAAGCCCAGGTTCCTCATCTTTAAATGAGAATACCAGTAAGACCTATCATCTAGGGTTATGGCAAGAATGATAGGCTTTATAACTGAGACCTGCTAGTATATTATTAGTGTGGACTGGGAGGATTCCTAGAGAAGGCAGGTATTTAAGGGTGTGAAAGAGTGGATGGGAAGGATGTGGGGCATACTCGGCGGAGGAACCACATGGGCAACACGGGGAGGTGGACGTGAGTGGGTCAAGCCTAGCAAGTGGGGCAGAGGCCCTGAGCACGTCCAAGCAGGGTCCCCTTGAGCTGTCTGGGTGTGTGCCAAGTGTGGGGGCCCTTGGAGGCCCTCTGGGCCAGTGCCACCCTGCCCCCTCAGCGGCTAACTCCATAGGTGGGTCTGTGTCTCAATCTCCGGAATTTGCCGTGGTTTGACGAGGCCGATGCCGACTCCTTCTTCCCGCGCTGCTACCGCCTGGGGGCTGAGGATGACAAAAAGGCCTTCATAGGTAAGGAGATGCCAGCCCCATGCCTGGACCCTCAAGCCGAGGGATGAGCGCTAAAGCCCTGGCTGGTGTTGGAGAGCAAAGGGCCCCTCTCCTCATGCCCTCATCTACCCCAGCAGATATCCTTCTCCCTCCCCAATCCTTATCTTTCCCTAATGTACCTCCCTTAATGAGCCTCCTGCCTTGGTCAACCCAGACCTCCAGAAGAGCTGATGTAGCTTAGTTTACTTTCTAGAGCAGGTTCTAAAAGTTGGTCTCTTGGTTGAGTTTGGAATCCAGAATAAGTTCCAACCTTGTGTCAGATTCCACTGGCTAGACTGGGTTCCAAACCTAGAAAAGGCTCTAGACTTCGGGATTCTCAGGCAGAGTAGGCTCCGACTCCAGCACATGCCCTAAAGTCAGGTCAGAATTTGGATCCAGAATAGATGCTAGGTTTAAATTAGTCTCCAAATCTGATATAGATTCTGGGCCAAGGTCTGGTTCTCAGGCTAGATAAGTATCAAAAGTGGATCAGGACATTGTAAATCAACTATACATCAATTAAAAAATAAAATTTAAAAAAAATCACCAAAAGAAAAAAAAAAAAGTGGATCAGGAACAGAAGAGAGAAAGCAGACAGCAGATCCAGGCATGATTCTGAAGGTAGAGTATGAGCCAAGTCAGGTGAGGTTCTGGGTCTGGTTCTACAGTTGAAACAGAAGCCAGGTTCTAGTCCGGGTTCTAGAATCAGAAACAGTAGTCAGGTTCCGGATCCAAAATGGGGCAGGTCATGCTCAGGTTCCGGAACCAGAATAGTCCTGGAGCCTAGAGGCTGAGCAGGGTATCCCCTGCCCCCGGAGCAGAGGACTTCTGGCTGACAGCTGCCCGCAACGTTCTCAAGCTGGTGGTAAAGTCAGAATGGAAGTCATACTCTATCCAAGCAGAAGAGGCAGAGGCCCCAGGTAAGCACTGTGGTTACCTCCACCCCCCAGTCGCTTATCCTCCCACCCAGCCACACACCCATCCACCTGTTCATCCACGCATCTGTCTTTGTATTTTTCTCATCCATCTGCCCATCCACCACCCCTTCCTACCAGCCCATCCGTACATTTATCCACCCATCTGTCCACCCTTTGTCCATCCATCTGCCTACCTTCTCACCCACCCGACTCATGCACCTACCCATTCATCCATCCATTCATCTTCCCCCCCACTGTCGTTCTGTTCATTCACCTACTTCTCTCAGCTCCTCTCTCCCTATCCATCTAGCCACTCCACCTTCCTACCTATCTACCTATCTGTCCTTGTCTCCCCATCCATTTACCTCTTTTCCATCCAGCCATCCACCACCTATGTGTCCTCCGGCCCATCCACTCATCATTTTTCTGTCCCAACCACCTACCCAAGTGTCTTCCTATACATTTGTTAATTGACCCACTGCCTCATTCAGCCCTCCTATGGGCCTGGCATGTGGCCAAGCACTCTAGAGAGGACAGACTAAGAGGATGTGGTCCATCCCTGCCCTGTGGGGAGCTCAGGTCTGTGAGGAGAGGAAGCTGTGCAACCATGTAGTTTCACTTGGTCTGAGGACTCCTTGTGCCTTGTGAAGGGGGACACAGAGAGTCCCTCGCTGCCTGCTGGCTCAACCCATTGCTTGCCTTTTCCCTCTCTGGACTTAGCTCCTACCTCACAGCCTCCACCCTGTAACCCAGGGTCTAATCAGCCAGGGATTCGAAGAAGTGAGGGGCAGCTCTACTGGGAGGAGGAAAATCCCTGGCTCTTCCAGAGGCCGACTGCCCAATTGCTGTCTCTTGGGTGTGTCAGGTGCAAAGAAGACGGTCATGTGTCGGGATCAGGGGCACAAAGGCCCCAGGCGTGTCAGAACTCCCAAGCACGGAGAGGCTGCAGGTGTGTGCTGGGGTTATAGGTGCTGAGATGCTTCGGGGACATTTAGGGTGGAGCCTCAAACGAGTGATAGGTCCTGGGACACTGAGGGCCAAGGGTGAGCACTGGGGCCGCAGGTGAATTTAGAACAAAAGCCCCAGGTGAGTGATAGGTCCCAGGGCAGTAGGGGATGCAGGTGTGTGCTGGGCCTCAGGTGTATTTAGGGTGAAGTCTCAGGTAAGTGACAGGCCTTGGGGCAGTGGGGGCCATGGCATATGGGATAGTGACAGCCCCCTCCCTGTCTCTACAGGAGACAAGCAGCCCAAGAAACAAGAGAAAAAGCCGGTGACGGTGTCCCCAGAGTTTGTGGATGAGGCTCTGTGTGCTTGCGAGGAGCACCTTAACAACGTGGCCCACGTGGACATTGACAAGGACATGGAGGCCCCGCTCTACCTGAGCCCTGAGGGCTGGTCCCACTTCCTCCAGCGCTACTATCAAGTGGTCCAGTGAGTACCTCTGCAGCCCTGGCCATGGGGCATGGCAGGTGCTCCTTGCTCTCGGGCAGCTTCCGTGTTCTGAGCTGATGCTCAGGGACAGACCCTCTCTGTCGAGTGCTGCCCCCATCTCTCTCCAAACCTCCCCGTTTTGTTCACCCCACTATTCTCCTTCTTCAGAACCCCCAAGAGCTCCCACTGCCTTCATAATAGGGTCCAAACTACTCTTCCCAGACCTTGACATAGCATAGTGACCAAGATCATGGCTGTGCTGTCAGATAGACCTGAGTCTGCCTTTGCCGCTTCCAAGCTCTGTGACCTTGGGAACATCACTAATCCTTATGAGCTTTGCTTTTCTCAAATGTAAAATTGGTTTAAAAATAATGTCTGCCTGAAAGGTAGGATTAGACAGGATAATCTGTATGATGTTCTCAGCACTGACTCTTAGTTTTCACTCACAAAGTAAGACTCTATTAAGTCATTTAGATTTTATCCTGCAGGCCAACGTTTCCCAAAGTGTACTACACAGGAGGCTAGTACTACAGGCTGTAAATAGAGTTTATGAAAAAGGGGCTTTTGTGGTCCATCACATTTGGAAAACATTGGGTTAAACAAAGTTAGTTAAAATAGGTTTCCTTGACGCAGGACTTTTCAGAACCTATGGGTGGTGTAAACCTCCAAGAGAGACAGCGTGTGCAGTATATCCTGTACTTAGGTGACCCCAGCCCCCCGCCCCAAGCATCCTGAGCGGTTGCGTTTGCAGAACACACTCCGGGAAAAGGTTCTTGAGCAGAGCAAAGGAGTATTGAGATGGACCTGGAGCTGTTGTAGAGAGACTCTGTTCAGCAGGGTGTGTGGGAGAGCCTGGACGGAGGAGGACCCTGAAGGCAGGAGCACACTCAGCATTTACCAAGCCCCTCCTGTGTGCCAGGAGTTGTGCCAGGCTCCAGAAATGAAACGAAGTCCCTGCCCTCAGGGGCACACAGCAGTAAGCTTGGCGGGGGGAGTGCCAGGGCCCTCAGCTGGCATGGTGTTAGAATAGAAAGGAACAGACAGATTTAATGATTGATGGAGACTGAAGAACTAATAAATGAACTTTGGAAGAATGACTTACCAAGCAAACCCACATCACTGATGAATAATTCATTTGTATCTTTTTTTAAACATTGGGAAACAAAAACTAGGTGACCCCGTACTTTCCCCTCACCTGTCAGAAAACATGAAGCCACCCTTCTTAAATTAAGAATGATCAGAACTGAGTTAGAACAGTAGGTGGAAAGAATGTCAGTCCTCTGCATTTCCGGATGTGGGGCAAGTTGGGGGCTGGAGGAACCTCTCAAAAGTCAGGATTACATAAAATATTACATCATATAACATTGCCTTGAATTGTTCAGTACAGATCATTAGCTTCTATTAATTTATTCAGTATTATCGCTGCTTCTCAACTTTTTAAAAAACAAATCCATGACGCACCAGCCAGGCTTTTTTTTTTTCCCCGCTCCCCCCACCAACCAGGCTTTTATCAAGGTTCACTTTCCACAGAAACACTGTTTATTTTTTTGCTAAATATAAAATCATATTGTCATGTTGAATACACTTTTTCAAGTTGCACGTGCCCCTGCCACCACCACGTGACACTTTCTTGGGCCAAATCACGGATTTGCTCAGCAGATTCTTTATGCCATGGCCACAGAAAAGTTTCCAGCAAACCTTGTGGAAATAGAAGAGCCAGGACTTACGTGTGAGTAAGAGGCCTTGCCAAGCCCCCTCCATCTGACTGTCCCCGTTCCTGGCACTGCCCAGCTGCTGCTGCTGCTCCTGCCTTAGCAACAGAGAGACAAGTTCTCCGTGGCTGGAGACATTCAAGAGGCTAAGATGTTAAAGAGACGTTACCATCTAGTGGAGGCTTCCTTCGTATTCATTCAGAAGAAAACAAATGGGAGAGTTTGGATGAGGCTACCATCTGGGGTATTTTGTGACTTGGTTTAGCTGAGGACATTCTGCGTCCTGTAGGGAACAGGTCCCTCTTTGTCCATGAACCCTTATCAGTACAGCCCAGTTGCTGAGGCCAGCTCCCGCCAGAGGACTTACTTATCCAACCAGTCATTCAGTTAACAAACTTTCAGGGAGCACCTAATAAGTGCTGGGTACTGCTTGGGGTTGGGACTACAGCAGAGAATAACAACTACAAAAAATATTCCTGCCCTCATAAAGCTTACGTTCCAGTGAGCGGAGACAGGCAATAACCAAATGGGTCTGGGTGTCAGGTGGTAGGTGATGGGAAGAGAAATAAATCAAGGAGATGTGTCATACAGATGTGCTAGAAAAGAATTAGACTAAGGGGCTTCCCTGGTGGCACAGTGGTTGAGAGTCCGCCTGCCGATGCAGGGGACACGGGTTCGTGCCCCGGTCGGGGAAGATCCCACATGCCGCGGAGCGGCTAGGCCCGTGAGCCATGGCCGCTGGGCCTGCGCGTCCAGAACTTGTGCTCTGCAGCGGGACAGGGCACAGCAGTGAGAGGCCCACGTACCGCAAAAAAAAAAAAAAAAAAAAAAAGAATTAGACTAGAAAGGGGCCACCTATCAACCAGTGTTAGGTTCTGATTAGGAGGGGAATGAACCCCCCCCAAAGCACCTGTGGATGGAAGAATCAGGAAGAGTGGAGTTTGCATCCTGCCACTTAACTCAGTGTGTGGCCTTGGGCAAATCCCTCAACTCTCCAACCTTCAGTTTATACTTCTCTAAAATGGGACCGGTAACATCTCCCTGGAGATGGATTAGTGATAATATAGATAAAGCCCTTGGCACAGTGCCTGGCACATAGTGGTGCCTCATCATTTGATGCTGGTATGATTAAATTCTATCAAAGGCAGTTTTAATGTAATAGAAAGGGAGGTGGCAGAAGGTGGAGTGTTGGAGTGAGGGGGGTGCAGTAGGTAGAATGTCCCCATCCTCTCCCATTCCAGCAGTCTGGGACGGTGCCCTGGGCAGGGTGGATTTGGGGGACAGCCTGAGCATGGGGCTGGAGGTTTGGGAGAGACCTATCTGGATCTCTAGGGGAAGGGCGTGACCAAAGCTGGTTGGACCATGGCCAGGGAGCTTTTGTCTCCCCTTGCCTTGTTCACCAGGATGCCCCCAGGCCCAGCCCTGCCCAAGTCCCATCATCTCCCCACAGCGAGGGGGCAGAACTCAGGTACCTCGACACTCAGGTCCAGCGCTGTGAGGACATCCTGCAGCAGCTGCGGGCCGTGGTGCCCCAGATGGACATGGAAGGAGATCGCAACATCTGGATCGTGAAGCCGGGAGCCAAGTCCCGTGGACGAGGTGGGGGTCAGCCCCTGCTTCCTGTACCAGCACCCTACACCCTCCCCAGCTAGAGGCCAGGGAAGTTAAATAGTACAGGTTCTGTTGGAGCCAAACTACCTAGGTTCGAATCCCAGCTCTGCTACTTACATGCTGTGTGACCTTGAACAAGTTATATCACTTCTCTGAACCTCAGTTCCCTTATCTGTTGAGGATTAAACAAAGTAGTACATCTACCACTCAGCATGGTGCCTGGCACAGTAGCCACCCCATCAATGTTGGCTGCTGTGATGATGATGCCAGCACCTCCTCTCCTGCCCTGAGGGTTTAGGTTAATGCTTTAGGCAGGTCTGGTGATACTCACATGCAGTTGCTTGTCATCTAAGGGCTCTCATATTTGACCAGTGCATCCTTGTGAGGGTATAGTACAGGGGTCAAGGGTATGGATGCTGGGAGCGAGACTTCCTGGATTCAAACCCCAGCTCTGCCTCCTAATATCCATAAGACCTCGGGCAGGTTAGTTAACCTCTTCCGTGCCTCATTTTCATCATTGTTGAAATGAAGCCAATAATGCCTACCTGAGAGGATTACATGAGAATCATATATGGAAAGTGCTTAGATCCTGCACTTTTACAGAGTACCTGCTATGTAATAACAGCTATTATTATTCTGACTGCTTAGCATGAATGGAATTTGAACAGGGCAGCCAGCAAGCTGGGGTGGTGCATTAGCCCAGCCTTTAAAAGATGGTTAAGGACTTCCAAGATGTAAAAAACAGACTTCTGGCAGCAGATCGCTCCACGTACTGCCTGCCCTTGGGTGAATTTGTTCATGTCCAAGTGAAGCTGTCGCAGCTCCACACACTATGGGACACTCCTGTTGGGACGTCTTTTCAAAACCAGCATCATAGTCTTTTCTTTTTCTACCTTGGAAATAGTTTTGTTAGTTTTTTCCAAGTATGAAAATACGTATTTGTTATTTTTTTAAAAAAGATCAGACAGTACAGAAAAGTGGAAGGAAGCAAAGGCACCCTTGATTTCCCTGAGATAACTACAATTCACCTTGTGATGTGTTTCTTTCTATACTTTCTTCTATGCATCTGGAGAGAGTGTGCATGTTTTATTTTATTTTAAATAAGAGCATACTATTTGGTAGCTTCCTTTTTTCATTTATTATATCTTTCCATATCAGTGAGTATTACTCATTTATTTTTTGCACCTTTCTTTTTTCTTAACAGTAGATCTTGGAGATCACTCCATTTTAGTACATCTAGATCTGCTTTTCTTCCCCGCCTGTTTTTAGCTTATTATTATAGACACTTTTCAAACATACACAAAAGCAGAGAGAATAATACAGTGAATCCCAAAGTATTTCAACATTTTCTCTCCATTTTTAGAAAAACTTAATTGAAATATGTATACAATATACTTCACTGAAAAGGGTATACATTGTGAATATACAACTCAGTGAATTGTCACATAGTGAACACACTCGTGGAAACAGCACCCACATCATGAAATACAGCACCCTAGAGGGCCCCCTCCCATGCCATCTCCAGGTCTCTACCTCCCTGCAATGGGAACCCCTATGCTGACTTATAACACCAGAGATTAGTGTTGCCTGTTTTTGAATTTTATATATAAGTACAGTAGGTGCTTTCTTACCTCATTCTGTTTTACAGCTGCATAGTCTAATCTTGTTTAGATGTACTCTCGTGGTCTTACCTAGTCCTTTTCTGATGGATATTTAGATGGCCACCATTTTTTTTCCTGTTTATTTGATTATTGATTGATGAATTGCTATTGCAAGCAACACTGTGATGAATATCCTGTGCAGATATCTTAGTAGCCTTTCCATTTATTTCCTTAGGATAAATTCCTAAAAGTGAAATTGCTGGGTCAGAGGTCATGAACAGCCTCAATCTTTGGCTATACAAGGCGTCATGTTATTGGGAATCTTAGTGATCATTCTGGCCATTTGAGAAAGGATCTGGCTTGGGAACCCGGCACAAGTTATTCTGTGCCATTGGCGGGCAATCAGACTGTTTGAGGGGCCAAACAATGAAGAAATGAGATTGATTTGTGTGTTTGTTTGCCTTGTGATTCTTACTGTAGACCCTTGAACAACATGGGTTTGAACTGCATGGGTCCACATATATGCGGATTTCTTTCGCTGTGTACATACTTCAGTACTACATGATCTGTTGTTGGTTGAATCCGTGGGTGCGGAACCACGGATACAGGGGGCCTACTGTAAAGTTATTTGATAATTTTTGACTGCTCGGAGGGTTGGCGCTCCTAATCCCCGTGTTGTTCAAGGGTCAGCTGTATATATCAGCATTAAAATAACGCCTTTTTAGCATAAGATACTTAACTTCACTCGTTATAAAACATAAAATTAAAATATCATTCTACCTAAGAGAATGGCAAAAATAAATCATCAACAGTGTTGATAGAATGTGGGCAAACACACAATCTCATACACTCTTACTGGGAGTGCAGATTGGTAGAACATCTTTGTTCTATAAAGTGAAAAAATGCACATACCCTTTGAGCCAGCAAATCTATAGCTAGAGATGTTTTCCACAGGTAACTAGTAATAATGATACGAGTTAACATTTACTGAATGCTCACCAAGTGCCAAGCAGTGTTCCAATTCCTTAGCATGTTTAAGTGCATAGAATCCTATGAAACTGAGGCACACACAACTCTTCCATAACCTGGGAGCCTATCCATAGGACCTGGAAGCAGCTCTTGGCTGCCTCTGGGGAAGGAGATGTATTTTTTTTCATTGTATACCCTTTTGTACTGCCTACTTTTCACTTCTGTTGTTTTATATTCCATTAGTTATTGTGAAAAACTAATCAAAGTCATTTATGCACATGGTTTTTAAAAAAGCCCAATACTGTTTGAATTGTTATCCGTGCATATATTCCTTTTCATCAAATAAAACTGGTTAATTTTTTTTTAAACTTTAAATCCTTAGCAGATTCTCAGCTTTCCCAAAGGGGACAGGGAGAAGGGGGCAGGCTCACCCATTTGGGCCTATCAGTCCTTTGGGGATGAGAGCTTATGATGAGCTGTCCATCTCCCAGCCCAAGCCTGGCCTGATCCCTGACCACCCTGTTTCCCCCGAAGGCATCATGTGCATGGACCACCTGGAGGAGATGCTGAAGCTGGTGGATGGCAATCCTATGATGATGAAGGACGGCAAGTGGGTGGTGCAGAAGTATATTGAGCAGCCCCTGCTCATCTTTGGTACCAAGTTTGATCTGAGACAGTGGTTCCTGGTGACCGACTGGAACCCGCTTACTGTGTGGTTCTACCGCGACAGCTACATCCGCTTCTCTACACAGCCCTTCTCCTTGAAGAACCTGGACAAGTGAGCCTCCCCCAGAACCCTCACTCCCATGAGCTCCCAGTCTAGCTGGGGAGCTGGCAGGAAGCAGCGATTCCAAGGCAATGCGGGGCTCCAAACACACTCTGCAGGCAGGCAGGCCTCTATCCATCCAACACCTGTGTGTACCCTGTGCCGTTCAGTGTTCTAGGCACGTGGGACACAGCAGTGAACAAAACGAGCCCAGCCCTCAAGAGTTCATATTCCAACAGGGAGAAACAGACAAGCCATGAACATAATCAGTAAAATCATCTAATGGGTTAAAAGTGATATGTGTTATGGAAGAAAGGATGTAGAGCAGGGTAAAGGGGGATCAGGAGAATTGCAAGAGGAGAGAGGCAGGTTGCAGCGTTCATTTCGGGGGAGAGGAAGCCTGTTGAGCCCTCGGTTCAAATTCCGTCTCTGAAGCTTCCAAGCTCTGTGTCTTGGGTCAGGTGAAAACCTATCGTATTTAAGCTTCCGTTGCCACATCTGAAGAATGGAGGCAGTAATATGGAGCTCATAGCTGTCGGCTACTGAGTGCTCTGTATGTGACGATTGCTAAGCACTTCATGTATGTTATCTCAGTCCTCTGTGAAAACCCGGTGAAGTGGTACTGTTACTTACCCCCATTTTACAGATGTTGAAAGGAGCCTATGGGTTAAATGACTTATGTAAGGTCTTACCAGTCAGCGATGAAGATAGAACTTGAACACGTGTCTTGGTGACCATGGGGCCCGTACTCTTAACCACCTTCTTATCTTCCAGGCACTGGGAGGGTTAACTGACACTGTCACAAAGCACTTAACACTGTGGCCCCTGTAGTTAGTGCCCTCAGAGAGGTCCTGAGTGAAGACTGGTAGTGGCCCTAGAAGAATGTGATGAGGCCTTTGTCACCTCAAGCTGAATGGTCCAGAGTGTGCCGGGCTGGTTCCGGGGTTTGCCTGCCCTCCCCACGTTTGGGTGGGAGGGGCACAGGGAGCCAGCCCTCAGCTTTCTGCTCTCTGTCCCAGCTCCGTGCACCTGTGCAACAACTCCATCCAGAAGCACCTGGAGAATTCGTGCCACCGACACCCACTGCTGCCCTCAGATAACATGTGGTCAAGCCAGAAGTTCCAGGCCCACCTGCAGGAGATGGGGGCCCCGAACGCCTGGTCCACCATCATCGTGCCTGGCATGAAGGCTGCGGTGATCCACGCCCTGCAGACCTCCCAGGACACCGTGCAGTGTCGGAAGGCCAGCTTCGAGCTCTATGGCGCTGACTTTGTGTTCGGTGAGGACTTCCAGCCCTGGCTGATCGAGATCAACGCCAGCCCCACCATGGCACCCTCCACGGCTGTCACCGCCCGGCTCTGTGCCGGCGTACAGGCCGACACCCTGCGCGTGGTCATCGACCAGCGGCTGGACCGCAGCTGTGACACGGGGGCCTTCGAGCTCATCTACAAACAGGTGAGGTGGCCAGGCCCAGGCAGCACCCAGGGAGGCCTTCCCATAGTGGAGCTCAGGGCTTTGCGGTCACATAAACCCAGCTCAAGTCCTGGTCCTGCCACAGTGACTGGGTACAGCCACTTCACCCCCTTGAGCCTCCATTTCCCCATCTGTAAGATGGACATGCTATAACCATCTTTCTCCTGGGGTTTGGGAGATGAAATGAGTTAACATGTGGATAATATTTCTAGAGAGGCCAGTAGCATAGTGTTAAAAGCGTAGACTCTGAAACCTTCCTGGGTTCAAATCCTGGCTCAAATTCCTAACCTCTAGGGGTCTCAGTTTCCTTATTTGTAGAGCGGGAATGAAAATGGTACCTACGTCATAAGATTGTGAAAATTAAATGAGCTGATACAGGTAAAGCATTTTAGAGGTGCCTGGCACATAGTAAATGCTACAGAGGTTTTAGCTATTGTTAGTACCTAGTAAGGTTGTTAGGAGTTTTATGATAAATGCCATCACTGTAAAGTGCCTCACATATAGTAAGAGCCAATTTGAGGAGGCTGCTATTATTATTGTTATGTTATTATTGTTGTTGTTATTATTTATTTTACCTCGTTCCAAAAAGAGGTTTGAATCCACTTATTGGAATAAGATTTTTAATAGTCAGAAAACTGACTTCAAGTGTTTCTGAACGCTGCAAGTAATTTCCTGTGGTTATTAAATTAAGTATCCTAAACCTTCTGATTAGGATTAGGCTTCCATCAAAGTTTGGCCACAGGGAGAGAATGTGCTGATCGTATAACCCAAGTGTCCTGGTCTTTGTCAGTTACTGATTGTATCTTAAATTAATATATTGACATTTTGGCTTCAAAAAATGTAAATGAGGAAACATAAGGACAGGAAAATAAGATGAAGCAAAGGGGAAGGGAAAGTTTTAACTTAGTGGTTCCCAAATGCTGATCACAGGCCAGAATCTCCCGGAAAGTTTTCCAAAGGTACTGTTGTCAGGAAGCCCCACCCCCAGAGGTTGACCCGAAATGACTGGTTTAGGGACTATGCATCTGTACTTTTCAAATATCCTAGTTATGCCCAAAATCTCTTATAGCCAAGTCTTTTTGTTTTGGTTTTGTAAACCAACATGTAATCAAGATTCACGCTTTGCATTGGTTGTTTTGTCTCTTTCATTTCCTTTCTTTGCTTTTTTTTTTTTTTTTTTAAATAGGTACTCCCACTCAGAAAGGAGAGGCAGGGTGGGAAGTACATAGGAATCATTAGTCCATAGCAATTGTGAAACCCACCGTGGCACTTAATTCTCCTTTTGCTCTTAGGATCCATTATTACTTTCTAGGAGTTCCCTGTGTCTCTTGCTTCCATCCATTGGGAAGTCAGTTCAGCCTTGAGTCATCCTCCCTCTTCTGTGATCATGCTCGGTAGTTCTTAGTCTGTTACCTGCTCAAAGAATTTTGGGGGTACAGAAGCCTCTTCCATTTCATATTGCATCTGTCCCTTTCAGTCCAAGTTGATATTTTTAAAAGCCTTGTGGGTTTCTTGTATATCAATTTATAACCCATTTTATTACACAAAGGCCATGTCCACAGATCTTAGAGATAAACTCTTCTCTCTTCTATGAGGCTGATGTAGGACAACAGCCCTCAAAATTATAGAAGCCCTACTGTTAACAGAGAGGGCCTGCAACCCTGTCTTTTAACTCAAAATGTGTTAAAGACTTAATCATAAGACCTACAGGTATACACTTGGGATGCTGAAAAGACCTGCAGCTGCTTTAAAGGACCTATTAGGCATGGCTTAGATTTCTCTGAAGTTTTTTTTGTTTTGTTTTGTTTTTAGATATCATTGACGTACAACGTGGTTAGTTTCAGATGTACAACATAATATTTGTATATATTGTGAAATGATCACCAGTAAGTCTAGTTAACATCTATCACCACAGTTACAATTTTTTTTTCCTTGCATTTACTTTCTCAGCAACTTTCAAGTATGCAATACAGCATTATTAACTATAGTCACCATTCTATACCTTACATGACTTATTTATTTTGTAACTGAAAGTTTGTAACTTTTTATCCCCTTCACCCATTTTGCCCACCCACCAACTATCTTTCTCTGTATCAGTGAATTCAGTTTGTTTTTGACTTTAGATTCCACATATAATTGAAATTATATGGTGTTTGTCTTTCTCTGTCTGACTTATTTCACTTAGCATAATGCCCTCAAGGTCTATCCACATTGCCACAAATGGCAAGATTTTCTTCTTTTTATTTATTTATTTTTTGGGTCCACGCCATGCTGCATGTGGGATCTTAGTTCCCTGACCAGGGATAGAACCCATGCTCCCTTGCAGTGGTAGCACAGAGCCTTAAACCACTGGACCACCAGGGAACTCCTGAGATTTTCTTCTTTTTAATGGCTGAGTAATATTCCATTGTATATTTATATATACCACATTTTCGTTGTCTACTCATCCATGAGTGGATGCTTACGTTGCTTCCATGTGTTGGTTATTGTAAATAATGCTGCCATGAACATGGGCTTGCAGATATCTTTTCGAGTTAGTGTTTTCATTTCCTTCAGGTAAACACCCAGAAGTGGAATTGCTGGATCATATGGTAGTTATATGTTTAACTTTTCAAGAAATCTCCATACTGTTTTCCATAGTGCCTGTAGCGATTTACATTCCCACCAACCATGCACAAGGGTTCCCTTTTCCTTACATCCTCGCCAACACTTGTAATTTTTTGTCTTTCGGATGATAGCCATTCTAACAGGTGTAAGATGATATCTCACTGTGGCTTTGATTTGCATTTCCCTGATGATTAGTGATGTTGAGCACATATTCATGTACCTGTTGGCCATCTGTATGTCTTCTAAAATATGTCTATTCAGATCCTCTGCCCATTTTCTAATCAGATTGTCTTCATATATTTTGGGGACCTCCCTTGTGGTCCAGTGGACAAGACTCCGTGCTTCCATTGCAGGGGGTGTGGGTTAGATGCCTGGTCGGGGAACTAAGAACCCGCATGCCACATAGTGCAGCCCAAAAAAAAAAAAAAAAAAGATTGTGTTTGGATATAAACCTCTTACAAATGATTTACAAACATTTTCTCCCATTTGATAGGTTGTCTTTTTTTTTAATTTTATTTTTTTATACAGCAGATTCTTATTAGTTATCCATTTTATACATATTAGTGTATACATGTCAATCCCAATCTCCCAGTTCATCCCACCACCACCACCCCCCTGCCACCGCTTCCCCCTCTTGGTGTCCATACGTTTGTTCTCTACATCTCCATCTCAATTTCTGCCCTGCAAACCAGTTCATCTGTACCATTTTTCTAGGTTCTACATGTATGCGTTAATATACGATATTTGTTTTTCTCTTTCTGATTTATCTCACTCTGTATGACAGTCTCTAGATCCATCCACGTCTCTACAAATGACCCAATTTCATTCCTTTTTATGGCTGAGTACTATTCCATTGTATATGTGCACCACATCTTCGACAGACCATTCATCTGTCGATGGGCATTTAGGTTGCTTCCGTGACCTGGCTGTTGTAAATAGTGCTGCAATGAATACTGGGGTGCATGTGTCTTTTTGAATTATGGTTTTCTCTGGGTATATGCACAGTAGTGGGATTGCTGGGTCATATGGTAATTCTATTTTTAGTTTTTTAAGGAACCTCCATACTGTTCTCCATAGGGACTGTATCAATTTACATTCCCACCAACAGTGCAGGAAGGTTCCCTTTTCTCCACACCCTCTCCAGCGTTTGTTGTTTGTAGATTTTCTGACGATGCCCATTCTAACTGGTGTGAGGTGATAACCTCATTGTAGTTTTGATTTGAATTGCTCTAATAATTAGTGATGTTGAGCACGTTTTCACGTGCTTCTTGGCCATCTGTATGTCTTCCTTAGAGAAATGTCTATTTAGGTCTAATGCCCATTTTTGGATTGGGGTTTTCGTTTTTTGAATATTGAGCTGCAGGAGTTGTTTATATATTTTGGAGATTAATCCTTTGTCCGTTGATTTGTTTGCAAATATTTTCTCCCGTTCTGAGGGTTGTCTTTTCGTCTTGTTTGTAGTTTCCTTTGCTGTGTAAAAGCTTTCAAGTTTCATTAGGTCCCATTTGTTTAATTGTGCTTTTTATTTCCATTACTCTAGGAGGTGGATCAAAAAAGATCTTGCTGTGATTTATGTCAAAGTGTGTTCTTCCTATGTTTTCCTCTAAGAGTTTTATAGTGTCCAGTCTCTAATCCATTAGGTCTCTAATCCATTTTGAGTGTATTTTTGTGTATGGTGTCAGGGAGTGTTCTAATTTCATTCTTTCACATGTAGCTGTCCAGTTTTCTCAGCACCACTTATTGAAGAGAACTGTCTTTTCTCCATTGTATATCCTTGCCTCCTTTGTCATAGATTAGTTGACCATAGGTGCGTGGGTTTATCTCTGGGCTTTCTATCCTGTTCCATTGATCTGTATTTCTGTTTTTGTGCCAGTACCATATTGTCTTGATTACTGTAGCTATGTAGTACAGTCTGAAGTCAGGGAGTCTGATTCCTCCAGCTCTGTATTTTTCCCTCAAGACTGCTTTGGCTATTTGGGGTCTTTTGACCCCAAAACCCAAATTTTAAGAGTTTTTGTTCTAGTTCTGTAAAAAATGCCATTGGTAATTTGATAGAGATTGCATTGAATCTGTAGATTGCTTTGGGTAGTATAGTCATTTTCACAATATTGATTCTTCCAATCCAAGAACATGGTATATCTCTCCATCTGTTTGTATCGTTTTGAATTTCTTTCATCACTGTCTTATAGTTTTCTGCATACAGGTCTTTTGTCTCCCTAGGTAGGTTTATTCCTAGGTATTTTATTCTTTTTGTTGCAGTGGTAAATGGGAGTGTTTCCTTAATTTCTCTTTCAGATTTTTCATCATTAGTGTATAGGAATGCAAGAGATTTCTGTGCATTAATTTTGTATCCTGCAACCTTACCAAATTCATTGATTAGCTCTAGTAGTTTTCTGGAGGCATCTTTAGGATTCTCTATGTATAGTATCATGTTATCTGCAAACAGTGACAGTTTTACTTCTTCTTTTCAAATTTGTATTCCTTTTATTTCTTTTTCTTCTCTGATTGCTGTTTCTAGGACTTCCAAAAGTATGTTGAATAATAGTGGTGAGAGTGGACATCCTTGTCTTGTTGCTGATCTTAGAGGAAATGTTTTCAGTTTTTCACCATTGAGAATGATGTGTGCTGTGGGTTTGTCATATATGACCTTTATTATGTTGATGAAGCTTCCCTCTTTGCCCACTTTCTGGAGAGTTTTTACTATAAATGAGTGTTGAATTTTGTCAAAAGCTTTTTCTGCATCTATTGAGATGACCATATGGTTTTTCTTCTTCAATTTGTTAATATGGTGTATCACATTGATTGATCTGCGTATATTGAAGAATCCTTGCATCCCTGGGATAAATCACACTTGATCATGGTGTATGATCCGCTTAATGTGTTGTTGGATTCTGTTTGCTAGTATTTTGTTGAGGATTTTTGCATCTATATTCATCAGTGATATTGGTCTGTAATTTTCTTTTTTTGTAATATTTTTCTCTAGTTTTGGTATCAGGGTGATGGTGGCCTCATAGAATGAGTTTGGGAGTGTTCCTTCCTCTGCAATTTTTTGGAAGAGTTTGAGCAGGATGGGTGTTAGCTCTTCTCTGAATGTTTGATACAATTCAACTGTGAAGCCATCTGTTCCTGGACTTCTGTTTGTTGGAAGATTTTTTATTTTTTATTTTTTTTGCGATACGCGGGCCTCTCACTGTTCTGGCCTCTCCCATTGCGGAGCACAGGCTCCGGATGCGCAGGCTCAGCGGCCATGGCTCATGGGCCCAGCCCATGGGCACGTGGGATCCCCCCGGTCTGGGGCACGTGGGATCCCCCCAGTCTGGGGCACGAACCCGTGTCCCCTGCATCAGCAGGCGGACTCTCAACCACTGCGCCACCAGGGAAGCCCTTGGAAGATTTTTAATCACAGTTTCAATGTACTTACTGTGATTGGTCTGTTCTTATTTTCTGTTTCTTCCTGGTTCAGTGTTGGAAGGTTATACCCTTCTAAGAATTTGTCTATTTCTTCCAGGTTGTCCATTTTATTGGCATAGAGTTGCTTGTAGTAGTCTCTTAGGATGCTTTGTATTTCTGTCGTGTCTTTTATAACGTCTCCTTTTTGATTTCTAATTTTATTGATTTGAGTCCTCTCCCTCTTTTTCTTGAAGAGTCTGGCTAATGGTTTATCAATTTTATCTTCTCAAAGAACCAGCTTTTAGTTTTATTGATCTTTGCTATTGTTTTCTTTGTTTCTGCTCTGATCTTTATGATTTCTTTCCTTCTACTAACTTTGGGTTTTGTTTGTTCTTCTTTCTCTGGTTCCTTTAAGTGTGAGGTTAGATTGTTTGAGATTTTTCTTGTTTCTTGAGGTAGGCTTGTATTGCTATAAACTTCCCTCTTAGAACTGCATTTGCTGCATCCCATAGGTTTTGGATCGTCATGTTTTCATTGTCATTTGTCTCTAGGTATTGTTTGATTTCCTCTTTGTTTTCTTCAGTGAACTCTTGGTTATTTAGTAACGTATTGTTTAGCCTCCATGTGTTTGTATTTTTTATGGTTTTTTTCCCGTAATTGATTTCTAATCTCATAGCGTTGTGGTCAGAAAAGATGCTTGATATGATTTCAATTTTCTTAAATTCACCGAGGCTTGATTTGTGACCTAAGATGTGGTCTATCCTGGAGGATGTTTTGTGTGCACTTGAGAAGAAAGTGTAATCTGCTGTTTTCGGATGGAATGTCCTATAAATATCAATTAAATCTGTCTGGTCTATTGTGTCATTTAAAGCTTGTGTTTCCTTATTAATTTTCTGTTTGGATGATCTGTCCATTGGTGTAAGTGAGGTGTTAAAGTCCCCCACTATTATTGTGTTACTGTTGATTTCCTCTTTTATAGCTGTTAGCATTTGCCTTATGTATGGAGGTGTTCCTTTGTTGGGTGCATATATATTTAGAATTTTTATATCTTCTTCATCGATTGATCCCTTGAATATGTAGTGTTCTTCCTTGTCTCTTGTAACATTCTTTATTTTAAACTCTATTTTATCTGATAGGAGTATTGTTATTCCAGCTTTCTTTTGATTTCCATTTGCATGGAATATCTTTTTCCATCCCCTCATTTTCAGTCTGTGTATATCCCTAGGTCTGAAATGGGTCTCTTGTAGACAGCATGTATATGGGTCTTGATTTTGTATCCATTCAGCGAGTCTGTGTCTTTTGGTTGGAGCATTTAATCCATTCTCGTTTAAGGTAATTATAGATATGTATGTTCCTGTGAACATTTTCTTAATGGTAATGGGTTTGTTTTTGTAGGTCCTTCTCTTCTCTTGTGTTTCCCACTTAGAGAAGTGCCTTTAGCATTTGTTGTAGAGCTGGTTCGGTGGTGCGGAATTCTCTTAGCTTTTGCTTGTCTGTAAAGCTTTTGATTTCTCCATCGAATGTGAATGAGATCCTCACTGGGTAGAGTAATGTTGGTTGTAGGTTCTTCCCTGTCATCACTTTAAATATATCATGCCACTCCCTTCTGGCTTGTAGAGTTTCTGCTGAGAAATCAGCTGTTAACCTTATGGGAGTTCCCTTGTATGTTATTTGTCATTTTCCCCTGGTTGCTTTCAGTGACTTTTCTTTGTCTTTGATTTTTGTCAGTTTGATTACTATGTGTCTCAGCGTGTTTCTCCTTGGGTTTATCCTGCCTGGGACTCTCTGTGCTTCCTGGACTTGGGTGGCTATTTCCTTTCCCATGTTAGGGAAATTTTCAACTATAATCTCTTCTGATATTTTCTCGAGTCCTTTCTCTCTCTCTCTTCTCCTTCTGGGACCCCTATCATGCGAATGTTGTTGTGTTTAATATTGTCCCAGAGGTCTCTTAGGCTGTCTTCATTTCTTTTCATTCTTTTTTCTTTATTCTGTTCAGCAGCAGTGAATTCCACCATTCTGTCTTCCAGGTCACTTATCCGTTCTTCTGCCTCAGTTATTCTGCTATTGATTCCTTCTAGTGGATTTTTCATTTCAGTTATTGTACTGTTCATCTCTGGTTTTTTGTTCTTTAATTCTTCTAGGTCTTTGTTAAACATTTCTTGCATCTTCTCCATCTTTGCCTCCATTCTTTTTCTGAGGTCCTGGATCAACTTCACTATCATTATTCTGCAGTCTTTTTCTAGAAGGCTGCCTACCTCCACTTCATTTAGTTGTTTTTCTGGGGTTTTATCTTGTTCCTTCATCTGGTACATAGCCCTCTGCCTTTTCATCTTGTCTGTCTTTCTGTGAATGTGGTTTTTGTTCCACAGGCTGCAGCATTGTAATTCTTCTTGCTTCTGTTGTCTGCCCTCTGGTGGATGAGGCTATCTAAGAGGCTTGTACAAGTTTCCTGATGGGAGGGAAGAGCTGTGGGTAGAGCTGTTTGTTGCTCTGGTGGGCGGAGCTCAGTAAAACTTTAATCTCCTTGTCTGCTGATGGGTGGGTTGGGTTCCCTCCCTGTTTGTTGTTTGGCCTGACGCCACCCAGCACTGGATCCTACCTGGCTCTTTGGTGGGGCTAATGGCAGACTCTGGGAGGGCTCACGCCAAGGAGTACTTCCCAGAACTTTTGCTGCCAGTGTCCTTGTCCTCACGGTGAGCCACACCCTCCCACCCGCCTCTGCAGGAAACCCTTCAACACTAGCAGGTAGCTCTGGTTCAGTCTCCTGTGGGGTCACTGCTCCTTCCCCTGGGTCCCGATGTGCATATTACTTTGTGTGTGCCATCCATATTGGAGTCTCTGTTTCCCCCAGTCCTGTCGAAGTCCTGCAATCAAATCCCACTAGCCTTCAAAGCCTGATTCTCTAGGAATTCCTCCTCCCGTTGCCAGACCCCCAGGTTGGGAAGCCTGACATGGGGCTCAGAACCTTCACTCCAGTCAGTGGACTTTTGTGGTATAAGTGTTCTTCAGTCTGTGAGCCACCCACCCAGCAGTTATGGGATTTGGTTTTATTGTGATTGTGCCCCTCCTGCCATCTCATTATGGCTTCTCCTTTGTCTTTGGATGTGGGGTATCTTTTTTGGTGAGTTCCAGTGTCCTCCTATCAATGATTGTTCAGCAGTTAGTTATGATTCCGGTGCTCTCGCAAGAGGGAGTGAGCGCACGTCCTTCTACTCTGCCATCTTGAACCAATCTGGTAGGTTGTCTTTTGATTTTGTTGATGATTTCCTTCACTGTGCAGAAGCTTTTTAGTTTGTTTATTTTTGCTTTTGTTGCCTTTGCTTTTGGTGTCAAATCCAAAAAACTTTGCGAAGACTGGTGTGAAGGAACTTCCTGCTGTTTTCTTCTAGGAGTTTTATGGTTTAATGTCTTATGTTCAAGTCTTTAATCCATTTGAGTTGATTTTTCTGTATGGTGTAAGATAGTGGTCCAGTTTTATTCTTTTGCATGTGGCTGTCCAGTTTTCCTGACACTATTTATTAAAAAGACTGTATATTCTTGTCTCCTTTGTCATGAATTAATTGACCACATAAGTGTGGTTTTATTTCTGGGCTTTTAATTCTGTTCCATTGATCTGCATGTCTCTTTTTATGCCAGTATCATACTATTTTGATTACTATAGCTTTGTAATATGGTTTGAAGTCAGGAAGTGTGATGCCTCCAGCTTTGTTCTTTCTCAAGATTTCTTTGACTATTTGGGGTCTTATGTGGTTCCATACATATTTGGGGATTGATTTTTCTCTTTTTGTGAAAAATATCATTGGAATTTTGATAGGGATTGCATTGAACCTATAGATTCCTTTGGTGGTATACACATTTTAATAATATTAATTCTTCCAATTCATGAGTGCAGAATATCTTTCCATTTATTTGTGTCATCTTCAGTTTCTTTCTTCAGTGTCTTACAGTTTTCAGTGTACTGGTCTTTCACCTCCTTGGTTAAATTTATTCCTAGGTATTTTATTCTCTTTGATGTTCTTTAATCTCTTATAATCTAGAACAGCCCCACTGCTTTTTCTTCCCATATTTGGATCTTTTGAAGGCACCAGGCTGGTTGTTTTACAGAACTGTCCCACATTCTGGATTTATCTGATTGTTTCCTCTTGGTGGTATTTAACTTGTTCATCTGTTATCTGAATGTCCTATAAAGTAGAAGTTAGGTCACACAGCTTGATGAAGTTCAGATTACACATTTTTGGCAAGTATACTTGAGAGGTGATGCTGGGTACCTCATACAGCATCACACATTGTCGGAGTATCTCATGATTAGGGATGCTAAGTCTGACCATGGCTTTAAGGTCTTGGCTCCCAGATCTCTCCATTGAAAGTTGCATCCTCCCCTTGGCAATGATCAGTTTCTTTGTAGGGTGATTCTTTGGCAGTGTGCAGATGACACATTTTCCTGTCATCCTTTTCACCTACTTGTTTTGATATCTAATTTTGATTCTTACCTATTGTATTAGAGTTGCAAAATGGTAAATTGCCAATTCTATCATTCCTTCTACGTTTATTAGCTGAGATTTTTCCATAAGGTTGAGTTTTGTCTCATCGACTGGGCTTTCCTTGAGCTCTGATATCTGTATTTCTTTTTTATTGAAGTATAGTTATTTACAATGTTGTGTTAACTTCTGCTCTACAGCAAAGTGATTCAGTTATACATATACATACATTCTTTTTCATATTCTTTTCCTTTATGGTTTATTCCAGGTTATTGAATGTAGTTCCCTGTGCTATACAGTAGGACCTTGATATCTGTATTTTTAAGAAGCTCCAAGTGACTGTTTAGATAGATTCTAATCGGGATCTTTTGATGACGCAGAAAACACCTCATACTAGCTCCAGATTAAAAGGAGGGTTCCTAGGAACTTCCCTGGCAGTCCAGCGGTTAAGACTCCGTGCTTCCATGGCAAGGAGCATGGGTTTGCTCCCTGGTCAGGGAACTAAGATCCCGCATGCCATGTGGTGTGGCCAAAAAATAATAATAATAAAAAATAAAAGGAGATTCCTGGCAAGACACAGGGGGCTCTCCTGTGTCCAGCTGCATGAAGTACAGCTTGGCTTAATGGGAATTGAAAGTGGTACAGGAGCTCCTTTCTTGGGCTGTTTTCTCTGCCTCCATCTGCATATTTGCTACTTCACGCCCTCCACAGAATGCCTTCTTTGAGGCTCTGCTTCCCCATGTCTTGGGTTCAGACAAGGATTTAGGCAGGCTCCAGGCCTCTTATCTGTCTGGGTGTCGTAACTCACATGCTCTCAGCAGAGAATCTCGCTCATCTCAGGAAGCTGTCCATCGGCAGCGGCCTGTGGAGGAGAACACACATTCCAGCGGCGGCTGGGCAGTTTAGGAGAGCAAGGGGTTGGAGGGGTGCAGGTGGGGGCATGGCTAAGACTTCCCCGTTCCTCTGGGTCACTCATCTCAGGGGCTCTGTGACCCTCTAGGTGCTGATTCAGGCCTCCAGGCCCAGACCCCTTAAGAGACAGAGATGGGCTTTGCATTTCTCAGCCCAGAAATGTCTCCTGACCAGGTGCCCCAGAAGTTAATTCCGTCTACCTGTGCTCCGAGTCCTTCCAGGCCTAGGATTCCAGCAGCACTGTCTGAGCAGGCCTCGTCTCCTCTTCTTCCCCACAGCCTGCCGTGGAGGTGCCCCAGTATGTGGGTATCCGGCTCCTAGTAGAGGGCTCCACCATCAAGAAGCCCCTGGCGATGTGTCACCGGCAAATAGAAGCCCGCCCAGCCCTCCCTCACCTGCTGACCCAGCGAGGCTCTGGGGAAGGCAAGGACTCGGGAACCCTTACCCACAGGTCAGCTTCTAGGAAAGTTGCTGGGGCCAGGAGCCTGGGGCACACTGAGAAGCCAGACTCCGCTGCCACCACCTCGGCCCCTGGAAAGGGGAAGAAAGGCAAGGCGAAAAGTGCCACAGCCCTGGTCCGCCCCAGTCTCCGGAAGTGGGACCCCCCGCAGCACGATGATGGGCTGCATTTTCACCATGACCTTTGCTAGTGGGGACAGGCATCCCCACCCCTTGAACAGATTGCCATTGAGTCTGAAGAACCCCCGGGCCCTGGGTAAGACCATTCCCCCAAAACACCCCAGGGTCTCAAGGCAATTTCTTCCTGCTCTCCAAGCCCCTCCTAACCACCTGGATCTGTCCCCACCCAAGAGCCACCGGTAGTAAGTAAAAGCCACCATTTACAAAGTATTTTTAAAAAACACACAGCCAAATGAGTATTGTCCCCTCCAAAGCAGTCACTCAGCCAGGCAGTTGTGCTCATTTCAAAGATGCCAGGTCTCAGTCCCAGGTTGAGCTCTCTCCAGACCCCAAGCTTTTCCTGCTGCAGTATTCTGTCTTTGCCTCCATGCAAAGTCACCTTGTGGAAAGGAACTAATATTTGTACAGCACTTAACAGTTTACACCGTGTTGATACCTGACCAGCTCTTTTAGTCCTCACAACCTAGCGAGGTAGGTGCTATTATCCCCATTTTCCAGCTGAGGTATCAGGAAGTTTAAGGAAGTTGCCCGAGGTTGCACAGCTCAGAAGGGGCAGAGCTGGGATGCAGACCCCAGGTCTGTTGGACTCCAAACCCTGTGTTCTTCCCACAGCCTCTGGAGAAGGAACCGGGTGGGCCCCATCTGCCCTCACACACCCCAGCCGTCAGCTCCCCCTGCCTCCCCGCCCTCCATGCACACCTGGAGGGGCAGCTGGTCAGCCTGGGGCTCCCCAGGCCCTCGCAGCCCATCACCACTTCCCCACCCTCCACAGCACGGCCCAGCTGCCTTCTCCCCGTGTGCTCCGACCCCAGGGGCGGGGCCTCAGACTACAGCACAGCAGGCTGGTGGGCTCTGAGGCCCTGTCGACCACAGGCAAGGCCTTGATGACTCTACCTACTGCCAAGGTTTTGATTTCCCTCCCACCTAACCCTGAGCTCAAGCTGGCACCCAACGCCCTGAAACCAAGAAAGGTGGGCCTCGAACGGTGACCCATACCCTGGTGGGCAATGCTGAGAACTGGGGTTAGGGCTGGAAGGGCAGAGGTAGAGGGTAGCTCCCAGGCTGGTCTGAGCCCCAAGGGAAGGGCTTGTATCCCTCAGAACCCCCTTCCTGAACAGATTCCTGATCTTCTCTCCTCCTTTCACACCGAGGCTCTTGCTCCCCAGTGCTTTCATGGTCCCCCACTTGGAAGTAACTTGTGGTCTCAACGCTTTGAAGTTGGAAATCTTCCTAGCACCCGTAGGAAGATCAAGGCCAAAGGCAACTTCAAGGCCAGACTCTGCGACAAACCCAAGGCTGAGACATGCCTCATGGCGACACTGAGCCTTCCGGGACCCCTGCCCCTTATCAGTGCACACCAGGGTCTGGGGGGCATGAGGGACGTGTGGCTACAGAAGTCCTTGCTTCGATCGTCACTGCCCTTATCCTGGACGCAGCACCAAGTAAAAAAGCAAATGAAGTATTTGAGGCTTGGCTCCTTTTCTCTTAGAGGGTGAAGAGAGAGCAGGGTGCGGCTCTGTACCCCAAGGTCCAGAACGAGAGCTAGAGGCCAATCAGCAACTCCTCCACAAAGCAAGGCCCAGAATTCCCATCCAGTGACAGACATGAGGCATCCTGTCCAGGGACTCCCCTGGCATCTCTGATCTCGGGGTGGGAGAATAAGTCTCATGTTACAGATGAGGAAACTGAGTCTGAACGAGGAGACATGGCTTGCCTAAGATCATGTGGCAGTGAGCAGAAGTCTGGGACACATTACCACGACTGCTGAGCCCTGCGGGTCTCCCCAGTCCCCAGGCCCAGAGGAGGAGCTGGGCTGGCAGCAGAATGACATCTAATGGGCACAAGATTTACAGCAGGAGACACAGCAGAAGAGTGGACCCAGCCCTTCTCCAGATGAAGTGGGTCTCTCCCTTCCTCTGCAAGGGGCCAAGGTCACCTAAAAAGGAAATATCCAATAAGCCACACCCATCTGAAAAAGTTTGGTATTTCTTAATTGTAATGGGTTGAACATTGGTATGTCTTCCTGGAACCTGTGAATATGACTTTATTTGGAAAAAAGGGTCTTGGTAGATGTAAGTACGTTAAAGATTTTTAGTTGAGATCATCCTGGATTATCCAGATGGGGCCTAAATCCAATGACAAGTGTTATTACAAGAGACAAGAGAAGACAAATGAGGAGAAGGCCATGTGGAGACAGAGGCAGAGGCTGGTGTGATGCAGCCACAAGCCAGGAAGAGGCAAGGAAGGATTCTCACCTAGAACCTTCAGGGAGAGCACAGCCCTGCTGACACCTTGATTTTGGACTTATGGCCTCCAGAACTGGGAGAGAATCCATTTCTGTTGCTTTAGGCCACTCAGGTTGTGGTAATTTGTTGCAGCAGCAGCCCTAGGAAACTAACACACGAGTCAAATGAAGATACATAAATTCTGTATATTTATGAATCCATTCTTGCACAGCTGAGCCAGGAGATGCGTACAAGCGGGCTCACAGCAGCACTGTGGTAACAGCTGACGACCTAAGTGTCCATTAACAGTCAGATGGGTAGACTGCAAGCTCTGACATTCCAACTCCGCGCCACACAACGGATGCATTTCACAGGGTAGAGCGAGAACAAGTCTCAAAAGGATATATGCAGCACAATTCCATTCCAACAGAAACTTCAGAAACAGGGCAAAAGGAAATACATTGTTTAAGGATGCATGTGTATGTGGTAAAACTCTAAAAAACAAACAAAGAATTCTCCCAAGTCTGGGCAGTGGTTTCCAACCTTGACTGAGCAACAGTTCCCATTCCAGAGCTTTTAAAAAAGATCTGATGCCAGGGTCTCCATTCCAGACTGGTGAAACCAGCATCTTTGGGGTGCAGTCATGGGAGGCATGGGTTTTTTTTTTAAGCTTTCTGAGTGGGCAGGGTAGGGGGTTCTCATGTCGGGCCAGGGTTGAGAGCTGCTGTTGTCTAGGATAGGAGAAGGGATGCTTCTGTTTTGTGCCGAGTGGTGGTTATGTGGGTGTCACCTTAGAGTTATTCTTTAAATCACAGAGATGTTTTTTTGTTCTTTTGTTTTTTTGTTGTTTTTTTTTTTGCGGTACGCGGGCCTCTCACTGTTGTGGCCTCTCTCGTTGCGGAGCACAGGCTCCGGACGCGCAGGCTCAATGGCCACGGCTCTCAGGCCCAGCCGCTCTGCGGCATGTGGGATCTTCCCGGACCGGGGCATGAACCCGTGTCCCCTGCATCAGCAGGCAGACTCTCAACCACTGCGCCACCAGGGAAGCCCCACAGAGATGTTTTATGCACTCTGTATGTTTCATATATTTCACGGTTTTTTAAAGTGAAAGATCTAACATCTTCACTTAAATGAGTAGTCAAATACATAGAGACAGATGACAGAATGGTGGCAACTGGGGCTGGGAGGGGTGGGGGAGGGGGAGTTGGTGTTTAATGGGGAGAGTTTCAGTTTGGGAAGATGAGAAAGTTCTGGAGATGGATGGTAGTGATGGCTGCACGACAGTGTGAATGTCCTTACTGCCACTGAACTGTACACTTAAAAATGGTTAAGATGGTAAATTTTATTAGGTGTATTTTACCACAATTTTTTTTTAAAACCTAACATTTTCTCTCAGCTAGAATTGGGCCAGAAACAGCCAAATATAAAGACCACATACTGAACTCAGCAGAAACCACGGTCCATGATAAACATTTTCTTTCTCAGCAAATCCTGAAAACGATACTATGAGGGTAGGTACTTTTATTATCTCAGGTCCAGAGAGGTGAAGTCATTTGCCCAACACCACACAGCAAGTGGCCTTAGGATGTGATCTTAAGTTTGTCCAACTACAGAGGATCTTACACTGTGGCCTTCTGCGTGTTGAGCACTGACCTCACTCTCCTCGGGCCTGACTGCAGCCCATCCGCTCTCCAACCCCCACTGCTTTCCAGCGGGAACAGAAGGACTATTGGTAGTGGAGCCCCAGGCAATGCAGGGTCCTGGAGAAATAAGAGGGCAAAGGTGCCAGAAGCTTGATGGGTGGGTCCCTGGGCCTGGCACCTGGGAGGTAGAGACAATGCAGGTGGAGGTGCAGGGGCAGCTGGGCAGCCTGGGCGGGGGTCAGGTGGAGGCGGCGGAGGAGGGCTTCATCCAGGACCTGGGGTGGGAGAGACATGTCAGCATTCAGCCAGGTGAGCTCTAAGCAAAATGGGAGTGAGGCAAGTACTTCCTCCTCCCTCTGCGTCCGTGTTCTGCATGCCTCTCTACACGTACACACGTACACACTCAAACACACACACTACGGGCAGAGACCAGCTAGGGGGTCACCGAATCAGTTTCCTGGGCATTCAGCGAAACTGCATTCCCCAGCCCCTCCTACAGGTTGGTGAGGCCGTGCGATTGAGCCCCACCGAATGCCACAGGAGTGTGAGCATGTATCCCGCTTCCAGATCTGGCCCGAGAAAACCTCTCCCGTGAACCTGCCCTGTCTCCTCCTCCGCTGGCTGGATAGCAACAGCCTGGGTCCCTGAGTGACCCATGCTTGGAGCAAGCCCATCTCTACCCTACCGCCATTAATTGGACTTAACACGGAAGGAGGTTATTGTGTTAAGGCTCTGGTACTTGAGGTTATTCTGTTAGAGCAGACAGAGTTACCCAAATAGACACACACAACCTCTTTTACCCCTTATACCAAAAAGAATGGCAGACTTAGAAGGGCCTTTAGAAATCAGCCAGTTCGACTTCCTTATTGAACAGATGGGCAGAAAGAGACCCAAGAGAGGGGGTTTCATTTGCTCAGGGCCACAGAGCAAGACAGGGCCACAGGGAGCTATGGAAGCCCAAGCTGCATAGCTAATGTCTGGAGATGCTCTCCACCCCCACCCCCAGCCCACCCCAAAAGGTAGCCGGCAGGTGGGCTTGGGTACCTGTCTTTGGGGCCTGGTGCTCTCAGCAGGCAGCAGAAAGCGCTGGCCCAGAACAGTGGCCACGCGGGCAGAGTACATGTGGTCCCCGAGCAGAGGGCAGAGCTGTAGTGCCATGTGCGCCTGTAGCTGGCTGGGAAACGCTAGAAGACAAGAGAGACAGGACAGATGGCAGGCAGCGGCTCTTTCTGTCCACCCGGTATTGCCCCTCCCCTTTCCTCTGGGGAGATGCCACCCCCATTCTCAGATGGTGTGGTTTCAGAGAGGTGAATGCTACCACCCCTGCCAGTGGAGAGGGGCGCATGACCAGGTCGGGACCATCAGAGCTGTCAGTCCACCGGCCCTGCAGGATTCGTCCATGAAGAGGGGCAACCCTGAATTTACTGGGAAGCTACTGGGAATGAAGAACACTCTTTCCCGCTGGGGGGTGAGCCTGGGGCTGCTGGAGCGCCTGCCATCTCTGCCCCCACGGGGAGAGCCTGTGGGAGGAAGAAGCCAGCAGGCAGGAGGTGAAAAGAAAGTGAGAAACAGCTTCTTGATGATGTCCTCCAAGCCTCCGGATGCAGCCAGGTCTGAACTTTTGAGTTACTTGAGCCAATAACTTCCCTTTTAGATTACACCAATTTGAACTGGTTTCGGGGAAACTTAAATGGTACAAAATTGTTCACATAAGTAAACTTATTAATCCTCCTGACAACCCTATAAGGTGGGTTCTATCATCATTCCCACCTTATAGACAGGAAAACCGAAGCTCAAAAAGAAGTGACTGGCCCACCGTAAGCTGGGATTCAAACCCAGGAGCTGTCCTATGCTTTCACGTCTGGCAATATGCTGGACTGGATAATCTAAAAATCCACTTCTTACAAACCACTTAGAAACACTGGAAAACTTTAATGATCATCCTTCTAAATACACAGCTGGGCACAGAGGAAAGTAAGGTCCCCCAGACGAAGATGCAAAAGGAAAACAAATCCAGAGCACAGGGAAGCCAACGTTTCACCTATTCCAGGGTACTGCCAATCTTGGGATGCAGGGGGCTTGGGTTTAAGTAGCTACAAGGGGCCAGGGGTGAGGTCTTGGTGCCCAAATGAAATCAGAGAGGCTACATCTTCATTGACAGGATGGACCAGGAGAAAAAGCCAGCCGCCAAGGAAGGGAGACGAGAACCTTAGGTCTGGATGAGGGGAAGAAAAAAGAATTCACAACCATGAACTGCTGCTATGAACTGAGCTGCTCTCACACAGGTTTGGGGCTCTAATACCACGTGCATGAACTGTGAACTTCCAACTGAAACATTAATATTTAGGTCCTGAAGCAGTGACATGGGGCACTCAGCAGAAGCAAAGGCAGAACCTCTCCTGAAGTCACCACCTCCAATGAGGCAATAAAGGATCTCCACTGATAAAAGCCCAGCTCAACCTGAATTCACAATCCTGAATCACAGAAGAAGGAGACAATCCACCAAGGGGAGAGAGTCTGCAGGAAACACAACAGGGTTAGACCCTCAGAATCTCAGACAATGGAATTATAGAAACACAACATAAATATGTTTTAAATGACTAAAGACAAAAAAGAACAAGTAATATGAGAAAAAACCAGATACCTTATTTTTTGGAAGGCCATTTGTATTTGTAAAAGAACCAACTAAAAAAAAAAACCAACTAGAACTTCTAGAAGTGAAAAATACAATCAATGGGTAGGTTAAACTGGCAGGTTAGATCCAGCGGAAGAGAAAATTACTCAACTGGAAGGTAGATCTAAAGATTACCCAGAAAGCAGCAGAGATAAAGACATGAAAAATGTGAAAGAAAAGTTGAGACACAGCAGTAGAATGAGAAAGTCAAACGTCTATCAGGCATTCAAAAGGAAGGATGCAAGAGGCACATTTGAAAAGAGAACTTTCCGAGATGGATGAAAGAGATTAATCCTCAGACTCAGGAAACACAGTGAATCCCAAGCAAGATAAATAAAACTAAGCCCACAAACCTGGAATCACCATAGTGAAACTACAGAACATCAAAGGTAAAGAGAAGACGTTGAGATCGATAACTAAGAGAAAAAACAGGTGAGCTGCAGAGGGGTGACCATCAGACTGATAGGAGAAGCACTGCCCCTCCAGGTGGAGCTGGTCACATACATCCTTACAGTCCATCAAATGCTCCCCAGGCTGCCACTAAAACTACCACCACCCTCCCACCTCCTGCCTCCTCCAGCCAAATACCATTTGTCAAGTCTGGCTGGGGCTCCAGACCCACCTGTCAGTGGCTGCAGCTGGACCAGGGCACAGCCAGAGCCCATGGCCACCACACGGAAGTAGCTGAGGGTCCTCTTGACACCTTCCAAGATGTCCTTTCGGGATGGGGACTTCACTGGAACTACCTGTGGTGGCAGCCCCCAAGAATGAACAAGCTTCACACACACCTGGGAACTACCCGCAGACTCTCCTTGCTCCCAACAGACTGAGGACAGGGCCACAGTATAGGCAGTCGTCACTCGCCTGTATTAGGGGTCTGGAGGGCCAGTCACCCCACGTCTATACCCTGTAGGGGTAATATGTCTGGAAGGACCCCTCCTCCTCCCCACCTAGACCCTGACTCACAAGATCGACCCCATCAGTGTGTTCCAGTTTCAGAGCTGCTTGGATCTTCCCCTCAGAAGTAGCTGGGATCCCATCAGTGACAGCACTGAGAAAGAGGCAAGAGGAAGTCACGCAGCGGCTTTTGCTGGGACCTGTCCATTGCCCTGGGAGCCTCCCAGCCCCTCTCACCAGTAGGTGACTGTGGGTCTCCTGGCTCTCTGCGAGTGAGTGAAGAACTTCTGGAGGTGGCTTGCTGTCTGGGGACAACTGGACAGGAGTACAAGCCCAGAGGTTTCCCTGGAGGAAGGAGACAAATCACAAAAGTTAAAATCCCCTGGGCTCACCCACACAGAAAGGAGACCCCGGACTTTCCTGGCATTCCAGTGGTTAAGACTCTGCACTTCCAGTGCTGGAGGTGTGGGTTCAATACCTGGTTGGGGAACTAAGATCCTGTATGCCGCTTGGCACAGCCAAAAAAAAAAAAAAGAGAGACCCCTAGAAAGGAACACCTGACCTGCCTAAGACCAAACAGTAACATCAGGACTATGATGCAGACCTCCTCTTGAGAAACAAGTAAGTCTTCCCCGTGTTTGATAAGAGTACATTGCTTAAATGTGTTCCTCATTTTGCTCTGGCTCCCAGGGAGCTCAGAGCCAAACATCATAACAATTACCACCAACTGTTGAGTGTCTACCATGTGCTAGGCACTGTACTAGGAACTTTATATATATTAGCTATTAAATAATTAAATTCCCCACAAGCAAGCCCATGAGTTTGTGGAACTGCAGAAACATTTCATCTCAAGCACCATCTCTAATAGATGGCAATTAGAGGAAAGAATATCACAGATCAGTTGACAATACCTGCCATGAATACGGAATTAGAGAAGTGACTGCACACTGAGCATAGATATTATTAGCTCTATTTTATGATTAAAGAAACTGAGGCTCAGTGATAGCTAAGATCACAGTTTATGCATAAGGATTTGAACCCAGATCTATCCACTTCCTCCTCCTTTTCCTTGTATCCTACCTCTGTGATCGCAAACCAGCCCAAGGAAAATGCCTCAGTTTATTCCCAAGTAGTTATGCCCCCACCGCAGATGGATGCCTGTCCTTCTACCTTCCTCTCACCCCCACCACTTACTTCCCAGATGCTCGGACAACCTGGAGCTCCCGCTCCCCGAGCCCCAGGGACTGGCTCAGCTCCGGGAGCACTGAGAGCAACGTCAGCTCTCCTGGTTTTCCTGGGGGAAATAAAAGGAAGAGTACAAGTTGCTCCCAGAGGCAACTTTATCCCACCTTTCCTTTCTCTTCACTATTTCGTCCCCTCAGAGACATCAAAACCCCTTTCATTGCATCTCTTTCCCCTGCCCATACCTGTCACTGGCAGGCCCAGTGGCTTGTTCAATGTCACCAGAGGTCCTGAAACGTATAATACATAAACATCATCAACAGCAAATGCAGTTTACAAAGCACTTTCTCAATTCATATTACCGTGTGGTCCCAGTACAACGCTCATACATGAGTTATCAGCCTGAACTCTCTGAACCTTGCATATGCTAAGCTGGCTGCCTGCCACGTCAGGGCCTTTGCGCTTGCTGTTTCCTCTCTCTCAGATTTTCACGTGGCTGCTTCCTTCATATCATCGTGGCTCAAATGTCACCATCACAAAGAGGCCCGAGTCTCCAATCTAATGTCTGCTCCCTTCCTGCAGTTCCTCATCATGGCTGTTTTATTCATAGCACTGATCACTAGTAAGTACCTTTTTCATTTATTTTCTGGTTAATCAATTTCTCCCGCTGAAATGTTGGCTCCCTGAAGGCAGAAACCACATTTATTTTGTTCAGCACTATATAGCCATGTCTAGAACAGTGCCTGGAACATAACCTATGCTCAATAAATAGCTGAGAAAATTTAAAAATCACCGGAGACTGAGGCTCCGAGAAATGATTCTCCTAAAGCCACACGGCAAGCTGATTACAGAGCCTACATATGGCTCCGAAGCCTGTGTTCTGCCCCTCAATAAACATTTTATTACAGCAATTTCCTTTACAGAGAGCCTACTAGTGCAAAGCTCTCTAGTTATTTACACTTTCCCACCCCACAGCCCTATCCCCATGATGCTGAGGCAGAGAGATTATGTGTCTTGTCCCAGCTCCTATGGCTAGTGGGAGGCAGAAGCAGGATTTGATCCCACAGGCTTTAGTAGGGAACCCAGCCAGATGCTCGGAAGGCTCAGGTGAAGACTCCTCCCCTTCTGGGTCTCCCTGCAGCTGTCCCTCCCACCCCTCACCTTTCTGATCCACCACAGCTGCCCTCAGCACATCAACCAGCTCCTCCCTACTGACGTTCTCTGGCCGCAGCAGCCCCGAGAAAGGCTGGTCATCCAGGGGCCCCGACCGTTTGCTGGAGCCTCGACGTTGCTGCTGATGCCTGGAAAAGGTTAGGTAAGCAACAGGAGAATCATTGCCGCCCATTCTTGTCTCCACACACCTCTTCCTAAATGCTGCGGCTTCCTACTAATGCTTCACAAAGCCTAGGTTGAGTTTCCCGAAATGTTAGGTTCGACTGGCCCCACTGTACAGAAGAGAGAACTGAGGCTCAGAGAGGTCTTCTGACCAGTTTAGGATCACACAGCAGAGGTGGATTAGAACCCATATCTGCCTAACTCCAGATACCGCACACACCCTCCCCCGGCCCCAACCTCCCTCCTACACAAAGGAGGGCGGGGGTTTCTAATCACCGGGCCTCGGTGCCAAAGCTTGAGGCTGTGCGCGCTGCGCGGACCCCCGGACCCCGCCGCCAGCCACCCCAGACCTGGCCCAAAACACGACAGCCGCCCATCTCCGGAGCGAGGACAGTGCGCATGTGTCCGGAAGGGCTCCCCGGAGATGCCCCACAGCGCGCCGATTGGTCAGATTGACTGTCAATCGGAATAGCGAGGCTCAGATCTGTGAGAAGGCGGAGTTTTGCCTTTGTCCGGGAACGAGGTGAAGAAATTCTCGTCTGTGCTTTTAGGGAAAGCGAGTCACGGAGCAGAGGAGGAATTTACTGGGGGTCAGAGGACCTGTCTTAGGACAAAGCCAGGTTTTGTGATCATCATTGCAATTCTTAGGAGCCTTCTGACCTCAAAAAAAAAAAAAAAAAACCCGCCAGGGCTTCCTTGGTGGCGCAGTGGTTGAGAGTCCGCCTGCCGATGCAGGGGACACGGGTTCGTGCCCCCCGGGAAGATCCCACATGCCGCGGAGCGGCTGGGCCCCTGAGCCATGGCCGCTGAGCCTGCGCGTCCGGAGCCTGTGCTCCGCAACGGGAGAGGCCACAACAGTGAGAGGCCCGCGTACCGCAAAAACACAAAACAAAGCGAAAAACCGCCATTGCGCACAATTTTGTAAGGCAAATAGGAAAAGAAAAAAAAAAAATCCACACTCGTTGGTACAGTGAACTTGCTCTGAAGAACACAGCCTGGTGCAAAATCCAAAAGGAAAAAAGGCCAGAGGCAGAAAGACGTTCACTGCACCACTATTTATAACAGCAAACCCAAAACAAATCTCAAAACCGGAAACAAATTGTCCTTTGATTAGTTCTATAAAGGAAATAAATCTTATTAATCACCCATTCATCATTTTTTGAATGCTAACTCTACGCAAGGCCTTGGCATCTGTGAACTGCAAACAGATTAACAAGACTCGGCCCCAACCACAAGAAGTTCACCTTTAAGACCACAGCAGCACAACCCACCTTGGCGAAAAGCTGTGGAGATGCTGAGAGAGCGAAGAGTGAGGAGCCCAGGAGCCAGCTGAAATCTGAGAAAGCTCCCCAGCAGGGGTTGTGATTGACAGACTGTGAAGAACTCAGAAATTCACCAGGGGGGAAAGGTGTGGGTGGGAGGAGAGGGCGCGGGCAACAGGAAAAAGAAGGTAAGTGCAAAAAAAGCAAAAAGCAAAATGGGCTCTATCTTGTAATTACAACTATGGAAAAGTTACATGCAACCTGTGTATTATTTTGTTTACTAAGAGCACTATAACTTTCAATTCATTGTTTGCATTAGTGAAAGACTGCGGGTAAACCAACATCTGTCAACAGAGGAATGGCTAAATTAATTGTAGCACATACATATGCAGCCATTAATTGAAGAATGTGTGGGGGTCTACATGTGGTAATGTGAATCGATCTCCAGAATATATTAAATCGAAAAACAACAAAGTGAAGAACAGTGTGACTAGAATATGCATATACGTGCATGCGTGTGGTTTACATATATTTATTATATTTAAATATTTCTGCATTTCTGAAAGGACATACACAAATGAGATGTTGATTGCTTCCAGAAAAGGAATCAGAAGTGAGAACGTGAATAATTATTTTTACCCTTTAGAACTGCTTAAATTTTTAACCTCATTGATATATCTCTTCTTCAGACACACATGGAGCCCTAGTTTAAAAATATAAGCCAGACCCCCCCCCCAAAAAAAAAAGGGACTTCCCTGGTGGTCCAGTGGTTAAGACTGGTGCTTCTCGGTGCTTTGTGACCGCCTGGAGGGGTGGGATAGGGAGGGTGGGAGGGAGGGAGACGCAAGAGGGAAGAGATATGGGAACATATGTGTATGTATAACTGATTCACTTTGTTATAAAGCAGAAACAAAAAATAAAATAAAATAAATTACTCATCAAAAAAAAAAAAAAAAAAAGACTTGTGCTTCTACTGCAGGGGGTGTGGGTTTGATCCCTGGTTGGGGAACTAAGATCCTGCATGCTGCATGGTGCGGCCAAAAAAAAAAACTAAGCCAGATATAAAAGACTATGGTTCATAAAAATTTTTTTAAATAATGAAAATAAGTAGAAATAAAATTTTTAAAAGACTGTGATTTTAGTTACATGACATTTTAGAAAAGTCGGTGGTTGACAAGGGCTGGAGTGGTTGAGGGAATGAGAATCGACTAGAAAGGGGAAGAAGGGAAATTTTTGGTGTACTGGAACTAGTGGTTACATATCTGTATAAATTTGCCAAACCTTATTGAACTATATACCTTAAAAGGGTAGATTTTATTGTATGTAAATTATACCTCAGTAAACTTAATGGGTTTTAATTCAAAGGTTTAAATAGTCAATTTAAAAAGATATATATATTTACTTATTTGGTCTTGCTGGGTCTTAGTTGCAGCATGCAGGATTTTTAGTTGCAGCATGTGGGATCCAGTTCCCTGACCAGGGATCTAACCCAGGCCCCCTGCATTGGGAGCGTGGAGTCTTAACCTCTGGACCAACCAGGGAAGTCCCAAAAGTCAATTTTTAAATGTGCACAAATTCAGACAGGACTGGCAAGAAATTTAGCAAGAATGCAAGTAATTTTATCTTGTTTTGGGCTTGGACATTACTGTGCTGTGTCCTAAGGCCCCACGGTATTTTGGAACCTCTCTTCTGAAAGGTGCGTTCATAATTTGCAGCTTGAGCAAAGATGGAAAGGCGGAGGCCGAGGGGCAGGACACAGCCTACCTTACCGACAGCAGACTTCACCACTGGCCACGCTTGGCCCCAGGAAGGGCCATTCCCCCACTTGGACTGGCCCCTGGCCCTGCCAAGGCTTGAGCTCCCTTGCTCTTTGGAGTTTTCCCTCCACACGCCCCAGCCTCAGCAAAGCCTGCCCTCTCCTGTTCACTGCCCACAGCTGGTGTGACTCCATTAATCTCCAAGCTTCCAGAAGAAAAGGAAGAAACCTAATTATCCCTCGGCTGGGAGGGCTCAGTGCCAAGAGACAGTGATCAGCCACTCAAGACTCACATGTGAAACTCAGAATATCAGGAGGACGGCAAGTTGGGACAAATTCCAAGTTTCAACCACCCCAGCCCGACTCAGTGTATGACTAACTTCACTAGAAGAGCAGGTAGGCCACAGCCTCAGCAAGAGTTGAATGGGAATAGCTTCTGTGCTGACGTAAACATCATGCCTTCATACCAGAAGGCCTACCCCATGGACCCAGGACAGCACTGAGCCAGGCCTCCAACCATAGCTGCAAGAGCAGGAAAGCCCAGAATGGAAATGTTCCTTGCTAGCTCTGGCAGCTCCTTCCACACATGGCTGTAGGGTATGGGTCAGCTGCCAGAAATAACCCTCCAGACTTTAACTTTGGTAACATAGGCCTTTGTCTTAGTATTTAATAAACCCAAGTAGCCTTTATAATTAGTCAGAAATGACACATATTTGAATCTGAGAGGCACAGACCAAAGCACAGTCTCCTACAAACCTAGCCTTTCATGCTTGTCTTGTTTGAGTTGCTTGATATTGAAAAACGCCAGCTCACACTGATGAACTAATACTTTGTGGCTACCTAACGGCTCATTTCGAAATCCTAAGATTAAGAGTTCTGAACACGAAAGGAGGGCTGTCTAGCAAGCTAGGGAAGGCTTCGGAGGAGAGTTGCATTAGAGCTTGACTAGTACTTTCCCACCTACACACTTAAAAGGTTGTACTAAAATGTGACATTGAGAAACTGGAAGAGTGCCTTAATCCCATAATCCCTATTAAAGCCCTTCTTTTTTTTTTTTTTAAATTGAGGTATAGTTGATTTATAGTGTTGTGTTAGTTTCTGGTGTACAGCAAAGTGATTCAGTTATACATATATATATATTCTTTTTCAGATTCTTTTCCATTGTAGGTTATTACAAGATATTGAATATAGTTCCCTGCGCTATACAGTAGGACCTTGTTTACTTTTTTTTTTTTTTTAACGGGACGCGGGCCTCTCACTGCTGTGGCCTCTCCCGTTGCGGAGCACAGTCTCCGGACGCGCAGGCCCAGCGACCATGGCTCACGGGCCCAGCCGCTCCGCGGCATGTGGGATCCTCCCGTACCGGGGCACGAACCCGTGTCCCCTGCATCGGCAGGCAGACTCTCAACCACTGCGCCACCAGGGAAGCCCCCCCCCCATTTTATATATAGTATTGTGTATCTGTTAATCCCAAGCTCCTAATTTGTCCCCCTCTCCGCCTTCCCTTTCAGTAACCATAAGTTTGTTTTCTATGTCTGTGGGTCTGTTTCTGTTTTCTAAATAAGTTCATTTATATCATGTTTTTAGATTCCACATAGAAGTGATATCATATGATATTTGTCTTTCTCTGTCTGACTTGCTTCACTTTTTATGATCATCTCTAGGTCCATCCATGTTGCTGCAAATGGCATTATTTCATTCTTTTTTATGGCTGAGTACTAGTCCATTGTATATATGTACCACATCTTCTTCGCCCATTCATCTGTTGATGGACACTTAAGTTGCTTCCATATCTTGGCTATTGTAAGTAGTGCTGCTATGAGCATTGGGGGGCACATTTCTTTTTGAATTAGAGTTTTTGTCTTTTCCAGATATATGGCCAGAAGTGGGATTGCTGGATCATATAGCAGCTTTATTTTTAGTTTTTTAGGGACCCCCATACTGTTCTCCATAGTGGCTGCACAATTTCCATTCCCACCAACAATGTAGGAGGGTTCCTTTTTCTCCACACCCTCTCTAGCATTTATTATTTGTAGACTTTTTGATGATGGCCATTCTGACTGGTGTGACGTGATACCTCACTGTAGTTTTGATTTGCACTTCTCTAATAATTAGCAATGTTGAGCATCTTTTCATGTGCCTACTGGCCATCTATATGTAGGTCTTCTGCCCATTTTTTGATTGGGTTGTTTGCTTTTTTTGATATTGAGCTATATAAGCTGTTTTTATATTTTGGAAATTAAGCCCTTGTCAGTTGCATCTTCTGCAAATATTTTCTCCCACTCTGGAGGTTGTCTTTTCATTTTGCTTATGGTTTCCTTTGCTGTGCAAAAGCTTTTGAGTTTATTTAGGTTGCATTTGTTTATTTTTGCTTTTATTTCCATTATTCTAGGAGACAGATCCAAAATAAATATTGCTGCGATTTATGTCAAAGAATGTTCTGCCTCTGTTCTCCTCTAGGAGTTTTATAGTATCCAGTCTTACATTTAGGTCTTTAATTCATTTTGAGTTTACTTTCGTATATGGTAGTAGAGAATGTTCTAATTTCATTCTTTTACATGGAGCTGTCCAGTTTTCCCAGCACCACTTATTGAAGAGACTGTCTTTTCTCCATTGTATATTCTTACCCGCTTTGTCGAAGATTAATTGACTGTAGGTATGGGTTTATTTCTGGGCTCTCTATTTCCTTCCATTGATCCATATGTCTATTTCTGTGCCAATACCATGCTGTTTTGACTACTGTAGCTTTGTAGTATTGTCTGAAGTCTGGGAGGGTTATGCCTCCAGCTTTGTTCTTTTTCCTCAGGATTGCTTTGGCAATTCTGGGTCTTTTATGTTCCCAAAGTCCTTCTGGTAGGCAAACTTATTTTGGAAATTGTCATTTACCATATTCATTACATGATCTGCTCAAGCCTCAGATTAAGCAGACATTAGTTTCAGAATTAATTGTAATTTTTTTTGTTGTTTGTTTTTTTGGTAGAAAAAGTGCTGTTTCCTATAACCCCACATTATGGAGAATGGTTTGACAACAGAGTTCTCTCTTCCCTTAGACCTTACCAACTTTCCAGATAGAACCCCACCCTCACCTCGCAAAGAACAGAAGCAAAGAAAATGTATCAGCGTAAATAATTTATTGCGAACTCTCTAGTATCATACACGAGTGGGTTGACAATTCACTCAGAAGCATTTGGGACAGGAGACCAGGAGGTAGGCAGTGTAATGAAAGTGTAGCACGTGAAGACAGGTTGCTGAGGGGCAGCCTTCCTGCCATAGCCTGCTGGTGACCACTCTTGGCCCGCTAAGCTACCTGGGGCAGGAAGGAGCCGGGCCAGGCCAAGAGCCCTCAGTTCTCCTTTGGCCAGCCCAGCCCAGGTTTCCGGCCCTTCCCCCTGCTTCATCATTCACGTTCCTGTGGGGCTGAGGGAGGTGTTGGGAAGGTAAGAAGCTCTCTAGCTGCCAGGCTTGTGGGTGCTACCAGCTGAGCATGGGGTCCCCGGTCTAGTCCTTGGCTGGGCTTTCATTGCAGTATCTTCAGAAAGGTCGGGATGAGGGATGGGGCTTTGCTCTTGGAGGGCTGCCCTCCCTCTGTGGCATCCAGGAGCTGCTGCAGGTAACGGGAGGTGCCGAGCAGCACGTGGCCTGTGGCCTGCGTGCTGAAGAGGGCCCAGCGGAGAGCTTCTCTGGGTGGGATGAGAAGGCACTAGGGTCAAAACACAAAGAAAGCCCCTTCCTCCTCCCCCTAAATGCCTGCTCCCCCACGCTGCGTTCATAACTTCATAAACTGTAGAGTGACGTGCAAACAGAACAGATGCTGCCCTCCCTCAGCAAATGGGACAGGGTCTACAGTGTTACCTGCAATCGTACCTTAACTGAGACGTCCACAACCTCCCTCTTCTCGTGCAAAATTCAAGCTCATTTAACAAGGCCTTTTATTTTTCTAATGCTACTTTGGGCCAGCCAGACTGATCTCTGTCACATGACTCTGCCCTTCACAACCTCTGTTCTAGACAGAAGTGTTTCCAAGTCATTTGTAGTCTAGCTAATTTTGCGAGTGCTGGACGTGAAGATCTCCATGTCTGGTGTTGCAGTGTACTGAGGACAGAACTCCAGTCAGACAGGCCTGAGTTCTAATTCAGTTTCATTAGCTGTGGCAACCTTGGCAAACTTCTATAGCTCTGAGCTTCGGCACCCTCATCTGTAAAGTGAGATCATACCATTTTGATCCCACACAGGGTTAGGAGGATGAAATAACATAAATCACTTAACACAGGACCTGATATGTAGAAGAGAAGGGGAAACGTAGGGTCAAGACTAGCTGGTTGAATGCTTGACTACTTTAACCAAATTCTTATCCAGATCTGTTTGAAAGAGATAGGTGAGGGTCACTAGGGGTGTCTAGTCCTAGGAGGGATCAGGGAGAAGAAAACAAAAGGAAAATAAATTCTTTCTGGCTGATATTAAAACTTGTCTTCTATTAACCTTCATTCAGTAAATGAACTTATGTTATGGCTGAGGTGGAGGGGGACAGGAAGACAATTAGAATCATAAACATCTGTATATGAAAATACTTAAAAAATTTAAAGGTGAAACCTGAGAAGTATACCCATTTCTCAAATTAGAGAACTGAGGCTTCAAACCAGCTGTCTGGACATGAATAGGAATGAAATTCTGACACATGCTACAATATGGATGAACTTTGAAAACATTATGCTAAGTAAAATAAACCAGACACAAAAAGGGCAAGTATTGTATGATTACACTTACATGAGTTGCCTAGAATAGGAAAATTAATGGAGACAGGAAGTAGGACAGAGGTTAGCAGGGCTGGGGGAAGGGGGTGTGGAGAGTTAGTGTTTAATGGGTACAGAGTTACAGTTTGGGATGATGAAAAAGTTCTGGAAATAGATTTACAAGTAACTGTTGCACAACACTGTGAATGTACTTAACGTCACTGAATTTTATACTTAAAAAAAAAGTGGTTAAAATGGTAAATTTTATGGTATGTGTATTTTACCACCATTAAAGAAAAAACACTTGCTGACGCCACTAAGTCATTCCACTGATTCCAGCTTGCTGTTGTTTTTTGTTTTTCTTTTGGGACCAATATGCCTACTATGTTTAGGTCTGAGGGTCCCATTTCCCCTAGACGGACTGAGTTTAAAGGCTGAAACTTCTTGCTCTAGATTTTGCAATCTGCAAACTGCTGGCAGCAAGCCCAGATCCAGAGGGGTATATGATCTGGTATAAGAGGAAAAGGGAACTTCTTGCCATAGAACGAGGCTCAAGCCTGCCGCTGAGTGTTATCTGTGGCAGGCAGAACCACGCGGCCTCAGGTCCCTCATCTGCAGACTGGGAATGCAGAGAATAAACTCAGAAAGCCAAGAAGGTCTGGTGTGCTCTAGCTACATACGTTCTGGCAGAACTCTGGAAGGAGTAGAATTTCTCAGAAACCCCTGAGAATGAGGATCATATATATCTTCATTCCTTGTACAATTATTTGAATTATTGCTACGTACCAGCATTCACCAAGGTATTGGAGGCAACAGCAATTCTTGCCCTCATGGAGCTTGTTCTGACATCTTATTTATCTCTGTGTCTCTAGCTCATAGCGTTGGGCCAGGACACAGAGAGTGCTCAGTAAACACTAAATGAAGCAACTGGGGAGGAGTAGCGTCTGTCAGAAGTAACTGGCAAGAGGCCAGCTCTATGGTTTTCGACTACTTGGATGTCTCTGCCTCAGTGGCTACATCTGCCTAATGAGGTAAGAGTTCTCTAGAGCACCACTGGAATAGCTGAATTTGGAAACCACTACCATAACAGTACTTGTCTTATGATTAAACATATTCCCATGCTTCCTGTGATAGTTGATTGGACTTTCAAAAGTAAAGTAAAAAGTTTCTTTGAAAGTTCATTAGATGATACAAATGACTATTGTCCACAGACATACAAATTAATTCCGTTCTATGGAAGGACAGTTATTTCATCCCTCCCACCCCCATGGAAAAATCCAATTTTGTATTTATAAATAGCTCAGCATTCTTGTTGGATCTATATATGGGTGGGATTTATGAACTGATTGTAACTTCTTGCTGGTTCTCTTACTAGTTGAGTTCAATAAAATCTTTGACACATGTTCATTTTTCAAAAGATTAGAAGACTACTTAGGAAAACTTACTACTTTAGGTGAAAAATAATTAGTTGTTATAGTGGAAGGTAATTAGAAAAGCTAAATGTATCCAGGTTCCACCAGCAGGAGTATATGTATCCCTTTGGCATATACTACAATAAACTAAAACATGAATTCAGCCATAAAGTCCTAGACAAATGCTAATTGTCATACTTTGTCAGCATCAACACCAGGCCCAGGCTCCGAGAAGCCTGAGGTGCATGGGAGAAGATAGCACCTCTCCCATTGCAGTGTACCCAGCCTGTCCCCAGCTAACCCCAATTCACTCACTTCATGACGCGCCTGGCGCCGTAGCAGCGCAGATCATAGGAAAGGGAGTATGTGCCATAGAGAGTCGCCTTCACGTTCAGGCAACCAATGAAGTCCTGTGGGTTCACCTTGTACAGGTCGAAGGTTACTTGGGCCACATCAATCTTCTTGGCAGGCTTACGGGAGAGGGAGAGTTGGTACCTAGTGCCCTGCATCAAGACAAGCATGTGGTTGGCACCCCTCAAGGATTTCTTCTAAGCTCCCAGTACTCTCCCTGACAGGTGGGACGTCACCTGCTCTGATGGGGGCTGCCATTTCTGCCCCTTATGGAGGACCATGAGCACGGTGTCATCTGTCAGGGATTGGAAATACTCTTCTGTCTCTACAATTGTGCCATCTTCCTCCAGCACCAGGAAGAAAGGCTTGTCTGCCAGCATCAGGGTATCCTGGACCTGGAGAATAAGGTGAGTGATGCTTCTGCCATCACATGTAGCCACAGAGCTGGTATGGGGAAGACCCACATCACACACCTCAGCTGGCACACCTCAGACACACACGAGTGGGCCGGGACTTATGGGATGGGACTGGAACCCAGGGCCCTTGCTGTGGGATCACCATCCAAAGAACCTATATTATGGTATCCCTTGGTACCTGACTTCATGGTTAATATTCTAGAATAGTGCTGTCCAATAAAAATATAATGGGAGGGACTTCCCTGGTGGTCCAGTGGTAAAGAATCTGTCTTGCAATGCAGGGGAAGCAGGTTCGATCCCTGGTCAGGGAACTAAGATCCCACATGCCGCGGGGCAACTAAGCCGGCATGCCACAACTACTGAGCTTGTGCACCTCAACTAGAGCCCGCGTGCTGCATACTGTAGAGCCCACACACCCTGGAGCCCGCGCGCCACAACTAGATAAGAGAAAACCCGCATGCCACAACTAGAGAGAATCCCACGCGCCATGACGAAAGATCCCTTATGCCTCAACGAAGATCCCATGGGCCACAACTAAGACCCGACACAGCCAAAATAAATAAATAAATAAAAATAAAAAATAAATAAATCTTAAAAAATTATAACAGGAGTCACACATGTAACTTTTAATTGTGATATAATTTGCATGCCATAAAATTCACTCTTTTAAAGTCTACAATCCAGTGGTTTTTAGCATATTCACAAAGTTGTGCAACTACCACCACTGTATAATTTCAAAACATTTTCAACCCCATTTTTACCCCAAAGAGAAACCTAGCCCCATTAGCTGTCACTCCTCATTTCCTAGCCCTTGGCAACCTCTCCTCTTCTGTCCATCTCTGTGGATCTGTCTGTGCTGGACATTTCATATAAATGGAATCATACAATGTGTGGTCTTTTTAGACTGGCTTCTTTCACGAACATGTTTTCAAGGTTCTTCTACATTGCAGCATGATTCTTTACTTTTTTATGGCTGAATAATATTCTACTAAATAGATATACCACATTTTTAATCCATTCTTCAATTGATGGACATGTGGGTTGTTTCTATTTTTTGAGTATTATGAATAATGCTACTATGCACATTCATGTACAAATTTTTGTGTGACATGTCTTTTCAATTTTCCTGGCTATATACCTAGGATTGGAATTGCTGAGTCATATAATAACACTATGTTTACTCTTCTTAAGGAAATACCAAACTGTTTTCTGAAGCTGTTGCATGATTTTACATTCCCAACAGCAATTTCTCCACATCCTCACCAACACTTGTTTTAGTCTGTCTTTTATTTTAGCCATTCTAGCGGTATGAAGTGTTTTTGATTTGCATTTCCCTAATGACTAAGGGTGGTGAGCATCTTTTCATGTGTTATCAGCCATTTGTACACCTTCTTTGGAGAAATATCTACTCAGATTCTTTGCCCATTTTCAAAAGGATCATCTTTTTACTGAGTTTTAAGAGTTCTTTATATATTCTTGATACTAGACCCTTATCAGATATGTGATTTGCAAATATTTTCTCCCATTCTGTGGGTTATCTTTTCTTTTTTTTTGATCGTGTCCTTTGATGCACAAAAGTTTTTAATGTTGATAAAGTCCAACTTTTTTCCCTTTGGTTACTTGTGCTTTGGTGCCATATCTAAGAAACCAAGGTTGTGAACACTTATACCTATGTTTTCTTCTAAGGGTTTTATAGTTTTAGCTCTACATTTAGGTCTTTGATCTATTTTGAATTAATTTTATATGTAATATGAGGGAGGGATCCAACTTCATTCTTTTGCATTTGGATAGCCCATTGTCTCAGGAATATTTGTTGAAAAGACTATTCTTTCTCCATTGAATAGTCTTGGCATCCTGTTAAAAATCAATTGACCACAGATACATGGATTTATTTTTGGACTCTCAGTTCTATTCAGTTGATTTGTATGTATTATGGGTTGAATGGTATCCCCCCCAAATTCATATGTTGAAGTCCTAATCCCAGTACCTCAGAGTGTGACTATATTTGGAGATAGAGTCTTTAAAAAGTAATTACATTAAAATTAGGGCATTAGAGTGGGCCATAATCCACTATGACTTGTAAGAAGGAAAGGTGTCTTTATAAGAAGGAAGGATTAGGACAAGTGTAGGGGGAGTGTACAATCAAGTGTAGGGGGAGCATGGAAATAGGGAAGGGTGTCATTCTTGCCCAATGTTACTACCACCCACAAGAGCTGCGTGTCCTTGGTTTCCTCTCTGAAAGCTTACCTGATCAATAGTTTTTACTTTTTTTTTTTTTGACCGTGCCGAGGGACATGCGGGACCTTAGTTCCCTAACCAGGGATTGAACCTGTGCCTCCTGCATTGGGGCAGGAAGTCTTAACCACTGGACCACCAGGGAAGTCCCATCTAATCAATAGTTTGAAAAAGTCTTCTACAGCTGTTAACAAAGCTTTGCATGGAAGGCCAATGTGGGAGACAGATTGAAGGAGAATTGCCCTGCATGAAGGTAAGGGAAGGAGATAGGGAAGGGAATCTCTAAAATCTTACTCAATACTCCAACTTCTGGGCAATTCTACAAGTTTAAGTACTACTGGAAAAGGGAACCTAAGGGTCCCTCCAGTAAGAAAAATAGACTCCAAAAATACCACTGACCTATTGTTAGTATCAGATGGTAATGTACTGCCCTCCCCCTGTCAACAGACAGACAGGATTCCAGGTGGACACTACAAGCCCATTGGAGCTGCCATTAGAAAAGAAATCTTTTCACCATCTAAGCCATGAACTCCATCCCTGCTGAACTCCTAGCTCATGATGCAGAGGCAGCTGTTGGGGCCAGCTCTCTGCCAAAGTCCCCGTGGTGGGCTGTGCAGAGGCAGGCCCGTTCCTACCTTGAGGCGGAGGTCCTCAAGGCTGTGTGTCATGATGCCCTTCCGCACACTCCGGTCAGCATTGCTTACTCTGCAGGGCCGGGCCCTGGGGGCCTCCGGGCTGGGCTGTGACAGCAGCTTCTGGGTCACCACCGAGGTGCTGACTGCCACGTACCTGGAGGCCATATGGAGCATCAGAATGAGCTGTCTGATGCCTCCCAGCCCTCAACGCACAGCAGGGTAACTTACCTCCCAATCCCCTAGGCTGAGCTCATCATATTTCTCCTCCCCTACCACCCACCAAACCTGTTCTAGAGAGTCTTCCTCAAAAGCCTGCTGGATTGGTGCATCTTTTTAAAAAAAAAAAAAAAATTATTTATTTATTTTGGCTGTGCCAGGTCTTAGTTGCGGCACGCGGGATCTTCGTAGTGGCATGCAGGATCTTTAGTTGCAGCATGCGGACTTCTTAGTTTTGGCATGTAGGTGGCATCTAGTTCCCCGACCAGGTATCGAACCCGTGCCCCCTGCATTGGGAGTGCGGAGTGTTACCCACTGGGCCACCAGGGGAGTCCCTGGATCAGTGCATCTTAAACTTTAGTGGACACGTCACTCCCCTGGTGATCTTGTTAAAATGCAGGTTCTGATTCAGTAGGTCTGGGTGGGTTCTGAGATTTTATGTATGTAATGAGTTCCCAAGTGATATTGACACTGCTGGGTTTCAGACCATGACAAGTAGCCAGTCATAGAAGACTACCCCACATTTGCCCAATTACCACTTTCCTCTCTTAGCCTCATTCTTCTCACCTGTAATGTGAGACGAAGTGGCAAAGCTGAGGTCAATATAAGACAGTTTTGAACTCAGATACAAGATGTAGAACAAAAGGTGTGCAGTGAACCTAGATTTTGGAGTCAGGCAGACCCAAGTTTGAATCCTAACTCCACTACCCATTTGCTAGGTGACTGAGAGAGCCCACCCTGTGCCTCGGTTTCCCCATCTGTTAATTTGGCATAATAATCCCCACTTCCCAAAGTTGTGGTGAGGTTTAAATGAGATCAATAATGAAAGCATCAAGCAGTATCTACCTCTTTCTACTCAATGTGTGATATGGGGGACTGTGGGGGGAGAGACAGCAGCATTAATATCTCCTGGGGGCTTGTGGGAGGGGCAAATCTTGGGTCCCACTCCAGACCTCCTGAATCAGCACCTGCATTTGAATAAGACACCCAGATGACTTATGTGCCCATCGAAGTTCAAGAAGGTCTGCCCTACAGCTCACAGTAGCTCCCCTTCCCTTCCATGCTTGGCTCTCCTCACCTGGAGAGGGACCTGGGGTAGAGAAGGCTGAGGGACTTCATGGCATATTCCATCCTCGTCAGCTGGACAGTGTTGGGCCTGGGAAGGAAGCAGAGACAACTCCTTAGGTGGGGATGGAAGGGTTCCCTCTCTCTTGTCTTTTGACACAGAGCAACCCCACCTCCATCTTATCTGGTCTCCCCTAGCAACTCACACACACACCTCCCCCAGCCCTTCCCCGTCCCACCCATGTACGCCACCGTGAGCAAGCTGGAGACCCCCTTAGTGCCCAGGCTCAGCCCCCCTCAGCAGCCGCTCCTCCCTCCCGGCACCACTCACTCCATGTTTCTCTGACCCTGGCTCTGGTCACACTGATCAGGGTTCACAAGTCGGGACTGAAGAGGCCCTGCCTGGTTAGTTCCTGTCCCTGGGGGCAGAGTCCACTTTACGCTGGCAGGAGGCGAGTCACAGCACCTTGCACTGCTGGGGACCTTCCCTTACCTGTTGTTCAGAGACCTCCCAGGCCAGGCAACCCAGTCTAAGCCTGCTCTCTCCAGTGGGTCCTTGAGCAATCCGAACCCCTCCTGAGGGTTCCTGCTGGCCAGAGACTTTCTACCACGATGGAACCGTTCTACATCCGTTCTCTCCAATACTGGAGCTGCTAGCCCCACATGGCAACTGAGCCCTTGAAGTGTGTCCGTACAACTGAGGAGCTGGATTTTAATTTCTATTGAATGTTAACTAACTTAAATGTACACAGCCACTGTGGCTCAAGGCTGCTGGCCGCCATTCTGGGCACTAGCCGACGGCCCTGGGCTGACCTGCCAGCCCTTCTCTCCTGAGCCTGCTCGATCTAGCTCCTGCAGGCTCCAAGCCCTCCTGCAGGCAGGTCCTCCACCTGTAATGCCTCCCTTGCCCCAGGGCTAAACGTTTGCAGCCCTGAAGCCTGAGTTTCACTGTTTTCCACATCTCGGAAAGCCTTCTTAGATGGCTCACAGAATTTCCCCTTCATCCTTGCCCTTCCTTCTTCCTAGCCAAGTGGGCCTCAGTGTCTGCTTCTGCCATAGCAGCCCCGCTCCTTGGGTGCCTCGCCCTGAGATGTTCTCCCTTTCCCAGCCCCCCTGCAGACAGGGCCTGCCTCAGAGCCAGGGGCTCAAGGAGTGCATGGAACGCAGCCCCTCCCCAGTCTTTCCTTCTGACAATGCAGGGGACGCCCCAGGCCAGCCTGTCTGAGAAAGCCCTCTCCCCCACTTAGCACTACCCACATCAGCTTGCTTCAGCCTCCCGCCTCACTCCCAGTCACAAAACTCCACCCAGCCCCACCTCACCGGTTCTCTAGGAGCCAGAACCAAACCAAAACAAAAAACCCAGAGTAAGAAACTCCTTACCTCCCACTTCCCAGCCTCCTAACCTTCCAATACTGCCCTTCTCAGCCCAGCCCTCCGTCCATTTTATTTCCAGCTCCCAGGGCAGCCCCTCCCCTGGCCTCCAGCCCCAGCTGGAAAAGAGCACAGGCACTGAGTGTGCAGCTCTCACCCTTGGGATGTCAAGCCAGCCTCACTTCCAGAAAAAGCCAGAAAGGAGGGGTGGAGGCATGTTTCGAAAGATTTGGGGCAGGGTATGGCCCAGGACATGGTATTGGGCACACAGGGCGCAGGAAACAGGCAGATGTGCATGGTGGTCCCAGCTCTACCCATGTTAGCTGTTGGAGTGTAGACAAGTTCCCTTAACCTCCTGAGCCCCAGTTTCGCTCACCTCTTCAACAGAGATGATGATTCCTGTCTTAATGATCCTGACCGAGGTAAGGATTTGTAATAATAAAAGTAAAGGGCTTTGCAACAGAGATACTTAATAGATAGAAACAAATATTGGTGTTATTGATAATATAATTATTTAATAATAGCAGATAATTTAATAATAATAATAAAGACTAGCTGAAATGTGTAGTGGTTAAGAGTGTAAGATCTATGACCCAGAAGTTCTACATATACCTAATATTTGGAGTTATATATATATCTCCAAGGGAAATGAAAATCTATGTCCACACAAAAACTCATACACGAGAAAGTTCACAGTGTTATTCATAACAGGCAAAATGTAGAAACAACCCAAATGTTCGTCAATTGATGAATGGATAAAAAAGAGTGGTATATCCATAAATGGAATATTATTTGTCAATCGAAAGGATATATGCTACTTCAGTACATGGACAAACGTTGAAAACGTTATGCAAAGTGAAATCACAAGGGATTTATTATGCAAACATTAGGCAAAGCCAGTCACAAAAGATCACATACATACTTGTATCATTCCACTTGTATGAAATGTCCGGAATAGACAAAACTATAAAGACAAAAAATTAATTAGTGGTTGTTTAGAGGGGCTGCGGAGTGGAAGGGGAATGGGAACTGCTAGTGGGCATGGGGTTTCTTTCAGGGGAGCCAAAGAAAAGTTCTAATCTAGTAATCTGAACAGAATCTACTTTGATGATTGTGCTAAATCTATTTGGAGGTTGTACAACCCTGCAAATATACTCAAACCATCGGATTGTACACCTAAGTGTGTATGGTATATGGATTATATCTCCATAAAGCTGTTTTTAAAAAAAGAGTCCAACCTCACCTTTCTTTTAGAGTTGGGTTTTTCACACTAGTGCATCAGAATCACATGGAAGACTTGTTAAAGATTAGATTGCTGGGCTCCACCGCAGAGTTTCTGACTCAGTATGTCTGGGGTGGGGCCTAAGAAAGTGTATTTCTAAGAGTTTCCGAGGTGATGCTGACACTGTGGCTACTTAGGGACCCTATTTTGAAAAACAGCAGTCTAGCACTAGCTGTGTGATGTAACTCATCTAAGCTTCAGTTGGATCTAACAAATGGGGATTAAAAATGGTACCTACCCCACTGGGTTGTCATGAAGATTAAATGAGATAATCGTGAAAAGTACTTGATATAAAGTTTAGTGCACCCTTCAGGCTCAATAAATAGCTATAATCATCATCATCATCATCATCATCATCCTATTACTTATATCTAAATCCTTCCCTATAAAAACTTTCAGGCAACCATCATTCACTCACTCAACAAATACTTATTAGGTACTTACCTTGTGCCAGCCCTCCTAGGGTCTGAGAATACAGCAGGAAACAACACAGCCTTGTCCCACACTTCAAGGAGCTGACATTCCTGGAGGAAGGGGGAACTCAGACCATGAACAAGTATGCAAATAATCAAGGTAATTTAAGATAATGATGTTCTGGGAAGAAAACAACACAAGGTGATATGATAACAAATGGCTGGAGAGCTAGATTGGCCTGTAGGCTTAAGAAAGGCCTCAGGGCTTCCCTGGTGGCGCAGTGGTTAAGAATCTGCCTGCCAGCAAAGGGGACACGGGTTCGAGCCCTGGTCCGGGAAGATCCCACATGCCGCGGAGCAGCTAAGCCCGCGAGCCACAACTACTGAAACCTGCGCACCTAGAGCCCATGCTCCGCAACGAGAAAAGCCAGCGCAGTGAGAAGCCTGCACACCGCAACGAAGAGTAGCCCCCGCTCACCACAACTAGAGAAAGCCCACACGCAGCAACAAAGACCCAATGCAGCCATAAATAAATAAATAAATAAACTTAAAAAAAGAAAGGCCTCAGAGGTGAGCTTTCAGCTAAATCCTGACTGATGAGAAGTCAGTCTTTTCAAGACCTGGAGTGTCTTGGTCTGTTTGGGCTGCTATACAGAATACCACAAACTGGTGGCTAATAAGAAACTTATTTCTCATAGTTCTGGAGGCTGACAAGTCCAAGATCAAGGTGCTGGTAGTTCTGGTCTCTGGTGAAGACCTTCTTCCTGGTTCACAGAGAGCTGCCCTGTCTCTGTGTCCTCACCTGGTAGAAGGAGCAAGGGAGTCTCTTTGATAAGTATACTAATCCCACCACCCCGAAATTCCACCTCCAAATACCATCACATTGGGGATTAGGTTTCAACATACAAATGGAGGCAAGGGTGGGGGACACAAACATCCAGTCTATAGTGTTCCACCCGGGACTGGAATCATCTTTTGAAGTCCTGGAGGTGGGCTGGGGGCATTCAAGGCAAAGGAAACATCAGTGCAAAGGATTTGAGAAGAGAATGAGCAGGGTGAGGAAACAGGAACACAAATCACTAAACTTCAAGACAGACCAAGAGCCAGAAGAGAAGTACCAATACTTCAGGGAGGAAATTATGGGGAAAGGGTCGGGGCCCCTCCCTTGGACATTCATGCCTCAAATATTTATTGAACATCCAACATGTGCCTAGTGTCTCATGATAAGCCAATGGGTGACTCAGAAGCAGTCTGACTCAGAAGCCCTGATGAACATCATGGAAATCACACACAGAAAAGAAAAAGATAAGCACAAGCTAAAGCCAGAGAGTGTCTGTGGGGGAATGGAGGAATGCTTAGTGAACCTGAGGATTCTTCACAGTGCTTAAGAGAAGAGGATGGTTTTGGCTCATGCATAATTTATGTATTCAGCAAGCATTTCTTTTTTATTTATTTATTTATGGCTGCGTTGGGTCTTTGTTGCTGTGCACGTGCTTTCTCTAGTTGCGGTGAGCAGGGGCTACTCTTTGTTGCGGTGCACGGACTTCTCGTTGCGGTGGCTTCTCATGTTGCGGAGCACGGGCTCTAGGCACGCGGGCTTAGTAGTTGTGGCTCACGGGCTCTAGAGCGCAGGCTCCGTAGTTGTGGCGCATGGGCTTAGTTGCTCCACAGCATGTGGGGTCTTCCCGGACCAGGGATCGAACCCGTGTCACCTGCAGGCGGATTCTTAACCACTGCGCCACCAGAGAAGTCCTGATGACTCAGTTCTTATCCCTCTCTTTGAGGCGCTCACCTCTAGTCTGGGAGGCAGATGTCAGCGTGGTTCCCAAATGCTGAAATGCATAAAATCATTTGAGCATCTTGGAACAGAGAAGGACTCTAGTTATGAAGCAAAATTGAGAAGCCAAAAAAGAAAAGACTATATATTCAACCTTATGAAAAAACTATTCTGCATGTTAAAATTGTGACACCATGAGTAAAGTCAAAAGACATACAATAAATAGGAAAAATATATGGCAACTAAAATTATAGACAAGAGGTCATCTCTCTCTCTGTCTCTCTCTGCCATCTGTATATAAATTAACAAGGCCAACAATGCAGTAGAAAAATAGACAAAGGATATGAACACAGTTCAGGGAAATGAAATACAAATGACTCAAACATAAAAAGATACTTCAGTTTTTTCAGATAACAATTTTGAAATTCTTATTTTATGTATTTTTTTATTGTGGTAAAGTGTACATAACATAAAATTAACGATTTTTAAGTATACAGTTCAGTGGCATGAAGTATATTCATACAGTTGTGCAACCATCATCACCACGTTCCTTGGCAACCACTACTCTTTCTGCCTCTGCCTAATTTCTTTTTCTTTCATGGCCTTGACATTTCTTAAAAGTATAGTCCAGTTATTTTGTAGAATGTCCCTCAATTTGAGTTTATCTGTCACCTCTTCATGATTAGATTCAGGTTAAGTATTTTGGGCAAGAATATCACCTCAGTGATGCTGTGTCCTCAATATTAGCAGGAGGCATAAGGAGTCAGTTTGTCTCACTCCTGGGCAAGTTAACTTGATTACTTAGTTAAGGGGGTGAGTGCCAGGTTTCTCCACTGTAAAGTTACCGTTTCTCCTTGCAAAGATTAATCTGTGGGGAGATACTTTGAGACTTTGAGTGTGAAAGATGAACGCTCTTGGGAAAGTCACAGATCCCTTCCAGGCATCAGTTTCTCCATCTGTGAAGTGGGAACAGAGACGTCTTAAAATCGAATTAGAGTTAAAGAAAGTGTAATTGCTCGAGAGGCTGGAGTATCAGCTCCCGACCTTGGCAAAAAGAAACACGCGCTAGGGTTTAATTTTCTGCGCGCTCCAAATGCTGGGGAGAGACGGACAGGGCGGGGCCTAGAAGAAAAGCGTGTGCTTATGTGTGCGCGTGCGCAGGGACGTGACTACAGAGTCGGTCCTCCGGAGACAGAGAGGCCGGAAGTTGTCCTCACAGAACCGCTCGGCTGTTGGGTGGGCGGAACTGTGGCGGCGCGCTTAGGGTTGGCAGGCATGTTAGCGCTCTAGTAGCTGCAGCTGGTCGGCGTGAGGGGCTCCAGGGCTCTGGGCAGGGAAGATGGCGTCTCGGGCAGGCCCGCGAGCGGCCGGCACTGACGGCAGCGACTTTCAGCACCGGGAGCGCGTCGCCACGCACTACCAGATGAGGTATGAAGTGAGGCGAGGAGCTCGCAGGGCCTGGGACGCGACGCCGGCCCGGCCTCAGGGTCTTTGCTCCCCAGCCCGCTCTCGCGCACCTGCCAAGTTCCCTCCTCCTGCGACGGCCCGGGGCCGGCCCCCAATCCCGGGAAGCCCCGTCGCTCCTGTGAGTTCCACCCATTGATCCCGCTGTGCCTTGAGGGGTCCGGCCCCGCTTGGGCTCCGGTGTCTCGGCGATGCTGGCCCCGCTCTCTGATGTCGGGAACCTGATTTCCTATTGAGCCTCAGTTTGCTTATCTGGCAAGGGAAAATTAATCTACCTTTCGGTCTTGGTGATGAATTAGTGAGCCAAGAATCGCATAAAGAGCGTAGCAGAAGATCTAGCACATAAGTCTGTCCAGTACGCGGTAGCTGTTATATTTTGGGTCGTTTTGGGGATTTGGACCTTGAAGTCCAGACTTACTCTGCCTCAAATGAGTTTTATGAAACCCCCCCACGTAAGGGATATTTCTACATTCGTTTATTCGTTCAACAAATATTTATTGAGCTTCTACCCATCAGGCATTGTGCTAGGCCCTGAGGATAGAATAGCGAAAGCAGCCCTACTCTTTGTATTCATGTTATACCTTCAATAAAAAAGTCTATTGACAAACAAAACTGGTCCCTGCCTTCAAGGAGCTTCAAGTCTACAAGTGACTGATTCCCCTCCCGCCCCACCTTTCTGCACTTTCTATAATGAATATTTTTAAAAATAAAAATTTTTTAGAGATTTTCTTTACTTAAATCCATTGAAATTTCCCTGAATCTTTTCCACGTCTTTTTCTCCACAGTTTTAAAGAATGACAAGCTCTTTGAAACCTCACTTTATTCTTATCCTTAGACCCTTGTCTAAAGGGCACCTCACAACTCAAGCCCGTGTTTTCATGCCTGTCTAGAGCAGAAACTCTGCTCTATGAAGGTGTGAAGGGGATATATTTAGGACCTGAGAGAATTCAAAGAATAAGAGAAAATATCCTTACTTTAGATGAAAAATGTACTCTAGCTGGAGAAGTACGGGCAGCCTGAGTTGGTTTCCTTGCTGCCAATACCTCCTTCCATAGGCTATGCTCCTATGCCACAGTCAGAGTTCTCTTTCATTTTTTTTTTTGGCCACGCCATGGGGCTTGGAGGACCTTAGTTGCCCGACCAGGGATTGAACCTGTGGCCTTGGCAGTGAAAAGCCAGATTTCTAACCACTGGACCGCCAGGGAATTCCCCAGAGTTCTCTTTGTAAACACAGCCCTGAGTTACTCTTCTGTCTTTAAAGTGACTCAGTGATAGTCTTTGCAACTTCATATCCTGCTACTCCCCTCTCCACCACATTGTAGTCCTTCCACACCCAACCATTTGCTCTCCTGGAACACAAATGCTTATGCCTTTTTGCCTGCATGCTGTTACCTCTGCTTGGAATGTCCATCTCCACCCACGTCTCAGAGCCTAGCTCAGATAACACCCTTGTCCAGACAGCCTTCTCAGTCAACTCATCTCAATCAGAATTCATTACTCCTTCCTGTGATTCCGTATATTTTGCAACATAGATTTACTAGAGTTTTTCCATTTCGTTTTCTAATTGCTTTTTCTTCCTGTGTACCTTGTTCCCAGCCTCCAAGCAGGAACTATACCTTATTCACGTCTGTTTCCCAGTGTCCAGTATGGTTGCCTGACATAGAGTTGGTGGTCAGAAAATTTTGAATGAAAGGTACTTCTCCCTCTGCTCTGCCCCACAGTGTGACCCTCAAGTATGAAATCAAGAAGCTGATCTACGTGCATCTGGTCATATGGCTGCTGCTGGTTGCCAAGATGAGCGTGGGGCACCTGAGGCTCTTGTCGCATGATCAGGTGGCCATGCCCTATCAGTGGGAGTACCCCTATTTGCTGAGCATTGTGCCCTCCCTCTTGGGCCTCCTCTCCTTCCCCCGCAACAACATTAGCTACCTGGTGCTCTCCATGATCAGCATGGGGCTCTTTTCCATCGCTCCCCTCATATATGGCAGCATGGAGATGTTCCCTGCTGCACAGCAGCTCTACCGCCATGGCAAGGCCTACCGCTTCCTCTTTGGTTTTTCTGCCGTCTCCGTCATGTATCTGGTGTTGGTGCTGGTGGTCCAAGTGCATGCCTGGCAGTTATACTACAGCAAGAAGCTCCTAGACTCGTGGTTCACCAGCACACAGGAGAAGAAGCGTAAATGAAGCCTGCTTGATGAACTACTGTGTGAGGTGAAGCCTGGGCCTCCCATCCAGTGGAGTGAGAGGGTAGAGGAGCTGTTCTAAAACCTCCTTCGGTGATTTTGGCAGCTGCGATGTTGACAACTAGTGCAAACTAGGTCCAAGTTCTGCAAAGCTCCTTCTGTTGCCATCAGCTGGTAGCAAAACTATGTTTAATTTACTCCTGGTTGGTGGAACTGGGTGATCAGCAGCTGTGAAACAAATTTCAGCTGGTTAAAGTTGAGATCCTTCTGAGTTTTTCATCCTTGCCTCTTTTTGGTCATTCTCTCTGCTTCCATCCATCACCCCTTAGCCACCGAGACTGGAGGAGATAGGGAATAAATCACATTCTGCTTCAATCTATGAGTCATGGGGCAGGAGACATTTGAGAGGCTGCTCCCCTTGCAGGCTGTGGTCTCTACTGTGAAGCGTTTTAATTAAAAAGAACCTCAATAAAGTTACAACTGCCTTGTCCCCCCTGTGCTTTGTGTTCGGCATCTGATAGAGTGTGAGAAGTGTGTTGTTTGAGTGGCCTTAGTCACTAGGAGGTACGTAGAGGCTCCCCGAGAAACCTGGCAGTGGCGGTGGGGAAGTGAACTGGACATAGGGGGAACTTAAGTCATAGTTGCAACCCTGCAGCTGATTGGCAGGAACTACTGTGGGCCATACATTTAACCTCCACCTCTCAAATGGTCCGTTCTCATTTATCCAGCTTGGGTTATGGGTTCGTCTTTTGGTTGGATATTCATGTTTATCATTCAGTGTTAACAGTGTTAGTTATGTGTCTAATACTGTTTTATGGTATCCAAAAGAATTTTAAAGTATCCTGCATATAAAAAATTTGCAATTTAAGTGAAACGTAATATCCATGTGAAACAACTAATGAACACAGTATGTCTGGTGTGGAGCAGAGAAGTTAAAAATAGAAGTGGGGAGCTTCCCTGGTGGTGCAGTGGTTGAGAGTCCGCCTGCCAATGCAGGGGACATGTTCGTGCCCATGTCCGGGAAGATTCCACATGCCGCGGAGTGGCTGGGACCGTGAGCCATGGCCGCTGAGCCTGTGCGTCCGGAGCCTGTGCTCCGCTACGGGAGAGGCCACAACAGTGAGAGGCCCGCGTACCGCAAAAAAAAAAAAAAAAAAAGGAAAGAGATCTGTGAACTAAAGGCCCTTTCACACATAAAAGTCTGACATGGTACATATTTATTGCATGAAAGATATGTGTTGGGCTTCCCTGGTGGCGCAGTGGTTAAGAATCCGCCTGCCAATGCAGGGGACACGGATTGGAGCCCTGGTCCGAGAAGATCCCACATGCCACGGAGCAACTAAGTGCGTGCGCTACAACTACTGAAGCCTGCGAGCCTAGAGCCCATGCTCCACAACAAGAGAAGCCACCGCAATGAGAAGCCCGCACACCGCAACAAAGAGGAGACCCCGCTTGCCGCAACTAGAGAAAAGCCCGCGTGCAGCAACGAAGACCCAACACAAACAAAAATAAATAAAAACAAAAACATTAGGTGTGTACTCAGTCTCTATTAGGTACTGGCAGTACTTCTAGGTACCCAACCTTTAGATGTCCTGATTATCATTTCAAACTCAGTGTGTCCTAAACTTAACTCTTTGCCTTCTACCTCATATTCATTCCTCTTCCTGCATCCCTGTGTGCAAGTGAGTACACCAAGAATACAGCTCTGGATCATCAAGTCCCTACTATGTGCCATTATTTTTTTCTTTTCTTTCTTTATTTTTGGCTGCGTTGGGTCTTTGTTGCTGTGCGCGGGCTTTCTTTAGTTGCGGCGAGCGGGGGCTGCTCTTTGTTGTGGTGCGCGGGCTTCTCGTTGCAGTGGCTTCTCTTGTTGCGGAGCACGGGCTGCAGGTGTGCCGGCTTCAGTAGTTGTAGCATGTGGGCTCAGTAGTTGTGGCTTGTGGGCTCTAGAGCACAGGCTCAGTAGTTGTGGCGCATGGGCTTAGTTGCTTTTTGGCATGTGGGATCTTCTCGGACCAGGGCTCAAACCCCTGCTCCCTGCATTGGCAGGCGGATTCTTAACCACTGTGCCACCAGGGAAGCCCGATGTGCCATTATTTTTTGAACAACCAAAATTCCTTAATCCTTTTCAGACATTTCCAAAGTGTGGTTCCAGTGCATCACTCTTGATTTATCTCCTGACACTGTCACTCACACACTGTCTGTCTCAGTCAGGAAAACCTCTTATGAATCCCCATATTGGTTCCATGTTTTCCCAGTTTCCTTAAAAATTTTCCTTTTCTGCTTTTATACTTCTTTATTACTTATCTTTCAAGACCTAGTTTTATACGGTAATTCTGGAGCCTTCTGGCTACTTCACTTCAAGGAGTGAGGGTTCTTTCTTTGAATTCACATGGCATTTTAATTTTATCTCTTCTACTGACAGAATTACTAGTTTCCATGTCTCTTCCTCACCCCTTGCTCTTCACCTAATGTGCATCATGCACTCTGAATTTATTGAATGAAGTAACTTGTGCTATTGCAGCCTAAAGTCAGAGCAAAGAACTAGAGTGAAGGGTAGGATTTGGATAGCAGAGAGGTGCAGATGGAAATGAGTGGGTAATGGAGTTATGTGCACCAGGCACAGATTGCTGATTTTTAAAGAACCGGGATGTAAATAATTATTAGTTAAAAAAAGAATTTAAAATTTATTTGATTACTAGAATGGTACTTTACAGTCTTGTAGTGCTTTTCAAGACCCATTATGAAGGGACTTCCCTGTTGGTGCAGTGGTTGAGCATCCGCCTGCCAATTCAGGGGACATGCGTTCGATCCCTAGTCCGGGAAGATCCCACATGCCACAGAGCAACTAAGCCCGTGCGCTACAACTACTGAAACCCACGCGCCTAGAGCCCGTGATCTGCAACAAGAGTAGCCACCGCAATGAGAAGGCCGGGCACCACAACGAGGAGTAGTCCCCACTCGCCACAACTAAAGAAAGTCCGCACATAGCAACAAAGACCCAATGCAGCAAAAAATAAATAAAATTAAAAAAAGAAAAGACCCATTCCGAAAATTACTGTCAACACGAAAAGAGAGCCGTTTGGTTCATTTTAGTTTTCTGCTTGTTGGCTTGTTGGCATTCTGCTTTTTGGGCTTTCCAAGCATTTTTTCCCCCTGCCTCATGGTTGTAGTATTCCCTGAAGTAAACAAGATCCCCTTTGAAAGGGATCTTGATTTAGTGGGAAGAGCACTGTATTTGGATCAGGAGACAAGTTCAAGTACCAAGATCAACCCTGCCAAATTCACAGGATTGTTTTGAAGATCAAATGCGGTAAAATCTTGTGAAGGTGCTTTAAGAACCCTAACACTATACAAATGTGAGGAATGGTTATTAATCCCTGATGTTTACAGAGCTAGAGGGTGTAGGCCTTGGAAGAACCCTTAGTGAGCATCTAGTCTATGGGAAGGGCAGTGTGGTATAGTGGAAAGAACAGTTTTTGATATTACACTGACTCAGGTTAGAAATCTAGCCAGGCATTTTGCTACCTTTTGCCTTGAGCAAGATATTTGAGCCTGTTTTTATCTAACGTATGGGGATCATAGCATCTACCACCCAGGGTTGTTGTGAGGATTAAATAAAATAATGTATATAAACTGTATAGTACATAGTAGGTGCTTAATAAATATCAAAGTCCCTTCCCTTGATGAGCAGTGTTGGTGTTCCCCTCTCAGATTGGGGGTCCCTTCCTCTTCTCTTAAGCATAACTTCTTGCATCGATATTCTGGAGATTGATCCCTTCTGGAAGAGCAGGAATAAGAAAGGAACACTTGTGTACTCTTGGTTTTTGTTGGTCTAATTGGTTGGACCTTCTTGCCCAGGGTGCCCAAACAGTAGGCACAGTTGCCACAACAGACCTTGGGAATCTGGCATTACAGGAAGAGCCTGGAGACGCTGCTGCATTCAGCGTCCATGCATGGGTAAGGCTTTGTCAGGAAGAATGGCTGCCCAAGGACCCCACAGTGTCCTGTCTACCTGAGCACGCGTAGGGGCCTGCCAAGACCTCCTGAGCGCCTGGCTTGCTCCCCACGTAAAGGTTACTGGAGAGTGAAGTCTGGATCAGCTCATTCAGACACAAACCACAGGTGAGATAGGCCTTGGCCACCTTCCAAAAGGACAGGACTTCTGTGCTGCAGGCCTACCACACACCTCTGTTGCCTTTACTCCAGTTGGCCCCCTCCTGTTCCAGCCACAGAAGTACTCCCCCCTTGTTGACACTTGCCAAACAATCCCTACTCTCCTAGAAATCTGATCACTGATGACTCATTCCCGTAAGACCTACTATCCTTTTTTCTTTCCAACTATTACAATTTCTCCCCCCCATGTTGTTAATCCTACCAACTCATCACATTGTTCCATCTAGTACTTCTTTTTTTTTTAAAGCCCTTCATGACATCTGTTTTTTTAAAAAAATATTTATTTATTTGGTTGCACGGGGTCTTAGTTGCAGCAGGCGGGCTCCTTAGTTGTGGCATGAGAACTCTTAGTTATGGCATGCATGTGGGGATCTAGCTCCCTGACCAGGGATTGAACCCACGCCCCCTGCATTGGGAGCGCAGTCTTATCCACTGCACCACCAGGGAAGTCCCCTCATTCTAGTACTTCTGTGGACTACAGGGCCCAGAAACCACAGATCTCCCCAAGCAGTGTGTTCTGACAGAAAGAGCTAGAAAGGTGAGTCTAGCTCTACTCTGAGGGGTGAGTCTCAGCTCTCCATTTTCTGTTTGGACAAGTTACTTAATCTTCCCAGTGTTTCCAAGTCTGTAAGATGTTTAGTAAGACTGACCTCAAGGGTTGTAGTACCAATAATATGAGATAATGTGGGCAAAGCACACAGCCCAGAGCCTGATAATAGGAGTTCAGCAAATTGTGATCTGACCCCCTCCCCCTTCCCCAGGGTGTGCTGGAATTTACCCACTGTGCTTTTTACTTTAAATCCTTTTTGGAACAGTCTCCACAATAAACTAGCAAAACAATAAAATACAGACCTCCTTTTCTCTCTCCTTTCCCCCTTTTTTCTTTCTTCCTCTGCCTTTTCTATGTGGTCCTTTTCTTCCCTTTCTGTTCTTTATTTCTCGTGTGTATGTGTCTGTTATTTGTTTTCTGCTTCTCCTACCATACCTTAGCCAGGGTCAGGGAGCAGTTAACCAAGTATTTTCACTGTGAGAATCAAATCAGAAGATAAAAGGAGTCAAAAGAGAAAAGTATTCTAGAATGGAGCCAAGTTTCTCACTTCACGCCCCCAGCATTAGAAAACACATTATCGGTATAGATCTAAACCATTGTGGGCTAGGTGAAATTTAGGGGGAAGCCTCCCTAACCTGTCTTTAGTATGGCCAGACCACCCTTTTCTCCCTTCACATCTTACTGATTTGTTTGCAGTGATGGACTTCAAGGTCAAAAGACAGAACTGTGTCAGGCAGGCCCTTTTGGGTTCCCAGAAGCAGAGGGGGATGAGGCAGTGGGAGGAGAGGCCATAAGGATGGTAGAAAGAGAAATGAACTGTGAGAGGATGGCAGAATTGGAGCTCCTTGGGCTAGAGACCTTGACCAAATCATTCTCCTTTCTGCTTCCTTATTTCTCTCTTAATGAAATGAATAATTATCACCTGTCTTGTAAGGTGGTTAGGAGGATCAAATATGAAAGTGCTTATGAAATGTGAAATAGATAAACTGCTGCTTAGATGAAACATCATAATTTACATTTATTCAACTAGAGAGCACCTATTTCATGACATCCATTGCTAGGCACTGGAAAAACAAAGATAAGAAAGGGTCTTTCTAAGAAACTCAAAAGCTAGAGGGTATTTTTAGGATAATGGGTACAATGGGGTCTTTAGACAGTGGACCTAAAGACTTAAGAACTAGAATTGGCCTAAAGATAGGTATGATCAAGCTACTGAAAGTGCAGAGGGATAATAACAGTCTCAAGATACCTTCACCCAGTAGGTGTGCCCCAAACTTTCTACGGCGTGTGTCACCAAGGTGAGGGCTGAAGCAGTTCAAATGCTCCATGAGCAGGAGGAAGCCATGGGACGACGTGGAGGGTCCCCGCAGAGAATGGAACCTCTTCAGCATCGGAAACCACAGGAAACCAGGTCAATGTGTGGGGCCCACTCCCTCAGCTCCAGGGCTCAGCTATGAGACCTGGGGCTTCCTGAGCAGACTGTACTGATGAGTGGATCCTTGAAGCTGGAGGCCCTTTGGCAGAAGTGCTGGAACTGGCCAACGGGTAGAGAGAGAAAGCTGGACCCTAGTCCTGAAAGTCAGCCAGGTGGGAGCCAGGATGCACAGGGGGACATGTGAGGTTTACTTGCTTTTTTGTTCTGCCCACCTCTAAGTGGTGCATCAGTCACCTCGGTCTCCAGCACCCACTGCGGAGAAGTGCTTCATGGCTCTGTCAGTCTTTTAAGTGAGAGGATGAAGCACGTGTCCAGGGGAGATTCAAGGCCAGGAGCACGCTAAGGGGCGGGTCTGATCTGCAGGGTGTTGCAGGAGTAGGAGGAGTTACGAAGTGGGTGCAGCCGCCATCCATCCCCCTGACCCTGTGCCAGCCTCTTGCCTGTTATTTCTCTGCCAGAGCAGGAGCCCCCTTGCCCTCCAGGTAGGGGAGTAGGGTTTTCTGGGGGGCAAGTGTCCTTCAGTCCCTCCACTTGGAGGAGAAGGAATGTGGCCTGGCCGGCTGGTTGAGCTTGAGGAGGAGCTTTGGGGCAGGGCGGGGCAGGGGCAGGCTGAGGCGAGGGCTCCTGCTGGCACTGCACTCCCTGCTGCTGCACGGCAAGGCCCTGCCACCCACCTTCAGAAGGCGCAGCCATGTTCTGGATACCCTGATCCCTCGGAAGCCCATGGGGAGCCCCGGACTGGCAGCCCTGCTCCTGCCTCTCGTCCAGCTGCTCCTTGACCTGTCTGCCTCTGCTAGTATTGGCTGCCCCTACCTTCCCAGCTGGAGCACCCTCTGTCTGCTGGCCTCCCACATGGTAAGGTGTGCCTGCTGCTGCTGGGTGGGGACACCTGGCTGGCACAGGCTGGTACAGCTCCCCACTCTCCGCCTGTCCTTTCCTGCTACCCAAGTCCCTGAGCTCTGGGGGCAGCCTCAGTGTGTTCTCTACATCGTCTTGAAGGGATGGATAGTCAAGGTCCTGGTGCACTGAGGGCCTGGGCAGGGTGGAGCTGGGAAGAAAAGAGGTAGAGTGGATGGGCTATTGGCTTCTGCAGACCCCGAAATTAGGTGATGTGAGGCAAAGACCCCAGGGAGAATGCTCCTCGTGGGAATACCTACTAATTATACTTCTGTCCTTTCTTTTCCCTACTGGGCCCTGTGCCTTCAGGATGACAGTTTCACTGGTGAGTCTCATTCCCTGCCCTGCTCCTCTTCCCCATTCTTCCATTCTAATTTTTGGTTCTCAACCTGGGAAGTAGCATAGTATCAAAGAAAAAACACAAGGTGGGCCTGGATTTGCGTTGTAATTCTGCTGCATACTCCATGCATGGCTTCAGGCAGTGCACGGTTTCTGAGGGGTATAGCAGCACGGTAGAAATGATTATACAATGAAAACAGCTGTCCCTGAGCTGTGGGGAGGATTAAATGAGAGCCAGGTAAGTCTCCAGGCACTCTCCCTAATTGGTCCCTCAGCAGTCAGTAATACAACAATGATCCTTCCTGTTTTAGGGTACATTTTATTATACTTCGTAAGGCATTTTCCCATGCATTATGTTACTTGACCTTGACAGCAGCTCCGCTTTATGAATGATGAAGCTGAGACTTAGAGGAGTCTGTAACTTGCCCCAGCTCAGTCGGCCAGGATGTAAGTGGCAGAGCTCAGCCTCCAGTCCAACTTTTCTGAGGCAGGAGGGAACTCCTGGGACCTTACCACTTGATTTCCTTTTCATCTTTCACAGGAAGGTCTGCCCAGATTCCTCGCCATACCCTATCGGCCTTTCCCCCCTCCCCAAAGCCTTGGCGTGCTTGGCTCTGCCACTGTCCCTGCTGTTGGTGCCTGCATCTGGTGTCAGATCCTTCGGGTATGAGAAACAGTCCTTTGGGCCATTCTTAGTGGAGATTGGAATTGGGGGAATTTGGGGGGGCCCCTAGGCTGATGCTAGTAAAACTTATCCTACTAGAAGAGATGTTTGTCCTGTTGTCAACCTTAGCAGAGAATTAGGCCCTCCTAAAATGGCACACACCATAATTGATATTTATGAGTTCAGTTGTATCGTTTTGTGAAGGTGTTTCTCCTTTCAGCTGGTACCAATTCTTGGGATTAAAATGTTTTAGTTCTATGAGTTTACTATTTTTACCTTCTATCTGTAAAGTAAGATCTGTCTTATTCAACTCTATATTTTCATTGCCTAGCTCAGTGCCTGGGGCATACTAAATGCCCACGCACTGCTTAAGAATTGACAGTTTTTAATTGTTCACTGTTATAAATAATGCTACCATGAACATCTTTGTATATACATAGTTTTTCTCTACTTAAGAAGAGAGAAAGCTTTTTTGATTGTATCATAACTTAGGACTAAAGAAGTTTGCGATCATTACCCTCCCTGATCTAAAATGACTGACTGTCCAACACTGGGTCACATCTCCAGGTAGCGGAGGGGCCGTGAAGGGCTGGATAGTAAATGTGTCATTCCCTGTGCAGGTCTTCAGTGGGACTGGCTCCACCTCCTGGTGCAGAAATCCAAAAAGTCTTACAAGTTCCGGTTCTGTAGGAGGCACACGATGCCAGCATCTGCTCAGGTACTCTCCCTGTCAGTTCCAGCCCTTCCCTACACCCCACAGCCCTTCTCTTTCTGGCTTCTCATTCTGTTCTCCAGCCATAAAAGAGAGTTGGAAAGAGTGGACTCAAGAAGACTATTCTGTCCATTACACAGTTAGGGACACTGAGCCTTAAAGGTTGAGCAGCTCGCCTGTGGTGCCCTGGATTCCAGAGACAGGAATAGAAGCCAGAGTTCCTGATTCCTGGCCTGAGGCCAGCCCAGCCTTGCTCTCTGCCTGCAGAGGAAGCTGCTAAGTAGCCGTTGCCTGTCTGAGAAGGGCCATCACATCTCCGTCCCCTCCCCAGACACCTCCCACAAGGGGCTGCGTTCCAAAAGAACCCAACCTGCAGATCCAGAGAAAGGGGAAGTTCTCTCCAAACGTGGCTCACAAAGGCTTGGAGGTAGGCACATCGTGTGACTGGAGATGGTGGAGCCAAGTAGTGGTACCTGTGCTAAGGCCAAAAGACAAGGCTACCAAGTCCGCCTTCTCCCCAGGGCCTGAGTTCTCCTTTGACTTGCTGCCTGAGGCACGGGTTATTCAAGTGACCATTCCTCCAGGCCCTGAGGTCAGTGTGCGTCTTTGCCACCAGTGGGCACTGGAGTGTGAGGAGCTGAGCCGTCCCTTTGATGCCCAGGTATGGAGGGCCATCTGCCTGTAAAAGCCAAATCACACAGGGCTGGAGTGAAAGGACCTACCCATTATACAGATGGGGAGACTGAGTCCCAGAGAGAGGTGGTGATTGTCCAAGGCTTCCTTACAAGTCTGAAGTGCCTAGCATGAAGACTTCTTTGGTCTAGGCAGAGAACTAGGGGGCCTTGTCTCCTGGCGGGAGAGGAAGGAGAGGGCAGGCAGAGACCTGGGGCAGCCATGAATGCCTAGCAGAGAAATGGATATGGCGCTTACCCCCAGTGAGAGGACCCTCAGTGAGATTCAGGTTGCATTAAGAGGACTTTTCAGTTCCCCCAAGAAGCTGTTCTCCTGAGAAAATAACAAAATGGTCACATCTGTCTTGGTACCCTTCCATCTCCCTCCCTTTTGTCACTGCTCCTCAGAGAATGAGATGTCCCCTATTCTTCCGGCCTAGGCCCTGACACTCCACCTCAACCTCCAGTTGTCACGGATGCCCTTGTATACAGTTGGTGCCATTTGAAGGGACTGATGCTGTACCCGAGTCCCTCAGTTCTCCACATTTAAAATGGCGATGATGCCTCCCAAGATCACCATGATGCTAGCATTTAATTAATTGAGTTGGTGCTTCTAGCACCTAGCACCCTCCCTGGCATATAGTAGGGGCTCAATAAATGTATATTCCTTTCCCCATCTCCTCCCCACTCCCCTCAGTCCATATATTGAGACACCTAGAGCAGATGGTCAGATTACAGGGCAGAGACCCCCTGAGAAGAAATTTCTCAGAGGAAGAAATGTCTCAGATAAGAGGAAAAGTAGGGTATGTGGTGACCAAGGTCCCAGTTTTCTCCTGCCATTTTTCAGGGTGCCTCTGCTCTTTCTCAGGCCCCTCTTCTTCTCTTCCTTTGCTGCTTTGTCCACAGAAAATTGTGTCTGGGGGCTGCACTGTAGACCTGCCTTATGAATTCCTTCTGCCCTGTCTGTGCATCGAGGTGAGCAGAGGAGAAGGTGTGGGTGGTCCATGGCTTCACTCCTAGGCCACCCAGATAGCACCATTGGTCAAGCATATCTCCACTAAGGAAGGTTTTAAAAGGGCTGGTGTTAACGAGATGCTAGGGAAGACTGGTGCCAGCCTGACAGTGAGCCACACACAGAGCCAGGGATGGAGGTGTCCTGCTGACCATGGCACATTCCTGGGGGTGAGTCCAACCTCAGCCCCACCCAGACCCAGCTTGCCTTTGTCGAGACCCAGCCTCAGCCCACAGAGGCAGGATAGACAGCTGCCTTCACTGGGTGTTCTGAGCTGTCACAGTGGGGGCTCATGGCCACTGCAAGGCTCCATGTGGCCCCAGAAGTCTCATCCCCACTAGCCCTGTGTGGAAGTCCTCCTCCTCTCCTTGTAAGACTGAGGTGCCTAGCATTAAGACTCCTTTGGGCTAGACAGGAAAGGCGGAGGCCTTGTCACCCAGGAGGAGACAAAAGGGAGGGTGCAGGCAGAGACCTGGAGCGGGGAGCACCTGCCAGGGGGATAACATTGGGTGTTGGGCTTTCAGAGGGAGGGGCCCTGTGGGACACTCAGCGCCTTAGGAATCGCTGAGAGTGGAGGCCAGGGAAGGCCAAAGTTGAGGAATGTGGACCTCATGATTTGCCTCTTTGTGGGGATACGTTCTCCTCTCCAGGAAAAAAGGACTCAGCCCCTCACCCACTGATCTTGCTCCTATAGTCTGGGGTTCCTCCCTGAGTGCCAAGTGCCACCCACTGTTGCCCACACCCCACACTTCTTCCCCTCCTCGGTGCCCTGCCAGCTCAGGCAGCTTGCATCTGGGCAAGGTCAAGCCAGAATGAGTTTCAAGTCTGAGTGATGTAGGGAAAGCCATTCCTCTGACCCTTCTTCCCTGCTCCCCTGTCCCCACAGGTGTCCTACCTGCAAGAAGACACCGTGAGGCACAAAAAGTGTCCCTTCCAGAGCTGGCCTGAAGCCTGTGAGTGCTACTCATGTGACTCTTGTGCACGCACAGCTTCTCTCTGTCTCTCTCTCCCCCGCAAACGTACACGTACATGCACATACACACACGCACTTGCACACCCTCTACACCTGCGTTGGAGAAGGTCCCCAGAAGGCATGCAGGCACTTTCTCTGGAGTCAGTGGGGGCAAGTCATGGGCTACCATGTCTAGCAATCAGCCTGCCAATAAATCAGAGCATTGAACATTGTACTAGCACTGTTCAGAAATATCCACCCCAGGAGGTAATGTCCTAAGAAGGTGGACCAGAGGGCCTGGGCTCACATCCCAACTCTGCCACTCATTCTTCTCCGAGCCTCAGTTTCCTCATCTGTAAACTAATGATACTTGCCCTGCCTCACTTTCCAACTCCTTATGAGGCTGGAGTTCAATATTATATGCGAAAGTGGTTGGTGACATCTATGCATACTGTTGAGCCCAGCTTGCAGAGACAGGATTCTCAAACATGACAAATGAATAGCTCAAAGTATCCTATGGTCCAGGGCAGGGTTGTAATTAAGGAATAGGCTGTAAGGCGTGAACTCAGGGGAGGGAGAAGCCCATGACGGCTGTCCATGAGTAGAAAAGGTCTCCTAAAGGGAGTGACATCTGAGCTGGGCTCAGAAAATGCGCAGGATTTAGAAAGGAGAGAAGGGAGGGGAAAGCATTCCTGATTCTGAGAGGAACATAAGCAAAGATATGAAGATTTGGAGTTTGGGGAGCAGCAAGGAGTTGGCCAGAATGGAGGTGCAGGAAGGAGAGGAGACAGCTAAATAGAAGAGGCAACAGGAGGGGCAGGAGGAGGCATGCTCGTTTATCAGGCACCTAGGCAAACCAGGGCTGTGCCAGGCTCCCTCACAAATATCATCTCCCGATGCCCTGGGGATGGGGCTCAGGCCTCCTGGGCCTCACTCTGGGCCTCACTCTCTGCCCCTGCTGCCTGCCCAGATGGCTCGGACTTCTGGGAGTCGGTGAACTTTACTGACCACAGCCAGCACAGTCAGATGGTTATGGCCCTGACACTCCGCTGCCCACTGAAGCTGGACGCCTCCCTCTGCCAGAGGCGGGGCTGGCACACCCTCTGCGAAGACGTCCCCAATGCCACGGCTCGAGAGTCAGAGGGGGTGAGACGGCCTCCCTAGGACCTGGGTGGGCAGGGCTGGGGCCCAGGGCCCTGCTCCCTAACTCCCTTCTCCCACCACAGTGGTATGTCTTGGAGAAGGTGGACTTGCACCCTCAGCTCTGCTTCAAGGTACAAGCATGGGCAACACAGGAGGGGGAAGGGTGTGCATGGTGCCTGGAGCTTGCTGACTTGCCATTCTTGGATTTCTCAGTTCTCTTTTGGAAACAGCAGCCACGTTGAATGCCCCCACCAGACATTCGGTGAGCCAATAAGTGACCCTGGCTGGGACCCCTTCCCACCATTTCACCCTCATGCAACTGCGGCAAAGCCAAATTCTATCCCTGCCCTGACTTCTCTGTTAACTGCAGCCCGGCTTCTATCACCTCCCACAAACCATCATCTATTACATGATGCCCTTTCCTACCCCCTGGCAGCCCCATCCTGGAACGTGAGCATGGATACCCAGGCCCAGCAGCTGGTCCTTCACTTCTCCTCAAGGATGCCCGCCACCTTCAGTGCTGCCTGGAGCCACTCAGGCTTGGGGCAGGACAGCATGGTGCCCCCTGTGTACAACGTCAGCCAGGTATGGCCTAGCCAGGGCTTGGCCCCCTCTAGAACCTCTTGATTAGAGCACAGCAGGTGGAGGCAAGCAAATCTCTTACAACATCTGGTTATTTATTTACTTGGCCAGCCTTTGTTCAGCTGCCTCCTCTGCCAGTCATTGGGGTCTTCAATGGAGCAGTTTCTAATCCTTTTCTTTTTTTTTTTTATAAATTTATTTTTATTTTTATTTTTTTGGCTGTGTTGGATCTTCGTTGCTGTGCGTGGGTTTTCTCTAGTCGTGGCGAGTGGGCTCAGTAGTTGTGGCTCACGGGCTCAGTAGTTGTGGCTCATGGGCTTAGTTGCTCCGCAGCATGTGGGATCTTCCCAGACCAGAGCTCGAACCCGTGTTCCTTGCATTGGCAGGCAGATTCTTAACCACTGCGCCACCAGGGAAGTCCCTCTAATCTTTTTCGATTTTGAACCTACAGGGATAAACAGAGACAAGAGACTGGCCCTCCCACTCCCAGCTGTTCTCTGGCCCACTCGAACTCCCACCACATTTTATATTGATGCCTTCTCTTGAACCAGCTGTCCTCTACCACTACTCTCCTGCCTTCCTCCACAAGGCTCCTGGCAGACGTTCTCTATCTTTGGGAGGCAGAGCCCCAGGAAGCTGAAGTGCTCTTCGCAGAATACTGTGAACTACTGACAGATTTAACTCTATCATGTGAACTAACAGCAGTTTGACTAGCAGACTCTCTTCTGTGTATCTGACATAAAAACCACCATCAAATATATCCGCAAAACCACAGCACCAAGCTGACTAAGCATAGCTAGCTTGTTTCAGTTCTTTCTTACTTACATGCAGCTTGTTTATTTGTTTTGTATTCTGTGAGGGCTCCCAAGCCTACAGGTGGTAGGAAATGCTTAAGATTTAAGTCGAAACCATGCTTAAGATTTACGACAAAGTCATGTGGGATAACTTAAAATTGAGAGCTAAATCCATGGACTCATTTATTTTTGTGAGCTGAGAATGTCATTGAGTTTAACCACGATTTGAGAGCCACTGCGTCGGCACCTGCTCACAGCTGGCTGGAGAATGGGGTCTGGGGCAGGGCTGGGATATGGGGTAGGTGGTGGAGGGTGTTCCCAAAGGGTGGAGACTGATCAACTCTCTAACCAGCAGCCAGAGCACAGGGTGAAGCCACATCCTTGCCTGTAGACAGATGGCAGTCAGTTCAGCATGCATTTATTGAGTGCCTACTCTGTTCCCACTCTGTATTAGGCCCTGGGAGATACAAAAAAAGTATATAACACAGTCTGCCCCTAAGGAGTCCATAATGTAATAACAGCTGCTACTACTAAATGAATACACATTGCACTGTGTATTTTTAAATATTTATTTATTTATTTTGGCTGTGCCGTGTCTTAGTTGCGGCACATGGAATCTTTTAGTTGCAGCATGCGGACTTCTTAGTTGCGGCCTGCGGACTCTTAGTTGTGGCATGCAGACTTTTAGTTGCCTGCATGCAGGATCTAGTTTCCTGACTAGGGATGGAACCCGGGCCCCCTGCATTGGGAGCGTGGAGTCTTACCCACTGGACCACCAGGGAAGTCCCTGTACTTTGTATTATAAAGGGGGTTCACCTGCATATTCCCATTTGATGCTTTCAGTAACCCAGTAAAACAAGGATTATTATCTATCACACACAAATGAAGAAACTGAGGCTCAAGGAGAAAGGAAGTCTCTCTCCATGCAAAGATCCCACAGCTAGGAACCACAAAGGCAATAGTTAAGCCTGACTTTGTTAGCTGTGGTCTCCTGACTCTACAACTTACGTTCTTTCCAATGGACAAGCTGCCCCTTCAGGTGCGCAGAACAGAGAAAGGAGGCAGCATACAATTAGTCTCCTGGTTTGTGAGCTGCTAGAAGACAGAGACAATGTCCATGCCTGCCTTGTCTCCTCAGGGGCTGGCACAGAGTAGGCACCCAGAGTATGTTTGTTGACGAGTGCCTGATTGCCTGATTAATGTTTATCTGTGCAGCAGTTCAGATCTGGGAATGATCAGCGGGATCTGGGAATGAAGCCTGGGAAGGCTTCTTGTCAGGGGTGGCACTTGGCCCTAAGCCTGGGTAGGGTTTGGGTAGGGGTGGTGGGTAGAAAGGAGGAACACAGCAATGGGCAAAGACTCAGGGGCTGGACAGAGCCAGATCTGCCTCTATGGGGACAGTCATTCTGCTCTTTTTTCCCACAGACTCAGGGCTCAAGCTCAGTGACACTAGACCTCATCGTTCCCTTCCTGAGGCCAGGGGGCTGTGTCCTGGTAAGGAATCCTGCCCTCACTCTGCTGCATATACTCCCCTGTCATCTATACCACAGGTGACACATGGGGCAAATCCAGTCCATAAAAATGTTTGACTTGGCCAGCACGGTGTTCAAAATTGGAATTAGTTGCCACCACTTAAATATTGGGAGATGTCACATTTTAAAAAGTTGATTTCTGGCGTCTCCTGAAAAATATCAGAAAACCTGGTGCTTTGTTTCCACATTCAGGCATGGTGATCATGGGCTGGAGCTCAGTGGTGTCTGATTACTTCAGTCAGGGCCTGTGCCTTCCACGTCCTCATGGATGCTCTGGTTAACTTTGGGTTTACTTTCTTTCTTTCTTTTTTGATGTGGACCATTTTTTTAAAGTCTTTATTGAATTTGTTACAATATTGCTTCTGTTTTATGTTTTGGTTTTTTGGTCCTGAGGCATGTGGGATCTTAGCTCACTGACCAGGATTGAACCCACACCCCCTGCATTGGAAGGCAAAGTCTTAACCACTGGACCGCCAGGGAAGTCCCTGGGTTTACTTTCTGAGTTTGCCACTCTTGACCTTGTTCTGTGCCCAGCCAGAGCTGGACCAGACACAAACCCTGTGCTGGGGGAAGTCCCTATCCAGGGGGATTCCCCTTCACTATCCCCATGCCTTATTCAACTTCCCCTGGGAGGAGGGTTTACCCTGGCTTACAGGGATTGGGGGGCTCTGTGCCCTCAGGTGTGGAGGTCAGATGTCCAGTTTGCCTGGAAGCACCTCCTGTGTCCGGATGGTGAGTTCTTGGGAGGGGGAGGGGGAGTGAGAGGGAGGTTGGGCACTGAGGAGCCGGGCTTGGCCTCACCCTTCTTGGCTCAGTCTCTCATAGGCTCCTGGGGCTCTTGATCCTGGTACTGCTGGCCTTCACCACCCTACTGGGTGTTGTTCTGGTGCTCACCTGCCAGCGCCCACTGTCAGGTAAGCTCACTGGGGGTAACCTGGGGATTCAGACTTCCTTGGCTCCTAGGCCAGTTGCCCCCATCCCTCCCCCGCCCAGGCTCCCTTCCGAAAGAGCCTTGTCCCTGCCGCTACACCCCCCTCTCTGTGAGGCGGTGAGTCTCATGCCCCCTAGTGGGAAGGAATGGTTAAGGCAGGGCAAAGGTCCTTCTGCTGGTGGTTCACTGCACCAGTCTCTAGGCCAGACGCTAGTGGGGCGGAAATCCAGCCTGCGCTGCACCTGGCGCCCTAGCCCTCTCCTCTTCCTGGGCACCTTTATCTAATTAGCCCAAAGGCGCCCTATAGGCCTGTAGGCTAAAGCTGCCTTGGGTACCCATCCCCAGCGCAGATGAAGAAACGCGGGGGTGGTGGAGTTAACCCTATCATGTAGCGCGGAGGCCTGGGAGGAAAGGGCTGGGCTGTCCCTTAGCCCCCCACCCTGTTCATCTGTTGCTCCCACCCCCAGGCCCAGGTCGAGCGCAGCCGGTGCTGCTCCTGCACGTGGCGGACTCCGAGGCGCAGCGGCGCCTGGTGGGAGCGCTGGCTGAACTGCTGCGGGCCGCGCTGGGCGGCGGGCGCGACGTGATCGTGGACCTGTGGGAGGGCACGCGAGTGGCGCGCGTGGGCCCGCTGCCGTGGCTCTGGGCGGCACGGGCGCGCGTGGCGCGGGAGCGGGGCACCGTGCTGCTGCTGTGGAGCTGCGCCAGCCCGAGCCCCGCCGGCGGCCCGGATGCCCGCGCCGCACCCCTGCACACCCTGCTCCGCGCCGCCCCGCGCCCGCTGCCGCTGCTCGCTTACTTCAGTCGCCTCTGCGCCAAAGGCGACATTCCTCCGCCCCTGCGCGCCCTGCCCCGCTACCGCCTGCTTCAAGACCTGCCGCGCCTGCTGCGGGCGCTGGACGCGCGGACTTCTACTCAAGCCACCAGCTGGGGCCGCCTCGCGGCCCGGCCGTGCCTGCGGGGTCGCGTGGAGCTGTGCCGCCAGCTGGAACGCGAGGCCGCCAAACTTGCCGATCAAGGCTGAGCAGAGCTCACCGCAGTCCAGATGTCTGTGGCCGCAGGCCTAGGGGCCCTGGCTGGAAGCCCCGAATGAGGCTTCTACCCTGGAATCGTTGGATGCCTCCTAGGGGCCACTGGCCACAAAGCCTTACGCTACCTCCCAGCCCGGGAGCGGGGCATCACACTCACTGTCCCAGCCCGTTCCCCACGTTCCCCCAGGGTCCAGTCTCTTCCTCATGCTTATGCTTGAGGGTTCTCTCCCTCAGAGCCCCCAGGGAGAGTCACTCTTTCCTGAGAACTCCTCTGACCTCAGTGCTGTTGTGAGTGGGGGATCGTCCCACTTCCTCTCTCCGAAATTCCAGAGAATAGTCGTCTGCACGTGCTCCAGTCCAGGCCAGAGAGGTTGGGACAGGGGTTGGGGAGGCAGGAGACATGGCAGCTCTGAGTGGGAGGTGGCTGCAGAGGGGGTGGGGGGACAGAAACCCCTTTGGGAGCCAGGGATCCCCCTTTTCCAGACCGGGGCCCTGCCCAGAGTGGGAGGAAGGGAGGGAGGGAGGGCTCTGGACCCAGGGAAGGAGGCTTTGGCCCTGGGTGATGGGGGCAAAGGTGGGACAGTGGAGACTGAGATAGAGAAAGTTGAATAAAGGTGAACATGATGGATAAACTAAGAAACACAAGGTGCTTTTCCAGTGTGCCCGGGGTGCTGAGTTGGGGGAAGGGTCAGCAAGACCCTGCCTGGCGGTTGTTATGCATCATTTTCTGGGCCCAAATCCACATCCATGTCTGTCATATTCTCACAAGCAATGTCTCCCTGGAAATTTCCTTGATCCTCACTGTGATTCTTCAGAGAGAAGAGAAGAAAACACAGGTTCAGAAAGGTGGTGTGGGGCCACAGTCACGCAGCCAGCCCATGGCAACAGCACAAATAGGACCCTGTCTTCCTGGCTCTGGGTCCTGGGTCCCATCCACCCCTACCCCTCACTTGAGCATAGGCCGGGAAGAGGCGAAAAGCTCACGTTACGGTGCCCCTTGTCCCTGTCTTTAGAGATCGTGTCCCACAGTGAGGCCCAAGGGGAATGTCTGAAGGGACCTGAGGTGGCCAGTAAGAGGGGTCCCGTGGACACCAAGATCCCAGAGTCACATGGGAAGTGCAAATGCCCCAGGACTGCCTAGGGCCTTGGTTGTCTCAATGGAGCCTTCCTCCTTAGGGACTCCCAGAGTGAGTAAGAGCTCCCTCACTCAGCCATTAGGCCACCACCCTCTCCAGGGGCCCCTCCCAGCCAGGTGTCAGCAGAGAAGGAGGAGAAGGGGAAGAGGAGGAGAGGAAAAGAGGGAAGGAGTGAGGCTACCACTCAGGTCCAGGCTGCTGGCTCCCAGGCCTGGTGTTGGTGGGAGGGGCTGGGCGGGGCGGGAACAGCCGGCTGCCTGCCAGGAGCCAAAACGAAAGCACTCTGGCAGGGACTGGATGGGAGTCACGACTCCTGGGAGAGGGCGTGCGCAAGCGGCCCAGCGCCGGGACCCCAAGACTGGGGAGGGCTTCCGGCCCCTCCTGCCCGCAGGCACGCAGCTGAGTGGGAGAAGAGGTGTGGTGTCAGCCCCCCTTCGGGGGGCGGGCAGGACAGGGCCTCAGGCCTGGGTGCTGCCTGGCACCTGGAAGATGCCTGTGCCCTGGTTCTTTCTGTCCTTGGCACTGGGCCGAAACCCTGTGGTCCTCTCTCTAGAGAGGGTTGCGGGGCCTCAGGACACTGCCCGCTGCTCTCCGGTGAGTCTGGGACTGTAGGAGTGTTGAGGAAGGCTCAGGGCTCGGTCTGCGGCCATTGAGGCCCTAGCCTGGCTCCTGCCGCTGCCATCACCGTCAGAACTGCCCTGGCTGGTCTGTCGGGTGCTGATGGGGTAAGAGAAGAATGGGGAGGGGGCAAGAGCTGGGCCTGAGCTCTTCTGGGAGGGACTTGGAAAAGGGAGCCCTAGAAAGAGGTAGGCGGGTGGGGGGGCCTCAGGAAAAGGTGGTTACATTTGGACGCATAAACTCTAACTTGTCTTTACCTCCTTCCCAGGGCCTTTCCTGCCACCTCTGGGGTAAGTAGCCCTATTTTTAGAGAGGAAAGATCTTCCCACGTGGGCAGAAGGGAGGGGAGCTGTTCAGTCCCATGCCCTCACCACCTACTCTCAGCCCAGGAAGAGCCCAAAACTCCTTGGCCCTCTGGGGTTGTCAGGTGCAACCAGATTCTGGGTCTGAGAAGCTTCAGCTCCCACCCCACCCTTCACACACAGATGGTGATGTGCTCTGCCTGCCTGGGAGCCTCGTGTCTGCCCCAGGCCCCGTGCTGGTGCCCACAGGCCTGCAGACAGAGCTGGTGCTAAGGTGCTACAAGGATACCGACTGTGACCTCTGTGTGCGTGTGGATGTCCACTTGGCTGTGCATGGTGAGCCTGTCATCCCATGACTGGGCATTGGTGCATGTGAGTGTGTCTGGAGTGGGCACGAAGACCAGGGAGGGTGTCTGTCAGGAAGCACGGGGCATCCTCAGTATTCTCCTGGAGGGCACTGGCCAACGGAACCCCCAGGTCACACTGGTCTCCCCGCACACATCCCCAGCCCCAAGCCTGGCCTCTGCTTCCTAGCACTGAGCTTCCTGGAAGGAACCCAAAACCAGAGCTGGGGCTAGATCTGAGCCTTGCTCTCGGGCATTCCAGGGTACTGGGAAGAGCCTGAAGATGAAGAGAAGTTTGGAATTGCAGAGGACCCAGCGATCGAGGAGCCTAGGAACGGTGAGGAGAAGCCGGCTGGCCCAACTGCCCCTCGCCAGAGCCTTGCCCAGGGTCCCTGAGCCTGACCGACCCCCTGCCCTGTTGCTCACAGCCTCTCTCCAGGCCCACGTCGTGCTCTCCTTCCAGGCCTACCCTACTGCCCGCTGTGTCCTACTGGAGGTGCGAGTGCCTGCTGCCCTCGTGCAGCCTGGTCAGTCTGTGGTATGCGAAATAATAATGAATTTATGAAGGGTTTTCACGTGCATTATCTCTTTAGGTCCTGATTCTAGCAGGGCTGTGAGCAAGTTCTTTCAGTCCTTTATGCCTCAGTTTTCCTGTCCGTAAAGTGGGAAAAAAAACAGTCCTACCTCGGGAGTTCCCTGGTGGTCCAGTGGTTGGAATTCTGCGCTTTCACTGCTGAGGTCCCGGGTTCGATCCTTGGTTGGGGAGCTAAGATCCCACAGGCCACCCGGTGTGGCCAAAAAAAAAAGAATAGTCCTACCTCACATAGCTGTTGTGAGAGTAAAATGAGTTGATATGTATAGAACACCTGGTATAATACCCAACACGGAAGAGTCTCAGAAAGTTTAATTTTTCCTTTCTTTTGTAATCCTCAAAACTACCCCCATGAACTAGACATTATTATTGCCCTCATGCTCCAGATAGAGAAGCTGAGGCTTGCAGAGGGGAGGTCTGTGGGCTGAATCCACTTTTCCGGATTCCCTGCCGTACTGTCCGTGGCTGCCCCACATGTACCATGTCTGTCCCCCCGCGGAGCTTCTCCCAGCCTCAGGGGGCTGCTCATGGTTGGGATATGTATCTCCACTTGGGCCAAGTCACTCAAACTTTGACTTCCCTCCTGTCCCCAGCCCCCAGTCTATATCGTCTTACCTGGAAAATAATGGGAGATCACCTGCTGGTCCCCCTCACAGGGCAATAATGAGGCCCACTGAGGCACTGGGAGTGAGAATGACTTCTGTGGGGAGGGCCTCCCACATTTGTGCTGGGGTCTGGGGTCTCTGATCACCTTAGCTTTGGCACGTGACCTGGAACAGCAGGGATGAGGCAAGGACTAATAGAGTGGGGGCACTAATCCTGGCCCTGCTGCCACCCCTCCTGAGGCTGTGTGCTTTAGAACTGGAGGCCTTTGAGGACATGTTCACAGCAGAATTGGGGGCCATACAGTATGAATAGTCACTGGTTGGGAATAGGGCAGAGGGTGAGTGGAGCAGACCATGGAGAGGAGCCTCAATTTTGAGCCCTATACCACCAGCCTTCCGCCACCCTCTCCTCACAGGGCTCTGTAGTATTTGAGTGCTTCGAGGCTGCCCTGGGGGCTGAGGTGCGAATCTGGTCCTACACTCAGCCCCGGTACCAGAAGGAACTCAATCTCACACAGCAGCTGCCTGGTAAGTGGCCCCACAGCCTGAGGGGCCCCGAGTGCTGGCCCCTTAGTCTCTCTCCCCACCGGCCACTGCCCTTCTGCTTTAACCCCCTTCCTCGTCCCGGCCGCTCTCAGGCACTCTCACTCCCAGCTGCCCATAGTCAGTCCCTCATGCCTCCTCTCCCCAGGTGACGTTGCTTCCCAGTGTCTGGGGAAGGTGCTTTGGGCACTGGAATATATATGGGTGGTATTGAGGGGACAGGGAGCCCTTCCCAGGGCTCCCCATGGGTTGGATTGCCCCCATTCTTTCTTTGCCCCCAACCCCACTAGAGGCTTTTCTGTGATCTCTCCCCAGACTGCAGGGGTCTTGAAGTCCGGGACAGCATTCAGAGCTGCTGGGGTAGGAGCTAGGGCCAGCAGGGCTGGGAGGAGGGTGGGGGTGGGTCTGGAGTGTGAGGGACCCTTGGAGTGAACTTCAGGTCTGGCTGCCACATCCCAGAGGCTCACAGAGCTCATTTATTCATTCATTCATTTATCACAAAAGAACTGCGGTAGCTCTTACTCAGTGCCAGGCATTTAGAATATAAAGGTGAATCTCTCACTTCTTAGAACAAATATTTATTAGTACCAGGAACATCTAGTGGCCCAAAACATTGTCAAGATTACGGTGCACCCCGCCCCCATATATTAAAATAAAAATAATATTAAATCATAAAATAAGGGCTAAGAAACTCAAGGTTCTGATGATTTTTCTCATGTACTATTTGGACTTTGTTTTGTTCATATTTTTGTTTTGTATTTTCTTTTTTATCATGGTATAACATACATACAGAAAAGTGTGTAAAGTGCACCAATTTTAATGTCCAGTTCAATTAATTTTTACATATGTATACACTTGCATAACTACCAGCCACATCGAGATAGAAACACTGTGATGCTTTTGAACTCAAATGATTTCAACTTCATTTTCTATTTGGGTTCTTAAACTTAAGCTTGATGCCTCTTTGGTAATTCATTAAAGACTACTCAGCACCAGAGGTTTGAGGATACAGATACACATCATGGATTTCATGTCTTTCTTCATTTGGTAGACACTGATTCACTTATTCAGCAGATATTTATTGAGTCATTACCCTGCTCAAGGAATAGCCCTAGGCACTGGAGACAAACCAATTAAAAAAAAAAACAACAACAACTGACAAAAATCCCTGCCTTCACAGAGCTGACGTTCTAGCTGGGAGTCAGGGTCAGGGTGGGGGTGATGGAGGACACGATAAACACATGGAGATGTGAAATGTGCAATAAGTTAGATGGTTATTAGTGCTATGGAGAAATTTCAGGGAAGGGGGATAGAGAGGTTGGGAGTTGGAGTGGTCAGTGAGCAAAAGACCTGAAGGAGGTGAGGGAGGAGCCATGGGGTATCTGAGGGAAGAGGGTTCCATGTGAAGGGAATAGCCAGTGCAAAGGGCCTGAGGCAGGAGTGTGTCTAGTGTTTTTAAGTATTAGTAAGGAGGGCAGTGTGTCTGCAGCAGGTTAATTAAGGACAAGAGTGCTAGGAAATGAGGTTAGAGTGTTCACAGCAGCCATACTGGGGAGGGACTTGCAAGCCACTGTAATGACTCTGGCTTTTACTCTGGGGTGATGTGGGGGCCATCAGAAGGTTCTGAGCAGAGGAGAATGTTTTATTTTACAGTGGTTACAGGTACTTCTGGCTGCAGAGGGAGAAGCAAGAAGAGCCCTCTCCAGACCCCATACTGGGGCCTACATGGGTTCAGTCCTGGGCCGTGGCTGAAGTCTGGTCTGACATGGAGACACAGGCTCTGCCCTCCAGGGGCCTCCTAGTCTAAGGGCTTTGAAGGAAACTCCAAAGGGGCAGTGGGTGGATGTGACCCAGGCTTGGGTGTCCAGAAGAGGTGAAGGAAGTCTCTCTCTTTGCCTCCTCCGCAGCCCTGCCCGTGCTCAACGTGTCTGCAGATGGCAACGACGTGCACCTGGTGGTGGACATCCCTGAGGATCAGCGCTTTGGCCTCTCCCTGTACTGGAACCAGGTCCCGGGCCCTGCAAAACCCTGGTGGCACAGAAACCTGGTGAGGCCTCTCCCTCCCCAAGTCCATTCCCACTGCAGGCCGATGCTTGTGCTAAAGTTGCAAGTGCATTATCATAGGGCACCTCTGAAAAGGACGCAGCCACCCACACCCAAAGCAAGGAACATTGGTGGGGGAACGGCTGCCTGCCCGGTGTCCTTAACTTTGGCTTCCAGCCTTCCTCTTCCTCATCTTCTTCAACTTCTCTCCTTCTGCTTCTCCCACAGACTGGGCCGCAGACCATTACCTTGAACCACACAGACCTGGTTCCCTGCCTCTGTATTCAGGTAGGAGCAGAGTCCAGCTGGGTGCCCGGGGACAGGGATTAGGGAACTGGTGAGACGGTTGGCCCTCACCTTCCTGGTCTCCCCACCCTCCACACTCCTCTCTGAGATGGAAACTGTGGCTCCCTAGGGGGACTGGCCCTCCCTTGCACTTTGCTGTCCTATGTTTTCTGCTTGTACATGCCCTGAATGCTCTTCGTGAACCTCTATCCCCAGCACTTCTACTTGTGCTTCAAGGCCCCCTTCAGATGTCATCTCCCCCTTGAAGGCTTCCACTACTCCTCCAATTCCTTCTTTGTGCTCCCCTGGAGAGTAGAGCGTGCGCTGTGAACTCAGACTTATTTGAATCCTGACTTGCCATTTGCTAGCTGTGTGACCTTGGACAAGTCACTTCACCTCTCTGAGCCTGTTTCCTATTAGTAAAATGGGAATAAACAGTACCAGCCTCACAGGGCTGTTATAAGGAAGTGTGCCACTTCCAGCTTATATATGTTATAATAATATATTCTCCCTCTGATTATACATTTAATTGGTCATCAGGTCCCATCTGTTTTACTCTGACATTAATGTCTCTCATTCCCACTACCTGAAATGCCCTCACTTCTTTTCTATACACCCCAATCCTTCTTTTCCATACACCTCAATCCTTCCAGTCACCTCTTTCCCAAAGCTTTTGCCCAACCTCCTGGCCTCTTCTGTCTCCAAATCTTTTTGCATTTCTGTCTTTTCTTTTCTATTTATCATTTATCACTTGTTTTCTTATTTGGGCACCTGTCTCTTCTTGCATACCACAAATCCTCAATAAATGAGTGATTGATTTATTAATTTGTATACATGTCTTATCCTTACTACAACTGTGAATTTGTAATTTCCTTGAAGGCAAGGAAATGATATCTATTCTAATTTAGTAATTTCTCCAGAGCCTTGCATAATAACTGGTATGTAGTGGGTGCTAATTAAGTTTGTTAAGTGAATGAATGAGTGAATGAGTGAAACTCTACTGCCTAGCACAGTGATAGGAAATATAACAGACACTCATGAAATGTTTGCTGTGATATAAATGTCCTCACTGCCAAGCCCAATGCCTGCTACGTAGTAGGTGCTCTTATACATTTGTTGTATAAATTAATTTATTATCTCTAGTGCTTTAGAACAGGGCTAAGCCAAGAATGGGTGCACTTAAAAAGTCTATTGGGTACTTCCCTGGTGGCACAGTGGTTAAGAATCCGCCTGCCAATGCAGGGGACACGGGTTCGATCTCTGGTCCGGGAAGATCTCACATGCCATGGAGCAACTAAGCCCGTGTGCCACAACTACTGAGCCTGCGCTCTAGAGCCCGCGAGCCGCAGCTACTGAAGCCTGTGCGCCTAGAGCCCGTGCTCGGCAACAAGAGAAGCCACCGCAACGAGAAGCCCGTGCACCACAATGAATAGTTGCCCCTGTTTGCCTCAACTAGAGAAAGCCCGCACGCAACAAGGAAGACCCAACGCAACCAAAAAAAAAAAAAAAATGTCTATTGGAAGAAAAAATGAATAAATGGACGTGTCCTTAACGCTGTGCTGAGAACCTGTGCTAAGTAGGTTCTCACAAAGTGATTGTGGATTTAATTGTTAAAAGTCCCTATGCCTACCACAGTGCTAAGACACATAGTAAGTACTCATTAAAAATTTGTCGAGTGAAGATGTTGCCAGATGTTGGCATAGGGCTTGCTGGAAGAATAAATGTGTGCAATTCTACGCCCTTGTAAAGGGCAAAAAGACTTGGGCATATGTTGGTGAAATACATCCTCCTTCCATATCCAGTATCCCAGAGGGATTAGTTCCAGGATCTCTGTGGATACCAAAATCTGCAGATGCTCAAGTCCTTTATATAATATAAAATGGTGTAGTATTTACACATAACCTACTCACATACTCCTGTATACTTGAAATCATTTCTAGATTGCTTATAATAACTAATACAATGTAAATGCTATGTAAACAGTTTCCTGCAGGCAAATCCAAGTTTTGCTTTTTGCAACTTTCTGGAATTTTTTTCCCCGGAATATTTTTGATCCGAGGATGCAGAACAGCGAATACGGAGGGCCAAGGAGCACTGACTGTATGGGCTGAGTGAATGCATCCCCAGGGCTTAGCAGAGTGCTGGCTGGGTTGAACTGACCTGTGGAGCCCCGTTTCCTTTCTAGGTATGGCGTCTAGAGCCCGACTCTGTCAGGACCAGCATCTGCCCCTTTAGGGAGGGTGAGTGGACCGGCTCTGCCAGGGCGGGAGCGGTGCGGGCGGGACCTGGTGGCACGCAGTAACCAGACCCTCTCCCTGCAGACCCCCGTGCACACCGGAACCTTTGGCGTGCTGCCCGGCTGCAGCTGCTGCCCCCACGGGCCTGGCGGCTGGACGCGCCGTGCTCACTACCCGCTGAGGCCACACTGTGTTGGCAGGCACCGGATGGGGGCCCCTGCCAGCCGCTGGTCCCACCGCTGCCCCGAGAGAATGTCACTGTGAATGTAAGCGAGGCGGCAGGAGGTTCCCGGGGTTGGGGAAGGAAGGGGAACCTAGGGGCCCAAATTTAATGACCCCACCCATTACCCTCTTTCCACAGAAGGCTCTTGAGTTCCCATTGCTGAAAGGCCACCCCAACATCTGTGTCCAGGCAAGAAAGGGGCGCCAGAGAGCCAGGCTTGGGGTCAGGACCTCCGCGGACTCCCAGACAGTCACTGTCTTCTGAATCCACTTTATCCTTGGGTCCCTGGAGCAAAGTGGTTACCAGCTTCCTCTTTAGGGGTTCCACTACTTATTTACCGGTGCATGGTGCGGGACCCTGGGCACTTCACCTCTCTGAACATCAGTCTCCTCATCTGTTTAATGGGGATGATAATAGTAACTATTGAATACTTCATAGAGTGGTTATGAAGATTAAACAATGCTTCATCTTAGCAACGGGCACAAACTAAATTCTCAATAAATGTTAACTGCTTTGATTATTGCTATAATTATCCTATTTCTCTACCTGTAGAAATGGGTTGCTTTATAACTTCGAAGGGTAGTTATAAAAATATTAATTCCAGATTTATTGAGCCATTATGTTTCAGGCACTGTTTTAGGCTCTTGGAATAGATATGTCAGTGAATAAAACGAATAAATGTTCCCACCTTTAAAGAGTTCATGTTGTAATGGAAAAAGGCAGACAATAGGCATAATAAGTAAATTATACAGTATGTTAAAATTGTATATAAATACTATAGGAAAAGGTGGGGAAGGATAAAGGAGGGTTGGAGTTGCAATTTCAAGAGGGGCAGTCAGATGAAGCCTCTTTGAGAAGGTGGTTAGGTGAGAAGGGAGTGTATAAAGTGTTCTGTCAGAACTGAAAAGAGTTAATTTATGGCCGTAAGACCCTTTAGCACAGATGACCTCACAAGGCTGAGGCTGAGAAAGATGGAGTGATTCCTAATTACTCAGCCTTGAACCCAGTTCTGCCTAAGGTCAAGTCCAGAGTCCAGACCCCACCCCCCAACCTGACAGGCCTCCCCTTGTCTGTCCCTTCTCTTCTGGTTTTTCTGGCTTCAGCTTTTGCTTTTCCTCGTGCCCCTAACCCTGGCCCCTTCTGAGCAGGTGAGCACCTGGGAGAAGCAGGAGCTACAAGAGTGCTTGTGGGCTGGTGAGTGGGACCTGGGGGAGGCTGGGGCAGGGCCACTGCAATAGGGGTGGACCCTGGAGGTGCCAGCTCCTGGGGGTGAAAGTCAGGCATGGGGCAGGGGAGTGGCAGCCCTCAACCAGGTTGGGTCTCACTCAGAGTGGGCTCTCACCCTTTCCAGACTCCCTGGGGCCCCTCAAGGATGACATGCTGCTCGTGGAGACACGAGGCCCCCAGGACAACAGATCACTCTGCGCCTTGGAACCCAGTGGCTGCACTCCACTGCTTAGCAGGGCGTCCACGGTGAGGGATGGGGGACCCTCCTTCATGTCCCTTTCCAGCTCCACTTCAAACCTGGCCTCAAATTTTCACTATTCAATTTCCCCTCCTCTGTGCCAGGCCCTGTGCTGGTCTCTGGGAATGTAGGGGTAACTCAGACCTGGGTCTTGTTCTCAGTGGCCTCTGAAAAGTCTCCCAGACCCTCCCCCCTACTATTCTGCCCAGCTGTAGCCTGGTGGCCTCCTAGGTGTGGTGCCTCTAGGTGACAGCACCCATCCCTTGGCTTGGCAGAGGGCAGCTCGTCTTGGAGGGCCGTTACTACAAGATGTGCAGTCAGGCCAGTGTCTTCAGGTGAGTAGGTGGCAGGAGGGCCCTCCCCAATGCCCAAAGGCAACAGGCCTCAAACCCTGTCTTCAACCTCTTCTACCTCTTCCTGTGCCTAGCAGGAAAACTGTCACTTTTCAGGGGCAGGGGCCTCCTCATTGCCCTCTAGCATCCACCCACCATCTGTGTGTGCTTATTTTGTGTCCAGCCCCGGGGAAGCTAAGAGTTGAAGAAGCATAGTTCCTGTCCCCAAGTTGCTCATGGCTGAAGAGACCAGCAAAGAGATAACCATTGGGTTAAGACAGCTAATAACCAATGTGCTAAGGTTTGGGTTCCAGGGAGAGCTTCAAGGAAGGGTCTTTTCATGTGGGCCCAATCTGGCACCAGTAGCAAGGTACAGTCCAGGAAATAGGCACAGCATAAGCAAAGGCAGAGCAGCTTGCGGCTGCTGTGTGTGTGTGTGAAATATGCACAGCTGAGGCTGGAAATTTGGGACCACACTTGATGGGTGTTGAATACCAAGCTGGGGGCTCTGGATTTGGTTTTGTTTGTGTCTTACAGCTGTGGGACGATGACCTGGGAGCACTGTGGGCCTGCCCCATGGAAAAGTGTGAGTATTACAAGAACTGCCCTTCTTCTCTGTACCAGGAGCTGGAATCTTGACAGGGACCATTCCTGGGGGGAGCATACACAATGGCCTTAGCCTTTCAATCAGAGGGTCATTCCTTCATTAATTCAAACACCACAAGGGGCGCTTGCAGGGATCCCAGCATCACCAAAGAGACACGTTCCCTGTCTCCATGCCAGCCATAGAAGCTAGAAAGACATTAGCTAAACAATCATTTAGGAAGTGTGGGCTATTGAAGCATTCACTATAAAAGTGTCCAAAGCCCTGAATGCATATAATGGGGACCTGACCTAGTTCAGGGGAAAGGTTGGAGGTGAACTCTGAAGGCTGAGCTAGATGAAGGGGGAAGAGATGCATTTTTGTGAAGACTCTGGGGTGCTTTTTTGAGGAACTCCAAGGTAGCCAATGTGGCTGGAGGGTCTTGAGAGATAGGCCTCTGTCATGAGATTAGGATGCAAGGGCCATGTAGGGCCTTGGGAGCCGATGTAAGCAATTTGGATTTTATGTTAAGAGTAGCAGGAGCTTCCCAAAAGGCTATAATCAAATTTGTATTTTTTTAAATAAATTTATCTATTTTTTATTTATTTATTTTTGGCTGCATTGGGTCTTTGTTGCTGCTGCGTGTGGGCTTTCTCAGCTGTGGCAAGCGGGGGCTACTCTTCATTGAGGTGTGCGGGCTTCTCATTGTGGTGGCTTCTCTTGTTGCAGAGCACAGGCTCGAGGAGCGAGGGCTTCAGTAGTTGTGGCATGCAGGCTCAGTAGTTATGGCTTGTGGACTCTAGAGCACAGGCTCAGTACTTGTGGCGCACGGGCTTAGTTGCCCCGCGGCATGTGGGATCTTCCCGGACCAGGGCTCGAACCCGTGTCCCCTGCATTGGCTGGCGGATTCTTAACCACTGTACCACCAGAGAAGCCCCCAAATTTGTATTTTAAAAAGATCTCTGGGGGGACTTCCCTGGTGGCACAGTGGTTAAGAATCCGCCAGCCAATGCAGGGGACACGGGTTCGAGCCCTGGTCCGGGAAGATCCCACATGCCGCGGGGCAACTAAGCCCGTGCGCCACAAGTACTGACCCTGCACAACAACTGAAGCGCACACACGTAGAGCCCATCCTCCGCAACGAGAAGCCACTGCAACGAGAAGCCCGCACACCGCAATGAAGAGTAGCCCCCTGCACGCCGCAACTAGAGAAAGCCAGCATGCAGCAACAAAGGCCCAACGCAGCCAAAAATAAATAAATACATTTATTGAAAAAAAAAAAAAAGATCTCTGGGGCTGCCATGTTGTAATGAATTAGAGGCATAAAAGAATCAGAAATACCAGTTAGAAGGCTCTTGCAGTCATCCAAGAGAGTGAGGTCAAGGGTCCAGCAACCCTAGGCTTAGGGGGCAATAATCTTTTTTTAAAAAACATTTATTTATTTATGTGTTTGGCTGCGCTGGATCTTAGTTGTGGCACGTGGGATCTTCACTGTGGCATGCGGGATCTTTAGTTGCAGAATGTGAACTCTTAGTTGGGCATGTGGGATCTAGTTTCCTGATCAGCGATCCAAGCCAGGCCCCCTGCATTGGGATCACGGTGCCTTAGCCACTGGACCACCAGGGAAGTCCCTTAGGAGTCAATAATCTTAGCTGACATTTGAGCACTTAATATGCCCAGCACCCTGTTCAGTGCTTTATGTGTATTAATACATATAGTCCTCACAGCAATCCTGTGAAGTAGATATTATTGTTATCCCAATTTTACAGAGGTGAACTGAGGCAGAAGGGGAAGTCACTTATCCAAGGTCACCCAAGTAAATGGATCTATGTTCATACACTGACCCTGTGAGCTGTGGACGTCGGGCAAATCTCTTCATTTCTCTGAGCCTCGTTTTTCTCCTTCGTGAAGTGGGGGTCTCTAACAAGCCTGTCTTCTCCCCTGGGTCTCCTAGACATCCACCGGCGCTGGGCCCTGGTCTGGATGGCCTGCTTACTCTTGGCCGCTGTGCTTTTCCTTCTCCTCCTCCTCAAAAAGAACCACGTGAAAGGTGAGCGCTTCCCGGCTCCCCATTCCCCAGGGGCAGGACTCCAGTGGACCTGGGAGCTGGCTAGGAGAAGGCGGCGGCTGGGCTCACCGGCTGCCTCCGCTCCTCTCCCCTCACAGGGTGGCTGAGGCTCTTGAAGGAGGACGTCCGCGCGGGGGGTGAGTGTGAGCCAGCGCCGGGCGGGGGGCGGCCCCCAGAGGGCCGGGCCTCGGGCCAGCTCACGTCTCCGCTCCTACTGTGTTCTTTTCCACAGCGGCCGCCAGGAGCCGCGCGGCTCTGCTCCTCTACTCCGCCGACGACGCTGGCTTCGAGCGCCTGGTGGGCGCCCTGGCTTCGGCGCTGTTCCAGCTGCCGCTGCGCGTGGCCGTGGACCTGTGGAGCCGCCGCGAACTGAGTGCGCAGGGGCCCCTGGCCTGGTTCCACGCGCAGCGGCGCCAGACCCTGCAGGAGGGCGGCGTGGTGGTCCTGCTCTTCTCGCCCGGGGCTGTGGCGCTGTGCCGCGAATGGCTGCAGGACGCGACGTCGGCGCCCGGGGCTCACGGCCCGCACGACGCCTTCGCCGCCTCGCTCAGCTGCTTGCTGCCAGACTTCTTGCAGGGTCGGGCGCCCGGCCGCTACGTCGGGGCCTACTTCGACAGACTGCTGTCCCCGGACGCCGTGCCCGCCCTGTTCCGCAGCGTGCCGGTCTTCTCACTGCCCTCACAGATGCCCGAGTTCCTGGGGACCCTGCAGGGGCCCGCAGCCCCCCACCCCTGGCGGCTCGCGGAGAGAGCGGAGCAGGTATCCCGGGCCCTGCAGCCCGCCCTGGACAGCTGCTTCCGGGCCCCGGGGACGGGACGCGGGATGGGGCCTGAGGCAGAGGACAGGACTTGAATAAAGGCAGAGGCTATTTTTCTACCCGTGTCTCCCACGTGTGTCTCAGTGCCCCAGCCGCTGGGCCGAACTGTCCCCGTATCTGGTATCCCCGCGCCCCTTTAACACCCGGACAGGTGCAGGACGGCGACGCCTCTGGTTGGCTGGCGTGGGGTGACGCAATGGCACATGGCCTGCTACCATTGGCTGTGGCGCGGGCTCCGCCCTCCGGACTGCAGAGCCGGCGGAGGGCGCACGTCTTACGCAGCCGGCGGCGGCGGCGGCGGCGGCGGCGTTGAGGAGGCTGAGCCTGTGGCGTCCGCGGGCTCGGTGGGTTGTCTCTTCCTCCTCCGCGGCCTTCGTGGGTCTGGATCCTTCCTTGCCCGCTCGGGGGCCGTGCGTTTGCAGTCTGCAGACCCCGAACCTGACCCCTTCTCTTCGTATCCGGATCCGGGCTCCTCCCCTCCTCCCCAAGACCGGGGTTCCGGACTCCTCCCCCCAAGACCGTCCATCCGACGTCTTCTCCCGCAGTATTTAGAAATCTGATCCATTCTCCTTAATTCCGCTGATCCAGCCCCTAAGAACCATATCCCGACCCTAAAACAATGGGCTGACTCCTACCCCCTTGCCGAGGATCCAGGCCACCTCCCCCTGCGGTGACGAGGATAACTTGTTCCCGTGCAGGAATTGCAGAATAGGCTCCTTTCCCCAACTATCTCCCCTCCCTCTGCCTTACCCCAGTCTAGACCTTCTTTTCTTATAACACAGATCTGGGCTCCCAGACCCGCGGCACCTCAGAACCCACGCTTTTCTTTCCCACTTGGCTCCTCCAGCGAACCCTCCCCATGTCCTGTGTCTACAGGTCCCCAGCCTGGGAAAAGATGGCCCCACGGGCCCCGAGGGGCCTAGCCCCAGCTCTGCTCTGGGGCCTGAGCCTCTTCCTTGGCCTCCCAGGCCCGGTCTGGGTCCAGCTTTCTCCGCCTCCCAAGTCTTCTTTCCCCACTGAGCCCCATCCATGTCATACCTGCCGGGGACTGGTCGACAGTTTCAACAAGGTGGGTGCACCAGCAGTGTAAGAGGAGGGGGCTAGCTACTATTAGCACAGGGGTTGAGAGCTGGGAGCTCTGGCATACAAGTCTGCATAGACTCAAGTGTCCCAGCTTGGTTACTTACTGGTTGTATGGCCTTGGGTAGGTGCCTCTCTGTGCCTCAGTTTCCTGGTCAGTGAAATATAAGTGCTAGAATGTGCCAAACACTGTACTTAGCTCTTACTAGTTTTCTCCATTTCCAGGGCCTGGAGAGAACCATCCGGGATAACTTTGGAGGTGGAAACACTGCCTGGGAGGAAGAGAAGTTGTCCAAATACAAGGACAGGTAAGGAAGAGGCTGAAGGTGTGGATTTGTATATCTGACATCCCAATCTGTGCTCTGCTGGTGGAAGCCTAGAGACACTTGGGGAGCACTTATTCGACAAATGTCACTGAATTCTATAGGAGAGCACTAAACAAGCCAAGCAGAATTCTTTCTTCAAGGAGCTTCTATTCTAGTAGAGGAAACAGTGAATAAGTAAGTAAATGATGTCTTATCAGGTGAAGAACAGTAAAGCAGAATGGTGGGAGGCGTGGCATTCAAGGTATGACATTCGAACAGAGACCTGAGGTGCAGAAGCAAACTGTGCGACAGTCAGGGAAGGGTTTTGGACAGAGCGGGACTGAGCTTGGTGTATTTGAGAAGTGGCTGGATTTGGAGTGAGCAGAAGGGAGAGTGGTGGAAGGTGAAGGCAGAGAGTCTTGAAGGCCGCAGAAAGGCATTCAGATTTCGTTCCGAGTGTAGCGGGAAGTCATCGGAAGGTTTGGAGCAGGAAAGTGATGTGGTATTATTTGTACCTATAAGAGGTCACTTACACTAACAGACTACAGGGGGCCAAGGTGGAGGAGCAGGAAGACCAGTTGGGAGGCTAGTGCACAGTCTAGGCGTGACGGTAGTGGTGGACCTGGTGAGAAGGGATCAGATTCTGGGTATATTTCGCAGATAGACTGATAGGACATGATGATGGAATCATTATGGGGTGTGAGAGAAAAAGTGGAATAAAAGGTGCTCACTGGGTTTTGGGCCTGAGCAACTGGGTGAATCGTGGGACTGTCTTCCGAGATGGGAGAAATGGGTGTGGAATCAGACGTTCTCACTGAACATGTTGGGCTGAGATGTCTGTTAAACAGTCAAGTAGAGTTAGATTTAGGAGTCAGGAGTTCAGGGTAGAAGCAGGGCTGGAAACATGAATTTGACAGTTATCAGCGTATAGTCAGTGTATAAAGCCAGGGGACAAGATGAGATTTTATTGAGAGGAGAGGCCTGAGTCCTAGGCCCTCTAGCTTTTCCATGTCAAACTGGAATTAGACCAGGTTGTCATTTCTGACCCTTTGTACCTTAGGGTAACCTCTCTGATCCTCAATTTCCTTATCTGTAAAACGGGAGTATTAATGCCAATCCTATTTCATAGAATCGTGGTAAGGATTAAACTATGATACGTCCTAGAAATAAAAGTTTCGTTATTACATAACAGTGGTCATTTTCCTTTCCCTCAGTGGGGCTTAGTTGCCTCATTTGGGAATGAGGGGATTGACCAAAATAACCCTAAGGGCACTTCTAGGTCTATAATGGTTACTGTTTTTTTGTTTTGTTTTAAATCACCTCCTATATGCCAGGCACTGTGCCAGACCCTTTAAATATATAATATAATACATTTTATGTGTAAATGTATTTTAAAAAAAATTTTTATTGTGGTAGAATGCAATAACATAAAATTTACCATTAGAGATAGTCAGTATATTCAGGTTTGGCAACTATTGCCATTATCTAGTTCCAGACTGATTTCATCCCCCCCAAAAGAAACTCCATCCCTATTGAGCAGTCACTCTTCATTCTCCCTCCTCCCAGCCCTTAGCAACCACTAATCTGTTTTCCATCTCTATGGATTTGCTGATTCTGTTGGAATCATACAATATGGCCTTTTATGTCCGGCTTCTTTCACTTAGCATAATGTTTTCAAGGTTCGTCCATCTTGTAACAAATATCAGTACTTCATTCCTTTTTAAGGCTTAGTAATCTTCCATTGTATGAATAGATCACATTTGTTTGTCCGTTTATCAGCTGATGGACATTTGGGTTGTTTCTACCATTTGGCTACTGTGTATAGTATTGCTATGAACATTTGTGTTCAAGTTTGAACACCTGTTTTGCATTTTCTTGGGTATGTATCCAGGAGTGGAATTACTGAGTCATGTCGTGATTCCATGTTTAATCTATGGAGGAACTGCCAAACTGTTTTCTACAGCGGCTGCACCGTTTTTCATTCCCACGTGCAATGTAGGAGGGTTCCAGTTTCTCCACATCCTTGCTAACACTTGTTATATGATATATTTTTAACCACATCTACCCAGCAAGGGTATTATATTCTGTTGTACAGATGCAGGGACTGAGCTATCTTCCAGCCAACCTAGAGGAGAGCCATTGTCCCATTTTACAGATGAGAAAACACGTTCAGGAGAGGTTAAATTACTTGCCCAAGGTCACACTACTAGATTGGAACCCAGGTCTCCCCAAACCAATACCCCTTCCATTGTGGCCTCTGGCCTTTGACATTATCTGGCATGAGGTGGGGAGGGGGGAGATTGTAAAGAGGGTGGTGGGTGGGCTGGAGTGTGTTCCTACCACCCATCCCTGTCTGGTCAGTGAGACCCGCCTGGTAGAGGTGCTCGAGGGCGTGTGCAGCAAGTCGGACTTCGAGTGCCACCGCCTGCTGGAGCTGAGTGAGGAGCTGGTGGAGAGCTGGTGGTTTCACAAGTGAGTAGCGGGGGCCTTCCTGGGAGGGGCTCAGGCAGGGCCGGCTGGTAAAGCAGAGGGTGGCGAGCTAGGGGCTGTGTCCTCATTCAGCTCCTTCCTCCAAACCCAGGTGTGCTGAGGACTTGCTGGGGGGCCCAAGCTCTCACTCTGAGCTGCAGACTGCCCCTCTGTCGGACGGGAAAAGGGCAGCCTTATGGGTCTTACGCCCAAGACGGGCTGTATCACAGATCCTGTGGGAGGTTGCGGGAGACGGCAGCACCTCTGACACTGTCTCAGCCCCCTCCCTCACCATCCCTCCGCCTCAGGCAGCAGGAAGCCCCAGACCTCTTCCAGTGGCTCTGCTCAGATTCCCTGAAGCTCTGCTGCCCCTCAGGCACCTTTGGGCCCTCCTGCCTTCGTGAGTTTTTCAAGTTCCTCTTGGGGGATGGAAGGGGACTGCTGGGGCCAGGGATCCAGTCCTGGCTCGGCCCCTGGCTGGCTGTGTGAGCTCAGGCTGCTCATATCACTTCTCTGGACCTCTGTTCTCGCCTGCCTCACAGGGCTGGTGAGATGCACAAATCCATGGGGAACGGCTCTGAAAAAGGATATGGGGTTAGACTGAGTCAGATGCGGCCGTGGTTTCTGTCATGTATTTAAGAAATGCCCCCCTCACCAGGCATTTCCCATGTCTGGACTAAGGTGACCTTCCTAGGGACGGGCAGGTGCTGCTGAAGGCCCTGTTGTCACCACCTTTTTCTACACACAGTCCTGAGGCAGGAGCTGAACTTAACTACCAGCCCCTTTTAGAAAAATCTCTCTCAAAGCTGCAGATACAAAGAGCTAGCAACAAAGATGGTCAATTCAGTTTTTATAAAAGAAAAGATTTGTAAATAACCTAACTGTTCCACAATGGGGTGTTGGTTAAGTAAATTTCATACAGTTTTATGACAAAATATTATGATGTCGTTAAAATTGTTTCCTCTCTAAAAATGCTTACTAATACGGGGAAAATATTCTGTACGTACAAGGTTGTATTTATGATCCCACCTGGTTTGGTGTCTGCCCACAGCCTGTCCTGGGGGTGCGGAGCGGCCCTGCGGTGGCTACGGGCAGTGTGAAGGGGAAGGAACTCGAGGGGGCAGCGGGCACTGTGACTGCCAAGCCGGCTATGGGGGTGAGGCCTGTGGCCAGTGTGGCCTCGGCTACTTTGAGGCACAGCGCAATGCCAGCCATCTGGTATGTTCGGGTAGGTAGTCAAGAGCCGTGGCCTTGGGCAGGGGCGTGTGGGGTACCTGCCTGCCCACCCTCATACTTCCCCCATTCTACCCAGCTTGTTTTGGCCCCTGTGCCCGCTGCTCAGGACCTGAGGAATCAAATTGTTTACAGTGCAAGAAGGGCTGGGCCCTGCATCACCTCAAGTGTGTAGGTGAGTGGGACCCTGCCCTAGGTCTGGAGGGGTGGGCAAGGTCTTGGGCTTGGTCCCCCATCAACACACACATCTCTGGGCTAGACCAGTCCAGTCCCCATCTTCATAGAGATATCAGCCTGGTTGGGAAGGCAGAAAAGTAACCAGGTGCTTACAGTATAGACTGATCGTTGTACAGTGAGAAATGTCTCTCTTCCAATTCAGTGGTAGTGGGGAATCAGGGAAGCCTTCTTGGAGGAGGTGTCACTTGGGTCAAGTCTCGAAAATTGAAGAAGGGTTAACCTGGAGAATGAGCATACTGAACTTGGGGTCAAGAAACCTGTGTTTGAGACGAGGGTAAAAGCTAAGCTGCTGTAACAGAAAGATCCCCAAAGACTGTGGCTTAATGAATTTAGAGGTTTATTTTCATCTCATATCACAGTCTGGAAGCCAGTGGTCCAGACTGGCAGAAAAGCTCTGCTTGTCATAGTCATTAAAGACCTAGATTCATCCTGTCTTACTGGACAGTCATCCCCTTGGGTGTTGAGGCTGGATCACGGTCACCTCTATGTATCATGACCTGGTATTCAGGAAGTGCGAAAGAGAAGAAAGTGCACAGAGGATCCAAGTCTGTTGTATTAAGGCCAAGTGAAAAGTGGAGCACATCACTTCTGTTTACAACACGTTGGCCAGAACTGAATCACAAGGCCACACTTAGCTGCAAGGCAGATTGAAAAACACAGTCTCTAGCTCGACAGCCCTGAGTCCAGCTGCACCTCTGCATCTGTGTTGGTGGACAGCCTGCAGTATCAGCCACACTGTTTAAGCCTGGGCAAGTCCATTCCCAACAACCCTGGCCTCAGCTTCCCTGTTAGTGAAATAGGGATTGAAATCCCCACCCTACCGGCCTCTTTGCAGACATTGATGAGTGTGGCACAGAGCGAGCCAGCTGTGGAGCCCACCAGTTCTGCGTGAACACGGAGGGCTCCTATGAGTGCCGAGGTAACTGTCCGCTCCTGCGGGGGAGGGGTGTGGGGAGGGTAGAAGGAACTGCTCCACGCCTTTCCCCCAAAACCGCCGGGTTCCCAGGTGCTGGCACCGCCCCCCACCCCACCCCCTGCCCTAGGCCTCTTCTGGAGCAGGGCTTCCTCCAGGCATACGGGCAGCTCGCACCCTTGTCTGTCCTCTCCCTTCTCCAGACTGTGCCAAGGCCTGCCTGGGCTGCATGGGGGCAGGGCCTGGCCGCTGTAAGAAGTGTAGCCCTGGCTACCAGCAGGTGGGCTCCAAGTGTCTCGGTGAGTGTCCTGCCACCTGGGAGCGTCTCATCCACCACAAATTGACAGGGGCCGAAATGTGGACGGGGCGTGGGAAGGAAGGGTGGAATGTTGCCTGCGTCAGCACAGAGCGGGTGTCAGGATGTGAGTGAGACCAGAGTCAGGGGTGCTGCCTGTGGGACCCTGGCGGTCAGGGCTCTGACCTCTCCTTGGCCTCCGTCAAGACGTGGACGAGTGTGAGATGGCGGTGTGTCCAGGAGAGAACGAGCAATGCGAGAACACCGAGGGCAGTTACCGCTGTGTCTGTGCTGAGGGCTACAAACAGATCGAGGGCATCTGTGTGAAGGAGCAGATCCCAGGTGAGCCCCAGCTCGGCCCCAGAAACCTGGGGAGGGGAGGTCCTTATCCAGGGGGAGGGCAGGCAAACCCCTCCTTCAGGCAGCTGCAGGCCCTGGCCCACCTGCACTGCCACCCAGCCCTCATGAGGCTGCACTGGGACCCGAACCCCACCTCTGACCCCCAGGGTGGCTTTTGGTGACCTCACACCTCCCAGGGTAGAAAGGAAATCGGACTTGGTGTCATATCGTTCTGTGCCCGCCGAGCCTCTTTCTTCATCTGCCCTTGCCCCGCCCGAGGGCTCTTGTAGGCCGTGGGGGTGATGAGACGAAGGACAATCACAGTGGTGACGATAGTGACCACTTCCACAGTTCCTGTGTGTCACACGCTGTTCCAGGCATATTGCATGTATTAACTTATTTCACCCCTAAAACAAATCCAGTGCTGTAGCTATTGTTCTCATCCCCATCTTGCATAGTGGAAGCAGGGATGCAGAGAGATGAAAAAACTTGTCCAGGGTCCCATGGCAAGCAGGTGGCAGAGCTGGGCGTCATATCCAGGCACTCTGGCTCTGCAGTGGGGCTAGTACACATGCTCTGACCCAACTCTCCCACGTGGCCTTGGGCAAACCTCTTCACCTCTCTGCGCCTCAGTTTCCCATCTAGTAAGACAGGAATAATAAATGCCCGTCTTGGAGTTGTTCTCAGCAGTAAATGACACTGTGTGCTGGCGTGCCAGGCAGGCGTGTTGGCAGTGATGATCAGGTGTGTGGGAGGCTCCAGGAACAGGGGATGAGTGACGGGCGCTTCTCTTGCCCAGAGTCAGCAGGCTTCTTCTCGGAGATGACAGAGGACGAGCTGGTGGTGCTGCAGCAGATGTTCTTCGGTGTCATCATCTGTGCACTGGCTACGCTGGCCGCCAAGGGTGACTTGGTCTTCACCGCCATCTTCATTGGGGCTGTGGCAGCCATGACCGGCTACTGGTTGTCAGAGCGCAGTGACCGTGTGCTGGAGGGCTTCATCAAGGGCAGATAATCCCTGCCACACCTGCAGCATCTCCTCCTGCCCAGGCTGCCCCCAAGGTCGGGACTCTCCCACCTGGACACTTGAGGCACTTGCTTTGAGTGCGGTAAGCACCCTCTACCCACCTTATGGAGCAGCGCAGACACCTGGGCCTGGGCAGGTGCGGCCCTTGGGTGAAAAAGTAGCCCTATAGGTGGGTGCCATGAGATCTGGGCCTTGGGGCACTGGTCAGGCTTCACAGTGTTGTGAATTTTTTTAAAAAGTGTCTCCTCGTCGTGGCTGCTCGTGAGCTTTGGCCCCTGCCCAGGATGTGGGGGGAGGGTGTCCCTTCACAACCCCCTCCTGCCAGCTGCATGCTGTCAGCTCCTGTTCTGTCCTCACCCCCTTGCCCCTCAGCCACTGATTTATTTATTCATCTCAGGAAATAAAGAAAGGTCTTGGAAAGTGGAGAAGCTTGTCTTACTACCTGCCCCCACCCACCATGGGTTGGCCTAAGCTACTGCTTAGGGGAAGTTTCACCACCCTTGGGGAAGTTTCCTAACACCCTGGGAAACTGAGGGTATCCTGATGGAGGAGCAGTAGAAGGAGGGCAAAGGAGAGGGTTGGCCCTGAAGTAGTGTTAAGAGAAGGGAGATGGGGTGGAGGAACCAGGCTTAGGAGTGGAACTTTCTCAGTTCAGTACCAGCTATCATTTGCCAAAGGACCCTGACAAATGACTTGCATCTCTGAACTTCACTCTTCGCATCTATAAAATGGGCATGACAACGCTTCTCACTCAGGCTTAATGTGAGAATTAAGGTGATGGATGTGAAAAGCTGAAGACAGCGTACAGCAGACGGATGTTCCATGAAATATTGATAGCCATTATTTCTAAAGTCTCCAAGGGTTGAGGGCCCTTTCCTTTGGAAGTCCTCCCCTCCGCAATAAACACAGCACTTGAAATCACTGGGGGTGGGCATATCCTCTAAACAAGATCCTGGCATGGCCGCAGGGAGGGTTGAGCCAAGTCCTAAGGGTTTATTTCTTTGGCACAAAGAGGACAGTCTGGACAGTCGAGCCTCATCTTCACACTGGAGAGTCTGGATGGGATGTTAGGGCACCTGGACCCTGTTCCCCATTCCCAAATACGTGCATGTCCACCCTGTATTCCGCATAAGTCATGGCCTCTGTGCAAAATACCCGCTGAAAAATAGAGATATTTTAAAAAACAAAAATCTGGGGGTGGGGGTGGGTTCGTGTCCGGCTGTCTCCGGAGGCTGCAGTCAGTTGGGGCCCAGGAATACTCCCGGAATGTTTTTCAAATGCTCAGCATCCCAGAAGGTCATGCCGCGGTAGGGCCATCGAGGGCGGGGCCCTGGTTCTGAGTTTCTGGACCCCCTCAGAGCTCGATGGTGTCACTGGAGGCGCTGCGGGAGTCTCCGGGCTTGCATTGAGGCTGGATCCCATTCTGGGGCTCCCCGGGCCGGGCGGGACCCGGGGCAGGAGCTGGGGCAGACAGTAGCTGCACCGTGCTGGGCAGCTCATCCAGGGGCAGACTGTCCATCGACGACAGCCCGTGGCGCCAGGGGTTCCAGCTGATCTTGAGCGAGCCCCGTGAGAAGCTGTCCACGGAGCTGCCGGAAGCCGCCCCTTCAGGCCCGTCCGCTACATGTGGTGGGACCGGGCCGCGCACGCGCACGTCGCTGAGCGACCGGCTGCGGCCGCGGAGGAGCGAAGAACCTGCGCCGTCTAACTCGGCGTCGGGGTGGCTGCCCCGGCGCGGCCGCAGCGCGGCCCCAGGCGGCGGGGAGGCCAGGCCACGGAGGCCGCAGCGCCGGAAGATGCTGTCTCGCACCAAGTGCTCTCGGAAGAGCGCGGCGTCGATGCTGCGGCTCAGGTTGATGGGTGATGGCGGCCGCAGGTCCAGCTCGCTCATCGATGGCGCCGGCCCCATGCTGCTGCGGGACAGTCCCGGGCCACCCAGGGGACCGCGGCCCAGCGACGCAGCCGAACCCCAGGCGCCTGAACTGGGCGTGGCTGGAGGCCCACCCTCCGCCGGGTTGCGGATGAGGCTCTTGCTAATGTCCAAGGTACCTGCGCCGACGCTGCTGGGCCCCGCGTAGCAGTTGTTGGGCCTCTCGGGCACCTCGCTCTTGCCGGAGGGCGCAGGGCACGCCAGGCGCAGCAGCTTAGCCCAGCAGGCGTGCTCTGTGGGCGGCCTGGGCCGCGCGGCGGCCAGAGCGGCCAGCGCCAGGGTGAGCGCCCACGTCAGCTCCAGCAGGCGCAGCCAGAAGTGGACGCCCCACCAGGCCCACGAGAAGTGGCCCACCCGGCCGGCGCCTGGGTACAGCCAGAGCGCGGCCGCCAGCTGCAAGCCACTGGCCAGCAGCCCCAGCGCACCCGCCACGGCCAGCAGCCTCGGGCCCGGACTGGCATCCCAGCCCCTCGGCCCGTCCAGCAGGCGGCGACGGCACAGGCAGAGCGTGCCCAGAGCCACGGACGCGCCCCAGGCGCACGATAAGCCCTGAGCCAGGAGGTTGAAAGCAGGCCTCGCCGACAGCAGGTCTGTGGCGAGCAGCCCCAAGCCGTGCGCCAACGCCAGCGCTCCCAGGAGGAGAGGGTTCTGCAGCTGCTGTGGCAGCCCCGCGCCCAGGCCGAGCAGGGTCAGGGCCGCCAGCGCGGTGAGTAGCAAGGGAAAGGGCAGATTGTAGAGCACCAGGCCGGCGCGTAAACCCAGTCGTGCCTGCGAGCCATAGGGGTCGGTGAGCATGTAGGCGGACCGCAGCCCCGACGCCACCAGCACCAGCACTGCCGCCACCAGTGCCAACCGGGGCCCCGCAGGGGCGGCTGCCAGCGAGGCCAGTGCCAACAACGCAGGCAGCAGGAAGAGCACCCCGACCCCGTAGACGTGCAGCTCCCAGGAAAAGCTCAGCACCCGCCGCAGGGGACCCCAGCGCAGGGGGGGTGAGGTGGCGTTGGCCGGGGGGCTGGAGGCTGGGACTGATGCCACGGAGCTGGCGGAGGGCTCCGGAGGGGGTGGCTGGCCCAGGGCACGCTGCGTGGTGACCCGAATGAGGCCCCGGCGTGACGTCGAGGGGGCCTGGACAGGGGGCGCTGGGGGATGGCTTTGGGGGCGCCCCGGCCACTCCTCAGCTTCATCTGCAACAATAATAATATTAAAATAGCCCTTTGAAAGGTACTTTTGATTTTCCATCATCCTCCGGTGTGGTGAGCAAGTTACTTAGCTTTTCTAAGCACATCTGTAAAATGGGGATGGTAACAGCACCCCTCCTCACTGGGTTGTGGTGAGGATTAAATGTTTAGCACAGTCCCCAACACCCAATAAGTGTTAAATGGATGTGACCTATCATTTTTATTAACATTCCAGCAGCTCTCAACGGGGACTGCATATTAGAATCACCTGGAGATCAACTCCATCAGAATTCCTTGTGCTGGGGCCTGGACATTGGAATTTTTTAAAAGCTCCTCTGGCGAACTGTGGGAGTTGGAGAATCACTGCACTAAATATACCCACGTATACTTAAGAATTTATATTTAAGAATTTTCTAGCCCCCAAAGTGCAAATGACTTCTCCCAGAGTACCCAGTGAGTAGTAGTTTATTATCCTAAGTTGTTTGAAGTTGTTGGCCATTTCCTTTAAGGAGGTGTTTGTCCCCATTCACTCCCCACCCCTCGCATATATACCTCACACAAGTTCTTAGGTATTAGAGTACCCGATCTCCCCAACCCCTGAGCCATGCCCTCACCTGGCTGCAGGGCTCCCACAGGGCTCTCTGTTCCGTTTGTAGTTGGGCCAGGGTCCGAAGGGCCAGGGATGAGGGACTTGGGGGTACCTGGGGCCTCCACTGCTCCTCTCACCCGCTGGGGGGAGATGGGGTCTGCTCCATTCATTGCTGCTATCTCTGAAATAACAAAAGCAGTCATCGCTTTGCCTGACCCTCCAGCATTCCCCCAAATCTAATCCCCCAGGAGGGGGGCACAGTCACCCTCATTTGCCAGAATGAGGAAAGCAGGACCCAGAGGGATCAGAGGTCACACAGAAACTGGGGCATCCAGCTGCCTTAGAACACTGCCCGTCCCAGCCCTGCTCAGCACCCTCACTTTGATACCCACCTGGCTTGGGCTGCCCATGAGGAGTCTCTGAGGCTGGGAGACCTGAGGGCTGGGGTCCTGATGAGCCCCTAACATCAGGGAGGTCAGTCTGTTTGGGTGAGGGACTTGGAATACTGACTTCCCAGGTCTCCCCACCTCCAGCCTTCTTGGGGAGCTCCATGGGCAGCTCCTCAGCAGGAGGAAGGCTTCTGGCCAATGCCAGGTCCGGCTGGGACCCAGGCTCCTGAGAGGATGCCACCTCCGCTGGTGATGCTGAGCCAGCATCAGGGGCTGCTGGCTCCTGCTGAGTGAGGAGGGGGCCTTGAGCTGCCTCCTGGAAGTCCTCCTCACTCCCACCGTGTTCTTTCAGCCCTGGCCTCAGGACAGTGCCTGGGCGTGGCGCAAGAGTGTGGGGAGGGCCCTTGTGGTGCCAGGGGGATGTCTCTGAGACCCTGATCTTGGCTTTGGCCACAAGACCCTCATCTCTAGGTGGTCGCTGTCCCACTTGGCTTCCAGGCTGCCCTGGGGTGGGAGGAACTGTGGCTAGCCCGAGTTGGAGTCTGGGAGTTGTGGGGATGAAAGTGAGACGGGGGGTGCCCACTGGGTAGGGGGCTGGTGCTTCTTGCTCCATAGACTCCTGTGATTCAGGAGGTCCTGTCCAGCCCTGAAAAATTGGCCCTCGAGCCACCTGGAGGTCATCAGTTACTGGGAGTCCTTCTCTCTGCACCCCATGGGATGCTTTAGGTCCATGCAGGGCTGGGCCAAGGGAGTCTGTGGGCCTCTCAGGCACCTCCTCAGCAGGGACCTGGGGGACATTGGAGTTCCAGGGGCTCTCATCTCTGGGCTTCTCCCAGAAGAAGTCAAAGGCCTGGGGCTCTGTGCCAACAGGGCCCTTGGGGTGGGCTCCCGGGATCAAGTGTGGTTCCAAGTCCTCAAGTGGCCCGGGAAGGCCCCGGCCCAGGGCAGAGCCAGCCCCCAGGGACAGCAGCAGCAACAGCAGCAGGAGGCCATACACACAGCCCCAGGGGCTGGGAGCCATGGTCCGCTCTGATGCCTGGGCCTGGAGCCCTCAGCTTCCAGTCTTCACCGGATGAGCCTAAAAAAAGGAGGGGGTTGGCATGAGATGGGTCTCCCATGGCTGCCCCAGGGAAGCTGGTGGGAAAGAAAGGAAGAATCCTCCTCCTCTACCCGCCCCTTCCTCTTCAACCTCTTCATGCTGCCCAGAGTGACCTTTTAAAACTGCATCTCTGGTCATGCCACTTGCCCTAATTCTAAACCGTCAATGGCCCCCATCGCCCTCACGAGAGAATATAAGCTCCTCTCCTGGCCTTCCAAGGCCACACCAGGGTGCTCACCTCACCCTCAACACCCACGGAACTGCCTGGCGCCCCGCCTTTGCTCCTGCTCTTCCCTCAGGCTGCAGTGCCCTCTCCCTTCTCCTTCACTTGCTGAAATCCTATTCTTTTTTTTTTTTTTTAAAAATCCTATTTTTGAGGGCCCAGGTCAAATATCAGAGAGGTGGAGAGGGAGAGAAATACACCCGTGCCTTTGAGGAGTGACCTGGGTTTCAATCCCAGTTTCACCATTTCCTGAGTGAGTTACTTTTCCCCTCTGCATCATCGTTTTCCCATCAGTAAAATGGGTATAATAGTAGTACCTAACTCAAAGGGGCTCTTATAAGACATAACAAAATACAGGATGGGCCAGGCCCATAATTGGAGCTTAATAAGCATTAGAGCCCTTTTACTTTTCCTTTTGTCCAGAAAGGTTTCCTTCCCACCAGCCCCCTTAACTATGTCAACAAATAATTGGAGGACATACTATGTGCCAAACCTTGGGGATAAAGCAGTGAACAAGATTGACAAGATACCTGCCCTCATGGAGCTGGTGTTCTAGTAAGAGACAGACAATGAATAATTTTAAATAAGGTGAGCTATGGAGAACATAAAACAGGGTTAGGAGATAGAAGGAGGGGGGCTACTTTACCCAGGAGTGCTAGAAAGGCCACTCAGGTGATATTTAAGCTAAATGCTGAATGGGAAGAAGGAGTCAGCCATTTGATGATATCCAGAAAAAGCATCTGGAGGAGGGAACAGAAAGTGCAGAGGCCCTTCAGCAGGAATGAGGAGCACAGCAGATTCAGGAGAAAGGAGCAGAGGGAGATGAAATCAGGAAGGTGGGCCTTTCTCAAAAGCCACGAAAAGGCACCTGCATTTTATTCTAAGTGTCCCAGGAAGCCAATGGAGATGTTAAGCATGGGAGTCATGAGATCTGAGAAGTGTTTTAAAAGGGGGAGAGAGGCTAGTGCAGAAATCCAGGTAGGATATGATGGTGGCTTGTTTCAGCTTGAGTATTTATTTCCCTGACACTCCCTCCACCCTCTCCTGTCACACCAGTCACATAGTATAATAATCTCCTCTCTCCCCCACCCTCCTGGGGCTTCTGCGTCTTTTATTTCTTGTCTCCAGCCACTGCATATGCCTGGCCCAGGTGGATATTCCCTTATGGTGCCGCTTCCTGAGAGTCCCTAATGGAACCGGGAGGCAAGACGGGACCCCACGGCCAGGAAAGGGGGACCAGGAGAGGGTGCCATTGGCTGTGAGAGCCCGTGCCTGGGTGTGTTTAGGGGCAGAGGCCCTGCTCCTTTCCTCTCTGGGAAACAGTTATGCTCAAAGACCCTTGGTGGCTCACAGACACCTTGAGAAGCCGAAGAAAACTCCAGGTGCGCTCCCCAGGAAAGTGTCCAGGTTCACCAAAGCTTGTGGGTAATTTTAGGGGGAATCAAAGACCCCTTAAACCCATTCCCCCCAATCTGCCTCATTAGTTCGTTTCTCAAACATTCACCGAGCTCATGCTCTGCTCCTGGCCCAGGCTAGGTGCTGGGGACCCAAAGAGAAGGCTCAGTTCCAGTGTGGGGAGTGGTGGTGAGCTGAGGGGGAAAGACTGGAAGGCCACTAACACAGGCACTGGTTAATAATAGTACTCCTGTTTTGAGCTCTTACCCACTTAGGCTCCTGTGCTAAGCTTAGCTGCTTGTCCTCGATTTTATCCACCCCTCCCCAAACAAGCTGGTGTGGGTATACTCATTTCATAGGGGAAGAAAGCAAGGTTCAGAGAGGTTGAGCAACTCGCCCAAGGTCACACAGGCTGCAAATGGCCATACTAGGGGCTGTGAAACCCGCATTGGCTCATTTTACACAGGGGGGGTCCGAAAAGCTTTGCAGAGCAGGAAAAGCAGAGTTGGGCCTTCAGCGATAAGCATCTACCATCTACTCACCACCCGCAATCCAAGAGATGTAGTCACCTCCGGATGAGAAGGGGGCCGCACAGTCCTGGTTTCCTGCTGCTGAAGAGATTTTTTTGTGTGTGTGTGGGGGTGTTCTCCCTCCCTCAGGGACTGGGAAGAGGCCGGCCTGGGGGCAGGGCGAGGGCCGCCGCAGGGCAGCCTCCAGGAGCTGGTCCATCTCAGGTTACCTCTCCTTTTCCTCCATCTCCTCTCCCCTGGCTCCGCGCCTTCCCGCAGTGTCCTGGGTGGGGGGTGCACGCTGGTGCAGGCCCTGGCGCTCGCACCTGAGAGGGGGGCTGCAGGCCATGCACCCTGCCTGGGTCCCGCCATCACCCCCGCCCTAGTCCAGCTCCTCACCTGGGCGCCGAGCTGGCAGCCCCTGCGTTCACCTTGCGCGCGTCCCTGAAGCCGCTTGCCGCGCCGCATCCTCCGAGATGCTCAGACTTGGCTAACAGAGCCCGGCGCTGCCGATGGCGGAGCCCGCCCACAGGAGCGCCATCTCCGCTTAACCCTTTCCCCTTAGGGGTGGATTCTTCTCCCAGTCCTGACCACCCCTCTCTGAGAGATTCTCAGGGCTAAGAAGGGAACTGAGGTCACCTCCGAGGGATGTAGAAATCACTTCCGCAACATCCCCGAAAACGGGGCAGCCAATCTGTTTGCATACCTCCTGGGACGGGGAGCTCACTTCCTTAATGTCTCTAGACCTATATCCTTATAGGGCTACATACATACTACATACGGACCTACAGGTAAATCCTACCTACAGCTTGATGTGTATCCTTCAGCTTTTTCAAGGCACAGCCATATATACTTTTTAAATAGAAAAGAGATCATACTGTACATGTCGTTCTGTAACTTGCCTTTTTCCCCTTCACTTTGCAATATATCCTGGCACATTTTCCATGTACATTTCTACAGATCCATCTCATTTCTTGTATTCAGTGTTGAGAACTACAGCATATGATCAGCCTGTCATTTTTATTTATCTGGTTCATGAGGTTGGACATGTAGATTGTTTCTAGCCTTTTGCTAGCAGGAATAATGAGGCAGGGACATGCTCGCATAGACATCTTTGTGCACATGCACTAGTATACCTATCAGATAATTTCCTCCCTGAGGCATGGTTAGGTCAGCGGGTCTGCACATTTTCAGGTCTGTCTGTCAGAATGCTCCAGGTCCCTCTTTGGACAGCTCCTGATGTACTAAATCTCCACCATTAGGTTCAACACATTAAGAGGAATCCACACAAGGAATACATGTGGTCATTAAATATGATGTAGAATCTTTAATGGCATGGAGACATGTCCAGAGTAGATTGTTGTTTATTTAAATTTCAGTCATTTGAATTATAAAAGTAATATGTGCTGATTGTCCCAATTCAAGCAACATAGAAATGTTCAAAGAACACATGAACTGTCTTATCCTTGGTCTCTCCAACTCTGCCCCCCAGATATACCCATTGTTAACACCATTCTGTTTTCTTTGCATCATATAAAATATATATGTGCATGCATTTCTACAAAAATGGGATCATACTATGCCTATTATTCTATAACTTTGTTTTGCCTTAAGCAGATATATGTTGGAAACATTTCGAAGGCAGTACATACTAGCTCCACCCTTTCTTTCAATTAGCTGCACAGTATTGTATGCTGTGGATGTACCGTTAGTTTCGCAAACATTCCCAGTATTCCCCTACTGATAAGTAATCAGGTGGTTGACAGCTTTTTTTTTTTTCTCCTAGAAACAATACTGCAGTAAGCATCCTTACCTGCTAATATATACATCATTAATGCTGATACTCTAAATTCTCTCAGATAAGTATTTGTATGATCCCATTTTTGTTAACATCTGTCAATCAATCAATCAATCATCTATCCTATCCGTAAATATTAGAAGGTAAATAGTGGGTGATGTGATTTTTATCTAATTTTGCTTTTCTGTTTACCAATGTTTAATACAATCATGTATTTCTTTTGTGATCAGAGATAAGAAGGATAAATATCATTTTAAAAAGAAAGAAAGATCCTTCCTAGGTTTGAGCTGAAATCTCTCTCCCAGTGTTTTCCTACCTGCGTCTCTCACAGAAGAGCAATACTCAGCCATTAGTTGTGTCTGACATGTTGCAGTTTGAAGGGTGTTCAGTCCCTAGTAGCTGATAAACGGTGGAGACTGAATCCAGCTTTTCTGACTCTGGGAGAGGGTTCAGGCTTTTCCCATTTCACCATATCATCTGACTAGCTTTACTGTTTTTCTTGTGGGAACCCCTTCAGGATTGTAAAGTCATCTCTCACTTCTCTAGAATTTTCTCCTTCCAGGCCAAACGCTCCCAGCTCTTTTAGTCTTTCCTCGAAGGACAGGGTTCTGGGATTTCACCATTGTGACATCTCTCCTCTGTTTCCTTTTTACCAGGTCCACGATGTCCTCTTTAAAGTATAACTCTTGGAACTGAACCCAGTTGAGAATAAAGCTGAACTTTCACCTCCCCTTTCCTAGATTCTACTCCTCTATTAATATGACCTCACCCTAAAGTAATGTTTCTGGCAGCCACATCACTTTATTGCCCAGTATTGACTAGGTCTTCCTCATCTCGTTGTGTGCATTTGGTCTCTTGACCCCTCACTGTAGGATGCTACATTTATTTGTTGTTTATTTTATCTTGTTAGATCTAACCAGTTGTTCTGATCTTGTGGGAAGTTATCTAGATCCTGATTCTATATGTAATAGATAATTGGCATTTTTTGGCATTGTCCAAGATCTCTCTTCCTGACAGTATCCTAATTTCCTTTGAGGGACCTCTGTCTTTTCCCCTGTGGGCAGTCTTGGTGGGAGGACAGTTCTAGGGGCGCACTACAGAAGCTGCGGGGTCCAGGTCCCTCTTCTCAGTGCCTCCTGTGAACTCTCTAATGAGTCTCCTTAGAGATGTCGAGATTCCCTCAGCAGGTTTGGAGCCGGCTTGGTTCCCTTCCTCAGTTTCCCCCGAGGAGGGCAGGGTGTGTGTGCGTGGACCACCCATTCATGCCCCTGCAGAGTCTCACTGCCTTGACAGTGCCCAACCCCCCAATCCACTCAGGATCCTTTCACTGCTCCCTGGATACCTCTTTGGAGCCAGGAGCCCCAATCCCATTGTGTTTCCAAACCATGGATTGGTAGGGCTTTTGAGATCACACACAAAGGCAAGGGATATTATGATCCCTTTGCCCAGAGGCCAAGATGAAAGCTGATCCAATGGAAAGAGGAGACTGACGGGGGGTGGAGGTGAACGTAAGTGGGGAGCATGGGGTGCCAGGTGTAGGTGGGGAGTATCCTGACTCTCAGAGGAGCTCCTAGCATCATCCTGGAGACTCTGGGACAGCAAGAATGGGCAGGGGATGATTCCAAGCTTATGGGGGATGGTCAGTAGCTCTGTTTACCAAGTGCTTAGTCTGCCAGGAGCTGTGCTACACAGCGTACATGCATTATTCTTTTTAATTCCTGACAGCAACCCTATATATTATTATGCTCTCTATTTTACAGCCAGCAAGTCCAAGCTCAGAGAGGTGAAGTAATTTGTCCAAGGACACACAGCAAATAAGAAGCCAAACCATAAGAGCCAGTGATCTTAAGAGTGATGACACCATCCTGCCCCTCTGGAGGCATCTCAGAGAGAGAAGGGGAGATGAAAAACCCAGGCCTTCCAGGTGGCTCCAACTGTGCTAGGAGTTTGAGTCTGAAAATAGGCCTCCAACTGGGATCTCTTGAAAGGACAGCAAACCACCAGCGTTGGGAGTTGTTGGGAGCTCCTAACCTAGAGTACCTGGGAAGCTCCCAAGGAAAGGGAGAGAGAAGGAAAAGGCAAAGGTGAGTCACAGCAATGATGACGTCTCCTGCTTAGACAGGACAATTGGCTGGCATTTCTGTTCTGGCTGGTAGCTCTGGCGGGCAGGAGCAGAGGAACAAAAGGCAGCACGGGGGTGGGGTGGGGTGGGGTGGGGGGTGGGTGGGGTGGCGGGTGCGGTGGGGCGTGGGCGAGATGCTGCCGCCTGGAGGACATTCTTTGTGTTCTGCCCGCTGTCCTATCTCTGAGGACAGGAACAATTACACCCTTTCACTCAACTGGCCAAATTAAGCCTCAAGGGTTCCTGCAGTCTTAACTCATTCCTTCTCAGATTTTAGCCTCCACGGATACCAACTAAACGAACCCAGTCTTTTCAAAAAACATAGATTTTTGTTGTTAATAAGTCTGATTATCCAGTACACACTTTAAAATCAACTGTTCCTTATTTCATTCCCTCTCACTCCCAATTCCCTTCAACTCTTTCTGGTATTTCTGATTATTCCTTGTGGTTTTTATATGTATTTTCTAAGCTTCAGATTTATGCTGCTAATGTTAAATTTTTTTTTTTCAGTTTTTAGATTCTACCTATTGACTACTACAAAGGAACGTGAAGATTTAGCTCTCATACTGCCTTCTACATTTTTCTGCGCAGCCTTTGTTTATATCATAAGTCTGCATTTACAAGAACCACGAGACAAATTATTCAGGCTGAGTCAGGAGTGTACCGTGATTATAATTCCTTTGCTAGATGTTCCGTTTTTCCTGGGGTAAGTGTTGCTTGGTTTTTTACTTGCTTAATTTTCTACGCATCTATCACTAATTCATCTATCTATCGTTAATTCCCCTTAATCTTTCCTTGAAGCGAAAAATAATCTAAAGATTTGGTTTCCCATCCAGATAAGAATACTTTCAAAAAGACTCACAGACTTCTGTAACAAATACGTGGTTTCTTCAACAAATAAACAGCTTGAAAAAAAGCAGGGGGAGGGGAAAACGTTATAAAAGAGACTTAAGAGACATAGCAGTCAAATGCCACATGTGGGCCTTGTTGGGATCCTCACCCAAACAAACCAACTGCACAGAGGCGTTTTAAGATGCCTGGGGGTGGTCTGAACATTGGTTGGTCCTTAGCAGACTAAAGGATAAACATGTTTGGACTAGGTGAATAACGGCATAGTGGGTCATGTTTTAAAAATTCCTTACCTGTTAGAGCTACTTACTAAAATATTTATGTGTGAAATGATATCGTATCTAAGATTTACTTTTAAAACACTCCAGGCAAAAAAGCGGGTTTGGAAGATACATGAAATACTGGCAAACTGTTGAGAATTATTCATTATCAGTGGAGGGAGATGGGTACGTCCTTATACTATCATCTCCACTCTTGTGTATGGTTGAAATCTTCCATAATAAGAACTTTTAAATGAAAAAGAAATTCACAAAGAAATGGAAGAAAGGAAAAGATTGCACAGGGTTGGCTGTGCATTTTGTGAGCTGGTTGCTCACAAAAATAAATTTAAGTAAAACATTTTAGGTATTGGGTACTAGCCCACGTTGGAGGGGCAGCGATACAGAACTCAGGTTTCTGAAGCCCACTGACCTTCCCAGGCTGCCCCAGAGCCCGGGAGATGGGGAGGTGGGACCAAGGTGAGAGCAGGGTCAGCAGGAGGGGTGGCAGGGCAGGGGGTTAAAGCACAGGAGAGGCTCAGGGACATGCTGGCAGACCCCGACACCCCTCTGCACCCAGCAGTCGCAGATGTCTCCTCGATGCCCTCCTTCTGCAGCCTGGATAGTCTACAAGAACCTCTCGTAGCCATGACCATGAGAGATCTTGATGTCAGCTGCCAAGGGCTTATGATCCCCCTCTCCCACTTAACAGTGATGTAATTCACATGACAAAATTCACCTATTTAAGGTATACTATTCAGTGGGTTTTATTATATTCACGAAGTTGTGCAGCTATCATTACAATTTTATTTTTTATTTCATTTTAAAAATACATTTATTTATTTATTTTTGGCTGTTGGATCTGCGTTGCTGCGCGTGGGTTTTCTCTAGTTGTGGCGAGCGGGGCTACTCTTTGTTGTGGGGCGAGGGCCTCTCACTGCAGTGGCTTCTCTTGTTGCAGAGCACAGGCTCTAGGTGCGTGGGCTTCATTAGTTGTGGCACGCAGGCTCAGCAGTTGTGGCTCACAGACTCTAGAGCGCAGGCTCAGTAGTTGTGGTGCACGGGCTTAGTTGCTCCACGGCATGTGGGATCTTCCCTGACCAGGGCTTCAAGCCGTGTCCCCTGCACTGGCAGGCAGATTCTTAACTACTGCGCCACCAGGGAAGTCCCTATCACCACAACTTTAGAACATTTTCTTCTTTATTATATTTTTTATTATTGAAGTATAATTGATTTACAATGTTGTGTTAGTTTCATGTGTACAGCACAGTGATTCAGATATATATACACACACACACATATATATACACATATATTCTTTTTCAGATTCTTTTCCCTAACAGGTTATTATAAAGTACTGAGTATAGTTCCCTGTTCTACACAGTAGTAGTTCCTTGTCGGTTATCTGTTTTGTATATAATAGTGTGTATATGTTAATCCCAAACTCCTAATTTATCCCCCACCCCTTTCCCCTTTGGTAACCATAAGTTTGTTTTCTATGTCTGTAGGTCTATTTCTGTTCTGTGAATAAGTTCATTTGTACCTTTTAAAATTTTTATTTATTCATTTTATTTATTCATTTATTTATGGCTGTGCCATGCAGCATGCGGGATCTTAGTTTCCTGACCAGGGATAGAACCCATGTGCCCTCCACTGGGAGCACGGAATCTTAACCACTGGACCGCCAGGGAAGTCCCTGTACCTTTTTTTTTTTAGATTGCACATACAAGTGATAACATATATTTGTCTTTCTCTTATCTGGCTTACTTTACTTAGTACTGTATGATAATCTCTAGGTCCATCCATGTTGCTGCAAATGGCATTATTGCATTTTTTCATGGCTGAGTAATATTCCATTGTATATATATAACACATCTTTCTTATCCATTCATCTGTCGATGGACATTTAGGTTGCTTCCATGTCTTGGCTATTGTAAATAGTGCTGCAGTGAACATTGGGGTACATGTATTTTTTGTGAATTATAGTTTTTTCCGGGTATATACCCAGGAGTGTGATTGCAGGATCATATGGTGATTCTATTTTTAGTTTTTTAAGGAACCTCCATAATGTTCTCCATAGTGGTTATACCAATTTACATTCCCACCAGAACATTTTCATTACCCCCAAAAGAAACCTGTACCCATTAGCAATCACTCCCCATTTTCCTCCTCGCAAGCCCTGGCAACCACTAATCTATCTTTTGACCCTATGGCTTTGCCCATTCTGGACATTTCATAAAAAATAGGATCGTATATGTAATCTTTTGTGATTGTCTTCATTTAGTTCCACACTTCATCGCATCATAGGTTGTCAGACTTCATTCTTTTTATTACTGAATGATATTCCATTGTATGGATATACCATATTTTATACATGCATTCATCGGTTGATGGACATCTGGGTGGTTTCCACTTTTTGGCTATTGTAAATAATGCTGCTGTGAGCGACGGTGTACAAGTTTTTGTGTGGACATACGTTCTCATTTCTCTTGGGATGTCTATCTAGGAGTGGATCATATGGAAACTTTGTTTAAGCTTCTGAGGAACCGCCAGACTGTTTTCCAAAGTGGCTGCAGATCTCCTTTTGGCAGATGGGGAGACTGAGGCCCAGAGAGGGGAAGTGTCTTATGCAAAGCCACACACTGAATCAGAGCAAGAAAGGAGGAGCTAATCATCTAAATGGCCTCAAGTCCACCCCACTATGACCTCACTACCGTCTCACTCTCCACTTCTACCCCATCCACTCCTTTCCCTGCCCAGTAGCAAATCCTTTCCCATCAGTCCCTCCGCAAGGCTCCTGAAGCCACGTCAAGATCAAGTTCGTGTCTGAGGGGTGACTTACAGGCTCTCTGCCATCTGGGCTTGCCTTTGCTTCATCACGTCTTTTTTTTCTTCTTTTTTTTTTTAACTGCAGCTTTATAGAGATATAATTCAAATGCCTTACTATTCATTTAAAGTAACCCGGCGCTCATTACATCTTTTTATTCTCTACACTTCAGGGTCACCCAAGTCTTGTTTCGGTTTCGTGAAAACACCACCACCTCAGCTCTTGGGACCTTGCATACGCTGTTCCGTCGCCTGGGATAATCTTCCCTTATATCTTCCCCTGGCTCTGTATCTAATTCCTTGTAATCCTTCACATCTTGAGATGATACTTTGCTGGGCCTCCCAGGTTGGATGACTTGCAGGACATTCCCACAGCCTCCCTCGGATTATCCGTGTCACGACATGTGACAGTTTTCTGAGCTCTTAAGGTCTGGAGTGTGGCTTGCTCGTGTGCACAGTGTTGGGCAGATGGTCAATGAATGTCTTGTTTAGTGAGCAGGAAAATCTGAAAATATCTAGCATGGCATGGGGCATGTTGTAGAAATCCAGTAAATATTTGCAGACTTCATGGCCTACTAAGATAGGGCAGTACCTCCTTTGGGAAACATTCCAGGTTATTAAAGGGTAAAACATGATTGTTTTTTCTTTCCTGGTACCCATGCCACCTTCCTCTGGCAGCAACACCCCTATTTTCCTTTAGGGAATCATCCTTATCCCATTTTCATTCCTTATAGTTAGGTAGGGCTAAGCATTTCCTGGAATGTGTACATGACCCAAATCAAGTAGCCTGACTTTTATTGGAATTTTAAGGGGTGCTTTTCACTGGGGTTACTAAGCTGGTGTCTCCATGAGAAGACAAACTACCTGATTGTAGAAAAAGGCAGACCTGAGAAAGCAACCAAGTCTTGATGATATCAGTGAGGCCCTGGCTACAGTGAAGACACTGACCACTGAACATTTTAGTTACTGAACCAACTTACATTCCTTTAAAAAAAAATTGCTTAAGCCAGATTGAGTTCTGTTTCTATCACTTGCAACTGCAGTATTCTTCAGTTAGTAATCCCCCGTGTCTCACACATACATCCATGCCCATCACACTCCTTACAGACCAAACAGAGGAACCACACTGACTTTTGCCTCTAAGTACAGGTTTACCTACTGTCCTCAAATCTAAGTCATCATTATTTTTCTGAGCTGTGTTGTGCAACTGTCAATGTTTAGCCTTCCACGCAAGGTGCCTTCCATACCGCGATCAGTAAGTGGACATTTCAGGTTGTCCTAAATGGTTTCAGGTTCTAAGTCCAGGTTGGTGGAAAAGGTAGAACGCTCATCTAGCAGTCTGACCCAAATTAAACTCCAAGAAGCACACACGATAAGGACTGTTCCCTGAACTTGTGAGCTGGTTCTGGGAAGAGCCTGCTAAAACAAACTTGGCTTTTTCCTTTGACTTGCTGGTGCCAAGGAAATGTGCACTCACCACTGTGATGGGTCAGAAAAGTCTCACACATTTTACCCACCTAACTTTGCTACAGGGAAAAGGACAAACTGTGTGTGGATCAAGAGGCAGACTGAAATGCTCTGAGGATGCCTTGTAGGAAAGAGGGTGACATCACTCAATCATCAGTTACTGTTCCCATTCCTGCCCTACCTGGACCTTTTGGTATATACCATACAACTCCCCCCAACTTGTCAGGGAGCAGTGAATTGTAGACATTTTAATCTGAAGGTCTTTGCTGGTTCTGTTCCCTTTGCTTGGGAGGCCCTTCTACACTGCAGAACTCTTTCAAGGCCCAGGTCAAAGGTTAGCTCTCCTGGGAACCCTTGCTCCTTTAATATTTTATTTTAGCAGCTCTTTTAAATATTAGCATTTCTTACCTTGGGTCAGTGGGTCACTATGAATAGGCTTTGGAAGGTCTATTAATGCTCCTGGGGTTACCCGAGAGGTCTGTGTGTCTGTGCCCATGTGTGTTACTCAGGAGGGGAGGGTCAGAACTTCCATCAGAGTCTCAAAGAGGTCCTGTGACCCAGTGAACGATTAAGAGCCACCAATTTCTTATGTGTCTCTCTTATGAGTTCCTGAGGGCAAGAGTTACATCTTTTTCCATCTTAGACTCTCCAGCACTGGTCCATGATAGACACTCATAACTGCTAGCAGAAGGCTGTTAGTGACCCACAGAGGCAACATTTTTACAGGCAAAGAAAACAGAATGGTTTAATTTGTAGAGTTGAGTTGTTTGTTTTTGATTATAGCGTTCAGCATGTAAATTACATTCACCTCTTGGTACAGAAATGGCCCTCTGCCACTTCCCTGGGACAGTTAATCCAGGCAGAATTATTCCTGGGCAACCCTTACCTATGTGTCTGCCAGCAATCACCCTCTCTTCTTTTTTTTTTTTTTTTAATTTTAAAAATTTGTTTTCCTCTCTCCCTTCTTACAACCATATGTAAGCTCTCTCTCATCCAGAATAACTCGGACATGGGGTCTTTCGTTCAACAGAGTAGCCATATACAGTACAGCACCACTGATTTGTCAACGGATTTGATATACTCTGAACTCCAGATCAAGACCTTGCATTACTTAACCGTTGAAGTCTTTGAGGATCCCAAAGGCACTTGAGAATCTGGCAGTGTCTCAGGGTCACCAATTTTCACTGGACAGTATTAAGACAGAGAGAAGGTTTGCTAAGTCTGTCCTGGCCCTGGGTATTCACTCTGAAAAGAGTTTGTTTGAATAAGGTTTTAACAGATTGGCTCTTCATGTCATTCTGCAGGTGCAAAATGAACAACACAGAGAGTTTCGTTTTGCTTATCCATCGGTCCTAAATTTTCGGTAGTGAAAATGTATTATTTGCGTAAGGAAAGTTATAAAAATACTAACAAAAAATTAAAGGTAAAACGCGGGGTGTTTGGATCCCAAGAAAACAGGAGTTTACTATGGTTTAGAAGTCAGAGTGACTGTACATAATAATTAGGTTTAATTGACAACACTTTTTCTGAAATTCCTGAATTTTTTGTAAGTTTTATATATTACCACTAGCTTGAGTTTCCCCCCTCTCTTACTTTTATTACTAGAGTCACCAAAAGGAAAATTTTAAATATTTCAAAACTAGTTGTTTCTGGGCAAGTCATGCAGCACACACTCCTCATGTTTCTTCTGGTTTCAAACATAAAGGGGAACCCAGCTCAGACAAGAACAATCCTTGCTGCACACCCGCCAGCTCATGCATCCCCCTTTTTATTCCGAGAGGCTCCAGCTCAAACAAAAGTTACAAGGTTAAGCGCTACTCCGAGTTCCTGACACAGCTGACCCCCTCTTGGTCTTCAAAAAATAGAGGTCTGTAATTCCTTTTTGAACATGCCTTCAAAGTGGAGGTCTTTGGCCATGAGCTCCTCTTCGACATCATCTAGTGCCCACTGGTGATCCGTCAGCTCCAAAGCTTCCCACTCTGTCTGCAGAGGAAGAGAACGTGGGGGCAGGGAGAGAAGGGCTGTTATAAGAGCAGCACTGACCTGCTTGGGCCAGGAGCTGGGTTCAGCTATGTACACGTGAAGCTCACTCAATCCTATGAGGTAGGTGCTGCTCTCCCCTTACCCACCCCCCGCCCCCAAGTGACAGACTAGGAGACTAGGCTAAGAAAGAAAGAATTTGTTCAAAGTCATTGGCGCTGGCAACTAATTACACTTCTCAAGTATTCTATTAATGCTGACTACTTTCGCCTTTAGTAGGTTTTTAAAAAATGTTGTGTGAAACTTCATGTGCAATACAAATGTTAGCTCATGGGTGTGGGTTTTTAAATATATAATTTAGGCCGTCAAATTCACCCCTTTAATGTGTGCAATTTAGTGGTTTTTAGTATATTCACAAAGATGTGCAACCATCACCACTACCTAATTCCAGAACACTTTCGTCACTGCAGAAGCAACTCCATACCAAACAGCAAACACTCCCCACTATCCCCTCCCTCAAACCCTGGCAACTACTACTTTACTTTCTGTATCTTTTTTTTTTGGCTTTGTTAGGGCTTCGTTGCTGCGCGGGCTTTCTGTAGTTGCAGCGAGCAGGGGCTACTCTTCCTTGCAGTGTGTGGGCTTCTCATTGCGGTGGCTTCTCTTGTTGCGGAGCACGGGCTCTAGGCATGCGGGCTTCAGTAGCTGTGGCTCACGGGCTCTAGAGCACAGGCTTAGTAGTTGTGGCTCATGGGCTTGGTTGCTCCGCAGCATGTGGGATCTTCCCAGACCAGGGATCAAACCCTTTTCCCCTGCATTGGCAGGCGGATTCTTAACCACTGCACCACCCGGGAAGTCCCTGAACAAGTTTTTGTGTGAATGTGTGTTTTCAATTCTCTTGGGTACTTAGCTAAGAGTAGAACTGCTGGGTCATATATGGTAACTATGTTTAACTCTTTGAGGAAAGGCTAAAAACTGTGTTCCGAAGTGGCTGCACAATCACCAGCAGGTATGAGGGTTCCCGTTTCTTTGCATCTTTGTCAACACTCATTATCCATCTTTGTATCTCATTGTGGTTTTTTTTTTTTTTTCTTTTTTTTGCGGTACGCAGGCCTCTCACGTTGCAGAGCACAGGCTCCGGACGCGCAGGCTCAGTGGCCATGGCTCATGGGCCTAGCCGCTCTGCAGCACGTAGGATCTTCCCAGACCAGGGCAGGAACCTGTGTCCCCTGCATCGGCAGGTGGACTCTCAACCACTGTGCCACCAGGGAAGCCCACAGTCTTCATTTTGACAAAGTTCCACTTATCTATTTTTCCTTTTGCTGCTAATGCTTTTGATGTCATATCTAAGAAACCATTGCCTAATCCAAGGTCACAAACATTTACACCTATGTTTTCTTTTAAGAGCTTTATAATTTTAGTTCTTTAAGTCTTTGACCCATTTAAAAACTTTTATTCAAAAAACTTTTTTTATTGTGTTAAAATATATATACAATACAAAATTTGCCACTTTTAGCCACTGTTAACTATACAATTTAGTGGCATTTATTAGGTTCACAATGCTGTGCAACCATCACCACTATCTATTTCCAAATTTTTCATCCCCTGAAACAGAAACTCTGTACTCAGTAAGCAGTAAGAATCTTTTCTCCCCCACTGAATTGTCTTGGCACCTTTGTCAAAAATCATTTGATCTAAATGTATGGATTTATTTCTGAACTCTCAATTCTATTCTGTTGATCTGGATGTCTGTCCATATGCCAATCCCACACAGTCTTGATTACTGTAGCTCAGAAGTAGGTTTTCAGATCAGGAAGTGTGTGTCTTCCAACTTTGTTATTATTCAACATTGTTTTGCCTGTTCTGGGGCCCTTTCATCTCCATATGAACTTCTGGATCAGACTGCCAATTTCTGCAAGAAAGGTTGGTGGAATTTTGATAGGGATTATGTTGAATCTGTAGATCAACAGATCTAGGGCTATTGCCATCTTGATAATATTAAGTCAAGATAATATGTACATGGATATATTTCCATTTATTTAGGTCTTCTTTAGTTTCTTTCAGCAGTATTTTACAATTATCAGTGTAGAAGTCTTGCGTGTTTTAAATTTCTTCTTATTTTATTCTTTTTGATACTATTGTAAGTGGAATTGGGTTTTTAAAATTTTTTTTTATTTGAAGTATAGTTGATTTACAAATGTCGTACCAATCTCTGCTATACAGAAAAGTGAATCAGTTATACGCATATAGACATTACTTTTTTACATTCTTTTCCATTATGGTTTGGAATTGTTTTCTTAATTTCAATTTTTCAGATTCTTTATTACCAGTGTGTAGAACAACGACTGCTTTCTGAATATTGATCTTGTATCCTAAAACCTTGCTGAACTTATTACGTGTAATAGTTTTTTTGTGGATTCCTTATGATATTCTATATATGAGACCATGTTATTTGCAAACAAAGATAGTTTTACTTCTTCCTTTCTAATCTAGATGCCTTTTCTTTCTTTTTCTTGCCTAACTGTCCAGGCTAGAACATCTAGTACGATGTTGAATAGAAGTGGTGAGAGTGGACATCCTTGTCTTGTTCCTAACCCTAGGGGAAAAGCTTTCAGTATGAGTATGGATGTTAGCTGTGGGTCTTTCATAGATATCTTGCATCAAGATGAGCAAATTCCCTTCTATTTCTAGTTTTTATCATGAAAAATTAGTGAGAGTTTGCTGTACAAAAATTATATTGGATTTTACAAATTCCAGAATCATTTCATGAAAGGCTGTAAGTAATTTAGATTTTTTTTTTTTTTTTTTGGCTGTGCCGTGTGGCCTGTGGGATGTTAGTTCCTTGGCCAGGGACTGAGCCCAGGCCCTCAGCAGTCAGAGCACGGAGTCCTAATCACTGGACCGCCAAGGAATTCCCAATTTAGATTTTACTGAATGAAATTTATATCGTGGTCCAGAAAAGTTCAAAATATTCCAAATGTTTAGCTGGTACCTCTGATTGGGCTGTTTTTATAACTTTATTTACAGTGTGGATTAAATGGGGTGAGCATTTAAAAACCAGGAAAAGTACCAAGAATCTCTAATTTACTTAACAGATGATTCTGTCTCTGGAATAAGAGACATGTAAATGGAAATACATTTTTGCTGAATTTAAAGGATGGAACCATACATACTACACTCACTTCAGGAAATTCATTTTTTTTTTTTTTTTGCAGTACGCAGGCCTCTCACTGTTGTGGTCTCTCCCGTTGCGGAGCACAGGCTCCGGACGCGCAGGCTCAGCGGCCATGGCTCACGGGCCCAGCCGCTCCGCGGCATGTGGGATCTTTCCGGACCGGGGCACAAACCCGTGTCCCCTGCATCGGCAGGCGGACTCTCAACCACTGCACCACCAGGGAAGCCCAGGAAATTCATCTTTAAAGGTAACTCTGGTAACACCTTTCCGAGCTTCAGTGAAGCTCGGAGGAGAAGTGAGTGTACCTTAAAAGCTTTGTTGGTGTCTGCAGGCATGGCCATGGCTGCTCCAGTCATCTGTTCCTGCATCATCCGTGATTGGTCAGCAGCTGCAGCGTAAGACACATCCGCATGAGTGCCAGGGCGCAGAAAGCACCCAGGACCCTCGGAGAAGGACGGTCCTTACACGGCACTTACAGATGCTTGGTAGTGGGTTAGGGAACCATATGACAGTTCACTGGCCCTGTCACGCACTATGTGAAAGCACTTTACCTCTTCTGAAAAATGGACATGATAATAGCAGGAGACGGAAGATAACTAAAGGAAGTGCTAAACTTTATTTCAAATTTAAGTAACACTAACAACAGCCATCAGTTACTGAGCAACTCCTACATGCCAGGTACTTCACTAAGTACTTTATGTATCTACCTCATCTACTCCTAACAACAAACCCAGAAGTCAATTATTAAGATAGGCAAACAGAGGATTGGAGTGGGTAAGTAACTTGCCCAAGGTCCCAGCTATTAAGTAAGAGAGCCAGGATTGATACCAGCAGGAACTCTAGGCAATGAGGAAACTGATCAAACCCAGCCTTCTTTCAGCTTCAGGTTTACAGGCTTGTATTGCTGGTGCTGGATCCCTCACAGGAGGGCATCAGACTCTGCGCAACTAAATACTGTCCCCATGATTACCAAGGAGAATTCAGATCTTCAGTCTGACCCTGGGGTTTTTAAGACTCAGAATACCTCAGAAACTTATGAATACGTTTAAGGAATGAAGCACTGTATTTGACTGTGTTCACAAACAGCATAGCCTACATGATCATTCTGGCCCTGGCATGAATGACTCATCTGTTGAAGTATTTGCTTCTTACCATTATCTTGGCCCAAAATCAGAGAGTAAATGCTTCGAAGCCCAAAGACATTGAGGAAATACCAGGATGCAGAACTCACCCTAGGAAGCAAAAGTGAAACAATGTAGGTAAGTTATTTCAGAATTAATGTAGTTCACACACTTTTCTACCAACCAAAGTTGTTCAGAGTATGTAAAGGAATCACCTGGGGCAGGCTGTAGTCACCCAAAGCACAACCAAAGAAGAAACACAAGTTGTGAAGGCCACGTTACAAATAGTTATAGCTCTCTGCATGCGAAAAGCTGAGCACTGGATTTGGACAGACTTTGGGGTCAAATCTCAATTCCTCCACTCACTTCACAGAGCTGCCATGAGGATAGAATAAGGTAATATATGGAGGCAAACTGCTCCTTCCGGCTATGTGATAAATTCTTTGGCATTCAGTAGCAGGAACTGAACTCACAACTGGTGTGCTTCATTTTATCAGGGAATGCAAGCTTTGTTTAATTTAATTTTTCCTTCATACATAATGGGTTTTCAAACCATTTATTATTTGTAATCATAAAAACAACACACACTTGTTATATATAATAAATGTAAACAATACTTAAGTACATAAAATATAAATAGAAAGAGGCCTCCTGTCCTGAATTCCATTCTCTAGAAGGAATCACAAGTGTTGGTGGGCTTCATACTGAAGACTGTAGCAACTGGGAAAGCCATTCCAAGTTTTGAACTATTATCATCAAAGCTCTCCTTAGCTTAGGTTTCCCACCTTACCCCAATAAAGTTAATATGCTCGCATATAATAAAAACTAAAGAGTATAAGAAATGATACAGAGATGGAAAGAACCCACACTTCATTCCAATACTTGGGTCACACCTATCTGTACATAATGTTGCAGGTTGGTAAGCTAGTTTATATCCGGTTCTAGGCTCCTTTGTCCATGCGAGTATGTCACATGCTGAGAAAAGACAAGAAAGCTTTTCTCCAGCCCATGAAGTTTTTGTTTAGCCCCCATGAGACTGGAAGGTCAAGGTTTAATAGAGTCATGCTACTCATATTAAGTATAGCTTTTCTCCTCTGGGGTAAGGGTGCATAGCCAAGACTCTCCCAGCACCGGGTCTATCCTGTCCCTCCCAAAAAACCAGAGACTGCTCTGCTCCAACTGGGGAGTGAATCAAGATCAGCACTGGTTACCCCTGTTTCCCATTCGCCTCCTCCTCCTACTGTTTGGCTTCCTTTAGATGCTAGTCTTTGGGAAGCCATAGACAAAATAATCTGGAGAGACCACATGAAGAAGCACTGCTGCATTCCAGAGGCTGTAGCAGTGTTCTAAGAGCTCTTCAGATTTTGGGTTTTATTACTCTGGCTATAAAAAACAGAATGGTAAGACACGATGTTGGATTTGGACAGGTTTGTGGTCAAATCTCAATGTCTCCAATTACTTCATAGGGTTTCCATGTATTATAAAATAATATATGGAAAATCCTTAGAACAGTGACTGGTACCAATGAAAAAGATTAATGTTGTTATTAGCAGTAATGTATTTTGGAAAAAAGAATACCAACATCCACTTCCATAAGCTCCAGGGTATGTATTGCTAAAAAGTCTGCCTTGGCCAGAGTTCCTGGCTTTATCTTTTAAATTTCTTGGGGTGGACACATCTGCTCTTGGACTCCTAAGCCCCACGATGCTAGGGAAAAAGAGGCAGATACAGGGCTTCCCTGGTGGTGCAGTGGTTAAGAATCTGCCTGCCAATGCAGGGGACACGGGTTTGAGCCCTGGTCCAGGAAGATCCCACATGCCGCGGAGCAACGGAGCCCATGCACCACAACTACTGAGCCTGTGCTCTAGAGCCCGCAAGCCACAGCTACTGAGCCCATGTGCCACAACTACGGAAGCCTGCGCACCTAGAGCCCGTGCTCCGTAACAAGAGAAGCCATCGCAATGAGAAGGCCGCGCACACTGCAATGAAGAGTAGCCCCCGCTCGCCACAACTAGAGAAAGCCCGTGTGCAGCAACGAAGACTCAATGCAGCCAAAAATAAAATTAATTAATTAAAGAGGCTGATACATTCTCTCCTTTTGCAAGACTCATGTAAAAGTTGCCATAATCCACCTGTGGCATTGAGTGAAGTTTCAATGAGAAAAACTCCAAAAACCCATTCCAGTGAAGCAGGCAAACTGGAAATCCTATTCAAGAGATCCCTGTTTTAGATTTTGGTTGGTGTTTTTATTAAATAGAAGAAAGTCCTTACCAGGAGGCATCTAATGTGAGTAGTTCAATTCCTTGCTGTAGCATAGGCTTAAAACGGAGGGTCAGTGGAAATGGGACCTTGGCTGCAGAGAAGAAAGAAAAAATTCAGAATCACTCCCAGCTTCCTTTGTAGAACAGTTTAAGTGTGATGCACATATTCTTTCCCTGAGGAAGTGGGAAATCTGTACCATAAAGTGTTTAGAAAATGATTTCCACAAGGAGATGTGTGTCACCTTCTGAAGAATTAACAGTCAAATGTCACTCTGCTCTAGTTCCTTGAACACCAGCTTCTCTAGTGCTTAAGAAGCAGGGACTCAAACTGAGCTGTGTCCCAAAATCTGGAAAAGAAACTTGCACTGATCTGTTAAGCCCAAAGTGGAATACATACACCCAAAGAACTACATTACTGAGAAACCTAGTTCATTTAAATCAAAGCAGCTTACAAACAAATTGACCAACAACTCACCCCAACACTTAGAAAATGAAGTGAAGACAGAAATAGGCTTCCCTTTCCCTACTCACTAGAATACCAAACTAGTTTCGGATATAAACTAGCAAGCCACTTGTTTGAGTCCCTATTAGTAAAAAAGCAACCACATCATGAACTTATGATCATTTTGGGATAAGAGCCATAAAATCAGATCATACTAAATTTTTTTGTTCAAAGACTTAGCAGTTTCCACTAGAGAACATAGGACCCATGATAGTAGTGTCTCAGCAGCCCTTGGATTTCTGAATAGGGTCATGGGAAAGGATCACAGATGAAGTAAACCTTAAGTCTTCTGGGTCTGTAACTTACTTGTGACAAAGCCTGAAAATGTCATGTTGATCCATCCACCAATAAGAATCATAGGGAGGACATTTGTGACATTGCCCTTCATCATGTCTGTGAGCATAGTGGGATCTAAGACAAAAACACAAGAAACCAATACCTGTTACCACTGTTGGCAGGAACTTACTCCTATTTTTGTAAGTTTTAAATTTATTTGATAATTAAAGTAATACAAGCTCATTGTAAAAAATTCAAACGCCATAGAAACACAGGATGCAGATAGTTCCTCTGAGCCTACTCTCTGAACATTTTTAGCTGTTTGTTTTATCTCCTTCCATCTTTATGTATCTATAAAAACATACATATGCAATTATACATGAATATACACACAACAGTTTCTCTCTCTCTCTCTCTCTCTATATATATACATATAAAGGACTACTATGCTTACTATTCTGCTACTTTTTTGTTTGTTTTGTTTTTTGACCGTGTTGGGTCTTCGTTGCTGCGTGCGGGCTTTCTCTGGTTGTGGCAAGTGGGGGCTACTCTTTGTTGTGGTGCGTGGGCTTCTCATTGCAGTGGCTTCTCTAGTTGTGGAGCATGGGCTCTAGGTGCACGGGCTTCAGTAGTTGTGGCACATGGGCAGTAGTTGTGGCTCGCGGGCTCTAGAGTGCAGGCTCAGTAGTTGTGGCGCACGGGCTTAGTTGCTTCATGGCACGTGGGATCTTCCCGGACCAGGGCTCGAACCCGTGTCCCCTGCATTGGCAGGCAGATTCTTTTTTTTTTTTTACTTAATTAATTAATTTATTATTTATTTTTGGCTGCATTGGGTCTTCGTTGCTGCCCTCAGGCTTTCTCTACTTGTGGCGAGCGGGAGCTACTCTTCGTTGCGGTGTGCGTGCTTCTCATTGCAGTGGCTTCTCTTGTTGCAAAGCATGGGCTCTAGGCGCACGGGCTTCAGTAGTTGTGGAACAAGTGCTCAGTAGTTGTGGCTCGTGGGCTCTAAAGCACAGGCTCAGTAGATGCGGCACATGGGCCTAGTTGCTCCACGGCATGTGGGATCTTCCTGGACCAGGGCTCAAACCCGTGTCCCCTGCACTAGCAGGCGGATTCCCAACAAGTGCGCCACCAGGGAAGTCCCTATTCTGCTTCTTAATTTTAAAAAGTTAACATATTGTGAATGATGTTTCCACATTGGTATAATATCTCTCATTATTTTTAATGTCTGCATGGGAGTCCACCGTGTGGTCATTCATCACTTCTGGGTAGGCCTATAGATTGTTTTTTTGTTTGTTTGTTTGGTTTTTTGGCCAGTAAACAGTGTTACCAACAACTTCCTTGTACATAAATCTGCATGTTTATGTAAGTGTTTCTGTAAGAGAAACTCTTAGAAGAATTTCTGGGCCAAGGGATTTGACCATTTAAATTTAAAACTGACTTTCAGCAACAGTGAGAGGGCCTAACTTCCCATGACCTTGACAATAGCAGTTTTGGTCAAGCTCTTCAATCTTTGCCAGTTTAATGGGCTAAAAACGACGTCTTGTTTTAATTTGCATTCCACTGATTTTAGTGATGTCAAGTATCTTTTCATATACTTACTGGTCTTTTTTTTCTTGTAGGTTTTCTAAAAGACTTACTAAAATCAATTCCGGTATCTTTTGTCTAGGTTTTAAATAACTGGTTATCTCACCTAAAGAAATAGGTACTGAAATGAGTGGATAGGCAACACTGAATAATAAGTTATTTTGTTTTACCTTAAAGATGTTGTATTTTTCACATGACTGGGATCAGAGAAAGTAAGAAATCTGTTAGAGGAAAAACTGTAGGACGGGCCAAGCAATCATGTCTGACAAAGAAATGGATGGTCTAGGGAACAGTCAGGCAGAATCTGGAGGTCATCTGTCAGCAGTAGGATCCAGGCACTGGATGGGACCCGGGACTGGAATGCTTTCCAGCTGTGCTTCTCAGAGCCCCGGGTCCTGAGGAACAGCAAAGGGGAGAGACCCAGGGACAATGGCTCTAGTGCCCACCCCCTCAGCTGAGAGCTCTTTTTTTTTTTTTTGTGGTACGCGGGCCTCTCACTGTTGTGGCCTCTCCCGTTGTGGAGCACAGGCTCTGGACGCGCAGGCTCAGCAGCCATGGCTCATGGGCCTAGCCGCTCTGCGACATGTGGGATCTTCCTGGACTGGGGCACGAACCCGTGTCCCCTGCATCGGCAGGCGGACTCTCAACCACTGTGCCACCAGGGAAGCCCTGAGAGCTCTTTTTTTAATCCACTTTATACACTGGGGTTCCCTGAAGATTTATTGGAAAAAGGGAACCCCACTTCTGTAGATTCCTGTATCCGATGATCCCTAAGGTCCCTTAGATTACTGTCTTGTAAAATTTAAATTTCAAATAAAACGACATCCTCCCTGCCCCTCCCCCCAATAATGTTAAAAGTCTTCCTTAAAGATGAGAGAAGGGAATAAACATACCAGTCATAGGAGAAGGAGGAACAACCTTCCTTTTAGTTTTTTTGAAAAATCCATCCTCTGGGTTGTTGAAGTAATATTTTCGTGTCAGGAAAGACTAGTAGAAAAAAGAACTTTTTAAGTCTTAAAACTGTGACATAGCACATTGTCAAATTATTCCCCCAAGGTTTAGTCAGAAGGCCATTGGAATATGCTGTTACACTCAGAGCTGGCAGCCTACTTGGCAGCCGACCTGACACTTTAGCTGAGTCACATTTAAAAACAATTTCCCAAGAAGGGCAAGGTCACAATGACGGCAAACACCACCAGGACACAGCTTCATTACTGACTTGCCCGCCTTCAGCTTTCCCCCAAGAGTCCCCTTATAAAACACTCAGATATCCACTGCCCTCAACAGTGAATCGTGGAGCTTTTACTCATTTACGAGTACCTGTTTGGGAATGTATTTTCCGTTTTCCCTGAGGACTCTGCTTCGAATTAGGACTTGACTGAAAAATACAACCAAGACAATGAGATTTTTAAAAGCGAAACACTAGAAGAAAATGAGAGAATAAAGTAGAACACCTATTTAAACACGACAGGGCCTATTTGGCAATAGCTCTGTGCGGAAACTTTTCAAAATACAGTGTCCTTAAAACCAGTAGAACATATTTAACCCAACAATGAGCTTTCCAAAAGAGCATTTTTCAGAAGTGACTGTTCCTGAACAAAGATTTCTGAGGAAGGCACATTTGGGACATTACGCTCAGCTTTTTCTTACTTTATAATGAGCTAAGAAGGAACTTTCTCTGAGTGAAAAGAGTAGCAGTTGGATGCTACTCAGAAGACCTGGGGCCAGGAGGAGGGAGGAAGGGTGAGGATAAATGAAGAAAGTTTTTAAACCCGATAGAGAAGTGAGTACAAGACTTGACAGGGTTCTTACCTCACAGAAAACAAATAGAAATTGTACTCAGGATTCAGGCTGTTAGTAAGCTTTCAATAAATACTTATTGAATTAATAAATGAAATTATCTGATACTTGAACATAATTGATCATTACAGATAACAAAGTGTAATGCCACAAGTAGGCAGTGCTAAGATACAAACATCACACAGAAGAGATAAAAATGCTAATTTTTTTCTAGATTTTCAAAGGTTGTTTTAATGAGGGGAATAAAAAACCTCCTTAAGTTAATGGAAATCTTTCTTGAAAAGTGAAAAAAACTGTATACAGAAATGAACATAAGAAAACTGTTCTTGGTTTTCTGTCTACTCCACAGTGTAGCCCACCTGCCCTAAGCAGTCAGCCGGTATGCTTAGGGTCCCGTTGTCACCTTATGCATATTCTAGCTTCTCCATGTGCTGAGATTGCTCTAGCGCCCCCTCCCTCACCAATTCTACCTCATCATGCCCCAACACCCTTTTCAAATCCCACCTTCTCCATAGAACTTTTTTTTTTTTTTTTGCGGTACGCGGGCCTCTCACTGTTGTGGCCTCTCCTGTTGTGGAGCACAGTCTCCGGATGTGCAGGCTCAGCGGCCATGGCTCACGGGCCCAGCCGCTCCGCGGCATGTGGGATCTTCCCAGACGGGGGCACGAACCCGTGTCCCCTGCATTGGCAGGCGGACTCTCAACCACTGCGCCACCAGGGAAGCCCTAGAACTCTTTTTTTAATTGAAGTATAGTTGATTTACAATATTGCATTAGTTTCAGGTATACAGCATAGTGATTCAGGGTTTTTTTTGCTTATTATTTTCCATTATAGGTTATTACAACATATTAGATATAATTCCCTGTGTTATACAGTAAATCCTTGTTGCTTATCTATTTTGTATCTGTTAATCCCATACTCATAATTTGTTCCTCCCCGCCTCCTGGTGCCCTTCGGTAACCATAAGTTTGTTTTCTATGTCTGTGAGTCTGTTTCTGTTTTCTATATAGATTCATTTGTATTATATTTTAGATTTCACATATAAGTGATACAGTGTTTCTCTTCGTCTGGCTTATTTCACTAAGCATAATATTCTCTAGGTCCATCCATGTTGCTGCAAATGGGAACATTTCATTCCTTTTTATGGCTGGGTAATATTCCATGGAACTCTTCTTGATGCCCGGTGGCCTCATGGAATTCTCTCTGGTCCTCCTCCTCTTGACCTCATTATACTGTACAGCTGACTGCTCTATACACAGCCTGCAGAGGTGACAGATGATATGTTTCGTTCCCTGGGAGCTAGTCTAAAGCTATTCATGGACTTCTCTGGTGGCACAGTGGTTAAGAATCCGCCTGCCAATGAAGGGGACATGGGTTCAAGCCCTGGGCCGGGAAGATCCCACATGCCGCGGAGCAACTAAGCCCATGTGCCACAACTACTCAGCCTGCGCTCTAGAGGCCATGAGCCACAACTGCTGAGCCCACGCATCACAACTACTGAACCCCGTGCACCTAGAGCCCATGCTTCGCAAGAAAAGAAGCCATTGCAATGAGAAGCCCACGCACTGTAACGAAGAGTAGCCCCCACTCGCCACAACTAGAGAAAGTCCATGCGCAGCAACGAAGACCTAATGCAGCCAAAAATAAATTAAAAAAATAAATAAAGACATGTTTTAAATAAATACATAAATAAAGCTATTCACAATGTGGCTTGTGTACCAACACTGGTCTGTGACGAGGTAAGAAAAGTCACTGAGAGTTAGGGTTTAGAAACCTTTATAGTAAATTGACATTGTCACAACATCCAAATATGTGATCAAAAAATTTTACAAAAGCACCAGTCTGAGATAAACTGGAAATTGAAAAACCAAAAAAATTGGTCCTTTACCACTGACAGTATAAGCAGCACTGGGTCTGCAATAATGGGTAACAATTTAAGCTCTGATGTTAGACAGATGGGTTGAAGTCTTTGCTCTGCCACTTGTTAATTATGTGATCTTGGGTGAGTCATTTAAATTCCCTATGGCTCCATTCATATTGTGTATAATAACAGATTTATTCTCATTGAAGAAATACTTCTTGAGCTTCTGAGTGCCATGTTAGGTGACATGAACAACAGTGATCAAAAAGCAAGTATCTCCAGAAAATTAAAGTTTAGTGGGGGAGAAAAACATTAATCAAATAACCACAGGAATAAATATGAAATTCATCTGTTATGTCCTAGGAAGGAGAGATGAATGGGGGATGTGACTGAGTCTAGTAAGTCGAGGTCTTGGAGAAAGCTTTGCTGAGGCAGTATGATGACGTTGAAATCTTAAGGATGAGTAGAGATTACCTTGGCCACGTGCTGGAGGCAACAGCTGTGAGGGAGGAGTAAGCACTGTCTCTGAGGACCTGAAAAGGCCATATGGCTGGAAGAAAGAGGACTACAGAAATGTGGTGAGACAAGGCTTGAGAGGTTGGCAAGAGCCAGACTATGCAAGGCCATGTGAGTCTGAATGCTTTTTAAAAAAATTGTGGTGAAAAACATGTAACAAAATTTACCATCTTTACCACATGTAAGCACACAGTTCAGTAGTGTTAAGTATATTCACATTGTTGTGAAATAGATCTCCAGAACTTTTTCATCCTGCAAAACTGAAACTCTTCCCATTGCACAGTAACTCCCCCATTCCCCCTCTCCCAGCTCCTGGTAACCACCATTCTATCAATATTTTCTGTGAATTTGACTATTTTAGATACTTCACGTAAGTGGAATCATATAGATACTGTCTTTTTGGGTCTGGTTTCTTTTACTTAGCTTAATGTCCTTAAGGTTTATCTATGTTGTACCATGTAACATGATTCCTTTCTTTTTAAGGGTTCCACTGTATTTTAGTCTTTATCTTAAAAGCAAAAGGGGGAGGAAAGGAAACCCCTGCTGGTGGGAATGTAAACTGGTACAACCTTTATGGAAAATAGTGTGGAGGTTCCACAAAAAATTAAAAATAGAATAGAATCACATTAAAAATATATATATATATATTTGCATCCCCATGTTCATTGCAGTATGAATCACAATAGCCCAGATATAGAAACAACCGTGAAAGGATAAAGACAACATGATATATATATATAGACACACACACAGAGGAATATTATTCAGCCACGAAAAAGAAGGAAACCCGTCATTTGCAACAACATGGATGAACCATGAACACATTATATTAAATGAAACGAGCCAGACACAAAGGGACAAATACTGTATGATTCCACTTATAGGAAGTACCTAGAGATTGAAAGTAGAACGGTGGGTCCCAGGGGTTGAGGGAGAAGGAAATGAGTCATTATTTAATAGGCTCAGAGTTTCTGTTAGGGATGAGGAAAATATTCTGGAAGTGGACGGTGGTGACAGTTGCACAACAATGTGAATGTACTTAATGCCACTGAACTGTATACTTAAAAACAGTCGAAATGGAAAATTTTATGTTATGTGTGTTTGTACCACATTTTTTTTTAAAGAGCAAAAAGGAAATACTGAAGGACTTTAAGCTGAATTCTTCCCATATATTATGTCATTTAAAGTGATTACCACTGTACTGGCATATCCTAAGCACTAAGTTAATGGTATCTCCTATTTTCCTTGTGCATGTTTTATCACTTGGACTGAAACTCCCTGAGAGTAGGATCTTGACCTTGTCATATTTTGTACCCCAGAGCATACAGCACAGTGCAGGGCACATGGTTGGTCATCAAGAAAACCTTGTTCACTATAGATAATTCAGGACTTCCACAGGCTGAACAGAAATTCGGCTAGGTCTCTATACTGCTGAGCAATTTTGCAGAAGTGGGGTTGAGAATCAGTGACCTTGAGGCATTTAAACCCTGAAGCAAGGCAAACTTAAATTATCCTATACATTCTAAACACTCAGTTTCTCTAAGGTCTGCAAATTCTACAAGAAATTTTTAATTTTGCATTTTCATTAATATGTAAAAATAAGTCCTTGTACTGGTTATAAAGGAAAAGTTTCTGTTTTGCAGTGGTAATTTGCAACTGAAAAACATTTTCTTAAAATAAAACTCTAGTTTTTGTTTTTTTTCCTTTCCAAAGAGTCAGTGTATTCTTCAATCTTGAGAACCACTTTTTACATACATTCTATTCCCAAATATTGTCTAATATTTTTTATATGTGTATTTTTCAGTTTTGGTTTAACACATTTTAGAAAAATTTTAGTAACTTTTGAGGCAGTAAAACTTAATTTATGAAACCAAATGTCCCATTTTGTGATCATTCAGGCTCATGGAAACTTACACTGTATCTAGAGAAATGTTTTACAGACATCACCTAAAATTTAATCCCCACGCCTGCTCTATGAGGCATGACCTGGTATCATCGTCCTTTTGCAGATGAAGAAAGTGAAACACAGGGGTAACTCAGCCAAGGACAGTCAGCTAGCGGGGGCGCGATGTGAACCCGGGCAAACCGACATAACCCCTGCACTTTCTTGCCCAAGGTCACGAGAGAGTGAGATCGTCGGAGAGGGGAGGGAGCTGACCTGTCGGAGACTTGTTCCTGGGTGAGCTTTTTGTCGCTCTGCAGCAGGATGGACACGTAGTGGCGAATCATGCCCACGAAGAAGGTGATGATAACGATAGGCAGGACCACCCAGAGGCGGATGTTGGAGTCGAGCAGCAGCTCCGGCCCTGCCATCTTCACAGAGAGCCGGCTCCCGGCCAGCTGTAGCCGGGTCGATCTTCACCGGGGCGCAGGTCTGCTCGTCGAGCTCGCCTCCGGGCCTTCTCACGCCCCTCAGCCAGGCGAGCCCGGAACCCCACCTCAGCCTCTGCCCTTGCGCCCTGTCCCCCGTCGGGCCGCGAGGCCGCCGGCTTCCGGCGCGGAAGTTTGACGTCACGGCGAGGCGCGCTTCGGTGGCGTCAGTGTGACGTTGTGCCGCGCGGGAAAGTCGAAAAGGAGGGGCAACAACGGCTTCTCGGCGGGTGAGTGGGGCAGCGGCTGTCTCCTCGAGAGGCTCGGCGTCTCTGCGGCCCGGTCTCTAGGCCCCGGAAGAGCCCGGCCTTTCCTTCTGGGGCTCCGCACCCCGAACCTCAGCTTCCTCAACTGTCTTGTCGTGGGATGATCCTCCCAGGTACCTCCTTGCGTCGTTAAAATGACGAAGTGAGGAAGGACTTGACCCCTGCCCCCTCCCCGGAGGACCTGGTCCGGGCAGCCCGTCCGGTCTCCCCGGCTTTCAGGCTTCTCTGGAAGCGGGACCGGTTAGCACGTGTTACGGGCGTGTGCCCTGAAGCCAGGAGGCCCTGACTTGCCTTAGGTTTTCCATCGACAGAATGGCCGGTAATGGTTATAAGTAGTAAACGAGGCAACGGATAAAGAAAACGCTTAGCATGACGCTTGGTACATAGTAAATGGTAAATATTATTGGAAGGGACTATTATAATCAAGAGTAAGTGTAGGTGGTAGTTAAGAGGCAGATCCTGGAGCCGGATTGCTAAATTGGAATCCCAGCTCTGCCACTGAATGTGAGAATAATGGTAGCTACCTCAAAAAGTTTTGTGAGGAATAAATGAAGTATCAAATGTAAAGCACTTAAAATAGTTTTTATTAGCTGTTAGTATTTACCTGCCTGCCAGCCATTCTCATTTAGCGAATATTCTCGGAAATTTTTTTTATGCCAGGTACCGTGCTGGGCACTAGGTATACCTGAAATAAAGGACACTGGGTTCATGCTCTCAAGGAGCCCCACAGTCTAGTGCATTGTAAGGGCTCCTACATCTACTCTGGAGCAGGGAAGCTGGAGTAGTAATCCCCCTTGGGGATAGGAGGAAGATGACATTTGACTGAGTCTTGAAGGAGGAGTGATTTCCAGGCGGATAAGAGCATTTCAGGTGAAAACAACATCTTATGCAAAAGCACTGAAACCAGGAAGGTTCTAGCTTACAAAATAGAACTCACTGTGGTTCAGGCCCTCCTCTACTTCTGGAGGCTCATTTCTCACTCTACATTCTCCCTGTTTCAGTGTTGAGTTTTTCTCTGCCTGGACCACTCTTCTCATACCTCTTCTACTGGCTAACTCTTATTTTAACCCTCAGGTCTCTGCTTAAAAATCACTTTCTCAAAGAGATTATCTCTGAGAAATTGTCCCTGCTTTTCTTCATCACCGCCAACTAGACTAGATTTCCTCATAGCACCCTGCACTTTTTCTTTTTTTTTTTTTTTTGCGGTACGTGGGCCTCTCACTGTTGTGGCCTCTTGCATTGCGGAGCACAGGATCCAGACGCGCAGGCTCAGCGGCCATGGCTCACGGGCCCAGGCGCTCTGCGGCATGTGGGCTCTTCCCAGACCGGGGCACGAACGCGTGTCCCCTGCATCGGCAGGCGGACTCCCAACCACTGCGCCACGAGGGAAGCCCTGCACTTTTCTTTTATAACTACATCAGGACTACTTGGTACTATATAGTAAACTCCCTGAGGACAGGGATTGTATTTGGTTCACAGTTGTAACCCCAGCACCTAGCACAGTCCCTAGCATATAGTATGGGGTTAATGAGTTAAAGGAGCAGTAGATTGTGGCTAGATGACGAAGGATCTTAAATGTCAGAGAACTGTGGGTTTTATCTTTCAGCAAGAGGGAAACGGTGTGGCTAAAGAGGCAACTAGGTAAACAAGTCTTGAAAACAAGGGAGTTTTGAGCAGATAGAGGAGTTGAAATTTTCTCAGCACCTGGATTTAGATAGCATTTTGCAAAGTCTTTGGTTTTGGTTAGTTTTCTTTGAGCTAATAGCTTTAACTTCTCAGAATTTAGCTTCTAACAGGTTATTTCTGTTCTCTGATTTGCAATTTAACTGAAAAAGGCTTTGGTCAAAATGGTTTCCAAAAGAAGACTCCCAACATCTGAGGATAAAGAGAACCTGACAGAAGATGCCTCTAGTAAGTGTCTAGTCATTTGTTGCTTTATTTCCTGTAGCAAATGTGTGAGGCACTAAAAGGTTATAAAGTTCCTGTTTTCAAGTGCTGGAGTCACCAAGGCTTAATGGATGGGGCACACAGAATCTAGCATCAGGAGATTTGGAATGAAATTTCTGCCTCTAATTGCATGTATGACTTTGGGCATGCCCATAGTCTGTGAGTTTCAGTCTCTACATACGTAGGAGGAATCTACATACATAAGAGCTTAACTATTGTACATCCTTTAGGTGCTGGGGCACAAAGATATGACATAGTCTATACCCTTTATTTTTTATTTTTATTGTTTTTAAAGGATCTCTGGATTGGGTTGTATTTTAAACAAGCTCCCCCACTTCCCACCACTTTTTAAAAAATATTTATTTATTATTATTATTTTTCATTTTTGGCCACATTGGGTCTTAGTTTTGGTACACAGGATCTTCGTTGCAGCATGTGGGATCCTCCTCTGCTGTGTGAGGGCTTCTCTCTAGTTGTGGCATGTGGGCTTAGTAGTTGCAGTGGATGGGCTTAGTTACCTTTTGGCATGTGGGATCTTAGTTCTCTGACCAGGGATCGAACCCACGTCTCCTGCATGGGGAGGCAGAATCTTAACCACTGGACCGCCATGGAAGTCCCTTACCTTTAAAAATCTTATGGTCCTCTTTCCTGCCTTAAAAATGATGATCTAGATAAATGCTATGATGGCGATGTATAAAGGAAAAGTATCATATCAAAGCAAGCACACCAGAGGCAAAGAAAGAGTACAGAAGCTGTCCATGTGAGAATGCAGTTGACAGAAGCCCTAAGAGTTCCAATGAGAAGAGGTTGATAGTCTTTCATTCATCACACTCATCCACTCTATTAAGGCAATTCTAACGTTGCTTCATTAAGGGAGAAGAGTAGATAATCATACTTAACTTCAGGTACCTTTTTGGGTTTTTTTTGTTTTTTTTTTTATTAAATGTTAAATTCTCTAAAATTGCAAATACTCCTTTTTATTTTTTATTATTATTTTTTTTTGTGGTACGCCGGCCTCTCACTGTTGTGGCCTCTCCCGTTGCGGAGCAGAGGCTCCAGACGCGCAGGCTCAGGGGCCATGACTCATGGGCCTAGCCGCTCCGCGGCATGTGGGATCCTCCCAGACCGGGGCACGAACCCGTGTCCCCTGCATCGGCAGGCGGACTCTCAACCACTGCGCCACCAGGGAAGCCCACCTTTTTGTTTTTGTTTGCTTATTTTTTTATTATTTCTTATGGATTGAAAGCCTTGGGATGAAATCAGTCTGGGCTTTGTACTCAAAGATATGATGTAGGAGAACCTGCTGCATTCTTTCTACCTCTATATCCTGATCGTTGGTTCTCAAACTTTGGTGTGCGTCAGGATCTTTACCTGGAGAGCATATTAATAATTCAGATTCCCATGCTCCATCCCTGAAATTTTGATTCTGTAGCTCTGGGACATGACCTAAGAATATGCTTTTAGTAAGCTTCCCAGTGATTCCAACACCGTGGTTTGTAGACCACATGAGACACCCTGACTGCTTTAGAATTTGGCTGGAAAACATTTCTCTGGTCATTCTTGTTAGAGGTGGCACATTTTGAATTCTTCAAATGAAAACTCAGTAAGTGAAAATAATTCAATTTGTTGATTGTTCTATTTGTTTCTTTGCAAGCCATTATTGCTGACACTTGTTAGAGAGAAAATTGCACAGCAGCATCAGTTCCAGTATAGTTCTTCAGGAACCCATCAACTTTCCTCTTAGGGTTATTGTTCTAGGGTTTACATTTTAACCTTTGCTTTACTATTTGTCACATTCTTGAAAATTTTGTCTACTTTCAGAAGCCAGGAAACAGCCGCTTTCCAAAAAGACAAAGAAATCTCATGTTCATAATGAAGTTGAAGAAAATAACAGTGTCTTTGTAAAGCTTCTTAAGACATCAGGAATTACTCTTAAAACAGGAGAGAGTCAGAATCAACTAGGTAATATTTTAATCAAAATCTTTTGTCTGGGTATAGTGAATGGGCTCAGAACTGAATCATGGATTTTCTAGAGAGGCAATGAAGATTAGAAATGGGAACACCATCTGTCTTGAGATAAGGATGAAACTGAAATTGCTTTTTAGAGAATGTTGTTATTCTCTTTGGTACTGATTAATGCATATTAAGTAAGGTATGTCTAATCCTTTTTTTTTTAAGGAAGAATGTTATGTACTAGTATTACTTTATGTTTTCTTGTGAAAAAATAAATTAATACCTAGAGAGCAATTAAATCTGTGTCAGAATAATTTCAGAAGAAAATTTATAAAGCCATATAAGGCCCTACTTTGCGGGCATAGATTATTCCATCCAGCTAAGGTTTTGGCTTTCTTTATTTTTTAAGAATACTTAGTAGCTATCCTTTATAAAAGCTAATTCTGTTTTGCCGTGGGTTTATAAGAGTTGGCTCTGAAATTAGGTTGGAAATATCTTTATTGGTTTCATCAGACAGGAACCTAGGTCTTAGGAAAGTAAAACTCTGGTAGGAAGTGTTAAAGACGCTGGGGACCAACTAGTCTTCTTTTCTCATAGCTGTGGATCAAATCATTTTCCAAAGGAAGCTCTTTCAGACTCTGAGGAAACATCCTTCTTATCCCAAAGTATGTATTTTCTCCTTAGTATTTTTGTTTTTGCCAGCAGTGCTCTGGAATTGGGAGTTTAAAGACACTAGCATAAAGTTGAATAGGCTTGAATGATTTTAGCTAATTGACAGCAAATGTTAAACTAAAAATCTTACTCTTTTTTTTTTTTTTTTTAATGTCACTAAGATAATAGAAGAATTCGTTAGTGGCCTGGAGTCTTACATTGAGGACCAAAACAGTTTCAGGAACTGCCTTTTGTCTTGCGAACATCTGCAGGATGAGGAAGCCAGGTGTGGAGACGAAGCACTGGACTGTTGCTGAAATTTAGTCTGTTACACTTAACTGGATTGGGAGGTGGGGTTGGGGCAGAATGCGATTTTTTGGAATTTTACTTTTGATTTATAGCTTTCTTTTCCTCAAAGTTTTAACCTAACCTTTAAATTATTAAGTTTATGATAACAAGACTAAGAACCAGAATGTTTTCTAGAATGTGTCTCACCTGTGTTGATACAGTTTCAACTCCACTTGTCTGTGACTTAAAAGCTATCTTCTCATGTTCTGTATTTCTTATCTACCAGGATAGTTTCTCCTTAAAAATTACATAGTTAACCAATTTTACAGAGAAAGGATAATAAAAATATTAAAAGAAAATCAAAATAGAAAACCAATCTCTCCTTTTTTTTTTTTTTTTACAGCATGGGCACATCTTACTGTAAGAGCCTCATTAAATTGCTTCTGGGGATTGACATATTACAGGTGAGACTGTGCCACTTTTTCTGTGGACATTTATTTAATGGATGTGATTTGTGGTGTATGCCCAAGTGTAAGTGGCTGGAGCACAGGGCAGAGCAGGGTTAATGGGAGAGTTTGGGTTTGCAACAGGTTACCACAGCCCTGTTACTGACATGAATCTTGTAGGGCAATATCTGTGGCTTTGGACTGAGCTGATAAACCCAATACATCTTGAAGCTTCATTTATCCTGGCGGCCTCTGATTCCTGTTTTGTAAAGCTTCATCCTGTGTGTTCTGAGTACCTTGTATATCTCTGCCATATTCACATCTGCATCATCTCCCATTTAGCTTCGTATTTGCTTATTAACTAGATCTTTCCCTTTTCCTCCTCCTTTCTCTCTTAATTTATTGATTAGACAATCAGTGAGATGTTTTAAACATCTCAAATTATAGAAATGTATATACAATGAAAAGTCTCCCTCCCACCCTGTCCTTCATTTTTCCTCTTTTCTTCTCTTGCACTGTTGATCTTAATTCCTTTTCATTGGAAATCTTGAATATAATTTAGTTAGCTTAAATCTCAGAGCTCTCTTGTTCCTCCAAAGAGAAATCTTTTCTTGCAAACTATTTGATAATCTGTTAAGGCCTGCATTTCATAGGTTAACAATTGTCATCATAATTAATAATGTTTTTGATTATCTGATTATTTTAATGTTGCCTTGATAGTCATTTTGTAATTTTTCAGAGGACAGGTTATTGATAAATCTTTGTATTCCAACAGGTTATATTCAAAATATAGGCAGCATTCATGTGGACATACTTTTTTGTTTTTAAATCTTTATTGGAGTATAATTGCTTTACAATGTTGTGTTAGTTTCTGCTGTATAACAAAGTGAATCAGCTATATGTGTATATATATCCCCATATCCCCTCCCTCTTGCGTCTCCCTCCCACTCTTCCCTATCCCACCCCTCTAGGTGGTCACAAAGCACTGAGCTGGCCTCCCTGTGCTATGCAGCTGCTCCCACTATTTTACATTTGGTTGTAATATAAGTACATGCCACTCTCTCACTTCGTCCCAGCTTACCCTTCCCCCTCCCCGTGTCCTCACATACATTCTCTACGTCTGTGTCTTTATTCCTGTCCTGCCACTAGGTACATTAGAACCATATATATATTTTTTTAGATTCCATATATATGTGTTAGCATACAGTATTTGTTTTTCTGAGTGACTTCACTATGAATGACAGACTCTAGGTCCATCCACCTCACTACAAATAACTCAATTTTGTTTCTTTTTATGCCTCATTAATATTCCATTGTATATATGTGCCTCATCTTCTTTATCCACTCCTCTGTCAGTGGACATTTAGGTTGTTTCCATGTCCTGGCTATTGTAAATACTGCTGCAATGAACATTGTGGTACATGACTCTTTTTGAATTATGGTTTTCTCAGGGTATATGCCCAGTAATGGGATTGCTGGGTCATATGGTAGTTCTATTTTTAGTTTTTTAAGGAACCTCCATACTGTTCTCTATATTGGCTGTATCAATTTACATTCCCACCAGGTGGACATTCTTATAATGAGGATTTCAATTAGGCAGGGTTTTTCCTCCAAGAACTCTTGTTGGAGAGAATTACAGCTAATTATACATTTCTGTTGTACATTTCGAGACAATCTCCTAACTCCCTATGTCTTCTTTTTTAGCCTGCCATTATCAAAATCTTATTTGAAAAGTTGCCAGAATTTATTTTCAAAAAGTAAGTGGAGTTACTCTGGAATGCTCAAAGTGCCCTGGTGTACTTAGGTTTCTCTCTGAAAAGGTTGCTCTGAAGCATCATTGGTATGTCTGAAGATCATATTTATTATGCCTCCAGATTCTTAAATGACTACTGAAGTTTTACTGGGGTGACTTTCTTTGAAATTTCATCTATTTATATGTCCATGTATTCCTGGGATACACACTAAACTGGTAATAGTGGTTGTCTCCCAGGAGTGGAGCCACTTGGCTGGAGTTATATATTCTCTGAATACTGTTCTTTACCTTTTCAATTTTATACTGCATATGAGCTACCATTTTTAAAAATTTACTTTAAGGGAATTTCCTGGCGGTCCAGTGGTTAGGATTCCGGGCTTTCACTCTCTTGGGGCCTGGCTTTGATCCTTGATCGGGGGAGCTGAGATCCTGCAAGCTGCGTGCTGTGGCCCCCCCAAAAAATTCTTTTTTACTTTTCTTTTTTTTTTTCTTTTTTACTTTATAAAATAACTAAGGGACTTCCCTGGTGGCGCAGTGGTTAAGAATCTGCCTGCCAATGCACGGGACGCGGGTTCAAGCCCTGGTCCGAGAAGATCCCACATGCCGCAGAGCAACTAAGCCCGTGGGCCACAACTACTGGGCCTGCACTCTAGAGCCCGCCAGCCACAACTACTGAGCCCATGTGCCACAACTACTGAAGCCCGCGCACCTAGAGCCCATGCTCCGCAACAAGAGAAGCCACTGCAATGATAAGCCCGCGCACTGCAATGAAGAGTAGCCCCCGCTCACCGTAACTAGAGAAAGCCTGCGTGCAGCAACGAAGACCCAATGCAGCCAAAAATAAAAATGAATAAATTTACTTAAAAATAGTAATAATAAAAAATAACTAAGAGAAAAAAAGAACAGCCTAACAGATAAGTACATAAAGGTCATGAATAGACAATTCACGGAGAAGAAATATGAGAGCATTAAACACTTTTTTTTAATGCTCAAGTTCATTAATAATCAAATACAACAATTTCAAACAATAAATAGAATTTTTTTCCCTCGCGAAGGATCTCCCTTGTTGAGTGCGATGAACAGGCTGCTCATATATCACTGGTAAACATATAAAGCAGTGTAATTACTCTGAAGGGCAGTAGGTTGTGTGTATCAAAACCTAAGATTTTGCATACCCTTTAATGTTCAGCCATGCCTCCAAATTTATCCTAAGGCAATACCTATGAATGAAAACAGTAATGAATAATATTACTGTTTAAAGTAACAAAAATTGTAAACTGAGATATTCAACTATAGGAGATTGGTTAAGTAAATTAGGTATATCCACATAATGGAATATCATGTGGACATTAAAAATTATAAAGAGGATTATTTAATACCATGCATTAATTGAAAAAACAGGCTACAAATCAGTATTTACAGTTCCACTCAGTATTTTGTTAAAGGTACATACATACACATTTACATAGATACATATACGCATGTATATCAATGGTGGACCTCTCTGGGAGAGAGGATTTAGGTAATTTTTATTTCCTCCTTTTTAATATGTGCTGCTTCTAGGTCTTGTATGTACCAATAGTAAACTTGAAGATTTATCTTTAGAAATTTATGATTTGCCTGAATGGCATGCACTATGCTTTGTGTCCTGGCTAAGTCTTTTTTAGCAGTTAAATTTGTCTATAGTAAACAAAGACTGAGAATGCTGTCAAGAAGAGGAGCTGGAGGTGGTCCAAAAGTTAGATATAGGAGGCTGGGAAGAAGGCAGAGACTGTCATTTTAGGGGAAATAATACTAGAAAGTTATTTATAATAATTTATTATATTAATGATAATTAATAAGTATTGTTATATTAATGATAATACTAATACTGAGCCAACTTCTCTGCATCCATAAATGGTTTTCAGTACTTTGACATAGTCTAAATCTGAAAATCTTCTGTTTCCATAGTGGTAAAAATTACTTGCATTTTTTGGTACTTTATCAAATTGATGTAATTAGTTTTTAACCTCTTATTTTATTTATTTATTTAGTTTTAAACTTTATTTAATTTATTTTTTAATTTATTTTGGCGGCTTTGGGCCTTGTGCGCAGGCGTTCTCTAGTTGCCGCGAGCAGGGGCTACTCTTTGTTGCGGTGCGTGGGCTTCTCATGGCGGTGGCTTCTGTTGCTGCAGAGCACGGGCTCTAGGCGCACATGCTCAGTAGTTGTGGCTCGCGGGCTCTAGAGCGCAGGCTCAGTAGTTGTGGCACACGGGCTTAGTTGCTTTGCGGCATGTGGGACCTTCCCGAGCCAGGGCTCGAACCCGTGTCCCCTGCATTGGCAGGCGGATTCTTAACCACTGCACCACCAGGGAAGTCCCCATTGTTTACCTTTAAAAACAATTTATCTTACTCAATTTGTTAAAGTTTGTTACGTTTATTTTTTTTAATTGTTCATATATTTTAAGAGATACTCTCCAGACTTTTCTTCCCCTCTCTAAACCCTCCCCAGATATAGCCACTAACAGTTTAGTGCGTCTTCCTCCAGACATCTTTCTCAACATACATAAGCATATGTCTCATGCTTTTTTTTGTATTACCTGTGTGTTTAGCACAGTGTGCAACGCATGGTAAGTGTTTAGTAAATGTTAACTGAATGGCTGAAATGTTATATGCAGTATTAATGCTTGCTGCTGTGTAAGTCAGAAAGGCTACTTTCCTGACTTCTCATACATCCTAACATTCAGCGTGAACAGTGATGGACTCAGCATGCCTCGACTCATCATCAATCAACTGAAGTGGCTTGACAGAGTTGTGGATAGTAAGGTATGTTGGGGACTTTTTCTGTCTCTTGGATTTATAGAGAGTGTGTTTTCCACACTTAACCAAACTTTTGGCATTTGCATGATATTTTTTCCTTTCTAAACAAAGAATTCATATTTTTCTATCCATTATCTTTTTTAGCTTTAATAATTTGAAAACCATGGTTATTTCACCCATTAAATTTCTCTAAAATAAGAAGTGTATCTAATTATGATGACTGGATGTCATTTATTAAATAAATATTTGGAAGGAATTCATTAACTTCTCAAAGTACAGAGATTATTATTATGTTTTATTTCTCAAAAGCAATGAGATCCAAAACCATCCTACTTCACTGCAAATGTGTTACTTTAATTACATATTGAGGAAGATTTCTTTGGGTTTATGTTACTTGTTATTAAGCACCTTGGTAAAGTTGAATCTGTTTTGAGCCTGTTGCTTAAGGCCCATTTCTTTTCAGAGTTCTTAAATCATTCTACTAATTTTTGTCAGACATTCAAAGGCTAAATCTTTATTTGGAAGAACATGAGTTTTGGAATCTCATCTGGGCTGGAATTTTGGGTCTGCCACTTATTAATTGTGTATCTTTGAGCAACACATACCCCCTACATTTTAAAAATGGGAATACAGTTGTGAAGATTAAGTGAAATAAAGACAGTAGAAAAGGGGAAAAAAAAAAAGCAAAAGAGCCCCCAATTGTTGGACTTCCCTGGTAGTCCAGTGGTTAAGACTCTGCACTCTCCCTGCCAGGGGCCCAGGTTCAATCCCTGGTCGGGGAACTAATATCTCACAAGCTGCTCGGTGCAGCCAAAAAATTAAAAAAAAAAGAAAGAAAAAAAAGTATTAAATAATATGACATCCAGCCTATTTTTTTTCTATGTACCATCTCATGTGTGAAAATCTCTGGGTCACTTGCCTCTCTGATTTTAGGCTTTGAGCTTGAGTGTGTGTGTAGTTGTCGTATTGTACACAAAATAATTCCAGCTCTACATTTCATGAGTAGGAGGTCTTTCTCTATTCTGGGTAATGTTACAATTCTAATAGTCTCCTCCACTGCAGGATCTCACCACCAAGATCATGCAGCTAATCAGTATTGCTCCAGTGTACCTGCAGCATGACTTTGTCACCAGCCTACCTGAGATCCTAGGGGATTCCCAGCATGCTGATGTGGGGAAAGAACTCAGGTGGGTAAGCACCTCGTTGGCATCTTAAGCAAGACTTCACTTTGGGAGCCTTATCATTGCAGTATAAAAAGAGTAGTAATAATGTTTCTTTTTTTTATAAAAGAGGATGATACCCATCTTTCTAGGGTGTGGAATTTGACTTGCTTTTCTAATAATGAGCGGTTTTTTTTGGCTGCGTTGTGTTTTTGTTGCTGCGCATGGGCTTTCTCTAGGTGCGGCGAGTGGGGGCTACTCTTCGTTGCGGTGCACGGGCTTCTCATTGCGGTGGCTTCACTTGTTGCTGAGCACAGGCTCTAGGCACGCAGGCTTCAGTAGTTGCAGCACACAGGCTCTAGTTGTGGCATGTGGGCCCTAGAGTGCACAGGTTTCAGTAGTTGTGGTACGTGGGCTCAGTAGTTGCAGCATGTGGGCTTAGTGGCTCCACGACGTGGGATCTTCCTGGACCAGTGATCAAACCCGTGTCCTCTGCATTGGCAGGTGGATTCTTAACAACTGCGCCACCAGGGAAGTCCCTGGTTTTTAAATTTTATTTATTTATTTATTTTTGGCTGTGTTGCGTCTTCATTGCAGTGCGTGGGCTTCTCATTGTGGTGGCTTCTCTTCCTGCAGAGTACAGACTCTAGGTGTGCGGGCTTTAGTAGTAGTGGCACGCGGGCTCAGTAGTTGTGGCTTGCGGGCTCTAGAGCGCAGGCTCAGTAGTTGTGGCGTACGGGCTTAGTTGCTCCACGGCATGTGGGATCTTCCCAGACCAGGGCTCGAACCCGTGTCCCCTGCAATGGCAGGCGGATTCTTAACCACTGTGCCACGAGGGAAGCCCCAATGAGTGTATATTTGAGTAGATCCATATACTTTCTTTCTTTTCTAATAATGAGTATATATTTGAGTAGACCTGTGTATCTGTCATGAATATGAAGTCTGGCTTAGGATTAGGTGTATAAATTTGGTCTGCAGAGACATAAACATTATTCCTTTGTTTTGTTAACATTTTCTCTATCCAAGGGTGTCCTCCATCTTGACTGCACATCCACATAGTTTGTGGAGATTATTAAACATCAACTTCTTTGGTCCCTAAATGATTCATTCTAATGCACATTGCTGTGTCAGATCTATTGCAGACATCCATTGCTTACTAACGTTTACGTGAAAAATACTAATTGATAGGGCAATAATGAAGAAGAGGAGAACAATATCACTACATAATTTTATTTCTGTTTTAATGCAACCATGTATTTATCCTAGAAGTAGTTAAAAACTTCCAATTTGTTATACCTCCTTTTCTATAGTTGTCTGTAAAGCTGTCTCCAAAAATGTCCAGTGATTTCTTGCTTTTGTGCTTTTGGGCAGGATGCTCCTTCTGTGTATAGCACTGTATATACCCCACTTTGCCTGCTTGTCCTTTTGTATAACCTTTTCTTAGGATCCATCACTGTCCTTCTCTACTGTGTGCTACTGTAGAACCCTACTACTTACGTCTATCATGTTTATCACACTTCACTGTAATTGTTGTAGGTTTTCTTTTTCCTTTTCTCAGGAAGGATATATACTAAACTCAGTAGTGGTTTCCTCTGAGTAGTGGGGATGATAAGGTAGGGCTTCTTGTTTCTGCTTTGTTTATTGTTTGAATTTTTCAAAATGAGCATTTTTTTTAAACCAAGAGAATGTTAATGAAACATACTATAAATAGAATTTAATTGGAACTAAGTATATCCTCTCTTCCTATACCTTGAGTGATTTTCCCATCATTATTTGCCCAGCTCTGTTAAAATTTGCACAACTTCTCTCTTTCTCCTATTCACAGTGACCTTCTAACAGAGAATACTTTGCTCACTGTCCCAATCCTGGATGTCCTCTCTAGCCTCCAACTTGAGCCGAAGCTCCTGACTAAGGTAGGGAGGACTCTGCTCTCCAGAAAGAGTGCCAGCTTGCTTGCTTCCCAGAACCAGTGTCAATTAGTCATTGCCTTGGACCAATCGTATATAATGAAAATTTCATTTTGAAACAATGCTGAATGACGTTTGCTCTCTTTTTTCTTTTCAGTGAATTTCATATGCCATACTATGATAGATTAACTGCTCATTTTTAATCAGTGTGTTTTAGTGGAAATCTTCTGTATTGCCTGTATAGTTACAAACTGCTCCCATAAGAATAACAACTTTTTATGCCTTCCTCTAGCCAGTGGAAAATTCAGACTCCAAAATTAAGAGAAGAAGACTTTCATGTTTATCACCTGTCTGTTTTTGAAGAAGCTGTAGCGTTAAAAATTGAAAGCTTGTAATTTGGAAAAAAAAATAAAATGAGACGTTTTTCTTCCAAAATTACAAGTGAGAAAACTGAGTGAGAGAAATAATTTTTCTGATTTTACCTAACGAGTCAGTACTAGATTGAGGCATTAACATGAAAATATGTAAGGTTTTTGTGCTTTTTATGTTTAGGTCCGCCAGTTAGTGATGGGTAAGCTGTCATCTGTCATGTTGGACGATTTACCTATGATCATCAAGTTCATTCTTCATTCCATAAGAGCCACGGATGCACTTGAGGTACCCTACTGTGTCCCAGCACTGTAGGCAGCTAGATCCTAGAGAGTACAGGGGATAGCAGTGGTGCCCTTGTGAAACTCAGAAGTCAAAAAAAGACTAACCTTGAGGAAGATGCATCAAGATAAATTATTTAAATTAATCGGTTCAAATTGCTCGTCTCTGTCCCGAAACTAATTGATAATGCTGATTAATCCAGCAGGGGAGAGAATGGAGCTACTAGCCAGACTTGTTCTATATAAGCTACTACAGGTTATATTTGCTATTTCAGTGTAATGCCTGAAGGAATTCTGAAATTTTAAAGAGCATGACAGGGACTTCCCTGGTGGTCCAGTAGTTATGAATACACCTTCCAATGCAGGGGACACGGGTTCAATCCCTGTTGGGGAACTAAGATCCCATGTGCCACGGGGCAGCTAAGCCCATGTGCCGCAACTGCTGAGCCCACGCACCACAACTAGAAAGCCCATGTGCCACAACTACAGAGCCCGAGTGCCACAACTACAGAGCCCATGCACTCTGGAGCCCGAGCACCACAGCTAGAGAGAAGCCCACACGCCACAACGAAAGATCCCATATGCTGCAACAAAAGATCCTGCATACCACAACTAAGACCTGATGCAACCAAAAATAATAAATTTTTTTTTTTTTTTTTGTGGTACGCGGGCCTCTCACTGTTGTGGCTTCTCCCGTTGCGGAGCACAGGCTCTGGACGCACAGGCTCAGCGGCCATGGCTCACGGGCCCAGCCGCTCTGCGGCATGTGGAATCCTCCCGGACCAGGGCACGAACCCATGTCCCCTGCATCAGCCGGCGGACTCTCAACCACTGCGCCACCAGGGAAGCCCATAAATATTTTTAAAAATAATAAAAAAAGTAAAGAGCATGGCATACTATACTCACATTAGCTATTTTCATCAGCTGCCTTTTTCAAAATGCCTTGTTTAACAATACATTTAATTAAATAAGTAAAACACTTTATATATTTTTGTCTGTGTCAGGTCTTAGTAGCAGCACATAGGATCTTTCGTTGTGGCACGTGGGCTCTTCTCTTGGGGCATGTGGGCTTCTCTGTGGTTGTGATGCACAGGCTCCAGGGTGTGTGGGCTCAGTAGTTGCGGCGCACAGGCTTAGCTGCCCTGTGACATATGGGATCTTACTTCCCTGACCAGAGATCAAACCTGTGTCCCCTGCAATGGAAGGTGGATTCTCAACCACTGGATCACCAGGGAAGTCCTGACAATACATTTAATTTAATAATTCTTCTTCCTCAGTCTTTCAGGAAAATGTTATGGTTTTTCTATTGAAAGAATAGATTGTGCCTGTCTGCTGTGAATGAGCAGAACACATAGCTAATATTTATTTGCCGTAGGTAATTTCTGAGCTTCGGGAGAAATTGGATCTGCAGCATTGTATTTTGCCATCGTTGTTGCAGGCTTCTCAAAGCAAGGTGAAAAATAAAGGACAAAAAAGGTATAAACTCATGGAAAGTTATCACTGTTTTTCTCACATAGGCAAGGAAAGTTTTCTGACGTTTCTTCTGAATCCCGGACAGAAGATCTTAATACTTAACAACTACAAATAGTGGTAGTAGTATTACAATTGTGTACTACTATATAGTTTTTCAAATCATAATTCTATGTATAAGTATCTGTATGTGTGTGTGTGTGTGTGTGTGTGTGTGTGTGTGTGTACGTACTCCCTTTGCTCGGCAGATCAATTCCAGATAGACTGCAGTACAGTTTTACTAGTACAGTTTTACTTCAGTGTACACATGAAGTTGTGACTTGTTTTAAGGCACGTGGCTAGTAAGCAGGAACCCAGATCTTACAGATTCCTCTGTGGTAAGTGGAAGAATGATTTTTTTTTCCCTCTGCTACATGTAGTTCTTCAGGAAATCAAGAAAACAGCGGTCAAGACTGTGTTATTCTTCTCTTTGATGTAATAAAGTCAGCTGTTAGATATGAGAAAATCATTTCAGAAGCCTGGATTAAGGTGAGTGAGATCTTTAAACATTGAGGAAGAAATGGGTGGCAATGAGTGACAGATATGTAAGTAAAGGTAGGTTGAAATAAAAGTCTTAAAAGTCAGTCGAGTAGAAATAATAGATGATGGTTGCCAGATGGGCAGATTGGTTCTCAGATCAGAGAACAGAGCATGCTGAATAAGGTGAAAAATGTTCTTATGTGTTGTAATATTTTTGTAACCCTTTGTTTTGCAGGCAATTGAAAACACCACCTCAGTGTCGGAACACAAGGTACTGTTCATGTACTATGAATTTTAAGTCTTACAGATGTAAAATTAGTGATATTGGCTGGCTTTCCTTCCTGCTGTTTCCTCTGGCTCCTTCCAGTCATCCCTTCTGTGACTTTTGTAGCTGCTCTAATAAACATTAGCTGCCTGAGGAAGATGATCTGAAGGGGTGACTTGCCAGATGGTCTTTATTCTGGCAATAAAATGAAATAAAATATCCATAAGGGGAAATAGTAACATTCCAAGCAGGCATAATGAGTTGCAGTCAAAGAAGCTGAGTCCCCCGCCCATGAGGAGGTGAGAACTAGAGTCGCCTGGGTCATGAGTTAGGTATTCAGGCCCCTCTGTCTGTCTGATTGCCCTTCCTCCCACCACATGGAATTGTCAAGATAGTGGCATTTCATGTTTCACTTTCCTTTACCTGACAGAACTGAATCAAATATTCCATCTACTCTCAGGGCAGTGGTACTGAATCTGTCTTAAATCTGGAGATACTTTCTTCAGTCAAGAAGACAGATGATTGAATTTCTTGTGTACTGATTGGTTCCCTTTAAGGATTTTCTTTAGTTGGAATCTCTTGTTTTGTAGAGTTTTGTTAGTTGGATTATCCAGTTGTTAGATGACTATTTTAAAAGCTGCTGTGATACTGAATAAAACAATGAGAAACTCAATAATTTTTTGTGGTTGCCAGGTTGAGGGTGGGTAGGGAATCAGAATATCTAAGACAACGGTTTTATTATTGCATAACCCTTGACCTCCTGCATAGCTGTTTTTACAGATTTCTGATCATTGTATAAATATAATTTTGTATTCTGATTTTTTTTCTCTTCACATTGTGTCATAAACATTTTGCATGCTTCTGCATTATATTTATTGTCTTTTTTTTTTTTTTCGGCCACGCCATGCCACATGCAGGATCTTCCCCAACCAGGGATTGAACCCATGCCCCCGGATTGGGAGCATGGAGTCTTAACCACTGGACTGCCAGGGCAGTCCTTTTATTGTCATTTTTAATAACTGTATTGTGTTCTGCTATAATCTGTCAGAATTTTGGTGTCTGAGTTGGGCCTTCAGTGAAGGGATGTCTCAAGTAATTTATTGTTTTTACTTTTATTAATTAGAACATCTAACATTTATTAAAATATCTTTTCTCATTAATTGAGATATAATTGACATTTTATATTAGTTTCAGGTGTACAATGTAATGATCTGTTACTTGTATATATTGCAAAATGATCACCACAATACGTTGTTAATGTCTATCACCATACATAGCTACCATTTTCTTTACTTGTGATGAGAACTTTTAAGGTCTACTCGCTTAGTAACTTTCAAATGTGCAATACAGTATTATTAACTATATTCACCATGCTGTACATTACACCCCCATGACTTATTTATTTTATAACTGAAATTTGTACCTTTTGGCCCCCTTTACCAACTCCCTACCAACTCCCTACCCCTACCTCTGGCAGCCACCAATCTGTTCTCTGTATTTGTGAGTTCATTTTTGTTTTAGTTTTTAGATTCCACATATAATTGAAATCATACACTATTTGTCTTTCTCTGTCTGACTTATTTCACTTAGCATAATGCCTTCAGTGTTCATACATGTTGTTGCCAATAGCAAGATTCGTTCTTTTTTATGGTTGAATAATATTCTAGAGAGAGTGTGTGTGTTTATATCACATTTTCTTTATCCATTCCATCAATGGACACTTGGGTTGTTTCCATGTCTTGGCTATTGTAAATAATGTTCTAATGAACATGGGGTGCAGATATCTTTGTGAATTAGTGTTTTTTGTTTTCTTCAGATACGTAGCCAGAAGTGGAATTGCTGGATCTATAGTAGTTCTATTTTTATTTTTTTGAGGAACCACCATACCGTTTTCCGTAGTGGTTGCATCAATTTACATTTCCACCAACAGTGCACAAGGGTTCCCTCTTCTCTACATCCTTGCCAACATATGTTATTTTTTGTCCTTTTGATGATAGCTGTTCTAACAGGTGCGAAGTGATATCTCATTGTGGTTTTGATTTACGTTTCCCTGATGATTAGTTATGTTGAGCATCGTTACATGGAGGTTGGCTATCTGTATGTCTTCTTTGGAAAAATTTCTATTCAGATTCCCTGTCCATCTTTTAATTGGATTGTTTGTTTTTTTCCTTTTGAGTTGTGTGAGTTCCAAGTAATTTGTGTTTTTCTTTTTTGTCTTGCTTGACTTTTTAACTTCTCTGTCTTTCTGTCTCTCTCTCTGTCTCTCTCTCTCTCTCTTTTTTTTTTTTTTGCGGTACGCGGGCCTCTCACTGTTGTGGCCTCTCCTGTCGCGGAGCACAGGCTCTGGACGCGCAGGCTCAGCGGCCATGGCTCACGGGCATGTGGGATCTTCCCGGACCGGGGCACGGCAGGCGGACTCTCAACCACTGTGCCACCAGGGAAGCCCATCTCTCTTTTTTAAAAAATATTTTTCTGTTACTTGGCAGCTGTAACTCTTTATTTATTTATTTGGCTATGTCAGGTCTTAGTTGCAGCATGTGGAATCTTTTGTTGCGTTGTGCGGTCTTCTCTCTAGTTTTAGCACACAGGCTCAGTAGTTGCAGCCCTTGGGCTCTCTGGTTGTGGTGTGCAGGCTCAGTAGTTGTGGTGCATGGGCTCTAGAGCGCATTGGGCTCAGTACTTGGCGGCACGCGGGCTTAGTTGCCCTGTGGCATATGGGATCTTAGCTCCCCGACCACAGATCGAACCTGCATCCCCTGCGTTGGACGGCAGATTCTTAACCACTGGACAGCCAGGGAAGTCCCTCTTTTTTTTTTTTTTAAACATAGGTAATACAAGCTAATTGCGGAGGAAAAAACCCCACAAGTAATCTAAATATGTGTAAAATAAAGTTTACCTCCACTCTCTGTGCCACTCTTCATGGATAATCATTCTTCCAGATTTTTTTCCTATTCATATACAAGTTGTATGTGTGTGCAAGTGCAGGCACACTCACTTTTATACATATTTGTACTTGTATATTGTTTTTACAAAAATAGAATTACTATGATTATTGCAGGTTGCTTTCTTTTGCTTCACAATATGTCGTGAATGTCTGTCAAAAAATATATCCTATCTCATTTTTAAAAATTTTTTTTATTGTTTAATTAAAAAAATATTTTTGGGGGGCACACCACATGGCATGTAAGATCTGTTTCCTTACCAGGGGTCAAACCCACGCCCCCTGCATTGGAAGCATGGAGTCTTAACCGCTGGACCACCAGGGAAGTCTCTAGCCTATCTCTCTCTCTCTCTCTCTCTTTTTTTTAAATAAATAAATTTATTTATTTATTTATTTATTTTTGCCTGCGATGGGTCTTTGTTGTGGTGCATGGGCTTCTCATGACGGTGGCTTCTCTTGTTGCGGAGCATAGGTTCTAGGCGTGAGGGCTTCAGTAGTTGTGGTGCACGGGCTTAGTTGCTCTGCAGCATGTGGGATCTTACCAGACCAGGGCTCAAACCCGTGTCCCCTGCATTGGCAGGCTGATTCTTAACCACTGCGCCACCAGGGAAGTCCCCTATCTCATTTTTAATGGCCATATAATATGCTGAAAATGACCATCATAATTTTTATAACCTTTTTCATATTGACAGACATTTACAGACTCTCCAACTTTTCACAAAGTAATTTTCCTAATAATAATGAAAATTTATAGTGAAGTTGGCAAGTGACTTAATCTTTTTTTCCATAATAAATGTGAAGCTATTCAAAGTTATTTCTGTAATAATACTACTTTTGCTTGTATTCCAATATTTTTTTAAAAGGTACCAGTGGTTAATAGTTGTGGCACTTTATTGCTCTGAAAAATATTTCTGGGTTTTATAAAAACATAGGTACTCCCATGAGAGTATGTTGAGCAAATGAGTATTCTTTGTTTTAATGGGAAAAAGTTGAGAGCTGCTGTTTTGTTGTAGTAAATGTACTGATTTATTAAACTGTTTTCATGTTGTTGCATATTTATTGACAACAGGTTCTTGACCTGGCAATGCTTTTCATCATCTATAGTACCAACACTCAGACAAAGAAGTGCATTGAGAGGGTGCTAAGAAATAAGATTCGATCAGGCTGCTTTCAAGAACAGCTGCTACAGAGTACATTCTATATTCATTACTTGGTAAGTGTCAGAATAAGACAGCATCAGTCTTAAAGTTTTAGAGAGGTCGTTTTAACCTTTCCTACCCAGTGTGGGAATGATGACACCACCAGCTTTGCTGGGTGTAGATGTTTGGCAGGGAGCTCAGTATATTTCAAAACATAGTAGGATTATTACTTACCTTGATTGAGACATTATAATGTTAATCAAATCAAACTAAGATCGGTTTTCATCTTTTTAGCAAAAAAGTCACAAAATTGGTTTATGTTGAACTTACTAGACTCAAACCCCGAATTCTTTTTTTATAGGAAATATTGCAATTCAGGTCTTCTAATGACATATTTATATAACTTTATTTTTAACCTAGAATAGAAAACTTTACAGCTCCCTTATAAAACGTCATCTTAGTTTCAGCCCATTGTTCAAGCCCATTGAGACTTTTGAATCTTAATTTTATGTTAATCATTTTAATTGTCTAGCTGTCTATGATCTGCAACTTTGATAAACTTGCCTTCTGTATCCTTTTTTAAGTAGTTTCTAAAAACCCCTGAGTATAACAGGATCAGAGGAATGCTAATAGAGATGTAATTTTGTATCTATTGAACCATCACTGTTTAGCCATTCAACACTATGACCCTGAGATGATCATTCCTGTTGAAATATAAACCATTTGAATTGGAATTTTATAATCTAGGAATGGTGTTTTCCAGGTGAATATTCAGGATATTAATAGTGTATATAGCTTCTTAGAAAACTGGGTGAACCAGAGGTTTAGGACCTGACTTAGGAACTAATGAGAATATGTAGCTGCGTCTTAAGACGTTATATTTATGGGTTTCCCTGGTGGCACAGTGGTTAAGGATCCACTTGCCAATGCAGGGGACATGGATTCGAGCCCTGGTCCAGGAAGATCCCACATGCCACGGAGCAACTAAGCCCGTGCGCCACAACTATGGAGCTTGTGCTCTAGAACCAGCAAGCCACAGCTACTGAAGCCCTCGCGCCTAAAGCCCGAGCTCCACAGCAAGAGAAGCCACCACAATGAGCAGCCTGTACACCACAACAAAGAGTAGCCTCCGCTCGCTGCAACTAGAGAAAGCCTGTGCGCAGCAACAAAGACCCAATGCAGCCATAGATACGTACATACATACATACATACATACATAAATAGACTTTATATTTAGGAATGGATTTAAAGTTTGTATTATTTTATCTTACAGTTCTTTCTGTGCTTATTTCTGCTATGATACATGTTTTGGGCTATAATTTTGCATAGGGCAGAAACCATATATAATTTTTATTGCATTTTCCTCAGTAAAGCATTATACCCATTTCAGTGCTTAATTTAAGATTTTGTTTTAATTGTGATGATATCAGTAAAGAAACTGGACATAACAACTCATTATTTATTCTGGTTCCATTAATGTCCACCTATACTACCTTCTTGGTAGGACATGATCAGTTCTCCTCTTGATGTTCTTTAAAAGAAATCAGTTTAATTAGCATTGAACCTTATAGACTGATTTCAAATCATAACCAAGGCAGAGGAGACCTGCTATATCCCCAGGGAGGCAGTATGATTAAGTGAGGATATTGGGATTTAGAAGATATGGATTCTAGTTCCAAACTGGGCAGATAGGAGCAGATTACCAGCTATTAGGCTTGTGGTTTAACTTCCTTGAGCTTACAGGTCAATTCTTACCCGTACGTTGAATCTCACTGATCCTGAGAGAAACTCAGAATGGTGAAGGATTATTCTGAGTAAAACAAAGATTAAAGTTCCTTAAGTTAAAATGAGAATTGGGGAGAACTCTGACATCTTAATAGGGTTAGCAATAGCAACTCTAGATGCTGTGATAACTAAGTTTCTCCCACAGCTTCATTTCTCTCTACTCTTCCCTCCTCAAGGTTCTTAAGGATATTTGTCCATCCATTTTGTCACTGGCGCAGAGTTTGTTGCACTCCCTAGACCAGAGCATAATTTTGTTTGGCAGTCTCCTATACAAATATGCATTTAACTTTTTTGACACTTACTGCCAGCAGGTATGTTGAAATGTTTATTTTGGGAAGGAGGGAACAGGGAAAAGGAAAGAAATGCAATTCCAGGTGACTTGCATGTGATCTTATGTTTTTATTTCTTCTTGTTTGGAAGACATTGAAGGAGAAAGAACTCTGAACTGGGAGTTGGGAAAACTTAATTCTAGTCCTAGTCTCAAAATGAGATTGGACTTGAGGATCTAACTCTGTGTTTTGAGCTTTAAAATTCTCTGAGTCTAAAATAAGGTCCAGCTCCAGTCAACTTCAAACAAACATTGGCTTAAAGGGCTGGGGTTATCGTGCAATTTTCAGAGTACAGTAATGGCAGTTTTAAACTTAGCTCTAAATAATCAACTGCCAATTGATCCTGGAGTTGTTCTCTAGAAAAAAGTGTGGTGGAAAAGAAATGAAGGAGAAATGCCTGAGGGCCTAACCCTGTTCCCATGAACACGGGACGCCAAATTTAGTAGCACATATCCAGTCAGGGAGGGCTGTACTTACGGAAAGTGATTATGAAAACAAAGTGTCTTATTTTGTATTGTTTATGTATGCTATACCTTTATTAACAACATTAAAGCACATTTGAATGGAACTTTTAAAAATGAAGACAAAATTTTTTAAATTTAAAACAGAACTACAGACTCAGCTGGCATGAGATAGCTACTGCACTCGAGAAAACCATGTGACTCAGTGTGGAGCAGCAGTATAAAGGAAAGGGAGAATGACATCTAAAACTTTTGGGGGGAATCATCTTAATGTTGTAGAGACAACATCATTACCCATGTTTACTTGAAACATACAAGTCTAACTTGTAAAAACCTTTAGCTCCTTGAGTGCTACCTTTTCAGTAAATTTCAATAGATTAAGTACAACCACAACTTAATGGGTAATATTTAACCCATATGAGAAAAAGAAAAAGACTACGCCAGGGAGCAAAATCAGGAGGGTTTAGACAGTGCTCACTGGTAAATTATGGGAAATAAGTGAAGACTGGATGGTAGTGTTGTTAGAGTGACATAATCCTAAACCTCCTGAATCTAACATTAATGAAAACTAGTTAATAGAATTAGATGATGGGATTGGGTGGGTTGGGATTTTAACCAAGTTGAGATTGGAATGGCCTCTGGCATGAACCTCTTTAGATGACCATACCATATTTTAGCTTCACACTGTCCTGTTGACTCTTCTCTGTATAGGAAGTGATTGGTGCCCTGGTGACCCATATCTGCAGTGGGAACGAAGCTGAAGTTGATACTGCATTGGATGTCCTCCTAGATTTGGTAGTTCTAAACCCATCTGCTATGAGGCTGAATGCTGTCTTTGTGAAGGTATTTAGTCCTACCACTGACATACTGAATCATTTTTTTTTCTTGCATATATTTGAGAGGTACCTGATATCTATGTTAGTTAACAGCAATTTATTTTGTACTCTAGATATTGAGCACTGTAATTGGTAGAAGCAGGTGATAATGGAGGTGAGGGTGATGGGGCAAATAATAGAAAAAATAACTCATCTATCTTTGTATGAATTCATTCAGTGAATACTTGTTTTTACCTAACCATGTGCCAGGCTCTATTCTGGGTGCTGTGGATATAAAAGTTAGTCTTTGCCTTTGATGATAGAAAGTAAGACACATAAGTAAGTCACTATAAATACATGATGAATTCTCTAATAACGTGCTGTAGATATACCAGAGCAGGAATAATTAACTGGAGAAGTCTTTAAAGAAGAAATAACATTGGAGTGATTCTTGAAGGATAGAGATTTGACAAGAAAAAGTAAGGGAAGTACATCTAGGCAGAGAACAGTTTGAACAGAAGCAAATTGGCACCACCCACGTCCATGGTGTGCCTGAGGGATGACAGGTAGATTAGCATGGTTGGCGGATAGGATAAGGTGAGCGCTGATGGGAGATGCGGACATAGGACAGGGCCAGATTATGAAGGATCTTAAATACTATGCTAAAGAGTTGCAACTGTATTTTATGGACAAGAGGGAGCTTGTTACAAGTTTTTGTGTTTTTTTTTTAATTCATTTTTTTATTTTTAGTGCGTTGGGTCTTCGTTGCTGCACGTGGGCTTTCTCTACTCTTCATTGCTGTGTGTGGGCTTCTCATTGTGGTGGCTTCTCTTGTTGCGGAGCACGGGCTCTAGGCGTGCGGACTTCAGTAGTTGTGGCTCGTGGGCTCTAGAGCGCAGGCTCAGTAGCTGTGGCGCACAGGCTTAGTTGCTCTGTGGCATGTGGGATCTTCCCGGACCAGGGATCGAACCCGTGTCCCCTGCATTGACAGGCGAATTCTTAACCACTGCCCCACCAGGGAAGTCCCTTGTTACAGGTTTATAATGAGGGTTTGACATAATCAAGTCTGGGCTTTGAAAGATAACTATGTAGGCCCTGTTATCCCCATTTTACAGATGAGAAAACTGAGGCTTTACCCAAGGTCAAAAAGTAAGTAGTTCCCCTGTGACTCTTTCCGTATCTGTAGAGGATGAATAAGTAATTCATGGAGTAGAAGCTGAGAAATAAGGTCAGAGACATAACTTTTGGCAGAATATTGTTTTCACTAAGAAAAAGAGAAGTGTGGAGAAAAAGAATAGGAGGAGGGGCTTCCCTGGTGGTGCAGTGGTTGAGAGTCCACCTGCCGATGCAGGGGACACGGGTTCGTGCCCCGGTCCGGGAAGATCCCACATGCCTCTGAGCGGCTGGGTCCGTGAGCCATGGCCGCTGAGCCTGCGCGTCCGGAGCCTGTGCTCCACAACGGGAGAGGCCACAACAGTGAGAGACCTGTGTACTGCAAAAAAAAAAAAAAAAAGAAAAAAGAAAAGGGGAACTAGGAGGAGGTATGTTAGCATGACTAAGCAGAACATCAACCCTTTGGGCTCTGAGCATAGTTTTAGAGAACTGGAGCTTTTGTGGAACAGATGCTTGGCTATCTGTGTGTGCCTCTTATGAGGATTTTAATTTTTTTATTTAAAGGAAAAAAATGTTACTTGCTAATCTCATCATTGGCATTTTTTTGTCCCAGGGCATACTAGACTATCTGGATAATATGTCACCCCAGCAAATACGAAAACTCTTCTATATTCTCAGCACACTGGCATTTAGCAAACAGCATGAAGCCAGCAGTCACATCCAGGTAAGAGGCAGTGTGTTGAGAAAGAATCTTTTAAACCTCTTCAATTGAAATTTGCTGAAAATTACTGCAGCCTGTGTAGTGGTAGGAATAGAGTACATAGCTGTAGTCCTAGCATTTGTTTATTCTTTTCTTACTACAAACATTAGGTGTCTACTGTGTGCCAAGCACTGAGATGATAGGTATATATTAGACCTCCTGCCCTCAAGGAACTTAGTCTGTTAGGGTGAAAATGAGTCTGTAATCAGCTAATTATGAAACTGAGTAAGAAAAGCCACTCAGGTACTGTACTGAGTGCCACGGGGACACAGGGAATTCCCTTGTTCCCTAAGGAACATCTCCATCTAATGTGAACTCCATCTGGGCCTGCTCTCATTTGTGGGCATCATTGAAAAAGCCAGGCAAAAGAACTAAAGATTAGGTTGGAATCATAACTCATAGCTCTTTTATATCTTTAGTGCCACCTTGTGGCAGTAATCCATACTGGCCTGTGACTTTGAACAACCAATACTTTTTTTTTTAACTAAAATTAATTGGCTGGGTAATATACACGCATGGTACAAAATTCAGAAGGTATAGAAAGGTAGTGAAAGATGTCTCCTCGCTCTCAGTCCTCTAGGCATCTGGTTCTCTAAAGGCAATCGCTGTTATTAGCTTATGGCTTTCTGAGATGTTCTGAGAATTAACAAATTTGTATTTACTTGTATACCTATATTCCACACCTTACCCTCTTGTTCTGTGTCTTGCTTGTTTCATTTAGCAGTACAGTTTGACGATTTCTTCATGTCAGTAATAATAGAACTACATCATTATTTTATTTTATTTTAATTAATTTATTTATTTATGGCTGCGTTGGGTCTTCGTTGCTGCGTGCAGGCTTTCTCTAGTTGTGGCAAGCGGGGGCTACTCTTCGTTGCAGTGCACGGGCTTCTCAGGGCAGTGGCTTCTCTTGTTGTGGAGCACGGGCTCTAGTCGCACGGGCTTCAGTAGTTGTGGCACATGGGCTTAGTAGTTGTGGTGCACGGGCTTAGTTGCTCCACGGCATGTGGGATCTTCCTGGACCAGGGCTCAAACCTGTGTCCCCTGCCTTGGCAGGTGGTTTCTTAACCACTGTGCCACCAGGGAAGCCCTATTTTATTTTTTAATTGTGGTAAAATATACGTAAGATAAGTTTTACTATTTTAACCAATGTTAAGTGTACAACTCAGTGACATTAAGTACATTGACAGTGTTGTGCAACCACCAGCATTATCCATCTCCAGAACTTTTTCATCATCCCGAACAGAAACTCTGTCCCCATTAAGCAATAACTCCCCATTCCCTTTCTCTACACCCTGGTAACCTCTAATATACTTCTATGAATTTGCATCATCTAGGTACTTCATTTAAATAGAGTCGTACAATATTTATCCTTTTGTGTCTGGCTTTTTTCACTTAGCATAATGTGTTCACGGTTCCTCCACGTTGTAGGATATCTCAGGACTTTATTCCTTTTTATGGCTGATAGTGTTCCATTGTATGTATAGACTGCAAGTAGTTTATCCATTCACCCATTGATGGATATTGGCTTTTTTTCCATCTTTTGGCTATTTTGAATAATGCTGCTATGAACATTGATGTACAGGTATCTCTTTGAGTCCCTGTTTTCACTTCTCTTGGGTACATACCTAGAAGTGGAATTTCTGAGTCATGTAATGATTCTGTGTTTAACATTTTGAGGAACCACTAAACTGTTTTCCACAGTGGGTGCACCATTTTACATTCCCATGAACAGTAGAGGGTTCCAATTTTTCCATATCCTCACCAACACTTATTTTCTATTTTTTATGTTTAACTATCCTACCTTTTGAAAAGTGGTATCTCATTGTGGTTTTGATTTCCATTTCCCAGATGACTAATGATGTTGAGCATCTTGTTGTGTGCTTATTGGTCCTTGTATATCTTCTTTGGAAAAAGTCTATTCAAGTCCTTTGCTCACTTTTTTTTTTCTCACTTTTTTTTTTTTTTTTTTTTTGCGATAAGTGGGCCTTTCACTGTTCTGGCCTCTCCTGTTGTGGAGCACAGGCTCCGGACGCGCAGGCTCAACGGTGGCTCATGAGCCTAGCCACTCCGCGGCATGTGGGACCTTCCCGGACTGGGGCACGAACCCGTGTCCCCTGCATCAGCAGGCAGACTCTCAACCACTGCGCCACCAGAGAAGCCCCTCACTTTTTAAATGGATTATTTTTTGTTGTTGTTGACGTATAGGAGTTCTTTATATACTCTGAATATTAATCCCTAATCAGATATATGATTTGCAGATTTTTTCCTCCCGTTCTGTGGATTGTCTTTTAATCTTGATAGTGTTCTTTAACGTAGTTTTGATGAAGTCCAACCAATCTATTTTTTTTTCTTTTGTTAGTGGTATTTTTGGTGTCATACTTTAAAAAAATTGCCAAATTTGAAGTCATGAAAAATCTCCCCTATGATTTCTTCTCAGAGTTTTAGTTTTAGCTCTTAAATTTAAATCATTGATTCACTTTGAGTTAATTTTTAAATATGGTGTAAGATAAGGGTTCAACTTCATTTTTTTTTAAACAAGCTAGTTTTTATTTTATTTATTTATTTATTTTGGTTGTGCCGGGTCTTAGTTGCGGCACACGGGATCCTCATCGCAGCGTGCGGGATCCTTAGTTGTGGCATGTGGACTTCTTAGTTGCAGCATGAGGACTTCTCAGTTGCAGCATGAGGACTCTTAGTTTCAGCATACGAACTACTAGTTGCGGCATGCATACGGGATCCAGTTCCCTGACCAGGGATCGAACCTGGGCCCCCTGCATTGGGAACGCAGAGTCTTACCCACCGGTCCACCAGGGAAGTCCCTCAACTTCATTTTCGTGTGTGTGGGTATCCAGTTTTTTCTAGTACCTTTTGTTGAAAAGACTCTTTTTCCATTGAGTGGTCTGGGCACCTTTGTGGACAATCAATTGGCCGTATGTGTGAGGGTTTATTTCTAGGACTGTTGGCCTAAATGTGTGTCCTTATGCCGGTAGCACACTTTTGATTACTGTAACTTTGTAGTACTTTTGAAATTGGGAAGTGTGAGTCCTCCAAATTTGTTCTTTTTCAACATTGGTTTTTTTTTTTTTTAATTCTAGTTTTTGTATTTATTTTTTGGCTGCGTTGGGTCTTTGTTGCTGCGTGAGAGCTTTCTCTAGTTGCAGCGAGTGGGGGCTACTCTTTGTTGTGGTGTGCGGGCTTCTCATTGCGGTGGCTTCTCTTACTGTGGCTCTAGGTGTGTGGGCTTCAGTAGTTGTGGCTTGCAGGCTCTGGAGCACAGGCTCAGTAGTTGTGGTGCATGGGCTTAGTTGCTCCACGGCATGTGGGATCTTCCCAGGCCAGGGATCAAACCCATGTCCCCTGCACTGGCAGGTGGATTCTTAACCACTGCACCACCAGGGAAGTCCCTCGAGATAGTTTTGGCTATTAGGGGTCTCTTGAAATTCCATATGAATTTTAGTATGGGTTTTTCTATTTCTGTAAAAAATGCCATTGGTATTTTAATAAGGATTACATTGAATGAGCATATTATCATCTTAACAATGTTCAGTCTTCCATTCCATGAACATGGGATATCTTTCCATTTATTTAGGTCTTCTTTAATTTCTTTCAGCAGTGTTATGCAGTTGTTTTTTTTTTTGCGGTATGCGGGCCTCTCACTGTTGTGACCTCTGCCGTTGCGGAGCACAGGCTACGGATGCGCAGGCTCAGCGGCCACGACTCACGGGCCCAGCCGCTCCGCGGCATGTGGGATCTTCCCGGACTGGGGCACGAACCTGTGTCCCCTGCATCGGCAGGCGGACTCTCAACCACCGCGCCACCAGGGAAGCCCTGTTATGCAGTTTTTAATGTATAAGTCTTTTGCCTCCTTGGTTAAATTTATTCCTAAGTACTTTTTTCTGTTTGATTACTTCTACCTGATCAGCCAACAACATTATGATAATTTACATTATCTATATCAAGCAACTATCACAACGGTAACAATAATAGCTGTTATTATTGAATGTCTACCATATGTTGGGCCCTGTTCTTGGAATTTTTCATAATTTGTCTCTGATCCTTGAAAAACCTTTCCCATTTTATAGATGAAAAAAATTGAGACTCAGAAAGATGAAATGACTCACCAAAGACCACACAGTTAGTAAATGATAGAACCCTTGCTATTCTAGGGTTTTTGGCTCTAATATTCGTAGGCTCTTTTGCTGTACCATTCCAACATCTTCATCTTTATCATTGTTTCCTTGTAGGATGACATGCACCTGGTGATACGAAAACAGCTCTCTAGCACCATGTTCAAGTACAAGCTCACTGGTATTATTGGTGCTGTCACTATGGCTGGCATCATAGCAGCAGACAGGTATGCATGGAAATTCTGATTTCTGTGGCTCATGGTCAATTAATCAAGTTGCTGTCTTAAAAAATAAATTGTTACATTGTGTAGACATCATTGTAACAGAAGACATTAAAACCATAATAAGAGAAGTGAGCAAATGTTTGTTGCCACTTTTCCATGTTGCAGCATGTGGGATCTTTCGTTGCAGCGCGTGGGATCTTTCATTGCGGTGTGTGAACTCTTCGTTGTGGCGCGTGGGCCTCTCTATAGTTGTGGTGCGTGGGCTACGGAGTGTGCGGACTCTCTAGTGTGGTGCACAGGCTCCAGAGTGTGCGTGCTCAGTAGTTGCAGCATGTGGGCTCTCTGGTTGTGGCGCATGGGCTCTAGAGCGCACGGGCTTAGTTGCCCTGCGGCATTTGGGATGCTAGTTCCCCAACCAGGAATCGAACCCCGTCCCCTGCATTGGAAGACAGATTCTTAATCACTGGACCACCAGGGAAGTCCCCTATGTTCCTTCTAATCTTGACTGTATATACTACATATAATTTTTACAGAATTGCAATAACAGTCATTACATTCTGATGGTTTAAAACTAGGGATTGCTAAGAAATTAAGTTCTAGAAGTGTTTCTAAAAAAGGGAAACCCTGATCTCCCTGGGATGCATTCTTCTGCATCTGCTCCAATCCTGGGCACTAGACAATACAGGTTTCTCCACTGCTGTGTTATTCCTGTCTGGAACACCATGTTTGATATAAATAAAGTCCTCCTGTGGCTTTTTTCCCCTTTGCACTTTGATGCCACAATTGTAACACCTAAAAGAAGCTTGGGGCTTGATAAGCTGTTACCATTGCAAAATGAGATTGGAATTTAGTTCATGCTTCTTGGAAATGATTTGTCATGAATTTCTGGCACCTCAGGAAACATCCTTAGAGTCATCATTAGTAATCCGTAGAGGCTGCATAGTATACTGGTTAAAAGTTCATTCTCTGGAGCCATACTGCTTGCCTGGGGTGAAATACTGGTTCCGTTATTTATTAGTTGAATGATCTTGGGTAAGTTACTTTACCTCTCTGTACCTTTGTATTCTCACATCTGTGAAATAAAGATATTAATAGTATTTACTTCATAGAGTTGTTGAGAGCATTAAATAGAACAATGCCGAGTACTTGCCCCTATGATTTTTACTAATTTAATGTATCCTTAAAAAAATCTAAGATAACCATTGTTTGCTCTAATCCACATTTTGTATGGTCTAAATAAATACTTGGGGACTGGCTTGGTGGTCCAGTGGTTAAGACTCCATGCTCCCAATGTAGGGGGCCTGGGTTCCATCCCTGCTCAGGGAACCAGATCCCGCATGCTGCATCAAAGACCCAGTGCAGCTAAATAAATAAATATTTTAAAAACAAACAAACTTGTCTGTGCTTTCGTGCACTTTTATCTCCACCCCAATCCCAAGGAAGGCACATTTCTTAAATTTATTGCCAGTTGTTACAAAATATTACAAAAATGGGTCTAAAATAATGTTTTTAGAAGTAGATCTTCCAGTTTGACCCCAGGGAGAGGAGACCTCAGCAGTGAACAGTGTACACAGGTAAGTTCTTGTCGTGTAGTTGGATATGTTTATGAGTAACTGAGGAATTGCTTCTGGTCACTGTCACCTTGCCAGGAAGAAGGCTTTTTTTTTCAAAATATGTTTTCCTGAACTCATAGCTTTTGTAATTTGTACCACTCTTTTGTCCTTTAGAATCCACTGGCTTGGGTTGTATTTTAGTTCTGTATCTGTCTAATCTTCCTAATTAAATTGTAAATTCCTAGAGAGCAAAAAAGGTGGGTCATGTTTGAGAGTAGCAGATTGACTGGAGCATAGGGACAAGTAAGTGTGTAATTGGAGAGTTGGAGCTAAAGCTAGTTTGGAGATAGAAAACAGAGAGCTCTGAATGTGAATCAAGACATTTTGATTTAATTTTTCCACAGAGGTAGTCCGTAAGGGTTTCTTAGCATAGAAATGGCATAATCCAAGCTTCGCTTTAGAGAAATTAATCAGTTTCATGTGTATGATGGATTGGAAAAGAGATGAGATTCAAAAGAGATGGATTGGTCAGGAGGCTTAGGAAAAACCTCAGGTGAGAGGTGGCGATAAGAGCTTTGCCAGTGAAATCGGAAAGGGAAAAACTTACTACTGAATGGGGTGAATGGTGTTTAATTAGGAAGCACTGGCATCCCAAGGGCTGGACCGTTCTTTCTCTTCGACTGCTCCAGGTAACCTCCTTGCTACAGTTGGTTCATTCCTGCAGTGAGCAGTCTCCTCAGGCCTCTGCACTTTATTATGATGAATTTGCCAACCTGATCCAAGGCAGAAAGCTGGCTCCACAAGTGCTGGTATGTCCAAGTATCTTTTCTTAAAGCAATGAAGCATGAGGGCTGCTTTACTATACATTCTTCAAACCCTTCCCTCTGTTGTGCTGCAAAAATAAAAAGATCTTCCTGTGAGCTCTCCCATATTCTAATTGGGAAGGCTGTTCTGACTCACTCGGCCCCAGGCCTCTCCTCTGAGGCCTCCTTCATATAATAAAAATAAGGGATGAGGATGATGAACATGTGGTTAATGATGTTGTTGAAAGCCACCATCTATTCTGTGCCAAGCACTGTGTTAAGCATTTTTCATGTATTATGTCTATTCCACATCAGAATGATGAGGTATGTATTATTGTTATTTTCTTTTCAGAAATGAGGAAACTGAAGCTTTAGAAAGGTTAATAGTTTATTTAGGGCTTTATAGCACATATACCCTGGTCTACCCAGCCTTTTTTGTTTGTTTCCTAAAGGAATGGGCTGGGCAGACCATCTTTAATGATTTCCAGGATGCCTTTGTGGTGGACATCTGTGTTGTTCCAGAAGGGTAAGTACCGTTTACCCACTGACATGGTTGTACTGGTCAAGAAATTATGTCAGTTATGTCAGTTGCTGGTGCAAACCTCAGAATGTCTTGACCTCAGCCAAGTCTAGTCCACTCCCACAACTTCCCTCCTCCCAACCCCAGTACCCCGGCACCCCCAGCTCCAGGATTGCTAAAAGATTCCCCACTTGTTCTTTGTCCTCTTTCTCACTTCTCCTCATAACAGAGGAGATTAGTTTGTTCTAGTGGTTTCTCCCATAGACTTGCCATACCCTTGAATTGCGGTATCAGATTCTGGGTTCTCTCCACAGTGACTATCCATTTCCTGTGAAAGCTCTCTACGGACTAGAAGACTATGATAGTTGTGATGGGATTGCCATCAACCTCCTGCCACTGTTGTTCTCTCGGGACTTTGTGAAAGATGGGGGTAGACTGACTTCGCAGGAGTCAGACCAAAAGTCAGTACACTTTTTCTTCTCTAAAACCTCTGTTGGTATTTTGAATGTTCATGGGGAATGCCGCAGTTCATGCAGTCTCTTGAGAACTTGATTGAAAAGGATTTCTCCCAAGACAGGTGGTATATGGATGGGCTCCTAAGAATGGGGCAGACTCCTTGTTTTCTCCCAGACCCTGGGTTTGGGATTTGCATTGAGTCATGACAGCCAACAGATATTCTGTGAGGCTGCTTTTGTTTCTGTTCCTTTTTCCCACCCATGTACGTGTTTGTCTATCTCTGCCACTCTTAACACCCTCCTTCCGTCTTATCTCCACTTCCTCCTAACACATGGGCATTCAGTCTACTTACCTCTGTCTTCCTCCAATTCAGTTCATTATTTATTTGGTGAGCATCCATTACATTCCTTGTTATATGTTCTTAAAAGTAGACATTTATTTTGGGCAAACCTCCTTAATTATAAGGTTGGGCTCCCTATAAACATGGACTAATGTGTCTATAAACCGTGGTCTAAAAATGGATTTTTCCTTCCCAGATTGGTTTCTCCGTTGTGCCTGGCTCCCTACTTCAGGTTACTGAGACTTTGTGTGGACAGACAACATAATGGAAACTTGGAGGAGATTGATGGTTTATTAGGTATAGGATGAAGTTATCAGATCCTTTCTTCTTTGTAACCTTTCTTTGGTAAACTTAGGGAAGGGGCAGACTGGTACATGTGTGTGGGGGAAGGAATTTTTTAACTTCACAGAGAATTTTAGATTATATTTATTGACTGCTGCATGATATGGAAGTATTTTTGAGACTAATCAAAGCTTGACCTTCAAATACTAGTTAAAGGGGAAACTAAGTAGAAGGAGAGCTAGCTCTAGGGGCAGCATCCATGTTCTGTTGACTTGAACTAAAGGGGATTAGAAATGTTTGTCCTTCTCTTTCAGACTGTCCTATATTCCTCACTGACCTGGAGCCTGGAGAGAGACTGGAGTCCATGTCTGTTAAAGAGCGTTCATTCATATGTTCACTTATATTTCTTACTCTCAACTGGTTCCGAGAGGTGAGCAGAGTTACTAGGACAATTCACTTACTGTCTGTAGTTTCTCTTGAAAGGAAACAGTTTCCTTGGTTCCACGAGGCTCCTTAAAAATTCTTCACCAACCACTAACCCCTGTGTGTTTCTGCAGAGGTTGTATCCTACCCTTCCCTAATCATATGCGCCTCCTGATGCAGCGAAATCAAAATACTTAGAATTCACTTACTGTTGCCCATGCTTTACTACCTCCAAGCCTTTTCATGGTAATCTACTTCTGCCTGGAATAACTTCACCTTCACCACTGTGAAAATACTGTTCCTCCTTACATCACTATGCACTTAATGTTTCGATTTAGTGAGATCAAGTGAATGATAGTTTTCACTTTCCTTTACAGTATGTTTGTGCTTAATGAAATGCACAATCATAATGAAATATAATGAAAATGAAATGCAGAAAATGATGGTAACATCTTACATCTATATCACACTTCCTTTCTCATGCATATTATTTCTGAGAATGTTTATTCACTTGAAATATCTCTTCTTATCCTGACAACTATATTATGATGTAGGCGGGATGGATATTATTATCCTCGTTTTACACATATGGAATTGCAGGTACAGAGAGTTCAAAGTCATTAAAATTTATCAAACACATGTGCCAAATGCTGGGCTAGTTTCTTTATTCACACTTAATCCATATGACTGCATTCCAGTTTTATAGCTGAAGAAATAAAAGCTCAGAAAGGTTAAAGACTTGGCCAAGGTCACACAACTAGTAAGTAGCAGACTAGGATCTGTTTCACCGAGGTGTATACTTTCTAGCTATTGTGTTGTTCCACCTTATTACTTAACTAGAAATAAGTAGAACCAGGATTAGAAGTTAGATCTCCTCTATTGGCCCAGAGCTTTTTCTTTACAGCCCCTTGCTGAGAACACTGACATTTCTCACTAGACTCACAGATGCTGTCACCAAACAACTCTTTTAGCTCTCGCTGAATAACGCAAACAAGGTTAAAATCTGAATAGTTCACAGTGTGAGAATATAATTTTTACTTCCACAGGTTGTAAATGCCTTCTGTCGGCAAACATTACCCGAGATGAAAGTGAAGGTGCTCACCCGGTTAAAGCACATTGTAGAGCTGCAGCAACTCCTGGAAAAGCACTTAGCAGGTGAGGGAAGGGTCCTCTATTGCAGCCCTGCTGGGCAGTGGTGAGGAGATAGCAGAGTTAGCTTTTAAGCCAGACTCAACGATAGCTGCCCCCGACTCGTGGGACAAGAAAATGGTTGCTCAACAAAAATTTTAAAAAATGAGTACATCAGACTTCCCTGGTGGTGCAGTGGTTAAGAATCCGCCTGCCAACGCAGGGGACACGGGTTCGAGCCCTGGTCCGGGAAGATCCCACATGCCGCGGAACAGCTAAGCCCGTGTGCCACAACTACTGAGCCTGTGCTCTAGAGCCCTCGAGCCACAACTGCTGAGCCTGCATGCCACACCTACTGAAGCCCATGCCTAGAGCCCATGCTCTGCAACAAGAGAAGCCACCACAATGAGAAGCCCATGCACCGCAACGAAAAGTAGCCCCCGCTCACCGCAACTAGAGAAAGCCCGCGTGCAGCAACAAAGACCCGACACAGCCAAAAATAAAGAAAGAAAGAAAGAAAATTAAAAAAAAAAAAGAATACATCCATTTTCCTCCCATTGTTATCTCCAGGAAACCTTGGTGTTTAATACAAGATATAAAACATTGGTTGGGCTTTTTGTACATTACATTGCTTCTTTGGATGTCAAACTTCCAGTGCCCTTTGCCTTCTTGAACATCATTATGAACCAGGAATACAGCTGAGAGGCCTCTTAATACCTTCTGGCCATTAAGAAAACTTGTCATTTTAGAGTGCTAGCTTTGGGACTTCCCTGGTGGTCCAGTGGGTAAGACTCCCTGCTCCCAATGCAGGGGGCCCAGATTTGACCCCTGGTCGGGGAACTAGATCCTACATGCATACTGCAACTAAGAAGCCCACATGACACAACTAGGAGGTCTGCTTGCTGCAACTAAGACTCGGCGCAGCCAAAAATAATTAATAAATAAATAAAAATAAAGTGCTAGCTTGATTCTCTGGGGAAAACATGGAGCCTCCCTCAGGCTCTCATCTAAATAATTGTGTGTAAAACAAACTGCTATGTGACCAGATATTGCTAATATCTTTAGATTTTAAATGTAAGTTAATTTATTTTTAGTTCTTATCTGCTTGGATGTTTTATATTGGTATAATGGTTTTATGTTGATTGATCATAATCAATTAATATGATATTCCTGTAAGTTATCTTTGGCTATTTTACTATGCCAAAATGATTAACGTCAGATGACCTGAATGCATCTTACAGGCAGTCAGCCATGCTTGGCAGTTCTGGAAACTAGTTTTTAGCTAATCGGGTGATTAGAATTCAAGTCTAATAGTGGTATATGGTTGGTATTCATTGAGCTTCCTGCTGTTTGTTTCAGTCACTCCAGACTATGTTCCTCCCCTTGCAAACTTTGACTTGGAAACTTCAGAAGTAACACCTCATACCAGTACTGCTGTTTCAGCAAAAATCAGAATACAAGGAAATTTAGGTGAGTATGCTCTTTTCTTCTTATTCTGTGTCTCCCTATGTGCCATGCTGAATTTACTTAGAGGTTATGCGCATCAAGGCATCAGTAATTGGAGAGATTATATAATTGAACCCTTCTTTGGCATGGTTATCAATGAACTATAATTTAGGGTTATAAAATTACCTCCTGTCTCTAGGTAGTCTTCAGCAGGTTGTTTCTTGAAGGCAGTGATATTTAGTAAACATGATTATTGATTATTTGAGTCACTTTTCTCTTCTTGAAATACAAGGAGGAAGGAAGCGAAAAGCAGATGGCAACAAAACATCCTCCCCTGACCCACTTTCAAAGGAGGATAATTCAGAATGCGACCCTGCACCATCTGATAGGAGCCAGCTGGAAAAGGTATTGGAATGACTGGTATCTATCAAGGTGTGTGACAGCCCGGTGAGATTAACAAAGGGCCAGCATTATCCTATGCATTTTACAGAGAGAAGGATTAGGGAAAAGAGAGACGAACAAACTCTCTTAGGCCTTGGAGTGACCCTCTCAGTAGCAGAGTTTGGGTTAGACTCCAAACATTTATCACTACCACACACTGTTTTTCTAATTATTTTCTTGATTGTATTACTCCCTTTTTTGCATCCCAGGAGTACTTTGAATTCTCACTTGTAGCAATTAGCAAATTCTTTGTATGTAGTACAAGATATACTTCTTTTAGCCTCTTTCCTCTTCGGATCCCAGATTATCTCTTTCTCAATGAATTTAGATAACATGAAATGCTTAGTACAGTTTCTTTTTTTTTTTTTTGCGGTACGCGGGCCTCTCACTGTTGTGGCCTCTCCTGTTGCGGAGCACAGGCTCTGGACGCTCAGGCTCAGCGGCCATGGCTCATGGGCGCAGCCGCTTTGCGGCATGTGGGATCTTCCCGGACCAGGGCACGAACCCGTTTTCCCTGCATCGGCAGGCAGACTCTCAACCACTGCGCCACCAGGGAAGCCCATTAGTACAGTTTCTTAATACAGATACTTAATAAACAGTAGGTCCTTTTCCTGTAATTGTACCACCCACAGGGTAGGTTTGTGAAATTGCCTAAACCACATGGATCCCAATTATTTCTGTTTTTTAGGTACTGTTTATTGAGAATTTATGTGTAACTCCTCTAATCTTCCTAAAAACTCAAGCTTAGTATTGATATTTACATTTAATAGACGAGGAAACTAAGATCCAGAGAGGATAGGTGACCTGTGTAAAGTTACACAGTTAATAAGTGCTTGAGCAAGGATTTGAAGCCAAATCTTCCTGGCCCCTAAGCTCATAGTTTTCTGTACCACACCATAGTGCCTTGATTTGTCTATATTCATCCCTAAGTGGAAACCAGCTGAGTATCGATGTGTGACCTATATCCCAATATTACAATACGTGATCTGTTTCAGGAATATTTAGGGACTTTGGTAAAAGGAAGTTGGTAAAAGGATGTGATGAACTGTAACTTTTTACATAAAATAAATGCACAATTGCATTTTGAAATCTTCATTTAAAGTTAGATTAATATAGAAGCCTTATTCTATTGGTTTCTGGTACTTTCCTCCCAGGAGTTCAGAGGGAAAGAAGAAAAGACATCAGTATCATTACAGAATTACCACGCTTTTTTCCGAGAACTGGACCTTGAGGTCTTCTCTATTCTGCATTGTGGGCTCGTGACCAAGTTCATCCTAGATACTGAAATGCACACTGAAGTAAGTGACAGAGCTGAGATCCCAGAACTTAATCTTATTTCAGAAAGTTCCTCAGCTCTATTCCTTTTTCCAAAAGAAAACCATGACCCTGGGAGAAGTTGGACTCTGGCTTCCAAAGCCTTTATATGTGCAAGTGTGGATGAATAATCATCCTCATCATCTTGATGTTTATAAGTCTAAGTTTTTTTTATAGTGCATTAGGTATTACAAAAGATCATGCTAATGATGTGATCCTTACTTTACGTTACTAATAATAACCTATTTAGATTACTTTTGTGGAGCAACACTGTTGTGATTTATAGTTACACAATGCTCTTTTCACTTTTTTGTGACATTTGTTCAGTGTCCATGAGTGTTTGTTGAGGCCTTTTTTGTTTTTGATGCAAATCTAGATATTGGCAATTCAGTATTACGTAAGCATGATGCTTGCCTTCAGCTAGCTTATAATCTAATAAAGGAAGGAGACAACTAGCAGTACATTGTATATTGATGGTCTGAACCAAGTACCAGTGAAACTGAGGAGAGAATGGTACTTATAATGAAGTTGGAAGTAGAAGACATTTACACAGAGAAGGTACCTTTTGGTATGGGATTTCACCAGAGAGTAGAGTTTTTCCAGGTTAAAAAAATTTTTTTGAGAAAATGCATGGATTTTTACCATAGATTTTTCAAGAATGTAAGCTCCTTCAAAATGGAGTGTTTTTTTTTTTTTCAGTCTTTCTGCGTCAGCCTGTACTTGGAGATTCTCCATAGCTGTATGTTGAGTGAAAAGTTTGAAGTGAGACTGCTTGACCCATTCTACTTATGGTAGTGTAATATGGTTATAAGGATCCTGCCCAGAATTAATAGTAGCAAAACATTAGGTGGAAGAAAATATGAAAGAATTACTTAATGAACAGAGAAAAGCAAAATTCCCTTTAATTAGTCATTTTTTTTATCCCAAGTTACTTAGGAAATGCATCACGGGTCCATAGGTGGAAGGATACACCAGAGGCATTTATTTCTAGAGCAAAAGTGTGTCTTCTAAAACTATACTGCCTCATTCCCATTTAATAATTTTAAATTTTGTTTTACTTAAGAAGTGCATGACTTTTTGATTTGTTGACAGAGTACTACAGCCATTTATATGAGGTGGGGCAGAATTTCCCCCTTTTTTGGTAATGGTCAGATTCTTCTCCCATTGTAAAGAGTAAACATGAAATGTGTCCCCCAGAAAGATGGCTAGGACATGCTGGGAATTACTCTTTCCTTCCTCTTTGTGATAGGCTACAGAAGTTGTGCAGCTTCAGCCCCCTGAGCTGCTTTTCTTGCTGGAAGATCTTGCCCAGAAGCTGGAGAACATGCTAACACCTTCTGTGACCAGGAGAGTCCCCTTCCTCAAGGTTAGTACAGGCAGGAGCACAGGCCCTGGCCTCTGGATTTGGAAACAAGGAGGTCTTAGTAGTGAGTAAGTTGTCACTTTCTCTGGTATTGTTTTTGGGTAGCATGGTGGTAGCCCCATTGCCAGCCCACGTTCATTTTGCTTTAGAAAGGAACTCTGAAACAGAGAAAACAGAAAAGCCACCCAAAACAGAAAATGTATTTCTAAATGCTCTGAGCATTCCTGAATCCTGTTCTTTGCTTGGGTTTTGGTTTTAACACCCTCCCGAACTAAGCCCTTGCCCAAGCCTCAGCATAGTAGTCAGCTGTCTAGAGAAGTCCAGAATCTCGAGTGTGTATGTAATGGACCAATGCATGTAGCCTCTGGGGAAGCAGTGGGATGACACAAACGACAAAATGTGTAAGTTTTAGGTGTAAACATTTAAAATTAGTATATCTAGTTACTTGATCCTTTCTTCTTATACTTAGTATTTGCTGTACATTCTTATCAGCCTAAATGATTTCTATTTTCGTGTGAGTTTTATCTCATTAGTAATTTTGGGTCTATACTTCTCAAACACTGTCTGTACTCTCTAAAAGCCAATCTCTTGGTTATTTGAAGATTGAGTGAGTTCCCTCTGTCAAAATATATCCCTAATTTCTTCTGTCCATTCTACCCGGTAGCACAAGGTTTGATTAAACTCTATAATAAACTCTTAGTTTCAGAGAAGCTATCCAACAGTTCCTTCCCTCGTAACTCTGAATTTATTATAGAGCAAAGGAAACCGGAATATTGGATTCTCACATCTCCACCAGAGATCTGCCTCAGAAATCGCTCATAGTGTTGTTCAACTGCTGAGCCCCATGTGTAACCATCTGGAGAACATTCACAACTATTTTCAGGTCAGAAGCCTATCTTATCATTATAGAGACTTAGAAATCGCTTAATGAACAAGAGATTTCATTTTTGGCTGAGAAATATTGAAGGAGAATGAGGGCAATTGCTGAAGCAACAGTCTTAAAAGCATTTTTCCCTTGTAGTGCTTATCTGCTAAGAATCATGATGTAGTTGATGGACCAGGAATTAAAGGTCAGGAGTACGACATAATGTCTTCCTGCTATCAGAGGCTACTGCAGATTTTACATGGACTTTTTGCTTGGTGAGTATGTGGCAAGTACAGTAGGTAGAGATAATCAAGTATGTCCTTGCTTCTGCTTGACAGTCACCAAGGCACTGAGGTATAGAAAAGAAGGAAAGGGCTCCAAAATTTTATGTAAATATGATGCTTATTCTTTCTGTAGTGGTTTTGTCTGCATCATTTCATTTGGTTTTGCATGCTCTGTGTCTTATGGAGTCACTATTATTAACTCATCTGAAAATCAGATGACTTGCTTTTGGCTAACCTGTAACAAATCTGGCCGTCTGATTCTTAGTGAGTTTGCTGTGGCAACCTTTCCCTAATAGCACCAGAGAGACTGTCAGTTAAGAAGTTGTTATTAAACAAGTTATAGATAAATTCCAGATTATGAGGTAAAGAGCTGAAGGCTGTGTAAGCTGGGGTGTTTAGGGGTGCCTTCATGAAATCATGGGACTTCACGGGGCCCTTGGAGGGTAGATGGCTTTTTGGGAGGTAAAGGAAGAAACTGGAAAGCATGGCATGGACAAAAGTAGAAACGAGGGAGGTGTGTCCTTTAAATGGTTTTGTTCCTCAGGGCTGGGTCCTGGCCTCTCTGTTCTCATTATACAGGTTTCCTGGGCAGTCTCACCCAAGCTTAAATTCGTGCTAAAATTTAACTTCTGAGCTGCAGGCATTTATCTCCAACTGCCTACTCAGCACCCCGTTATAGATATGTCATTGACACCTCAGACTCATCACATCCAAAACAAGTGTTTCTTCCTTCCCACATCTCCTTCGGCTTTCCCTGGCCAGATAGATGGCGCCACCAGTTGTTGAGCCAGAAACCAGGAGTTATTCTTTGTTCCTTCCTCTACTGTCTACCCTTTCTCTCTCCCACATCTGATCACAGAATCCTGCTGAGTTTGTCTTCTAGATAACACCTAAATGACCACCTGTTCTCTCCTCCTCCACTGCTTCCAGACTTCTGTCGTCTGTCACCAGGACTGGATTAGTTTCACAGTTGGTCTGTCTGCCTCCAGCTGTCCTCTTTCGGTCCCTTCTTCACGCAGCAGTTAAAGCGATCTTCCCAACACAAACCCGATCTTATCCTAGCGCAACTTTGGCTTCTGATTGCCGTTAGATTTCTCTTGAGTTCAAACTCTTTTACCCAGCTTCTAAGGCCTTTTATTATCTGACTCCTGCTATTCTACTCACTGTCTTGCACTCTGCCCTCCAGCTGTACTGAATTAATTTCAGCACCCTGTATAGCTTTTACCTGGAAGGCTCCACACATACCCATCCTTCTACCAGGATCCTCACCCTCCTTGATCCCCAGTCTTTTCTAAATCATCCCTGAGATCTGGATTTAAACTGTACTTCCTCAGGGGCATCTTCCTTGACCCCCTAGGCCAGGTAAGTCTCCTTTCTGCCTCTCTTATCCCCACTTCTTTGCTAATACTCTTACGATAAAACTGATCACATTTTATTATAATTACTTGTTGATCTGTCTTCCCTGCTGGACTGTGAGCTCCATGAAGGCAGAGACCAGCCATTGTCATATCCTCAGTACTTAAAAACAGTGCCTGACAAAGGATTTGAACAGATGCTGAAACAAGGAGATAAATGGATGGCAAATAAACACATGCGAAGATATTCAGCAGTATTAGTTGTTAAGGAAATGCAAGTAAAAATCACAGAATGGCTAAATTAAAAAGGTTTACCTCGCCAAGCGTTGGCGAGGATGTAGAGTAACTGGAGCTCTCACATGCTGCTGGTGCAGCTGTACAATGGTGCACCCACTTTTGAAAACTGTTTGGCAGTTCCTTAAAAAGTTAGATATACACCTACCATACAACCCAGCCATTTCATTCCTAGTATTTATCCGAGAGAAATGAAAACATGTGTCTACACAAAGGCTTGTGAATGAATGTTTATTACAGCTTTATTTGTAATAGCCCCAAATTGGAAACAATTCAAATGTCCATCGAATAGTTAACAGATAAACAAATTGTGGTATGTTGATGTGGTAGAATACTACATTGCAACAACATGGATGAAAAAAGAATTATCGTGAAGAAAAACCAAGACCGTAAGAGTATGTAGTATTTGATTCTATTTATATAAAATTCTAGAAGAAGCATATAATTTTTTAGTGACAGAAAACAGTTCAGTGGTTGCCTCGCATTGGGCGGGAGGATGGAAGGAGGGATGGATTACAAAGGAATACGAGGAAACTTTGGGGGGTAATAGATATGTTTATTATTTTCAGTGCCATGGTGGTTTCATGGGTTTATATATAAGTCAGCTGATCAAATTCAGCATTTTAAATACATGCATTTTATTGTATGTCAATTATACTTTAATAAAGCCATCCCCACCCCCCACCTCCCCCCCTGAAAAACCTGCAGCCCATAAGAGGCCCTCAGAATTCATTTGTGGAAAGGAAAAGAGGCTACCACTGGTGATGTGGAAATGTTTCTAGAGGAGTGAAAGATCGAGGGGGTCAGATTGTGCTGGGCCTTGAAGGTCAGGCAGAAGAATTTGAATGTTGTCCAGGGAAGCAATTTTGGAGTTTTATGATCACAGCCATGATATAGTGAAAGCAGTGTTTTACGAAAATCCTTTTGGCAGCAGCATGCAGGACAAAGGGATTGGAAAGGCAATCAAAAAGACCAGTCAAAAGATGTTGACATGGGCTTCCCTGGTGGCGCAGTGGTTGGGGGTTCGCCTGCCGATGCAGGGGGCGCGGGTTCGTGCCCCGGTCCGGGAGGATCCCGTGTGCCGCGGAGCAGCTGGGCCCGTGAGCCGTGGCCACTGGGCCTGCGCGTCCGGAGCCTGTGCTCCGCGACGGGAGGGGCCGCGGCGGTGGGAGGCCCGCGTACCACCAAAAAAAAAAAAAAAAGTTGACGTGATCTGTGCATGGGATGATGATAAGGGCCTGGCCTAGAGTGATGGCCCTGGCTTGGAAAGGAAGGGACAATAGGAAAGATAATCTGAAGATAGAATTGTCAAGACTTGACTTAATACAGAAGAAGGAATAAGTTCTTTGCTGAACATCTACTATGGATTAGACATGGATTTAAGCAATTTCACAAAGTTATTCCTGTTTTTTTAGAGAAGACTGATAGTTATCTCTAAAATGTAAAGAATGAAGGAGAGCTTTGTTTGCCTTGAAAATAATCCTAGGAGGACTGTTAGGTCCTTAAGGAAAGACGTTTTCAGATACGCTTCAGCTTCTAGTCTGATACAGCAGTGACTGAATTTAGCACTTGAGTACTTTCAGTACTTCAGTTCTCCTTTTTCTTCTGTTTTATCGATGGTACAGACTGGAGGCCAGGATCCTCAACTGCTGTCCACGTAATCTTCCTGAAACTGAGCTAAACTACCTTTCCTTGACTTTCCCTTAGGAACGGATTTTTTCAACCTGAAAATATTAATTTACTATACTCAGCCCTTGAGGTCCTTGCTAACCGACTGAAGCCAGGAGAGCCTGACCAAGCTTTGGAGGAGCTGCTTAGGTGGGTCAGACCACATATCCCTGAGTGTTGTCCCAAGAAACTCCTAAGAATAAGATTGGCAAGATTTCTTGGAGATAACTTGGTATTTTCAGTGACTTTTCCTCATTTTTGTGAGCTTTCTCATGTGTGTATTCAGATATATCCTGAAGCATTAGAAACTGTTGAATTAATCAAACTAAATCTTTATGCACCCTTCATCCTGTAAAGTTCGCCTTTTCAGGTAATGTTGATGAAAGCACTGGCCATCTGTAGTCAGCTCTTGATTATCCAGGGACCTACTCTGTCTCCTAGTAGGGTTGGGTAATTAGGTAGCAGTTAGTTACCACTGATTACCTGTCCATTTCCCTCATCTTGGAAGAAAAGGATCCTAGGCCAAGGGCACAGGAGGTAAGAAGGAGCTCTAAGGGGCACAGCTTCCAGCCTCTACCCCAGCTTCAACCAGAGCACCTTGGTCTTTCCCTTACCTCCCCTGATAGCCTAGGCCATCACTGGGTCCACAGTCAATGCTTGTCATTCCTGCCTATAGAGCCTTATTTCATTTTCAATACAGTACTTTTAAATTTGTTTGAATTCCTTTCCACCAATCAATCAGGAGTTGACTCTAGTTTTATTTCACCTACAGTTTTGGATTAATTGTGACTCACATCTGCCATTACTTCAGAGCATTGAAAGCTAGCCATTTATTGTACATTTATTAGAAGCTCTGCTTTCTCTGCCTTATCATTTCCTTTCACTTTGTCCCTATGAACCCAGAACTTAAACATTATTCTCAGTGTGTTGCATAATGCCTTAAAGAGCAAGTAATTTATTCTACACTGAGAATAATATAGTCAGCATGGCCTATGCTAGCATTTGGGTATCTTGGCATATATGACCTCTTCAAGGCCATCATTCCATCCGCTGAGCTCTGGCCTCCATGCCCTAACTTTCTTTATACAAAGTTATAGTCTCTGTAAGGTCTTGAAAGAAGGTTCTACTAAAGCCCCTGCAAATGAGGAGGATTCTGATTAGACTATCAAGCATTTAAGCGGACTTGGATAACTCATGGATTTAGACACATCTGTAATACTTGTGGTGTTGTTTTTTATTTTTTTTCTTGTCTCCTTACAGCCAGAGCTTCCATTACTTGCAGAATTTCCATCTCAGCATTCCCAGTTTCCAGTGTGCTCTTTATCTCATCAGACTTTTGATGGTCATTTTGGAGAAATCTACAGCTCCTACTCAGAACAAAGGAAAAATTGGTGATGGGCCATATCCTCTTTTTTCTTTCATGAATAGACTTGTAAACTTAGGGCTTCCTAGGACCTTGTAAATTTATATAAGCAAATCTGTCCATAACTCTGGATGTGCTCTCTTGCTATACCAAGAAGGACATTTTTCCAGAAGGAGCTATGTCTGATGTCTGCTGACATTGACTGGACTGAGTGTGGTTAGTTCAGTTGGCTAGATTTTGTTTGGCTTTTGTTTGTGTCCTTCTTTTTTTTTTTTTTTTCCCCTTAAGTATCTGAGACATTTGACTGAAAGACATAAACCGTGAAGTTAATAAAATGGGAGAGAGAGGAGAAATAAGAATTAAGTGTAAAGAAAGGTTTGGCCCCATCCCTGATCTTTTTCTTTCTTTCTTTCCTTCTTTTATTTTTTAAAAATTTTTATTTATTTATTTTTGGCTGCGTCGGGTCTTAGTTGTGGCACGCAGGATCTTTCGTTGCAGCGCACGGGCTTCTATCTAGTTGTGGCGCGAGGGCTTTTCTCTAGTTGTGGTGTGCGGGCTTAGTTGCCACGTGGCATGTGGGATCTTAGTTCCCCGACCAGGGATCGAACTGGCGTCCTCTGCATTGCAAGACGGATTCTTAATTGCTGGACCACCAGGGAAGTCCCCCTGATCTTTTTCTTTAACTATCTTTTGACATAGCTCTTGGAATGCATCTCACTGATACAACTTAATTGGCAGCACAGACAGAAAGCAAGGAGAACATGCAAAACAAACCTTTATTATTCCCTGTTGTTTAAAAGGGGAGGGTTTGGTATGAATCTAGGAAGCAGCCACTGCTTGTTGGCCTGCCAAGGAGGAGCTGAGATGGACTTCCCACTGCCCAGCAGCATTCCTTTTCTCTGTGTGTCTGTGTGGTTCACGTTTGTGTCAAGACAGGGTAAGAGGGTGCGACATGTTGAGTCTTAGAGAAATGGGTTTATTTCTGGTAGAAGAACCAGTAGAGCAGGAATTCATGACAGCTTTTTTTCAAATTGTCTGTTAGCCCAGGAACGTCATAGTAAATATAAAGGAATAATCCCTTTGGTCAGTAATCATCCCCAAAAGCCTGCAAAACAAGAGTGAAGTTCATTTTCCATGAATGAGATATCTTTGCCTTGTTTCTCCAACAGCTTCCCTGGCCAGACAGTTCCTTTTCCGGGTGTGGCCAAGTGGGGAGAAAGAGAAGAGCGGCATTCCTAATGACCAGCTCCAGGCTTTGCTTAGGTGAGAGGCTCAGTTTCTGTCCACAAGCCAAATAGCCTTCCATTTTGCCACTGTTCAGATCCCTTGTCTGGTCAAAAACTGAGAAATTACCTTGGTTAGGGGTAACTTGGAAGCAGTGAAGTAGGTTTGAAATTAACATAATTTGGAATATGTGGATTGTCAGATCTTCTTGTTCTGTTTTATACTGTCAGCTAGTTCTTTATTAAATCAAATCATAGAGGAAGTGGGGGAGTCTGCTGTTGTATCCTGCCTTGTTAACCAGTGAGTCAGATATTTATTATTGCCTACCATATCCAAGACACAGCCATCACTTTCAAGGTGTCTAACTGTATTTCCAACTGAGACATCATTTCCTTTACCTCCTGACAAGTATTTGGAATCCTTATTAAAAATAAGTATTGGGAGTTCCCTGGCGGTCCAGTGGTTAAGACTTGGCGCTTTCACTGCTATGGCCCCAGGTTCAGTCCCTGGTTGGGGAACTAAGATCCCACAAGCCACGTGGTGCAGCCAAAAAATAAAAAAAAATAAAGTAAAATAAATGCTAATAGTTGTTTTAAAGCTTAGTACCTGGTAATGTCTCAAGAAAGAAATCTTGATTTAGGAATTCTGTAACATGCATTCATACTCCTATGGCTGTCAATGCAGCATCTACCTGGAGCACACAGACAGTGTTCTGAAGGCCATAGAGGAGATCGCTGGTGTTGGTGTCCCGGAGCTGATCAGCTCTCCTAAAGAGGCATCTTCCTCCACATTCCCTACACTGACCAGGTAAGGGAGTACTCTCCTCTTGTTCTCTCCCTAAGTTAGAATCACACTGTCTAATGTATGTAGTTTCCAAATAACTACCTTACTCTTCATCTAGTTCTGATACAGAGGATAGGTACAATCATTCATTCAACACACACAGTGTCTACTGTGCATTCTCTCCAAGCAGCTCTTAGCCAGCCCATGTGAAAGGACCTTACTGAGGAATGAATTTTCAGTAGTTACAGTCTTCAGCGGCACTGGATATTTAATCACCAGACTTCTATCAGTGCTTTCATCCTTTAAATGTGAAATTACTTTTCCAGTATTTTAGCCATCTTTAGAAGGATACAGTGATTGTTGTATCTAATCATATATGTCTCACTTAATGGGTTTTGTGTCTCATAATATCAGTGGTTATCTGACACTCGTATGGTCTTCACAGTTTATAACACACTCTTACATCGTTTATCTCACTTGATCCTTTTGATGAATCTGTGAGGTAGGTATCATTACCCCTGTTTCACTGATGAGAAAAATGAGTGTTAGGGGGCTAGCTCAATTGATACAGGCAATAAAGTGAATATGGAACTAGGAACTTAAACTCAGATCTTCTCACCACTACTTTCCTGCTCTTTACCACTACACTCACCCTTCATGAACTTAATCCTCTGATTTTACAGGTCATCTTCTCGGCTCATTTCTAAATCCTTCCCACTCTCACGTCCTCTTAGGGTGGACCCTAGTGAAAGAACATTCAGAGAGGTGGGGAGGGAAATAACTTTTGGTTCCCTGGCTTCTTCCCAGGACTTTGTTTCTGAGCAGTGCATCATTGTGTGGGCATCATCCTTTTCTCTTCTAGGCACACGTTTGTCATTTTCTTCCATGTGATGATGGCTGAACTAGAGAAGACAGTGAAAGGTCTTCAGGCTGGAACAGCAGCAGACTCGGAGCAGGTAAGTCAGATATTCCCACCCCAAGAAGTAGACTCTGGATTACTTGGAAGCTGCTGATTCTTCTACTCCTTGGGTCCAGAATTTTCTCCTAAGCTATTTCCTTCGAGTTACTAAGATCCAGGATTTTTTTTTCAAAGAGCTTCTGGTTTAATTTCCTTTCCCTCTGGTTGGAAGTGAGGATTGGGCTCTGTTTTCCCTGGCTACTTCCCAGGGGACTTGGGACTCCATAGACCTAGTCTGGAAAAAAATATCTTTGGTTGCAGCCTCATATACCGGGCTGCAACTTGTGATCTGGCATGAGGTGAGCAAGCCTGTTTGAGATGCTGTGGTAGCCTGGGCCTTGGTAGCCTGCTAACCAGAACCGAGCTAGCCTGCTGGGAGATAGGGCTTGCCTAGGGAATCAGAGAAGCCACAGGGAGCTGATGGCCCAGAGGTATGTTGCAGAGGCTTTTTCCTACTTGGAAATTATTGAAGAGAGGTCCTCTTATTAGAAAGTCTCTATAAGATACCCTAATGTTACCACATACATGCAGGCCTCAGAACCATCTTGTGGGTGCACTGGTTGCCACATTTCTGTAGGAGGATAATTGGCTTAAAGCTCTGTATAACTGTGTAGTTCAAGAACCATATATTAGTAGGAGTACAGTAAGAGAAGTATTTGGCTGTGATTCAGAGGTGTGTGTATATTTGGCTGCCTCTAGATTCATGAAGAGAAGCTCCTCTACTGGAACATGGCTGTTCGAGACTTCAGTATCCTCATCAACCTGATAAAGGTGAGCATGGAAGCTCCTTATCTCATCTCACTGGCTAATTGCAGGAACCACCAAGGGGCCTGGCTTCCAAACTGGACTCTCCCCAGCCTCCCTTGGGGATCTGCTTCCCCCATCTTCCTCCCTATGCCCCACCCACCCTGGATAACCCCTTCCCCTCTTCCTGAGCAGTGTCTTTTCCTTCTCTGCCTTCCTCCTTCCCATCTGTGCCACAGCACTTACTATTTAATGGGTCCTTCCCCGTGTCATCGCCACCACCACCCCGCCGTGGGTCTGAGCACATTCCCCACTGTGTCCGTCTTCCCACCTGAGTGCCTTCTTTATCCCTCACACATACTCTGTGCTCCCCCCCACTCCATGATTTTGCTCAGACTGTTCCTCCAGCTTAGAATGTTGCTCTCTCTCCTTTCTGCCTCATCTACTCTTTCTTCAGGCTTCAGATCAAGGTTTGGGGCCTCTGCAATGCCATCTTCTTAACATTCCCAGTTGGAATCAATTCCTTGTTCCTCTCAGCTCCCCTCTTCCTTTTCTTGAACTTCAGTTACAGAGATTCCTTCGTTCTGCTTTGTAATTGACTTGTTGACATATTGGCCTGCCTTCTTCATTTTAGACGTCTCTGCAACACTCAGAGCTGTGCTTTGCATGGTGGGGAGGAGGCTGGGGTGCTCAGAGGAGCAGGCTTCAGCTTTGGTTTCTTGTCCTTCATCTCTACAGGTGTTTGACAGCCGTCCTGTTCTGCATGTATGTTTGAAGGTGAGACCGGCCCTCTTTAGTGTTTATCCTTCCTGTGAGTTAACTGAGTGGAATTGCTTAATACCTTGCCCAAAAGCCAGTCTCCAGAATCTGTGCTATCAGGTAGTCTAGAAAAGACCATGGATATGTTTTCCCATACTAGTTGGATGACAAGAGAAACCAATTTTACTATGAGTTTGAAAACTTAGTCTTAGAAATAGGATTAGTGGCTTCAGGAGCAGTAGTCACTCCCTGCCATTCCTTCCCAGGCAATAGAAAGGAAGGAGGAGTGGGTGATTGCTCTTTTTAAAGCCCATGTATGGCCTTATCAATGTGGGAGCTGGTGTTCTGGTATCTGCTGAACTCCTCTGCCGGGGGATATCCCAGATTAGCCATAGATTTGATGGTAAACCCATCAAATCTTTGATAACTTAAGAGCTAAAGAACACTATAGGGAGAATGCTTCCAAGCCCACTCTTGACAGTTCCTTCTTGTGGATGGTGCCCCATTCTCATTATCTCCTGGCTTCTCTCTTCCTCTTCACTCACTCCACCCTGGTGCCATTATGGGAGATGGGTGAGAAGGGGGAGTCATTTACCTGATTGGTAAATTGGGCAAGTGGTCATGTGCTTTCTCAGCTCTACGCAGTTCTTTCCTCTTGAGAGTAAGGTGTCCTCAGGGAGCTGGGGTTCCCCTCTGTTCCTCTGTGCCCTCATTCTCAAGCTGAGCAACACCCCTGTGCATTGACTGTGTCTGGGGTAGGTAAGTCTGCCTAATTCTGGGGCTTAGTTAGCAGGCCCATTTAGCTTTTGCATTAAGCTACATTCTCCAAATTAACCTTTTGGACCCTTTCCAATTTATTTTTTATATATAAAAATAAGAAAATAAACCCCCTGGTCTGGGAAATGTTATGCTGCCTGAGGCAGGGGCCTTTCAGGTAAAAGACCTCAGCTAGAGGTCATCACCAGTGTGTCTCTTCTCTTCTTCAGTACGGGCGTCTCTTTGTGGAAGCATTTCTGAAGCAGTGTATGCCTCTCCTAGACTTCAGTTTTAGAAAACATCGGGTAAGAACTGAGAACAGAGAGCAAAAATATGCCCTGTACAGTTGTTCAGAAGATATGTCCACGGCGATTCCTGGGCTGGCATGGGGGTGGTCCCCTTGCCCAGGTTCTGGGCCACAGATCTGCTTAGGTACTTCTGGCCACTTCACCTATCCCCAGAGATGCCCATGTAGGACTGAATGTTCCATAGTACGTCCGCCTTCCTACTTCTCCTACAGACTTGAGGATGGTTGTTCTTTTTAGCTTGATTTTATTGTGCTACTGCAGTCCCAGGACCTCACATATTAGTGTGTCATTTGCTTATTCCTGTGTGCTTCTCTAATTCTGGTCTTGGGAATTTAAAAACAAAACAGACGAACGAAAAAAACCTCATTTGTGTCTTAAACTCTTGTTATAACGGAGTCTTGAGAGTTTTTTACCCAAGTGGGATCCAAGACTAGAGTAGTGAAATAAGAATAGAAACAGCGGCTCCCCTGGCAGTCCAGTGGTGAAGACTTCACGCTTCCACTGTAAGGGGTGCGGGTTCCATCCCTGGTCGGGGAACTAAGGTCCCGCGTGCCCCACAGTGCAGCCAAAAATTTTAATTTAAAAATAAAAAGAACAGAAACAGAGATGATTACTTCTTACACATACTTAGCAAGTTGAACTTTGCAAAACACTCTCACAATATTTGGTTGGTCCCTCATAACTCAGAAAGATAAAGGGGAGGATAGCCAGTGATCACTCCTCCTCCTATTTGAGGGCCAAATTAAGATAATTGTCTAGCATAATCTTGAAAAATTGTGAATCACTATGTTGTACACCTGAAACATATTGTAAATCAACTATACCTCAATTTTAAAAAAAGAAGAGATGATTATCCATATACAGCTGGAACCCGCAGGCTTGATCCTCTTTGGAACCCTTGGTTGCAAGAATATCTTGCATATAAAATGAAATGAGAACGTTTCATATGGCACTTACGAATGTTGTTGGTTATAGGAAGATGTTCTGAGTTTACTGGAAACCTTCCAGTTGAATACAAGGCTGCTTCATCACCTGTGTGGGCATTCCAAGGTAAGATGGAAAGCAGGTCACACCACCAACCCACCTGTTGGTTTAATCTGTGGTTGTGATTTTGGAGATCTGTGGGCTCCAGTGCCTTCTTCCTTTTTTACCCCTCTTGAGCCTTTATTTCTGGGACTATGTCTGTCCAAAGGCAGTTTATTCAGAGTGGTCAAATCCTCAGTTGCTGGCAGAGATTGGGTAATCATCTAGAGGGGAATTTCTGCATCTGAAATTTGACTCAAACTCCATAGCCCTGTTTCCTCCAGGAGCGCTTCTTTGGTGAGAGAATGTTGGTGAATGTGTAACTGCTACAAAGTACTCTGGGCAGGAGGAATATTATGTAAGTGATGACTCTGCTGGAGACAAGAGGTAGTTCTAAAAGCAGCTGTTTTTAGAGCTTTTCAGCTGTACTACTTACTTGTCAAGGAACACATCTGTCTCTTGTGAGAACATTTTAGCATTAAAGGACTTTTCCACTTGAAGCCTGGAGTTGAGCCAGTCATTTTTTGTGTGAAGGAACACAGAGCCATGGAGTGCTGCAGTCACCGGCAAGCCCAGTTCCTGTTGTTCATTTCCTACCCTGGTTCTAACTTTTTAAGGTGCTGAACAGTGGAATTTTATAAGGACTCCCTCAGCTAAACAGGGATACTCTCTGTTGTTTAATATCAGTAGAATATACATTCAAGAATATTTTACGTAAATTCACTGATAATTGATCAATAAGAGGTTATGAAGAGGAACCGTGAAGTGTTGGTGGTATGTCTTCTAGGCTCTTTTAGCTTGAAGGACAGCTGCCATTCTCTTCGGAATACTCTGCCGGACTACTGCTCTTTGATGGAACATGTCTCTGGCCTGTACTGGCAGGGCATATGGTCTTGTTCAGTGTTCAAGGTGTCAGGAATTCAAAAGTTTCTGTATAGGAAATGTGAAAGCATGATGATAAACCCAGATGAGTTGGATGCATTTGTTTCCATTCAGATTCACCAGGACACGAAACTCACCAAGCATGTGCCTTTGCTCAAAAAGACCCTGGAGCTGTTAGTTTGCAGAGTGAAAGCCATGCTCATCCTCAACAATTGCCGAGAGGCTTTTTGGCTGGGCAATCTCAAAAACCGGGACTTGCAGGTAAGCCTGGGAGCCCGCCAGTAGTAATCTCCTACTTCCTTTCTTTGTGAGAGCATTGGAAAGTATCTAAGGAAGGTCACCTAAGCCCCACTCTCTCAATACTCAAAACTGCTTTTCTCAAATCTGTGACTGTTTAGCTCTTAACATTAGGGTACATTGCCTTTGGGCCCTGGTTGCAGGTTGCACTCCTCATCCCAGGCAGCGAAGGCACTAAAACATACCATTGATATCAACAAGGCCTCAGACATACAGGAGCAGATCAGGAAAACCTCCTTCCATAGCTAGAGGGATACCTTTAAGCCCTGATGTGGGTAGATTTAGAATATCTTTGTATATAAAACTTTGTTTAGTTATTTTGGTTTTTTTCCCCTAAAACCAGTCTGTCTTGTTCCTGAAATTATTCTCTGGCTAATTTTAACAAATGAGCATTTCTTAGTTCTTTCAATTGTCTGACTGACTGGCTGAAATCTTGTTTTGCTTATACTACTACTTTGGAGTTATAGCATTTTTCAAATACAGTGCAAGCCCTCCTCATTCATGCTTACAACATCTGAGTCTTAAAATCTTATATACGACAAAAAAAAAAAATCTGGGCTTCCCTGGTGGCACAGTGGTTGAGAGTCTGCCTGCCGATGCAGGGGACACGGGTTCGTGCCCCGGTCCAGGCGGATCCCACATGCCGTGGAGCCATGGCCGCTGAGCCTGCGCGTCCAGAGCCTGTGCTCCGCAGCGGGAGAGGCCACAACAGTGAGAGGCCCGCGTACCGCAAAAAAAAAAAAGAAAAGAAAAGAAAAAATCTTATGTATGAAAAGAATAGCTCCCCAGAGAATTAGCTTCCTTTCTTCACTTCAATCTCTTGCTTCCATGAGAAAATTGAAGCTCAGCAAAGTTAAGTAAACTTATCATTCAGCCATAAGTGAGTGGAGCAAGGGTTTGAGTCCAAACAGTCCTGATCCAGATTTGATGTTCTTAAACCATTTTAGTGTACCATCCTTTAGCCTCTACATGGCCATTTGTGATTGGTGTGTTGGTGTTCATGCTCACATACCTTAAGGTATTTGGGAAACTTTAGAACCATATTCAGCATTACCTGAAAGAGTCACCAATACAGTCTGGCCTTGTAAAACTAGTATGATATTAGAATACAAAGATGAACCTTTAAAACTACATATTGTATCAGAGCCACAAGCATCTTAGAAATCTTGGGTTGATTATCACTTCTCTAGATGCTGGATCACAGGTTGGTGTCCGTGTTTGACCATATTTGAATGACTGAATATCTTTCTTTGCTTTGTCTATAAACTAAGCCTTTCTCCCCTTGAGACCCCATATGTGATCATTATAACCCACTGTTTGTCCTGGCCCATTCACATTCAGGGTGAAGAGATTATATCCCAGAATTCCCAGGAGAGCACAGCAGATGAGAGTGAGGATGATACGTCATCCCAGGTCTCTAAGAGCAAAGGAACAGAGGTATGTCTGTAAAAGGCACCAGAGTGGCATTGATGGTAGAGAGTGCAGAATTTTCCCTGCTTGATTTTATAATCAGATACTTCTATGCCCATCTCCATTCCCTCCAGAAAAGCTTCTGTGCTGATGTGAATTCTGTGGGGGCCAGAAAAAAACCCACACGATATTATAATCACTCAATATTTTAATCACAACTTGAGTATCTGGAGTTGTTTGTAGCATATGTAATAGAGTTGAAAGTTCCCTTCCATTATAGCCTCCTGAATTCATATCTGAAACCATTTTAGAGGGGAGATAAGAAGAGGTCAAAGTGTTCTCTAAGTGTTGAGAAGAATGAGTTAAACCATTTAAACATGTTGTTTGAATATCTAAAATAGAAATGTGAAAGCTAAAGCACAGAATCAAAAGCTGCTACCACTGAGGACTAAAGTAAGAGTAGGAGTCCTTATGCTCTTTTGGGCTACTACCAATGCTTTTGAGACTTTAAAGAGAGCTAAAGAAAAATGTATATATTTATTAACGTTTGTTACAATTCAGGTGGGTTATAGATACAGAGAAGCTGAGATTTAAGAACCCCTGCTGTGGATACAGTTTGTAATGCAATTTGAGGCTGATGCGTAAGGACTACTTAGTATGAAAAATTCTTTTATTACATGGTCCTCTGTTTTACTTGTATAGAATATCTCCACCTTGTTCTGATAAAAAAGTTTTATGGCTTTCTTTTTTTCCCTATAAATTTATTTATTTATTTATTTTTGGCTGCGTTGGGTCTTTGTTGCTGCATGCGGGCTTTCGCTAGTTGCGGCGAGCGGGGCCTACTCTTCGTTGTGGTGCACGGGCTTCTCATTGCGGTGGCTTCTGTTTGTTGCAGAGCACGGGCTTCAGTAGTTGTGGCACGGGGCTTAGTTGCTCCGCGGCATGTGGGATCTTCCCTGACTAGGGCTCGAACCCGTCTCCCCTGCATTGGCAGGTGGATTCTTAACCACTGCGCCACCAGGGAAGTCCCCATAAAATAGTTTTGAGGCAGACAGTATCCTATTAGTTTGGTGCTTTGTCATAAGCAAGCCTCCCAGATGAGATTTTACAAACCAGAGAGAATTTTACTCTGGATTCCTATTGGATTTTGAATTTAACAAACATTTTATTCTATATTGAATGCCCATTTTGTTCCTATGTCACACACATGCAGTGGAGCTGGAGGGCCGTGGCTTATTTACAAATCATGCATATTTGGTTGGGTTGCAGAATGGCATAAGTCAGTATCAGAATGGCTCCCTCCATCGTCTTGGCTTAGAGGCCATGATACAAGAATGGGGGAGCCTCTGATTCATTCTCAAAAGAATGGTTTAAAACCTATCATTGTTTTTAACAACGATACAATACAGTCATATATGCTGTGGGAGCAGTGTTGCAAGTCATGGCGTCGCCCGGATGACCTAAAATACTTAATCATCCTTTGCCTCTTAGGACGGTGAAGAAGATGAAGCAAGTGATGGAGAAAAGGAGCAAGAGAGTGATGATGACTCTGATTAGACCACAGAATGATACTCCCTCCCCATCTCTGCCAGCTACTTACCATTTTGTGTTCAGGGTTTCAAATCTGCTGTCTGCCTTTCTAACAGGAAGCATCCTATTTTGTCCTTAAAGAAGGGGCTTTATTGAATCAACTTAATTGTGGATTTCACAGGTTGTCTACTAACATCAAAGACCGTGGCTCAGAATTCGAATGTAGTGTTACTTACCAATTTAGGCAAACATGGCAGTGCTGTGCTAGCCTCCTGAATTCAGGGCAGTGCTGTGACTCTGAGCTTCAGGAGCTAGTTTTGAAACTCTGGATTTATTCTAGAATTTAGGCTTGTACCAGTCTTACAAATAAATTCTGTTTTAAGTTCTGCCTCAGCTACCTCATTCCTATTTTCGAATTTCCTTCATAAATGGAACTGAATTGGTGTTTGTGCAGAGAAATAATGGAGACTGGTACAACACATCAGTTCTACCAATTACAATCATTTGTTCCCTATTACAAGGACCCTATTATTTGAGATGCGAAGATATTTTGTGATCTTTTTTGGAGGAGTGACGAATTTCTTTTAATGCCCAAAGAAAGTCGAATGTTTGGCTGCTTTTTAAATTTTTGGTGGTCATGTAGATATGATAAAGGAGAAAAAGGCAGCATCAAATTCATGTTAACTTTGCATATATAATTTTTATTTTATTTCCACATTATTCTGAGTTATACCTATAATCTAGTTAGAACAATGCTACAAAATTACTTATAGTTTATTAAAAATAGAACATTAGGAGTACATTTCAGCTAAAATGGAGAACTCTCATGTCTTCTGCCAGAAAGCCCAGTTTCAGTGCTGCTACCAAGTTCTTTTTTGCCAGGCTGTAAATATTAATTAATATTTGTTATATTTGTACCCACTTTTGTACTCTCTGGTAGTATTAGGGTGTGGCTGGTTAGGTTTTTTTGTTCGTTTTATGGTGGGGGAGGTTATTTGTTTTTGTTTTTTTAAATTAATTGTTGACCCACATACAGATTTTTGACCCCTTCATCCTCATGTACATAAAAATCCATAATCTCCTTCCTTGACACTCTTTGTTTCCCCAACTCATTGTGGTCTTCAGTGTTGAAAAGACTTCACGGTAGGCTCATTGGTTTATATGGTTTGTTTAATGGTTCTTTATTACATGTACATGTCAATGCTAGTTTGACTCTAAATGGTTGTTCAGCTTTACAATAGAAATGTTCTCCCTTGCTCTGTCACTGGCCTATTTTTGGACAGGAAGAGAGGAGGGGGGCTCCTGAATTGTCACTGTTTGCCTGAAAAGCAAGATGGCTGGGGCAAACACAGTTTCCTTTACACAGAAAGGTCTATGTAAGCTTCAGGCACATAGCAAAAGGCGTGGTGTGAGGAATGGGGATCAGATGGGGACACTTTACTTGGAGTGTTGCAAGGCAAAGGTGCACTTATTGTATGTCGCATACAGCAAGAGGATGGAGCACAGCATCTATTTGCACATGGTCACTGTCATCTGAATCTGAGGCTTCCTTAAGTCCAGTGGGCCCCTGGTGCTCCCGGCTGATGATTTTGCAAACGGCTGACTTGTCTGAAACTCTGAAGGTCCCAGTCCACTTTGGCGGCTGAGCCGTGATGACCCTGCCAAAGACAGAATCCACTCCATTGAGACAGACAGGCTGAAGCTTCCTGACCAGCCCTTTCTTGTTGTTCATGGTTCGGAGCTCTGACGTGTGGCAGGGCAACTTGGGACTCACCCCAGGCTCCAGGAATGGACTGTCTAGAACTAGAGAGACCTCTTGAAAGCACAGCTGCACTTCAAGATTAGAGGGGTGTGGGGGAAACAGGGGGAAGCCCTAAAGGGGTGCTTGGAAGAAGGTGTAGGTGTTGTATGCTGCAGCCATTGGAAGCCCGCATCCGGTGGGGTCCATGGTGACCAGAGCTGGTATCCTGCCATTGACAGTCCTAGAGGAGAGGAATCAGAACATGGAATTTTCCTAGCATGCTTTTGGCAAGGGCATGGCTGTTTAAATTCACATCTCTGTCTCATTATTGACTTTAACTTACTCTGTAGTTCTCATGAAAAGATTCCAATAGATGTTAGGATATTAGTAATTCTATAAAGGGCAGTAGAGGGTAGTGACAAGTATTGAATCTGGCAACTGCTATGTGTACTTTATTAAACCTTATCACAAGCCTCTGAAGGTAGGTTTGTACCCATTTTACAGATGAGGAAATAGATGTGTCCAAAATGGAGTGTCCCTGTTCAGCATTAGGATCTGTGCTGTGTTGATAACTGCTGAAGTCAGAATCTATGCCTCTCAGGTGGCAGAAGCTGCTGGCATTTCATGATTTGTGGATGGATGCTCAGAAAGGTGTGTCTTGCCAAATATTTGTGACTCTAAATCCCATGTATTTATACCGTTGGTTCTCAAAGTATGATTCTTTTTTTTTCTTTCATAATTGAGATTTTATTGGTTGTTTTGAGGATCAGTACACAGACATTTCAACTTGTCAACTTGTCAACTTGTCAACTTCTCAACATACGTACCAAAAACCTAAAAAATCATGTAGTTGTGATTCTTTTCTGAACAGTTATTCCAGTGACTTTCCAGCTTAAAATTTGGGGGCAAATTTTCCTTCACAGGATATCAAGTACCAATATCTTCAAATATTGATATGCTGTTACATCGTAAGTCCCACTAATTCACAATTTAATAATCACATACACTACATACTCAAATTGTCAGTCGTTCACAGCACATTAACAGTTACTAGAAGAACTGGACTACCACAACCAAAGATGTTACAGAGTGCACAAAATTCTGCCCAGGAGAGCCAAGATCAAGGGGTGAGTGGTTTGCTTTAGGAAACAATTCTACCAAAAACAACGTGGGAAGAGAAGTAATTTAAAGTGTTTAAGACATTAAATGCACAACTGACTCCAAACTGCCATTTAGTATGCTTTGTATTATAGGATATAAAAGCTACACCCAAGAGAATCAAAGCCTCCCATATTCAATATCCCACTATTTTCTGGTTGTACCAAAAAATAAACAGCCAGCAAATGATTTCACCTCTTAAAAAAAAGCATTTACACTTAAAAAATGGGATGAGGTGGGATTCCTTCCTTTTTAAAAATGTTTCTAGAGCTACTAAAAAACTTGCATTTACAAAATAGTTGATAAAAATATTCCTCTGGATTGTACAAGAAGGGAAACAGGGACCACTGATAGGACCAGGTGTGTGATATTAATCAGACTTGGCTTCATTCTCTCCTGCTTCATCAGAAGCTGGGCTCTCCTCATTTTTAGTTTCTCCATTTTCTGCAGGTAACTCTTTAGTCTCTTAGTTGGCCACTTCAGTCTGTTTTCCCTTTGCTCCCCTTTTCCCTTTTGTTTGCACTTTTTTTGTCGGAAGATTTGTCCTTTCCTGCCGCCTTTTTTGGCTTCGTTTCCACTTTTGCAGGAGCCGGATTAGCTGACAACCTCACCGATCTCCTCTTGGGCTCCTCCTTCGCCGCCCCCTCGGCCGAGCTGACCTTCCTCTTGGGCATCGTGGCGGCGGGGCGGGCGTGCCGCGGCGTGCCGAGAGCCTTCGCGAAGCTGGGCTGGGCTGCCTGGCCGCTGCCGCTCCTCTTGCCGCCCGAGCTGCTGGGACCCGCGGCGGGGGCGGTCTCAAAGTATGATTCAGGGACTAGAACCATGACAGTCATCTGGGAATGTGGCAGAAATGCAGATTCTTGGGCCCCACCTGAGACCTATAGAATCAGAAACTCTGGGGGGAAGGACCCTGCATTCTGCATTTAAACAAACCCTCCAGGGGAGTCTGATGTACCTTGTAGTTTGAGAACTTCTTATGCTGTTCCTTTAAGGAACTTCAGCTTTTACTATTCTTAATTATGGAGACAGTCTGCTCTTGGCCCTAAAAACCTCTTTTCTGACACAAGGGAGCAGCTCTCTCAGGGCCCTGAGCTACTTATATACCACCTCAGAGGAATTCTACCAGGCTGGGAGGGAAAAAAATTCCAAAGGCCAGTCTTTTAAAGTTTATAAAAGATTTTTCTGGTTCTTCTATGTGTGTTTTGTTTTTGTTTTTTTCTTATCTATGAAAGACCCACTGGTTAAGAACTTGATTCCCGCCCCGCCCTTTGGAGATAAAGGAAAGGGCTGGGAGGATGTTGCTAACGCAAAATTAATCCAAGTAGAATTCGGACTTTCCATTTTTCTACTTTAAAATTGTCAACTACTAACATTTTTTGAGCACCTACCTATTATGTTAAGGGGCATGGCATATCCCTTTTCTTTCCAGTCAAGTGTATTTCTCTGCCCCTTCTCTAGTCTCCCTCAAAGGTAGCAGCAGATCTGATCCCATCCCATCCAGTAATTGCCCAGGAAATACTGTTAAAAGTTTGACACCTCCACCATAGTTTGTGACACGGTAAGTTTCGTTTTTTAAAGGGAATTGTTAGTGACCTTTCAAACCAGAAGACCTGCCCCTGACAGTGGTTAGTAGAAAGGAGATTTGTTGATTTCCTCCAACTGGTATGTTTCTCCTGCTCTATGCAGGCCCTTGTGCACACTGCTCAAATATCTGGGCTGCCTTCGGATGAGAAATTGACACCCAGGGGATAGTTATCTATTCCAAACAGGCTGTGGAAGGCTTCTGGTGCTTGATATTATGACCCTAGGAGCATACATCCAGGATCAGGGCTGCTCTGGTACACCACCAAGGCAAGGTGCAGGTGCGCCACCAGCGAAGCCCACTTGTGTTTTTTAAATGAAAGTCCCCCAAAGCAGAATTGTATGATTAAGAATTGTTGGATAGAGAAGGCTTCATGCTGTTATGACAATCTGCACCACAGTCCTCTGTCTAATCTGCCCAACATTAAGGGATGTATTCCTGGAGGTACCATTTGCCATCACCTCCAAGTCTGATACTCCACCTCCACGGCTACCATACATGTATAGAAAGCCAGAATCTCCCAAACTTCATATTATTGATGATCTGCAACATCAGTTTGGTCTGTATCATGCAACACAACATTCTGGTTGCACCATCCAGGGATTCTTGTGACAACAGCCGCATTTGCTCTGCTGAGAGCCCATATAATGTTTTTACAGTAGCCAGCAACATTGCCACACTGCACACACTATACCTATAGCCATGCAAATAATGGTCCAAGTACACATGATTGCAAAGGCAACTCAAATGACCACACAATACAATCAAAACATTTCTTCACGAATTTGATTTCGCGCTGATTGTTATACCTGGAGTCAGTGACAAGATCCCCAAGTTCTGTGAAGTGTGTGACAGACTCAAGGATAGGGATCTGTCTCCCTTATGCTGAGGCAGTCTATCACCCGGAAGCACTCCTTGCTGCACCAAGAGCATTCCTGAAGCTTGCCTGTGAAGCCCTGCATCACGCGTTGGGAACAATTCCTACAATGAAGAAGTACCACATTGGCAAACCCATAACTAGAGGACTGAATGGCAGAGAGCCTTCTGGATGCCTGCGTTTGATATTTAGGATCGATATTTATTATTATTTTAGAAACCATTTACATGAAAATGTGGGAGAGCTCAGATGGACTTTAACCTGTTCTCAGAGTGGTACAATGAAAAGATAATGGAGTCTAGAATCAGCTGGTGAAGGTCCACCACTTAATTGGCTCTGTGACCCTGGACTTCAGTTTTCTCATCTGTAAAATTGGAAACCTCTTCCTCACTTCCTTCCACAGGGTTTGTGCGGATCCAGTGAGGTAACAGCTATTAAAGCATCATTATAGGGGCTTCCCTGGTGGAGCAGTGGTTGAGAATCTGCCTGCCAAGGTAGGGGACTATGGGTTCAAGCCCTGGTCCGGGAAGATCCCACATGCAGCGGAGCAACTAAGCCCGTGCGCCACAACTACTGATCCTGTACTCTAGAGCCTGTGAGCCACAACTACTGAGCCCGCGTGCTGCAACTACTGAAGCCTGCATGCCTAGAGCCCATGCTCTGCAATGAAAGAAGCCACCGCAATGAGAAGCCCACGCACCGCAACGAAGAGTAGCCCCCGCTCGCCACAACTAGAGAAAGCCTGCGTGAAGCAACGAAGACCCAACACAGCCAAAAATAAATAAATTAAATAAATTTATATTTTAAAAAAGCAGCATTATAGCTTATAAGATCTTCTACCAGAGTACAGGACTGTTAGTAATGTTTTCTTCCCAGCTACTGCTAGAAGAAATCTGACTGTTCATCACTTTTTAAAAACTAAAAGGCATTTACCGTACAAACCAGATTGTAAATATTCCCTGAAACAAATAAAATTGCGCATAATTCCACTACCTTAACAAACTAGGTATTGACATTTTTTTTGTATATCCTTCTTGTCCTCAAGCAGATATAATTTTTGCATAGTTGCAATTTAAAAAACAACACATGCATTTTGTTTTCCCTTTCATTTATCATCTCCATTATGTTGCCACAGTTTTTCATAATTAGCATTTATATGACTGCATAATATTGCTCTAAGTGGCCATACCAATGTTTTTAGCCATTCCCCAACTGTTGAGATTTATTTTTAAAAAACACATAATGCCTCAAAGAACACCTTTGTGCATAAAGTGTTTTTTCTTTTTCAATACTTTTGTTAATACCTAGGTTAAAAAGTTTGAAAATTTTTACAGCTCTTGCTAACAATTTACAAATTTCCTTCCGAAGGGTTTGTGCCAGTTTACAGTGTGACCAGCTATTTACGAGTTTACCAATTTCCCCTCAGCCTCTTCAACACTGAGTATTATCGTTAAAAAAAAAAATAACGTTTGTTCATTTGATAATTGTAAGGTGGGACATCATGTTGTGTTGTTAAAAGGCATTTTAAAAATGATTTGTATTTAATGTGGTTTAATTGGCTATGCCCAGCTTATTGTGGACACAGACCGCAAGCTTAGTTTGGAGCACCCGAGGGAAGGGATGATGCGGGCCCACGCTCCCCCGCCAAGGACCGTAACCTCCAGAGACAGAGGTGGTGGTAGCGGTGGCGCGGGGGGTGGGGTGGGGGTGGGGGGGACTTTGGCGCGTGCGCACTCCATTCTTCTCCACGGGCTGGAGGCGACGGTCTTCAGGGGCGTGGGAGCAGCGCGAAGAGGCCAGCGAAGACGTGACAATGCGCAGGCGCACCACAAGGCCCATGGATTCGTGGGTGCCCCAGGACCGCTGTGGACTGGCGGCGCAGGCGCACTGGCGGCCTGGAGGGTCGAGGCGCCTGCGCAATCGCGCTTCCTTAGGCTGCAGCCATGGCGGGGCAAGAGGATCCGGTGCAGCGGGAGATTCACCAGGACTGGGCGAACCGGGAGTACATTGAGGTCATCACCAGCAGCATCAAGAAAATCGCAGACTTTCTCAACTCGTTCGGTCAGCGGGCGAGCCGGGGGAGGCTGGGAGGAGGGAGGCCTGCTGAGGGAGGGCGCTGAGAAGCTTTGAAGGGGACTCGGGGAGCCTTGGGCTCCTGCTGGTTTTCGCTTCCTCCTTCAGGCCGCACCTTCCCCCTCTCGCCCTGACCCCCGGCCTCCACTGGGCAGTCCCTGTGGGGTGTTCCTGCCCCACGCTGAGCTCATCGGCTTCCTTAACCTTCACCCCGGATCCATTAACAAGTCTTTCCTTTTCCCGGATACGTCAGGCAGCCCCATCCATCGTCTGCTTCTTTGCTTCTCTTCAGTCGCCTCCCTTCTTCTGTGCTTCGCTTCCAGTCCCCGCTTGGCTCTCGGGACGCAGCATGGCTGTGTTACTGCCTTGTAAAGACTCTAGACGGTTGCCCATCTCCTTCCGGATCGAGTCGAAGCCCTTGAGCTCCGAGCCTCTTAGTCGCTCCTCCGGCCCCTCCTGTGGGTTCCTTTCTGTGTCCTCGCGCGCTGTGCTGAGTGGCAGCAGGTGAGGGCAGAGTAAGGTCCACATCGCGTCAGGCCATGGACATCTCTGCATTGCTAGTCTCTAGCCGACAGTGGGTGTTCTGTCTGCTTCTAGCAAAATCTTTCCTAGGCCTGCTCGTGACAGTTTTAAATTCTCTTCGCATTGTTCCACATCCTTCTGGACGGCAGGCGCCTAGCAGAGACCCCCTACCTCATGTTCTCCAAGTGTTTCTTTGAGAGAACTGAACACTGGGTAGACTTTCTATGGCATCACAAGGTGTGGGGATGACGTCTAGTGATCTTTTTCCAACTGCTGTGCTTCTGGTCCACTCTTTCAGCAATATTAAGCGATTAAGATTAAGGAGGGGACACCGATGTATTAAAAAAGATTTCAAAAGGAATTATTTTCTAGCTAGAGAACTGACAAGTCCTGAGGAGTATAAAGGTGACAGGGCAAGAGTCTTGTTAGAAAGCATCAGCAAGAGAAACTAGATCTGAGTACAAGGCTCTCTCTCAGGTTCTGTGGGGGACACAGAAGCCTTGAAGATGAAATAAGGACAACTTCAGAACAAAGCAGAACATTGCTTTTGTCTTAATATATTCACATACAATGTGACTTGGTGTGGTGGATTTCCTCACACAGGGAATGAGGGTGAAGGTAGTATTAATGAGAGATGAGAATAGTATAAATTATATGTCAGTGATACAAATTCACACACATAATAACTTAGTATAGAGGTTGTAGTAGGGGATGGTAGTCAAGAAGTCATAGAACTCATGTATCCTGAAATTATTTTTTAAGTTCTGTGCAAACTATTTTGATGTTAGTTTTCCTAATTGTCTCTCCTTCCTTAGCTAAACTATTATTGGGGGTGCTTTAGGGCATTCTTTACTCATAACGTTCCCTCAGAGGCAGAGCCAGGTAAGAGAAAACAAAATGTTCCGTGCCCCGGGAGGGATGGAGTGATGACAGGGTCACAGCTTTGACACTTTGGCTTAGTCTGGAGAGGCAGTGGAAAGTAGTTGGACAGATAACTGACGTGGAGAGTTTTTACTTTTAAAACCAGAAGCAGGGCTTCCCTGGTGGCGCAGTGGTTGAGAGTCCGCCTGCCGATGCAGGGGACACGGGTTCGTGCCCCGGTCCGGGAAGACCCCACATGCCGCGGAGCGGCTGGGTCCGTGAGCCATGGCCGCTGAGCCTGCGCGTCCGGAGCCTGTGCTCTGCGACGGGAGAGGCCACAACAGTGAGAGGCCCGCGTACCGCAAAAAAAAGACCCCCAAAAAACCCAAAAGCAAAAGGCTTCATTTATCTGGTAGGAGTTAGTATCTGATATGTAGACACAGAATATCCAAACAGAGTATTAAGAGTGTCAGTTCAGTAAATAAAGCATCTAAAATAACAAGTTAAACTGGTGCTGTTGTTCAAAATTTAAAAGTGAGCTAGCATCTCACTTCCCCCAGTTTGGATCTAGGTAATGTAATAACTTCATTTCTGAGCACGGAATCATATTAATAAGCATATAATAAACATACATTTATCTCTGGCATAAAACTTCTTGACATTTTACTGAAGTTTTAGTGGGTGAGTCTTGGAACGAACCGAAAATTGAAGAGTTTGAGCTTAGAATTGCAGAGGAGAAGTGTCTCTTTTCTTGCTTTATAAGCAAGGAAATACCTGTTGTGAGATTTTAGCAACTGCGTGTGAGTCCCATTTTATGATCAGATAGAGAATAAAGACTTTTTTTTTTTCTTCAAAATTTCCAGCAAGTCCTAGACCAAGGAAGTAGATGCATAGGATTCCGTTCTTCAGGAGCTGGGAGAAATGGCTTCCCTTGGCTTAGGCCATTATTCTCCTTTAAGGTGAGGATAATGGCCTGATGTTTGCAGTAATTACTAGGTGGTTTTTGAAGATTTTAGAAAGTGTATTTAGTCCTTTTAAAGAAAAGAACAATTAATTACAAGTAAGAACAATTAGGAAGCACGATTAAAGGTTAAAGCAATTTGTCTTAGCAGTTAGGTATACCTGAGGCAAGTTCCTGAAGATTGACGATATCATGATACAAGAGTTTAGACAAAGACCACCAGGCTGAGAAACTGGGTAAATCGTAAGGATAGACTTCAGTGTGTTGTCTTGGCATTGGATGACTCAGGATGAGTGTGTGTGGGATGTATTTTCCCTGTCTAAGCCCTTAGCATGACTCCTCAATTCTGACATGTATCTGGGGGGGCTTTGTATTGTGTTTATAATGTGATTTGGTGGTGCAAAGATTTAGCAGGCGTTTACTTTGAGGGGGCATCTATAGCTTTTTGAAAATGGCAGCAGACCTATAATTCTCACCCTGACCACACAGAGGTTGTGTAGGGCATGTGCTTTGGGGAGGGAACTGTTTTTCCAGGATACCTAATGATTCTGAACAGCTTTTACCCTGTGATTCCAGCTAGTGTGAGTAGAATTTTGATCTCTTTGTGGTTTACCCTTTAAGCATTGGAGGACCACCTGAACCTGAGGACACACAGATCGTGATGGAGCACTAACATCCTAACACTGGGCCTATTCTGTACTTTGAATTGATGACGTTTCTAAAAATAGATTGTTACAGATGATAACTTTTTATTTTTACACCTTTTTTTCTGACTCTAAAGCTAATATGTTCAGAGAAATGTAACAAAAAAAAATAGAGAATGAGGCTGGTTTTTGTTTGTTTGTTTGTTTGTTTTTTGCAGTACGTGGGCCTCTCACTGTTGTGGCCTCTACTGTTGTGGAGCACAGGCTCCGGACGCGCAGGCTCAGCGGCCATGGCTCACGGGCCCAGCCGCTCCGCGGCATGTAGGGTCTTCCCGGACCAGGGCACAAACTCGTGTCCCCTGCATCGGCAGGCGGACTCTCAACCACTGCGCCACCAGGGAAGCCTGAGAATGAGGCTGTTTTTAAATCTCAATTCTTATACTTGGCAAACAAATACAGCTTGCCTCTTGTAACTCCAGCTGTGTGTCAGATGCTGTGAGAAAGGGATAAATAAGAATAAATGGACATAGCCACTCTTAGGAAGTTTATAATTTTGTTGGAGAAATAAGACCTTAAGAGAAAGACAGTGCTGATTTTTGTAGGTTAAGGTTACGTGCAGTAAGAGTTCAGAGAAGTTGTCTGGTAACTGGCATTTGTTAGCGGTGGTAATGTATGCACGCCATCAAGCCCCCTGATGAGGACAACTTGCTTTTTCCATTACAGTCTGGTGATAATGTACATATAAATGCATTGTGGTTTCAAATTTGTCCGGCTGCCGCATGGTTTCCCAGCATTTTGTTTGAACCGGTATGTATTTAATGGGATCTGAAATATGACTGAAGTTTCTAGAGTTCAACATTTTACATTTTCAACAGTGCTTATCCATGCAGGCCAGTAACATAGTGCTGTTCTTGGATTCTGATTCATCACCAGATTGACAGAGCTAGAACAGAACAGCCATCCAGGAAGGAACCCTCCCTCTCACCACCCTGCGCCTTCATTTTGGCAGACGTTTTTATGGGAAAAGACAGGTTGTCGGTGATAACATTCATGCTCTTACTGAAAAGCATACGCGATGTGCCTCTGAGCTTCTAAAAACCAGGCTGAAAAGAGATTAGGTCCTGTTGGGCAGTCCTAGCAGTGGCGGTGTATCCGGGAAAAGGAGGGTGCTGAGGTGCTTCTGCTCAAGCTGGGCCTGGGAATTAGAAGCAGCAGCACTAGCAGATTTAAAAAAAAAACACAAAAAAACAAGATGAAAAAGAAGAGTGAACAATGTCCAGAATAGGCAGATCCTTACAGAAGAGGGAGAAGTATATCCATTCAGCAAAGGCCTCTCAGAGGTCCACTTTGAACTGACTTGAAGGAGAATGTTTAAAAGGGCAAGATGAGTAAGATTTGGACTTGACGAAATGAAAGTCAAGGCAAGATCAGGGTGTGCAAGATTTGTTAAATTGGGTGCTGAAGCGCTTTTGCATAGCATCCTTTTCATAGCACGAAAAGGAGGGGTGTGAGCTAAGTATGAGATCACTGGGTGGGAGAGTGTCTCGGAGAGCAGATATTTTAAACTTCAGAAGTGAGGATTATTGAGAGATGACTGAAGAACAGTTTGGGGAGGCGTATGGGAGTAATTAGCATGCCTGGAAACCTTTTTCTCCCGGATGTTGAGAACAGTTGGAGGAAGAGTCGCCAAGTGATTGGTGTCAGAGAAGTTTGCAGGGGGAAAGGTATTTTAGGGCAAGTCTAGGTTTCCTTTTGGGTGAGGTGTTAAAGAGATTGGAAAGGATAGGGGAAGAAAAGGAATTTTTTGCAGATGAAAGGTGGGATCCACAGGGTAGTTGATGTTCTCCAAGTTTTCTCTTGTTCTGAAAGGCCTGTGCAGGTGCTGATGGGACATCAAGCGCCCTTAGAGCAGCAGCAGTGAGCTGGCTTCCATGAGCTCAGAAACACCGCACCTTCCCTCCTCCTCAGGGTCTGCTGCTTCCTTGGCCTCTGCTTTTCTTCCCTATTGAGATTATTTTCATCCTCTTGTCATTTCCCCTCTCTTGAAACTCTTGGTTTGCCTATTAGCAAATGGCCATCTGTACAGCCTTGCTGTATTAGTTTTCTCTTTTCTATTGCTGCCATAACAGATTACTACAAATATAGCGGCTTAAACCACATGCATTTATTATCATACAGTTGTGTAGGTCAGAAGTCCAACACTGGTTCACTGGGCTGAAATCACAGTGTCAGCAGGGCTGGAGGCTCTAGAAGAGGAGCTGCTTCCTGCCCGTAGGTTGTTGGCAGAATTCTGTTTCTTGCAGCTGTCAGACTAAGGTCCCTGTTTCCTTGCTGGCTGGCAGCTAAGGACCACGCCCAGCTTCTAAAGGTCACTTGCATCCCTTGGTTTATGGCTACCTCCCTCCATCTTCAAAGCCAACAGTGGCAGGTTGAGTCCCTCTCACACTTTGAATCTCTTCTTCCACTTTTCTTCTGCCTTTCTCTTCTCCATTTATGGATTTGTGATTAGATGGCGCCCATCTGGATAATCCAAGATCTCAAGGTCCTTAACTTTAATCACATGTGCATAGTCCCTTTGCCTGTAGGATACATATTCACAGGTTCTGGGGATTAAAGCGTAGCCATCTTGCAGGGGGTGGGGGGTGTGGGTGGGGCGGGGCGGCATTATTCTCTGCCTGCCACGTTTGGTAGGAAGTTAGGCAGATCCTCTCTAAGCAGCTGTGCTCCTAAGATACTTCTCACCTTATCCTCCCACTGCCTTGTTTTGCCCACTCGTTCTTCTTATCATCTGTGCTCTGCATGATATATCATTCCTCCTCTTCATCTTAGGGGCTGTGTGTGTGTTTGTGTCTGGAATGGCATTAATCCTGAACGTCAGTCTTCTTTTACCAGATATGTCTTGTCGTTCAAGACTCGCAACACTAAACGAGAAATTGACAGCTCTTGAGCGGAGAATAGAGTACATTGAAGCAAGGGTGAGTATGATGGGCAAGGGCCTTCCTCATGAGGCAGGCATGGCTGTACAAGAGAGAATGCACATTTCCACTTGTTGCTGAAAAAACCTGGAAGCAGAAACAGGCTTAGAGAAGTTAACTCCCTTGCCTGAATTTAAACCAGCTTTCTGGGACTCTGAAGCTGTCATCTTTTCTACCACTCCCAACAACCTAGGATAGAAAATAAGCCTTTTTTTTTTTGGACCCCTCTAATGCTTTTGAATTTATCTGATTGTCAATTTTCCTTTGACAGGTGACAAAAGGTGAGACTCTCACCTAGAACTGTGCCATGCTGCTGCTGGGAAGTTGCTTTTACAGAACGCAGACCCTCGTGGGAAAGGCCCCAGCAGCCTTCAGCTCCTTCCTCTCTCCTTAAAGAGCAACAGGGCTTATTCTTGTTTTCCTTTTTTTCAAAAATGTGGCCTTTGGGCTCTGCCATGTACACCCAGCAGTGTGATGTGGCGTGTGGGGAGGAGCCAGGGGAACTCTCAGAAACAACATTAGGCATTTTACTTCTTCAGTGACACTTTGTAGAACTACTTGTCAACATATTTGAGGCGCTAAGAGCCAGAAGGTGGGACTCTGTCAAGGTCCTCCCCACCTCTCTCTCTCTCTCTCTGTCTCTCTCTCAGCCTTTCCTTGCAGTTCTCATTGCCTCTGCATTGATTCTATAAACGGTCTTTGCCTCCTCCCCACCTTTGGCCGGGGGTCAGAAGCAGTCCTGGCTGTGGTGCCCTGGCGAGGTGGCTGCCAGAGAATGTTGTTGCTAACCCACCAGTTTCTTGTCCTTTTGGGGAGGTCAAGCCCAGGCCCCCACTTGGCTTGAAAAGGGACATTTTCAGAGTTTTCTTTCTCTCAATTGGGGTGTCTTTATCTCTCATATTTCCCTAATAAACTCCTCAACTTTATCTGACTGCTGTGATTGTGGTGGGGAGAGGAGCTAGAGATGGGGCTCACGTATTCCACAGAAATCTGATGTGTGGGATTCTTACTCTAACAGCAAACTTGCAGATGTAGCTGTTTGATCAAACCCTAGGTGGCTTGCCAGCTGGAGCCCCCATATTTGGACTTTGTGCTAATCCATCCTGAGAATCGTTTGGTCGTTCAGTGGACATTTACCGAGTACTTAGTATGTAGGCACTTTATGCTCCAATAAAATATGCAGTGTTGAATCAGGCGTGATGCTTGCAGTCTGTTGAAATACCAGCATCTACACAATTTAACTGCAATCCAGGGAAGACTATTAGTTTTATAAAGTACAAGATAAATGTCTACTTCTTTTTGAAAAGCAAATCATTTAAGCAGAAGAGTCTAAAACTTTTCATTCTAGCATCAAAGCCTGCTATAAACTTGTGCCAACCCACTCCTAACGGCTTAACCGCCATGTAGAATTCTCATTTTAGTCATGTAGAAGTCATTTCTCCCTATTCAAATCTTACTTGCCACTCAAGGTCTAGCTTAAGCCGAACCTCCTCCATAAAGTTTTCCTGACGTTACTTTTCATTCAGTGCTGCCCTGTTCCTTTTCTCAGTCCCTCCCATCCTGCCATGCTAATACAGCGCTTCAGCCCTGGGTTTGATCTTGTTCTCTGCCTTGGTGTCTGCATCGTACAGTATACATCAGTGCCTTTGCCTGTGTTGCTCAGCTGGGTACCTTGCAAAAGGCAGGTAGTCAGTAAATAGCAATTGAAGTGACTTGGCAGAGCTCAAGCTGCTTTGCATTGTCACATCTGAGCTTAGATCCGTGCTTAGACCTTTGGAAGACCATTTTAAGTAGTACCTTCACTTAAAAATGTGGTATTAACAATGGAGGCAATACTGACCTCCTTTACTTTGGTAAGTGCTGTTTTTCAACATTATTGAGCTCATCTGAGGTGATCTAACAATCGCTTGAGTTCATTATTCATAATATCTTCTCTATCCTTTCTGAGATAAATAAGTACTTGTAAAGTTCAAGTTTTAGATTATCCGGTGCTCTGCAGTCAGTTTAACAGATACTAAGTTCCTACTATGTGCAAGGACTATAACAAGATAGTAATAGAGGCAAAAGTGATGCTAATCTATAGAAGCCAGAAAAACCCTTCCTTAGATGACATGAAAATGATAAATTTTTTTATGGTCCTATAGACATTCTGTTAATTTGTTGATATCAAAGTAATCTTTCTAAAAAAGTTAGTGCCCTAAATACCATGTTGCTAATGGTAAGCTGCTGCTTGTAAGGAGAGCAACTGGCGTGGGAACCAGTGGGAACCAGTGAGCTTGACCTCCTCCAGTAGAGGTAACTCATCCTGCTTACCTGGCACTTTGAGGTGTCAGAGTGCTTTCCTGTGTAACTGTCAATACCCCCTTTATAAAATGAGCCTCGGCTCGCTCACGGATATGTAACTAGTATTGTCTGTAACTTATTGAGTGTTACCACGTGCTAGATATGCTAAGTGCTTTGTGTACTCTTTTTTTTGTGTGTGTGTGTGGTACACGGGCCTTTCACCGTTGTGGCCTCTCACGTCGCGGAGCACAGGCTCCGGACGCGCAGGCTCAGCGGCCATGGCTCACGGGCCCAGCCGCTCCGCGGCATGTGGGATCTTCCCGGACCGGAGCACGAACCCGCGTCCCCTGCATCGGCAGGCAGACTCTCAACCACGGCGCCACCAGGGAAGTCCGTGTACTCTGTTTCATTTAGTCCTCCAGCCCTAAGAAGTAGGCGTTCTTACCTCCATGCAGTTCTTTAGAGAGGCTGAAACTTGTCCAGAGTCGTACAAAGTAAGGAAAGGTGCTGGACCTTGAACCTAGACCTGCCTGCCTCAGACTGCTCTAACCGTTTCACTCCCAAGTGTGGTATAACCACATCTAAAACTTCCTTTCTCGTTCCTACTTCAGTGCTATTAGATAATTTTTTTTTAATATAAACTTATTTTATATATTTTATTTTTGGCAGTGTTAGGTCTTCGTTGCTGCACGCGGGCTTTCTCTAGTTGCGGCGAGCAGGGCCTACTCTTCGTTGCGGTGCGCAGGCTTCTCATTGCGGTGGCTTCTCTTGCTGTGGAGCATGGACTCTAGGTGTGTGGGCTTCAGTAGTTGCAGCACGTGGACTCAGTAGTTGTGGCTCGCAGGCTTTAGAGCCCATGCTCAGTAGTCGTGGCGCATGGGCTTAGTTGCTCCGCAGCCTGTGGGATCTTCCGGGACCAGGGCTTGAACCCGTGTCCCCTGCATTGGCAGGCGGATTCTTTTTTTTTTTTTTTTTTTGCGGTATGCGGGCCTCTCACTGCCGTGGCCTGTCCCATTGCGGAGCACAGGCTCCGGAGGCGCAGGCCCAGCGGCCATGGCTCATGGGCCCAGCCGCTCCGCGGCACGTGGGATCCTCCGGAACCGGGGCACGAACCCGTGTCTCCTGCATCGGCAGGCGGACCCTCAACCACTGCGCCACCAGGGAAGCCCTCTTTTTTTTTTCTTTTAACATCTTTATTGGAGTATAATTGCTTTACAATGGTGTGTTAGTTTCTGCTTTGTAACAAAGTGAATCAGCTATACATATACATATATCCCCATATCTCTTCCCTCTTGCGTCTCCCTCCCTCCCACCCTCCCTATCTCACCCCTCTACGTGGTCACAAAGCACCAAGCTGATCTCCCCGTGCTATGTGGCTGCTTCCCACTGGCTGTGTTTTACATTTGGTAGTGTATATATGTCCATTACACTTTCTCACTTCGTCCCAGCTTACCCTTCCCCCTCCCTGTGTCCTCAAGTCCATTCTCTAGTAGGTCTGCGTCTTTATTCCCGTCTTGCCCCTAGGTTCTTCATGACCTTTTTTTTTTTTTACATTCCATATATATGTGTTAGCATACGGTACTTGTTTTTCTCTTTCTTACTTCACTCTGTATGACAGACTCTAGGTCCATCCACCTCACTACAAATAACTCAATTTCGTTTCTTTTTATGGCTGAGTAATATTCCATTGTATATATGTGCCACATCTTTATCCATTCATCTGTCAATGGACACTTAGGTTGCTTCCATGTCCTGGCTATTGTAAATAGAGCTGCAGTGAACATTGTGGTACATGACTCTTTTTGAATTATGGTTTTCTCAGGGTATATGCCCAGGAGTGGGATTGCTGGGTCATATGGTAATTCTACTTTTAGTTTTCTAAGGACCTTCCATACTGTTCTCCATAGTGGCTGTATCAATTTACATTCCCACCAAGAGTGCAACAGGGTTCCCTTTTCTCCACACCCTCTCCAGCATTTGTTTGTAGATTTTTTGATGATGGCCATTCTGACTGGTGTGAGGTGATACCTCATTGTTGTTTTGATTTGCATTTCTCTCATGATTAGTGATGTTGAGCATCCTTTCATGTGTTTGTTGGCAATCTGTATATCTTCTTTGGAGAAATGTCTATTTAGGTCTTCTGCCCATGTTTGGATTGGGTTGTTTGTTTTTTTGATATTGAGCTACGTGAGCTGCTTGTAAATTTTGGAGATTAATCCTTTATCATTGCTTCATTTGCAAATATTTTCTCCCATTCTGAGGGTTGTCTTTTCGTCTTGTTTTTGGGTTCATTTGCTGTGCAAAAGCTTTTAAGTTTCATTAGGTCCCATTTGTTTATTTTTGCTGTTCTTTCCATTTCTCTAGGAGGTGGGTCAAAAAGGATCTTGCTGTGATTGATGTCATAGAGTGTTCTGCCTATGTTTTCCTCTGAGAGTTTGATAGTGTCTGGCCTTACATTTAGGTCTTTAATCCTTAATTAATTGAGGATTAATTAATTAACTCAATTAATTAATCCTTAATTAATTGAGTTTATTTTTATGTATGGTGTCAGGGAGTGTTCTAATTTCATTCTTTTACATGTAGCTGTCCAGTTTTCCCAGCACCACTTATTGAAGAGGCTGTCTTTTCTCCATTGTATATTCTTGCTTCCTTTATCAAAGATAAGGTGACCATATGTGCATGGGTTTATCTCTGCGCTTTCTGTCCTGTTCCATTGATCTATATTTCTGTTTTTTGTGTCAGTACCATACTGTCTTGATTACTGTAGCTTTGTAGTATAGTCTGAAGTCAGGGAGCCTGCTTCCTCCAGCTCCGTTTTTCTTTCCCAAGATTGCTTTGGCTATTCGGGGTCTTTTGTGTTTCCATACAAATTGTGCAATTTTTTGTTCTAGTTCTGTGAAAAATGCCAGTGGTAGTTTGATAGGGATTGCATTGAATCTGTAGATTGCTTTGGGTAGTAGAGTCATTTTCACAATGTTGATTCTTCCAATCCAAGAACATGGTATATGTCTCCAACTATTTGTATCATCTTTAATTTCTTTCACCAGTGTCTTATAATTTTCTGCATACAGATCTTTTGTCTCCTTAGGTAGGTTGGCAGGCGAATTCTTAACCACTGCGCCACCAGGGAAGCCCCATTAGATAATTTTTAAGCTGTTACATACTCACGTTAGTCTTACCTGCCTCTTCCCCATCCTTCCTTTGGTAAAGAAGGCTTCAGGGGTTTTCCTGGCTGTGTCTGGCAAACACTGTTTGCATTGATGTCTATGTTGTCAAGTTTCACTTCTTCCAGCTTCCTTTCTCTGAAGACTGAATTGTGTGTTATATTTTCTGGAAGTCTTGCCTAAAGAATTTAATCAACTCTGGCACTTTCCCTAGCTGTCTCTCGGTTTCCCTCTTTTGAAAGACCTTATTTGGTCAGGCTCCAGAAACTGGGATTTTATTCTCAAGTTATACATGTCTTTGCTCATAGGTCATTTCGGTCCATAAACAGTGTTATGCTAAACCACCATTTATTTTGTCCCCAGTGTGTCACTTCAACTTATGTACTTAGAGTTCTGTTATACTAACATTTCACCCTCACCGATGATGATAAAGTTATACTTTACATTTTAATCTGTTTACTAAATCGTTCAGTTTTTAAAATTTAAGCATGTTTTATCCTTTTATGATAAAATTAAGATGTTGCCAGGATAGCTGTTTTGATTTGAACCATAGGAGACTAGGAGTTCAGAGAGGTTAAATACTATCCCCAGCTTTTCTGAATGCAGATTGTTCTCAGTCGCCTCACCATCATGAATAAAAATTGTCCTGGATAAAAGAACTATCAAAAGTAAGAAAACAAGCTAATAAAGAAATGGACAAAAGATTTGAACTGATACTTCAGAGACAAAAGGATGGCAAACAAGCTCATGAAAAGACGTTCAACATTATTAGTCATTAGGAAATAAAAATAAAAACCTCATCGAAATACCATACGCAATCTATTAGAATGGGGAAAATTTTTCAAAAAGAAGAAAATCCTGATAATAAGTGCAGGCAAGGATGTGGAGTGACTGGAACACTCATACATTGCTGGTAGGAATGCAAAATGATATGACTACTCTGGGAAGACAATTTAGCAATTTCTCACGAAGTTAAACATGCACTTACTGTATGTCTCAGCGATCTCATCCCTAGATGAGTCTCACCTAAGAGAAGTGAAAACTTACAGACACACACACACACAAAACCTGTATGCAGATGCTTATAGGAGTTTTATTCGTGATTGCTCAATGTTGCGTAACTGGTGAGTGCAGTGGCCTACCACTTGGTGATGGAAAGAAATAAACTTGATACATTCTACAACATGGATGAATCTCAAATGCACCATGCTAAGTGAAAAGCCAGACTCAAAACGCTACATGCTGTGTGGTCCCATTATGTGACATCATGGAAAAGGCAGAACTATAGGGACGGAGGACTGATGGGTCAGTGGGTGTCAAGACTTAAGCCTGGGGGTAGGGTTTCATCACATTCTCTTTGGGGGGTGGGAGAGGGTGGATTGTTCTGTATTTTGATTGTTGTGATCGTTCCATGACTATGCATGTTGTCAAAATACACCTCTATCCACCAAAAAGAGTGAACTCTAGAAATTTAAAATAAATTTAGAAAAAAAAAATAGCCTGGTTAGATACACATCTAACTCATGGTAGTTACTGCCTCTGAGGAGGAAGGAGGAAAATGGGACCAAGGTGGAAGTCAAAGGGTATTTTAGCCTCATCATTTATGTTGTCTTAACTTTAAAAAGTAAATAAGTGACAATGTGTTTTTTACTTTATATGGTAAGATTATCAGTGTTTGCTTTATTATTGTACATCTTTGTATTTTTTGATTGGTCAAAGTATAAACAAGGCGAAATATATCCTAAAAGAAAACTTTTTTTATATAAATGTATTTATTGGCTGCATTGCGTCTTCGTTACTGCGCATGGGCTTTCTCTAGTTGTGGCGAGCATGGGCTACTCTTTGTTGTGGTGCACGTGCTTCTCATTGTGGTGTCTTGTTGCGGAGTATGGGCTCTAGGCACATGGGCTTCAGTAGTTGTGGCTCGCGGGCTCTAGAGCGCAGGCTCAGTAGTTGCGGTTTATAGGCTTAGTTGCTCCGCGGCATGTGGGATCTTCCCCGACCAGGGATGGAACCCTTGTCGCCTGCATTGGCAGGTGGATTCTTAACCACTGCGCCACCAGGGAAGTCCCCTAAAAGAAAATTTTGAAAAGGCAGCAAAGTAGAAGGGGAAAAAAAAGTCACCAGTTGTTTTAAAATACTTGGGTACATTTTCTTCTTTTTCTCTACTTGTTTGGTTTTCAATAGTGGAAAATGTACTCTAAGAACAATATAGCCTGTAGCTTTACTTTTACTTAGAGTACCCTAAATATGTTTTCCTTCCCCTTAAATGATCTTTGTAAACATTTGCAGTGATACAATGTCACTGTTAAGACCTGTGTTTATCTCCACAACTGATTTCATTTTAGGGATGTAGACATTTCTGTCATATTAAACTGATATGTTTCACCTCACTATCCTGGGAGTAAGGGAATGTTTGCATGAATCCTGAGAATTATGATGGCTCTGAGCCATTGGGATTTGATTAACAGAAAATCCTGTCTTTCTCAGGTTTCCCTCCACAAATATTTCCACATTAATGTTCGAGAAACCTGGCGGTCTGTGTCACTGCTGGTCACTTGATCCTGCTGGAGGCCATCAGGATGTGCCGTCTCTTTGTATAATGTGCTGTCAAGGACAGCCCAGAGGAGAATTACCTAGGTTCAGGGTGTTAGTTCCTTTGTAGATTTCTCAGACTCCTTAGATTCACTCATACCATCATTTTCTCAAAGGCACCAGATGATGAGCCCCTCTAATCCAGCACTCTCCTCTGACCACCCCCCTTATACCTTTATAACCTTTTCAGTTTCCTTAGCTGTAAAGTGGAGATAATGACATGGCTTTCATGAATGTGGAATGCTTAGTAGAGTGCCTTGCATTTGATAGATTGATTCTTTCTCCTTGAAGTTCATCTTTGACTAAAATGAAACCCTCTGAACTCTATTTCTGAGCTTCTCCAAGTAGAGTCTATTTCAGGTCACTGAAATTTAATTACAGGGACTCATGTACCATCTTTCTTCAGGTTTACCTAGCACCATGTGTCTCTCCTTTGTTGCACTAGTGGTAACTGCAACTTTGTTTTTATTTGTGTGATGATTATGGGACACTCATTGAAGTGCTGTGAAGGCATGACTTATCTGCAATATTCTCAACACTTAGCACAGCACCTGGCACCTAGTAGGCCCTCAGATATTCTCAGAATGAAGGAAGAAATGAGTGTTTAAACTTTATAGTTTTAATCTTTCATAAATAAACATCTCATTTCTCAAATTTTTACCATAGCGCTTTGCACATAGTAGGTCTGGTTATTTTTTCCTCTTCATGGCTCTTAAGAATTGATTTAGGTCTATTATATCTCAATAAAAGCTGGGGGAGGATTGATTTAGTTGTTTTCATTATAAAGGTAATAAAACTATATTCTAGAAAATGGGGTTGGCTGAGGAAATAATGACACATTTTACATAAATGTCATCACACTATGCATATAATTTGATAGCTCTTTCCCCCTTTTATTTCATTTTCCTCAGTAAGTTTTCCCTATTTTTAATGGTGTTGCCATTCTTCAATGTAGTTTGTGGAGAAGAGTTTGCTTTCATGTCAGGCAACCAAAGAAACTGAAAAAGAGGTTGCTCAGATGGGTGAAAATCATAAACCTAAACCCCTTTACTTGTGGATTTGACTGAGAACAGCTGTCTAGGAGTGCAGCCAAAAACAAAAAAGCCTATTTGCTCCCTTCTCCCTGCTGTTTATTTTAAATGTTAGGGCCATAGTGCTGGTCTGTGGGCACAAGTATGTGTTCCTTATTGGCCTGGGCCGCCAGGTGAGTTTTCAGTAAGTGGTAGGACTGAGGAGTCCTGGGCTTGGAGGCAGTGAGTTTAGTCAATGAGAAGCAAACTGGGTAGGGGAATCAGTGCCTGCTGCGGGGTCTGCCTAGTCCCCCGATGGGCATGATGCCTGATCTGACACCCAGGCTAGATATTTGTATGATGGGAGTTGGGAAGGGAGAACTCTTAGGCTTTATTCAAAGTTCATCTCAGACGTTAACCCCTCCTGGGGTTAATGAAGATTTATCTGATTCTTTTCAGATCAGCTAGTCACCTTCCACTTGCTCTTTTACTGGTATAACCAATAATAAAACTACATGTCCTACATCAACCACAATAAAGAAAACAAATCAGTCTACATGTCCTGTGCTTTCCCAGTAGCCCAGTAGCATTTTGAGGGTAGAGACAGTGTTTTTAACTCATCTTTATAAATAGTAACTGCTGCTATTTGCAGAGTGCTTGCTATGTGCTAGGCACTGAACACTTTTCCACTTAATCCACACTCCTATGACATAAGTACTTCTTAAAAATGCCAGTTTCAAAGATGGGCAATTAAAGGCTCAGAGATATCTCATATCTGAAGCTAAACCTGGAATGACAACCCAGGTGGCTGTGAATTTCAGAGGGCACACAGACTGAATTGTTAAAGTTTATTCTCTCTTCAGTTTCCTAAAGGAAATCTTTCTGATTATGTCCAGGGGGAAGGAAGTTGGTTTGACAACTAACACTCGGCATCTAACATTTAACACTTGGCTGACTTTTGAACCAACAGAACGCACGCAGGCTCAGAGCCTTTACAGAGAACGAAGTTTAGTAACTGTTGTTTTGCTTTCTTTAAATTCGTTCCACTGTATTCTTCTATGGCAAATGATAAAGAATTTCCATTGATGGTAGTGATATAAAATTTCTTCTCAAATGTGTTTAATTGCTTGCGTATGCATAGAATAATTTTGAAAGGAAGGACAAAAAAACATGTTACCTGTTGCCTCCAGGGACTCTCTCTAGGTGGCTGGGGGGACTGGGAAAATTTCACTTTATCCTACTTTTCTGTACAAAACTCAAATTTCGTGACCCAAAATGGAGACAAAACAAACTTGATCAATGAGAAAATTAGTAAATAAATAATAGTGCAGAAGGTAGGGAGAATATGGCAAAAACCATGAAGGTCTTAAGACAATGAATGAAACTAAAGAAACGCTGTGTAAGAAACGTACGAGAGGTACGAGAATCCAATTTACAGGGGAAATCCTGACACAGGACGGCTTAACGCCACCGCCCGCTTCCGTGAAAGCGGGACCCTCAATCCTCAGGGGATCCATCTGCGCATGCGCACGGCCTCAAGCCGGCCATCTTCCAGGCTGTATTCCATCCCCCACCGAGAGCGCGCGAAAACTGCACGCACGCCTGCCGGGGACGCGCACGCACGCCCCGCCCCGCCCCGCCCCGCGCGGCCAACGAATCCCAAGGCGGCTAGGCCCGGGTAGTTCTGGCTCCGGGAGGTAATGCTCGGGAGGGCGGGGAACGCGGAAGAGGCAGAGACCGGCGCGGAGGAGGCGGACGCGGAGGAGGCGGACGCGGAGGAGTGCGGTTCCGAAAAGTCCCACACGGAGGAGCCGGGCTCCCAGCGGGAGATGGAGGCTGGGCGGCCGCGGCCGATGCTGCGCTCAGTGAACACTCGCGAGCCGTCCCAGGTCATCTTCTGCAACCGCAGCCCGCGCGTGGTGCTGCCCGTGTGGCTCAACTTCGACGGCGAGCCGCAGCCCTACCCGACGCTGCCCCCCGGCACGGGCCGCCGCATCCATAGCTACCGAGGTAGGCGGGCCGCGGTCGCCCAGTCGCGCCCGGCCGCGCCGCCCCCTTGTCCTGGCCTCAACGAGCCCGGTGCTGAGCTGTGCCCAGCGCGCTGCCCAGCGCTCTAGGCCTGATAGCAACGATAACGGTGGCTCGATCTCACCGAATTCCCGCCCCATCCGGGGAGGCAGATGCTGTTGTCATTATTATTCCCATTTTACACTCGAGAAACTGACGCCCCAGAGAGGTTGTGACAGATCCAAGTAGACGCAGCTAGTGACAGAGCATTCTTCTTTTAAGAGTGCATAATTTGCATTTGATGATCGACCCCACGTGTATTCCATCCCTCACGCCCATTTGTTCAGCCCGTGAATGGGAGAATCCCACATTCTCCGATGTGCCCAGCGGGCCACGCCGCGTAGGGTCCCTGCCTTCATGGAGATCGCGGTCAAGTGGGGGAGACGAGACAAATGCATAAGTAGTTAAGAACAAGCCAGTGTCATAATTGCTGCCATAGGAACGGAGCACAGCAGGGCACCTGCTCAGTGAAAGGGAGGGGTGTGTGCTTTGAGTTGGAACTTCGCAGAGAAGAAAGGGAATCCTGCATGATGAATGGGATCTTACTAACCCAAGACTGGAGTGGAGAGTTGTAGGCAGAGTGAACAGCATGGGCTAACACCTGGAGCCTGGGAAAGGGGAGAGGGTATGGAATGGTGGGAGAGGAAGTCTGAAAGGTGATCTTACCCTTAGGGAAATGGGGGCCATTGAAAGTTTTTAAGCAGGGAAATGACATTGCCTGATTTAATACTGAAAAGCTTACCCAGGTTGCAAAGTGGTTTGGAGGGGGAAGAGTACTGGTAGCAGTTAGGAAACTGTTGTAATAACGCAGGTTGGGGCTATCTAGGCCTTACTGCATAAAGTGGCAGTAATCTTCCCTTGGTTTTCAAGAAGAGAAGTTAATGCTTGCTAAATTTTCACTCTCTTCCTCGGAGGATCCTAATGGATCTTTTTTCCTTGAGGGTTGCATACTCAATAATGCTCTTCAAACTTTTACACCGAAGTTCTGCTAATATTAAATGAGGAACAACGCAATTCTTCCAGGCATTAACATTTCTGTAGTCTCCTATTTTATCTAGGAAATTGTGTGAATTTTGTATTCTTCTCCAAAATTTATCTGTGCCTGATTTAATATAAACATTAAAAAAAAATTACCACGTGAATGTACTTAACGTTATCGATACTAAACTGTACACTTAAAAATGGTTAATAGTCAATTTTATGTTATGTATATGTTACTACAAGAAAAAAAAAATTACTTCCTACTTTACATTTCTTAAATTTTCCCACCAAATCTTCAAGTAGATTTATGCCCCAGGAACACATGCTGTTTTTTATTCTGAGGCAGCCTCCTCCCTCCTTAAACAGAATCTTAGCCCTGGAATTTTGTCTCCTTCCAAGTGCCCCTCTCTCTCTCTCTCTCTGTCTCTTATTTTTTTTTTTTTTGCATAAGATGTGTTTATTTCTTAAATTCAGGTATAATTTACATAGAGTAAAATACAAATGTCTTAGGGTTTGATGGGTTTTGACAACACCTAGATCAAGTTACAGATTAGAATATTTTCATTACCCCAGAAAATTCTCTCCTACCCCTTTCACTCTTCTGATTTTTCACACCATTGACTAATTTTATCTCTTTCTACAGAAAGTACCCTTTTCTGTCTGGCTTTTTTCTTTCAACGTGATGTTTTTGTATCTTCTTGCTTTTGAGAAGCACAGTTCTGAGGAGCTGGTGACCTTTTCTCTCCTTTTAGTTTGCAGCCTTTGGTGTGATTTGCAGTTCCCGTACTTTGCTTTTGCACCAAGATAGCAGAAAGGGCCTGGGTTTTGGAGCCTCGCTGGAATACTTGCCCTTCTCCTTACTGTCCCTGTTGCCTTGAGCAAGTCACTTGGCATTTTCAGACCTTTTTTTCTCATCTTTACCTGGATCTTTTGTGAGGACTAAATAAAATAACATTATTGGAATGGCTTTGTATGGTATTTAAGCAGAATGAGAGGCAGATATTTTCGGTGTCAGAGTGAGGAGATGAAGGAAATAGGTGTGTGGCTCCTTAACCTTTGCTTGTCTGAACAGGTCATCTTTGGCTCTTCCGAGATGCTGGGACATCTGATGGGCTCCTAGTTAACCAGACTGAGCTGTTTGTGCCGTCTCTCAATGTTGATGGACAGCCTATTTTTGCAAACATCACACTGCCAGGTACTGATGTTCCATCTTACTTTTTAAAAAGATAGGCTATTGTATCCTAAGTAGAGGATAGGCCACTTGAAGGAGCCCAGTCATTAGTGATTTTTGCCTGATGCTGAGCAAGGTATCCAACCTTTCTGTGTCCTATTCTCCACCATGAATAAAGTGGAAGTAATTTACTTGTATGCTGTATGTTGGACAAAGATGTCGTGGTATCTCAGAAGCTCTTTGGGCTGGTCGAGGGTGGGCTAAATTAAAATACTTGATTGTAGAATTATGAATGCGTTTTGTTTCACTCCCCGTGGAGCAGAATTACGCCCTGGAGTCTCAGGAGAAAAAAAGGTGTAGAGAATGAGATATCATGGCTTATTTATTGACTTCTAGTGTTGTATCTTTCAGTGTAATTTAACCCAGTCAAGGTCACTGTGTCAATCAGGGGTTGTAAGAAGAATCACCACATTGAACATTAGCTTCACAGCTTACCACTTGTTTAAAACTCAAGTGATTTTATTAGGTTGAACCCTTAGAAGCTGATGATCTGTTGGGTTAAAAAAACCCAAATACCTGCAGCTTCAAACGAGTATGTGTATGTAGGGTTCAAACTAGTTTGTGTATTTAGATCCTGCTTTAAGGCAGTGGGTATACAGAAGTGAGCACTGGTAAGTTAAGTGTAGGAAATTTTGCCTTAAAGGAGACCTTTAAAGAGTAAGTTCCCCAGTAAGTTTAAAATAGGATTTGAGTTCCCCCAAAATCCAGTTACACACTTCTTTGGTTATCTGCTGCTGTGTGACAGCTACCCCCAACCTAACAACAACCATTTTATTTGTTTATAATTCTGCAGCCGGGGCAGAGCTCAGCTCGGTGGTTATTCTGCTCACTGGTGATCACTGCCTTCTGCTGGCAGGTTGGCTGGGGCCTGGGCCTCTCTCCCGGGTCATCTCAGGGCCTGGCCCTCTTTGTATGGTCTCTCCTGCTGGGTAGCTCAGGGCTCCTGAGAGTGTAAAAGCGAACGTTGCCAGGGCTTCTTAAGGCTGAGACCCAGAATCGCCACAGCGTCACTGTGCCCACATTCAGTTAGTTAAAGCACATCCCAGGCCCAGCCCACTCTCGAGGAAATTTCCTACACAGGGTCATGAATACTGTGAGATGTCTGTTGCGGCCATCACATTACACTCTGCCACAACCCATGTACTCACTTTTTTTGTCCAGAGCGAGGTCCAGCTGTTGCAAATGTAGTTGCCACGGTTGGCAAAGCCTCTCACTCAGCCCTTGTCCTCAGGCCTGAGTCTGCTGCTGAGAGTCGGTTTTCTGCCCTTACAGTGTACACCCTGAAAGAGCGCTGCCTCCAGGTTGTGCGAAGCCTAGTCAAGCCTGAGGATTACAGGAGACTGGACATCGCGAGATCCCTCTACGAAGATTTGGAGGACCACCCAAATGTGTGGAAGGACCTGGAGCGGTTGACCCAGGAGCATATTGAAAATCAGCGGATGGCAGAGGAGACTGAAGATTTTAATTGAAATTTACACTCCTGGGTCTCGGCTTTTGACAGTCCTGACGAGTCTTGATCTAGACCTAGGACTGGTCACTTTTTCTCGGCTTCAAAGTGTCTCATTGTTGGAGTCAAAAAGCTCCATTGCTTAAAAGAAAGTTAACTGACCTCACTACTGGGCGCTGTGATGTTTAAGGGCAAATATCACAAAATGTAATTTAATGCCTGTCCCTTCTAGAAGTATTTATGAAGGTAAAGTAGTTGCATTTTTGCCTCCTAGTGAGTCAGGAAAGTTTCTGTGTAAGGACTTTTGTGTAAGTAATTGAGTGAGAATTGTAGCTTATTCTTGAGTTGTAGGAAAGCAGTGACATCTGCTTTTCATTCCTGTATTGTGGTTGGTGATGTCCCCGCGTCCCGCACTGAGAGACCAAGATGTCATTGGGGCAGGGGCATAGCGGTCTGCTCTTTGAGACTCCAGCGCCTCGCACGTTATGAGCCTTCCCTCAGTGTTTATTGAATGAACAAACCAGTGGCTACTTTGGTAGAAAGTGTTAGAGGTTTTCACCCTTTTTTTTGAGGGCGGGTGGTAATGGGGACCTTAAAGTATATACAGTAAACAAATGTTTTAAAGGGCATCAATTTTATAGAAAGCAGTTTTTATAATTTTCTAAGTTGTGGCTTTTCTCTGCCCACTGTTGTCGCAGAGCTGTTTTATTTCTGTTTCAAAGCCAGGATTAGCTTTCTACAGTTCTTATTGATGATAGCTTTTTTTGAAACTTGCTATGTGCACAGAAGATAGGAGATACTTGTTTAATCATAGTATTAAAGAGCTACTCCTAAAAAAAAAAGGGAGGGGGCTTCCCTGGTGGCACAGTGGTTGAGAGTCCTCCTGCCGATGCAGGGGACACGGGTTCGTGCCCCAGTCCAGGAAGATCCCACATGCCGCGGAGCAGCTGGGCCCGTGAGCCGTGGCCGCTGAGCCTGCGCGTCCGGAGCCTGTGCTCCACAACGGGGAGAGGCCACAACAGTGAGAGGCCCGTGTACCGCAAAAAAAAAAAAGAGCTACTCCTGTACTATAAATAGGTTTTTGCCAAATGTGGGTACTTCTGTTCCTTTTTGTAAATCCATGACATTTTTGTTCGATTCAGCAATTTTTCATCAGGTAGGATCTGGTGACACTTTGCACCTGTCTGGAGGAGAGGACAAAGCCCTCCAGCCTCTTGGAAGTTACTGCTAACACACTGTGGATTCAGCGGGTAGCCTGGAATGTTTTCTAGTTTTATACACGTACAGATCCTTTCCGATAGGCTGGACTTAAATTCATTAAATTCAATACTTCTATCAGGCCTCCTTTTTTGGTAGCTAATTGTTAAAAAAAACAAAAAACTAAAAACAAAACTCTCCAGTAGAGAAAGTGTTGGAAGAGACAGAAAAGTAAAGGAAGAGAAAAGATCCAATTAGGTACACTACTTAAATACAACCACTAACTTAACATTTTGAACTTTTAGCCTTTTTTTGGCTTGGTTTTACGTAGTAGTTGAGATCATACTGAATATAAAGTTTTGTATTCTACTTTCTCATTTAACTTTATAACTTAAATATTTTTCCATGGTATTATAAGCTCTTCATAGACATGAGTGCAGCCTTCCTTTTATAAATAACGTTGGGCTATTTCTTGGCATCTTTATTAGTCCCTTTGAGCACAGTTCCTATGCTCTGATATCAGAGTGAAGCGAATGAATCAAAGCCGTACAGTTTTCCCACCTAATCTTATTCTCCTCTTTCAACATTCAGCAAGTAAATGGGCTTTTTTTTTTTCTTTAGCCTGTTGTGGTACTCATTCAGTGACACACCTGTAATTTTTTATCTAATTTTTTTGTCGAATTGTTGGGTAGGGAAGAAGAAATGCTGGTACAGAGGCAGCCATATGATTTTGAAAGTGGGATAGGATGGGAGATTTAAGGAAGCCTGCTGGTGCTCAATTAGTTCACTGTTGGTTTTATTATTTTTTAAACCTGTCTTTGTGTCAAAATGAGATTTCACGTTCCTGTCAAAACTTGCAATTTGAGTACTGTGTTTTTTGTGTTGTCCAAGGAAGATTGAAAACCTATAGCATGTATGTACTCATTTGAAATCTTAAGAATGTATTAAATGTATTAATTTTAAGAAACTGTGATCTTATCTATTTTGACTTAAAAAAAAGCTTTTTTGGATACATTAAATGGTGCTAAGTAAAAGAAATAGGTAAGGTGTGGTGGTGTCATTTGCCAGGCTCTTCTTTCTTGGAGAGGTGTGAAGGCCATGTTTGCTTAAAGGCTTAAGGGGGGCAGGGCGGCGGGGGAGGTGGATGGACAAAGGCAAGAAACCTGCTTTCATTCTCAGTCCCTTCTCTTTCCAGCACTGGATTTTGTTTAAAACTTTGTTTCTTTTAGCTTTATTTTTCTCGTAAAAATGAAATATCACTGTAAAAAATTTAAGCTCTACAGAAAAGTATTAAGAAAAAAAGCATTCACAGTTGGAACACAGGTGGTTTGTTTTTGTTTTTTTTTCATGAAAATAGAACCAACCGTAACAGACACCTCATACAGGTGGCAACTAAGTATATGAAAAGATGCTCCACGTTATATATCATCAGGGAACTGCAAATTAAAACAACAGTGAGATACTACTACACACCTAGTAGAATGGCCAAAAAAAAAAAGAATGGCCAAAATCCAGAGCACTGACAATACTAAATGCCGGTGAGGATGTGGAGCAACGGGAACTCTCATTCATTGCTAATGGGAATGCAAAATGGTACAGCCACTTTGGAAGACCGTTTGGTGGTTTCTTACAAAACATATTCTTATCGTACCATCCAGTAATTGTGCTCCTTAGTATTTACTCAAAGGAGTTGAAAACTTATGTCCAAAAACTTGCACATGGATGTTTACAGCAGCTTTGTTCATAATTGCCAAATCTTGGAAGCAACCAAGGTGTCCTTCAGTAGGTGAATGAACACATAAACTGTGATATAATGGAATAACTCTAATACAATGGAATATTACTCAGCATTAAGATGAAGTGAGCTGTTAACCGTGAAAAGACACGGAGGAAATTTAAATGCATATTAGTAAGTGAAAGTAGACAGCCTGCCAATGCAGGGGACACGGGTTTGATCCTTGGTCCAGGAAGATCCCAATGCCGCGGAGCAGCTAAGTCCATGCACCACAACTACTGAGCCTGCACTCTAGAGCCCACGAGCCGCAACTCCTGAGTCCACGTGCTACAGTTACTGAAGCCCATGTACCTAGAGCCCCTGCTCCACAATGAAGAGAAGCCACCGCAATGAGAAGCCCATGCACCGCAACAAAGAGTAGCCCCTGCTCACCGCAACTAGAGAAAGCCCGCGCACAGCAACGAAGACCCAACGTAGCCAAAAATAAATAAATAAAAATTAAAAAAAAATACTGTCATCTTTGTTAAAAATAAATGATAAATTAAAAGGGGTAAGGGTGGGCTTCCCTGGTGGCGCAGAGGTTGAGAGTCCGCCTGCTGATGCAGGGGACGTGGGTTCGTGCCCCGGTCCGGGAAAATCCCACATGCCGAGGAGCGGCTGGGACCGTGGGCCATGGCCGCTGAGCCTGCGCGTCCGGATCCTGTGCTCCGCAACGGGAGAGGCCACAACAGTGAGAGGCCCGCGTACCACACACAAAAAAATAATAATAAGGGGTAGGGGGAGAGGGGGGGATGAATAGGTGGAACACAGAATTTTTTAGAGCAGTGAATCTATTCTGTCTGATGTTATAATAGTGGATATATATCATTATAAATTCGTCCAAAACCACAGAATGTACAACACCAAAAGTGAACCCTAAGGTAAACGGTAGACTTGGGGTGATAATGATGTATCAGTGTAGGTCCATCAATTGTAACAAGGGTACCACCCTGGCAGGGACAGGTGTTAATAATGGAAAGGAGACTTTTTTGGGGGGGGGCAGGAGGTATATAGGAAATCCTGTACCTTCCTTTCAATTATGCTGTGAACATAAAACTGCTCTAGAAAATAGTCTATTAAAAAACAAGTGGTTAATATCTCACCAGGACTTGTATTGAGAATGTGATAAAAACAACAACAACAGGGTACTCAGCTCACTAAGGCCGTGAAATAGATACCAGTGTTTTGCATTCTTGAAATAGGAACACCAGTGAACTTTTCAGATACTTTCATGCTAGGTTTCTGTATCCCGTTCTTGGCACCTCAGCCCTACTCTATGCTAGTCACTGAGCTGCCTGATACCCTTTCACCGTTTCCCCATTCTGTCAGCACACCTAAGCTCCCTGCCCCAACAGAACATTTTCCTGGGGACTTTCCCCCATCACCACACATACCCAGTAATCCACTGGCAGATCACAGAAGAATGAAATATACTTGTGGTGATAACCAAAAGGGGCAATAATACTGGATAGGTAAATGAGAGAGAAACCCACAAAACTAGTTTCAGAGTTTGGAACATGAAACCTCAGGAGAGTACGAGTTGGCTTAACTTACACTAAATAGCAATACGCTCTCTCCGTATTCAGGTAGAAAACACAGAAGATTGTTTTGTTCCAGTTGGGAGAAGTTGAGTTCTTGAGGACTGGGCTGGCCCTGCAAATGCTTCTGAAAAACCCAGAGGAAACCATAGCGAACCATTTTATCCTCAGATAAATTGAAGGAGAGTTAATTGGGCAAAGGATAGCCTAGCAGCAGTTTGCTAGGGAGGACATGAGATGACATTCTTCACCTGGAGGAGGGTGATCAGATACCCCGGTCCAATGCGGGAATATTGAGAACTCATGCTGCAGTTATCCAGTGCTCAGAAGCATCAGGTGGGAACTAAAGGGGAGGGTTATTCTAGCAGTTCTGGATTACCCTGTCCTGGAGCAACTGCAGAGAGTGGGGGGAATTTGGAGGGGGGTCTGGTGTGTCCTCAGGGTAGCAGTTTTCCAACTATTGGTTTATGGTTTTCCTTGATAGACTTTAGGACTTCCCTACCCTTCCTGTAGATGAGAAAGCAGACCCCTCTGGAACAGACCCCAATACTGGAAATAAATGTACATTAATAGGAAGTTGGCCAAATAAAGTATGGTGCTCCTAAATAAACTATTAAAAAGGAAAAGGTAGATGCTTATTTAAGGACATGAAAGACTATTATTAATTGAAAAACGTTTACAGAAAATTGTTTTAAAATTTTTTATATTAAAAGTTAATTTTATAGAGGTCTAAAAATATGTGAAAGTATATACAGCAAAGTATTAATAATGGTGGCCCATCCAGGATGAAATTATGGGAAGGTGTTCATTCTCTTTCTCTGTGTCTCTCTCTCTGAGATAATTGAGATAATGGAATAGATATAGATATATAGACGTAGACATATAGATATAGATATAGCTATGTCTCTGCCCCAGTTCCTGGCACAGAGCTCCTAAAGCCCTTGTAAATTCCTAAGTGATAAGATCACTAGCGGCACCTTTTTGTTCTAACGAGAGGACTCTGGTGGGCTCCTGGATGACTCTGGGATGGGGTCTGGTCACCAGAAAAGCCAAGCCATCATTAGAAGCTTGGAATTTTCAGCCCACCCCAGCCTTCTCCAGAGAGGGGAGAGGGGCTGAAAATGATCATGCCTACTTGACGGAGCCTCCGTAAACTCCCAAAGTAGGGGGTTCAGAGACCTTCCAGGGGGACAAATGCACCCACGCTGGGAGGGTGATGCACCCCAACTCCACCGGGACAGAAGGTCCTGTGCCCGGCATGCTCCCAGACCTCACCCTGTGTGTCTCTTCATCTGACGGTTCATCTGAGTCCTTTGTCATAGCCTTTAATGAACTGGTAAGTGTGTTTCCATGAGTTCTGTGAGCCACTTTAGCAACTTAATTGAACTTGAGGAGGGGTCCCGGGAACCTCTGATTTGTAGCCAAGTTGGACGGAAGTTATAGGTAACCTGGGGACCTACTACTTGGGACTGGCATCTGAAGGGGGGTTGAGGGCAGTCTTGCAGAACTGAGCCCTTAACCTGTGGGATCTGACACTTATCTCCAGATAGATAGTGTTAGAATTAAGTTTAATTGTAGGACACCCAGCTGGTATCACAGAGAATTGCTTGTTGTGGGGAAACTACCCCCTCTCCTCCATTTGGTGACCAGAGTGTCAGAAGTGACGTGTTGTGTGTAATACTGTCGGCGAACGAAACTTGGGTCTGCTTGCCCCGTGCGGTAAAGCCAATCTACTGACGCCCGGTTGTGGTGAAGGGGAGTGCAGCGTTTATTGCAGGGCGCCAAGCAAGGAGTCCAGGTGGCTAGTGCTCAAAAACCCTGAACTCCTCGAAGGCTTTTGGGAAAAGGTTTTTAAAGACAGTGTGAGGGAGGGGGTGTTGTGGGGTTTGTGGTCAGCTAGTGGACACTCTTCTGATTGGTTGGGGATGAGATAATTGGGAGTCAACAACATCAACCTTCTGGTCCCAACTGGTCTGGGGTCTACGTGCTTGTGGGCAGTGTAAGGTTAACTTCTTCCACCCGGTGGGGGTTTTAGTATCTGCAAAACCGTTCAAAGAATTTGGCTCAGAATATTACCTATAGCCCTTGAGGAGGAGCTAAAAGTCCTCAACTTTGTTTAATGGCTAAACTGTTATTGCTTTGTCATGCTTGACTGTTCCCCTTTCTTTCTGCATTTTCTCACATTGCTGATTAAATTCACTCTCTGGAACTCGAGGAAGGCCTAGGGGCCTAAAGGTTTTCTACAGACAAAAGAGAGGCACAGGATGCTGGGGGTGGCAGGGGTGCGGGTTGTCTGTTCTGGGAAGGCCCCATAGGGTCCTGCTGGCTTACAAAGGTAAGCAGAAACACAGAAGGGGGAACTGGCTTTCCCCCTCTACAGGAGAAAGAAAGGCTAGGACTGGGTTTTTTCTCTTTTTGATGTGGACCATCCTCCGAGTCTCTACTGAATTTGCCACAATGCTGCCTCTGCTCTATGTCTTGTTTTTTTAGCCACGAGGCATGTGAGATCTCAGCTCTCCGACCAGGGATCGAACCCGCAGCCCCTGCTTTGGAAGGCCAAGTCCCAACCACTGGACCACCAGGGAAGTCCCTGGGTTTTTTCTTAATTCACTCCTTTTTTCAGACAGTGATCACGTACTATCAGAAAAACCAATAACGTTATTTTTATTAGAAAAGAAAAAATATGTGCAAAGTACACAGAAAAGCCTTACTGTGGTTGTTTCCTTTTCATCAGCCTTCCTTCATGCCCATCTTCCTGATGTCACATGGGTCCTCAACTCTGCTGGCACATAAGTAGAACTACCCGAGAAGCTTTTTGAAATGCTAGCGCCTGAGTCCCAGCCCAGAACAATCGTGCCTGGATCTCTGGTTGGAGGTAGGACTGGGCCTGTAGAGTCTTTTTAAAGCTCCCAGATGATTGATTCTAAGGTGTAGCGGGGATTGCAAACCTCTGATTGTAACTTCAAGGGAATTAAACATGAACAGGTCAAAATGGCACACTATATCACTAATCACATTCGGCCTCAATAACTGTTTCTAACATCCTGGTGTGGAGGGTGTTGGTCACGGAAAAGCGAATTAGGAGAAGACATGTGTGCAGGATCACAGGAAATTTTTCAGGGTGAGGTGATATAATAGGGCACAAAGAGCCCTCCCTTTGGAATCAGACTTGGGTTGAATCTTGTCACTTGGCCAGTTTGGCTTGGACAAGTTACAATTGACTTGAGCCTCAGTTTCCCCATCTGTAGAATGGGAATGATAAACCTGCCCTGTAGGGTCGTTGTGGGGATCCCAGATAATATGCGTTAAATGCCTGGTACTTGATAGGTGAGTGGCAACTCTGTTAATTAGTGATAGCAAAGACCTTACTTTGAAGAACATATTCTAAAGAATGGGGACAAAGACGTGTGCCTAAGATGGCCTGCTTAGGCCCAGAACTACTCAATCGTCTTTGCAGGAAAGAATCCTAGGACTCAGGTCGCAAGCCCTGGAGCTGGGCAAGAAGGAACACTGCAACCAGGGGCCGGAGGAGGCAGCAGAGAGAGAGGGGCTGCCTGGCCTACCTGTCTCCTGGACGGGCCAAGGCTGTTGCGAACCTTCTGTGGTTATAAAGCCTCACCAAGGGGAAGAGGTCCCCTGGCCCTAGGGGAGAAGCACTACAAGGGACAGCGGCTCTGTGCTTGCAGCAGAGGGGAAAGCAGGCCGGGACTCTACAAATAGAGGAGAGAAAAAGAAGGACCCTTATCCTCCTTTGCCCCTTGCACCTGGGATGTAGGTGCTTTATCCACTCAGTCTCCGTCAGACCATTCCTGGAGCTCTTCTACCTCAAATTCCTCCTTCAACCACTGCTGCAACATGAGACTTGCCCTGAAAAGCAGTCTTGGAGCGCTGGAATGCACCCCATGTCAAACACCAAGGAGGTGCACTCACATAATAGTGATTCCTTGTGGGGCTCAGCACTTTACAGTTTACCCCGAGCATTTTGGGGTCTGTTTAAACTTCACAGAAATCCTTCGAAGTGGGTGGAGCAGGATACCCAATTTACAGAAGAAAAAACTGCAAACTGGCTCAAGGATGAAGAGCCAGAGACAGTGACTGAACTAGGACCCAAATCCCAATAGGACCCCAAGGCCAGTGGGCACTTTTTCAATATTATCAATGGCGACTACCATTTTTGGATCGCATTCTCTGTGCAAGGAAGACCCTGTCTAAATTGATTTAATCAATATATGAGCGATTGTTTATAAACTAATCTGTTTATAATTGTGTAAATTGATTTAATCCGTTTCCTTCGCTCACAGCTCTAAGCAGGAGGAATGATTAGTCCCACTTTAAGGATGTGGAAAGCGAGGCTCGAGAAGTGACATGAGTTGTCCAGGGTCGCAAAACCTGTTGGTAGCAGAGATGGGGCTTGTTCTCAGGGCTGCCCACTTTCCTTTTAGTTTCCTTCTTCTTTCCATAGCTGATGTTTGCAGCTGCAAAGTGGTGCTCTCGTTGCTTATGTGCCTTAGACGATACTGCCTCACTTCTTGGAACCCGTTTACTTCTGTGTAAAAGCATAGGCTTATGAGAGTTACATAAAATGATTTATGCAAAGCACATTGTAGGTATAGATAAACGGTAGTTATTGCAATAACGAGGCAGCTTGTAGCTAGTGGTCAGACGGATTGGGTTCAAATCCCAGCTCTGCCACTTTGTACCTGTATGATTTTAGGCAAGTTATTTGACTTCTCGGTACCTCAGTTTCCTCATCTGTAGAGTGGGGGTAACACATAAGGTCATTGTGAGGAGTAAGTAAAACAACCTTGGTGAAGTTTGCCCATCATAAATGCTTAATAAATACTAGTGATTATGTTCTCCTTCTACCCTATTCAATAATTCACTTTGCCCCCCAGTTCCTCTTACCATATTCTGTTTTGCCCCAATAATATTTATCACCTTCTAAGACAATGAATAATGCAATTAGCTACTTCTACTCTCTTTTACTATAACCTATTTTTATTCCCTAACATTACCTATCACCTTCTACAGTGCTAAATTATTTACTTATTTAGCATTTTTACTGCTTATTGTGTGTCTTCCTCCAGGGCAGGGATTTTGTCCTTTTTTTCTTCAGAGGGAACCCCAGCACCTAGAACAGTCCCTGGCACATAGTAGCTGCTCAATAAATATTAGCCCTTAAAATCAGAGTCTAGGGACTTCCCTGGTGGCTCAGTGGTTAAGAATCCGCCCGCCAATGCAGGGGACATGGATTCGAGCCCTGGTCCGGGAAGATCCCACATGCTGTGGAGCAACTAAGCCCGTGAGCTACAACTACTGAGCCCGCTGGCCTAGAGCCCGTGCTCTGCACCAAGAGAAGCCACCCCAGTGAGAAGCCCACTCACTGCAATGAACAGTAGCCCCTGCTCGTAGCAGCTAGAGAAAGCCCGCGTGCAGCAACGAAGACCCAATGCAGCCAAATAAATAAATAAATAAATAAAATTTATAAAAAAAAAGCAGTCTTTCCTGACTACCCTATTTAATACAGTCCTCCCCCTGCTCGCTCTGAACACCTCATTCCTCTTTTTCTTTCCTTCCCCCACCCCCTGCCACAGCACTTTGACCTTTTAGCATTTCATGTAACTTACCTATTCAATGCTGTTATTATTTGTTGCTAGTTTCCTCCCCCATTCCCACCCCCGCCTAGATTGTAAGTCCCATGAAAACATGGACTTTGGTAAGTTTTCTCCACTTATGCATCTCCAGCACCTCGAACATTGCCCCACATATAGCAGGTAATTAATAGACTAGCTCTTGAAGGAATCGTATGTGGCAGAGGGCCAAAAGACCTGGAGGTGGACTCAGAAGGTCTCTTGGGACTGCCGCTGAATTCCCGTGTGGACTTGCCCGTATTCCCTTGCTCCTCTGGGCCTGTTTCCCCTCCTGGCGGCTCTGACCCTCTTGGTTTCGCAGCCACTGGTCCAGCCGGCCGGGAGGCGTCGCGACCCCGGTGACCGCTGGGGGGCAGTAGAGCCCAAGCCCAGCCCCGCCCACTTCCCCGGCGGCCTGCACTGGGTGGGCCCACCAGCCAGCCGGTAGAGAAGCAGAGTCCTGCCGCGTAGGACTCAGTTGTGTGCGTTGCCGGCCCGCCGGCCCTCGGAGCCCGGCCATGTCCTGCTACATCTACCAGCTGCCCGCCTGGGTGCTGGACGACCTGTGCCGCAACATGGACGCGCTGAGCGAGTGGGACTGGATGCAGTTCGGTGAGTGGGCACCCCTGCGACCCCGCTAAACCCCCTCCCCGCCTGTTTACGCGGGTCCTGATTCTAGGGTCTCTCTGTGCTGCCATTCTGGACCCGGGCCTCACTGTGTGCCCTCGGGCAGGCGCTGCCCCCTCTCTGTGGTCATTTGGAAGGTGTTAGGTGATTTCGGAGGATTTCTGCTGTTAGTCTGTCGCTAAGTAATGACTGGCTCGACTTCGCTGTTTACAGTAAAGCCGAAAATGATCGCTCTCAGCAGTGACTAGTGCTTACTGTGTGCCCGGCCCTGATGTAAGCACCTGACACCGATTATCTCATTTAATTCCCACGACAGCCTGTAAAGTGCCTATTTCTCTTACCCCATCTAACAGACGACGAAACGGCTTTAAAGGTAGAGTTACTTTGGGGGGCCAGGGTATGGCGTTGCTAAGTGGCGTACTGGGCTCTGAACCCCGGAGGCTGGCCCCGCCAGGACATCGTAACTTCTTGGTGTATTTTGTTTGTTTGTGCCTGGTGATTGGCTGAGGGCTTGGCATCCTGGGGGAGGCTGCGCGTGTGGTCCTCAGGCGCCTTCCAGGCTCCACCACATCCAGCTGGTGACTTTGGGCAAGTTGCTTAAACTGTTTGAGTCTCAGCTTCTTAATCTGTAAACTGGCGGTGGTTATGAGGAATGAAAATTGTATAAAAAGCACTTGACACCTATGTGTCAGAGGTTCTTGTAAGTATTAAGGAAGTGTTAACAGTTATTCTCAGGTTCATGTTTTAAGTCAATGTGACTGGTGCCACTTTATTTTTAAAGTAATATCTATATTTTCTTTAAAATTGAGATTATGATATATACCATTCGTACAAAGGGAATATAATATTTATGTACAGTGGAAAGAATAATAATAAAAAGAACATGTATGTTTTTATCCATCCAGTTTGAGGAAATAATATATATTTTAACCTAGTAGTTCTCAACCAGGGGTGATGTTGCCCCCTTAGGGAACATTTGCCGATGTCTGGAGACATTTTTGGTTGTCGTAACTTGGGGGATGTAGTGAGTAGAGGCCAGGGATGCTGCTAAACGTCCTGCAATGCACAGAACCGCCCCCTCCACAAAGAACTATCCAGCCTAAAGTGTCAGTAGTGCTGAGGTTCAGAAATCCTGTTTTAAACCAGTCACAAAAATAATACACTCTTATTGCAAAGTACTGCGGGAAATAAAGAGTAGCTCAAACTCCACCACTCAGGGATACCATTTTTTTTTTTTAATTTGGAGGGAGTATTTTTTTTAAAATTAATTAATGAATTTATTTTTGGCTATGTTGGGTCTTTGTTGCTGCGCGCGGTCTTTCTCTAGTTGCGGTGAGCGGGGGCTACTCTTCGTTGTGGTGCGCGGGCTTCTCATTGCGGAGGCTTCTCGTTGTGGAGCGTGGGCTGTAGGTGCGCGGGCTTCCGTAGTTGTGGGACGTGGGCTCAGTAGTTGTGGTTTGCGGGCTCTAGAGCTCAGGCTCAGTAGTTGTGGCGCACAGGCTTAGTTACTACGTGGCATGTAGGATCTTCCCAGGCCAGGGCTCGAACCTGTGTGCCTTGCATTGGTAGGCAGATTCTTAACCACTGTGCCACCAGGGAAGCCCAAGGATACCATTCTTTTTTTCCCCACATCTTTATTGGAGTATAAATGCTTTACAATGTTGTGTTAGTTTCTGCTGTACAAGAAAGTGAGTCAGCTATATGTGTATATATATCCCCATAAGGGATACCATTCTTACCATTTGGTTGCCAATAGTAATAATAACAACAGCAGCTGCTAACATGTATTGGCTTCTGACTATGTGCCAGCAGGGTGCTGGGTGTCTTATGCCTTCTAGTCTTTTTTACTAACCATATTTATTTATGTATATACGTTTTCCAAAAATCGTATCATTTTGTACACTCTACTAGCCTGCTTTTTTTCACTTAAACTATATCACAATTATTTTTTCTTGCCAAGCAATATTCTTTAGCAACATGGATTTAGGCTTTTACTTTCAGTGTGTATTTTTATTAACTTTTTTGTGGAAAAAAATAACAGATGTACTAGGTTAAATGGTGTAAATCACGCCCCTGGGACAGAGGGGAAAGTAAATATCTTTCCCCTCCCTGCCCCTCAGCCTCCCCACAGAGGCTGTCCCTGGTAACAAGTCAGGGCACCTCTGAGAATGTCTGTCACCATCTGATTTCCTAGACTGCACTGTGTCCCTTTGCTCAGATGATCTGTGATTTAACTACTTCGACTGTTTCCTGAGCAGTGGGCAAACACTTTGTGGAAGAGACTCTCTCTAGTGTTTTCCATGTTGGCCTCAATTGTGAAGGCCACAGCAACTTCTGTTTCTAGGATGTTGTGGCTATTTTAGAAGGCACACCTATGGCTTTCTTTTTATTTTTATTTTACTAAAATTTTAAAAATTAAAGTATAGTTGATTTACAATGTTGTGTTAATTTCTGCTGTACAGCAAAATGATTCAGTTTTTTATATATATATATATATATATACACACACACACACACATTCTTTTTAAAAATTCTTTTCCATTATGGTTTATCACAGGAACTATTGAATATAGTTCCCTGTGCTATACAGTAGGACCTTGTTGTTTATCCATTCTGTCAGTATGTATATTAGTTCGAATCTGCTAATCCCAAACTCCCAATCCATCCCTCCCCCACACCCCCTCCCCCTTGGCAAGCACTAGTCTGTTCTCTGTGTATGACTTTTTTTAAAAAACAGCTTGATTAAGGTATAATTCACCTACCACGCAATTCACCCATTTAAAGTGTACAATTCAGTGGCATCTAGTATATGCAGAGTTGTGCGTCCGTCGCCAAATCAATCTTAGAACATTTTCATTACCCCAGAAAGAAGCCCTGTACCCCTCAGCTGTCTCCCTCAGCACTCTCACACACATCTCCCATTTCCCCCCAGCTTTAGGCATTGCCTATTCTGGACATTTCATATAAATGGAATAAATCATACAATATGTAGTCCTTTGTGACTGACTTATTTAGCATGTTTCCAAGGTTAATCCATGTCATAGCAAGTATCAGTGCTTAATTTCTTTTTTTTTTAAGATTTATTTATTATTTATTTTATTTATTTCTGGGCTACATCGGGTCTCAGTTGTGGCACGTGGGATCTTTCGTTGTGGCACGCGGGCTTCTCTCTAGCTGTGGTGTGCGGGGTTTTCTCGTCTCTAGTTGTGGCGCGCAGGCTGCAGGGCGCGTGGGCTGTGTAGTTTTGTGGCAAACAGGCTCTCTAGTTGAGACACGTGAGCTCAGTAGTTGTGGTGCACTGGCTTAGTTGCCCCAATGCAGGTGGGAACCTTAATTCCCTGACCAGGGATCGAACCTGCGTCCCCTGCATTGCAAGGTGGATTCTTTCCCACTGGACCACCAGGAAAGTCCCAATTTCTTTTTATTTATTCCTGAATAACATTCCATCGTGTGGACATACTGCATTTTATTTATTCTTCTGTCATTTGATGGGCATTTGGGTTCTTTCCACTTTTTGGCTATTATGAATAACGCTCCTGTGTACATTTGTGTATGTCTCTCTGTGCCTTTACGTTTTCATTTCCCTTGCGTAGATACCTAGGAGGGGAATTACTGAGTCATAGGGTAACTCTGCGTTTAACATTTTGAGGAAGTGTCAGACTGTTTTTGGAAGTGCGAGTACCATTTTACATTCCCACGGGCAATGTGTGAGGGTCCCAATTTCTCCACGTCCCCTCCCCCCAACACTTGTTATCGTCTGTCTTTCTGAGTTTGTAGCCATCTGAGCAGGTGAGAAGTGGTTTCTCGCTGTGTTTGTTTATTTATTTATTTATTTTGGTTGCGTCGGGTCTTAGATGCAGGCACACAGGTTCTTTGTTGAGGCACGCGGGATCTTTTTATTGTGGCGTGCGGGCTCTTTGCTGTGGCACTCGGGCTTCTCTCTAGTTGTGCTGTGCAGGTTTTCTCTCTCCAGTTGTGGCGCACAGGCTGCAGGGCGTGTGGGCTCAGTAGTTGTGTCACGCGGGCTTAGCTGCCCCGCGGCATGTGGGATCTTAGTTCCCCAACCAGGGATCAAACCTGTGTCCCCTGCATTGGAAGGCGGATTCTTTACCACTGGACCACCAGGGAAGTGCCTCTTGCTCTGGTTTTGATTAGCATTTCTGTAATGCCTAATGATGTTGGCCGTCTCTTCATGTGCATTTGTACATCCTCTGAGGAGAATACCTCTGACTCCTTAGGGCTTGGAGACACCAGTATTGTTCAAGGTCCTCAGGAGCTGCCCATTGTGATTTAGGTTATAATCCAAATCCCTCACCAGGCCTGCCGGGTCTGGCACAGTCTGAGCGCCATTGACTTTTTTTTTTTTTTTTAACATCTTTATTGGGGTATAATTGCTTTACAATGGTGTGTTAGTTTCTGCTTTATGCCATTGACTTTTGACCTCCTCTCCTCCAACACCCTCTCATGCCCACCCTGCTCCAGCCACACTGGCCTCCTTGGTCCAGACTCAGGGCCTTTGTACTTGCTGTTTCCTCTGTCTGGGACATTCTTCGCCCTGTCCTCCACGTGGCTAGCTTTCTAGTCTCTGTTAGTTTCCTCTTGCTGCTGTAACAAATTACCACAAATTTAATAGTTTAAAAACAGCCATTATTGTGTTACAGTTCTGGAGGTCAGAAGTCCTAAAATCAAGGTGTTGGCAGGGCAGCTGTCCTTCTGGAGGCTCTAGGGGAGAATCCATTTCCCTGCCTTCACTGGCTTCTAGAGGCTGCCTGCGTCCCTTGGCCTGTGGCCCCTCCTCCACTTTCAAAGACAATGGGGTAGCATCTTCAAATCTCTTCCTCTGACCTCTGCTTCTGTCATGATCTTCTCTGAATCGGACACTCCTGCCTTCCTCTGATAAGGACCCCTGGGCTCAGTCAGATAATCCAGGGTAATCTCATCTCAAAATCCTTAACTTAATGCCATCTGCAAAGTCCCTTTTGTCACGTAAGGTACCATATGCACAGGTTTCGGGGTTTAGGACACTGACGTCTTTGGGGGGCTATAGTCTTTCATTTCTCAGTTCATATGTCACCTTGTTTGAGAGGCTGACCCTGTCCCCCTTTCCTCTTTTTCTTATCAACGTGTTTTATTTTCTTCATTCCTCTTAACATGCTTTGACCTTGTTCCTTATTGGTTTATGTCTGTCTCTCCCTGTAGAATGTCGGCGCCATGAGGGCAGGGGCATCACGCATCTAGTTTGCTCCTGTATTCCCAGTGTCTGAGGCAGTGCCCGGCCAGTGGGCAGACACTCAGTGCCACTGGAATGAATGATGGGCTGAAGGATGTGGGAACGGTGGGGACACGGGATGGCTTGGAGCCCATGCTTGGCCCCCTCTCCGTGCTGGGTCAGAGGTCACTGGGCTGGGAGCCAGCCGTGCCCCCCAGGTAGCAGCTCCTTGGCAAGTCACAGCATTCCATGGTTTTCTGTTCAGCACAGTGAGCGACTGTGATTGTCCTTCCAGTCCTAAAGAGTCTCGGTTTCTGCGAGTCTTTTTTTTTTTTTTTTAGGTTGAGAAATCCTACTCCATATTCCACAATTTATTCTTTTTTTTAAAATGACATTCTAGTCTTTGACTATTACAGATAATGTGCATCGTTTTAGAAGAGATCATCCCTTGGGGCTGATTGTGATACCGGGGAGTGGAGGTGGAAACATCCATAAAGTGATTCAGAAAAGCACACAGACACAAATACGCACGCTCTTTGGATTTGACAGTTCTGGCAGATAACGTGGCTCCCTCCTGCTCATTCCCCTATGATTGTGGCTGCGTTCATTTTTGCCCTTGGGGGAAACCAGGCTTCTCACAGCTTCACTCACCCAAGGTGTATTCCCAGGGATCCTGGGGCAGGGCTTCCTCTGTTGGACGGCTCTCCATCTTGCTGTCTCATGCGTGTGCCAGCCTTTGTGCACAGGCCTGCTTTGTCCCTGCCCAGCTGTGTGCTTCAGGCGAGTGACTGCCTCTCTCTGAGCTTTTAGTTTCCTCATTTGTAAAATGGGGATGAGTTGCTGAGAGGCTTAAGGGACAAGACGCTTTCCCCTTCCCTCAACCAGGAAAGAGTCTTTTTAGTCTGGACAAAGGGCGTTTCACCCGAGGGCGAGGGCGGATCACTTCAGGAAGCTGTGCGTCTCTGCTCCAGAGGGCTTTGAAGATGGGCAAGGTTGTCGACTGTGTCCTGCAAGATTCAGGAAGTCAGACCAGGAGGGATGGTTGCCACATAGTGTTAACCATTGGGGATAAAAGCAGGTTTTCATAGAGTGTAGATGGCTTGACAATTGCAGTGAACATTTATATCACATATTATTCTATACATATAACTAATCTAATCCTCACAACAACCTCTGAGGCAGGTGCTGTTGTTTTCCTCTTTTGCAAATGAGGAAACTGAGGCACGGCGAGAAGTGAAGGGCGTTCCCCAAGCACGTGGGAAGTAAGTAGCAGAGAGAAGATTTGAACCCAGGCCTCAGAATCCAGAGTCTGGGCCCTGAACCCACCACTGTACCATCCTGCTGGCATAAGCATGTACTTTTATATCTAATAGAAAAACCTGGAAGATTAGAAGCAAGAGTATAAACAGTGCTTTTCTTGGGGTCTTCCAAGTGGGATGATCACGGGGGCTTTGATTTTCTCCCGTTTTCCAAATGTTCCGTAACGACCAGGTATTACTGGTGTGTGTTGGGCAAAGAGCCATGGACTCAGCAGGGCGCTTGGCAGTGACTCATCCCCCTGAGACCTCTATCTTGTCTTGACCCTGTTTTAAGGGTCATGTTAAATGCTGGCAGGTCAACACCATAAGAGATGCCACTTTCACGGAGCTACAACGTCCACATTGCAAGGCACCTCTGGGTTTAATTCCTCTTCCTCCTGCATTGCCTGTGAGGAAAAGTGCAGCCCACAGATGTGAGGGCTGGGCTTGGCTTCTGCTGCCGCAGTGGAGCCCCAGGGGCGGCCCTGGGCTTCTGTTCTTCCCATGACATCACGCTGCCTCGGAGCGTGGGAGGTGAGCCCACGAACAGAGCTCGTGTGCAGGGAGGGCTGGGGGGAAGGGGTTCCTTCCTCTTCCCTTTACTCTTTTCTCTCTGCTGCTGGAGGCAGCCCCTGACCCTGCTGACATCACTTCCCATGGACCAGGAATCTGGCCTGGGCTTTCCAGTGACTAAAGTTACAACTCAAGAACTTCCCATCCCTAACAGGGCACTTCTCCCAGAGGCTTTCTCTCTGTGGGAGGCTGTCACAACCTTCCCCATTCCTCCAGAGGGACAGGGACTGTACAATATGATCGCGTCCCTCCCTGGCTCTGAGGTCTTCCATGGTGTCCTGGTGTCCGTGGCTCTTAGGATCAGGTTCAAACTGTAGCCTGGCCTTCAAGCCCCTTCATTACATAGGCGTGGTCTCTTGTCTTCCTCTTCCCCACTCAGTTCACTTACGTTTGTATTTTTCAAACAGAAAAGCTCCGTGGGCTTCTGGTTGACTCACCCCTGTATCTCTAGAGCTTCTCAGAGGCCTGGAGCTCAATAATATTTTGTTGAATGAATGTATGACTTGATGTTCACGTAGATACCTGCTCCACGATTTCTGAAATCCTGGAACTGAAGTCCGATTATTTTAGTCCTAGTTTAGGGGAATAAAAAATGCCTCCCTCACTTCAGGAAACTCAGCAGAATACTATGTGACCGTTCAAAAATTCCATGTATGAAGAGCTTGTACCAATTTGGAAAATGCTTATGGTATAATGTTAGTAAATAAGGCCTGGATGCACAGTCTTACTTACAGCCTGGCTCTAACTGGATCCAGAAGCACCCCTGTGCGTGTGGTGGGGAGACTTTCGGAAGGGAAAGTACCCTCGTGGGATGCTGTGTAATTTATTAGCTTCTTTCCCCTGCGTTTTTCCAAGTTTTCTTTAATGAGCAACCATTTTATAATAGAAAATGAAAAGAAGGAATGCATTAGTTTTAGTATTGTGGACAGTAGCCCCCTGCAAATTGCACAGTGCTTCAGACTTGGCAAAGTGCTTTTAGATCCATAGCTCTCTTGCTCCTAATAGCAGTTCTGTGAGGATGGTGGGCTGTGGATTCGTTCATTCACTCATTCATTCATTCATTCAGTTCCCCCTGCCAGGGCTGGGACTTAGAGCTGAGGAGAATGAGATGCCCAAGGCAAAATTTTATTTTTTATTTATTTATTTTTTGTGGTACGCTGGCCTCTCACTGTTGTGGCCTCTCCCGTTGCGGAGCACAGGTTCTGGACGTGCAGGCTCAGCAGCCATGGCTCACGGGCCGAGCCGCTCCGCGGCATGTGGGATCTTCCCGGACCGGGGCACGAACCTGCGTCCCCTGCATCGGCAGGCAGACTCTCAACCACTGCGCCACCAGGGAAGCCCCCCAAGGCAAAATTATAGGAGGCATCTACTCTCTGGCTGCTGCTACAGGTGCAGGACCAGCCCTGAGAATGAGCACCTCCTTCAAATTTGCGCCTTGGGTGCCTCCCCTGCCTCACTTTGGTCCTGGCCCTGCCCCCACTCTGTGCCAGGCACGCTTCCCTGTTCTGAGGATCTAACAGTGAACGGAACAGAGAAAACTCTCTGCCTACACGGAGCTTCTGTTTGGAAGGCAAGTTCTCTATTACAGTTGAGGAAACCGAGCCTCCCATCCCACTGGGGAAGTGACTTGCACATAGCAAATAAGCAGCTAAACCTCAAGGCCCCTGGCCCTCTCGTCCATTGGTCTTTCTCCTAAGTCTTGTGTGGCAACCAAGTTGACATTTACATTAAAGTGTGAGTGTGCTGGTCCCCGCGGGCACTGAATGACTTGGGCTGCCTGTGGACCCCAGCTCCTGGTGGAGTTTCAGGTAGGATGGGGCCAGGCGGCTTTGTGGTAGACAGAGCTGGGCCAGCATGGTGACCCTCTGGTGGAGGGGCTGCCCTTCTGGCTCTAAGCATCCCTTTTTGCTTGCCTTCCAGCCTCCTATGTGATCACAGACCTGACCCAGCTGCGGAAGATCAAGTCTATGGAGCGGGCGCAGGGCGTGAGCATCACGCGCGAGCTGCTGTGGTGGTGGAGCATGCGGCAGGCCACCGTCCAGCAGCTGCTGGACCTCCTGTGCCATCTAGAGCTCTACCGCGCCGCCCAGATCATCCTCAACTGTGAGTTACCAAGGCCCCCTAGCAGCCAGCGTGAGCTATGCCCTCTCACCTTAAAATCTTTCTTGGAGTTTCCCTGGCGGTCCAGTGGTTAAGACTCCGCGCTTCCACTGCAGGGGGCATGGGTTTGATCCCTGGTTGGGGAACTAAGATCCTGCATGCTGCTCGGCATGGCCAAAATGTAAAAATAAATAAAATTAGAAAACCTTTATTTTTATTTATTTATTTATTTTTGCGGTACGCGGGCCTCTCACTGTTGTAGCCTCTCCCGTTGCGGAGCACAGGTTCCGGACGCACAGGCTCAGCGGCCATGGCTCACCCAGCCGCTCTGCGGCATGTGGGATCTTCCCGGACCGGGGCACGAACCCGTGTCCCCTGCATCGGCAGGCGGACTCTCAACCACTGCGCCACCAGGGAAGCCCCAGAAAACCTTTCTTAATCTTAAAAAAATTTGAATGAAAGAGTTTACCATCCAACTAAGAAATTAGTAATGGTGGTCACCCCTGGGGAGAGGAATCGGGTGGCCAGGGAACCAGGTGTTGGAGAGAGACTTTATTGTCAGTCTTTTTACACCTTTTAAATTTTTGTTCTCTGTTCCAAAAATAAATAAATAGAAATTTAAAACTAGCTGTAGCATAAAAATTCAAGAAAGTCTACAGTAAAAATTATTTACGTCCTCATCCTGTTTCCCAATTTGGCCTCCCAAGAAGTAACCAGTAGTCACAATTTCTTATCCACCTTCCTAGAGATTTTCTAGGCAAATGTATATATGTGTCTACAACACTTTTTTATACAGATAGTAAGAGAACACCATGCACTCGGCTGTCCCCTTTATTTTCACCTAGCAGTCGATCTTGCAGATTGTTTCATACTGAGACATTCTTTCAACAGCCACATTGTATTTCTTTGACAGATGTACCATGATTTATTGATAGGTGTTCAGGTTGCTTCTAGCAGTTGCCTCCTGTGTACAGTGTTGGGATGTGCACCCCGTTTGCACACATGTGAATCTCGCATGGGGTGACTTTCCAATATTGGAATGGCTGGGTTGAAGGTTTGTGTATTTTAAGTTTTGATTGATATCAATACCAGTATTACCAAATTGTCCTCCTACAGGAGAATACAACCATGGTGGGAATGTATTTAGCAGGTAATAAATAATACCTCCCTACCTTGCAGGGTGTCTGTGCAATTGAAGAAATAGAACACGTCAAGGGCCTGGTGTTCAGCCAGTGCTCAGCAGAGGCAGGGGGATGAGGGGTCGGATTATCTCCACCTGGCCCCCCCCGCCATGTCCCCAAAGAGACCCCTTCAGTGTGGGACAGTGAGCCAGACTTCTCACAGGTACTCACTGAGCCACTGGCCAGTGCCTGGTGCTGTCCGAGGTCCTGGAATACAGGTGGGCAAAGCGATAGGTCCTCTGCCCTCGTGGAGAGCATAGTCATGAGGAGACAGTCAGTAGACAGGAAAACAAGTAAAAATAAGGGGATGGAGTGACAAGGTAGGGGAGCCTTCTAGAACACGGTCGTCATGGAAGGCCAGTCTGAGGAGGTGAAGTTGGAGGAATGGAAAGAAGACAGCCATGTGAAGAGCTGGAGTAAGAAAGCCCAGGGGAGAGGGGACAAAGGCCCTTGTGCAAAGGCCTGGGGTGTTGCAGGAAGTAGCATAGAGCTGGTGTGGGAGGTAGAGAGCAGGGCATTCAGAGCCCCAGAGGCCTGTGGAAGACCCTGTAGGCCCTGGAGCTGTCCTGGGGGGGTTCCTGAGCTGGGAATAACCTGGCTGAACCAACAGACCTCAGTTCAGCACCTGCCTGACTAAATCAGGGAGGGCTTCCAGGAGGAGGAGTGGGGGCTTAGAGACCTCCACCCTCAGAGATAAGTCAGGAGACACCAGGGTGGCCTTACAGGTGGAGACCTGCTCAGACCCATGCCACATTGGTTGGTTGGTGTGACCAATGCCTATCCTGTGTAGCTGCTTGCAGACCCCTGTCTGGCTTGTCTGCATCCCCAGAACCTGGCACGTGGTAGAACTGATTATGGAGTAGATGTGCCTTCACATACTTTTCATGTTTTGAGAGAATTAGTGGTAAACTCTTTTTTTTTAAATTTATTTTTAATTTATTTTATTTTTGGCTGCGTTGGGTCTTCGTTGCCACGTGCAGGCTTTCTCTGGTTGTGGTGAGCGGGGGCTACTCTTCGTTGTGGTGCGCAGGCTTCTCGTTGCGGTGGCTTCTCTTGTTGCGGAGCCCAGGTTCTAGGTGCGTGGGTTTTAGTAGTTGTGGTGCACGGGCTCAGTAGTTGTGGCGCATGGGCTCTAGAGCACAGGCTCAGTAGTTGTGGCGCACAGGCTTAGTTGCTCCGCGACATGTGGGATCTTCCCGGACCAGGGCTCAAACCCATGTCCCCTGCATTGGCAGGTGGATTCTTAACCACTGCGCCACCAGGGAAGTCCAGTGATAAACTCTTAATGGGTTCAAAAAGAGGTGAGGAAATTCATGCCCACCCAAGGATGCCAGAGAGAGAGGGAGAGAGGGAGAGAGGGAGAGAAGGAGAGAGGGAGAGAGGTAGGTGTGGAGAGGGGGTGCTGCAGAGGGGGAGCGGGAAAGCCGCTGGGTCAGGTACAGTCAGAATGGAGGGACCAGGCCTCCTGCTCAGGCCACTTTGGGGAGGGGGACGCCGGTTTTGTCTCTGCAGGGCACTGGGATGCTGCAGGGGTGTCCCCGAGGCCTGTGGGCAGAGACGTACTGGGGATTGAGACACAGGCCTCTCACTGGACACACCAGCTTGCCACTGACGTCAGAACCTGGCTGTTGACTAATCTCGAAATATTCTTAACGATTTGAGGTCAGCACACAACATAGTGCCAGATTCAGAGAAACATACTCATTGCAGCGTGACACTCTGAAGCTGACACTGACTGGGCACTTTCGAGGCACCAGGCGCTGAGCGTGGCTCCTCCCAGCAGCCCCTCGAGGTGGGCGATCTAAGGAGCCCCTTCTCCCCCTGAGGACACGGAGGTCAGGAATGGCTCAGAGCCTCCCCGAAGGGCACAGGTCCGGTCACACCCAGGTGCATTTGGATCAGAGCCCTCCTTCTTAGCTTTTCTCACGGGAACTTCACTGCACTCGGTGTTTGGGCTTCCAGGAAACAGTGATATTTGTCTGTCATCCTTTCTTCTTAGAACTTTACTCAGTTCCCTGTTTTCCGGTTCCAACCTCCTCTAACCTCTCAGGGCTGTGAGAGTCCACCTGTGTTCCCCAATCCTCTTTTCTCTGCTGCTTAGCCTTGCTGATTAAAATTGCCTGAGGAAGAGAGGTTCAAGCCTGTCTCTGCATCCACTTTTGTTTCGGGAGTTCGGTTGTGTTGTCACTATTGCCTTCAGTCCTCAGGCAAGACACTTCCCCTTTCTGTATCTTGGATTTTTTTTTTGTTTGTTTTTCATTAGGGAGAAAAAGTGCCATAAATCTTGGTCACTTTTTGGAAGTGAATATAGAGGGCATGTGTGAAGCATATTAAGTTTCTGTTATTCCAACCGGTCAGTTTTCCCTTCCCTAATTGTAACATTAGTTAAACCTTAGTTTGCATTTACTTGCTGAAGATTGTTTATGAACTTGCTCGGTTGCCCACAGCAGTTTGAGAACCTGACTTCTGCCCACCACTTCTTAGAGAGCTTTAAGAATAAGTTTGAATAAAACAGAGCTTGAAAACCAGACACCAAAAGTCCCAGAGACAAAGTGTTGTCCTCAGAGACTTACGACTCCAGGTCGTAAGTATTTGCATGTAGCAGAGGCCTTCCATAGGTTGTATGTGAACCGGAAGGTGGAGTGTGGGGTTCCCAGGGGGCCACATGTGTGTCCAGTGTCTTGAAATCACGTGCTCTGGGGCTGCTAGTGCCATTGTACAGAGAGCTAGGTGTGTGGGTCTCTGTTCCTTGGTATCTTCTCAGCCTTAATTGCCAAGACCATTATTGTTCAATTGTCAAACACTAAATGTTATAAGAATTAGAATAAATGAGTGCAGAAGGCTTACCATTCCTTCTTTTGGCAAATCTGCTCGCCAGTGTCAACCATTTTGCTCTTTTAGCTGTTTCTTGGTGGCTTCCTGTATTAGCATCCCAGGTTCATTGCTGTTACTAAGGGTAGGCTGTAGTGACTTAAATGAGACAGACGTTTATTCCTCTCTCCTGTGACCGTCCAAGCTGCCCAGGGCTCATAGGGCAGCTGCCCAGTGTCAAGGACCAGTTTCTTTCGTTTTCATTGCTCTGCCGTCTGGGACAGCCGGCTCCCAGCTCCTACCTGAGACGGCTACTCTGTGCCTCCACACGTGCCTTCCAGCCTACAAGAAGGGCACGGTCCCCTGGAAGCTGCAACATAACCTCCCTTCCCAGGCCGTTGGCCAGGACTGGTCACATGACCACGCCTAGTTGCAGGGGAGGCTGGGAAATGTAATCTGTAGCTGGGAGCCTGTGTGCACAACTAAAGCGTCTGTTACTCTAGCAGAGGAGGGGATACATACTGGAGGGCCAGCTGTCTTCCTACAGCCCTCTGCTTTGGGCCACCCAAGTATCCACATGCACCCTTCCTCCCACGAGCAAAACGTGCTCACCCTTTCCCCAGGGGAGTGTCTTCTGGCAAGGGGAGTGGGTCCTTTGTTTGGTCCATCTGGCAGCCCCTTGTTCTTCTCAGTTGACCAGTGATCCTCAAAGTGTGTTCCCTGGACTTCTGAGCATCAGCATCCCCTGGGAGCTTGTTAGAAATGCAGGTTCTCAGGCCTGACCTCAGCTGCCGATTCAGAAACGCCAGGGGTGTAGTCCTGAGTCTCCCTCCAGGATATTCAGGTGCAGATAAAAGTTTAAGAACCGCTGACCCAGCACCTGGTTCTCTGACTACTGGCTCTGTCTTGGGGGGTGGGGTAGACATTGGGGGAGCATGCCTGCGGCCTCAGTGGAAGTGGGCACTGGAGAGGCTGCCCTTATGGGTGGGGCTACACGTCTTTCACAGCCCACTTCCTGCTGGGGGAGGGGTTTGGGCACCTGGGAGGAGCTGTGGCGTCAAATAATGGCCGGCTTTTGTCACACCAGGACGGTGGCTTCTTTGGCGGTACAGGTCTCTCAAAATGCTGGACGCTTCTGGTCTCTTGGCTTCTCATCAGTTCTCTGTGTGACAGCCACAGCTGATGCTCTAGCCTAGGTAGCTTCATTCTTAACCCTGAAAGGTTGGTTCTTTCGCTTGGTGGCCTGTGAGCTCGGCCTGCCCCCCTCTCCTCCTAATGGAAGGTGCACGCCTGGAGCCTCCCCTGGGGCCACTGAAACAATAGCTTAGATGGGGCGGAAGCACTCTTATCTTGACTCTTGTTTCTGGACTCTGTGTCTGGCAGAGAGCCCCTCCTGCAGTTCGTCAGTGGACTGAGAAAGGTGGAGTGGGGATTAGAATGGTTGGGGCCATGGTATCTCCTCCTGCTGGGGCTGACCCTTCAGGGCCCCTGACAGGGGGGTTCTTGGTCAACTTGGATTGTCTACTACAGGCCAAGAGTCGTCCTTTTCATCTCTGCTTGAACACGGTCTGGCTCCAGTGGAGTTCTTCTCCCTCTGTTGGAGGTCCCTAAAAGAGAAGCAACGTGTACCAACATTCAGAGCATTTTCAGCTTCTCCCCTTAGAGTTATGGGTGCTCGTAGCACGTGGCCTGCCTTCCGAGGGTCACGGGTGATGGTTTTGCTTTGGTGTAAGCACAGTAATCAGCTTTCCAGTCTGCAATGTCCGGGTCCTTGCCACCTGGAGCATTATTATATTGATTTAGCTCCGGTAAGAAAGGCCAAAACAACAACAGGTTAAACTAAAAGAGGGTTTCTTTCCACTAGCGGCGTGTGTGTCGGCAACCCAAAGCTGGTAGGGTGGGTCCACAGTGTCAGGGATTCAAGCGTTTTTTCTACCTTATTCTGCTGCCCTGCGCATGTGGCTTCCACCTTGTGGTTTGAGGTACTCGCTCCGGCTGTTCCTCTCTTTTCCACATTCCAGGCAGCAGGAAGGGGAGGGGATTTTCTTTCCTTCTAAGGGTACAATCTGAAAGATGCGCTTTATCACTTCACAAAGTTCTATTAGCTAGAACCTAGTCACGTGACCACAATTAGCTGCAAAGGGAGTCTGGCAGTAGCTAAAAAAGGTGGTTTTTAGCAGCCGTATGTCTAGCTAAAACTTCTAGAATATAGGAAGACAAGGGGAATGGCTATTCTCTACCACATTTGTACCATCTCTAAATAATGTGCTTCTCCTGTTCTTTTCATATATATCAATTTCTATATTATCCATTCACTTCCTAGACCAGGATTTGGCTGTACCTACCTCCTCTCCCCCTTTGGCTCCTCTGTGGGTCTGTAGGTCGTTTTTCTAACCTTTAACGCATATCATTACACATGTAATTATTTTTCCATGAGCTCTAGGCAGCGCCTCTTGATGCGTCACTTTGTGAGGTGAAGCGTCGTTTACTCGCCCTTTCTTACCCTCCCCTCTCCACTTTCACCTCCCGACTTCTGGCAAAGACCCGTCATAAAGTGGTCTTCCATGGATGTCTTCACATCTCCAGGCTCTTCTGAGCCCACAGGGAAGAGCTGGGTCTTGGATGAAGCCCCAGTCTCTGGGTCAGGACAGGAAGAGGAATGCCACCTTTGCGTCCTGATTGAAAAATGTCTTTCTGTGATGGGGAAAGTACTGTGTGCATAGGACGTCCGCAAGGCGAGTCATGGTGCAGAGTAGCATTTCCCCAATCACATGCCCCAGATGTGTGCTCCAGCCAGTTACGCCGTGCAGCTAGAGGCTTCATGAATCACTAACCTTGGGATATCTGTATGCTTTATCAGTGCCCCCTACCTTTGGGGAGTCACAATGCACACCCAACGTTTTAAGGCTCTGATAAGTTCTATAGCAAAGAAATCTATTTAGGTCAGTGTTTTCCATTTACATTTGACCACAGAGCCCCCTTTTCATTTGATACTTATTAATATTCCCATGGAACCAGTACACTGTGGGAATCACTGCTCTGGTACAATGGTGGCCATGGTGCAATTGCTGGGCATCCCAGGGGAGCCTCTTTATAGAGAGTCTGGGGGACCAGGGGCAGCATTTGCACGGCCAGGTCAGCATTCAACGTCAGGAGAGTCTGACCCTGGAGGCTAGGGCCAGCCATCACCCTGGGGCTTAAAACGTGAGAGTCCTGCTCCTGAGGGGGACTTTTCCCGACCACCAGGCTTATTAAGAGAGAGGGCTGTGAGCCAGGCTCCAGGGTCTAGGTGCTGGCATCTGCGGGTCTCAGGAGCCGGAATCAAGGCAGAGGCCGATGTATCAGAGCTGTGACTTCCAGCCAGAGGCAGGTCGGCTGTCATCACGGCCACTGCGGCAGGCAGGGGACCTGATTAAACGGCACTGAGGCAGGCAGGGGACCTGAGCCTGCCGATGGCGGGGGTCCGATGGCTGTAACTCTGAGCATGGAGGCTCAAAACCAGGTGTGCCTGATTCGTGCGGTGACACTCTCCCTCGTTCCTCCCCATAGAGAGTTAGATACACAAAATCTGGACAAGAGAGTCAGTAGTGAACTGAGACATATTATCAAGTGCCTGCTGTGTGCTAGGTACCAGGGGCGCAGCAGTGGAAATACAGACAAGGGCTCCGACCTCAAGGAGCTTACAGTTTAGTGTGGGAGACGGGCATGAACAGGATGATGGCATAGAGACGTGTACCCAACCACAGCAGGAGTGCTCAAAGGAGAAGTGTAGGTCGGGTGGGTAGGTAGGTAGGAGGGCAGGAGAGGAGAAGGTTTGATCTCATCTGGGGAAGCTTCCCCAAGGAGCTGAAACTTGAGCCTCCATTCAAAGGACTGGCGGGCCGACCACACAGGCGTATCCAGGCAGAGGGAACAGCACGTGCAAAGGCCCGGTGGTGGGAAGGAGCAATGCTTGGGTGTGGTCAGGTCTACTTTCATCAGGAGTGTAGGGAAGGTTTTCGAGGGCTTCTACCTGGGAGTACCCCCATTGCTCTGGCCACAGTGGGGAACAGGGGCCTGTGAGGTTCCAGGTGTCAACTGAGTAGGAAAGCAAGAAGCTTCTGGAACCTGAAGGGACTCCAAGGGACGTGACCAAGGTTTCATCTTCCCATCTGCTGCTACCATCTTCCTGGGAGTTTCTTTCAAGTTTCCCAGTTTTCACGCAGTCTCTTCTTGGTTGTGCAGCTTTCACAGTTTCTAACTTTTGGTTTGGCAGCTCAGCCAAAGTCATTTCCTTCCTGGAGCTGGGCTTTCACTGTGTGGGGAATTTCTATCTGCTGCCTAAAGTGAAATGGAAGAGAACACACCCTTTCTCTCCCAAAGAGGCTGAGCTGTTGCAAGGGCCAGACAGGGCTCGTGTGTGTTCTCCTGGAAGTTTTCCCAACATCCGCCCCTTTCCTACCACTAGGGGACAAAAAAGTGTGGGAAGGACTCAGACCCTGGGGCCCCTGGGCCCCCTGGGCCCCCTGGAGACTTGCCTCTGGGCGTGGCACTGCACAGGGCCAAGACCACCCCCCCGCCCCCCGCGCCAAAGTCCTGGCCAGGAGTCACTGTCATCTGAATGCTAGTCATAACTTGTATTTAGCACCTAATATGTGCCAGGCAAGCATCTTATCTCACAAATCTCGCTATTCCCATTTTACAGATGAGGAAACTGAGGTGCAGGGATAAGTAACTTGCCCAAAGCCACACAGCAAGTAAGCAACCAGCTGGAAAGGGATGCAGGTCTGCGTGACCTTAACCCCTGCTGGGGGAGGTCACTAGATGGCATCAAGTCTCTGAAAAATAGGCGTAGACGTTGCCCTTCTGCTTTTCTCGTAAGTGGGGGCGCTTCAGAACATGAGCGATGCGAGGCTCTTCGCACATCCTTGCTGAGGGGCTCAGGATGGTCTTCTGACTGTCCTTCTGTGTGTTAGTTATTCCACTGGAAAAGAGCGAGGCTTTAATCACTGCGGGTTTCTTGGGAGTCAATGTGAGCATGGACAGAGGGGCTTGTGTGTGGTGCCTCTAAACCAGCCCCCAGTTTTTCAGAGAGGACGGGTACGAGCTGGAGGGAGAGGAGCTGCGGTTTACTGAGCTCCCACTCTGTGCAATGCGGTCGTAAGCAGCTCCTCTGGGTTATGAGCTTTGGACACGTGTCGAGGTTACCCATTAATCAGGATGGGCTACGTTATGTTGAGGTCACAGATAAACCCAGAAATCTCAGCTGTTCAACACAGCAAAGAATCAATTTCTCCAAGTGCAGTGCTGGCTCCTGCCTTCTTGCACTCGGCAGGCCATTGGGAGTGCACGGCTTCCAGGGTCACTGTGGAGGGGGAGAGACAGATGGACGAGGCTCGCCAGCTCTTAATTGCTTTGTCCAGGAAGTGACAGTAGCATTTCCACTTAAAATCCATTGGCCAGAACCGGTTACGTGGCCCCAGCCTAACTGCAAGGGAGGCTGGAGTCTGCGAGGGAGCAGATGACTATTTGGTAAGCCCTGTCTCAGCTACTGGGTACCTCAGTTCAAGGGGGTTTATTTTAAGGTTCTGCCTAACCATGGCCTACGAGATCTCACATGGACTAACCCTTGCCCAGTTCTCTCACCTCATCTTGGCTACTTTCCACCGCATTCATTCAGCTCAGCCACTAGGGTCATCCTTCATTTGAGGAGCTGCACCGAAGTGTTTTCTTCCTCAGGATTTTCGCATGTGCTATTCCTTCCCCTTAGAATGCTGGCCCCTCCCCAGCTCCCCTGCATTCTTCCCCTGGCTCATCCCTCTCATCTTCTGGGTCTCTGCTTAAATGGCATCTGCCCACAGAAGTCTGCCCCGGGCACCCCGTGTAAGTAAGTGTCAGGTGCCCCCCTCCCTTCCTTCAGTTTGTTGTCAGCATAGAACTCCTCCCGGTTTAAAATTAGGTATCTTTTAACTGTCATGTGAGTTTTGATAAGTCAGAGCCCCCAGTCCCTAACACAGTGAATAAATGAATAAGGATGGATGAGTCATTTTAGCAGCCGGTGAGCAGGTCCAGTGGAGGAGCCGTGATAGGGCGATTAGGTCTTAAGACAAGGTTATGCCCTCTTATTTGCCTAACTTCCTGTCTGGCTTGAGTTGGGAGTTTTGAGTGGTTTGTGTACGTGGACTTTGGATGCCCAGGAAGGTTGAGCCCAGGGATTGGGAGGGAAAGGAAAAGGAAAAGAGAGGGTCCAGAAAGCTCTTTTTGTCTTGATACGGCCAGCTGGCACCTAGGTTCTTTAGTTAGGGATGAATCACTTTCATTTGCTCTAGAAGGGATCTGTTTCAGCCACATGAGTCAGAATAAATACAAAGAATAAAAACAAATTTATAAATATTACCTCACTGTTTACTTTGAGGGCTGAGAAGAGTGCGGGCAATTCCAGACTGTGCTCACTGGGGAAAGACCTTGCCGGCAGCTGGAGTCCCCTCTGCTCAAGCATGTGGCTCCCGGATTTGCCACAGTGTTAAATGTTCCCAGGCTGCCAGCTGGCGAGGAGAACCCAGGCCCCTCTGCCAAGGGCCCAGCACACCTAAGCCTTTTGACCAAAGGAAGCGGGACCTCAATAAACATGTAATGTAAGCATGTAAATAAGAGAACTGTTTCAGGTTTCACTTTACGCAAGTATAAACTGGAGAGAGCAACTGGGCTTTCTCCCCAGAGGTGTCCTCTGAATTCAGTAGGCCACACCTATGGGAAAGCACTTAGGACAAAAAAAGAAAGCCTGACCTAGACTCAGGGGTGATGATCCTCATGATAGTAAATTACAATGGTAGCTTATAACTGTTGAGCACTTACTTATCTCATCATCTCTGGGGGTGTAGGGTACAGTTCCTCATCCCACTTGTCGGATGAGATTTGGAGCATTTCCCTTGCCCGTGAGCCTGGCTGCGGTGTGCATGGCGGGCTGGAAGCCCTGAGTTCATCTTTGGGCTCTTGTGCTCATTAGAGAGAGTGGGACATCCTGAAAATACAAAGCAGAGAGAAAAGGGAATCAGGCCCATCGTCCCCTGGGAACTGTGGAGAGAGCACAGAGAAATGCTTTTGCCCCCTTTCTGTGGCCCCTGGTGCCAGAAACTCAACCCTCATCACTCCGGGTTAAGCCAGTCGTTCTCAGCCTCACCTAGGGAACTTTCGAAAGCATCCAGACTCTGATTTAATTGATCTGAGAACCAATGCATCAACCCCTTGGTGCCCACAGACACTGAAGCTGTTATTTCGATCACTGGCATCCCCTCCCGTCCCTAGGGGCACTGGCAGGGAGAACTCCAAGCTGCCTGTCCTCCTGTGTGTGACCAGGGGCTGCCAACGACACAGTGGGCGGAAGCAGGTCTAGCTGGGCTTCTGTATTACTCATCCCCACGGCCACTGCACCTTCAAGGCCCTGCCACTGCCCACGGAGAGTCATGGGGGGTTTTTTTAGAGGGGTTTTTTTTCTTTTTTGTTTTTTTTGGCTGCGTTGGGTCTTCATTTTGGCGCGCGCGGGCTTTCTCTAGTTGCAGCCAGCGGGGGCTACTCTTTGTTGTGGTGTGCGCACTTCTCGTTGCAGTGGCTTCTCTTGTTGCGGAGCGTGGGCTCTAGGCTCGTGGGCTTCAGTAGTTGTGGCGCGTGGGCTCAGTAGTTGTGGCTCGCATGCTCTAGAGCTCAGGCTCAGTAGTTGTGGTACACGGGTTTAGTTGCTCCGCGGCATGTGGGATCTTCCCGGACCAGGGATCGAACCCGTGTCCCCTGCCTTGGCAGGTGGATTCTTAACCACTGCACCACCAGGGAAGTCCCCATTAGAGGGTTTAAACTGTTGGATACAGCCACCCCCCCCCCCCAATTTGCTTCCTTCAGAGACCCTAAGTTGGGATCAGAGGTTCTTTTGGGTAGGGAGAGAGGACAGAGGACAGAGGATGACTATGTCACAGTTTGTGTCCTGGCCTTGGCCTTGGCCCAGCTGCTTTTTGTATCTGGTCCCACTGAGTCCTGGGACTGTTCTGGGACAGAGGGGTTATAATTATTCTGACTCCGCAGAAGATGCAAATGAAGCGCAGAGGGTTAAGAAATCTGTCCTTGCGTGTACAGCTAGGATTAGAAAGCCTGGCTCTGGAAACTTCCCCACACTTGCTCTCGCTTCTACTCTATGATCACAATTCCTATTTTTGGATCTCATGATCCTGCAGAATTAACTTTATGCATGGAATCTTTGTGAGATTCCAGCGGAAGAAAGAAAGAGTGCTGTCCTGGAAGCGCGAGGCTGTTCCCGTACATCAGTCATAGGAATAGATGACGTAACCAGCTTGCTTTTTGGTCCTGGCCTTGGCAGACAGGAAACTCACAGGAAACTCGTGAGATTTAAAGCTCGTCATGACCCTTTTTCATGAACATTTTGTCCTCCTTTGCTCCATCCTGCCCTCGATGTTCTATTTTTATTTCAACGGCACTCTGGTTTATGCACCGGCCCAAAGGAGTGGGTGTTGTATCCGCTCAGCTATCAGGGGTAAGCTTCCAGGCATTAAGGGCAGAAAAGCCACAGTTTATCCCTCTTCTGGGTTTGCTGGTGGGAAAAGAGGCAAGCAAAGGCCTGCCCTGCGCCTTCCAGCTAAGCTCGGGCCCTGGCAACCTAAGCGTCAAAATGAAGATGTGTCCTGTTTATGCCTCTTATTTATTGTCTGCATCTGAACACCCACAGAGGGCTGCAACGGGGGTTTCACAGGAAACTGAAGCTTGTCATCTGATTGTTACTGCAGGCCTGACGTTGGCCTCTGTGGCTGGGTGGGGCCCTCGTGTGTGACTAGGTGGGAGGGGGCGCTGCAGCAGAAATGCGCTGGCAAGCTCTGTCTCAGGCTGGCACCCGCCGGTGCTGGTGCCCATGCCTCAGGGCTGTTCCCTCCTCGGGCGGGCATGTGCCCCAGTCCCACATGTTTGCATGGACCACGGTGCCAGCTGTAGGCCCCTGCCTGTCACTGCAGACTCACCTTAGGTTGAGAACTTAATGAAGCCTTTTCTGTCCCCTGTTGGTGGAGGCCAGGGAGGTCAGCCACAAATGGGTGGGTGGCTTCGGTATTCCTGCCACATAGGTCTTGACGGAGAGGCAAAGATCTGTGCAGAAAGGGAAAGAAATAAGGAATAGGACACTGAAGTTAGGTCAGGCCGGGACCGTCACCTTCACTTCCATTTGTCTGATGACGAAACAGGCTCAGCCGGGCCTTGGACGGGGGGAAGTGCCGCTTATTCTGGGGACGCAGGCGGTTGGGGTGCAGGTGGCACCTTTAGAAGCTGATGCAGCCAGGAACACCTCCTACTGTGGTGGGCTGTCTGGGGTCCCCTTCACCAGCAGGCCCGGCCTGCCTGACGCGAGGGGAGCTGGGGCCACAGAGGAGTCACATCTGCCCTTGTGTCTCATACACAGATGTCATCATGAGGATGGCGTGGACATGGCCCTTTGAGGTACACGGGTAGGACCCCAACTGAGGCAGTTGGTGGAGGGAGGGTGCGTCAAGGGGCCGTCTCCCTGGGCCAGAGAGGGGAGGGCAGGGGGGAAGAGCGCTCAGAGTGGCATTGGGACCCCTTCCTCCTGGGGTCTTTGCTTCTGCCCTGGATCTTCTCACGAGTCAGCCTTCACTGCCAGTGACTCTCACCGGCAAAGTTGTCACTTTGCACGAGGGACGGTGTCACCCTGTGCCTGTGGAGAGCAGTGCATTACGTGAGCAGAGACGTGGGAGTCTGTGAGTCCTGCCGGTAGGGCTGCCCTTGGGTAGGAGCCTAGCTTCTGGGATCCCAGTTTGGGCCAGAAGGGCCTCTCCCTGAGGCGATTGCGTTGGGGGCGCGTGGTGCCTGAGGACCCCAGGTGGGGAGAAACGAAGTGTGTGTTCTCCGGGGTCCCCACAGGGGCCGTAAATCCTGCTCAGCCATTGGTTCTGGCAGCGGACCCCGCCTCCCTGAGCTTCCGTTTCCCTCTTTGCTACCCCTAGGGTTGGGGTGAGGACACACACAGTGAAGGTGTCAAGGGCACGTCCTAGACCATCAGTGGCAAAATCCAGGAGCGAGCGGGCCCTGCATCTGCTGCTCACCTGCTTTCGGGCTACTCACCCTCATCGGAAGGCTCCGTTCTCGTCCCTGTTCGAGCAAGCTTGCTTACTGACTTTTCTCTTAAGAAACAATTTACTGTGCAACTGATACATACATGATCATTGTTGAAGGATTCTGCCAAATGCAAATAACCCCCCAACCCACAATTATACGGTCCTTGATAATCACACCATCCAGAAGTGTTCACAGTTAGCATTTCCTGTATATTCTGCGGGTTCTTTTACACATATTTTACAAAGAAAAAGAACCTGGGTAGCACATTATATATCCTCTTTCACTGTCAGTCAACAATATATTGGTTGCCAGAGGTGGAGCGCGGGCCCAAAATGGGTGAAGAGGGTCAAAAGGGAGAACTTCCAGTTACAAGATAAATAAGTACAGGGGATGTAATGTGCGGCGTGGTGACTGGAGTTAACAATACTGTACTTCGCATAGTTGTAAGTTGCTAAGAGGGTAGACCTTAAAGGTTCTCATCACAAGAAAAAATTCGTAACTGTGTGGTGATGGACGTTAACTAGACTTACTGTGGTGATCATTTCACAGTACATACAAATATCAAATCATTATGATATATACCTGAAACTAATGTAATGTTCTATGCCAATTATATCTCAATTAAAAAATATATTAACACCTCTCCATATCATGGATATCCACATACATCTTTTTAGTTACTATTAAAGTGAAAAAAAAACCTCACACTAGTCAAAATATTTAAATGAATAAATTCATTTAAAGAGACAGAAGTAGAATGGTGGTTGCCAGGGGCTGGAGGAGCGGGGAGGGGGAGTTGGTGTTTAATGAGGGCAGAGTTTCAGTTTGGGAAGGTGAAAAAGTTCTGGAGATGGATGGCGGTGGTGGCTGGACAGCGGCGTGAATGCGTGCAATGCCACTGAACTGTAGACTTTAAAATGATTAAGATGATACATTTCACGTTAAGTGTATTTTACCGCAATGAAGAAAACCAAATACGGTAGAACAACAAAAAAGTGTACATGGTGCGGAGTTGTGTTAAATGAAAACGGAAAGACTCCTGAACTACGCCCCTTACACCCGCTCTGGGCTGTTTAAGAGGTGACCCAGTATTTTAAAAATATGATCACAACACCACCCATGAAGTTCCCATCTTTTGAGCTCATTGGTTAACATGTGCTAGCTCCCTTAGTCTCATGGAAGTTATCCAAAGCAAACACAGCTGGGAGGCGAGGGAGCTGGTGTCAGGTCAGAGCCTGGACTCTGAACCGCTAAGCTCTGCTACTTCTTTTAGAAGATAGTTCCATTTAAAAGAACAGTATGTCAGTAAAGGAAACAAGGAAAAAGTCACCCACTGTCCCCCATTCGGCCTTCTGGTTACTTTTGTGCATTCCCTCTGGCCTTTCCTCACTTGCTCGTACCCTTTGTCCTGCTGTTCCTCAGTCGGGGGCCCCCCTGCAGAGGGGAGTAGGGATGCTGAGGACAGTGGCCATGTGAGTGGTTCTGCCGGACCGGATGACAGGGAAACCAGCCCCAGGTTTGAATCCCATCAGCTGTTTGACTCGGGACAAACCATTTTACCCGTCTGAGCCTCAATATGCTCAAAAATAAAATGCAGAGAATTCTGTCAACCATCAGAGGTTGTCAGGAAAATCAAATAAATCTGTGTCGTGCCGTGCACACTGGAGTGCCATTCGCTGAGGCGTTGCTAATATTGTTCTAGTCCCAAAGCTTGGGTTTGAGAAGCTTGGTCCCGTGCTTGGTCCCGTGGTGACGATCGGTTTTGTTGAGAGAGAGAGACACTGTTTACCTGTTGGAATAAATGCTCCTGGAGACTCAAAGGCTGGAAGCGTGTGTTTTGTCGCAGCCCCACCTGGTGCCCACGTGAGAGTGAGCGAGTGGGCCGGCCCTCCCTGGGCTTCAGTGCCCTCTGTGTTTTCGGTTCGCAAACATGGGTCCACCTCTGACCACCAGAGGGTGAAGGGCCTTGAATGCAGGGCTGTAGAATTTGGATTTGGTCTGGGAGGCAGTGGGGAGATAGGAGGGCTCACGTGAAGAGTGTGTGCCTTATCCTGCCAGTGGGGAGTCGTAAAGGCTTTAAGCAGGGAGGTGGTGAGGCCAGGTCTGTGTTTTAGCAAGATGCAGCCTGGGGAGGGCTCTGGAGGCCACTGGAGCTGCAGGCCGGGACCATCCTGGAGAGAGGATGGCAGTGGTGGGGGGAAGGGAGAGGAAGCAGGTTCACTCGTAACAGGCTCTGTGGAAGCTGGCGGAGACACACCCTCTGGCACCTTTGGGGTTTCCCAATTCAATGCAAAGAAGCAATTACTCTGGAAAAACAGGTGACCTCCACCCAGGCTCTTTCAGCCGGTCCTGCCTGACCAGGCTGTGTGATCTCAGACAAGCCACTTAACCTGCTCAGGCCTCAGGGTCCTCATCTCCACCAGGCTGCCGTGAGGGACCTGGGGAGGATTGCTTGCGCGCGGAGCTGGGCCTGGCCGGGCATTGTGCAGTGTCGGCTGGCGGTTGACGTGGCTGCTATTTTCAGGCTTCCCGTCTCTGAAACAGGGAAGGATGCACATGTCCCCACTGCTCTTGGAAGGGGAAGCTGGAGGACTGCCAGTACTTTTATATTTAGGGGCTCGACTTAGGGACTCAGCCGGGTGGGGATCTTTGACTTCCCCACGTGTTCAGGGAACCGTGTGGTCTGCAGAGGCCTTGCATGTCTGCACTCTCATTCCCCGCTCCCAACAGCCCTGTGAGGGAGGCAAGCAGATGTTATCATGTTATCATGATGATCATCTCTCTGTTTCATAGGTGAGGAAACAGGCTCAGAGAAGGAAAGTGACTTGTCTAAGGTCACACAGCAGGTAGGACTGGAAGCAGGTGTGTCTGACAGAGTGTCTCAGCTGGACCATTGTCGGGTCCAAGAGCTACACCTTACACATGGGGAGGCCGAGGCCCAGAGGGAAAAACAACTCTCGGGGGGCACATCGTGAACTTGAGGCTGAGGCAAGACTCTGATCAAGGTCTCTGATTTCTGGACCCAGCCTGTCGATGGCTAGCCCCCTTCATTGAATGATAATAGCTTTCTTTCTTCCCACCTCGTTTCAGGGAAATCAGTTCCTGAAATCAAGTCTTCCATCCCAGACTTCTTGGATACGGTGAAGCCAGGAAAGCCTTTGGCAGCTTCTGTAAGAAACGCTGATGATGAACACGAAACGGAGCAGCCCATGAGGCCAGCCACCTTTCCAGGCCCGGGTAATTTTAATTTAACTTAATTTTTTAATTTAAAGAAGATTTATTTAAGGAAATGTTTTATCTATAAAGACATTTAGTTCAGCATATAATAGCAAAAAATAGGAAACAACAAATGTGGATGGCAAAATTAACCACAGATGGTGGTGACAATAAAATCCTGCTGGCAATGATGTAGGTCTGTATACATACATGGAAATATGCTCACGATATACTGAGTTTAAAAAGTTAAAATGTCAGATGACAAAAGGATATATACCGTCTATTACCTCTTTTTTTTTTTTTTGGTTGCTCTGCACGGCATGTGGGATCTTAGTTACCCGACCAGGGATTGAACCCGTGACCCCTGCTGTGGAAACGTGGATTCCTAACCACTGGACCACAAGGGAATTCCCAGCGAGGTGTATTTTAATTGTTATTATTAATTTTTCTTTTTTTGGCTGTGCTGCACTGCTGGTGGGAATCTTAGTTCCCCAACCAGGGGTTGAACCCGTGACCCCTGCATTGGAAGCGCGGAGTCTTAACCACTGGACCGCCAGGGAAGTTTCCCATTTTTGTAAAAAGAAAACAACAAACTCAGTAACTGGGGGCTTTCTATGTGTCAGACACTGTTCTAAGCCCTTCAAGAAGTTGAGCTATTTAACCCTCAACTAACCGTATGAGTTCGGTATTGTTTTTCTCCCCGTTTGACAGATGAGGAAAACGAAGCACAGAGAGGTTAAACAGCCTGCCGAGGTCATATGCTCCGGAGCCCAGGTATTTTACCTGTGGTTCCGCAAGCCCCCAGCACAGGCATCTGAGCCATGTGATTTGAACGCTTATATCCTCAACCGCTGCACACACCCCTACCCCACAGCCTCTCGGCCCACTTCAGCTTTGTCTCCATCCCCTTGTGCCCAGGGAAGGGCTGGGGGACAGTTTGCCAAATGATGGAAGGACTCAGCCAGCGGGTAACTTCCCGAGGGGTACCCGCTCCTCATGCCGTCCTCCCCACCTCTCCCCCGGAGCCCCGCCCGCCTTCTGCTCTCCTGCAGCCTCATGAGTGGAAAGCTGGAGACCCCAAATCCATGAAACCTCCCAAATCCGTTGACGTGGCTCCCAAAGCCAGGGTCAGCGTCGGTGAGAGGCGCGTGCACGGGCTTTTGCATCAGGCGGACCCATATTTGAATTCCAGCTCTGCCCTTCCAGCAGGAGAATGACTTAGCCTCTCTGTACCTCATTTTCTTCATCTATAAAATGCGCATAATAATAGAAGAATAATTCCTAACCGCCTACATCATCGTGTGTGGTTAGGAATCATACACCTTGGTGTTGCCACCACGTAGGTGCTCATTAAACGTTAGCCGATATTAGGAACATTCCAGGCACCCCAGATATGTTGAGTCTGGAAAGTTAATCCTAGACCAAGGAGTCTAAATTATTTCCTGTGGCTAAAGAGTTTTAAAAAAAAAAAAAAAAGAGCAGAACTTTGATCAGCAATTAAAGATAAGGGGAAATGGTCCTAAAGCTAATATGATACTGATCGACGGCCAACGGGAAAGATAATAATAAAATAGGGAAATTCTAGGGGAGTGCTGGTGGAGCTGGAGGAGGTTACTGGTATAGCAGCTTCTTCAGAGGTTCCTTATTTAGGCTGCCGTGAAAACAAGCATCATTATGTCTCCGCCAGACTTTGCACCCTCCGCTTTCTTGAATGGCACTTGGGAGGACATGTGCCCAGACAGGTCAGGACAATAAATAGAATCTGTAGACAGAGACAGGAAGTTGACTGTCTATCTTTGCCCAAACTAAAAATAAGGGCATCATCATTAATTTCATCAGATAACTCAAAGCCAGTCTTTTCTTGGGAAAACCCAAGGTTCCATTGGGCCCAGAGTTCCAGCTGAGTATCTCGTAGGAGTGGAGAACGTGGAGGCAGAGGTGGCTGGGGAGGAGGGCACACACAGGGAGGAATGGTGCCGCCTGTCACTGAATCAGCCTGACCACCCAGGGAGGGGGCTCTTGATAGCTGGGGAAGGAGACATAGCCTGCCAGAGCTCCATGGCTGAGCAAGCGGTGGGACTGGGATTCAGCTCAGGTGAATTGTTCCAGAGCCCACATCCTAACCTCTGTAGTGGGGAGAGACATGGAGAAGGAAAATACACGAGCAGATGAGCCATGGACAGGTTCTAAGCACCTCCTTAAACAGATTCTCAAAGCTAGATTTCAGATAAAAGGGCTCTGGGGCTTCCCTGGTGGCACAGTGGTTGGGAGTCCGCCTGCCGATGCAGGGGACACGGTTTTGTGCCCCGGCCTGGGAAGATCCCACATGCCGCGGAGCGGCTGGACCCGTGAGCCGTGGCCGCTGAGCCTGCGCGTCCGGAGTCTGTGCTCCGCAACGGAAGAGGCCACAGCAGTGAGAGGCCCGCGTACCGCAAAAACAAAAACAAAAACAGATAAAAGGGCTCTGAGTGGCTGAAATAACTGTTGCAAAGCCTTACCTATGGGAGAGGCCATCGTCTGTCCATCAGAATTGATTTAATCTACACATAGTTTTACCAGCCTTGGTACCCCACATATACCAGAGACTGATCTTTGTGCTTTATGTCATGTCTTTTAATCTGGACAAGAACTCTACAAAGAATGGACTATTTCTGTGTTTTTTGGGGTTTTTTCTACATGTGAGAAAGCTAAAGAAAGGAAGCACAACCCACCCAAGGTCAAATCTTTAGTAATGACAGAGCCAGGACTTGAGCTCAGTTCTGTCTGCTACCAAGAAAGAGATGGGGAAGCTGTAGAGGCCGACCCACTGCCAGCCACAGGGCAGGATCCAGAAAACCCCGAATGAGATGCAGAAACATTGCGTGCTCTTTGTTCCTGCCTGCAGTGACGCAACTCAGCAGGGCAAGAGTTGGTGTATTCTGCTTGAGAAAGCAAACGTTCTGGAAAGATTTCTGTGGGAAATGGCACCGGGAAGGGTTAACTCTTAGTGTTTTGGAAATGACATTTGTGTAGACCACTGTCTTCCCTGGCCCAGGCCTTCCATGAGTGGAAGCAAGGGCTAGTTCTTATCTGATTTCTCAGCCTTGCGGTATTGGTTCCAATTCCACTCCCTCCCCCCCGCTGCCCCTCCGCAAACCACAGGGATAAATAGACTCAACCACCCCTAGTAGCCCTCCTGTGTCACAAGAGCAGACCTCAGCGATCCCCCCCCACTGAGAGGCCTGGTGCAGCCCCCAGAGCAAAAACCCCAGGCATCAGTCAGACCAGAGAATCATGGCTGTGTGAGGCTAGTGCTGACCCTGGCCTCGCTGGGCAGAGGGAGAGGTTGAGGGACCGTGTGTGCAGCCTGCTCTGAGGTCAGCCCTGGGGCGGGGAGAGCAGATAGAGCAGAACTCCAGGAAAGAGGCGAGAGGGAAGTCAAGTTGGCCTGGAACAGCAGTTCCCAGAGTGTAGAGTGTCTGTCCCCAGTGGTACATGGAACACGGGTTTTAGGCAGAGAATATATCACATGCACAAAACCTAGGGATTTCAAGGCTGAATATGTAATACGTGAACTGGAGTGGATTGAAAGAAAACATCAAGTAACTCACTGTGAAGCAGCACAGACACACGGCCCACACCTAGGAGATGGATGACTGTGACCACAGTTTGGGTGACTCAGGCCAAGGGTATTGAGCTGAGCCCAAGAGAAGACAGGCAGGGCAAGGGCAGAGGTCTCCACCTCTGGAGCAGCAGTGGCCAGGAGCCTTACTGCAAGGCAGTCTCCCCTCCGCACCCAGTCACCAGGGGTGGGGAGTCGGGGTGGAAGCAGCCTCGGGAAGCACGGCCTGGGTGCATGTGGACGCGCGGATGGATTTAAGTGAACAGCTGGGCTCTGGTCGGTTACAGGGCTGCCAGCTGGTCTGTAGCACGTTGCTGGTTTTAGTTATTTTGTTTTTTATTTTACCTTTTAATTTTTTTAATTAGAGTACAGCTGATTTACAATGTTGTGTTGGTTTTAGGTATACAGCAAAGTGATTCAGTTTTATATATATATATATATATATATATATATATATATTCTTTTACAGATTCTTTTCCCTACAGGTTATTACAAAATATTGAGTATAGTTCCCTGGGCTCTACAGTAGATCCTTGTTGGTTATCTATTTTATATATAGTAGGGTGTATCTGTTAATCCCAAACTCCTAATTTATCTCTCCCTCACCCTTTCCCCTTTGGTAACCATAAGTTTGTTTTCTATGTCTCTGGGTCTATTGCTGTTTTGTATGTAAGTTCATTTGTATCACTTTTTTTAGATTCTACATGTAAGTGATATATGCTATTTGTCTGCCTGGCTTACTTCACTTAGTATGATAATCTCTAGGTCCATTCGTGTTGCTGCAAATGGCATTATGTCAATTTTTTTTTATGGCTGAGTAATATTCTGCTGTATAAATATGCCACATCTTCTTTATCCATTTATTCTGGTTTTATTTTTTCCTTTTTTTGCCAAAGGTTTAATTCCCGTGTCTGAGCTATAGCTCTTATCCTGAAGCTCAGTTTATATATTTAAAAAATGTTTTTGGCTGCGTTGGGTCTTTGTTGCTGTGCGCAGGCTTTTCTCTAATTGCGCCAGCGGGGGCTACTCTTCGTTGAGGTGCACGGGCTTCTCATTGCGGTGGCTTCTCTTGTTGCGGAGCTCTGGGCTCTAGGCACGCGGGCTTCAGTAGTTGCGGCATGTGGGCTCAGTAGTTGTGGCGCACGGGTTTAGTTGCTACGTGGTATATGGGATCTTCCCGGATCAGGGATCGAACCCATCAGGGATCGAACCCGTGTCCCTCTGCATTGACAGGCGGATTCTTAACCACTGCGCCACCGGGGAAGTCCAAAGGTCAGTTTAAGTTGTAGTGCAGTGAGAGACAAAGAGGGTGTGTGTGAATGTGTGTGCGCACCTGTGTATTTTGGGGAGGGGTGTTTGTTGTTAGTACCCCATTCTGGGGGTTGCTGGTGCAGTGTGGGTGTACCAGCACGGTACCTTCTCAAGTGTAGTCCTTTCAAATATCGCCAATGCTGGAAAATGTGAAAAAAAGAAAACAAACAAACAAACAAAAGACTCTAGAAGCAGCAGACAATGCAGGGAGAGAGGCTTAGGGGGGCCCCCCTCCTCTGAGAGGATGAAAGAGCCTCAGGCTTTCTGTCAGGTGAGTTTTGTTTTCTCAGCTGCCTCGGTTAGTAGTTTTGGAAGGCTGATTCTAGCTTCACCATGGTGCTGTTTTCAGTATTCTGAGTTAATGTTTTCTATGGTCAAAGGTCCACATTAATCACTCCTTTCTTGATGAGGTAAGCCAGAAATACTTGAAACAGGTGGATTTGGCCAGCAACCCTTGGGTCAAAGTCAGTTTCCCTTGGAAGGGCCGGCCCCCTGTTACTCAGAGGCCAGCCCTGCAGTAGGGCCACTTGGGTGTTTCCAACGGTGACATCTGAAGCTTCAGGCTGCTGGTCAGGTCCACTTTCATGTGGGTCAGCTACGTGGCCTGTCTTGTTCCCGGCCTGCACCTGCTCTGACCTGCAGACCCCAGACTGCCCCATTAGCCTTCAGATTAATCTTCACGTGGTGCCTGGTGAGGACACGTCAGCCTCTTTAACCTGACTTTTCCCTGACCCTGAGCTACTCTTCAAGCCGCACCTCTCTTGTGAATCTTCTACATTCACTAAGGGATTAAGAGCACAGGCTCTGGAGCCACTGACTGGGTGCCCTTGGAAAGGTTGGGTCACCCCTCCGTGTCTCAGTTTCACCACCTGTAAAAAATAGATGATACTGGCATCTCTCTCCTGGGGCTATTATGAGCGTGAAATGAGTTAGCTTAGGGAAGCATTGGGAATGCTGTCAGTGTTTGCTAACTAAGCGTGCCCGGAATGTTTACTGCTCGCCTGGGCTTTCCTGCTGCCACACCTCCTCGTGGGCCGGTTCCACGGCCTCGGTGCCCTCCCTACGTCATAGCTACTTGTTGCAAATGTTTTCCCCTTTTTGAAGCTCGGTCAAGTGTTCCTTCCTCTGTGAAGGCCTCCTTGATCTCCCAACCCACTAAGGCAGGCTTCTCCTGCCTCTGCCCCGGGAGGCTGGTTATTGCCATTCCTGCTGCCGTGGAGGTTTCTGGAGGGCAGGCTCTGTAGCTAATGCACCTGTGTCCTTCTCTGCTGCTTTTGTGGGAGGTGGGACAGTGTAGGGGTTAGAAGGCCCAAGGATCTCCATTTGAAGGCCGACTCTGCCACTTACTGTCAGCGTGGCCCTGGGCAAGTGGCCGCCTCCAGTGCTTCCCTTTCTCCACCTGTCACACGGGGACTTTGTATAGGACCAACCCACAGGGCTGTCATAAGGCTTCCACGGGGTAACGCTCGAGCAGCGGGTAGGCTGGCGCCTGTGGTGTCAGGAAATGGCAGCTGTCATCACTGACAGTAAAATGTTTGTGGAGTGAATGAGAGACTGACTGGGTCTGGGGACCAGGCAGGGACCCATCCCTCCTTCCTCCAGTGGCTGTGGCCTGACCCACTGTCCCTCCTTTCCAGGGCCTGCTCCAGCCAGAGCCAGCCCCTGGGGCCCTGCTGAAGATGCCTCTCCTTCCGTAAACACCGACCTGCCAGCCTCATCCGATTCAAAGGTAAAGCCTCTGCCCCCCAGCAGTAGCTCCCAGCTGTGACCCTCTCTCAGAAATGCAACGTGTTTATTCCTCGGGAACAGTTTGGGGGTTAGGGGTCAGGGTGAAGGGGAGAAACGAGGCCCATTGAATTGCTCTGAGCTTCTAAGACTCTCAGTGCTGGCCCTCAGTAAATCAGGGGCGGGGAGAGGGTGCCCTCTAGTTTTTAATGAGCTTTTCCGTTATTTGTATTTAAATGAGAGCTGATAATTGGCATCTTCCTCCTCCCAAAATATCTTGGTTGCAGTAGTCAAAATGCCTCCCCTTCAACCTTTTTTCAACACAAAATATATTGGAGTTATCCTGAATTTTTAATGATTTGGGTCCAGGGTCACAAGTGACTTCTGTGAATCTTAAGCATTTTTGCCTTTCTAGGCCCTTTCTTTCATTTAAAAATATTACTTAAAATTATACTTTACGACTGCAACGGTATAAAGATGAACATAATCCAAGTTGGATTAAAAATTAAAACATTTTCTTCAACTTGAAAAGTTCATTTTTGTTCATCAGACTTCGAAAGAAATTACGTTAAGATGTTTTCGTGGGCCCCTAAAGGTGTCCTGGGCAGAGTGCCTGGCAGGGAAGCCAGTGCTACATGGGTCTGGTTAGTGGAGCTCTTGCATAAAAGAGACTGTCACTTAAGCAGGCTTATTTATTTTTTAATAATTAATCATTTTCAAAGATGATTTAGTAATTGGAAGAATGATCATGGTATAACGTTTAGAGAAAACACTGGAAATCAAAACGGTGGGTGCGGCATGGTCCCAATTTTTAAAAAGACATTCTCGTGTATCTAACTGACAAGAATTACACTAAACTTTAATAGCAGTTGAGTGGATAATGAGATCATGTATAATTAGCTCCCCTCTAATGATCTAAAACTGTTTATAAGAGCACATATAACTTAAAAAAAAATGGAAGTTTATGTACACCTATTTTTAAGAAGAAAAGGGATTGATGCCGAGCTGCTTTTCTTAGGCTTACACAGGTTATGTGAACCTGTGTCCTGCTTCCCGGCATGTATACCGTGTGCAGGACCGGGGACACAAGCCCAGCCATTGACCCGCCGTGTAAACTCACTTCAGTTCTTTGACCCCCTTGGTGCTCACCTTTGTAAACTGGGGAAAAAAAAAAAAAAGGAAACCTCCACCATGGGCCGGGAATACTCACATTTTAGTTAATCTTCAAAATTACCCTCCAGGGTATTATGGTTATCTTTATTTTTGCTGATGAGGAAATGAAGGCTCAGAGAGGTTAAGCAACTTGTCCAAGGTCACGGAGCAAGTTAGAAGGAGAGCTGGGATCTGTCCTTTTTGCCATCCCTCCTCACTGGATGAGATGATCCCCTTCACCCCTCAGCTCTGCTGTTCTAAGAGTCCCTGAGGTAGTAGGGAAAACAGTATTTTCCATATTAATTCCATATTAATCTCAGTCTCTTCTCTCTGAATTCCCAGGATTTCAGCACCTCCATTCCTAAGCAGGAGACACTTTTGAGCCTGGCTGATGACAGCCTTTTCTGGAGTGAGGTGGACGTGGTCCAGGCAACTGATAACTTCAACCCAAACCACAAAATCAGTGAGGGGACCTTTGCTGACATCTACAGAGGGCAAAGGCTCGGCACTCCATTCATCTTCAAGAAGCTCAGAGAGGTGGGCACTTATTGGTTTCCAGTAAGGAGTGGAGACTACATGGTGAGGCTAGATTTTCATGTTTCAGTGTCTTTTCCCACAGGTGCCCTGTTCAGGTCCAGGATCAATGGAAAAATTCTTCCAGGTAGAGGTACAAATTTGTCGTAGGTAAGCCTCCCATTTGGAAAATACTTTGATAGTGATGACCGCTAACCTGTATATAGTGCTTCCTATGTGGCAGGCACGTTTTAAGCATTCTCTTTATGTAAGCTCATTTAATCCTCACAAGACCCCTGTAACATGGCTACTGTTTTCACATTATTTTACACATGGGCAAATTGAGGCACAGAGACGTTAAGTGTCTTGTCCAAGATCGCACAGCTAGTAAGTGGCAGAGCTGGAATGTGGTTGGTTGAAGTAAAGTGAGCCTCCCCGTCACAGAGCTTGGTGGGGGGGACTGGGAAAGAGAGGGGGAGGACATTTGGATACCTGGACACTTACCTTGGCTCTGCCGTCATTGCCTGATGGATTGAACACGCACATACTGGACCCCTGCAGTGTGCTGGACACCAGCTGTCATTCAACCTGGCAAGTCACTGTCTGAGTTCCTCTGCCAGTGTGTAGCCTTGGGCAGTGTGTGATGATTGTGGAGTATTTTAAGAAATAAAGAAAATTATAAAGAGGAAAATAGAAATCACCAATTTTCCATAGCACCTATAAGTAACTACTACGGTATTCAGATTTTGATATATTTTCTTTAATCCTTTCTCTCTTCATACATATGCATGACTACACACACACGCACGCGTGCGCATGCACACATATATACACACACACTTATCCACACACAGACACACTTAATGGAAATGGGAAATCTGATTCCCTTTCCACCTTGGCATAGTGCCTTCCTGGAGTCGGTAGTCACTTCTTCATTCATTGATTTGGCAAATGTGAGTCGTCAGTCAGGGCCTTTCTTTGTTCTAGGGAGTGCAGACATGAAGAATACACAGCCAGTGGGGAGTCCAGTGGGGAGAGTGAAGTGTAAATAACTCTACTGAGTGTGAAAATTGTGCAGTAGGATGGCCTGGGGGGAGTGGAGGGGGGCCAAGGGATCAGGCAGGAGGCCGTTGCAACAGTGCTGGGGAGGGTTCATTGGGGTCGGACCCAAGGCAGAGGAGGGGAGAATGAAGGGGGTGTATTGAAAGCTATGTATGACAGTGAACAGTGACTAATCAGATGGGGGAGGTAAGGAGGTTTCTAGGAAACTGGATGGATGGTGGTGCCCTTGGTTGAGAAAATAACTGTGGGCAGAGAAGCAGGTTTGGAACTTGTTGAGTCTAGGTTGTTCACCTGGAACATTGGGATGCAATTTGACAGTCAGTTCTGGTGTGTGGGATGTGCCTGGAGATGAGAGATTTGGGGGTGTTCCTCAAAGAGGTGAGAGATTCCTGGTGGAGAAGCTTATAAAACAAGATGATGAGCCCAGCCAGGGAGATTCAAGTTTCAGGGGAAGGCAAAGGAGGAGGGTCTTAGTGGAAAAGGCCAAGAAAGAGCAGTCAGAGAGGTGGGAAGAGGGTCAAGAGGGAACAGTGACTCGGAACCCACCAGAAGAGGATTTCGGGGAAGAACCCGAATCCTGGGAGTCAAACAGACCTGCTATCTGGTCCTGGCTTCAGTGTTTGCTAGTTGCGACCTTGGGCAAGTTCCTTAACCTCTAAGCCTCTGTTTCTGGAAGACGGGTGGTTAGGGTGTCATGTACTTTGAGTTACTTGATTTTAAGCTCCTTGAGGGCATGCAGTTGTCATCTCTACCCTGTTGCTGGGCTCTCAGGGTTTAGAGCATTCAGTACCTGGGAGGTTACTCGTGGCCTCAGGGGGTGGAGAGGGCAGAAGAGGTTTAGGAGGTAGGAAATGGAGCAGTCTTTGATTATTCTTTCTGTCTGACTCCTCATCCCTGTACTGATGTCTGATTTCAGATGCTGCCACCCCAATGTCTTACCTCTGCTGGGCCTCTGCACTGGAGAACAGTTTTACAGCTTGATCTACCCGTACATGGCAAATGGTTCTTTACAGGACAGACTCCAGGGTCAGGTAAGGGGCTCGGTCATGGTCAAAGAACAGGATTAGGCAGTACCCAGTTGGAGAATCACGGTTAAGGACTTTTAGGAGTCCAGAGGGGAAAGGGGCCTTCGAGAGACCCTTCGAGAAGAGGAGGTGGGCCAAGATAGATAAGATCTGGCTAAACATCTTCAGGTAAAAACCTATTTAAAATGTTTTTTGACAAGAGGCACTTAAGTCAAGAGCAAGACAAAGGTACCCCATAGTGCTATATTATTCAACATTGTTCTGAAGGTGCTAGCCAATGCAATAGGACAAGAAGAAGAATTAACTGAGTATGGAAATTGGAGGGAAATTTTTATTAAAAAATGCTATTCTAGTTAATTCCTATTTGCTCGTGAATTTATGGAATATTTCAGAAAAGATACAAGAAACTGGTGCCTTGACTGCCTCTGGGGAGAACTATGTAGATGGAGCATAGGTTGGAAGAGAAACTTTACTCCACACCCTTTTGACCTTTTGCAGGTCATACTATGTGAGTGCTGAATCTATTAAAATTACCATTTTTAAGACAAGCCTCCTTCCCATAAAATTCTCAAACAGAGGGTAAAAAGTCATTCTGCAACAGAATTATTGCTTCCCTTGTCAGGGACCAGACGAAGCAGTTATTCATGGTGTAATAATGATTGGTAGCTTTGCTGAACTCTCACTGTGTGCAAGACACCTTGGTAATGGCTTTACACATCTCCTTCGGACCTTGCCACAGCCCTGGAGGTTTCCCCCATTTTCAAAAAGAGGAGTCTCTGGCACAGAGAGGCAAAGTGACTTACCCAAAGGGACACAGCTGACACGTATCAGGGCTAGAGTTTAAACTGGGTTTGTGTGGCTCCAGACTCCAGAGTTTTTTAGAAGAAATCCATTAGCAAGGCCAGTTCTTAGAGGCTGTGGGACCTAAGAGACGACCTAAAACATAAGAGGTGATTTTGCTTGGACATTCAGTGGCAGGTAGGGGAAGGTAGGGGGCTTTAGACCACCGATAATCCCCATCAGCTCTTGTGAGATCTCCCCAAATACTTATAAAATCAGCCCATGTGCTTGGTGTGCCAACACAAGCTCCCTAGCTCCTCTCCCAACCAGCCCCTCCTAGAGAAGAATTCCAGAGCTGCCACATGATAGTCATGGTAAAAATAACTTCTGTTTTTTGAGCACCCACTGTGTAACAGGCACTGTGCTAGGGGCATACCATTCACTCTTTTGAATCCTTACAACAACCCTAAAGCATAGGGATTAACATTTCTATTTTATATCTGATGAAGCAGAGGCTCAGAGACGTTGAGTGTCTTTTCCAAAGTCACACAGCTAGTGCATGTCTGAGCTGGGACTTATACCTAGATGTGTCTGATGTCAAAACCGGTACCCTGCCAGTAAACCATGCTGGCCGAGCCCTGTTGCAGAGGACATGAGGGCTGGAGGAGAGACAGGAGCCCAGGACCCTGCCACTGGGACTTTACAAAGGCATATGTGTGACTGTTTTCTCCTCCTTCTCTTTCTCTTAGGGTGGCTCGGACCCGCTCCTCTGGCCCCAGCGTGTCGTCATCTGCTCAGGGCTGCTTCACGCCGTGGAGCATCTGCATGGCCTGGAGATCATCCATGGCAACGTCAAGAGGTGAGAGAGGTGGGCTGGCCCCGCCCAGGGCTGGGCTACAGGGATGTGATGTCGCACACTCCTGGGTCCCATTCCTCTCCCTCTGTCTCTCTTCTCTTTCACTTTCTCTCCCTTCCTTGCCTCTCTTGGGGCTCTTCTTTCTTTGTTATACCCTCGAACATCAGTGTTTCTGGGTTGTACTCTGTCCCTGATTGCTGTCAGCATGAACTGCCTGTCTCCACGTTTGTCTTCCCCTAACAGGTATTTCCCCCAGAAGCTTGTTGGCATTTCCCCAACAAGCCCTCCACTCGGCTGCTGTACTTCACTCGCCCTGCAGCAGCTGGTCTGGATCAGGCCCTTGAGCTGTGGGCCGTGTCTGCCAGGCTCCCTGGGCTTCGGAGCTCCTTGCTCAGGCTCTTTGCGGAGACCCGTCCTTTTTTTTTTTAATTAATTAATTAATTTTTGGCTGCGTTGGGTCTTCGTTGCTGCACGCAGGCTTTCTCTAGTTGCGGCGAGCGGGGGCTACCCTTCATTGTGGTGCGCGGGCTTCTCGTTGTGGTGGCTTCATCTTGTTGCGGAGCACGGGCTCTAGGAGCGAGGGCTTCAGTAGTTGTGGCACAGGGGCTCAGTAGTTGTGGCATGCAGGCTCAGCAGTTGTGGCTCGTGGGCTCAGTAGTTGTCGCTCGCGGGCTCTAGAGCGCAGGCTCGGTAGTTGTGGCTCACGGGCTTAGTTGCTCCGCGGCATGTGGGATCTTCCCGGATCGGGGCTCGAACCCGTGTCCCCTGCATTGGCAGGCGGATTCTTAACCACCGCGCCACCAGGGAAGTCCTGGAGACCCGTTCTTGCTTGTGCATCTGTTGTCACAGATACTGTGATGCAAGTTAGGTGTGTACCCCAGCATATCAGTAACGTGCTCCCAAGACTGGAAGCATGGAGAGGGATTCCAGAAGATACCAGAAGAGCTGGCAAAACTGAACTCGAAACCATAGAATTCATACTTCCTCAGAGTTCTCTCCCCATTTGGCAAGTGGAAGCCCTTTCCTCTTTTCTCCCCCCTGATTTTTATTTGATTGCACAAACAATTGTAATAGCAAGAAAGGAAATGAAAGGGCAGGTGGTCATCCTGGCCCTGCTGCCCTCACTCACCAGCTGGCCGCCACTTTTCTGCGTTTTTTCCCACCCCTGCCCACACAGACATCTCAGCCCTAAGATAGCACCGTTACCCGTTTACCAATTCATATTCTCTTTTTCCCCATGAGTTAAACATGGTAAACATTTCCCCACATTGCCTGTCATCATTTTTCATGACTTCTTAGTCTTCCATTGAAGGTATTTGCCCATAATTTACATAAAAACTCCTAATAGTGGATATTGGAATTGGCGTCTACTTTTTATGACAAAACCAAAGGCTTTATTGAAAGGGGGCGCTTGAGCGGAGAGCAGCAGGGTAAGGGAACCTAGGAGAACTGCTCTCTGTGTCTACTTTTTAAAAACCATTTGGGGTTAGTTTGAATATTTCTATACTTGAAACTTAGCTTTTAAAAATTTTTAATTTTTCCTCTGGAGTACTTTCTGAGAGTGTTCATTCCCACGGTCCAAGAATTTTTTTTTTCTTTTCTCTGTACGCGGGCCTCTCCTCACAGGCTCCGGACGCGCAGGCTCAGCGGCCATGGCTCACGGGCCCAGCTGCTCCGCGGCATGTGGGATCTTCCCGGACCGGGGCACGAACCCGCGTCCCCTACATCAGCAGGCGGACTCTCAACCGCTGCGCCACCAGGGAAGCCCTCCAAGAATATTTTTCTTGCTCTTCTTATTCCCCGTGATCTGGGCAGGTTCAGTCCCAAAGGATGCTGGCATTTAGACGTGAGTCAGCTGGGCCAGAGCTGGGGGTTGGAGCAGCTTCTGAAGAGATGGAGGCGGCACAGCCTCTGGGCTTGGCAGGCTGAGGTTGATCCGGGCTGACATCCATGGGGATCAGGATGGCTGCACCTGTCTGGTCACCAAATGCCATTTCTGGGACAGCAGGACTAATCTTAGCTCCATCCCCATTTGCTGGTGGAGGTGGGCTCCCAATCCCCACCCCCCGTCAAGACTGGCTTATAAACTTGTTGAGGGTCTTCAGTGACCCTAACTTGCTGGCACTGCTCACTCCTAAGCTGTTTTCCAAAAGGGTTTCCATGGCAACCTCTTCTTGTCTACCTCAAAACAAGAGGGTTCTCTCTGCCTTCTTTCCCACAGCTCCAATGTCTTGCTAGACCAAAACTTCACCCCCAAGCTGGCTCATGCGATGGCTCACTGGTGTCCTGTCAACAAAAAGTCAAAATACACGACGATGAAGACCCGCCTTTTCCAGGCCTCCACTGCATACCTTCCAGAAGATTTCATCAGGGTGGGGCAGCTGACAAAGCGAGTGGACATATTCGGCTGTGGAATAGTAAGAGCTTCCCTCTCTGCTCAGATCTGGGCCCGTACACATTTGTCCTTCCCATGGCTCCTTTGTAAGCACATAATAGAGGCTCTTAGAAATGTTCCACCAAGTACAGCAGGGGTTGGCAAACTATGGCACACAGGTCAGAACCAGTCCAATGGCCTATTTTCTACGGCCTATAATTAAGACTAGTTTTTACATTTATAAAAGATTGAATAATAACAGCAACAACAACAATCATAATAAAGGAAGATGTGACAGAGATTGTTTGTGGCTCACAAAACCGAAAATATTTACGATCTAGCCTGTTACAGAAAAAGTTTGCCAACCCTTGAAGTAAAGGCCCCCTGCCCCATGAGTGTCCAGATTCCAATAGGCTAAAGGTACCTCCTGACTTCCCTGATTCGCATCCAGCCAGCCATCTAATTATCTATCCAGTTGTCTGTTTGTTCTTGTTTGTTCGTCCATCTGTTTTGTCCATCTGTCCATCCGTCCATCAGTCCAGTTGTTATCCAACCATTCATCGGCAACAGCCACCCATCCATTCAGTATCTATCTACCCATCCAACCTCTGTCCTTGTCACCACTGCTGTCCTTCAGTACTGTGTGTCAGGCACTTGGAATGTAAATGTAACTAAAACACAATCCCTCCCCCAGGAGTTCATGGTCTGAGTGTAGCAGTCTCCAAAGAATACCAATTCCCTGAGATCTCAATAGGTTTGATGTGTTTAAAGGGTTTTGATGTGTTTAAGTAGGTTTGAGAAATGCTGGGTTGAGCAAGGTTAAGCAGGAAAAAAAAAAGTTACCACAAAATTAACAAGAGCCTTTCATATGGTAAATAGCCTTTAATCTGGTAATTGTGAATTCACCACCACCCAGCAATGGTATGGAGGTGGGCTCCCAATCTCCACCCCCCATCAGGACTGGCTTATAAACTTGTTGAGGGTCTTCAGTGACCCTAACTTGCTGGCACTGCTCACTCCTAAGCTGTTTTCTGAAAGGGTCTCCATGGCAACCTCTTCCCAAAATGTTTCCCAAATTCCCTTGACTATGGAGCCTTGTTTTCTTAGTATCTCTAAGCATCAGACACCTGTGGATCTTGGTCTGGGAAATGCTGGCTGAGAAAAGTGACAGTCGCTGGCTGACCTCTGCCAGGAGCCAACAGCTGCACCTTGGACCTTGCCTTCTCTCTTCCTCTCCAGCCTTAAACTCTATACTTCCTCTCTTTGACCACAGTCTGTCCATCTACCTCTCCCACTAATGCCCTTCCTCTGAGCCACTTTCTGCCCTCAGCCCAGCCTCCACATACCAGATTCTGCTTCCCTCTGTCTCCCAGCCCATCGACCCTTCTGGTTTACTTGTCCCCCAATTCCCTCCCGCCTCCCCCTCCTCGCCCCCATTAGCCCCACTGCGAGGGGCTCAGTGAAGCTCAGCAGGGCCAGCCCAAGCTCCTGCTCCTTTAAGAACCAGTGGAACTGAAGCCCAAGGCTGCCAGGCACTTATAAGGTAGAGCTTAAGAGCATGGGTTTGAGTCCCAGCTCAGTTACTTTCAGCTGTGTGACCTAGGGTGTCACCTATAACTCTGGGCCTCAGTTTTGTCCTCTGGAAAATGGGGGTATTCATACATATGGAGATTAATAAGGTAACATATATAAACTGGTTAGCAGAGTATGTTGCATAGATCAACATGATTATTATTATTGTGGTTACCGTTATTCTTCCTACCTTCACACCCTCACTCTTTTTTTTTTTTTTTTTTTTTTTGCGGTACGCGGGCCTCTCACTGCTGTGGCCTCTCCCGTTGCGGAGCACAGGCTCCGGACGCGCAGGCTCAGCGGCCATGGCTCACGGGCCCAGCTGCTCCGCGGCATGTGGGATCTTCCCGGACCAGGGCACGAACCCGCGTCCCCTGCATGGGCAGGCGGACTCCCAACCACTGCGCCACCAGGGAAGCCCCACACCCTCACTCTTGATTTCTGTTTACTCTTGACTTTTTAACTCAGCTCCTGATGCAACAATTGACTTTCCTATTCACTCATTCATTCATTCAGCGAGTGCCTACTGGCTCCCTTCAGTCTTTTTCTCAGCCCTGCCACTGATGGATGGTACGATTTTGAACTTTGGTTCTTGTTGTGGGGAACACTGCATTTCTCTGTGTGTTTTTTTTCTTGATTTATTTTTTTATTGACGTATAGTTGATTTACAGCATTATGGTCATTTCTGCTGTACAGCACAGTGACTCAGTTATACACATATATACATTCTTTTTTATATTCTTTTCCATTGTGGTTTATCCCAGAATATTGAATATAGTTCTCCGTGCTATACCGTAGTAGGTCAGTGTTCTTTTTGATGAGCGCTAAGTAACCTCTGTAAAAGGCCTGGCACAGGGCCTGCCATGTGGAAGAGGCAGAGGAAATGTCTGTCTATTTATTTCCTCTTATTCTTCCCTCCTGCCTTGGCAGGACCCCAGCCGGAGTCCCTTTTCCATGGGCTCCTCCGCCAGCTGCAGGGGTGCCCTCTGCTGCCCCCTCCTGGCCAGTGCCAGTCTGTTAGTAACCCTGCAGGCCCTTTCTGGGTGGAGGAGTTCTTGGCAGTGATGTGACCTTATTCTGACTTTGAGAGAAGTTGTGGGAGGGAGATTTGACACTAAGATGGAGTACCCACTGCCTCATATTTACAACCACTAGATCACCACGTACCACATAAGGGTACAGGCTCAGATGCGGCGTGTGGGATCTTAGTTCCCTGACCATGGATTGAACCCACAGCCCCCTGCAGTGGAAGCGCTGAGTCTAAACCACTGGACCGCCAGGGAAGTCCCCAGATTTTAGTTTCTTGCCCAAAGATCACCAAAGCATGTAAGGAACAGAGTCAGAATTTGAACCCAGGTCTGTCTGACTAGGGACCCCTTAGCCAGTGTGCTGTTATCTCTGCTGAAGTTCTGTTCAAAGCAGGTTTCCCATTTATTAAGACACAGATCACAGTTTGTCAATTTTGTGGTGGCTTACACTGGTTCAGGGCTGTGCTCCTTTCTTAAATGGATGTATTAATGAACAAATAATGTAAATAAAGGCCTGTGGATGAAACGTGCTATAGATCCTGCCGAGATTTTCTGTCTAGAATAGGTGTCTGCACATGGATTCCTCCTTTTCTTGAGATTAACATAGCAGTGCCTGCTTACCGTTCCTGATGGGTTTTAAATGAAAATATCTTTCGTATATATAGTGTGTGTATGTATATGTATGTGTGTATACAGATAGATGTATATATGTATATATATATAGAGAGAGGTGTGTGTGTGTGTGTGTATCTTGTCTATCTATCTGATGGTAATACACACACATTTGGTTTTCATCCTCCCTACCTTGCTATCAATTAACTTAAACCTTCTCCTAGTAGCTGGGTGGTGTGTTTAGCTGGAGGAGGTGTTTAGTGATAATCCCACGTTCCAGATTTTGGGCAAGTGTCTGTGCTGGCAGATGGCAGAGCCAGGCCTGGAGCTCAGAATTTGTTCCTGAGAAGAACTTCTTTCTTGGCCAGAAGCTCCTGGGTGAACTTGTGCATGTGTGTGTGAACCGTGCTAACTCCGTGTTCTCACAGGTGTTAGCTGAGGTCCTCACTGGCATCCCCGCGATGGACGACAACCGGAGCCCGGTTTACTTGGTAAGGGAACCAGTCACTTCTTTCTCACAGCTATGAGGGGTCAAGGGGTGGGGAGGCCAGGGACCTCCACTGTACCCATTTTACAGATGCTAACGAGGCCTCAGTCCAGGGTTTGATTTGTACTTGTGCAAAGTAGCTGTAACCTTCCCCCTGCACCAACCAGGCAACAATTACGTTTTCATGGTAAGAAAGTTTAGAATGTTTAGCGGAAATCCATGTCTTCTCTCTGCATGTCAGGCAATCATATAGAGTTTGTCTTTATTTCTTTATTTTTTAAATTTTTTGGCCGCGTCATGCAGCATGTGGGATCTTAGTTCCCCAATGGGGGATCGAACCCACGCCCCCTACAGCAGAAGCCCAGAGTCTTAACCGCTGGACCTCCAGGGAAGTCCTAGGGTTTGTCTTTAAATTGGTGAAAGTTAATTTCAGCCCTTTTAGGTTTCGATAATAAAAACAATAATTTCCATTTTGTAGGTTCATAAGAACTGTCATTCAAATATACGTGTGCGTGTGTATAGTGTCATTTCAAAAATATAACAACACGGCCCAACTCTGTGTTTGGCACTTTACATATATTACCTTTCTAGGTCATCTGAATCCCCATGAGATTGATAAAGTCATTATGTTCACCTACAGATGAGGTGAGCAGGCTCTGAGGTTTGCTTGAGATCTCAGCTTTACTAAGTATCAGAGTCGAGATTCTGAGTCACATCTGCTGGACTGCAGATCCTGAGTTCTTTTTTTTTTTTTTTTTTTTTTTTTGCGGTACGCAGGCCTCTCACTGCTGTGGCCTCTCCCGTTGCGGAGCACAGGCTCCGGATGCGCAGGCCCAGTGGCCACGGCTCACGGGCCCAGCCGCTCCGCAGCATGTGAGATCCTCCCGGACCGGGGCACCAACCCGCGTCCTCTGCATTGGCAGGCGGACTCTCAACCACTGCGCCACCAGGGAAGCCCAGATCCTGAGTTCTTAACCCCAGCGCTCTCCTGACTGTTTAATTCTCATGACAGTCCAATCATACGGATTCATCATCGTTATTATTACCGTCCCCATTTTACATATGAGAAAACTAAGGCCAAGGTGAAGAGACGTATCTTATGACCGCCAGCGAGATGGCGGAGCTGGGATTTGAACCCATGTCTTCTGCAGAGCTCTGACCCCTGTGCAAGCCCTAATCCTCTTCACTCATTTGAGAGGGGAGCACTTTTCTGACTTGATGTGGAGGCCATTGGAGCAGCTGGCTTTTTTGTGACTAGGCTCCAAAAGCATCCCCTTCACCCTGGGGTGGGAAGCTGAAGACCTCCCCTATACGCGGTCAGTCACGACCTGTCCCTTTGCTGAATTCCCAGAGCTCTGCCCCTTTTGGGCACCAGGCCCCCGGTACTGCAGAGAGGTCGGTTTGGTCAGCTCAGATGTGGTTCAGGGCAGTTTGGGACAATTTCTCATATTCCAACAGTTTTCTTCAGATGTATTACCCAGCACATTCACCCAGGGATTGAATGTCACAGGGGAAGGAGCCTTTGGAGACACTTAGGTGAAACTTTCCAGAAGGCCTTTTTTGGTAAATGGTTTCTAAAAACATGGAGGAAATAATTTTTTTTTAATCTAGTTTCTTTCTCTTCTTCTGGACCCAAATAGGGTCTCCCATCATCCCTTGTTGTGGTACTTATAATTCATTGTGCAAAAAATTAAAATTCAAGTCAGAGATGAAAGCTGTGGCCAAGTGGGTCCAGGGTGGGAGGAGCTGGCCTCTCCTCCACACTCGGGAGTGTTCATGGCTGCAGTGTTTCTGGAGGTCATTGGGTGGCTTCCATCAAAATTTAAAATGTGTGTACCCTCTGATGCAGCAATTTCACTTGTACGCTAGGGAAACGCATACAAGTAAGAAAGACAGAGGGACAAGGATGTTCGTTGTAGCACTAGTTATGGTAGTGAAGCATTGCTAACAAGTGAAATATCTATCAATTGGGAGGCGGTTAAAAAAATGACGATATGATCATACACACCATGGAACACCATGAAGTTATTTATAAAAAAAGCTTTATGAGTATGTTTGTAAATACTTATAATGAGGATAAAGTGTATAATATGATAAATGTTGACATTTGTGTTTATCTGTGAAATCGTCACCAAATCAAGATAATGAGCATGCCCACTACCCCAGAAGTTACCTCTTCTCAGTTGTCACCCTCCTCTCACCCCTCCCCACCCTGCCGTCCCCCGCAGCCATTGGTCTGCTTTCTGTCACTGTACAACTGTACCAAAGTTTCTCTTTTCTGGAGTTTCCTGTAAAGGAAACCGTAGAGAGTGTGTGTGCCCTTTTGTTGTCTGGCCTTTCCCACTCAGCATAGTTTTTGTGGGATGCACCCATGCTCTGTTTGTGTGTTGGAGTTCATTTCTTTAGATGCCAAATGATGCTCTAGTGTGTGGATGTGCCCCCATTTGTCCATTCACCTGTTGACGACATGTAGGGTGTTTCCAGCGTTTGACCAGTACATATAAAGCTGCTGGTACCTTTGTGTGGGGATCTCAGTGTGGACGTATGCACTTATTTCTGTCAAGGTGTAATTCACACTTTTGAGGTATAAAAAATGGTATGAGTTTTGACCAAATGTAGTTGGTCGGGAGACCACCACCACAATCAAGATATGGAATATTTATTTCATTACAGAAAATTCCCTCACCTCCCTTTATAGTCAATCCCCTTTCCCCCCTTCCAGGCCCTGGCAACTCCTGATCTAGTTTCTGTCTGTGTCGTTCCATCTGTTCTGGAGCGTCATGTAAGTGGAATCACAGAGCGTGTGCCTGTTCGTTTCGGGTTCCTTCCACTTAGCGTGCTGCCTTTGAGATTCATCCATGTTGTATGTATCAGTGGTTGATTCCTCGTACTGCTGGGGAATACTCCGTTGTATGGATGTCCGACCATTTGTTTATCCATTGACCAGTTGCTAGACATCTGGGTTGTTTCCCGGTTTTGGCAATTCTGAATAAAGCTGACATAAACATTCTTATTTTAGAAAAAGCAAAACAAGAGAGACGTATATGTTCTGACAGGGAGATATCTGCAAGTGAGAAAAAAGCAAGTTCCAAACAGTATATATAGTGTGGTCCCGTCTTTGGTACTAAATAGATGAATGAATTTACAAATTGTATCTTATATTTTCTTATTTATCTGGGGCAAATATAGTACCTGCCTGATAGGGTTTAGTGAAGATTAAATACTATGTGAAGTGCCTAAAACAGTGACTAGAACATAGTAAGCCCTCTGTGTGGTAGCTATTATTACTACTATGCTTATTTTAATAGCTCTTAGGAGATTGCTTGCCATTATTATTGTATATAACTAAAGTGATTATAACTGTGGACTTTTATAGCAGAAACTCTAGAAAAATATAATCCAGCCTATTAGCAGGGGTTGCCTTTGGAGAGTTGAAATAAGGGGAGGGGTTAACTTTTGCCCTAAAACTTCAACTGCTTCTATTTTAGTTTTTAACAACAACAAAAAAATGTTTTTAATAATACTGTTGATTTTGACTAATTTCTTTTTAATTAAAATGTTTAATTCAAGTAATCTGCATACTTGGCTTAGAAGACGTAGCAGTACCTAGCAACTACTCCAGGCCTCTTTCCCTGGCCTGCCCTCAGGGACGCCCACTTCCTTAAAAAGTCCTTTTTATGGGGCTTCCCTGGTGGCGCAGTGGTTGAGAGTCTGCCTGCCGATGCAGGGGACGCGGGTTCATGCCCCGGTCCGGGAAGATCCCACATGCCGCGGAGCGGCTGGGCCTGTGAGCCATGGCTGCGGAGCCTGTGCTCCGCAATGGGAGAGGCCACAACAGTGAGAGGCCCGCGTACCGAAAAAAAATAGTCATTTTTATTATGGACAATTTCAAACATACACAAAAGTCAAGAAAAGAATATAAGGAATCTCCATTCGTCCATCCCATCAGTTATCAACATCATGCTTTTCTTATTTCTTTTGCAACCCCCAAACCATTTTTGTCTGTGTATTTTCAAGCAAATCCCAGATATTGTTATTTCACCCATAGAATTTAGTTTTCTTAATTACTTATTATCATTTAATACCCATTTCATATTTACATGTCCCAAATTGTCTCAAAAATTACTTTTTAAAGTTGGTTCGTTTGAAACCAGATGCAAGCAAGGTGACATGTTTCTGAAGACTTCGGTTCTCTCACTGCGCCCCTCCCCCCTTCTTTCTGCCTGGCATTGCATTTTTGCATAAAGTGGGTCGCTTCTGTGGTAGACTCACGTGCTGGATTTTCCTTATTGCATCTTGTTGCATCCTTAACTTGTTTCTCTGTTCCCCCTGTTTCCTGTGCCCTGGTTGTCAGCCCTTGAGACTTGATTAGAATCATGGTGTAGGTGGTTCTGTGTACTTCCTTTTGCATCACAGCCTGAGGAGTGCGGCAGACTGCCCTCCTTTCAGTACTAAGATTCATCAGGGTTCAGGTGGAGTTGCTGAGTCCCTCCATTACTAAGTTCCCCGTCACTCTGCCTCCGAGTGTTCTTGATGGAGGATGGCATCTTGTGATGGCAGTTACTGAGTAAGACCCAGGATTTCATGGGCGGTAGTCAAGTGGGGAGCATCTTCTTACACCGTTCTTTCAGGGCAATCACTATGCACAGTTTCTCATTTGTTGCAGGTGGTGGTAACCTCCATATCCGTAAATAATACGCTTCTATTCTTATTTACAGATTTGTCAACTTTAAATACCATTACACTTTTTTTAAAAATAAATTTTATTTATTTAATTTTGGCTGCGTTGGGTCTTCGTTGCTGCATGTGGGTTTTCTCTAGTTGCAGCGAGCAGTGGCTCCTCTTAGTTGAGGTGCCCGGGCTTCTCATTGCGGTGGCTTCTCTTGTTGCAGAGTGCGGGCTCTAGGCGTGCGGGCTTCAGTAGTTGTTGCGCGTGGGCTCAGTAGCTGTGGCTCACGGGCTCTAGAGTGCAGGCTCAGTAGTTGTGGCGCACGGGCTTAGTTGCTCCGCGGCGTGTGGGATCTTCCCGGACCAGGGCTCGAACCCGTGTCCCCTGCATTGGCAGGCGGGTTCTTAACCACTGTGCCACCAGGGGTGTCCCACCATTACACTTTTTAAAAATATAAACATTTAAAAAGACAGAGCTCACATGAAAGAATCGTGCAAAAGGGCATTTAAAAATGAACCCCTTGCCAGTTTTAGGTTTTCAGTCTACAGGTACTGAGTTATTGATGGTGTCAGGTGTCTAGGTATTTTTCGGATCCTTAGAAAGCCCATTTTCTCAATTGGGAAACTGAGGCAGAGTGGGGACTATTTTGTTTTGGTCTTGAAGCAAATATCACAACCCATGTCTGATAATCTCTGATAATATTTTACTCTGAATTATAACTATTTGTATACAAAGCTGTATGAAGCAATAAAAATTTAGTTTTACATTTAATGAATCACTTCTATTAAAAATAATAAAATTACACAAAAAGGAAGAAACTTAACCAGAAAATAAATTAGCTTGTACAATATGTGAAAACATTTGTAAGGAACTTACTATCTGCCAGGTACTGTTCTTGGTGTTGGGGATACAAAGTTAAAGTTATTAATGCTCCTGGAGCTTTCATTCTAGGGGAGGAGAACAAAGGATATTTAAGTAAATGAAAGTATGTGTCGTTCCAGGCCAGTGGTAAGTGCTATGAAGAAATGTGAAGTAATGTTAGGGGACAGAGTGAAAGAGTTGGAGGAGGGCTGTTTTAGGTCAGGGAAAGCTTCTTGGTGTAGGTAACATCAGAGCAGAGACCCAAATGAAGGGAGGGACCAGGACATGATAAAGCTCAAGGGAGGGGCATTGTAGACAGAGAGAAGAATAAGTGCAAAGGCCCTGAGGCAGGATGAGTTTAGGGGCTTCCAAGATAGAAGGAGGAGACAGAGTGGCTGAGTACAGTGAGCTAGAAGGACAGAGGGAGGAGAGGAGATGGGATAGGTCTGCAGGGGCCAGATTGTCACAAAATCTGGGGTTTCTGAAGGGCATAGTTAACAGATGGGGACGTATTATAGGAGGTCAGGAACTGTTGGTGTTAAAAACAAACACACAGGGCTTCCCTGGTGGCGCAGTGGTTAAGAATCCGCCTGCCAATGCAGGGGACACGGGTTCGAGCCCTGGTTCCGGAAGATCTCATATGCCGCGGAGCAAGTAAGCCCGTGAGCCACAACTACTGAGCCCGCACTGTACAGCCTGCGAGCCCAACTACTGAAACCCGTGCGCCTAGAGCCCGTGCTCTGCAACAAGAGAAGCCACCACAATGAAAAGCCTGCGCAACGCAAGGAATAGAAGTCCCCGCTCGCCACAACTAGAGAAAGCCCGCGCACAGCAACGAAGACCCAGCGCAGCCAAAAATAAATAAATAAAATAAGTAAATTTATTAAAACACACACACACAAAAAAACCCTTTTATTTTTCCAAATATAACTGCAAAACAGGCTTGTAGAACATTTAGTAAATATAGGAAAATATAGAAAACAAAATAGAAATCATTCTTGGAGATGACTACCGTTAATATTTTACACCCTGCCCCCTGGTATTTATTCTATATATGTATATATACACACAGTTTATATTATTTATATTTAAATATATATTTATATTTTATATTATTTATAACATGGATTTTCAATTTTTGCATTTTATATAGCATGAAATATTACACAATATTTTTATATAATGCATGTAGCATATAACATATAAAGTGCATTGAAATATTTCTGTATAAATATTTTATATAGTTATTTAAAGTATTATATATTATATATAAATATATATTATATATTGTATGTTATATATAGTTATATAAAATGTTTTATGTAGTTATATGTGTAACCATATAAAATACTGTATATCTATGAAATATCATTACAAATACATATATCTAAAACATATTGTTTAAAGTATACAATATTTTATATATAAATATGTATATATGTAGAATATACATGGAAAATTTATATATAAATATTATAGTGTTTACATAAATAAATATACCACAAATATTAAAAAATACATATAAATGTTTCATTTTTTTAACATCTCATATGTTAATGTATGATAGATTAATGCACTATATACTATATCAATCAATATTATACATAATTATATTACATATTAATTTCCTATATTTAATATATTTAATCAGTACAAGTAATATATTTGTAACCTATTTATGTAAGTAGGTTTATATTTATATAAGTTGCAAATAAGTAAATATATACATGTGCAATGTAATATATAATTTGTACTATACAAATGTACTTATATAGTAATATATTTATTATTATTTATACAGCATATCTTCTGTTTTAGGAATAGTTCAGATTTCTGCTTTCTAAGTAGCATAAAATATTGTAACATGTAAATACAGAATTTAAAATATAAAAATATACATAATATTATATATAGTACATCTCCTATTAAATATACATGGGTCAGAATCCTACATCCTAAAATGTTTATTTTGTATCATGAGAGATTTTTCCTGTAAATGTTATTAATAAGATGAATTATTGGTGTAAGTAAAGTGCTCATCACGTAGTAAGTACTATATAAATGGTAGCTGTTATTACTATTAATTATCACTAATAGACTATTGAATGTTGATTGTGTCAAGTATCACACTTTATCACACTTTATGCTTTAGATGCCCTTGTCATTTAATTTTTGTGTTAGTCCTATTATCCCCATTTTCCTGATGAAGCAACCCAAGACCCCCCTGCCTGACGGGGCTTATGAGTGTGGTATGGAATGCCCTGTACATGTGGGGAATTTAGCAGTTCTCCAGTTCTGCCGTTTTACTCGGTCCTGGGATCCTTGCAGTTAGTTTTAAAAACACTGTTGGTTTTCTGAGTGTTTGCCGCTCTCGTGCAATCCTGGAGGCGGGTGGGGCACGTGTGGTTAGACTCCACACCCCTGCAGCTCACACGGGGGGTGTTTCCACTCTTCTTCCCACAGAAGGATTTACTCCTCAGTGAAATTCCCAGCAGCACCACACGGCTCTGCTCCAGTAAGACAGATGTGGAGAAAGTGATGGCCAAGGAGATCTGCCAGAATTACCTGGAGAAGAGAGCAGGGAGGCTGCCAGAGGCCTGCGCCGAGGCCTTGGCCATGGCCACCTGCCTCTGCCTGCGGAGGCGCAACGCCAGCCTGGCGGAGGTGAGCCTCACGTTCAGCCTTCCCGCAGCGATGAGCCCTGTCCTGCGTCAGCAGGGCCTCGGTTCCCCGGCTGCATGAGTCTGCTTTACCAGGGGCTCTGTCACGACCCCTTTACCGATGCCTTTACCGAGAAGTGATTTCAGACACCAGGGCCATATTTGTTTGCAAACAGCAGTATCTGCTGGAGCTCCCGGCAGCCAAGCTGGAGTGTGGTCCTGAGGGTGCCCAGGACCACACCCTCGGATATAACAGAAGTCCGCCTGCTTTCTCTGAACGGGCTTTATTTCTCCTCCTCTCTGTAGGCCCCTTCTCATTCCCTCCATCCTCTTGGTCAGGGGATACAGCCGTATTATTCATTTACATGTCATGGTTCTGTCTTCACCGAGCGGCCCAATTCCAACCTCTTAGTGAGAGAAACTGATTGGCTTAGCTAGGGTCAGGTGTCTACCTGTTGGCCTATCAGGTAAGGTGGGGGTCCAGTATATAAACCCGGTGGCCAGGGGGTCAAGCCTGGAAGGTGGAAGGGCCAGGTTCCAGAGAAAGGGATCATTCTTTAACCCATGGACTAGGCAGACATCAACCACCACAGAGGATAAAACATTTTCCTATGGACAGGATATGCAGAGGGGGTTTCCATGGTAACAGGTGTAAATTTGGGCACCAACTTTACTAGGCCTTTCTAAGTACAAAATAACTGCCTGAGAGGGCTCATAGAGATCATCCCACGGAGTGATTCAAGGGGTGTCTGACAGAGAGGGGCTCCTTGGGAAGAGGCAGGAAGAGGGCTGTGGATGGCTGCAGGCCCCACCCTTGACTCCAACCAGACATCCACTGTCACTTCTCATAATTGTATTGGGTTCTCAGTATTTTATCTGAGGAAAGGGTTTGGTAGCTGAAAAAAAAAAAATCTTCAAACACCACTGTTAGGGCTTCCCTGGTGGCCCAGTGGTTGAGAGTCCGCCTGCCGATGCAGGGGACACGGGTTCGTGCCCCGGTTCAGGAAGATCCCACGTGCCGCGGAGCGGCTGGGCCCGTGAGCCATGGCTGCTGAGCCTGCGCGTCCGGAGCCTGTGCTCCGCAACAGGAGAGGCCACAGCAGTGAGAGGCCTGCGTACTGCAAAACAACAATAACAACAAAAAAAACCACCACTGCTATAGCCCAACCCTCCCCTTTTACAGATGGAGATGTTGAGGCCAAGAGAAGGAGAGATGAGGCCAGAGGGAGTTTCTGTCAGAGCCCTCTGGACTCCTGGCTCAGCCCCAGCTCTACCCTCTTGCACCAGGACATGGCAGGAGCTAGAGACCAAGTCACCGCTCTCAGTGTAGGCTGTGCTCCAGCTGCCCGTGTGCCACAGTGTTCAGTCACTCATTCAGCAGTGGTGTGCTGGGCCCCGGGGATATATCGGGGAACAAGGCAGGCCCAGTTCCACTTTCCTGGAGTTCACAGACATTGTGCAGTAACCATCTGGTGAGCGCTGGTGTAGCATATTACGGGGTCCCCACCCAGGACTTTCCCAAGGAAGTGATGTGTAAGCAGATGAAGAGCAACCGAAGCAGAAGGAACAATTCATGCAAATAGCCTGAGTTGAGAGAGAGCTTAGAAGGTCAAGGGCCTGGAATAAGGTCAGAGTGGCTAGAACACAGAGTACCTGGGGCAGAGTGGCTTGTGATGAGGCTGCTGGGGAAGGAGGAGCCCGACAACAGAGGGCTTTGCAGCCACAGTCAGGATTTTGAGGAAGTCACTGGGGGTATTAAGTAGGGGCAGGACATAATCAGACTTATGTTTTAAAAAGATCTCTCTCCCTCAACCACTTATTCTTTCATTCCTTCATTCATTTTACTCTTTTGTTCAGTGCATCACTTAAAGTACATTCAAAGAAGCTGCTATAATGAGGAGACTCCAAGTGAGATAAAAGTTTGTTCTGTTTAGCTCAACAGTTTGAATGTAGGCAGTCCAGAGCTGATGTCGCAGTGCCGCAGTATTGGGGGTTTGGGCTCCTGTATTGTTGCTCTGCTACCCTTATCATGTGACTTCCACTTCGGAATCCAAAAGGGCTGCTCTGGCTCAGGCCATCACATCTGCATTCCAGCCACTGAAAGGGGGTTAAAAAGGAGAACATATACCCTTCCTCGTAAGGGTGTGACCTGGAAATGCACATATCACTTCTTCTCCCATAGGCCAGAACCTAGGCCAGAACCTAGTTATGTAGTTTTGTAGTTTTTAGCTTGGCAAGTATTTATTGGGCATATATTGTGGAGATTTATCTCAAAAGGTGACATTTGAACTGGGCCTTGAAGCATGAGGAAGCATTTGCTATGTAGAATAAAGGGGATAGGGTACTTTCATATACAAAGAGGAATGAAAATGGTCATTGTCCGCAGTATTTCACAACCAAGCTAGGAAGTTGAGAGGTCAGTAGGGTCATGGCCTTGAAGAGAAGCAGACTTGGGTTTAGTGGTCAGCTCTGCCACTCACTGACTGGGTGACCTTAGGCAGGGAACTTAACCTCTCTGATCTTTTAATTTTTTATTTCTAAAAAGTCATTTACATTATGTGTCAAATGTGCTTTGTAAACTGCAAGGCACTGAGCAAATGAAATTTGTTATTTTTACTAAGGGTAGGTTTGTGTGCCGTTTATGTGTGTGTGTGTGTGTGTGTGTAAAGAAGAAATATTCCTTCCCTGCCTGCCTCTAATTTTACTAACCTCTCTAACCAGAAAAGCCCTCAAGGGCAATATCTATATTACTTAGGGCATTTCTAGCTGAAAGTGATAGAAACTCAACTCGAATTACTAGATTCGACCCACAGACACACACGTAACCACGTAACAGAGAAGGAAGCAGGGAGCCTATGAATGAGAGGATGAGTGATTTATTGCTCATTTAACCAAACTGCAGGCAGCATAGGTATTGCTGGGGCAGCTAGACCCAGGGTCTCAACCAGCAAAAGTACAAATATCTGTATCTCTGTGCCTGTGGCGCGTTCTCTCTCTTCCCCAAGGTGTGTGGCTCTGTGGCTGCTGTGGAAGAGCAGCTGAGAGGTCAGGAGACGTCGCTCCCTTGGAGTGGTCTTTCCGAGTGCACAGGCTCTTCCTCCAATACCCCAGAAGAAACGGACGACGTGGACAATTCCAGCTTCGAAGCCTCCTGCTGCATGAGGGAGGCACCCTGGGCTGGGGCTGCCTACTCGCCTCCCCGCCCAGCGGATGGAGAAAGCGAGCTGCCGGCTGGTGGGGCAGTGGAAGCTGACTCCTCCTCTGAGGCCTGCGCCAGTGCAGAACCTCCCCAGGATGGTAAGCGTGGGATCTGAGTCCTTATACACTCTCATTTATGTCCCCAATTCCGTCTATCATTTATTCCTTCTCTCACGCATTCACGCGTTCATTTGCTTATCCAGCTGTTCACTTGCCAGCTGGCCGCGCCAAGAGAGTCATCCTCCTTCTCCCCCGGCCCCCGATGTCAAGTCCCTCACTCAGTCCTGTCCACTGACCTAAATATCCCTCCGCTCCATTTGCTTCCCTGCATTGCCCGTCCCCGTCCCCCTACCCCTCATCTAAGCTACTCTCCTCTTGCTGGATGAGCGCACAGCCTCCCTGTGGCCTCCCTGATCTGCTCTAGCCCCTCACCAGTTCTTCATCCAGGGGCCAGCCAGAGTGGTTTTTAAAAACAACTCATGTCACTCCTCATTTAAAGCCCTTCTGTGGTTCCCCATTGCACTTAGAGACCAAGTAAAAACTCTCCCTTGGGACCAGCAAAGCCCCTTGTGGTCTGTCACCGGCCGCCTCTCTATCCTCACTTCACACCTTGCCAGCTGCTTCCAAAGATAGCTTCTATTTCTGACCCTGGGGTCCAAACACACCAGGTTTCCTTCTGAAATAAAAATTCGGAAGGCCTTTACAATTCAGTGTCCTCATCCCCTGGTAAACGTGGCTCTGTGAATGTCTCAGGCTCTGACCTTTCCTGTTGTTCCTCCTCCCACATGGAGGTGAGTGGAAGAAGAGAGAGAGAGTGTAAGCTTCATTCTAACATTGCCCCCCACCCCCAGGGGAGAAGCAGGGAAGCCCTTCCTCTCTGAAAGGTGGCGGCAGGTGACAGGCCTTCCCTGAAAAGGCAGAAGCAATGACAATGCTCATTCCACTCAGGGCCTGATTCAGAAGTCTGATTTAAGTGAAAAACTCTGACCAAGTCTGACTTTCTAAGAATTATAACAACTGTTTCCAAATACCTTTTGTTCAAGTTCTTTACTTTCCATTGAATGTCAGCTACAGAGACTTCGTGGAAAATTGAGATCAATGAGGCCAAAAAGAAACTGATGGAGAATATCCGGCTCTACAAAGAAGAGAAACTGGATAGCATTGAGCTTTTTGGCCCTTGATGACTCGAACATAGCTGAGGACCCTCGTCCTCCATCGGAAAAATGAACGTCAATCGAGAAAAAGGTCTAAGGAAGAATCAAGATCTCCCAGGAAACACCAAACATCAGCTTCCCTTGGGTGGCGGCAGAGACACTTCCATTTTACCAGAGTGAGTTAGGGGAGACGGGACCTCAGCTTTCAGAGACACAGAAATCCATGATGTCCTCTTCCTTTCTGAGATTCGTCAATCAGAGCTCTGGGTTATCAGGAGACTGAAGGGGAAACCCTGATACACGAGCCCAGGATGTGGGCGATTTTGTGGTTCCGCGGAGCATGTGACGATAACCACCCCTATAGATGCCATTGCCTGGCTCTCACCCTTGACAAACCGATTGAGCATTCTGAGCGCTGATGGAACTTTCCAAAGCTAAGATCTCTGGGTAATATTTGCTACCAACCGCCTGCAAACTTCCATGACCTTTACATGAAAGACTTTCAACTTGTGTCCCATTTCGGTTCTTCACTCCCTCGTCAAGGTCTCAAGTTTTACAAATGCCAGACAGCTGGCAGAAGGCTCTGGAGGTTTTCTGCTTTCTCTTTCAGAAATATTGCAGCCCACAGATATTTATTTAATGCCCACTCTGCACCTTTATCCTCCCATTCCACTAATGCTAATATTTTAAATAGAGTTTTTATTTAGAGAGTATGTATTATTTATGGCGGTAGATAAAGAACCAGGAGAACTAGGTTCATGTTTGATTCTGCTGCTAATTTAATTTCTGGAACCTCAGTTTCCTTGTAAGTAACATGCATTCATCCTCCCTCCCTGGGCTGTTGGGGAGGAATGGGTGAGACATGGCTACAGAAATACTTTGAAAATGCACTTGTCCTGTTTTGTTAAATAAATTTTTGAAAAGACATTAAGTGTTTATTTTTGTCATGTACCTAACATTTATTGCAGTGGGTATATTTCTGAAAAGTCACGTTGCAAGTCTTTTTAAATTCAGCGTGTCCTATTTTATTTTTATTTTTTAATAAATTTATTTTATTTATTGATTTTTGGCTGTGTTGGGTCTTCGTTGCTGCGTGTGGGCTTTCTCTAGTTGCGGTGAGTGGCGGCTACTCTTCGTTGAGGTGCGCGGGCTTCTCATTGCGGTGGCTTTTCTTGTTGCGGAGCACGGGCTCTAGGCGCGCGGGCTTCAGTAGTTGTGGCTCGCGGGCTTAGTTGCTCTGCGGCATGTGGGATCTTCCCGGACCAGGGCTCGAACCCATATCCCCTGCATTGGCAGGTGGATTCTTAACCACTGAGCCACCAGGGAAGCCCTTATTTTTATTTATTTATTTATTTTTGGTTGCGTTGGGTCTTCGTTGCTGCACACAGGCTTCAGTAGTTGTGGCGCTTGGGCTCAGTAGTTGTGACTTGCAGGCTTAGTAGTGTGGCGCATGGGCTTAGTTGCTCCACGGCATGTGGGATCTTTCTGGACCACGGATCAAACCCGTGTCCCCTGCATTGGCAGGTGGATTCTTAACCACTGTGCCACCAGGGAAGTCCCACCCTTGTCTTAAACTCTGGTGGCTGTGAGGATTCAACCAGAGTCCGTGTTATGTGCCCTGAATATGACCTGGCGTGTGGTAATCACCTTAAAATTATGAGCAGTATGTTTCCAAAGTGTTTTGAGCAATACAGGACAGTTGCCAATTGGGTAATATTACCCAGACAGATTTGCATTTCTAGACCAGGGCTTCACAAATTTCCGAAGAGGTCAGAGAACCACTTTGAGAATCTATGAAAGCTTTGGACCTTCTTCCTCCAGCAAGCTGTAAATTCATACATACACAATTCTGTATATGAATTCCAGGGGTTCATGAGCACCAAGGTGTCTTTCCATGAATTCCTAGAGGGAACGCCTGACTGTTTTTAAGTTAATAGATGCACACAGCAACAAACAAAAAACCCAAACAGTACAAAAGATTACATGGGGGATTCCCCACTGGGATCTTAGTTCCCTCATTTCTTCTTCTCAGAGGCAACAGCTGTTACTAGTTTGGGGATTCTTCCAGAGATGATAAAAAAAATGTTTTTAAAAAATCTTTGTGCTCAACTTCATTAGTTATTAGGGAAATGAAAATCAAAACCACCATACAGAGAGACACCCCTGGGGGAAAAATATCTTCTAAAGAGATTTCTGAGAATGACCGGAAATTCCAATTAAAATGAGATGGATTTATTTTGACAAATATTGCAATATTAACAACATTTCTCTGAATGTGGGTACTACTAAGAGCATTCCAGTGACTTTATCATGTATGTTAAAAATTAAACATTTGTCATCTGTTTTGTCATTTCTATCAGGTATCTAAAATAAATTTTATTAGGTATTAGAAAAAATCGAAACCACAATGAAATAACCACTCACACCTGCTTGGATGGCTGGAATAGAAAAGACAGACAAAAACAAGCGCTGGGGCTTCCCTGGTGGCGCAGTGGTTGAGAGTCTGCCTGCCGATGCAGGGGACACGGGTTCATGCCCCGGTCTGGGAAGATCCCACATGCCATGGAGTGGCTGGGCCCGTGAGCTATGGCCGCTGAGCCTGCGCGTCCGGAGCCTGTGCTCCGCAACGGGAGAGGCCACAACAGTGAGAGGCCCGTGTACCAAAAAAACAAACAAACAAACAAACAAAAAAACAAGCGCTGGCAGGGTTGTAGAGAAATTGGAACCCTTATACATTGTTGGTGGGGTTGTAAAATGGCCAGCCACTTTGGAAAAGTTGGAAAAGTTAAACATAGTTTCCATATGACCCAGCAATTCCACTCTAGGTATCTACCTAAGAGAAATGAAAACATATTCATACAAAAACTTACACACCAGTGTTCATAGCAGCAATATTCATAATAGCCAAAAGGTAGAAACAACCCAAATGTCCATCAAAAGATGAAAACAGAATGTCGTATATCCATACAATGTACTATTATTCAGCCATAAAAAATGAAGTACTGATACATGCTACAACATGGGCAAACTTGAAAAGATAATGCTAAGTAAAAGAAGCCAATCATATATTGTATGATTCCGTTTTTGTGAAATGTCCAGAACAGGCAAATCCATAGAGACAGAAATTAGATGTGTGTGTGTGTGTGTGTGTGTGTGTGTGTGTGTGTGTGTGTGTGTGTATGTGGAGGGGGAGTGGTTTGGGGGGGAAGTGGTAATGATCACAAGATTTTAGGGTGATGAAAAGTTCTAAAATTAGATTATGGTGATAGTTGCACAACTCTAAATGTACTAAAAAAATCATAGAATTATATATCGTTGAACTTTATGGTATGTAAATTATATCTCAATAAAGCAGTTAGAAACACACAAATACAGAGTGGTTACTCTCAGGCATTTAAAAACATTTTATCTCGAGGCTCCACTCGTCTCTCATTTATTATTTTTTTGCTGTACACAGGGTATTTTCATTCAATCTGGAACCTGTGTTTTCTCACATCTTTCTTGGCCATTCTTCCTCAACAGTACTTCTGGAGCACTTCATTCTTTTTGCCGGGTATTCCATTGTATGGTCCTTCTGTAATTTACGCAACTAGCTTCACTTGCTGGGTACTGAGATTGTTTCCATTCTTCCTGCTCCCAATGGTGCTGCCTTCCAAGGAGGTTTCACCAATACGGTGATGTATGGAAGTGCGTTTCCCCACATCCTCAACTACGAAGCATGTTATCACGCTATTTGATCTTTGCTAACCTAATGGGTGAAAACATAATTTTATTTGTACTCTAAATGACTGAAATGGACCCATTTTTTCATATGTTAAAATGAAATCTAACGAATTTCGTGATTTGCTTCGTTCATCAGTTCATTTCCTTTGCCCACTGAAATACCTTATTGCCAGAGTTTTTACATAGTAGGGACATCAGCCCTTTGCCACGTGTTCCAAATGTTTTTCCAAGTTTGTACCTTGTTTTTAACTTTTATATTTTTTGCCAGAAGGATATTTTACATTTTTTGTAGTCTTTTTTATTTTTTCCCCCGTGGTTTCTAATTTCTAATTCCAATTCTGTCATTTTCTGTGTTTTGTCACTTGGTCTCTGTAAATGGAGTGATGATGCTGGTGTGGGTTCGATGAGCGTATCTGGATCTGAAGGCGTCCTGCTAAGGGGGACAGCGCTGAGTGGCAGGGAGCAGCCCTAGGGAACCCGGCTCCCCTTGTCCCCTACCCACACCAACGGCAGGCCTGAGGAACTGCGGCCCGGCCTTAGCTTCGCGCTCTTCGAGCCAACGTGAGTGGCTCCGCCCCGGCTAGCTTCCGACCAATGGACGAGCTTCTTAAGGCGTAGGGTCCCGCCTCCAGACCTCCTGGCCAAAAGGAAAGCTCCGTCTTGCTTGGAGTCCCGTCCCTTGCCGATTTGACCAATAAGCGCCCTCCCTTCAGCGCAGGACCCGCCTCCTCCGCCCGCCCGGCTGCAGACCTCACTGCTCATTCCGGTAGGCGGGCGCAGCGGCGGCCGGTGTGGTCAGAACTCGGGCGGAGGCAGGGCCGGTGCCGCAGGACTGGGGCGGGCGGCGAGCGGGCGGCCAGGGCAGGGCGTCAGGCCGGTGCAGACTGCGGGGCCGACGTTCGGGCCGCGGGAGCAGGAACGGAAGGCGGGGCGGGGCGGACCCGGGAGGAGGCGGACTGGGGCGCCACCGGCTTCTGAGGGGCGGCTCGCCCCCTTCCGGCCCGGGGCTGGTCGGCGGGGCCGCGGGGGCAGGGCGGGCTGCGTGCCGGGTCTGGCCCTGCTCTGCGGCCCGCGCTCGGCGTTTCGGGCCTCCGGGCCCCTCCGGGCCGCGCGTCCGCCCAGGGACTGCGGGTCTGGCCTCCAGGTGTGGACCTAACAGCGCCCTGTAGCCTTCTTAAGCGCTGACATCTGCGAAGGGCTTTGTATTGTAAACTCAGTCAGAGCGCGTCGTAGTCCCGGAAGCGCTTTGACATCCCCGAAGTAGCGCTGTGCAAACTGAAGCGCTTGGTAATCGCGGAAGCACGTTGTGGGCTCGGAAACCAAATCGAACGAAGCCTTTGGTAAATCCTGGGACCTTCTGGACTTCTCCGAAGCGCTTTGGAATCGCAGACATTCGAAGCGCTTTGACATCTCTGAAACCTTGAGCACTGTGATGGGCAGTGGAAAGAAGGGGGAAAGGTCAGTGAAGCCAGCCCCTGGCTCTGACCTACTGGCCTGCCCTCCCTCGGGGAGTCCCGGGATAGCGGGAGGCTGAGGAGGGGCAGCTATAGCAGGAGTGGTGGTGGATTCCCGGCCCCCTCTTCACCTTGCAGGTGCCCATGGCGTCGGAGAGGCGCAAGGTCAAGTACCAGTGGAGCAGCCCTTCGGAGCGGAGTTCCCGCAAGCGCAGCTGCCTCCGGGAGCCCAGTGATGTGGCCCCCTCCAGCCGGCCAGCTCACAGCTCTGTGTCGCGTTCAGGAGGGGCCAGCAGCCCCAAGCGCATGAAAACCCAGAAGGAGCATGGTGTGTCCTGGGGCTCATCCCGCCGCAGAAGTTCCTCCTCCTCCTCCCATTCCTCTGGCCCAGGTGTGGGTGGGGCTGTCTCCAAAGGAGGCCTGAATCAGAGCTCAGGAGAGTTCCTTTCGTCAGGGGGATCCCCTCTGTGCCCTGCCAGACCTTCTCTAGAAGAAATGGCTTCTCTCCAGGAGGAAGCCTGCAGCCTTAAGGTAAGTGGCCCCGACTCCTTGCAAACGGTGAAGCCCTTTCCACTTGGCTGGAGATGTTGGAGATGGGAATTTTGGTGAAAGGAAACTAAAAAAAAAAAGACCAGGTCTCTTAAGATCTCTGGGGTTTCCCCAGGGGAGAGCAAAGTGGAAGACGTCAGAGGATGGCCTGAAGGTCGGTGGAGAGGTAGTTTGCAAACTTGGCAGCATTTTGGAACTACTTTAAAATCCTTGCGCCTTCCTGCCACCCTGATGAGGTTATGCTGGGGTGTGGGCGGAGCTGCCAGGTATATATAAATATTCCTCAGGTGCTTGTAACCCACAGTCAGCCCAGATGGAGGCTCGCTGCGCTGGGAGGTAGATGGCGTGCCCCGGAGACACAGATGTATGTTATTTCGGTTGTAAATTTAGGGAATTGTGCCCTGTACTTAGAAGCACAGAACCAAGAAAAAGAATTTGGTTCTTGGTGTGGCTTTTCACCAAGGTTATGGTTTACAGCACGTTGGGGTTTTGCGTGGTGGGGCAGGGTTTATTTTGGAGGTTCAGCGTTTAGTTCCCCGGTGGGAACACACAGGAGGATTTCATAATACTGGGGGGCAGACTGAGGAGTGCTTCATGGAGGAGGTGCAGTTCATCCACTCATTTGTTTTATGTTAACTCTTATTTTTTAATTTTTAAAAATAAATTTATTTGTTTATTTTTGGCTGCGTTGGGTCTTCCTTGTTGCGCGCGGGCTTTCTCTAGTTGCGGGAGCGAGGGCTACCCTTGGTTGTGGTGCACGTGCTTCTCATTGTGCTGGCTTCTGTTGTGGAGCTCGGGGCTCTAGGTGCGCGGGCTCAGTAGTTGTGGCTCACGGGCTTAGTTGCTCCGCAGCATGTGGGATCTTCCCGGACCCGGGATTGAACCCATCTCCCTTGCATTGGCAGGCGAATTCTTAACCACTGCGCCACCAGGGAAGCCCAATTTTATGTTAACTTTTAAAAAAAAAAAAAAAGATTAAGTTTTCTCGCGCGTGCGAGTATGTGTGTGTGTATGTATGTGTGACAAAGTTGATCGTGAGTTTGGAAAGGTTCAGTCTCTTGCAGTCAGTCTGCTGCTTCCAGGTTAGAGGGAGGAGAGGCGCCCTAGTTTATGTTACTGGCTACTGTGTGAGCGTCATCCGTCTCTTTAATCAGGTCTTGAACAGATATTTATCTAGGGCCTGGTTTGTGCCAGGCAGTGTTTGTAGTTGCCTGGGATTTGCTTTCTAGGTTTTGGAGGTCTGGGCCTTCAGAGGTGGGGAGGAGTTCTGTGTGTGAAGGAACGGAGGAAAAGTCTTACTTGGGTGAGATGGGCTGCCCCTAGACAAAGTTATCATAAAAAAAACCCAAACGCAGCTGGAAGGAAAGTAGTTTGTCCTTAAGCCTTTGCTCAGTGGTTTCTTACGTGGAACTGAGAAGTGAGGCTGTATTTAGCTCTGTATCCTCTCTGGCAGGCTGTTGTTTTTAGGCGAAGTGCTCCAGGTGTTTGCAGTGTGGCCCTCACAGTCAGAACTCTTGTGGGCACACTGAGTTTGTTTTTTTGTTCTTTTTGCGGTACGCGGGCCTGTCACTGTTGCGGCCTCTCCCGTCGCGGAGCACAGGCTCTGGACGCACAGGCTCAGCGGCCACGACTCTTGGGCCCAGCCGCTCCGCGGCATGTGGCATCTTCCCGGACCAGGGCACGAACCCGTGTCCCCTGCATCGGCAGGCGGACTCTCAGCCACTGCGCCACCAGGGAAGACCCACGCTGAGTTTTTTAAAAAAATTTAATGGTGAGCTGAAAAGCTTTGTCTTTGACATAAGAATACTGAATATGACTCAAATGTAAATGAGGTAAATATGAGGCTAATTTGATCTTGTCATTAATTCTTGCTGCAGCTTCAGTGGTTCTGGGTACAGGGTGAAACTGTCAGTTGATTAAAAGTAATGGCAATAACAAGATGAGGAGGCAAGGAGGAATCTAGCTTAGTGTCTCAGGTGTGCTGCATCCGCTGCTCAGCTGTCGTGTGGGGCCGGAACTGGAGAGTTGAGGGTGTGGCCTCTCTTCCAGGGTGGTCTAATCCAATCACAGACGCACTTTTCTCTAATTTAGGGCTAATGGGCCTTGTTTTGCCCCAATTTAATGGTTAACCATGGAGCGGTGAGTAGTCTGGTCCTGTCTCAGAAGTCTTGGGTTCTGATGATGCCTTGCGCTCAGTCATAAGCGCTTGAGTGAGGATCGTGTGCCGGGCATTCTGTTGGATGGTGGAGCCATGAGGTGGCTTGTAAGGAGCGTCGGGTCCGGAGGGAGGGCTGCAGAAGTCACAAGACTGCCTCACCAGGTGGTTTGGTGCAGCAGAGATTCCGGAATGGAGGCTGGGGAGCTAGGTTGGGGGCAGCTTGCTGTACGGTGTTATGAGCCAAGGGAGTTTAGATTTTATTCTAAGCCATTAGGGAGCTCTATACGGGGGAAGGCAGATTTGCGCTTTTGGAAGATCACTCATGTTGGATAGAATATGAGGATGTTGATGGGATCGATCCCAGTTGTCCTACTCTAGTACTGCTAAGGGCTCTCCTTAGAGAGTGTTTGTTAGTTTGAAAACAAGATACAGGACTTTACTCATATTTTAAAAAAAGGAACTAATTAATTAATTAAACATCCTTATTGGAGTATAATTGCTTTACAATGTGTTAGTTCCTGCTGTATAACAAAGTGACTCAGCTAAACGTATACAAATATCCCCATGTCCCCTCCCTCCCTACACTCATCTTGATAAATTTGAAAATGCTTCTCTGACCTTCCCCTCTCTCTGCACCTCTTCCCCCCTTTTTCTGCAGTCATTTGCACACTTGTTTATCTAATAAGTACAAAGTCCTGTCAGCAAGCACTGCTGAAGGGCATGCACAGAAACGGCCTGTTCTCCCCTTGGGTCCTCCCAAGGTCCCCTCACCACTCGCCTACCGTCTACCCACCCATCCGCCTGCGCTTCTGCATTTGCTCTGTAAACATTGAGGGGTACACACTTACCTTCATGTGTCCCCCTCAACGCAGAAGTCTCTGTGCTAGGTCATGGAATATTCTGAGGGGAAGATGTTTGTGTTAGTTCATTCTGGCTGCTGTAACAAAATGCCTCAGACTGAGTAGCTTATAAACCACAGAAATTTATTTCTTATAATTCTAAAGGCTGGAAGTCTGAGATCAGGGTGCCAGCTTGGTCAGGTGAGGACTCTCTTCTGGGTCACAGTCTTCTCTTTGTGTCCTCACATGGGAGGAGGAGGCAAGGAAGCTGTCTTGGGGCCCCTTGACTAGGGCACTAATCCCATCGGTAAGGGCTCCACTTTGATGACCTAATCACTTCCCAAAGGACACACCTAATACCATCACCTTGGGGGTCAGATTTCAACATAAGAGTTTTGTGGGGAACACATTCAGACCATAGCTAGACTGGGCATTTTGGAATCAATAGAGATTCCTTCTGGCCAGCCTCTCCTTGTTTGTGCCTTATTACCTCCAGGATAATTGTGAGGTTTTCTCAGATTCTGATGGTAGCTGATGATCTTTGTTTACTTTATAGAGAAGGTTAAATGTGTCTGTCATGAGCATCTTCACTTACCTTAATTTTAGTTTTTAGTATGACATACCCAAATTTTTAATTCAATTTAGGGAAGGAAGAGTAGAAGGGAAAATTTAAGCTTTATGATGTGCTGGAGCTTGTCAAATATGAGTCTCAATATTTGACCTCTAGATGCTCACATAATCCTCAGTCTTGTGAGGTGGGCCTTGTTATCTTTTTTTTTGTTGAGAAGTAAAATCATGGTTATGCTAAACCCTTGAGATTTTACTCTTTTTTTTTTTTGTTTTTTTATAGAAGTATAGTTGATGGCACTGTTACCTTTACGTATTAGTTAACAAGTACTTAGATATCAGTCAACACATATTTGAGCACCTGCTCTGTGTAGGCCCTGGGAAGATGAGACTCAGAAAAGTTAAATGACTTGACCAAGGCCACACAGCTTGTATGGGGCAGAGCTGTGGTATAATCTCAGATGAGTCTGACTTCAAAGCCAGTGTTCTTTCTGCTGCTGCCCTCTGTGAGCATGTGCTCCTCCTGACCCAGTGTTAGGTGTGAGGGGTGGGGAGATGGAGAGGGCAGGATCCTTCCCTTGAGGAGCCCTCTGCAGGGTCACGCAGCCCAGACACAAGAGAGCATTGTGCGTTTTGGCTCTTGAGGGATGAAGCTTTCACGGGTGGTCCTGTCTCCTGCATCTTTACTCAGCGGATGTCCAGTGCTTGGGAGCAAGGCTGTGCTGGGGCTGGAGGTGCAGAGAATAAGGCAGTTCATCACAGTGCAGTGTGTGGAGTGTTGTAACAGGGATATTTGAAGTACGAGGCATCAGAGGACTGAGTGACTAACCATCGGGAAGGTCCTCACAGAAGAGGTGTCATTTGAGTTCTGTTGATGGCCAAGGCAGAAAAAAGGACTTTCAGGCAACAGGAACAACGTATGTCCAAAAAGTGTCAGGAAATGCTGGTGTGACGCTTGGGGCACTGCTTTTTCCTGGGGCCCTCCTTTCCCCCTTCTCCAGCGTTTTCCTCATTCCCAGAACACCTGGGTGTATGGAGAAAGGTGGGAGGTGATGCTGGAAGGAAGGTTGGGGGCCAGCCTGGGGAGGAAGGCTTCCGGGGTCACACTCAGGAGTCTGGGATGTATCCTGCAGGCAGATGCAGAGCCAATGAAGGGTTTTAAGCAGAGGTGTGACGTTGCCAGATTGTAGAACTCCTTGTGGCACCTGTAGAGAAAGGATGGAGGGAGGGAGCAGGCTGGGAGCCCCTGAAATTGTTAACAGTGGCTGACAGTGCTGAGGGCTGGCATGACATCTCCACTGATGTCTCATTTGCCCAGTGCTTCATATAGGAAATCACCTTTCATAATGTGTCATTTTTCTTCCAGGTTGATTCCAAAGATAGTTCTCGTAACCCCATGGATTCTGAATTTGCAGCTGAAGCTGAGGTTCAAAATGACATAATTGAGGAACCAAACAAGGTCCAGAAAAGGCAGAGGGATAGACTTCGAGACCAAGGCTCTACCATGATCTACCTAAAGGCCATCCAGGGCATCCTGGGAAAGTCGATGCCAAAAAGGAAGGGAGAGGCTGCCATGAAGGCAAAACCCAACACGGCAGAGCGCGCCAGCCACGGAGAGGGGCCAGCCAGGAGTGTCACCACGTGTGCTCCTCAGAAAGAGAAAAAGTCTGCCCCAGAGGTCAGAGCGGAGGAGGAGAAGGCTGTGCCGGAGAAGAGCAGCTTCTGGGACAGGAGAGTGGTGATAGACCCTCAGGAGAAACCCAGCGAGGAGCCCCTGGGTGGCCGAAGGACGGTCATTGACAAGCGCTGTCCAGTCCTGGAGTTTTTGGATGACTCTGACTCGCACGTAAACGGCCAGAAAGTGAGTCAAGCTCATGCCAAGCGTGGGGTTTTGAGTTCTGTTAAATGTATTTGGTCTTTTTAGTTTGATCCTGAGTGTTTCTCATTCAACACTGTACTTGACTTACCCAGGGCTCCAGGGAGCAAATTGTTGGTTCTCTAACATAGCTTTCAGAGTTATTAAGAAACCTCAATTCAGTGCTGTTTTTGTTTTAGGATTTATATGTTTGTTAAGACATAGATTTGCCTGTGTAACAAAGGCCAAAATAACAGTGGCTTAGAGAAAACAGAAGTTTGCTTTAAGGAGGATGGCTCCACAGTGTGGGGGACTGGGGTGTCTTCTGCTCGATTCTCTGCTGCCCCTCAGCAGTTTCTATCTTGCGGTCTGAGCTACTGTGACCAGGCTCAGCACATTACGTTGACATTCCAGCCGGGAGGAACAGGAGAAGAGCATAGTACATTACCTCCCTTTTAAGAGTTGGGCTCAGAAGCGGTCCCCATTCTATCTGCTCATATCTGTTGACAAGAATCTAGAAACCTGGCCAACACCTGCAAGAGAGTCTGGAAGATTCCAGACTAATTTCCATCTGGGAAGCTTTACATTCAGATAAACTTTTCTTGCTGTAGAGGAAGGAGAGAGTGATACTGAATGATATTGGAGGGAAACTAACGGTTATTAACACTGCTTATAATTCGGAGGAGAAAAGCACTCCTCTGTTGTACGCATCTCTGCCCATCCTTCACTACCGCTGCTTGGAGGTAGCCCCTTTCGTCTCTTTTAACTCTCGCTTCTAGTACTTACCTCCATATTTCTAAGTAATTTTTCATTGTTTATTTTTTGAAAATGTAGACACCTGTGGACTTCCTACTCAGGAAATGAGAATTTAGTTCTCTACACTTCGACAGTACCCACGCCTGTAAATGTATCCTCTCTCCCTTCCTGCAGCTCCCTGTATCATAATACCATTTTTAGCCAAATCTATTTGATTTATTATCGCCATATTCATAGCTGAGTTACTTAGTGTACTCTGATTACATTTCCTTTCTTACAAAAGTTGATTTTCCTTGGAGTTCACCTTACCTTGTTTTTTCCTTTAGGTTCTCTGTTCCTGTGACTATGACTATTTCGTCTCCAAATTGCTAGTACCGTAAAATTGTTCTCAATGTTGTCAAAATAAGTAATCTCTTCTTCACCTTTTTTTCCCCAAGGTATAGCCCTTTTAATTGTTTCCTTAAGATTCCTTTTTTCCTCTGTCTCTTTTCATCTCTGCTTTCTTTATGAATAATTAAGGAGAGTGTATATAATGATAATATATACTCTTAAAATTTTTGACATACTTAATATCTAAGAACACTGGCTTAGTCTTCTGAGTATTCCTTTTTTAGAACATCCGGTTCTTGTTTTGAGGTTAAATCCCTTCTCTTGTGTCTCTGAGAATATGAATAAAGGTTTGTTTTGAAGTTTTCTTTCTGCACTCCTGAGTTTCCTTCTGATTTTTTTTTCCTAAATATTTTGGTTTCCATCTTTTGTGATAGGACTTTCCTCAGATGTTTTGGGTATCTGTTCATATTTTTAAAATGAAGCTTTAAAAAGCCAATTGGAAGTTCTCAGTGCCTGGAACGGCTTGCTAACTGCTGCCTTGAGCATAGGTGATAACCTGTGGACTCCCAGTTGGGTCTGTAGCTTTATCCTCAGGGGCTGCTAGGGGTCCCTGGGACAAATCTTCCAGTGCTCTGACCAGGAGCACACCTCTGGCTGCTAGTGTTTTAGGGGTCAGATTGAGGGAGGTGCCTGGGTTCTCACTGTCCAGCGTGTGGTGGTCTCTTACCCTCCGCTATGTGTCTGTTGTCCCTGATTACTCCACAGTCTCCGTGGTTTAAGTTTTCCAAGTGTGAACCTTATCTTTTGCTGGGTGGGGAAGGGGCAGACCCATCTGTACAGGATGGGAGCAGGGATCTGGGGATCTAGCTTCACAAGTTCTCTTAGTTTCATTTCCAGCTTCACCTTCATTTTGAGAGGTCTGGTACCTCCAATTCCTTAGTCTTCTGGGGTCCTGTAGTGTGATTCAGCATGTTTCTGGGTTTTTCTCATTGCGGGCCTAGGTTTTGGCCATCTGCGATCTGCTTATCCAGTAACTGTTCATTTTTCTGCTTTCTAGCATCAAATTTTTATTTAATTTGCTTTGCTGTTTATTCTGTATGCTTTCTCTTTGTAGGTTTATGCTTTTTCAAGTCCATTTCCTGTAATTTTAAGGGTTTATGGGCGGGGAGGACAAAACCCACATGTGCTGTATTTAATTGGAAATTCCAAGAACAGTAGGTTTTGTAACTACTTTTCCCACCAAATATACAATGTTTGTGTTTCCTGTCTAACATAGATCATTGTTTGGCTGCCTGGAATTTCCATGGTATGGATGAACTTTCCAAACTTATATACCCAAACTTCTGTTTGTCAAACTGGACATTTAGATTATCTGTTGGGTATCTATTTGGGGCAGCATGATACGGTAGGTCAACAGATGAGTGTTGGGATCAGACATCTGGGTTCAAATCCTGGCTCTGTCCCCCTAAACTGCAGTCTTGAGAAAGTCACTTAACCTCTTGGAGCCCCAGTTTCTTCCTCTGTATAAAAGGTATGGTTCTTTAAATGTTATCACAGACTCATACAGGGATCAGCAAACTCTGTAAGGGGCCAGATAGTAAATATTTTAGGCTTTTTGAGCTTTTAAGGCCTCTGTTGCAACTATTAAACTGTGCTGTAGTAGTATGAAAGCAGCCATAGATAATATTTAAGTGAATGGGCCTGACTATATTCCAGTAAAACTTTATTTACACCAACAGGCAGTGCATTGGATTTGGCTTGTGGGTCACAGCTTGCTGAACCCCGAATTAATTCATGAAAATCCTTTGCTCAGTGCCTCGAGTATAGTAGACTCTCAATAAATGTAGATTTAAATTTTACCATATGGGCTTGAACCTTAGGCAGTCTTGAGTATAGGTAATCTCCGGTTTTCCCAAAAAGGAAATCCGAAAACATTTTCCTGGCCAACTTGACTATCTAAAGCCTTTCAGGGTCTTAGATGACGTCATCATAAGTCTGTTTATCATATATATTTCTAGGTGGATGTGCATTTTTGAAGTCACTTTTTTCCCCACTCTGCCATTTTTCCTCCAGCCTCACATTTCATTAAATAATTTTGTTAAACCTTTTCACATGTTTCTCTGACATGGTCTTTGTTGTCACTGGAGTTACTTTTTGTGTTATGTAATATGATTTCCTGAACTTCCCTGATGATAAGAATGAAAGAATCTGACTCAGGAGGTCTGAGATGGGACTGGGGAATTGGTATTTTTTAACAGATACTCTCGGATGATAGAGAAGTTTGTGAAGCAGTCAGAGGACATCTCTACTCTTCCATCTGAGTTGGAATTTTAACTGTTATTATTTCTATTTAAACTTCTTATTATGGGATATTTAAAACATTTATGAAAATTACCCCCATACCCATCACTCATCTTCAATAAGTATTAACTCACTGCCAGTCTTGTTTTATCTCTGTATCCCTTTTCTCTCCACAAATTATTTTGAAGCAAATCCCACCTACCGTATCATTTCATCCATAAATATTTCAGTGTGTATCTCTAAAATTAGATACAGGATCTTTAGGGAAAAAAACAGGCATAACTACAGTTCTGAGCTCTCCCTCTGCCCTATCTCTCCTCCAATCCTTTTTTTTTTTTTGGCCGCACCATGCGGGATTTGGGATCTTAGTTCCCTGACCAGGGATCTAACCCATGCCCCCTGCAGTGGAAGCATGGAGTCTTAACCACTGGACCACCAGGGAAGTCCCTCCCCACAGTCCTTAATAGCATCAACTATCCAGTCAGTGATTAAATTTCCCTGTCTCATGATTGTTTCAGTTTTTTTGAAACAGGATGTAAGAGTCATGTGTGTCAATTTCTAAATGTGTTAAATCTCGTAGTCTCTGTAGATTCCTCCTCCTCTCCCCTCCCCAACCTGGCGTTGTTATTTATTTGTTGTTAAAATAAATGAAAGGTGTCATTTGAGTTGCAGAATTTCCTGCACATGAGATCTTACTGATGCAGTGTAGCACTTTTTGAATCTGTATTGGTCTGCCTGTGGAAATTCTATCCCACCTTGCAAGTAGCTGTTCCCATTGCATTCAGTTTGTGTTGTTCAGTTTTTGGAGGTATATTTTTGGGAGCCCAACAGTGTAACTATGTCTAATTATGTTTTAGGTTACTTTTTTAGGAAATATATTTACATTGTTTAAAAATAAAAATGTTTTTAGTGAAAAATAGCTTTCTAGCTGGCCCTGTGTTGCCCTACTCCTTCACCTGGATACCACTTTATACATAAGTGTTTTTCCAGTGTAATTTTATGCATAACCACTTACCATACTGCTTTTTAAAAAGTTGTCTTTTAAAAAAGTAAAAACAATCTTGAAAAGCTTTGTTGAAAATGATGTCCAACACAGAACTGTGAGGTCATACCCGCAGGAATAATTATTAACTCTGTTACCTTTTTTTGCTTCCCATCTCCCCATCTTTTTAAAAGAATGAGCTTAGAGAACCTCTTTAAACATCTCAAATTAGCTTGATTGAGATTTGTTTGGGGTCATTTTTCTTTTTCAAATAGAAGAGTACATCTTGTAATAGAAGAGACTTTGTGGGGACTTGAATATAAAACAGACCCCTCAGAAAAGGGAGCATCATTTTGGGGAGAAACCCTTACCTTCCATGTGGGCATTTTTTGTAATTTTAATCAGATTAACTTTTGTTTTTGAAAAAAAGGGTGAGTTATATTTTGAAGAGCTAGATTGCAAACATGTTAATTATGTGTTAGTGTATGCGATAGACATTTTATTTGTTCACGTGTGCTCACATGTGAACACGTCAGGCACTTGGTGCTGGCACCTGTGTGTGACTTCTCTAGCATGTGGTCGTGGGTACTCAGACATCATGTGGTGGTTGGCCTCTCCCAGAGGAGCAAGCAGAGAGAACCAGGGGAAATAGCAAGGCTGCTCTGACGTAGCCCTGGAAGCTGCAGTGTCCCTTTTGGTTTCATCAGTTACAATACAAGTTAGCCCAGGTTCAAGGAGAGGGGTCACAAACGCCATCTTACAGTGGAGAGTAATATCAAAGAATTTGCAAACACATCTTGAAACTGCTACAACTGTGTGGTTGTGCATTTTGAATGTGTGAGAGACCTGTTGTTAAGGATGAGATGCTGGGTGCTTCTTTTCTTTAAAACCCCCAATACACTGTGTGTTCTAGAGAGCAGTTTTTCCCAAGAGGGGTCTTCAGAAAGGGAATGTAGGCACAGCTTCCCTTTCAGAGATGGCATATGAGACCATGGGCACAAGTTTATTCCCTGAAGCTGACAGGACTGTTCCTAGTTGTAAGCTGGCTCGCTTTCTGGGAATAATAAGGAAGACAGGTGACAGAGTGAGCAAAGGAGCCAATGCAAAGCCATCATCACGGCCAGAAAAGCAGCCAGGACTTCTGTTCTGGAGGTGACTGAGCACAGGAGGCTGTCTTCACATAGGAAGAAGGCTAACCTGTTTCTTTTCTTTTCTGCAGCCTAAAGACCGGGAGGTGGTGATGGAGCGCACCTCTTCAGGAAGTGACTGGTCCGACGTGGACGAGATTTCCACAGTCAGATTCTCTCAGGAGGAGCCCATATCCCTGAAACCCTCAGCGGTTCCAGAGCCTTCTCCCTTCCCCACGGATTACGTCATGTACCCGGCTCACTTGTACAGCAGTCCCTGGTGTGATTACGCCAGCTATTGGACCAGCGGTCCCAAGACCCCCGGCTACCACTCCGTGGGCAGTGGCGGCAGCGACACGGTGCAGGTGGAGAGGAGCGGCCAGGGCTCTTCCCCCCACTCAACGGTGAGCCCCCAGCACAACTCCAGAGAGCCCCAGGCCGCTGAGGAAGGCAGATCCCGCAAGTCGCGTTCATCTCGTTTCTCCAGAAGCTCGGAAGAAGAAGAGGTGAAGGAGAAAAGAACATTCCGGGAGGACATGCCACCACGTCCGTGTGGAGGACCCGCATCTAGCTCCCTGCCCAGGAGCCGTCGGGAGCCCAGGTTGGAGGGTTTCATCGACACCCATTGTCACTTGGACATGCTCTATTCCAAGCTGTCGTTCAAAGGGAGCTTCACAAAGTTCAGGAAAATTTACAGCAGCTCCTTCCCTAAGGAGTTTCAGGGCTGCATCTCCGACTTCTGCGATCCTCGCACACTGACAGATGGCCTCTGGGAGGATCTGTTGAAAGAGGATCTGGTGTGGGGGGCCTTTGGCTGTCACCCCCATTTTGCACGTTACTACAATGAGAGTCAAGAAAGAAATCTTCTGCAGGCCTTAAGGCACCCCAAGGCCGTGGCATTTGGGGAGATGGGCTTGGATTACTCTCACAAGTGCACCACGCCTGTCCCGGAGCAGCACAAGGTAATGTCGTCCTTAGTTTGCTGACAATCTATTATTTATTTAGTTCCTCTTTTAGTTGTTGAAACACAAGGGTTGCTCTGCTTTTGGAACTAAAGAGTTTAGAGTCTCTAAAAATGTGATTGCTCTTAGCCAGACCCTGTAGATGTCATTGGTCAAATGCTTCACAAACTGTTTCTTACCTTTCAGCTTCATTAAGCAAGAGGAGGGGCTTAGGTGCTGAGTGACTTTTACAGCTAATGATACAGATGTCAAAACTTCTGTCCCTTCTTGGGAAGCAACACGTTTTGTTTGTTTAATTAAACAATATATTTTTATTCTAATTTTAAAGTTAGTGTGCCCATTTCAGAATATTTGAAAAATACACAAATGTGTAAAGAAGATCATTTCCCATTCCATCAGAGACAGTGACCATTACCATCATAAGACTTTTCCCTCCCAGCGGGCTGCATTTACTCTTGTGCTTCACCTGGCTTCCCAGGGAGGACAGATGCTCCAACCCAGGCACAGTTCCTGTCCCCTAACAGTTCTTCTTAACGTTTTTGAAATTCAGATGTGTTTTGAACTTCTATTTTTTTTTTTTTTTTTTTTTGCTGTTTGCGGGCCTCTCACTGTTGTGGCCTCTCCCGTTGTGGACCGCAGGCTCAGCGGCCATGGCTCACGGGTCTAGCCGCTCCGCGGCATGTGGGATCCTCGCGGACCGGGGTACGAACCCGCGTCCCCTCCATGGGCAGGCGGACCCTCGACCACTGCGCCAACCAGGGAAGCCCGAAATTCATATTTTTAATGTTGCTGTCCCTTGGAGAATTGCAAGGGACAATTGGTGGTATGTCTTACAAGCACCTGTCATGGAATCAAGGAAATGTGTGTTGTATGCGTGTGCTTTTTAAAAATGAATTTAGGAAAGTTAAAAAGAGAAAGTTACAGATTTGAATGTTTTTTCCACTGTAAAAATGTTCCTGCTTCATTGAACGTGCTTTGAAAAATAGGCTTTTTAACAGCTATGTTGTATTCCATCCCAAGGCTATAATAGTTTGAGTACTCAATAGTTTGAGTATAATAGTTTGAGTACTTGCGTACTCAAGGCTATAATAGTTTGAGTATTCAATAGTTTGAGTATAATAGTGTTGAGTACTCAAAGAAGAATTTTTTAGAAGCAAAAATTAAATGTTGGAATCAGAATCCCTTTCAACCTCTTGCCTCTGGAGGAGTTCAAGGAGGGTTGATGTGTTGGGGAGGGATACCGCTGGCTGTAAGTACTGGAACTAGCTCATCTTTAAAGTCCTTGGCAAGCATTCTATGCTGTTGGTTCCAAGGGTCACTTTGCTTTAGTTGAAAACACTGGTTAAAAATGAGTTATATCAGAACTGGTATTGGTGCAGTGCCACTATTTTGAGAAGAGGCAGTGTAAGTGTTGGACTTGAAAATGTCATTCTCAAGTGAATACCACCTGACTCAAATTACCAAAAGCGTCTTCTTATTTGATGTTAAAAATTCAAACACAAATGATATTGCACAATTGAAAAAACTACTCGTGAAATCATAAAGTTTAAGTTAAGGTAATTTCTTTATAATGAATTAGTATTTTTGTTCTTTTTTTCTAAACCTGAACTTAGAAAGAATAAGAATAAGGAAAGAATAAGAGGAAAGAATAAGTTCTAGCTCTACTTTTTTCTTTAAAATTATTAGCAACTGGTATATTTTACTACTGAAGACTTTTAAAGTAGCTAGAGTTTAAAAAAAAAAATAGTATATCTGTAGATATTCACCTAGAAGGAGATCTGATTTTGGTTAAGTAAAGAAAGCAAGCTGCAGGAAATATGTATAGTACTTATTCTTTCCACAAATACTTGAGCACCTTCTGAGAGTCAGGCATTTTACAGACGTATACATGGCAACTTTTTGCATAGGAAAAGGTGTGCAAGGTGATGGATTACCTCTTGGGAGTGGGAGTGGAGGCGGGGGCAGTGAAGGGGAGGACACTTGTAGTGGTGCTCTTGAGCCCAGCCCTGCAGCCCCACGTGAGCATTGCCTAGTGGTGGCTGTGTGGACAGCCTGGGTTCAGATTTGCATTGTGGTGCTACGGTTTACCAGCTGCAAGTTACTTGACCTCATTTGGAGCCTCAGTTTCTTTGACTGCATGATGGGCTAACAGCAGTACCTATCTTAGGGTGCTTGTGAGGCTTACATGTTACAATACACCTAAATAATAATACTACCTAGTAAACACTCGGTAAGTGTTAGCTTTTATTATGCATTATAGAGTTTAAAAGTAAAGAAAATTGAAGAAGACAGTGGGGGTTGTGCAGTGGACCGGCTGTTCTGGGGGTAACAGACATCCAGAGTGGCCCTAACCCACAGGTGTTGCCACTCTGTCTCCTCCCAGGTGTTTGAGAGGCAGCTGCAGCTGGCCGTGTCTCTCAGGAAACCCTTGGTGATCCATTGCAGAGAAGCTGATGACGATCTGCTGAAAATCATGAAAAAATTTGTGCCTCCGGACTACAAGGTTCACAGGTGAGAGTCGAGGACTTCAGTGGGCAGATGAAGTGAACATGTTTCTCTGTCTAGGACGTTCGTGGGAAAACAAATTCAGTGAGGAGTGGATTGATGATGTTACGTCTTTACATAGAATCTTTTCTCAAGATTAACTATCAGGTTGACCCATGTGAAATTTCTGATATTTGACCATTTTTTAACCTAAAAAACGGCAACTTCATATGGTTTGAGCTAATACCCTAAATCACTGTGACCCCCATTGCATGAAGCAGGCTGTAGTGGAGGCTCGGTTCGCAGAACTGAGAGCTGTTGGTCTTGGGAGAGGCTGCTGTGGGTCCAGTGACTGAGCACACAGAGAACATTCCAGGGCACCTGAAAAGAAATTTTCTCTCCTACTTCGAATTTGAAAGCTCATCCCTCCCCACTTCCCCCACCCGCAGTTAAAGTCCAAGATGTATTTTCTCTAAATGGTATCTAGGGGTTCTCCAGTTTGGTAAACTCACCAGCCTGCCCTGGTGTGTCTGTCCTGGGCATGGGCTTGGCTTGGGGGGCCCTGGGGAGCAGTGGGAGACAGTCAGCTGGCGGCTCTGCAGAGGGCGTGGGGCTGAGGTGGGCACAGGGTGCCCTGGGAACCAGAGGAGAGGCCCTTAGCTGCGTCTGGCTACAAAGAGGTCAGGAGGTGATGCCCACTGGCACTTTCATGATGGGTAAGATGGGTTAACTGGAAAAAACAGGGAGTCTAGAACGCGAGCCAGGTGGTGCCAGGTGGCCGAAGGGGTCAGGTTGTTAGGCCTCTAGAGCATTGCCTTCCAGGCGCCCAGGCAGAGAGAGTGATGCCTCTGAGTGGAGCCGCCACCAGAGACGAGATGAGGCACAGTCACCCAGCCCTTCTGGACTAACGTGTGCTGTACTAAGAACATGAACAGACACAAGGTTAAGAGAAGAAAATTCACCTGTAGGCCACTCCCCAGTGTTTTTAGTTTTTGTTTCCTTCTGGTTCATTTGATTACATGGACGTAGTTTTTACCTAGTTGTCATCCAGATGGGCTGCAGTTTTTAATTCTGCTCCTGACTCTGTTGGCTGTGAGTCCTTCCCTTGGATGCAGTCTTTGCATTTCTGAGAACTTACCCACCAAAAATAACTTAAAAGAGGTGAAATGTCCAGAGGGAGTTGGGAGCTTCTGCAGAGGGGATTATGAGAACCCTGATCTGGAATTCTCTTCCTTGCAGGCATTGCTTCACCGGGAGCTACCCAGTCATTGAGCCCCTGTTGAAGTACTTTCCCAACATGTCCGTGGGCTTCACAGCGGTCCTGACGTACTCCTCTGCCTGGGAGGCCCGTGACTCTCTGAAACAGATCCCGCTGGAGAGGATCATCGTGGAAACTGATGCTCCCTATTTCCTGCCTCGACAGGTAAGGGTGTCTTCAAGCCGAGTTGAGGCACTGAGGAGAGAGGGTGGGAGGTGTGCAGTCCCCCTTGCAAGGTTGGCAGGAACAGAGCCACAGTACCTTTCTAGGTCCCACCCTTGGCTGTGTAGATGTCTCCTCTCTGTTGCTTTGCAGAACCAAAGTCTAGGGGGCTGAGAAGCTGAAGGGTAACCACTCTCTTCCAGGCAGTGCAAAGCCCTACCCTGTAGAGGGTAGTCCAAGGAAGCATGGGACCCTGCTCACCCAGAGCCCCCCTGACTGGGACTCTCCCTGCACCTGCAGGTAAAGGGGTCTCTACACAGCTCCAAAGAGGCCCTGCTGGGGAAGGGCCGGGGAGGGAGTTGTGCGTGACAACTCTGCACAGAAGGCACAACGATATCCAGAATGCTTGGTGTCTTCCAGGTTCCCAAGAGCCTTTGCCAGTACGCCCACCCAGGCCTGGCCTTGCACACGGTTCGAGAGATTGCCAGGGTCAAAGACCTGCCACTCGCCCGCACCTTGGCCACCCTGCGTGAGAACACCTGCCGCCTCTACAGTCTTTAAGCAGAGAGGGTGCCGTCAGGAGTCTCCCAGAAAAGGTGATAAAAATCACATTACATAGTTTTTAAAAACCAGGACAAAAATGACTTTGGCTATATTTTTTAAATGTAGAGCATGTAGACATAGGGTGAGCAATGAACCTGGTCTGTCTTGAGTGAACTCAGGTGTAACCTTCATCCTTTTCTCTTCCCCACCCTCCAGGATGACCAGCGGCCTGACAGGAGAAAGGCCGTGTGAGCTCTGCCTGTGTGTCCCTGCTCGAGGATGTTTGAGAGCCCGCTGGGATGGAGGACACCCGGACAGGACGTTTCCTGAGACCTCGTCGGAGGCTTCCGCTTCAGGCTGGTTGGGGGTGGGGCCGGCGTGCGGGGGGCTGGCGAGGGGTTCGGGCTGGCCTCCCGGCTGCAGTGCTCCAGGGCAGCCTGGGAAGAAGAGGAGGCTGATGTGAGGGCACAGCGAGCTTGCCCGCCCAGTGCCTGCCTCCGCAGCTTGTGGTGCGAGCAGTCTGTGAATAAAGTCACACTGCTCCTCAGCTAAGTGCACGTAGGCATGTAGCTTGGTTCCTGGTTCTCCACTGTCAACACGAACCCCCAGTGGGAGATCTCCTCTGGGGGACATTTGCCAGAGACCTGTGTTAGAGGCTGATGCTCCTGCGGCCAGAGAAGGCAGCCCCTCCCTTCCCTGCGTGACTCTTCAGTCTGGCTCTCACTGTTGCTGCGTCAGCTCTGAGTTGGCCCTGGTGGAAGGACCTTGGCTGCTGGTCTCACTGGTTCCACTGCCATCAGTATGGAGGGGCCAAAGGGGTGCTCATGGTCCAGGGAAAGTCCTGGCCGAGGAACATCTGGACAGACTGGGGGACTTGAGGAGGAGGAAGCCTGCTTGAGGAAGACGACCCCGAGGAAGGTGATCCCACTTACCGAGGTCCCCAGGGCTGCAGCTCAGTTGTGTTAAACTGACAGGGTCTAGTCTGCAGCAGATGCTGTCTGCTAGTCTGCTGTCAGGGGGTTCCAGCTGCCCTGTGCTCCACTCTGCCCCCTTCTCCTGGAGCACTGGACCAAAAATACTTCTGTTTCATCTCATGTAACAGCCCCTTGTGTGCCCCATCCAGGTCGAGAGGTAAACCAATTTAATTTTCCAAAGCTCTGCTGGCACTGCCCAGCCCTGTTCTATTGCCTATGCAGAACAAGAGGCCTGGTGTCCATGGATCTCCCGTTCCCTGTCCTGGGGCTCTCCCTTGCCTTGGCCTCTGATGCGTCCTTTCTCCGTGGTGAAAGTGAGAGCCACTCCTTGGACTTTGAACAGCCAGGTCATCTCAAGTTCTGAGCTGTGCTCTGCTCCCTGCTGGTGCCTTGTAAAGGTGTGTTCATTACAGGCCCTGGAAGGTTATGACGGTCAAGAGTTAAGAGTGAGGATGCTCTGCATTTGGGACAGAAGGATCCTTTATTCCAACCTTCCTCAGTGCGACAGGCCACTCTGAGTCCCTTGTCTGTTTCTTGGAGGCCAATAGCTGAAATCGTAAGATCCAGTGCTTATGTTGGATGCCTCTAGGTGTTTGTGGAAGGTGCTTTTGAACCTCGTAACCTGCAAGGGAATGGACTTTGCATTTCATATGTGGTATTTCCCTCTTGCCCCGGTACCCAAGTTGCTGGCCTGGGAAGTAGGCCTTAATTCAGTGTCGACCTTCCGTGGATCAGCTGTGTGTCATCTGTGCCGCAGATTTGGCAAATCCGGGGCCTTGTTCTCCTGCTTGGAAGATTTGGAGGACTAAGGATTTCACAGTGCTTTGTTGTCACCCAATGAACTGTCCCTTATCCATCTCTTTCACAGCAAGGCCTGTACATCACAACTGCCTCCGAAGGAAACCAACCGGGCCTGTGTTCAAGGACTAAGAGTGATAACTCAGTGGATGTCTCTGAGCCATTGCAGTCTCCCTGCCAAAGTAAAGCACAAGGTGCTATATACTTTTATCTCCAGGATTTAGGATTATCATTTCTGTTACACAGTGAAACATTACCTGTGTGGGAGTGAAAGCTGGTTGGCATTGTTTTTGGATGGCTGACTTGATTGTTTTTGCTGTGTTGCCGGAATGCCTCTGTATCTCTGCCCCCTCGCTCCCTTTGACCATCTCTTTCTGAAAATAAAGTGATGGATCTTCAGCCAACTCCCATGGTCTCCATGTTCGTTTATATTTCTCAGAGTGTTAACGATGGTTTAGTTGTTGACTAGCTTTGTAACCTAAGAATCCAAAGGTCTGGAGACTTTCAAAAATGTACTTGTGCCTCAGCAAAATTCAACTGGAAAGGGCTTCCCTGGTGGCGCAGTGGTTAAGAATCCGCCTGCCAATGCAGGAGACACGGGTTTGAACCCTGGTCTGGGAAGATCCCACATGCCACAGAGCAACTAAGCCCGTGCACCACAACTACTGAAGCCTTTGCTCTAGAGCCTGCAAGCCACAACTGCTGAGCCCGTGTGCCACAACTACTGAAGCCCGTGCACCTAGAGCCCTGCTCTGCAACAAGAGAAGCCACCACAATGAGAAGCCTGTGCACCGCAACGAAGAGTAGCCCCCGCTCGCTGCAACTAGAGAAAGCCTGTGCGCAGCAACGAAGACCCAGTGTGGCCAAAAATAAATTAAAAAAAAAAAAAGATTTGCTAAAAAGAATTAAAATTCAACTGAAAAGAAGAATCCGTGGTACCTTCTTAAAAGTTCTGCCTTTGAGCATTAACTCTCATTTTACTGCCTGGAAACACCCAGATACACTGCTGCTTCTTAGCAGTGAAAAATACATAGACACCTTCTTTGTTCCAGAGCAACGCAGTAGGAGGAAGAAAAATTGAGTACACGAGGGTGTTGTTGATGACTCGGTTGTACTGTGGGCTTTGGACTGTGAACTCTGATGCTGCTGGGTAAACTTTGGAGGAAATTCTGTTTCACTGCTTGCAGTCAGTCTTCCAGTTTTGTCCTAAGGTATCCTTGAACACAAGTAAGTGCTCAAGCCCAAAGTAAACCCGTCAAAAGGGAGGCTCTGTTCCAAGAATGGTAAAGAAATTTGGAATCTGTTGATGCCTCATGTCAGATGCACAGTCGTTGGTTTGCGTATTTCCAGCACATTACTCACTGTCTCAGCTCTGTCCCAGCTGGACATATGGCAGCTATGTCCACTGGACACAGTGATAGTCTCTTTGTGGCTGGAAATCTGCTCTTGGCTTTTCTGGTGTTTTACATCTCTCTGTATTAAGTTTGGGACCAATAGTAATCATTTACCGCGAACACTTTCATTTTTGCCTCAGGCATTTCTGTAAGATCAGAGCAAAGGGCCACTGAAGTGTACGGTGCTTGAATAAAGTGTCCAGGATGGCAGCAGAACTGTCAGTCAGTGGCCAGGCAGCCCTGTGCTCCCTGAAAATGCTCATTTGTCAACAATGTTTGGAAGTGGATTCAGACTAAAGGAAGGTAGCCAAGCGTGGATCTCTATTCTTCTGTCTGTACACCGTCGTAAGAGAATTTCTTACCCCTCTGTAAGTGTGTAAGATGTTAAACACGGGCTTCCCTGGTGGCACAGTGGTTAAGAATCCGCCTGCCAATGCAGGGGACATGGGTTTGATCCCTGGCCTGGGAAGATACCACATGCCACGGAGCAACTAAGCCCGCGCTCCACAACTAATCAGCCTGCGAGCCACAACTATGGAGCCTGAGTGCCACAACTGCTGAAGCCTGTGTGCCTAGAGCCCGTGCTCTGCAACAAGAGAAGCCACGACAATGAGAAGCCCTCGCACAGCAACGAAGAGTAGACCCCGCTCGCCACAACTAGAGAAAGCCCACGCACAGCAACGAAGACCCAACACAGCCAAAAATTAAAACATAAATTAATTAAACAAAAGTTAAATACATGAGCTGTTATACTAATGTACTGGGTATATTATAAAATAAAGTTTTTTATAAGGAGGGTTTTTTATTTCTGCAGCAAATATCTTGCTCAGCCCAGGGGTATATACAGCTGCTTCAGAGAACCGGAAGTTAGTGGTGTCGGGAAGTGACACGTGCAGGAACAGGTCCGAGAAGGCCGATGTGGGACCAGGTTTGAAATGCTACGTTTTCTCAAGTGTGTTGCCTGTTTCCTGTGATCACTTTTATTTCTGCTGGTTGTTGACTTGAAATTGTCCTCAGCCCACTCCAAGTTGACCCCGTGTATTATGAAAGAAAATGAAAAACAGAAACAGAAGGAATCCCTAGGACCCCAAGCAGCAGGGCAAGAGGGTGACATTGGTAGAGAAGCAGCCGAACGTGGGGGAGTGGGGGCCTGAGCCCACAGCTCTGGGTGAGTCGGAAACGTGTTTGATATGTAACCTTGGGAAGTCACTAAATTCCTCTGAACTTCAGTTTTCCCCCTCTGAAGTGTGTCTGTTGTGAAAATTCACTGAAATTACATTAAGTTCATGTAAGAAGTATTTAGAACAGTACTGGTGCACAGCAAGAATGCTGTAAATGGTGGCTATCAGGATAATTGAATGTCTCCTATGTGCAGGTGTCCTGGTGGGACATACCGTGTTCAATCTTGATAGTGACCTGGGGAGGTGGGTGTTTTACATGGGAGGAGCCTGAGAAGTTCAGTGTCGTGGGCTGGACCAGACAGCAGGTGTTCAGATTCAGGTCTGAGCCTGAAGCCCTCAGCTTTCCACCCCACCATGCTGCCTGGGGCAGGTGAGAGAGCCCGACCAGAGTGGGCGCTTAACCTCTGTTTCTGGAGTGAATGACCTAGGCAAGTGGGAGAGAAGGCTTGTGTGTCCCTTGAGAAAGGAGTAAGGCCTTGTCTTTGTGGGCGAGCATCAGGTGACCAGCATTCCCCCCAGGGCCCGGCCCCCATCCTCCCCGGAGCCCCGTCTGGCTGCTTCTCCAGCAGGTTGGGAGCTGGTTTCTTGGGCCCTTTGACCATGTTTGAGTCTTGGTGCCTCCGCTGGGTGTTGAGAAGAGGGCGGTGGGCCTGGCTAGTGATGATCAGGGTTGCACCCCTACTAAGCTTTAGAGCTGGGACGTGCCTCAGCTCCAGGCGCGCGTGTGGGTCTCTGCATCAGAGCGAGTGGCTGGCTCATGGAGGCGGACTTCTGCTTCCTCTCTCCCTCCACCCAAGTAGTTCACCTGCTCTCCAATACCTTAGATTCCTCTAGTGGGGATAATCCTTTCAAAATGTGATTACCACTTAGAGGCAGATGCTCTCAGAAGGAAGGGCTTGGTGAGCTACGTCACTGCGCGGCCAGTGTGTGGTTCCCTGAGAGATGGAAGAGTGTGTGTGTGTGTGTTGTGTGCCCAATGCATGGGCATGGAGTTGACAGCAGAGCTGGGGCTTAGAGAGTTGGGCGGGGAGATAAGTGAAAGAGGGAACAGGACAGCTTTTTCATGCGCTCTCAGCTTTGTTGAGGGCACCCTGGCCAAGTCTGCATTTTCCTAAGTTATGTAAGAGTCCACACCCGCTCTAAGCCAGGTGGGCCGACCTGGCTCTGCTGCCTGAATAGGACCCCGTGGCCTCTAAGCCACTTTATATATGCGCCTGGGGGTCTTGTTAAAATGCAGATCCTGACCTACTAGGGCGGGGGCGGGGCCTGAGACTCTGCATTTCTAAGAGGGTCTCTGATCATGTGACATTCCGTGGACCATGTGTGGCTCCTCACACATGGTGTGAGGCATGGTGGTGGAGTTTCGGGGTGCCCACTTAGTGTGATCAGTGGTTAGTGCTGTAGGGCTGTGCCTTGAGTGCCAGATGGCCAGAATTTCACTCGAGAAGATACTTGGCTCCTAGAGGGAGCCCTTTGTTACAGAGGTTTCTCCAGAATATGGATGTTACCCCAGCTTTGCAGAGGGGCATCCTGCGTGTTTCCGATGGGTGCGCACCTGTCGGGATGGGCGGTGCTCCTCCCCTCGTGACGCATCCATCGTCAATAGCTCTCAAGTCAGTTCACGTGTTTATACCAAAGAGCAAGTGACTGATAAGTGACATTCCTCCCAGGAAGACTGGGTCTTCACTGGAATTCAGTTGTGGAACTTAAGGACCAAGGCTCACTTCAGGTGTGAGCTGGAGTTGGAAGTGGTTTTGGACATCAACCTGGTGTTCCAAATCAGTGAAGGAACCAAGGTAATGGCCAGCCTTGGCCACGTGAGGTGGCGTCTGCTGTGCCAGGTCTTTTCAGTGGACGAGGAGGAAGGAGGAGGAGTTAGGTCAGCCGTGTCCAGCAGTGGCTCTAGCCATTGTTAGCGGCCCACTCAATCTAACTTCAAACTCAGGCTCTCACATTCTCAGCATCCTTTTCTGCCCATGGATGTCAGTGCAACGGCTATTGGCTCTGATAGTGTCACCTGAAGTTTTCCTGTCCACACAGGCCTTGCTGGTTGTTAATAAGCTTTCTGTGCAGCTTTGCATCGGGAAGCTCTGATACTTAAAGGAACTTTGTCTTCTCCTTTTTCTCCTCTGTCTCGCCCCTCCTTCCCCCTTTCTGTCCACCTTCTCTCCCCCACCTCCATTCCCCCAGTAGCCTTATCTGCTTGTAGAAATGGGTCTAATTTGGTTTTCTAAGCATTGACACCTCGTTGCTACATGTTCTTCTTTTCTCTTCCCTTTAACCATAGACCAAGAATGGGGCAGGGGGTGTTTTTCAGTGAAATGTGAAATTTTCTTCTTTCCTGAAATAAACATTTTGAACCTTCACCATCCAGTTTGAGCATTTATTCACCTCCTAGACTGTTACCCCTCAGAGCTGGGGGTGGTCTCGGAAGCGTTCTGGAAGCCAGGTGAATGCTTCTGAGGGTGGGAAAACGGAGAGGTGGCTGGACTCAGGGCCGGTCACTTGTGGGCTGGGGTTTCTGAAAAGCAAGAGGTCAAGTCAAAGTGCTGTGTCTGGGACTTCCTTGGGGGTCCAGCGGTTAAGACTCCGTGCTTCCACTGCGGGGGGCACGGGTTCGATCCCTGCTTAGGGAACTAAGATCCCGCATACCATGCAGTACAGCCAAAAAAAAAACCACCAAAAAAATAGTGCTGTGTCCGCCATTCTGCCAGTGCCGTCAAAGTTGGCTTTTCTTCCACAAGGTGACGGAGGTGGTGTGTTGTAATGGGGGGAGCGCTGGCCTCAGAATATGGACCGTGTGATTTGGGCACATCCTCTAAAAGCTGGGGGCCCTGGAACCAATCCCCCGCAGGTACTGAGGGATGACTGTGTTTGGGAAAGAGGAATTAGGAGCTCTTTTGAGAGGCAGGGATGGGGAAGAAAACTTCTGTTTTGTCACCCATAGGCGGACTCACATTGGGACTCCGAGGAAACTGGAGAAAGGACTTACCGCTGGCGTCTTCCCAAAGGACGTCCTGAAGAAACTTCCCCAGGGTCTGGCCGTGCTGGTGGGACTGAGCCCCTGACAGCTTGATCCCAACGTCAAAGGGGGCGCTGAACTAGGAGGACCCAGGAATTGTCAGAGGTCACACCCTCCCGTGCGTGCCCCGCCCCCCCCCCCCCCCCCGCCCCATCCCAGTGGAGGCCCTGGGCTCTCAGGAGAGGGAGAGAGGGGGCCTGGGGTCCAGCAGGCACCACTGAGGGGACAGCTCAGCCAGGTTACCCTCCTGCCCAGGCCTAGTCTTACCATCCGCACCATCTTTAGGAGGCTTACCTTGTACCCTCTTTCCTTACCTCTGAGAAGGTTACTGATAAAAGCTGTGAAGTCCCCTAGATCAAGGTTCCCTGCTCCTTGCAGCTTAGGAAGACATAAGGTTGAATGGCCAGTGGTAGAGCTTCAGGCCCTGGCAGGGTGATCTGGGGAGCAGGGTTCTCCCTGGTGTACACAGCACTAGCCTGGGGGATGGTCTCTGCCCCCCACCTTCCTCCCTTCCCAGGTGGTCTTCCTCTCATTTGCACAGGCCTCTCCTTGTTCTGTGGGAAGTTGGACAGGAAGCTGACCTTTCCCTAGAACGATGCTCTGAGCCAAGTTTGTTCTTCCTTCTGTGCCTCCGTCTCATTCCTTCTACAGGGAGAGCACCCCATTTCCCCTGCTTTCTTGGCAGCCTATGAGATGATTTACTGGAGCTCAGTTTTGGGTGAATAGGGAGGAGCTCTGTTTTCGGCCACATCATCGTTTCTCACCTGGGGAGCGGAGACTATCTAGCTCCGTTCATCCAGTAACTGCCTGGGAGCCTGGCCCTGTTGGTCACTGAGATTCTGGATGAGTTGACGCAGGGATCTTGGGTCTGAAAGGGAGCCCTCGGTCCTTGGTCCTCCTGCCTCCTTGCCCTCCAGACAGGACACGTCAGTCACATTTTTCAGATGAAGGAGCTGAGGCCGCGACTTGCCTGGGGCCACAGAGGGAGGTGGAGGCAAGGGCCAGACTGCAGGCCCGAGTCCACCAGCTCTGGAGCCTCTTTGAGCCCCAGAGCCCCTGCCCTGCCCTGCGTGCAGCCCTTGCCCTGGTCAGGCCCAGGCTGAGCCCCTTTCCCTCTGGGCAGGAGCCACTGTTGCTCCCATTTCACAGATGAGCAGAGATGCTCAGAGATGTTATTAAAACAACAGATACCTGTTGGTCCCCTTTTTAAAATTTACCTCCACCTCTTGTCTCCACCGTGAAGGTGGAGCAAGTGGAGATGATATGAGTGATTTTGGGGGAACTGAGGCCCCTCTGTTCCCTCCCTTCAGTAAATGCTCATTTCGCCTCCACCCCTGTGGCTCATGCGGGTGGTTGGATGACCCCAGCGGACTTTGCAGCACCACGAGCACCAAGCTGGGGACCTGCTGGGCTGGTTTGCACCCTGGAACCGGCGACGGGCAACTGACGGGAGGCGCAGCAGCTGTTGGATAGGGGTGCGGCTTTGAGCGACTTGAAAAGGTGCCTTAGTGTCTCATGTGATCAGTGGGGGATGGGTGGAACTTGGCCTCAAAAGCTTCCAGCTCTGAAACTTGACTGATTTCAGGAAAACTTTTGGAGGGGCTGTAGGGGCCTGGGATGAGTGAGGTGGGACCCCGGCCCTGGAGGGGTTCGGTGGGCACAGCCAGAGCTCTGCGACCTGTGTCACAGGCCTCCCACCTGCCTCTGGCGTCTCACCACCTCCGACATTTCAGACTCCTGGTTCTAGCGGAGGCAGGGCCTGCCGTTTGCTCTGTGGAAACTGGAAACGTCCAGCCGTGAGTCATCAGCCACTGGAACCTCTTCCCCGCCTGGGCTAACTTAGGGCGTCTCTGGCCCCACTGGACCTGGCAGTCTCACCGGGAAAGTTCCCTGGTTTTAGTCTAAGGATTTGCAGGCTGATGAGTGGGAACGTGGCGGGTGGGGTCCCACACGTGGTGGAGGAGGCGCCTGGCGAGGGTCAGAGGGCGAGGGTTGGGGATTTGACCCCTGAGGGGAGGAGAGGCTGGGGGTAGGTGGAGGGAGGCCAAGGCAGGGCAGAGGAGACTTCCTGGGCCACCTGCTCGCTCTCTGCCAGACCGGTGATGGGGACACAGGGCTTGGGGACTGGAGTCCCCCAGACTGTGGGTCCCACTTCTTCCCCATGCAGGGCTGTGGGCCCTCAGCCCAGTGAGCTCCCCCGGCTGAACCTCGGTTCCTCATCTCTAAATGAGGGCGCAGAAACCAGCCCCACTGACTTCACAGGTGGTTGTCGAGGTTAAGTGCGAAGCAGGAGGCTAAAGCAGCCGGAGAGTGAGACCGCAGTTACTAGCAGTAGTTACTAGGCACCACCCGGGGATTCTGGTTTCCCTGCGTGCGGGGATCTGTCCTCACCTAAACTCCTGTCAGAACCATTCCCCGGACCGCGGCTGCCCGGCAGGGGTAACTATAAAACGCCTTCACGCCTTCTCTCTCCTAGTCCTCCGTTTCTCTCTAAATGGCTCCCCTGCCCTGTGAACTATTCATCAAAGCTCAAGCAAGCCTGATGAGCCCCATCCTCGTCTACAGGTGGGGTTTGGTGAGAGCTGGGCTCACCGCTCACTGTCCAGGCCGCCGCCTGGTAAGATTGGGTAAGGTAAGGTCCGAGGGGCCCCTGAGTCGATCAGAAAGTTTTCTGCAGGAAACGCCTCCAGTCTGTGACCAGCTCTTCCTTCCTGAGTGTCTATTTGCTGGCTCCCCTCTGAGATCACCTGGCATCTGCTGGCGCCCCTTCTCCGCTCTGCTTGAGGCTCATCCTAATACAGCAAAGTTGCTTAGATGTTTGCCTGTTGATCGGCAAAGCCCATCTCAACAGAGCCCAGTGGTGCAGAGTCCACTGTTTTTGTGCTGTTTAATGTTCCTTGAGTGGCTGGTAAGTGAGTCCCTGTGGATGGCTGCCTCTCCACGCCCTCCCCCGCCCCATCCCCTCCACTGCTGAAAGCATAAAGCTGCAGAGGGACCCACCTGGATTTCCAGCTCGTCCCCTGCGCCTTCCGCCTGACTTCTGACGTCTGCGTCAAGCCAGCCTTCCAGGGCCCGGGGCTTCGGTTTGGCTGACGGCTTCTTGGATTCCTTTCTCTGCTGGAAAGAGGAGGTGTTCTCCTTAGGGCCCTAAGCCCCCCTGTCCTTCCAGAAGCAGAGTGAGGTGTGGGCCCACGGTCAGACCCAGAGTCCTCCTTTGTGCTCTGGGAGAAGAAGGCTGAAGCGCAGAGAGGGTGAGCCACTGCCCAACTCACGCAGCTCACGGCAGGGCTGCAGTGAGATTCCCCAGTCAGAGCGCAGGCCTCGTGGGGGGACGTCTCACCTGCACTTTCTGGTGTTCGGGGCTCAGGAAGCTGGAGCCCGCCATGGCCAAGTCCACCCAGAGCACACTGAAGAGCAGCAGGCTGCAGACGGCCCCTGGGGAGGGCATGGCCTCGGCCGGCTGGGGACAGATGGGCCTGGCGGAGAGAGCATCTCTGGGCAGCATGCGCCCCCATTCCATCCCCTCTTTTCCCCCCGCTTCCCTCCCTGTGCCTCTGAGCCCAGCAGACAGGCTGAAGGGCTCTGACCTGGACCTGGGGCCATGATTGCTGAGTAGAGCGGCTCTTAGCGCCCTCTCTGCCCGCCTCCCCCAGGTAGGACCGATGGAAGGATGTGGGTGCTCTTTTCCAAGACTGTTCATCTGGGGGCAGAATGTTTGGCAGTGGGACTCCCCATGTTCTTTATCCCAGGCCCCGAGGACCTTGTGCCAAGTTTCTCGAGGATGTTTGAGGAAGCTGAACTGGCAAGGTCCCAGGAGACATGGGGGTCCTGGGGCGGCTCCCAAGCCCAGCTCTGAGCAACCAGGCTGCCCCAGGTCATGCCACCTCCCCGAGTTCAGATGGGCCTGCGGATGCCCGGCAGTGGAGGTGAATTAACCCATAAACAGACCCTCCCACACAGAAGAGTGTGGCCAGAGTGCCTACCTGGGATTCCTGGTGGAGGTGGTGCCTGGTGGCTGTCTGGTCATTATATAGGCAGCCTGTGTTTGTTTTAAACCAGCAGCCCCACCTCAGGGCAGCCCAGTATCCGGGGGCTGATTGACATTCCTTGGGAACTAAAAATACTACGCACGTTGTCCTCGGGGTAGAAATCAACAGCGGTGGGCAAACGCCCTGAGAGATGGCTGGGTGGCCTGGGACAGCCACATGAGGTGGCCATCTGCTGCTCCTCTCTGCAAGCGTGCCTGGCCCTGGTTTAGGTGGGAGGGAGGAGAGTGGCCCTGGGTCTGGTCTGGCTTTGCTGCTCTGCGGCCTTGGCTTACTGGCCCTTCTGCCACTCCCTTCCTTCCGGGATAGAACGAGGTTTCCTCACTCGAACTCAGGAGCTTGTCCTGCCCCTGCGCTCGCTGCTCTCCATGAGGGATGCTGCTCTGGCTCCCACAGACCCCGAGCACATGGGACGCTGGCTCGTGGAACTCTCACACGTCCACGAGGGAAGCCCCATTTTTCAGATGAGGAAACTGCAGGGGAGCAGGGCAGAGACCATCTCCAACAGGGGCTGAACTCCAGTCATGTTGTTTTTTTTAAAATGTGTAGTATGATCCCATTTTATGGAAAAAATACAAGATAAAAATACAACAAATATAGACAGCCAACTATCTGGAAGGACATATGCTATTGAATTTTTTTCTTCTTTGTAATTATTTTTAGTGCTTAGGTTGAATATTCATTTGGTAATAAGAAACAAGCAAATAAGAAAAGTCTTACTTTTCTGTAACTCTTGGTAGAATCATATGCTCCACCTTGCAAAAAAAATCAAACTTGAGTCTATAGATGCTGTAGTTTCAATTACCAACTCCCAAGAAATACAGGGGATGGACGCGTGTGTAAAGGGGACCCACAGGGATGCAATCAGCCCAATACAAACTGAGGGCAACAATAAGAGGCAAGTGTCCAATCCCTTCTTTTGGGTGGTGGTGATGGCTCTGCTCAGCTTGGTCTTTCTTAATGTGCGGGCCTTTCTCCCCTCGCCCAGCCAGGTTCTGAGAGGGAGCAGAGTGCCCTGGGGGCAGGAGAGCCAGGACCTGGTGCTGCCACAGGTGAGCACACACAGATTGGCCTTACGCAGATCACTGAGCGTCCCCCTGCTCACGGCTGCCTCTCACAGGGGCTTGAGGGTTAACTGAGGTGATGGGTGTGAAATCCTTTGTAACCTGTCAAGTACCATGCAGGTGACAACTGTTTTTTGTACCCTGGCCAGCCTTTGCCACGTCAGATGTTCGCGGACGAAGAGCGCATCGACCACGTGGGGGATTCCTTACGTGCCCGCAGCGGCTCATCCCACAGGATGCCCAGGTGGTGACTCCTAAGGGCTTGGTGAGTTGTCTGTGTAGACGTTCTAGCGTTTCAGAGGAGGGTAGGAAGGGCTCCGTGATCCAGGCGGCGGAAGTGGAGCAGGGCTTTGAAGGGAGGGCACCGCTGCAGGCAGAGGGGCAGGAGCGGAGGGGGACAGCAGGCGTGGGTGCAGACTGTTTGTGGCCCCAGTAAGAAGGCTGGGTGCTCGGAGGAGGGTGGCAATGGGGCGGGTTGTAAGAAAAGGCCTAGAAGGAGGTGCGGGGTTGGGATAAGCACAGTTTGGAAGCTGGGGGCCCAAGGAGTTTGGGCCTGATCTGGAAGAGGGAGGCCACTGAAGGCTTTTGAGCAGAGGAGTGACAGGACACGACCTTAAAGACCTGGGAGGCTGCACCGTTATTTCACGGGGAGAAAACCTGAATGCCACAGGGGCCACACTTTCCCCAAAGCCACGCAGCCCTCAGTGGCAGTGCCCGGACGCCTAGCCAGGCTCCTGAGCACGACGGGATGGGGCAGGGGAGCCAGCAGAACGCTGGTCATCCGATGACCGCCTGACTGAGATGGTCGTCAGGGGGCACTGGACCCTTGTGGAGACTCTAGGGACAGTGGGTGCCCGGGAGGGGCTGGACTGAGCCCCTCAGTAGAATGTGGGGACTGAGTACCTCCAGCTGGAAAACTTCTCACCACCAGTGCACTGGGACGGGGGCCGGAATCCTCCCGCAGTCCCAGCAGAGTGTAAGTGTGTCACCTGGAGGCCTTCGCCCTTGCGGGCCACCTGAGCTGATGCCTCTTGGCCTTGGGGCTCAGAAGGGCTGAAGGTGGAGCAGGTGGGGAGATGCTAGAGAAGGCCTGCAGCTTTTTCAGAGCGTGGCCCGCCCTGCCCCCAAAACCCCAAAGGGACTATGGTGACCAGGCCCCACTGAGATGTGAGGCCTCCTTCAGTCCCGGCCCTGGAGACAGGAACTGCCAGTGTTGATCTTAGATAACACCCCACAGGCAAACACCCACGCGGGCTGCTGCGTTCCCTTCCGGAGCAGAAAGGTGGCCTGTGGGCTGGAAAGCACCCGAAGCACATCCCGCAGAGCGGAGGCTGGTTGGGAGAGAAAGGAAGGATGCCGGAGCCACTGAGGCAGGGGGAGGCGGCACCCAGAAAGTACCTCGCTGCCCACCCCCGGCTGTGGACGGGGTGCAGGCTGGGGTGGGGATGCATGCAGACCTGAGTCCAGGGCCTTTGAGGAGGACTGTGTGGCTTGGGGTGGGGAGGACTGACTTGCCTCAGCACGTGTTTCCCCTCCTTTGAATGTGGATAATGCCAAAGCCAGTCTGTCCATCTGTCTTCTTCTCTGAACCTTGCTCTGGATTGCTTGCTGGTTGGTGGTTTCCTTCCCACAGCAGGGCCTTGAGGGCCCGGCCTCATCCACAGATAAGGGCGCATCGTCACCGAATTAACTGCTGTATGTCAGTGGTGTCTGAGAACAAATTGTGTACACAGTCCACTGTCATTCTGTTTGTAGCTGGCTGAGCAGGGAGTTTTCTCATGAATTTGGGCAAACCTTGGTCTGAATGAGGCAGATTCTGGGGTAATAGAAACGGGTTTCATTTTTTGAGATAGATAGGGCTCTTTGGCGGGGTTTATTTTTTGCTCCTTGTTCTGGCTTCCATAACTTGTAGAACAGCATCGATCACTAGAAGTATCATGCCAGTCATGCCATTAACAATTCCTTAGGAGTCCCATTAAAAAACGAAAAAGAAACAGATAAAATCTATTTTAATAATATACTGTAATATATTCAAAATACTATCAATTTGACATGTAATCATTGTTATAAATGATTTAGATATTTGGCACTGGTTTTCTTTTTACTAAATTTTCAAAATCCATTGTGTATTATATTTTCACAGCACGTTTCAGTTCAGACCAGCCACATTTCCAGTGCTCAGCAGCTCTTGTGGCTCATGGCTATTGCACTGGACAAGCTCTAGATCATCATGGTGTCACTCTTACAACTTCCACATCCTTAGCCCAGTGCTGTCTCATCCCTCCTGCTCCAAACACAACCTCTCCTACTGGGGTTTCCCTGTTCTCCTGCCATCGTGGGGCTGGAGCCCCCAGTATTGGTCTCCTGTCTTCAGTCTTTCTCTCCACCAGCTTTTGCCCTCAGCGTTAAAATATGCCCAGGTCTCTCTCATCCTGGAAAGGTCTATTGATGCCTTCTTGCCCTCATGCTACCGTGTCCAGGCAGAAGTTCCTGTCCCTGTATCCTGTCCCTTATGGGTACTGGCCCCTCCACACTCTGTAGCTTGACTCCCTGCACCGCCCGCCAACCACTGTGCTGAAACTCTTCTCAGAACTACAGGTAGCGCAGTCTAGGGATGGCTAAGAGCCCTAGGATCTCAGGATGAGGCCTGTAGGGTCATCTAATCTCACCGCTGGGTGCAGGTTTGTGCTGGGCTGCAGTGGATGCATAGGGGAAGCGGTAAGAAAGCAGTCTTTTTTATGTCTCATCTTCGGATTCTGATCCAGTAAGTCTGCAGTGGGGCGTGAGAATCTGTATGTCTCAGATACTGAACAAGTATCTCAGGCACTTCCTTTCTGATTATAAAATAATGTTTCCAGTAGAAAATTTGGCCATATGTGAGATAAACTCTCTCTCCATGTATATCTGAACTTGTTATTCTGGAAAATTTCAACCTTAAAATGAAAGCAGAGAGAGTAATACAATGAGTCTCCACAAGCATTCATCATCAGTTTCAACATGTATTAGCATCTTGCTTCGTGTATTTATCCCACATACTACTTTTCCTCTGGGGGGAATATTCTAAAAGCAAATCTCAGCAATCATGTAATTGCAGCCTTAAAATCTTCAGTGTGTAACTTTAACTGATAAAACACACTCTTTTACCCTACAACAACCCCCTTACCTCAACCTGATTCTTTTTCTATTGTTCCTTTCTACATTTATTACCATTTTTTTCCTTCAGCAATTATTTTATCACCTTGATATCCAGTTTGTAAAGGAAAGGCAAGAAAAATACATCATTTTTTTTCTTTTTCGGTACGCGAGCCTCTCACTGTTGTGGCCTCTCCCGTTGCGGAGCACAGGCTCCGGACGCGCAGGCTCAGCGGCCATTGTACACGGGCCCAGCCGCTCCCGCGGCATGTGGGATCTTCCCGGACTGGGGCGTGAACCCGTGTTCCTTGCATCGGCAGGCGGACTCTCAACCACTGTGCCACCAGGGAAGCCCCTGTGCATTACTTTTGTATCCTGCAACTTTACCACATTCATTGATGAGCTCTAGTAGTTTTCTGGTGGCATCTTTAAGATTATGTATTGTATCATGTCATCTGCAGACAGTGACAGTTTTACCTCTTCTTTTCCAATTTGTATTCCTTTTATTTCTTTTTCTTGTCTGATTGCCATGGCCAGGACTTCCAAAATTATGCTGACTAATAGTGGTGAGAGTGGACATCCTTGTCTTGTTCCTGATCTTAGAGGAAATGCTTTCTGTTTTTCACCATTGAGAATGATGTTTGCTGTGGGCTTGTCATATATGGCCTTTATTATGTTGAGGTAGATTCCCTCTTTGCCCACTTTCTGGAGAGTTTCTATCATAAATGGGTGTTGAGTTTTTCAAAAGCTTTTTCTGCATCTATTGAGATGATCATATGTTTTTCTTCTTAAATTTGTTAATATGGTGAATCACGTTGATTGATTTGCATATATTGAAGAAACCTTTCATCCCTGGCATAAACCCCACTTGATCATGGCGTATGATCCTTTTAATGTGTTGTTGGATTATGTTTGCTAGTATTTTGTTGAGGATTTTTGCATCTATGTTCATCAGTGATATTGGTCTGTAATTTTCTTTTTTTGTGGTATCTTTGTCTGGTTTTGTTATCAGGGTGATGATGGCCTCATAGAATGAGTTTGGGAGGGTTCCTTCCCTGCAATTTTTTGGAAGAGTTTGAGAAGGATGGGTGTTAGCTCTTCTCTAAATGTTTTATAGAATTCACCTGTGAAGCCATCTGGTCCTGGACTTTTTTTGTTGGAACATTTTTTTTGTTTCGTTTTTTTGTTTTTGTGTTACACAGGCCTCTCACTGCTGTGGCCTCTCCCTCCGCAGAGCACAGGCTCTGGACGCACAGTCTCAGCGGCCACGGCTCATGGGCCCAGCCACTCCGCGGCACGTGGGGTCCTCCCGGACTGGGACATGAACGCTCGTCCCCTGCATCGGCAGGTGGACTCTCAACCACTGCGCCACCAGGGAAGCCCTGTTGGAACATTTTTAATCACAGTTTCAATTTCCTTACTTGTGACTGGTCTGTTCATCTTTTCTGTTTCTTCCTGGTTCAGTCTTGGAAGGTTATACCTTCCTTAGAATTTGTCACTTCTTCCAGGTTGTCCATTTTATTCACATAGAGTTGCTTGTAGTAGTCTCTTATGATGCTTTCTATTTCTGTGGTGTCTGTTGTAGCTGCTCCTTTTTCATTTCTAATTTGAGTCCTCTCCCTCTTTTTCTTGATGAGTCTGGCTAAAGGTGTATCAATTTTGTTTATCTTCTCAAAGAACCAGCTTTCAGTTTTATTGATCTTTGCTAATGTTTTCTTTGTTTCTGTGTCATTTATTTCTGCTCTGGTCTTTATGATTTCTTTCTTTCTACTAACTTTGGGTTTTGTTTGTTCTTCTTTCTCTAGTTCCTTTAGGTGTAGGGTTAGATTGTTTATTTGAGATGTTTCTTGTTACTTGAGGTCGGCTTGTATTGCTATAAACTTCCCTCTGTGAACTGCTTTTGCTGCATGCCATAGGTTTTGGATCGTCGTGTTTTCATTGTGATTTGTCTCTAGGTATATTTTGATTTCCTCTTTGATTTCTTCAGTGATCTCTTGGTTACTTAGTAATGTATTGTTTAGCCTACATGTGTTTGTGTTTTTTTTACATTTTTTTCCCTTGTAATTTATTTCTAATCTCATAGTGTTGTGGTCCGAAAAGATGCTTGATATGATTTCAGTTTTCTTAAATTTACCAAGGCTTGTTTTGTGACCCAAGATGTGATGTATCCTGGAGAATGTTCCATGTGCACTTGAGAAGAAGGTGTAATCTGCTGTTTTTGGCTGGAATATCCTATAAATATGAATGAAATGTGTCTGGTCTGTTGTGTCATTTAAAGCTTTATTAATTTTCTGTCTGGATCATCTGTCCATTGGTGTAAGTGAGGTGTTAAAGTCCCCCATTATTATTGTGTTAGTGTCAATTTCCTCTTTTATAGCTGTTAGCAGTTGCGTTATATATTGAGGTGCTCCTATGTTGGGTGCATATATATTTATAATTGTTATATCTTCTTCTTGGATTGATTCCTTGATCATGATGTACTGTCCTTCCTTGTCTCTAGTAACATTCTTTATTTTGAAGTCTGTTTTATCTGATATAAATATTGCTACTCCAGCTTTCTTTTGATTTCCATTTGCATGGAATATCTTTTTCCATCCCCTCACTGTCAGTCTGTATGTGTCCCTAGGTGTGAAGTGGGTCTTCTGTAGGCAGCATATATATGGGTCTTGTTTTTGTATCCATTCAGTGAGCCTGTGTCTTTTGGTTGGAGCCTTTAATCCATTCACGTTTAAGGTAATTATCGATATGTATATTCCCATGACCACTTTCTTAATTGTTGTGGGTTTGTTTTTGTAGGTCCTTTTCTTCTCTTGTGTTTCCTATTTAGAGAAGTTCCTTTAGCATTTGCTGTAGAGCTGGTTCGCTGGTGCTGAATTCTCATAGCTTTTGCTGGCCTGTAAAGCTTTTGATTTCTCCATCGAATCTGAATGAGATGCTTCCTGGGTAGAGTAATGTTGGTTGTAGGTTGTTCCCTTTCATCACTTTAATTATATCGTACCACTCCCTTCTGGCTTGTAGAGTTTCTGCTGTTAACCTTATGGGAGTTCCCTTGTATGTTATTTGTCGTTTTCCCCTTTCTGCTGTGAATAATTTTTCTTTGTCTTTAAGTTTTGTCAATTTGATTACTCTGTGTCTCAGCATGTTTCTCCTTGGGTTTGTCCTGCTTGGGACTCTCTGTGCTTCCTGGACTTGGGTGGCTATTTCCTTTCCTATGTTAGGGAAGTTTTTGACTATAATCTCTTCAAGTATTTTCTCAGGTCCTTTCTCTCTTCTCCTTCTAGCAGCCCTATAATGCGAATGATGTTGCGTTTAATGTTGTCCAGAGGTCTCTTAGGCTGTCTTCAATTCTTTTCATTCTTTTTTCTTTATTCTGTTCCACAAGTGAATTCCACCATTCCCTCCTCCAGGTCACTTATCCGTTCTTCTGCCTCAATTATTCTGCTATTGAGTCCTTCTAGTGTATTTTTCATTTCAGTTATTGTATTGTTCATCTCTGTTTGTTTGTTCTTTAATTCTTCTAGGTCTTTGTTAAACAATTCTTGCATCTTCTCGATGTTTGCCTCCATTGTTTTCCCGAGGTCCTGGATCATCTTCACTATCATTATTCTGCAGTCTTTTTCTGGAAGGTTACCTATCTCCACTTTCTTTAGTTGTTTTTCTGGGGTTTTATCTTGTTCCTTCATCTGGTACAAAGTCCTTTGCCTTTTCATGTTGTCTATCTTTCCGTGAATGTGGTTTTCCTTCCACAGGCTACAGAACTGTAGTTCTTCTTGTTTCTGCCGTCTGCCCTCTGGTGGATGAGTCTATGTAAGAGGCTTGTGCAAGCTTCCTGATGGGAGGGACTGGTGGGGGTAGAGCTGGGTGTTGCTCTTGTGGGCAGAGCTCAGTAAAACTTTAATCCGCTTGTCTGCTGATGGGTGGGGCTGGGTTCCCTCCCTGTTGGTTGTTTGGCCTGAGGCGACCCAGCACTGGAGCCTATCCAGGTCTTTGGTGGGGCTAATGGCAGACTCTGGGAGGGCTCAGGCAAAGGTGTACTTCCCAGAACTTTTGCTGCTAGTGTCCTTGTCCCCATGGTGAGCCACAGCCACCCCCCGCCTCTGCAGAGGACCCTCCAACACTAGCCAGTAGGTCTGGTTCAGTCTCCTGTGGGGTCACTGCTCCTTCCCCTGCTTACAGATGCACACACTACTTTGTGTGTGCCCTCCAAGAGGGGAGTCTCTGTTTCCCCCAGTCCTGGCGAAGTCCTGCAATCAAATCCTGCTAGCCTTCAGCGTCTGGTTCTCTAGGAATTCCTCCTCCCATTGCCGGACCCCCAGGTCAGGAAGCCTGACGTGGGGCTCAGAACCTTCACTCCAGTGGGTGGACTTCTGTGGTGTAAGTGTTCTCCAGTTTGTGAGTCACCCACCCAGCAGTTACGGGATTTGATTGTAGTGTGATTGGGCCCCTCCTCCTGTCCCATTGCGACTCCTCCTTTGTCTTTGGATGTGGGGTATATTTTTGGTGAGTTTCAGTGTCTTCCTGTCCTTGATTGTTCAGCAGTTAGTTGTGATTCCGGTGCTCTCGCGACAGGGAGTGAGCTCACGTCCGTCTACTCCGCCATCTTGAACCAATCTCATGGATTTTTTTCTTAAAATATAAGTGTTCCAATCCATTATAGTCATTTTCGTTTTGATGCTTCCATATTTGATGAGTTTATTCCTGTGTGCTTTTGACACAATCCTATCGTTTTTAATAGTTGTCTTCCATTCTGTCTCATTAAGAAATCCTGGCCTCATCTTTTGTGTGTCCTTCCTGATTCTGACCCGAATTTGCCATTTCTCTAAGAAGTTTTGGTTTCTTTTAGTGGGAAATAGTTTTTAAAGACCACAATCTGGATGGTAACTACTAGTATTGCTTCTAGGCCTTTTCAGTGCATAGATGATAAAAACATACTTTTTAGATGGAGAAAAATAGGACATGAGTTAATACTGTTATTTCCAAGTAAAACTTAAGGTCACTGTGCTTTTTCACTTCTTGGGTTTTATATTTAAATTCCTTTCTTTATCTTAAAAATCCTGGTTTCTAATTACATTAACAAAATTACCTCTGTCTTGCTGTATCTTACAGTATCAACATAATACTTTCAAAATAAGACTACGACAATTACTACAAACCATAAAACTACTAAACGCAGTCTTAGGAATATACGGTCAAATGAGTTAAATATTTTCTCTGTGTGGTTATGCCATGGGCTTGATATATACCTAACATTCCATCCAGTTGTTTTTTCAGTTTTTAGGGATGTTTTCCCCTTTACTAGTTAATTATTAAACATTACGTGGTTCCCAAGTCAGTGGTATAAGACAAGGTACATGCAGAGACTATTATCTTCCATTCCTGTCCCCTTCATTCTGTTCCTCCTTTCCTCTATAGGTAAGTATTTTTATTGTGATTTTTTTTCTTTCACCCATGAGTGATTTAGATGTATTGCTTAAATTTCCAAATATTTGAGGATTTTCCAAGTATTCTATTATTGGTTTCTAGGTTACTTCCATTATAGTGTGAGAATATGTTGTAGATAATTTTAATTCTGTTAGATTTGTTAAAGTTTGTTTTAGGGTCCAGGAATTAGTGTGTCTCGATGAATGTTCCAGATGTACTTGAATACGTTTAAGTGTTGCTGGGTAGAATGTTCTATGAGTGCCTGTTAGGTCAAATTGATTGCTAGGTTTGTTTATGTATTCTGTAACTTTACTGTTTTCTAGGGTCCTATTTTTTCTGCTACCGAAAGAGGAGTGTTGAGATCTCCAGCTGGAATTGTAACTGACTTCAGTTCTGTGAGTTTTTGTTTCACATATTTTGAAGCTCTATTTTAAGTGCATACATCTTTAGGATTGTTGCCTTCTTGATGAATTGACCCTTTTATTATTATGCCTCTTTTTATCCCTTATAAGTATTTCTTGTTCTAAAGTCTACTTTATCTGAAATTTTTTGTTCTAGAACCAGTTTTTTTTAAAATAAATTTATTTATTTTATTTATTATTTTTGGCTGCGTTGGGTCTTCGTTGCTCCGAGTGGGCTTTCTCTAGTTGTGGCGAGCGGGGGCTACTCTTCGTTGCGGTGCACGGGCTTCTCGTTGCAGTGGCTTCTCTTGTTGTTGAGCACGGGCTCTGGGCATGCGGGCTTCAGTAGTTGTGGCTTATGGGCTCTAGAGCTCAGGATAAGTTGTGGCGCACAGGCTCTGCTGTTCCACGGCCTGTGGGATCTCCGCGGACCAGGTCTTGAATGTGTGTCCCCTGCACTGGCAGGCAGATTGTTAAGCACTGCTTCACCAGGAAAGTCTGATTTGTATAATTTCTAAAGAGAAGTTGGCTGTCATTCTTATATTTGTTCCTGTGTATGTAATATGTCTTTTTTTTTTCTGGCTGCTTATATAATTTTTAAGAACGTTCAGTATTATTATTGTATGTGTATTTTCTTCTGCTTGGGGTTCTTTAATTTCCTAGAATCTGTAGGGTTATAGTTCAAATCCAGCTGAGAAATTTTGGCTGTTTCTCTAAACATTTTTTTCTGTCTCCTTTGGAATCCAACTGACACATATTTTAGACTACTTAATACTGGAGTCTCTGTGTTTGTTTTGTTTTGTCTTGTGTGCTTTTCTCCCTGTGCTTCAGTTTGCATAGTTTCCGTTGCTGTCTTCACATGTACTGAAGTTTCCTGTTGGTGTCTAATGTGCTTTTACTCCCATCCAGGGTATTTTTCACTCCAGATATTGAATTGTTCATTTCCAGAGACTCCATTTGCAACTTCCTTATATCTCCCATTTTTCTTATGTTCATTATCCTTTAACATTCGTTTTTTTTTTTCTTTTTTTTTTTTTCTTGTGGTACTCGGGCCTCTCACTGCTGTGGCCTCTCCCGTTGCGGAGCACAGGCTCCAGATGCGCAGGCTCAGCTGCCGTGGCTCACAGGCCCAGCTGCTCTGCGGCATGTGGGATCTTCCCGGACCGGGGCACGAACCCGTGTCCCCTGCATCGACAGTTGGACTCCCAACCACTGCGCCACCGGGGAAGCCCTCGTTACATTCTTGAACATATTTATAATAGCTGTCTTTCAGGTAGTCATCTGCTAATTCCGTGGTCTCTCTCCTTTCTGACTCTGTGGCTATTCACTTCTTTCCTCTCCTGGTTATGGGTCATTTGCTTGCTTCTTTGCCTGCCCAGTAATTTTGGATTAGGTGATGGATGTTGTAAATCTTATGCTGTCACATGCTGAATTTTCTTGTTGTTCCTTTAAAGAGTGTTGGGCTTTGATCTGGCAGAATGTGAAATTATTGGTGGATCAGTTTGATGCTTTCAAGGCTTGCTTTTAAGGTCCAGAGCAGCCTTTACTCTAGACCTGATTGAAGATACACCATTGACGCGTGATCTTTCTTAGGACTCGACCCAGTGCCCTTTGTATCGTGAGGCTGTTGCACTCTGGTTCTTGGGAACGTGGACTACTCGCCCTCTGTTGAGTTCCAGGAATTGCTTGGCCCACTGCTCTTTGGTCACGAGAGTTTCACCCTTCCCGTAAGCAGGTTAGTACTTGGTCAAAAGTCTAGGAGACCCTCCTGCAGGTCCGAGGAGCTGGCTATCTCTGAGCAGCTCGCTCTTCTCTAGTACTCTGCTGTGTAAATGCTGCCTTTGCCTTTCTGAACTCTCATCTGTCTTTTTAACTCAGTGATGCCGCTCTGGATTCGATTTCCCTGCCCTTTCCTGGGAACTGCCTCCAGGAAGAAAGCTGCGGCCATTGTGGTGCTCCCTTCCCACGCCCACTTTTTCCTCTTCCTCCAAACACTGCCTGTTGTCCTACATCGGAAAGCAGTTGTTTCATGGATTTTGTGTTTTTCTAGTTGTTAATGGCTTGAGGGAAACTCTTGGAGCTGTGACTCCTTCCTGTGTGGAAGTGGAAATCTCCCCCTTATGAATGGTTGGCCCTACTCCTTGATGATTCAGAGTTTGAGGGGCTACCTTAATGTCATCCAGGGGTTTCTTTTGCTATCCTAGTTGCTTTGCTTTTGTGAGAGGACTGAAAATCAGTGTGGCTGCTACTGCCATCTTGCCCTAACTAGAATTCTCTGTGTATCTTTTAAATTACCCTTACATTCCTCTCATTTGGGCTTGGCAACTGCCCTGAAGATGGACACAACATGGCACTGCACTTGGTTGGCCTGTTTTGTTGTAACAAATTGGAGGTATCTCCCTTACCCCAGGAATGGCTAACGTGTTACCACCCTAAGCATAAACTGTTGACAGTGGTAATTTCATTTACTTCCAGATTATTCGATGGGATGGTGTAAGCTATAAACACAGCCTATGGCCAGGAGCCCAAGAAGCTATCACTAACCCACTGTGAGACATGGGACCAGTCCCTTCTCATTATTCATTTGTATATGGCACTGTAAGGAGGACCAGGCCTGCCCTCGGGAGCACGGAGCTTGTTAAGGAAGGCAGATACGTAGAGCTAACTAGAATTCAGTGTCATTTGTGTCCATTGAGAAGCCCGAGCAAAGGTGCTTCCTTGGCCTTTCTTTTCGCATCTGAATAATGTTAGGGAGGGAGCAGCAATTTTCCTATTGTTCTGTGCAGGCTAGGATTTTGCAGAATGCCTTGGGAGGTCTTGTGGGCCAGGCCCTCTGTCCTCACTTGAACCAATGTAGTTGCACTTTTTCCAATTTTATATGTTATGATGTAAGATTTATTTCACAACAGGGATTCTGCTGCTGAAAAATGGACAAAGAACAGGCAGAGGAGGGGTCCACACTGAGCTGTGCACAGAACCTCCTGCAGTGAGCGGCCTGGCCTTTCAGTGGTGTGTGCGCACGTAAAGGCCCGGCGTGAGCTCCACTCCTCGATACGGCTGAGGAGCCCCAGCAGCAGGTCGCGGATTCCAGCCTTGAGAGTTCCGATTTCTGAGCTGAGACGGATTAGGATGCCAACGCTGCCTCTGGCACGTGGCGGTGGACAGCCCAGGGCAGCTCTTGACCTTCTTGCCAGTTTCCTCATCAGTAAGTCAGGGGTATGCGCCTACACAGGCTTTCTGTGCTGCTTCACTCAGTCTTCAGTAAATCCCAGCTACTGCTGCGACTGCTGCTTCAGGTCAGTGTTCCAGGGCCTCTGGTGAAAGGTGATCCTTGGTTCAGGGTCGCTTAGGACCAGAACCATGCTCTGCATACTCCGTGCTCTAAACTGTCAGCCCCACGACAGGCCAGCCTTGGGACCCAGACTTCTTAGGCTCCAGGGATGTGATAATAGCCTAGATTGCCGTGGCCTGAGGGGAATTTATTAGGCATTTTTTCTTTTTTTTAATTTACTTTTTATTTCATTTTAAAGTATAGTTGATTTTCAATGTTGTGTTTATTTGAGGTGTAGAGCAATGTGATTCAGTATATATATATACACATATAACTGTACTCACTCGGATTCTTTTCCCATATAGGTTATGACGGAGTGTTGAGTAGAATTCCCTGTGCTCTACAATATTTCCTTCTTAATTATCGGTTTTATGAATATTACTGATTATACGTTAATCCCAACCTCCTCATTTGTCTCCCCCACCTTTCCAATTTAGTAACCCTAAGCTTGTTCTCTAGGTCTGTGAGTCTCTCTCTGTTTTGTAAATTAGTTCAGTTGTATCAAGTTTTGGATTCTACCTATAAGTGATATCATGATATTTGTCCTTCTCTGTCTAAGGTCTCTTAATATGATCACCTCTAGGTCCATCCACATTACTGCAAATGGAATTATTTCATTCTTTTCGAAGACTGAGTAGTATTCTCGTGTATATACTTAACCACGTCTTCTTCATCCATTCATCGGTCGATGGACATTTTGGTTGCTTGTGAGTCTTGGGTGTTGTAAACAGTGACACAGTGAACGTTGGGGTGAAGCGTCTTTTCCAGTTATGATTTCCTTTGCATGTAACCCCAGTAGTGCGATTTATGGATTGTATAGTAGCTGTATTTGTAGTTAAGGAACCTCTATACCGTTCTCCACGGTGGCTGTTACCAATGTACTTTCCCATCAGTGGCGCTGGACGGTTCCCTTTTCTGCACACCCTCTCCATTATTTATTGTTTGTAGAGTTTTTGATGACGGTCATTCTGACTCGTGCGAGGTCGTACCTGGTTGTAGTTTTGACTTGCTTTTCTCTAAGTAGTAGTAATTTGGAGCATCTTTTCATAGGCTTTTTTCTTTCTTTTTTTTTGTAAACGTGATTAAAATTTAACTCTTAAAATCGGTTTGTTGTTAAGTTTGCCAGTTTTTGAATTCTCATTCCATGACCTACCCCGGGACATTTATTAGAGTAGGTGTTATTTTAATACAGCACCGCAGCCCTTGTGAACATTAAGTGCTCTTAAGCAGTGGTTTGAAAGTTGTAGTTACAGGTAATGGCCACAAGGCGGCAGGATTTTTTCATGTCGCACTCTGGTTACTGGGGTGACCAGAGCCTTAGGGCAAGTTGTATTCCTGGGTTGTCAATTAGAGTGGAATGTGCCAGCACAAACACCCAAGGGCGTGTGTCTCATTACTCCTTCCTCCTTATCCTGTGACCCCCAGATATATCCCAGCCTCCCGCCAGACTGCTATGCCAAGGGGTTGTCCTTTTCACGTGGGGTGACTCAAAGGAAGGAGGCTGGAGGTGGGATCCCCACCATCCGAGGCCATGGAAACCTGGTGACTTTTCAAATGTCTTTCAGCCCGAGGATCAGCCGGGCTGTTGGGTCCTGTAGCCTTGGTTCAGCTTCAAGAGGGGCCACCTGGATCCAAAGATTGTGGTCCCATCTAGGGGTTACCAGGCACTTGAGACCAAGGGGGCTTATAGCTGCCACATCCTCCCCAGCTCCCTCGGCCCCATGACAGTTCAGCCTTGGGACCCAAGTCTGCTTAGGGATGTGACAGCGGTCACGGGGGCCTGGGGGGAATAGCGGACTCATTTTTTAAAATTAAACTTTTATTTTATATTGGAGTATAGTTGATGTTTAACATTGTGTTTGTGTTAGGGGTACAGCAACATTATTCATTTATACACATACATATAATCTATTGTTTTTTGGATTCTTTTCTCATATAGGTTATTACGGTGGGCTGTGCTACAGAGTATTTCCTTGTTGATTATTTATTTTATGTATATTAGTGTGTAGATGTTCATCCCAACGTCCTAATTGATCTCTTCTTCTCCCCAGCTTTTTTATTTGGTAATCATAATTTTTTTCCCTAAATCTTTGAGTCAGTTTCTTTATTTCCTGTATTACTAAGGAAAATTAAAAACAGAAACAAAAGTAATCCCTATACCCCAGGAAGCAGTGCAAGGGGGTGACATTGGTTGGGAAGGTGTAGAACATGGGGGAGTGGGGGTCTGTACCCACAGCTCTGGGTGAGTCGGAAACGTGTTTGCTATGTGACCTTGGGAAGTCACTTAATTCATGTGAACATCAGTTTTGTCCTGCTTAAGGGTTTTTTTGTGTGAAAATGAACTGAAGTTATATCAAATTCATGTAAGAAGTATTTAGAACAATGCCTGGTGCACAGCAAGACTGGTGTAAATGGTGGCTCTTTGGATAATTGAATGTCTCCTATGTGCAGGTGTCCTCGTGGGACATACCGTGTTCAATCTTGATAGTGACCTGGGGAGGTGGGTGTTTTACATGGGAGGAGCCTGAGAAGTTCAGTGTTGTGGGCTGGACCAGAAAGCAGGTGTTCAGATTCAGGTGTGAGCGTTAAGGCCTCAGCTTTCCACCCCACCATGCTGCCTGGGGCAGGTGAGAGAGCCCGACCAGAGTGGGCGCTTAACCTCTGTTTCTGGAGTGAATGACCTAGGCAAGTGGGAGAGAAGGCTTGTGTGTCCCTTGAGAAAGGAGTAAGGCCTTGTCTTTGTGGGCGAGCATCAGGTGACCAGCATTCCCCCCGGAGCCTGGCCCCCATCCTCCCCGGAGCCCCGTCTGGCTGCTTCTCCAGCAGGTTGGGAGCTGGTTTCTTGGGCCCTTTGACCATGTTTGAGTCTTGGTGCCTCCGCTGGGTGTTGAGAAGAGGGCGGTGGGCCTGGCTAGTGATGATCAGGGTTGCACCCCTACTAAGCTTTTAGAGCTGGGACGTGCTTCAGCTCCAGGCGCGCGTGTGGGTCTCTGCATCAGAGCGAGTGGCTGGCTCATGGAGGCGGACTTCTGCTTCCTCTCTCCCTCCACCCAAGTAGTTAGTTCACCTGCTCTCCAATACCTTAGATTCCTCTAGTGGGGATAATGCCTTTCAAAGTGTGATTACCACTTAGAGGCAGATGCTTGCAAAAGAAAGGGCTCGGTGAGCTATGCCACTGCATGGTCAGGTAGTCAGGTGTGTGGTCATGCATTTCTTTTTTTTGGCTTGTGGGTTCCTCGAGCTCATGGCAGCCGAGCTCTTGGAACTCTCACACCTCCCTGAGAGAAGCCCCATTCTTCAGATGAGGAAACTGCGGGGGAGCAGGGCAGGGACCATCTCCAACACGGCTGGACTCCAGTCCTCTCTTCTGGGTGGTGGTGATGGCTCTGCTCAGCTTGGTCTTTCTTAATGTGCGGGCCTTTCTCCCCTCGCCCAGCCAGGTTCTGAGAGGGAGCAGAGTGCCCTGGGGGCAGGAGAGCCGGGACCTGGTGCTGCCACAGGTGAGCACACACAGATTGGCCTTACGCAGATCACTGAGCGTCCCCCTGCTCACGGCTGCCTCTCACAGGGGCTTGAGGGTTAACTGAGGTGATGGGTGTGAAATCCTTTGTAACCTGTCAAGTACCATGCAGGTGACAACTGTTTTTTGTACCCTGGCCAGCCTTTGCCACGTCAGATGTTCGCGGACGAAGAGCGCATCGACCACGTGGGGGATTCCTTACGTGCCCGCAGCGGCTCATCCCACAGGATGCCCAGGTGGTGACTCCTAAGGGCTTGGTGAGTTGTCTGTGTAGACGTTCTAGCGTTTCAGAGGAGGAGCTCACTTCTGGCTGGGCTCGGGCTGGGAGGGTAGAAAGGGCTCCGTGATCCAGGCGGCGGAAGTGGAGCAGGGCTTTGAAGGGAGGGCACCGCTGCAGGCAGAGGGTCAGGAGCGGAGGGGAACAGCAGGCGTGGGTGCAGACTGTTTGTGGCCCCAGTAAGAAGGCTGGGTGCTCGGAGGAGGGTGGCAATGGGGCGGGTTGTAAGAAAAGGCCTAGAAGGAGGTACGGGGTTGGGATAAGCACAGTTTGGAAGCTGGGGGCCCAAGGAGTTTGGGCCTGATCTGGAAGAGGGAGGCCACTGAAGGCTTTTGAGCAGAGGAGTGACAGGACACGACCTTAAAGACCTGGGAGGCTGCACCGTTATTTCACGGGGAGAAAACCTGAATGCCACAGGGGCCACACTTTCCCCAAAGCCACGCAGCCCTCAGTGGCAGTGCCCGGACGCCTAGCCAGGCTCCTGAGCACGACGGGATGGAGCAGGGGAGCCAGCAGAACGCTGGTCATCCGATGACCGCCTGAATGAGATGGTCGAGAGGGGGCACTGGACCCTTGTGGAGACTCTAGGGACAGTGGGTGCCCGGGAGGGGCTGGACTGAGCCCCTCAGTAGAATGTGGGGACTGAGTACCTCCAGCTGGAAAACTTCTCACCACCAGTGCACTGGGGCGGGGGCCGGAATCCTCCTGCAATCCCAGCAGAGTGTAAGTGTGTCACCTGGAGGCCTTCGCCCTTGCGGGCCACCTGAGCTGATGCCTCTTGGCCTTGGGGCTCAGAAGGGCTGAAGGTGGAGCAGGTGGGGAGATGCTAGAGAAGGCCTGCAGCTTTTTCAGAGCGTGGCCCGCCCTGCCCCCAAAACCCCAAAGGGACTATGGTGACCAGGCCCCACTGAGATGTGAGGCCTCCTTCAGTCCCGGCCCTGGAGACAGGAACTGCCAGTGTTGATCTTAGATAACACCCCGCAGGCAAACACCCACGCGGGCTGCTGCGTTCCCTTCCGGAGCAGAAAGGTGGCCTGCGGGCTGGAAAGCACCCGAAGCACATCCCGCAGAGCGGAGGCTGGTTGGGGGAGGAAGGAAGGATGCCGGAGCTACTGAAGGAGGGGGAGGCGGCACCCAGAAAGTACCTCGCTGCCCACCCCCGGCTGTGGACGGGGTGCAGGCTGGGGTGGGGACGCACGCAGACCTGAGCCCAGAGGCCTTTGAGGAGGTCTGTGTGGCTCAGGGTGGGGAGGACTGACTTGCCCCAGCACGTGTTTCCCCTCGTTTGAGTGTGGATAATGCCAAGGCCAGTCTGTCCGTCTGTCTTCTCTGAACTTTCCTCTGGATTGCTTGCTGGTTGGTGGTTTCCTTCCCACAGCAGGGCCTTGAGGGCCCGGCCTCATCCACAGATAAGGGCGCATCGTCACCGAATTAACTGCTGTATGTCAGTGGTGTCTGAGAACAAATTGTGTACACAGTCCACTGTCATTCTGTTTGTGCTGTTAAGTAGCTGGCTGAGCAGGGAGTTTTCTCATGAATTTGGCCAAACCTTGGTCTGAATGAGGCAGATTCTGGGGTAATAGAAACGGGTTTCATTTTCTGAGATAGGTAGGGCTCTTTGGCGGGGCTTATTTTTTTCTCCTTGTTCTGGCTTCCATAACTTGTAGAACAGCATCGATCACTAGAAGTATCATGCCAGTCATGCCATTAAAAATTCCTTAGGAGTCCCATTAAAAAACACAAAAAGAAACAGATAAAATCCATTTTAATAATATACTGTAATATATTCAAAATACTATTAATTTGACATGTAATCAGTGTTATAAATGATTTAGATATTTGGCACTGGTTTTCTTTTTACTAAATTTTCAAAATCCATTGTGTATTATATTTTCACAGCACGTTTCAGTTCAGACCAGCCACATTTCCAGTGCTCAGCAGCTCTTGTGGCTCACGGCTATTGCACTGGACAAGCTCTAGATCATCATGGGTGTCCCTTTTACAACCTCCACATCCTTAGCCCAGTGCTGTCTCATCCCTCCTGCTCCAAACACAACCTCTCCCACTGGGGTTTCCCTGTTCTCCTGCCATCGTGGGGCTGGAGCCCCCAGTATTGGTCTCCTATCTTCAGTCTTTCTCTCCACCAGCTTTTGCCCTCAGCGTTAAAATATGCCCAGGTCTCTCTCATCCTGGAAAGGTCTATTGATGCCTTCTTGCCCTCATGCTACCGTGTCCAGGCAGAAGTTCCTGTCCCTGTATCCTGTCCCTTATGGGTACTGGCCCCTCCACACTCTGTAGCTTGACTCCCTGCACCGCCCGCCAACCACTGTGCTGAAACTCTTCTCAGAACTACAGGTAGCGCAGTCTAGGGATGGCTAAGAGCCCTAGGATCTCAGGATGAGGCCTGTAGGGTCATCTAATCTCACCGCTGGGTGCAGGTTTGTGCTGGGCTGCAGTGGATGCATAGGGGAAGCGGTAAGAAAGCAGTCTTTTTTATGTCTCATCTTCGGATTCTGATCCAGTAAGTCTGCAGTGGGGCGTGAGAATCTGTATGTCTCAGATACTGAACAAGTATCTCAGGCACTTCCTTTCTGATTATAAAATAATGTTTCCAGTTGAAAATTTGGCCATATGTAAGATAAACTCTCTCCATGTATATTTGAACTTGTTATTCTGGAAAATTTCAACCTTAAAATGAAAGCAGAGAGAGTAATACAATGAGTCTCCACAAGCATTCATCATCAGTTTCAACATGTATTAGCATCTTGCATCGTGTATTTATCCCACATACTATTTTTCCTCTGGGGGGAATATTCTAAAAGCAAATCTCAGCAATCATGTAATTGCAGCCTTAAAATCTTCAGTGTGTAACTTTAACTGATAAAACACACTCTCTTACCCTACAACAACCCCCTTACCTCAACCTGATTCTTTCTCTATTGTTCCTTTCTACATTTATTACCATTTTTCTTTCAATTATTTTATCACCTTGATATCCAGTTTGTACAGGAAAGGCAAGAAAAATACATCATTTTTCTCTACTTACTAATGTTCAAAATAAGGACAGTTTCTAGATCCATCCAGGTCTCTACAAATGATCCATCCAGGTCTCTACAAATGACTTTTTCTGGCTGAGTAATATTCCATTGTATATATGCACCACATCTTCTTTATCCATTCATTTGTCGATGGGCATTTAGGTTGCTTCCATGTCCTGGCTATTGTAAATAGTGCTGAAATGAACATTGGGGTGCGTGTGTCATTTTGAATCACGGTTTTCTCTGGTTATCTGCCCAGGAGTGGGATTGCTGGGTCATATGGTAATTCTAGTTTTAGTTTTCTAAGGACCCTCCATACTGTTCTCCATAGTGGCTGTATCAATTTGCATCCCCACCAACAGTGCAAGAGGGTTCCCTTTTGTCCACACCCTGTCCAGCATTTGTTGTTTGCAGATTGTCTGATGATGCCCATTCTAACTGGTGTGAGGTGATAACCTCATTGTAGTTTTGATTTGCATTTCTCTAACAATTAGTGATGTTGAGCACCTTTTCACGTGCTTCTTGGCCATCTATATGTCTTCTATGGAGAAATGTCTATTTAGGTCTGCTCATTTTTTGATTGGGTTTTGATTGCGGAGCACAGGCTCTGGACACGCAGGCTCAGCGGCCATGGGTCATGGGCCCAGCCGCTCCGCGGCATGTGGGATCTTCCCGGACTGGGGCACGGACCCGTGTCCCCTGCATCGGTAGGCGGACTCTCAACCACTGCGCCACCAGGGAAGCCCTGTTTATTTTTTTAATATTGAGCTGCACGAGCTGTTTATATATTTTGGAGATTAATCCTTTGTCTGTTGGTTCGTTTGCAAATATTTTCTCCCATTCTGAGGGTTGTCTTTTGGTCCTGTTTGTAGTTTTGTTTGCTTTGCAAAAGCTCTGAAGTTTCATTAGGTCCCATTTGTTCATTTTTGTTTTAATTTCCATTACTCTAGGAGGTGGATCAAAAAAGATCTTGCTGTGATTTATGTCCAAGAGTGTTCTTCCTATGTTTTCCTCTAAGAGTTTTATGGTGTCCGGTCTTACAGTTAGGTCTGTAATCGATTTTGAGTTTATTTTTGTGTATGGTGTTAGGGAGTGTTCTGATTTCATTCTTCTTTTTTTTTTTTGTGGTACACGGGCCTCTCACTGCTGTGGCCTCTCCCGTTGCGGAGCACAGGCTCCGGACGCGCAGGCTCAGTGGCCATGGCTCACAGGCCCAGCTGCTCCACGGCATGTGGGATCCTCCCAGACCAGGGCATGAACCTGTGTCCCCTGCATCGGCAGGCGGACTCCCAACCACTGCGCCACCAAGGAGGCCCTGATTTCATTCTTTTACATGTAGCAGTTTTCCCAAACCAGTTATTGAAGAGACTGTCTTTTCTCCATTGTATATCTTTGCCTCGTTTATCATAGATTAGTTGACCATAGCTGCGTGGGTTTATCTCTGGGTTTTCTATGATTTCCATTGATCTATATTTTTGTCTTTGTGCCAGTACCATATTTTCTTGATTACTGTAGCTTTGTAGTGTAGTCTGAAATCAGGGAGTCTGATGCCTCCAGCTCCATTTTCTTCCCTTAAGATTGCTTTGGCTATTCAGGGTCTTTTGTGTCTCCATTCACATTTTAAGAGTTTTTGTTCTAGTTCTGTACAAAAATGCCACTGGTAATTTGAAAAGGATTGCATTGAATCTGTAGATTGCTTTGGGTAGTATAGTAATTTTCACAGTATTGATTCTTCCAATCCAAGAACATGGTGTATCTGTCCATCTGTTTGTGTCATCTTTGATTTCTTTCATCAGTGTCTTACAGTTTTCTGAGTACAGGTCTTTTACCTCCTTAGGTAGGTTTATTCCTAGGTATTTTATTCTTTTTGTTGCAGTGGTGAATGGGAGTGTTTCCTTAATTTCTCTTTCTGGTCTTGCATTGCTAGTGTCTAGGAATGAGAGAGATTTCTGTGCATTACTTTTGTATCCTGCAACTTTACCACATTCATTGATGAGCACTAGTAGTTTTCTGGTGGCATCTTTAAGATTATGTATAGTATCACGTCATCTGCAGACAGTCACAGTTTTACCTCTTTTCCAATATGTATTCTTTTTATTTCTTTTTCTTCCCTGATTGCCGTGGCTAGGGCTTCCAAAATTATGCTGACTAATAGTGGTGAGAGTGGACATCCTTGTCTTGTTCCTGATCTTAGAGGAAATGCTTTCTGTTTTTCACCATTGAGAATGATGTTTGCTGTGGGTTTGTCGTAGATGGGCTTGATTATGTTGAGGTCGGTTTCCTCTTTGCCCACTTTCTGGAGAGTTTTTATCATAAACGGGTGTTGAGTTTTTCAAAAGCTTTTTCAGCATCTATTGAGATGATCATATGTTTTTCTTCTTCAATTTGTTAATATGGTGTATCACGTTGATTGATTTGCATATATTGAAGAATCCTTTCATCCCTGGCATAAACCCCACTTGATCATGGCGTATGATCCTTTTAATGTGTTGTTGGATTATGTTTGCTAGTATTTTGTTGAGGATTTTTGCAGCTATATTCATGAGTGATATTGGTCTGTAATTTTCTTTTTTTGTAGTATGTTTGTCTGGTTTTGGTATCAGGCTGATGGTGGCCTCATAGAATGAGTTTGGGAGGGTTCCTTCCTCTGCAATTTTTTGGAAGAGTTTGAGAAGGATGGGTGTTAGCTCTTCTCTAAATGTTTTATAGAATTCACCTGTGAAGCCATCTGGTCGTGGACGTTTTTTGTTGGAACAATTTTAATCACAGTTTCAATTTCCTTACTTGTGACTGGTCTGTTCATCTTTTCTGTTTCTTCCTGGTTCAGTCTTGGAAGGTTATACCTTCCTTAGAATTTGTCCACTTCTTCCATGTTGTCCATTTTATTCACTTAGAGTTGCTTATAGCAGTCTCTTATGATGCTTTGTATTTCTGTGGTGTCTGTTGTAACTTCTCCTTTTTCATTTCTAATTTTATTGATTTGAGTCCTCTCCCTCTTTCCCCTGAGGAGTCTGGCTAAAGGTGTATCAATTTTGTTTATCTTCTCAAAGAACCAGCTTTCAGTTTTATTGATCTTTGCTAATGTTTTCTTTGTTTCTATGTCATTTATTTCTGCTCTGGTCTTTATGATTTCTTTCCTTCTGCTAACTTTGGGTTTTGTTTGTTCTTCTTTCTCTGGTTCCTTTAGTTGTAGGGTTAGATTGTTTATTTGAGATTTTTCTTGTTTCTTGAGGTCGGCTTGTATTGCTATAAACTTCCCTCTGCGAATTGCTTTTGCTGCATCCCATAGGTTTTGGATCGTTGTGTTTTCATTGTCATTTGTCTGTAGGTATATTTTGATTTCCTCTTTGATTTCTTCAGTGATCTCTTGGTTATTTAGTAACGTATTGTTTAGCCTCCATGTATTTGTGTTTTTTATCGTTTTTTTCCCCCTGTAATTGAGTTCTAATCTCATAGTGTTGAGGTCGGAAAAGATGCTTGATATGATTTCAGTTTTCTTAAATTTACCAAGGCTTGATGTGTGACCCAAGATGTGATGTATCCTGGAGAACGTTCCATGTGCACTTGAGAAGAAATGTAATCTGCTGTTTTTGGATGGAATGTCCTATAAATATGAATGAAATGTGTCTGGTCTTTTGTGTCATTTAAAGCTTGTGTTTCCTTATTAATTTTCTGTCTGGATAATCTGTCCATTGGTGTAAGTGAGGTGTTAAAGTCCCCCACTATTATTGTGTTAGTGTCAATCTCCTGTTTTATAGCTGTTAGCAGTTGCCTTATGTATTGAAGTGTTCCTATGTTGGGTGCATATATATTTATAGTTATTATATCTACTTCTTGGATTGATCCCTTGATCATGATGTACTGTCCTTCCTTGTCTCTAGTAACATTCTTTATTTTGAAGTCTGTTTTATTTGATATGAGTATTACGACTCCAGCTTTCTTTTGATTTCCATTTGCATGGAATATCTTTTTCCATCCCCTCACTGTCAGTCTGTACGTGTCCCTAGGTGTGAAGTGGGTCTCTTGTAGGCAGCATATATGGGTATTATTTTTGTATCCATTCAGTGAGCCTGTGTCTTTTGGTTGGAGCATTTAATCCATTCACGTTTAAGGTAATTATCGATATGTATGTTTCCATGACCAATTTCTTAATTGTTGTTGGTTTGTTTTTGTAGGTCCTTTTCTTCTCTTGTGTTTCCCACTTAGAGAAGTTCCTTTAGCATTTGCTGTTGAGCTGGTTCGGTGGTGCTGAATTCTCTTAGCTTTTGCTGGCCTGTAAAGCTTTTGATTTCTCTGTCAAATCTGAATGAGATCCTTGCTGGGTAGAGTAATGTTGGTTGTAGGTTGTTCCCTTTCATCACTTTAATTATATGGTGCCACTCCCTTCTGGCTTGTAGTTTCTGCTGAGAAATCAGCTGTTAACCTTATGGGAGTTCCCTTGTATGTTATTTGTTGTTTTTCCCTTGCTGCTTTCAATAATTTTTCTTTGTCTTTAAATTTTGTCAATTTGATTACTCTGTGTCTCGGCATGTTTCTCCTTGGGTTTGTCCTGCCTGGGACTCTCTGTGCTTCCTGGACTTGGATGGCTATTTCCTTTCCCGTGTTAGGGAAGTTTTTGACTATAATCTCTTCAAGTATTTTCTCGGGTCCTTTCTCTCTTCTCCTTCTGGAAGCCCTACAATGCGAATGTTGTTGTGTTTAATGTTTTCCCAGATGTCTCTTAGGCTGTCTTCATTTGTTTTCATTCTTTTTTCTTTATTCTGTTCCACAGCAGTGAATTCCACCATTCCTTCCTCCAGGTCACTTATCCATTCTTCTGCCTCAGTTATTCTGCTATTGAGTCCTTCTAGTGTATTTTCCATTTCAGTTATTATATTGTTCATCTCTGTTTGTTCCTTAATTCTTCTAGGTCTTTGTTAAACAATTCTTGCATCTTCTCGATGTTTGCCTCCATTGTTTTCCCGAGGTCCTGGATCATCTTCACTATCATTATTCTGCAGTCTTTTTCTGGAAGGTTACCTATCTCCACTTTCTTTAGTTGTTTTTCTGGGGTTTTATCTTGTTCTTTCATCTGGTACAAAGTCCTTTGCCTTTTCATGTTGTCTATCTTTCCGTGAATGTGGTTTCCTTCCACAGGCTACAGAACTGTAGTTCTTCTTGTTTCTGCTGTCTGCCCTCTTGGATGAGTCTATGTAAGAGGCTTGTGCAAGCTTCCTGATGGGAGGGAATGGTGGTGGGTAGAGCTGGGTGTTGGTCTGGTGGGCAGACCTCAGTAAAAGTTTAATCTGTTTGTCTGCTGATGGGTGGGGCTGGGTTCCCTCCCTGTTGGTTGTTTGGCCTGAGGTGACCCAGCACTGGAGCCTATCCAGGTCTTTGGTGGGGTTAATGGCAGACTCTGGGAGGGCTCAGGCAAAGGAGCACTTCCCAGAACTTCTGCTGCTAGTGTCCTTGTCCCTATGGTGAGCCACAGCCACCCCCCACCTCTGCAGGAGACCCTTCAACACTAGCAGGTAGGTCTGGTTCAGTCTCCTATGGGGTCACTGCTCCTTCCCCTGCGTACTGATGCACACACTACTTTGTGTGTGCCCTCCAAGAGGGGAGTCTCTGTTTCCCCCAGTCCTGGCAAAGTCCTGCAATCAAATCCTGCTAGCCTTCAGCGTCTGGTTCTCTAGGAATTCCTCCTCCCATTGCCGGACCCCCAGGTCGGGAAACCTGACGTGGGGCTCAGAACCTTCACTCCAGCGGGTGGACTTCTGTGGTGTAAGTGTTCTCCAGTTTGTGAGTCACCCACCCAGCAGTTATGGGATTTGATTTTATTGTGATTGCACCCCTCCTCCTGTCCCATTGCGGCTCCTCCTTTGTCTTTGGATGTGGGGTATCTTTTTTGGTGAGTTTCAGTGTCTACCTGAACATGATTGTTCAGTAGTTAGTTGTGATTCCGGTGCTCTCGCAACAGGGAGTGAGCTCACGTCCTTCTACTCCACCATCTTGAACCAATCTCATGGATTTTTTTCTTAAAATATAAGTGTTTCAATCCATTACAGTTATTTTCTTTTTGATGTTTCCAGAGTTTATTCCTGTGTGCTTTTGATACAACCCTATCGTTTTTAATAGTTTGTTTTCTTTCTGTCTCATTAAGAAATCCTGGCCTCATCTTTTGTGTGTCCTTCCTGCTTCTGACCTTAATTTGCCATTTCTTTAAGAAGTTTTGGTTTCTTTTAGTGGGAAATAGTTTTTTGTTTTTTTTTTACATCTTTATTGGAGTATAATTGCTTTACAATGGTGTGTTAGTTTCTGCTATATAACATAGTGAATCAGTTATACATATACATATGTTCCCATATCTCTTCCCTCTTGCGATTCCCTCCCACCCTCCCTATCCCACCCCTCCAGGTGGTCACAAAGCACCAAGCTGATCTCCCTGTGCTATGCGGCTGCTTCCCACTAGCTATCGATTTTACATTTGGTATTGTATAAATGTCCATGTCACTCTTCCACTTTGTCCCAGTTTACCCTTCCCCCTCCCCGGGAAATAGTTTTTAAAGACCACAGTCTGGAGGGTAACTACTAGTATTGCTTCTAGGCCTTTTCAGCGCATAGATGATAAAAACATAGTTTTTAGAAGGAGAAAAATAGGACATGAGTTAATACTGTTATTTCCAAGTAAAACTTAAGGTCACTGTGCTTTTTCACTTCTTGGGTTTTATATTTAAATTCCTTTATCTTAAAAACCTTGATTTCTAATTACATTAACAAAATTATCTCTGTCTTGCTGTATCTTACCGTATCAACATAATACTTTCAAAATAAGACTACGACAATTACTACAAACCATAAAACTACTAAACGCAGTCTTAGGATTATACGGTCAAATGAGTTAAATATTTTCTCTGTGTGGTTATGCCATGGGCTTGATATATACCTAACATTCCATCCAGTTGTTTTTTCAGTTTTTAGGGATTTTTTTCCCCTTTACTTGTTAATTATTAAACATTACGTGGTTCCCAAGTCAATGGTATAAGACAAGGTACGTGCAGAGACTATTATCTTCCATTCCTGTCTCCTTCATTCTGTTCCTCCTTTCCTCTATAGGTAAGTATTGCGATTTTTTTCTTTCACCCATGAGTGATTTAGATGTATTGCTTAAATTTCCAAATATTTGAGGATTTTCCAAGTATTCTATTATTGGTTTCTAGGTTACTTCCATTATAGTGTGAGAATATGTTGTAGATAATTTTAATTCTGTTAGATTTGTTAAAGTTTGTTTTAGGGTCCAGAAATTAGTGTGTCTCGATGAGTGTTCCAGATGTACTTGAATGCGTTTAAGTGTTGCTGGGTAGAATGTTCTATGAGTGCCTGTTAGGTCAAATTGATTGCTAGGTTTGTTTATGTATTCTGTAACTTCACTGTTTTCTAGGGTCCTATTTTTTCTGCTACTGAAAGAGGAGTGTTGAGATCTCCAGCTGGAATTGTAACTGACTTCAGTTCTGTGAGTTTTTGTTTCACATATTTTGAAGCTCTATTTTAAGTGCATACATCTTTAGGATTGTTGCCTTCTTGATGAATTGACCCTTTTATTATTATGCCCCTTTTTATCCCTTATAAGTATTTCTTGTTCTAAAGTCTACTTTATCTGAAATTTTTTGTTCTAGAACCAGTTTTTTTTTAATATAAATTTATTTATTTTATTTATTATTTTTGGCTGCGTTGGGTCTTCGTTGCTCCGAGTGGGCTTTCTCTAGTTGTGGCGAGCGGGGGCTACTCTTCGTTGCGGTGCACGGGCTTCTCGTTGCAGTGGCTTCTCTTGTTGTTGAGCACGGGCTCTGGGCATGCGGGCTTCAGTAGTTGTGGCTTATGGGCTCTAGAGCTCAGGATAAGTTGTGGCGCACAGGCTCTGCTGTTCCACGGCCTGTGGGATCTCCGCGGACCAGGTCTTGAATGTGTGTCCCCTGCACTGGCAGGCAGATTGTTAAGCACTGCTTCACCAGGAAAGTCTGATTTGTATAATTTCTAAAGAGAAGTTGGCTGTCATTCTTATATTTGTTCCTGTGTATGTAATATGTCTTTTTTTTTTCTGGCTGCTTATATAATTTTTAAGAACGTTCAGTATTATTATTGTATGTGTATTTTCTTCTGCTTGGGGTTCTTTAATTTCCTAGAATCTGTAGGGTTATAGTTCAAATCCAGCTGAGAAATTTTGGCTGTTTCTCTAAACATTTTTTTCTGTCTCCTTTGGAATCCAACTGACACATATTTTAGACTACTTAATACTGGAGTCTCTGTGTTTGTTTTGTTTTGTCTTGTGTGCTTTTCTCCCTGTGCATAGTTTCCGTTGCTGTCTTCACATGTACTGATGTTTCCTGTCGGTGTCTAATGTGCTTTTACTCCCATCCAGGGTATTTTTCACTCCAGATATTGAATTGTTCATTTCCAGAGACTCCATTTGCAACTTTCTTATATCTCCCATTTTTCTTATGTTCATTATCCTTTACATTCGTTTTTTTTCCTTCTTTTTTTTTTCTTGCGGTACTCGGGCCTCTCACTGCTGTGGCCTCTCCTGTTGCGGAGCACAGGCTCCGGACGCGCAGGCTCAGCGGCCATGGCTCACAGGCCCAGCTGCTCTGCGGCATGTGGGATCTTCCCGGACCGGGGCACGAACACGCGTCCCCTGCATCGGCAGGCGGACTCTCAACCACTGCGCCACCAGGGAAGCCCTCCTTTACATTCTTGAGCATATTTATAATAGCTGTCTTTCAGGTAGTCATCTGCTAATTCTGTGGTCTCTCTCCTTTCTGAGTCTGTGGCTATTCACTTTTTTCCTCTCCTGGTTATGGGTCATTTGCTTGCTTCTTTGCCTGCCCAGTAATTTTGGATTAGGTGATGGATGTTGTAAATTTTATGCTGTCACATGCTGAATTTTCTTGTTGTTCCTTTAAAGAGCGTTGGGCTTTGATCTGGCAGAAAGTGAAATTATTGGTGGATCAGTTTGATGCTTTCAAGGCTTGCTTTTAAGGTCCAGAGCAGCCTTTACTCTAGACCTGATTGAAGATACACCATTGACGCGTGATCTTTCTTAGGACTCGACCCAGTGCCCTTTGTATCGTGAGGCTGTTGCACTCTGGTTCTTGGGAACGTGGACTACTCGCCCTCTGTTGAGTTCCAGGAATTGCTTGGCCCACTGCTCTTTGGTCACGAGAGTTTCACCCTTCCCGTAAGCAGGTTAGTACTTGGTCAAAAGTCTAGGAGACCCTCCTGCAGGTCCGAGGAGCTGGCTATCTCTGAGCAGCTCGCTCTTCTCTAGTACTCTGCTGTGTAAATGCTGCCTTTGCCTTTCTGAACTCTCATCTGTCTTTTTAACTCAGTGATGCCGCTCTGGATTCGATTTCCCTGCCCTTTCCTGGGAACTGCCTCCAGGAAGAAAGCTGCGGCCATTGTGGTGCTCCCTTCCCACGCCCACTTTTTCCTCTTCTTCCAAACACTGCCTGTTGTCCTACATCGGAAAGCAGTTGTTTCATGGATTTTGTGTTTTTCTAGTTGTTAATGGCTTGAGGGAAACTCTTGGAGCTGTGACTCCTTCCTGTGTGGAAGTGGAAATCTCCCCCTTATGAATGGTTGGCCCTGCTCCTTGATGATTCAGAGTTTGAGGGGCTACCTTAATGTCATCCAGGGGTTTCTTTTGCTATCCTAGTTGCTTTGCTTTTGTGAGAGGATTGAAAATCAGTGTGGCTGCTACTGCCATCTTGCCCTAACTAGAATTCTCTGTATATCTTTTAAATTACCCTTACATTCCTCTCATTTGGGCTTGGCAACTGCCCTGAAGATGGACACAACATGGCATTGCACTTGGTTGGCCTGTTTTGTTGTAACAAATTGGAGGTATCTCCCTTACCCCAGGAATGGCTAACGTGTTACCACCCTAAGCATAAACTGTTGACAGTGGTAATTTCATTTACTTCCAGATTATTCGATGGGATGGTGTAAGCTATAAACACAGCCTATGGCCAGGAGCCCAAGAAGCTATCACTAACCCACTGTGAGACATGGGACCAGTCCCTTCTCATTATTCATTTGTATATGGCACTGTAAGGAGGACCAGGCCTGCCCTCGGGAGCACGGAGCTTGTTAAGGAAGGCAGATACGTAGAGCTAACTAGAATTCAGTGTCATTTGTGTCCATTGAGAAGCCCGAGCAAAGGTGCTTCCTTGGCCTTTCTTTTCGCATCTGAATAATGTTAGGGAGGGAGTAGCAATTTTCCTATTGTTCTGTGCAGGCTAGGATTTTGCAGAATGCCTTGGGAGGTCTTGTGGGCAGGCCCTCTGTCCTCACTTGAACCAATGTAGTTGCACTTTTTCCAATTTTATATGTTGTAAGATTTATTTCACAACAGGGATTCTGCTGCTGAAAAATGGACAAAGAACAGGCAGAAGAGGGGTCCACACTGAGCTGTGCACAGAACCTCCTGTAGTGAGCGGCCTGACCTTTCAGTGGTGTGTGCGCACATAAAGGCCCGGCGTGAGCTCCACTCCCCGATTACGGCTGAGGAGCCCCAGCAGCAGGTCCCGGATTCCAGCCTTGAGAGTTCCGATTTCTGAGCTGAGACGGATTAGGATGCCAACGCTGCCTCTGGCACGTGGCGGTGGACAGCCCAGGGCAGCTCTTGACCTTCTTGCCAGTTTCCTCACCAGTAAGTTGGGGGTTTGTTCCTACACAGGTTTGCTGTGCTGCTTCACGTGTGAAAGCTCCAAGTTCATGCCACTCATACAGGTCTCAGCTACTGCCGTGACCTGCTGTTTCACTTCAGGGTCCCAGGGTCTCCCCTTGGATGTGATCCTTGTTTCAGTGTTGGTGAGCTGCTCCTTCCACTGACGGCAGAAAACCAGGTGAATTGTGCCTGCTTTCCTCTTCAGTCTTGTAAACTCTTGGGATATGGTTGATACTCCACTGTATGTGCAGGGCAGACTTTATTAGCCTCAGCATAAGTAGCAGAGCTGGGGGCTGCAGTCCCATCCCTGAAGGCCAAGTGTAGCTTTGTATGGTGCCTTCAGCATAGACTGAGTCATAAGGACTTACACAGTGACAGATTAGCTCTGTGGGCAGGACTCAGCTAGGCCCATAGGGACCTGGGTCTTGGTAATGCTGTTCTAGGACACTAACCAGCAAGAGGTAAAACGAGCTTTGTAAGGAGGGGTTAGAAAAATGCAGGAAGAATTATAAGCAATACAAGTTTATTTAATTACTTTGGAAACAATTCCCCACCCCCCCAAATGATGTCTGAACCTAAAAGGTACATAAAAATGACCAACAATATCTTAAAATAATAGAGCTGACGGTTGTTTTTCCCTCAGAACAAGTGTGTGTTCAGGTGGACAGTAAATTACAAACCATATCAAATCATGTTAAGGCAGATGATAATCTGGGTGCATTTCTTAACGACTCCCAGGAAAGTGATCTTGTGGGAGCTGGGTGTTCTTCCTCCCAGCTGTGTGGTCAGTTGGCCCACGAAGGGGCAGTCCTGGAGGCAGCAGGTAGAGAACAGGCTGTGCCTGTCTTGTCACGGCTCGTTCTGCTGACCCTCTGTGACTGAAGTGGACACAGAACCCTGGCCCTTGTTGACATCACTGATGCACACCCACTGCCCATCAACCGACTCCTTCCACAGGGTCACCTGCAAGCCAGCACACACATCGTTACAGGTATGTATCCCTGCCCTTACCTCCCTGGGTTCTCTAAAGAGGGCAAAGATCTCCAGCAAGAACTACAGCTCACAGTCTTGTGGGTAAAGAGAGCACTTACTTTGGTTCCCCCCACTGAAATCCCACCAAAATGGAAGTAAAGGAAAAAGTATCCACACAGAGTAAGAAAGGAGGAGTATGGAGAGTGATGTCATAAAGATGGTGACACAACTTGTTCACGGCTTCACTTTCCCTCAAAAGAAGAACTAACAGCTATTCATAGAGACACACCATGAACAAATCCTACAACACAGCAGTGAGGCTGAAGTGTCCTGCACTATGGACACTGAGACCGACTCTGTTTGAAGGTAAGAAGGGGCCACACGTTGATCCCAGCATCCCTTCCAGGGGCTGGCACAGTACCACAGGGAGCGGCCTCCCCTGAGGCTCTGGCCCCTCCAGTGACATCCAGCACCTGTTCCCCCCTCCCACTGCATTGTGCTCATCACTTTGCAGGTGCTGATACTCTGGTTTTGCTCCACCAGGATCGCAGCTGAATCTGTGAGGCCCAGCTGCTGAGAATCGGATTGTGACCAGAGGTCCAGCAACCAGCGCTCAGATCTCCACAGCCTGAGTCCCTACCTGCAGGGCCCAAGTGAGTCTGTTCTGACAGGGAAGCTGGGGCACAGGTAGGCTACAGTCCAGACCACAAACAAAGCATTAGTAACCTTAAAGCTGCTTCCCTGGAAAGCACACCAGTCCACAGCTGCACTTGCTATTGAATACAGCCTTTGGACTGCCCAACCAGTGAAGCCACATAGCCGGTCAACAACCCTGCTTAAAGTAACACGGGAATAGAAAGCACTGCCAGTGGCATTCACTGTCTGCATAGCAAATCTGGTGGCCTCACCTGATCAGGAATTCAGTGCACACTCTTGACTCTTCAGCTTCCCCTAAAATAAGCCATGCATTCTCTGATCCCATTCTGCTAGGTACTGCCAGGGCAAGGAAGGTAATTCCAGCCTCACCTACTGCTGAGTCGAGTAGCCATCCTGACTGTCTAGCAAGCCTGACCAGAGAATCCAGGCAGCTGTGAAGCCGATGCTCCAGCCTCACGGGTGCAGGGAAAGAAACCAGCTGTCCTACCTGATCTCAGCCAGTGGCATATTCAGAGTGGAAAAAAGTGCCTCAAGCCAAAACAGAACTTAACAGCAGGTCCTTTCACCCATAGGAGAGAAAGCCAGAAACCCAAATTGAGCTGACTAGTGAAGAACTGTATCTGCACACTTCCAGAGGTACAATGAATTCTTCGAAAAAGAATTCAAAACAGGGCCCACTGTCAAGAAGCCCACTTCCAATCTCTTGCATGCCTATAAACTAACAATGAAAAATCAGAGAAATTAAGCAGACTCCCATTTACCAAACAAAAAGAATAAAATACCCAGGAATAAACCTACCAAAGGAGGCAACAGACCTGTATGCAGAAAACTATAAAAGACACTGATGAAAGAAATTAAAGATGATGATACAAACAGATGGAGAGATATACCAGGTTCTTGGATTGGAAGAATCAACATTGTAAAAATGACTATACTACGCAAAGCAATCTACAGATTCAATGCAATCCCTATCAAACTACCAATGGCATTTTTCACAGAACTAGAACAAAAAACTTTACAATTTGTATGTAAACACAAAACACTCTGAATAGCCAAAGCAATCTTGAGAAAGAAAAACAGCTGGAGGAATCAGGCCCCCCACCTTCAAAGTATACTACAAAGCTACAGTAAGCAAGAGAGTATGGTACTGGTACAAAAACAGAAATATAGATCAACTGTACAGGATAGAAAGCCAAGAGATAAACCCACGCACCTATGGTCAGCTAATGTATGACAAAGGAGGCAAAGGATGTACAATGGGGAAAAGACAGTCTCTTCAATAAGTGGGCTGGGAAAACTGGACAGCTATATGTAAAATAAGGAAATTAGAACACTTCCTAACACCATACACAAAAAGAAACTCAAAATGGATTAAATACCTAAATGTAAGGCCAAACACTATCAAACTCTTAGAGGAAAACAAGGCAGAACACTCTATGACATAAATCACACCAAGATCCTTTTTGACCCACCTCCTAGAGTAATGGAAATAAAAACAAACAATGGGACCTAATGAAACTTAAGACTTTGCACAGCAAATCAAACCATAAACAAGACGAAAAGACAACCCTCAGAATGGGAGAAAATATTTGCAAATGAAACAGACAAAAGATTAATCTCCAAAATATACATGCAGCTCAAGATCAAGAAAACAACCTAATCCAAATATGGGTGGAAAATCTAAATACACATTTTTCCAAAGAAGACATACAGAATGCCAAAAAACAAAAGATGCTCAACATCACTAATCATTAGAGACATCAAACTCCAACAAGCTATCACCTCACACCTGTCAGAATGGCCATCATCAAAAAGTCTGCAAACAATAAATGCTGGAGAGGCCAAAGAGAAAAGGGAACCCTCCTACACCACTGGGGGGAATGTAAATTTGTAGAGCCACTATGGAGAACACTACAGAGGTTCCTTAAACCACCACAAACAGAGCTACCATATGATCCAGCAAGCCCACTGCTGGGCACACGTCTGCAGATAACCATACTTGGAAAGCCAACACTTGCACATTCACTGACTACAGCAAGACCTACAACACTCAAGGTTCGGAAGCAACCACAATCTGCATCCACAGGCAGATGGAGAGAGAACATGTGGTACATATATACAACAGAATGGACACTCAGGCATAAAAAAGAAAAATAATGCCATTGGCAGCAAGGTGGAGGGACCTAGAGATCATACTAAGTGAAGCAAGTCAGAGAAGAACAGATAAGATTTCACGAAGAGGTGGAATCTAAAAATTGATAGGCGTGAACTAACGTACAACACAGAAACAGACTCACAGACGTAGAAAAGAAACTTAGGGTTACCAAGGGGGAAGGTATGGGGGGAGGGACAAATGCCATGGTTGGGATTAACCTGTACACACTAATATTTATAAAATGGATAATCAACAAGGACTTTCTGTGGAGCACAAGGAACTCTACTCAACAATCTGTCACAACCAATAGGGGAACAGAATCCGAGAGAGAACAATATGTATCTGCATAACTGAAACACGTCACTGTACACCAGAAACAAAAACACCACTGTAAATGTACAACACTCCAAACTAAAATCAGAAGTAAAAAGAAAATACAATAAAAAGAGAAAAATGCCTCCTCTATTCCGTGTTGGCTTGGGGAACCTGGGCTACTGTCACAGCCCTGGAGCCTGGGCAGCCAGCAACACAAGGCTGGAGTGTTCTGGGCCTGAGGGAGCTGGGGAGGATGTACCAGCAAATGAGCCCGCCTTGGACCTGGAGTGTCTGGTCCCCTGGGGATGTCACCACAATCTCCAGATCCAGGCAGACCCCCCCCCCCGCCCCCGCAGCTAAAGCCAACCTAGTGCACCCAGAGGATGGTGGACCCTCTGGCCGGGAAGAGCTCTGAATAGTCTCCTAGCCTCCACGTCTGCTGGTGGTGGCCTTCCCACCTTCAGCTGCCTTCATTAGGGTCACCCCACCCATGTAGGACAGCACCCTCAGCACTGGGGTTTTGCAGGGGTTAGGACCTGTCTGGGAGGGGGGAAATGAAGTAATGAGATACAAGCCCTTGGGTGTTTGTGCTGACACATTCCACTAACTCACAACCCAGGAACACGACTTCCCCTTAGGCTGTACATGCAGGTGTAACCAGAGCTGGGCATGAAAAGATCCTGCCGCCTTTTGGCCGTTTCCAGTAACAACAACTTTAAAGCAGGTGCTCAGGGGAACTTCATATTCTCAACGCCTGTGAGCCTGTAAAGACCCCTGCTGTCACGAAATGCCCAGGAGCAGGTAATAGGAAAGGAATTCAAAACAGGGCCCAGTTTTAGGAGGCCAATTTCCAGAGGTACATTTTACTCATAGTGTTAAAAAGAGAGGCACATGAAAAGATGCTGAACATTCCTAATATTAGAAAACTGGAAATCAAAACTGCAAGGAGGCATCACTTCACACCACTCAAAATGCCATGAACAAAAAGTCTACAAACAATAAATGTAGCAGAGGGCATGGAAGAAAGGGAGCCCTCCTATGTTTTTGGTGGGACTGTGATCTGGTAATAACTACTATGGAGAAGAGAATGGAGGTTCCTCAAACAGTAAACACACAGCTACCATATAATTCGGCAGTCCCACTCCTTGCCACATAGGTAGATAGAAGTATAACTGGAAAAAGTACATGCACCCCTATGTTCATAGCAGCACTATTTAGAATAGGCAAGACATGGAAACAACCTAAATGTCCACTGACAGAAGAATGGGTAAAGAATATGTGCTACATATATACAATGGAATTATTATTATAAAAAAGAACAATATAATGTCACTTCTACCAACATGGGTGGACGTAGATATTATATCAAGTGATGTAAGTCATGATGAGAAAGACAAATACCATATGATATCACTTACATGTGAAACAAAATATGACAAATTACCTATGAAACAGACTCCAAGACTTAGAGAACAGACTACTGGTTGCCAAGCTGGAGTTGCCAAGCTGGATGGGGGGTGTGGGAGGGATCTATTGGGAGTCTGGGATTAGGAAATGCAAAGTATTATATATAGAATGCACAAACAACAAGGTCCTACTGTATAGTACATGGCAGTATATTCAATATCATGTGATAAACCATAATGGAAAGGAATACGAAGAAGAATATGTATATATGTGTAAATGAATCACTTTGCTGTAAAGCAGAAATTAATACAACATTGTAAATAAACCATACTTCAATAAAACAAACTAAAAAAAATTAAAAATAGAACCGCCATATGATCCAGCAATTCCACTTCTGGGTATAAATCCAAAGGAAATGAAACACTAACTTTTGAGGATATGGGGAGGGGGAAGGGTGAGCTGTGACAGGGCAAGAGAGAGGCATGGACATATATACACTAACAAACGTAAGGTGGATAGCTAGTGGGAAGCAGCCACATAGCACAGGGAGATCAGCTCAGTGCTTTGTGACCGCCTGGAGGGGTGGGATAGGGAGGGTGGGAGGGAGGGAGAGGCAAGAGGGAAGAGATATGGAAACATGTATATGTATAACTGATTCACTTTGTTATAAGGCAGAAACTAACACACCATTGTAAAGCAATTATACCCTAATAAAGATGTTAAAAACAAACAAAAAAACCCCAAAAAACAAAAAACCCCACTAACTTGAAAAGACATTTGACCCCCCAAGTTCATAACAGCAGTATTTACAATTAGCAATACATGGAAACAGCCTAACTGACCATCAACAGAGGGGTGAATAATTAAGTTGTATTTATATATAAATATACACACACACACATAAAATGGAGTATTATTAAGCCATAGAAAACAAAGAATATTTGATATTTGTGACAACATATATGGACCTTGAGGGCATTATGCTCAGTGAAAAGAGTAAGACAGTGAAAGACAACTGTACTATCTCACTTGGATGTGTAATCTAAAACCAAAAAACCAAACACAGAAAAAGGTATCAGATTCATGATTATCAGAGGCAGTGTGTGGGGGAGGGGGAATAGGAGGAAGGTGGTCAAAACTCGATTTGCATGACAAACTTCCAGTTGCATGATAAATAAGTACTGGTATGTAATGTACAGCATGATTACTACAGCTAACACATGTATAATATATATGAAAACTATTGAGAGTAGATCCTAAGAGGTTAACATCACAAGGAAAGTAATTTTTTTCTCTATTATATCTATATGAGATGATGGATGCTAACTAAATTTATAGCGGTAATCATTTAACAGTACATGCAAGTCAAAACCATTATGCTGTACACTGTTAACTTATACAGTGATGTATCTCAATTATATCACTAAAACTGGAAGAAAAGATTAAACAAAAAGCATATGAATAACAGTAACTGAGGGGCAATGCTGTGAATAATGATGTAACATGAAATATTGGCAATAATAATAATGTAAACATGGATGCTGTTTAACCAAATGGACAGAGCTCCAGTGAGAGGTTATGGGGTGTTAGAGTGGTTCTCAAAACGTGGTCCCAGACCAGAGTGTGTGGAGCATCTGGGAACTTGTTAAAGATGCAAATTTTGGGGTCCCAGCCCAGATCCACTGGTTCAGAAGCTCTAGGGGTGGGGTGGGTAATCTGTTTTAACAAGTTTAGCAATGCTAAAGTTTGAGAACCATGGTAGAGGAAGACAACAGATTAATAGGTATGTTATTTATACACTGAAGTAAACGGCAGAAGCAGCAGCTACAAGTTGAAAAGGTTTGCCTCCGTACAGGGACAATTAGACTGCATTAAAAAAAAAATCATAGGGACTTCCCTGGTGGTGCAGTGGTTGGGAATCTGCCTGCCAGTGCAGGGGACACGGGTTCGAGCCCTGGCCCGGGAGGATCCCACATGCTGCGGAGCAACTAAGCCCGTGCACCACAACTACTGAGCCTGTGCTCTACAGCCCGGGAGCCACAACTACTGAGCCCACATGCATGCCTAAAGCCCATGCTCCGCAACGAGAAGCCACCGCAATAAGAAGTCCACGCACCTCAACAAAGACTAGCCCCCGCTCGCCGCAACGAAGACCAAAGGCAGCCAAAAAACAAACAAAAAACCAAATAAAAACTACCTAAAACTATGTACATTAACTTGATAAAAAAAGTGATTCTAAGAACTGCTGCCTTAGGGATAGACTATTCACTAAGCATGCACTGTGTAGAATGCTCTGAAGTGAAATCATACTAAGTCCTTCAGCGAAGGAATGCTATAAAGACAGCAATAGCGCTGAGCTCTTTGTGGGAAACAGGCTTATGAGGAAGAGTAAGAAGCATAGAAACAGCAAACCCCAAAACGTGGAACGTACAACCAGGTACTTGCCCATTGATTTGTAAACACTACTGAGGGCAGTCAGGGTACAGTGGCCTGTCCTGGGTGCCACCAGACCTGGGTACTAGTCCTGATATTGGCACTCACTAGAAATAGGGTTGGGTTAGCTATCCTTTGAGGGTCATTCCAGCTCAAATTCTATGGCTTTTAGATAGGGCCTGATGGATCTTTCTGGGACCACTGAACCCAATAGGGACCCTAGGCTGGGTAAAAGCTGTCTGCAGAGGGTCTTGAAGAGATACTACTTGCACACCCATGTGCACTGCAGCATTATTCACAATAGCCAAAAGGTGGAAGCGCCCCAGTGTCCATCAACAGAGAATGGATAAATAACATGTGGCACAATGGAATATTATTCAGCTTTCAAAAGGAAGAAACTATGACATACGCTACACCATAGGTGATCTACAACACAGATGAAGACACTACGCTAAGTGCAAATCAAAACTACAATGAGGTAGGTGTGAGGTACCACGTCACACCAATCAGAATGGCCACCATCAAAAAGGCTACAAATAACAAATGCTGGAGAGGGCGTGGAGAGAAGGGAACACTCCTACACTGACAGTGGGAACGTAAACTGGTGCAGCCACTATGGAAAACAGTATGGACGTTCCTCAAAAAAGTAAAAACAGAGCTACCAATATGATCCAGCAATCCCACTCCTGGGCATATATCCAGAGAAAACTCTAATTCAGAAAGATACATGCCCCCTATGTTCACAGCAGCACTATTTACAAGAGCTAAGAGTTGGAAACAACCTAAATGTCCACTGACAGATGAACAGATAAAGAAGATGTGAAACACACGCAACGGAATATTACTCAGGCATAAAAAAGATTAATGCTATTTGCAGCAACATGGATGGACCTAGAGATCATCATATCAAGTGAAGTAAGTCAGAAAGAGAACAACATATACCATATGATATCGCTTATATGTGGAATCTAAAATATGACATGAACTTATCTATGAAAGAGACTCCGAGACACGGAGAACAGACTTCTGGTTGCCAAGGTGGATGGGGGGTGCAGGATGGATGGACTGGGAGTTTGGGATTAGCAGATGCAAACTGTTATATATACAATGGATAAACAACAAGGTCCTACTATATAGCACAGGGAACTACTCAATATCCTGTAATAAATCATAATGGAAGGAAATATAAAAAAGAATGTGGATACACACAACTGAATCACTTTGCTGTACAGCAGAAATTAACACATTTTAAATCAACTATACTTCAATAAAAAAGAAAAAAAGACACTGCTGAGACTGGTTGAAGATGGCAGAGTACAGGGACATGCTCTCACTCCCAAAAGCGACAGCAGACTGCTGAACAGTCATCGACAGAACACACTGGAACTCACCAAAAAAGATAACCCCCCAGGCAAGGACAAAGGAGAAGCCACAATGAGATGGTAGGAGGGGCGCAATCACAATACAATCAAATCCCGTAACTGCTGGGTGGTGACTCATAAACTGGAGGACACTTATCCCACAGAAGTCCACCCACTGGAGTGAAGGTTCTAAGCCCCATGTCAGGCTTCCCAACCACAGGATACGGCAGGAGAAATTCCTAGAGAATCAGACATTGAAGCCTAGTGGGATTTGATTGCAGGACTTTCACAGGACTGGGGGAAACAGAAACGCGACTCTTGGAGGTCACACACAAAGTAGTGTGTGCATGGAGACCCAGGGGAAGGAGCAGTGACTCCATAGGAGACTGAACCAGACCTACCTACCTGCTAGTGTTGGAGGGTCTCCTGCAGAGGCAGGGGGGGGTGCCTGTGGCTCACCATGGGGACAAGGACACTGGCAGCAGAAGTTCTGGGAAGTACTCCTTGGTGTGAGCCCTCCCAGAGTCGGCCATTAGCCCCACCAAAGAGCTGAGTAGGCTCCAGTGCTGGGTCGCTTCAGGCCAAACAACCAACAGGGAGGGAACCCAGCCCCAGCCAACAGCAGAAAGGTGGATTAAAGTTTTACTGAGCTCTGCCTGCCAGGGAAACACCCAGCTCTAACCCCCCTTCCATCAGGAAGTTTGCACAAGCCTCTTAGATAGACTCATCCACCAGAGGGCAGACAGCAGAAGCAAGAAGAACTACAATTCTGCAACCTGTGGAAGGAAAACCACATTCACAGAAAGATAGACAACATGAAAAGGCAAAGGACTTTGTACCAGATGAAGGAACAAGATAAAACCCCAGAAAAACAACTAAGTGAAGTGGAGACAGCCAACTTTCCAGAAAAAGAATTCAGAATAGTGATAGTGAAGATGATCCAGGACCTTGGAGAAACAATGGAGGCAAAGATCGAGAAGATGCAAGAAAATTTTTAACAAAGACCTAGAAGAATTAAAGAACAAACAGATGAAAAATACAATAACTGAAATGAAAAATACACTAGAAGGACTCAATAGTAGAATAATTGAGGCAGAAGAACGGATAAGTGACCTGGAAGACAGAATGGTGGAATTCACTGCTGCGGAACAGAATAAAGAAAAAAGAATGAAAAGAATTGAAGACAGCCTAAGAGACCTCTGTGACAATATTAAACACAACAACATTCGCATTATAGGGGTCCAAGAAGGAGAAGAGAGACATAAAGGACCCGAGAAAATATTTGAAGAGATTGTAGTCAAAAACTTCCCTAACATGGGAAAGGAAATAGCCATCCAAGTCCAGGAAGCACAGAGAGTCCCAGGCAGGACAAACTCAAGGAGAAACACGTGGAGACACATAGTAATCAAATTGGCAAAAATTAAAGACAAAGAAAAATTATTGAAAGCAGCAAGGGAAAAACGACAAATAACATGCAAGGGAACTCCCATAAGGTTAACAGCGATTTCTCGGCAGAAACTCTACAAGCTAGAAGGGAGTGGCATGACATATTTAAAGTGATGCAAGGGAAGAACCTACAACCAAGATTACTCTACCCGGCAAGGATCTCATTCAGATTTGATGGAGAAATCAAAAGCTTTACAGACAAGCAAAAACTAAGAGAATTCAGCACCACCAAACCAGCTCTACAACAAATGCTGAAGGAATTTCTCTAAGTGAGAAACACAACAGAAGAAAAGGACCTACAAAAACAAACCCACAAGGGCTTCCCTGGTGGCGCAGTGGTTGAGAGTCTGCCTGCCAATGCAGGGGACACGGGTTCGAGCCCTGGTCTGAGAGGATCCCACATGTCGCAGAGCAACTGGGCCCGTGAGCCACAACTACTGAGCCTGCGTGTGTGGAGCCTGTGCTCCGCAACAAGAGAGCCACAACAGTGAGAGGCCCATGCACCGCGATGAAGAGTGGCCCCCACTTGCTGCAGCTAGAGAAAGCCCTTGCACAGAAACAAAGACCCAAAAGCCAAAAATAAAATAAAAAATAAATAAAAAATGATAATAGGGCTTCCCTGGTGGCGCAGTGGTTGACAGTCCGCCTGCCGATGCAGGGGACACGGGTTCGTGCCCTGGTCTGGGAAGATCCCACATGCCGCGGAGTGGCTGGGCCCGTGAGCCATGGCCGCTGAGCCTACGCGTCCTGTGCTCCACAATGGGAGAGGCCACAATGGTGAGAGGCCCGCATACCGCAAAAAAAAAAAAAAAAAAGATAATAAAAATAAAGGAATTCCTTTAAAAAAACAAACAAACAAACCCACAACAACTAAGAAAATGGTAATAGGAACATACATATCGATAATTACCTTAAACGTGAATGGATTAAATGCTCCAACCGAAAGACCCAGGCTCGCTGAACGGATACAAAAACATGACCCATATATATGCTATCACAAGAGACACACATCAGACCTAGGGACACATACAGACCGACAGTGAGGGGATGGAAAAAGATATTCCATGTAAATGGAAATCAAAAGAAGGCTGGAGCAGCAGTACTCATATCAGATAAAATAGACTTTAAAATAAAGAAAGTTACAAGAGACAAGGAAGGACACTACATAATGATCAAGGGATAAATCCAAGAAGAAGATATAACAATTATAAGTATGTATGCATGCAACATAGGAGCACCTCAATACACAAGGCACTGCTAACAGCTATAAAAGAGGAAATTGACAGTAACACAATAATAGTGGGGGACTTTAACACCTCACACCAATGGACAGATCATCCAAACAGAAAATTAATATGGAAACACAAGCTGTAAATGACACAACAGACCAGACAGATTTCATTCATAGTTATAGGACATTCCATCCAAAAACAGCAGATTACACTTTCTTCTCAAGTGCACATGGAATGTTCTCCAGGATACATCACATCTTGGGTCACACATCAAGCCTCAGTAAATTTAAGAAAATTAAAATCATATCAAGCATCTTTTCTGACCACAATGCTATGAGATTAGAAATCAATCACAGGGAAAAAAACGTAAAAAACACAAACACATGGCTGAACAGTACATTACTAAAAAAACATGAGATCATTGAAGAAATCAAAGAGGAAGTCAAAAAATACCTAGAGACAAATGACAATGAACACACGATGATCCACAACCTGTGGGATGCAGCAAAAGCAGTTCTCAGAGGGTAGTTTATAGCAATACAAGCCTACCTCAAGAAACAAGAAAAATCTCAAATGAACAATTTAACCTTACACTTAAAGGAACTAGAGAAAGAAGAACAAACAAAACCCAAAGTTAGCAGAAGGAAAGAAATCATAAAGATCAGACCAGAAATAAATAGAAACAAAACAATAGCAAAGATCAATAAAACTAAAAGCTGGTTCTCTGAAAAGATAAACAGAATTGATAAACTATTAGCCAGACTCATCAAGAAAAAGACGGAGAAGACTCAAATCAATAAAATTAGAAATGAAAAAGAAGTTACAACAGACACCGCAGAAATACAAAGCATCCTAAGGGACTACTACAAGCAACTCTATGTGAATAAAATGGACAACATGGAAGAAGTGGACAAATTCTTAGAAAGGTATAAGCTTCCAAGACTGAACCAGGAAGAAATAGAAAAGATGAACAGACCAATCACAAGTAAGGATATTGAAACTGTGATTAAAAATCTTCCAACAAACAAAAGTCCAGGACCAGATGGCTTCACAGGTGAATTGTATCAAACATTTAGAGAAGAGCTAACACCCATCCTTCTCAAAGTGTTCCAAAAAATTGCACAGGAAGGAACACTCCCAAACTCATTCTATGAGGCCACCATCACCCTGATTCCAAAACTAGACAAAGATACTACAAAAAAAGAAAGTTACAGACCAATATCACTGATGAATATAGATGCAAAAATCCTCAACAGAATACTAGCAAACAGAATCCAACAACACATTAAAAGGATCATACAGCATGATCAAGTGGGATTTATCCCAGGGATGCAAGGATTTTTCAATATACGCAAATCAATCAATGTGATACACCATATTAACAAACTGAAGAAGTAAAACAATATGATCATCTCAATAGATGCAGAAAAACCTTTTGATGAAATTCAGCACTCATTTATACTAAAAACTCTCCAGAAAGTGGGCATAGAGGGAACCTACCTCAACATAATAAAGGCCATATACGACAAACCCACAGCAAACATCATTCTCAATGTGAAAAACTGAATGCATTTCCTCTAAGATCAGGAACAAGACAAGGATGTCCACTCTCGCCACTATTATTCAGCATAGTTTTTGGAAGTCCTAGCCACGGCAATCAGAGAAGAAAAAGAACCTAAAGGAATACAAATTGGAAAAGAAGAAGTATAACTGTCACTGTCTGCAGATGACATGATACTATACATAGAGAATCTTAAAGATGCCACCAGAAAACTACTAGAGCTAATCAATGAATTTGGTAAAGTTGCAGGATACAAAATGAATGCACAGAAATCTCTTGCATTCCTATACACTAATGATGAAAAATGTGAAAGAGAAATTAGGGAAACACTCCCATTTACCACTGCAACAAATAGAATAAAATACCGAGGAATAAACCTACCTAGGGAGACAAAAGACCTGTACTCAGAAAACTATAAGACACTGATGAAAGAAATTAAAGATGATACAAACAGATGAAGAGATATACCATGTTCTTGGATTGGAAGAATAAATATTGTGAAAATGACTATACTACACAAAGCAATCTACAGATTCAATGCAATACCTATCAAATTATCAATGGCATTTTTACAGAACTAGAACAAAAAATCTTAAAACTTGTATGGAGACACAAGAGACCCTGAAATAGCCAAAGCAATCTTCAGGGAAAAAAACAGAGCAGGAGGAATCAGGCTTCCTGACTTCAGACTATACTACAAAGCTACAGTAATCAAGTCAATATGGTACTGGCACAAGAACAGAAATACAGATCAACGGAACAGGATAGAAAGCCCAGAGATAAACCCACGCACCTATGGTCAACCTAATCTATGATAAAGGAGGCAAGGATATGCAATGGAGAAAAAAGTCTCTTCAATAAGTGCTGCTGGGAAAACTGGACAGCTACACGTGAAAGAATGAAGTTAGAACACTCCCTAACACAGTTCACAAAAATAAACTCAAAATGGATTAGAGACCTAAATGTAAGACTTGACACTATAAAACTCTCAGAGGAAAACATAGGAAGAACACTCTTTGACATAAATCACAGCAAGATCTTTTTTGATCCCCCTCCTAGAGTAATGGAAGTAAAAACAAAAATAAACAAATGGGACCTAATGAAACTTAAAAGCTTTTGCACAGTAAAGGAAACTACAAACAAGATGAAAGACAGCCCTCAGAATGGGAGAGAATATTTGCAAAGGAATTAATGGACAAAGGATTAATCTCCAAAATATATAAACAGATCATGCAGCTCAATATTAAAAAAAAACAAACAATCCAATCAAAAAGTGGGCAGAAGACCTAAAGAGACATTTCTCTAAAGAAGACATAGGGATGGCTAAGAAGCACATGAAAAGCTGCTTAACATCACTAATTATTAGAGAAATGCAAATCAAAACTACAATGAGGTATCACCTCACACCAGTGAGCATGGACATCATCAGAAAATCTACAAACAACAAAGGCTGGAGAGGGTGTGGAGAAAAGTGAACCCTCTTGCACTGTTGGTGGGAATGTAAATTGATACAGCCACTATGGAGAACAGTATGGAGGTTCCTTAAAAAACTACAAATAGAACTACCATATGACCCAGCAATCCCACTACTGGGCATATACCCAGAGAAAACCATAATTCAAAAAGACACATACACCCCAATGTTCATTTCAGCACTATTTACAACAGCCAGGTCATGGAAGCAACCTAAATGCCTATCGACAGATGAATGGATAAAGAAGATGCGGTACATATATACAATGGAATATTACTCAGCCATAAAAAGGAACAAAATGGGGTCATTTGTAGAGACATGGATGGATCTAGAGACTGTCATACAGAGTGAAGTAAGTCAGAAAGAAAAATAAATATCGTATATTAACGCATATATGTGGAACCTAGAAAAATGGTACAGATGAACCGGTTTGTAGGGCAGAAATTGAAACACAGATGTAGAGAACAAACGTATGGACATCAAGGGGGGAAAGTGGCGGGGGGTGGTCGTGGTGGTGTGATGAATTGGGAGATTGGGATTGACATGTATATATACACTAATATGTATAAAATGCATAACTAATGAGAACCTGCCATATAAAAAAAATGAATACAAAAATTCAAAAAAAAAAACAAGACACTGTGCTAAGTGAAACAAGCCAGTCACAAAAACCCAAATTCCTTATAATTCTACTTACAGGAGGTCCCTACAGTAGTCCATTCATAGAGACAGAGAGCACAATAGGGGTTGCTAGGGGCTGGGGGAGGGGTAATGGGGAGGTGCTGTTTGAAGAGCACAGAATTTCAGTTTGGGATGAAGAGTTGTGGGTTGATGACAGTGATACTGCAGAATAACGTGGATGTATCAATACTTAACACTATAGAACTGTACACTTAAAAAAAGTTAAGATGGTAAACTCTGTTATATGTATTTTACGTATAACTAAACGTTACCATGAAGATGAGGTTGTCAAATGGTCAGGGTGATGGACTGCCAGGGTGGTGGCTTTGGATTTACCTTGGGTCTGATTATTGGCTGTGCCACCTAACAGCTTCATGACCCCTATGCAAGTCAAATCTCTGTCGCCATCTCTATCTGTATAAGGGGGATATACAACCCCTCGGGATTGGGTGGGGGGTCGTAAGAATTAATGATGTAAATAAGAGACACGCTCAAAACAGTCTTCATTCAGGTTCCTCCCAACCCTGCCATTAGATGGAAGATTCAACTGTGCCCTCTACTGGACACACTAAAGACAAACAGGGCCCTGTGTGCCATGTCATGGAAATAGGGTGTATTTACCTTATTATCTCCGCCTGAGACAGCTAGGATGTTGGCTGTGATGGACCAGCTCACATGCCATACAACATCATTGAACTTGTGCAGCAGTTTGGGGGACCACGCATTGCCCGAGGCATCATCACAGGTCCAAATGAACACTCGACCATCCTGGGAAAAGACAGGCTAGAGTCAGGAGATGGGGGCAGCAATCCTGCCCTGGTGATATCCTCTCAATCTGGAGCTATATTGGACTTTTGCAGGAATAGGGTGGGGGATTCAGGGCAAAGCACAGCCAAGGACCTCCTCAGTGTTCACATCTTTGAGGACTAATTTCCAGCCCAGCACCCTTGCTTTTATCCCTTTACCCCAGGAACACATTTCAAACTGGTCAGGAGTCTCCCAGGTTCCTTTCCTCATACTGGTTTCATCGTCCGCACCGCTAATTCTCAAATTTTCTCTGGGGCTTTCCTCACAACTGCCAAGTAACTTCGTTGTTTTGGCTCCCTCTGGCTCTGTACTTTCTCAACTGAATGGGTATTGCTGTCTAAACGCCAAGCTCAGAGAATGAGATGGGACCAAAAAACAAAACAAAACAACACACACACACACACCAAAACAAACCAAACTAAAACAGAACAAACAGAATTATCTTTTACATCATTTAAGCCTGTTCTACTTGGTCCTCTCAAATTTAGGACCAAGTAGAAAAGGCTCAAATGATGTAAAAGGCCAGGCTCAACTCTCATCTTGGGTGGTAGCATATAATTAACGGCTTATCCTTGGTCTTACTTTTGTTATCTGTCTGGGAATAGTGAGTAGGTAGATGAGCCCAAGGTCTTACAATTTCCCATTGCTCCTGGTCCTTGCTTGGGAACACTCTCAGAATGATGCCTGGGTACCTCCATTCCCTATCCACAAAAGGGTCAGGAGGGGAAACTAGTCCTGAATTTGGTCTTGCTCTTGGCTCAGTGGAAGAAAGCCACTGTGGCTTCTGACCAAGGCTTCACTGCGTGATGACAGGGCTCCAGGTGCTCCCTTATTTACAATGGCCTATAGTTGCCTGTCTCCTGCCCTTCCCCTTCAAGGATTTCCCCTAGGGGAACTGTAAGGGCTGATGGGACTTCCTGAGATTAACTAACACAGGATGCTTGCACAGGTCTGAGCTGACCTGGGAGCAGCTGGCGATGGTGCTCGTGGGCAGGCCGATGGAGGGGGCCCAGGCCACATCTCGAACCCAGTCACTGTGTGCTTCCAACTTCTGCTCTTCCTTCCACTGGCCGTCCTCTTCCTCCCTAACAGGGGAGATGGTGGGGAGAATTCAGCAGGCAGCAGCCCAGGTGCCATTCCCACACCTCCATTCCCCCCCACCCCACAGGCTCCACAGGGGTGGAGAAGCTATTCCACCTTTCTGATAACATTTGTTGAACCTACAGAATTTTATTCAGTTCACCAGCTATAAAGAAGCCCTCCAGGAAATGCTGTGTTCCTCCACAGCCAACAAGTCAGCTCTAGCAGTTGTGAATTAGGAAGAGTCAAAGCTCCTGAGTAAAGGGAAAGTTTACTTTTGGATGTTTACTTTTTTGTTTTTATTTTAAAAAGGATGTCCTCTGAGAGACTGAAGACAGTATTCTATGGGCAAAGGGAAAAAGACAGTTGATCCCGTTTCTGGTGAACTGAGGCTGAGTCATGGTAGGGTAGAAGATGAGAAGTGTCCCCTTGAGAAGTTCACCAATGCCACTTACTTCCACAGTTTGATGAGGTTGTCACAGCCGCCTGATGCAAACTTCTTGATGTAGTTGGGCTTCTGCCCAGATGGCTGGTCTATGAGGCTTCCAGGTACGACAGCAGGGGCCCAGCTGACGGCATTGCAGCCAATCTGTACGGAGGGGGAAGGGGGACTTGCAGTGACTCTGCCCCTTTGCCTGGCACAAGGATACTGCTTCTGCAGACCCAACGCTGATGTTTATTCCTTCTGCAATTCTCAGGACTGGATTATGCAGGACAGCTGTTTTAATGAACTAAGGATTAGCCACCCAGAACTCTTCTTCAAGGATTCCTAACAGTGCATGTATTTTTCAGCAACATGTATTTAAAGAAGGAATTAGGGAATCTCAGGAATCTAAGAAAAGAACATTTTCCAAACATATGAAGGGAGGGCACAGATTCAAAAAACCACACAAAGTAAATATATGGATTAATGAATTACTCTAAAGCACTCTTGTAATCACTCCCAGGTCAAGAAATAAAACGACCATTTACCCAAGAAGCCCTGTCATGTATGTCCTACCTGAATCATAGCCCCTCTGTTCTCCTGTAAGTAACCATTATTTTGATTTCTAATGTCTATTTTTTAGCTTTGTCATCCAAATGTACATCCTTAGGCACTAGTTTATTTTTGCCATTTAAAATGTTGTTTAAATTGCAATATTCTTTTTATTGAAATACAGTTGATTTGCAATACCATGTTAGTTTCAGGTGTATAGCAAAGTAATTGAGTTATACATATACACTGTCCATGATAGGTTATTACAAGATATCGAATAGAGTTCCCTGTGCTATACAGTAAATCCTTGTTGGTTATCTATTTTATATACAGTAGTATGTATCTGTTAATCCCAAACTCCTAATTTATCCTCCTCCCTTTCCCCTTTGGTAACCACTTTTTTTTTTTTTTTTTTTTTTTTTTGGCCATGCCATGCGGCATGCGGGATCTTAGTTCCCTAACCAGGGATCGAACCTGTGCCCCCTGTATTGGGAGCATGGAGTCTTAACCACTGGACCACTAGGGAAGTCCTATAAATTTGTTTTCTATGTCTGTGAGTCTGTTTCTGTCTTGTTTCATTTTTTTTAAGATTCCACATATAAGAGATATCATATGATATTTGTCTTTCTCTGACTTAACTTCATTTGTATGATAATCTTTAGGTCCATCCATGTTGCTACAAATGGCATTATTTCATTCTTTTTATGGCTGAGTAATATTCCATTGTAAATATGTACACCACATCTTCTTTATCCATTCGTCTGGTGATGGACCCTTAGGTTGTTTCCATGTCTTGGCTATTATAAACAGTGCTGCTATGAACGTTGTGGTGCATGTATCTTTTGGAATTAAGAGTTTTTGTATTGTCTGGATATATGCCCAGGAGTGGGATTGCTGGGTCGTATGGTAGCTCTATTTTTAATTTTTTAAGGAATCTCCATATTGTTCTCCATAGTGGCTGCATCAATTTACGTTCCCACCAGCAGTGCAGGACGGTTCCCTTTTCTCCACACTCTCTCTAGCATTTATTATTTGTAGACTTTTTGATGATGGTTATTTTGACCAGTGTGAGTAAACATTTTTTTGATGTTTCTTACATCTTGTAATTTATAGATTCTCTGATCTTACTGGCTCAGACTCAGGTTTCTTCCCTTTGCCAAGACTACAGGTGGTGGTGTATTCCTTCATCAGGAGGCACATGATGTCAGACTGTCTCTCTTTTTATGTTATTACCACCTGTCAATAATTTATGCCTCTCTCAATTCACTGGGCATTACAAAATGGTGATACTGTCATTCTATTCATTTCTTTGTCATTTATTACATGGAATACTCTAGACAGGGGCAATTTCACTCATTAATATTTGCTTCCCCAGGGGTACAGATCAGGTAAGAAAGGCAAGATAAATGCTTGATTCTTTCTGAACTAGTTCTGTCATTCTCCAAAGATGACTGATTCTCTTTTAAATATCAGGATGAACTCACGGAGTTAAGCATATTTGACAGGTTTCAGTTCACTGCCATTATTCTAATTTTTTACACTCCAACTGCCCATCTTTGGCAGTGTGAGCCTGTTCAAGTTAGCTCCTTTGACACAACCCTAGTATGTCAAAAAGTATGTCAGTGATCATTTCTATCTGGTATGACAAGATGTTTGTACTTTTCCTGCCTGAGACCTGGGATCAGCCATTTCCTCAAGAGCTCTGGTTTCTTTTAGTGAGAAATTGTATTTCAAGTCTATTTCTGGTGCTAGGGATGCTCACTGGTACATAATTATTTATTTTATTTCATTTAACACACAGCAGAATAGTCTCAGAATAATATTATCAATATGATTACTAATAACATTAAAGAAAGTATTTGCAATGCCCTCCCCATTCCCCCCACCGTTTTTCTGGGGGGTGTTTTCATGTGCATGGTACCAGCTGCTTGTGCTGCACACTGTTTATTTAACAGTTATACTCTATCTATCTTAGCCGAGCACACGATCAGGACCTTGTTCAGTGTTAGTTCTTTACAATTAACTGTATATTTATATGGATGTCTTTCTAGTCATTTTTGTTGTCTAAAACTTATTCTTTAGTAGATACCTCAGGCAGGGCTCATGGAAACAACAGTCCTTGAGTTCTTGCATACTGGAAACAGTCTGCATTCTTTACAATCCAATTTTTTTTTGTTTTGTCTTGCGGTATGCGGGCCTCTCACTGTTGTGGCCTCTCCCATTGCGGAGCACAGGCTCCAGACGCGCAGGCTCAGTGGCCATGGCTCATGGGCCCAGCCGCTCCGCGGCATGTGGGATCCTCCCGGACCGGGGCACGAACCCGTGTCCCCTGCATCGGCAGGCAGACTCTCAACCACTGTGCCACCAGGGAAGCCCCCTACACTCCAAATTTTAAAGGAAGATCTAATTGACATTAACAGAACATAGAGTGCACAAACTGATGAACTTTGACATCAGTATACTCTGTAAAACCATCACTACAATCAAGATAACAAATGAATCTCAAAGTGATGAAAGAAAAAAAAATTCCAACCAAGAATACTCTACCTGGCAAAGTTACTGTTCAGAATTAAAGGAAAGATAGTTTTCCAGATAAGCAAAAGCTAAAGGAGTTCACCACCACTAAAATGGCGTTACAAGAAATGTTAAAGGGACTTCTTTAAGCTGAAAAGAAAGGGTGCTAATTAGTAACAAGAAAACATATGAAAGTATAAATCTTCCATAGGTTTTATACTCATAAGGTAAATATATATTGAAGTCAATGGATTAACTGCTTATGAAGCTATTATGAAGGTTAAAAAAGATAAAAACTGTAACTACAGTACTTAAAGATACACAAGATAAAAAGATGTAAAATGTGACAACAATACATAAAAGGTGGGTGGGGGAGGGTAAAAATGTAGAGCTTTAGGGACTTCCCTAGTGGTCCAGTGGGTAAGACTCTGCACTCCCAATGCAGGCGGCCCGGGTTTGTTCCCTGGTTAGGGAACTAGATCCTACATGCATGCTGCAACTAAGAAGTCCGCATGCTGCAACTAAGAGTCTGCATGCTACAACTAAGAAGTCTGCATGCCGCAATGAAGATCCTGCATGCTGCAATGAAGAGCTGGCATGGTGAAAATAAATAAATAAAAAATAAATATATTAAAAAAAAAAGTAGAGCTTTAGAATGGGTTCAAACTTAAGTTGTAATCAACTTAAAATAGACTATTAATATGGGTTGTTATATATGTAAACTTCATTGTAAGGACAAAGCAAAAACCTATAGTAGATACACAAAAGATAACGAGAAAGGAATCTAAGCATACCATTAAAGGTCATCAAACCACAAAGGAAGAGAGCAAAAGAACTATAAAAAGCCAGAAAAAACCAAAATGGCAATAAGTGCATACCTATCTATAATTACTTTAAATGTAAATGGACTAAATTCTCCAATCAAAAGACATCATAGAGTGGCTGACTGGATTAAAAAAACAAGAACCATCTGTGTGCTGCCTATAAGAAACTCACTTCAGATTTAAGGACACACACAGACTGAAAAAAGAAGGGATAGAAAAAGATATTCCGTGCAAATGGAAACCAAAAAAGCTGGGGTAGCTATACTTATATCAGACAAAATAGACTTTAATACAGGGACTGTAATAAGAGACAAAGAAAGGCATTAGATAATGATAAAGGAGTCAATTCAACAAGAGGATGTAACATTTGTAAACATTTATGCACTCAACACAGGAAAACCAAAATATATAAAGCAAATACTAACAGACTTAAAAGGAGATATAGGCAGCAATATAATAATAGTAGGGTTATGTCAATGGATAGATCATCCAGACAGAAAATGGCCTTAAAGGCACATTAGACCAGATGGACTTTACAGATATATAGAGAACGTTCCATCCAAAAGTAGCAGAATACAGGCATACCTCACTTTATTGTGTCTTGTTTCATTGCGCTTGATAGACACTGAGTTCTTCACAAACTGAAAGTTGTGGCAACCCTATGTCAAGCAAGTCAATTGGCATCATTTTTCCAACAGCATTTACTTACTTCCTGTCTGTGTGTCACATTTTGGTAATTCTCGCAATAGTTGAAACTTATTCGTTATTACATTTGTTTTTTTGACCTGTGATGAGTGATCTTCGATGTTACTGATGCAAAAAGATTATGACTTCCTAAAGGCTCAGATGATGGTTAGCTTTTTCACCTATAAAGCATTTCTAAATTAAAGTATGTACATTGTTTTAGACATAATGCTATTATTGTACACTCAGTAGACTAGGAGAGTTTAAACATAACCTTTATGTGCATTGGGAAATCAGAAAATTCATGTAACTCCCTTTATTGTGATATTCGCTTTATTGTGGTGGTCTGGAACCGAACGTGCACTATCTCCATGGTATGCCTGTATACTTTCTTCTCAAGTACACATGGAACATTATCCAGGATAGATCATATGTTAGGCCAAAAAAAGTCTTAATAAATTTAAGAAGACTGAAATCCTATCAAGCATCTTTTCTGACCAAAATGATATGGAACTAGAAATCAATTACAAGAAGAAAACTGGAAAATCCACAAATATGTGTAGAATAAACAACATGCTACTGAACAACCAATGGGTTAACAAAGAAATCAAAAGAGTAATAAAAAAAATACTTTCAGACAACTGAAAATGGAAATACAACACACCAAAATTTATGGGATGCAGTAAAAGTAGTTCTAAGAGGGAAGTTCACAGAGATAAATACCCACCTGAAGAAACAAACAAACAAACAAGATCTCAAAAACACCCTAACTTTATACCTCAAGGAACCAGAAAAAGAACAAATGAAGCCCAAAGTCAGTGGAAGGAAGGAAACAACAAAAATCAGAGGAGAAATAAATGAAATACAGACTGATACCACAAAAATACAAAGGATCATCAGAGTCTACTATGAACAATAATATGCAAAAAAATGACAACCTAGAAGTAATGGATAGATTCCTAGAAACACAGAACATTCCAAGACTGAATCATGAAGAAACAGAAAATCTACACAGGCCAATAACTATGAACAAAGATGGTAAAATCCTCAACAAAATACCAGCAAACCAAATTCAACAATACATTAAAAGGATCATACACCATGATCAAGTGAGATGTATTCCAGGGATGCAAGGCTGGTTTACCACCCACAAATCAATCCAGGTGATACACAACATTAACAAAATGAAGGATAAAAATCATATAATTATCTCAATAGATGCAGAGAAAGCATTTGATTAAAGTCAGCATCCATTTATGATAAAACTCTCAACGAAGTGGGTATAGAAGGTATGTACCTCAACATAATAGAGGCCATATATGACAAGCCCATAGCTAACATCAATAGTGAAAAGCTGAAAGCTTTTCCTCTAAGATCAGGAACAGGACAAAGATGTCCATGCTTGCCACTTTTACTCATTAAAGTATTGGAAATCCCAACCAGAGCAATCAAGCAAGAAGAAGAAAATAAAAGCCATCCACATTGGAAAGGAAAATGTAAAACTCAGTATTTGGAGATGACCTGATATTATATATAGAACATCCTCAAGACTCCACCAAAAAACTGTTAGAAATAATAAACGAATTTAATAAACCTGCAGGAAACAAAATCAATGTACAAAAAACTCTTGCATTTCTATACACTACCAATGAACTATCAGAAAAGAAATTATGAAAACAACCCATTTACAATTGCATCAAAAAGAATAAAATACCGGGCTTCCCTGGTGGCGCAGTGGTTGCGAGTCCGCCTGCCGATGCAGGGGACATGGGTTTGTGCCCTGGTCTGGGAAGATCCCATATGCCGCGGGGTGGCTGGGCCTGTGGGCCATGGCTGCTGAGCCTGCGTGTCCGGAGCCTGTGCTCCGCAACGGGAGAGGCCACAACAGTGAGAGAACCATGTACCACAAAAAAAAAAAAAAAAAAAAAAAAAAAGAATAAAATACCTAGGAATGAATTTAACCAATGAGGGGAAAGACCTGTACACTGAGGACAATGATGAAAGAAATTAAAGACAACACAAATGAAAGATATTCATGCAGATGGATTGGAAGAAATATTGCTAAAGTGTCCATACTACCGAAAGCAATCTACAGATTCCATGCAATTTCTATCAAAATTCCAATGCCATCTTTCACAGTACAATCCTAAAATATAAATTGTTTGTTTAGAACAAACAATCCTAAAATTTGTATGGAATCACAAAAGACCCCTTTATTAAAAAGATACAGTAATCAAAGAGTATGGTATTGGCATTAAAAACAGACACATACTCTTTACAACACTGTTACTGGCTATCTACAATTTACTTGTCTACCTGATATTTTCTACCATCACTAAAATGTAAAACAAAAACAAAAAACCAACAAAAAATCAACCAGACACATAGATCAATGAACAGAACAGAGAACCCAGAAATAAACCCATGCATATGTGGCCAATTAATTTATGATAAAGGAGCCAAGAATATACAATGGGGAAAGGACAGTCTCTTCAACAGACAGTGTGGGGAAAACTTGACAGCCACATACAAAAGAACGAAACTGGACCACTATCTTACACTGTACATAAAAATGAACTCAAAATGGATTAAAGAATGTGAGACCTGAAGCCATAAAACTCCTAGAGGCAAACATAGGTGCTAAGCTCCTTGACATTGATCTTGGTGATGATTTTCTGGGTCTGACTCCAAAAGCAAAGGCAACATAAGCAAAAATAAGGGGAACTACATCAAACAAAAAGCTTCTGTACAGCAAAAGAAATCATCAACAAAGTGAAAAGGCAACCTATGGAAAGGGAAAAAATATTTGTAAATCATGTATCTAATAAGGGGTCAATATCAAAAATATAAAAGAATTCATACAACTCAATAGTAAAACCAAATAATTCAACTTAAAAATGGCAGAGGATCTGAATATATGGTTTTCCCAAGAAGATACACAGATGGGTCAACAAGTACATGAAAAAATGTTCAACATCACTAATCATCAGGGAAATGCAAATCAAAACCACAATAAGATATCACCTCACATCTGTCAAAAATAGCTAAGGTTTCCGGGAAGATGGCGGAAGAGTAAGACGCGGAGATCACCTTCCTCCCCACAGATACACCAGAAATACATCTACACGTGGAACAACTCCTACAGAACACCTACTGAACGCTGGCAGAAGACCTCAGACCTCCCAAAAGGCAAGGAACTCCCCATGTACCTGGGTAGGGCAAAAGAAAAAAGAATAAACAGAGACAAAAGGATAGGGACGGGACCTGCACCAGTGGGAGGGAGCCGTGAAGGAGGAAAGGTTTTCACACACTAGGAAGCCCCTTCGCGGGTGGAGATTGCGGGTGGCAGAGGGAGAAAGCTTCCGAGCCGCGGAGGAGAGCACAGCAACAGGAGTGCGGCGGGCAAAGCGGAGAGATTCCCGCACAGAGGATCGGTGCCGACCAGCACTCAGCAGCCTGAGAGGCTTGTCTGCTCACCCGCCGGGGCGGGCGGGGCTGGGAGTTGAGACTCGGGCTTCGGTCGGAGCGCAGGGAGAGGACTGGGGCTGAACACAGCCTGCAGGGGGTTAGTGCGCCACGGCTGGCCAGGAGGGAGTCCAGGGAAAAGTCTAGACCTGCCGAAGAGACCTGCCTTTTTCTTCCCTTTTTGTTTCCTGGTGCGAGAGGAGAGGGGATTAAGAGCGCTGCTTAAAGGAGCTCGAGACGGGCGCTAGCCGCGGCTAAAAGCGTGGACCCCAGAGACAGGCATGAGACGCTAAGGCTGCTGCTGCCACCACCAAAAAGCCTGTGTGTGAACACAGGTCACTATCCACGCACCCCTTCCGGGGAGCCTGTGCAGCCCGCCACTGCCAGGGTCCCGGGAACCAGGGACAACTCCCACAGGAGAATGCACGGCGCGCCTCAGGCTGGTGCAACGTCACGCTGGCTTCTGCCGCCACAGGCTCGCCCCGCACTCCTTGCCCCTCCCTCCCCCCAGCCTGAGTGAGCCAGAGCCCCTGAATCAGCTGCTCCTTTAACCCCACCCTGTCTGAGCAAAGAACAGACGCCCTCCAGCGACCTACAGCAGAGGCGGGACCAAATCCAAAGCTGAGCCCCTGGGAGCTGTGAGAACAAAGAAGAGAAAGGGAAATCTCTCCCAGCAGCCTCAGAAGCAGCGGATTAAAGCTCCACAATCAATTTGCTGTACCCTGCATCTGTGGAATACATGAATAGACAATGAATCATCCCAAATCGAGGAGGTGGACTTTGAGAGCAAGATTTATGATATTTTCCCCTTTTCCTCTTTTTGTGAGTGTGTATGCTTCTATGTGAGATTTTGTCTGTATAGCTTTGCTTCCACCATTTGTCCTAGGGCTCTATCCGTCTGTTTTTTTTTCTCTTAATAATTACTTTTTATTTTAATAACTTTATTATAGTTTATCTTACTTTATTTTATCTTACTTTATCTTCTTTCTTTTTTTCTTCCTTCCCTCCCTCCTCCCTCCCTCCCTCCCTCCTTCCTTCCTTTCTTTCTTTCTTCTACTAATTCTATTTTTTCTCCCTTTTATTCTGAGCCGTGTGGATGAAAGGCTCGGTGCTGCAGCCAGGAGTCATGCTGTGCCTCTGAGGTGGGAGAGCCAACTTCAGGACACTGGTCCACAAGAGACCTTGCAGCTCCATATAATATCAAGCGGTGAAAATCTCCCAGAGATCTCCATCTCAACACCAGCACCCAGCTTCACTCAACGATCAGCAAGCTACAGTGCTGAACATCCTATGCCAAACAACTAGCAAGACAGGAACACAACCCCACACATTAGCAGAGAGGCTGCCTAAAATCATAAGCCCACAGACAACCCAAAACACAGCACCAGACGTGGACCTGCCCACCAGAAAGACAAGATCCAGCCTCATCCACCAGAACACAGGCACTAGTCCCCTCCACCAGGAAGCCTACACAACCCACTGAACCAACCTTAGCCACTGGCGACAGACACCAAAAACAACGGGAACTACAAACCTGCAGCCTGCAAAAAGGAGACCCCAAACACAGTAAGATAGGCAAAATGAGAAGACAGAAAAACACACAGCAGATGAAGGAGCAAGATAAAAACCCACCAGACCTAACAAATGAAGAGGAAATAGGCAGTTTACCTGAAAAAGAATTCAGAATAATGATAGTAAAGATAATCTAGAATCTTGGAAATAGAATAGACAAAATGCAAGAAACATTTAACAAGGACCTAAAAGAACTAAAGATGAAACAAGCAATGATGAACAACACGATAAATGAAATGAAAAATACTCTAGAAGGGGTCAATAGCAGAATAACTGAGGCAGAAGAACGGATAAGTGACCTGGAAGATAAAATAGTGGAAATAACTACTGCAGAGCAGAATAAAGAAAAAAGAATGAAAAGAACTGAGGACAGTCTCAGAGACCTCTGGGACAACGTTAAACGCACCAACATTTGAATTATAGGGGTTCCAGAAGAATAAGAGAAAAAGAAAGGGACTGAGAAAATATTTGAAGAGATTATAGTTGAAAACTTCCCTAATATGGGAAAGGAAATAGTTAATCAAGTCCAGGAAGCACAGAGAGTCCCATACAGGATAAATCCAAGGAGAAACATGCCAAGACACATATTAATCAAACTGTCAAAAATTAAATACAAAGAAAACATATTAAAAGCAGCAAGGGAAAAACAACAAATAACACACAAAGGAATCCCCATAAAGTTAACAGCTTATCTTTCAGCAGAAACTCTGCAAGCCAGAAGGGACTGGCAGGACATATTTAAAGTGATGAAGGAGAAAAACCTGCAACCAAGATTACTCTACCCAGCAAGGATCTCATTCAGATTTGATGGAGAAATTAAAACCTTTACAGACAAGCAAAAGCTGAGAGAGTTCAGCACTACCAAACCAGCTCTACAACAACTGCTAAAGGAACTTCTCTAGGCAAGAAACACAAGAGGAGGAAAAGACCTACAATAACAAACCCAAAACAATTAAGAAAATGGGAATAGGAACATACATATCGATAATTACCTTAAATGTAAATGGACTAAACGCTCCCATCAAAAGACACAGATTGGCTGAATGGATACAAAAACAAGACCCATATATTTGCTGTCTACAAGAGACCCACTTCAGACCTAGAGACACATACAGACTGAAAGTAAGGAGATGGAAAAAGATATTTCATGCAAATGGAAACCAAAAGAAAGCTGGAGTAGCAATTCTCATATCAGACAAAATAGACTTTAAAATAAAGACTATTACAAGAGACAAAGAAGGACACTACATAATGATCAAGGGATCAAAACAAGAAGAAGATATAACAATTGTAAATATTTATGCACCCAACATAGGAGCACCTCAATACATAAGGCAAATACTAACAGCCATAAAATGGGAAATCGACAGTAACACATTCATAGTAGGGGACTTTAACACCCCACTTTCACCAATGGACAGATCATCCAAAATGAAAATAAATAAGGAAACACAAGCTTTAAATGATACATTAAACAAGATGGAATTAATTGATATTTATAGGACATTCCACCCAAAAACAACAGAATACACATTTTTCTCTAGTGCTCATTGAACATTCTCCAGGATAGATCATATCTTGGGTCACAAATCAAGCCTTGGTAAATTTAAGAAAATCGAAATTGTATCAAGTATCTTTTCCAACCACAACGCTATGAGACTAGATATCAATTACAGGAAAAGATCTGTAAAAAATACGAACACATGAAGGCTAAACAATACACTACTTAATAACAAAGTGATCACTGAAGAAATCAAAGAGGAAATTAAAAAATACCTAGAAACAAATGACAATGGAGACACGACGACCCAAAATCTATGGGATGCAGCAAAAGCAGTTCTAAGAAGGAAGTTTATAGCAATACAATCCTACCTTAAGAAACAGGATACCTCTCGAATAAACAACCTAAACTTGCACCTAAAGCAATTAGAGAAAGAAGAACCAAAAAAACCCCAAAGTTCGCAGAAGGAAAGAAATCATAAAGATCAGATCAGAAATAAATGAAAAAGAAACGAAGGAAACGATAGCAAAGATCAGTGAAACTAAAAGCTGGTTCTTTGAGAAGATAAACAAAATTGACAAACCATTAGCCAGACTCATCAAGAAAAAAAGGGAGAAGACTCAACAGAATTAGAAATGAAAAAGGAGAAGTAACAACTGACACTGCAGAAATACAAAAGATCATGAGAGATTACTACAAGCAACTCTATGCGAATAAAACGGACAACCTGGAGGAAATGGACAAATTCTTAGAAATGCACAATCTGCCAAGACTGAATCAGGAAGAAAGAGAAAATATGAACAGACCAATCACAAGCACTGAAATTGAAACTGTGATTAAAAATCTTCCAACAAACAAAAGCCCAGGACCAGATGGCTTCACAGGTGAATTCTATCAAACATTTAGAGAAGAGCTAACACCTACCCTTCTCAAACTCTTCCAAAATATAGCAGAGGGAGGAACACTCCCAAACTCATTCTACAAGGCCACCATCACCCTGATACCAAAAACAAACAAGGATGTCACAAAGAAAGAAAACTAGAGGCCAATATCACTGATGAACATAGATGCAAAAATCCTCAACAAAATACCAGCAAACAGAATACAACAGCACATTAAACCGATCATACACCATGATCAAGTGGGGTTTATTCCAGGAATGCAAGGATTCTTCGATATACGCAAATCAATCAACGTGATACACCATATTAACAAACTGAAGGAGAAAAACCATATGATCATCTCAATAGATGCAGAGAAAGCTTTCGACAAAATTCAACACCCATTTAAAAATCCTGCAGAAAGTAGGCATAGAGGGAACTTTCCTCAACATTATAAAGGCCATATATGACAAACCCACAGCCAACATCGTCCTCAATGGTGAAAAACTGAAAGCATTTCCACTAAGATCAGGAACAAGACAAGGTTGCCCACTCTCACCACTCTTATTCAACATAGTTTTGGAAGTTTTAGCCACAGCAATCAGAGAAGAAAAGGAAATAAAAGGAATCCAAATCAGAAAAGAAGAAGTAAAGCTGTCACTGTTTGCAGATGACATGATACTATACATAGAGAATCCTAAACATGCTACCAGAAAACTGCTAGAGCTAATCAATGAATTTGGTAAAATAGCAGGATACAAAATTAATGCACAGAAATCTCTGGCATTCCTATACACTAATGATGAAAAATCTGAAAGTGAAATCAAGAAAACACTCCCATTTACCATTGCAACAAAAAGAATAAAATATCTAGGAATAAACCTACCTAAGGAGACAAAAGACCTGTATGCAGAAAATTATAAGACACTGATGAAAGAAATTAAAGATGATACAAATAGATGGAGAGATATACCATGTTCTTGGATTGGAAGAATCAACATTGTGAAAATGTCTCTAACTACCCAAAGCAATCTACAGATTCAATGCAATCCCTATCAAACTACCACTGGCATTTTTCACAGAACTAGAACAAAAAATTTCACAATTTGTATGGAAACACAAAAGACCCCGAATAGCCAAAGCAATCTTGAGAACGAAAAACGGAGCTGGAGGAATCAGGCTCCCTGACTTCAGACTATACTACAAAGCTACAGTAATCAAGACAGTATGGTACTGGCACAAAAACATAAAGATAGATCAATGGAACAGGATAGAAAGCCCAGAGATAAACCCACGCACATATGGTCACCTTATCTTTGATAAAGGAGGGAGGAATGTACAGTGGAGAAAGGACAGCCTCTTCGATAAGTGGTGCTGGGAAAACTGGACAGGTACATGTAAAAGTATGAAATTAGATCACTCCCTAATACCATACACAAAAACAAGCTCAAAATGGATTAAAGACCTAAATGTAAGGCCAGAAACTATCAAACTCTTAGAGGAAAACATAGGCAGGACACTCTATGACATAAATCACAGCAAGATCCTTTTTGACCCACCTCCTAGAGAAATGGAAATAAAAACAAAAATACACAAATGGGACCTAATGAAACTTCAAAGCTTTTGCACAGCAAAGGAAACCATAAACAAGACCAAAAGACAACCCTCAGAATGGGAGAAAATATTTGCAAATGAAGCAACTGACAAAGGATTAATCTCCAAAATTTATAAGCAGCTCATGCAGCTTAATAACAAAAAAACAACCAACCCAATCCAGAAATTGGCAGAAGACCTAAATAGACATTTCTCCAAAGAAGATATACAGATTGCCAACAAACATGAAAGAATGCTCAACATCATTAGTCATTAGAGAAATGCAAATCAAAACTACAATGAGATATCATCTCATACCAGTCAGAATGGCCATCATCAAAAAATCTACAAACAATAAATTCTGGAAAGGGTGTGGAGAAAAGGGAACCCTCTTGTACTGTTGGTGGGAATGTAAATTGATACAGCCACTGTGGAGAACAGTATGGAGGTTCCTTAAAAAACTACAAATAGAACTACCATATGACCCAGCAATCCCACTACTGGGCATATACCCTGAGAAAACCATAATTCAAAAAGAGTCATATACCAAAATGTTCATTGCAGCTCTATTTACAATAGCCCAGAGATGGAAACAACCTGAGTGTCCATCATCTGATGAATGGATAAAGAAGATGTGGCACATATATACAATGGAATATTACTCAGCCATAAAAAGAAACAAAATTGAGCTATTTGTAATGAGGTGGATAGACCTGGAGTCTGTCATACAGAGTGAAGTAAATCAGAAAGAGAGAGACAAATACCATATGCTAACACATATATATGGAATTTAAGAAAACAATGTCATGAAGAACCTAGGGGTAAGACAGGAATAAAGACACAGACCTACTAAAGAATGGACTTGAGGATATGGGGAGGGGGAAGGGTAAGCTGTGACAAAGCGAGAGAGAGGCATGGACATATATACACTACCAAATGTAAAATAGATAGCTAGTGGGAAGCAGCCGCATAGCACAGGGAGATCAGCTCGGTGCTTTGTGATTGCCTGGAGGGGTGGGATAGGGAGGGTGGGAGGGAGGGAGACGCAAGAGGGAAGAGATATGGGAACATATGTATATGTATAACTGATTCATTTTGTTGTAAAGCAGAAACTAACACACCATTGTAAAGCAATTATACTCCAATAAAGATGTTAAAAAAAAAGAATAGCTATTATCAAACAGACAAGAAACAGCAAGTGTGGAGAAAAGGGAACCTCTTTGTGCACAGTTGGTGAGAATGTAAATTGGTGCAGCCACTATGCAAAACAGTATGGAGGATCCTCAAAAAATGAAAAAGAGAACTATCTTATGACCCAGCAATTCCACTTCTGGCTATTAATACCAAAAACCAAATAAAAACCCAACAAAACCCCCTTAATTCAAAATATATCTGCACTCCCCCATCCTCACTGCAGCATTATTTATAATAGCCAAGATATGCAAACAAGCTACGTGTCCATCAGTGGATGAATGGATAAATAGGTGGGGTGTGTACACACACACACAGGAATATTATTCAGCCATAAAAAAAGAATGAAATCTTACCATCTGTAACAACATGGATGGTCCTTGAGGGCATAAGGCTAAGTGAAATAAGTCAGAAAGAAAAAGACAAAAACTGTATGATCTCACTTACATGTGAAATTAATAAAAACCCCCAAGCTCATGGATACAAAGAACAGATTGGTGGTTTCCAGAAGTGGGGATGAGGGATGGGCAAAATGGGTGAAAGAGGTCAAAAGGTACAACCTTTCAGTTATAACAGCCTATAGGCTCTGGTGCCAGGACGCCTCAGGCTAAACAACCAACAGGGCGGGAACACAGCCCCACCCATCAGCATACAGGCTGCCTAAAATCTTCCTGAGCCCACAGCCGGCCCTGCCCACCAGAAGTACAAGACCCAGCTCCGTCCACCAGTCCCTCCCATCAAGAAGCCTGCAGAAGCCTCTCAGACCAGCCTCATCCACCAGAAGCAGGAAGAACTACAAACCTGCAGCCTGCAGAACAGAAAACGCAATCACAGAAAGTTAGACAAAATGAGATGGCAGAGGAATATGTCCCAGACAAAGGAACAAGATAAACCCCCAGAACAACAACTAAGTGAACTGGAGATAGGCAATACACCCAAAAAAGAATTCAGAGTACTGATAGTAAAGATGATCCAAGATCTTGGAAAAAGAATGGAGGCACAGACTGAGAAGATACAAGAAATGTTTAATAAAGGGCTAGAAGATCTAAAGGACAAAGAGAGATGAAAAATACAATAACTGAAATGAAAAATAAACTAGAAGGAATCAATAGCAGAATAAGTGAGGCAGAAGAACGGTTAAGTGAGCTGGAAGACGGAATGGTGGAAATCACTGCCACGGAACAGAATAAAGAAAAAAGAATGAAAAGAAATGAAGACAGTCTAAGAGACATCTGCCACAACATTAAATGCAGCAACATTCATATTATGGGAGTCCCAGAAGGAGAAGAGAGAGAAAGGACCTGAGAAAATATTTGAAGAGATAATAGCTGAAGACTTCCCTAACATGGGAAAGGAAACAGTCACCCAAGTGCAGGAAGTGCAGAGTCCCAGGCAGAATAAACCCAAGGAGGAACAGGCTGAGACACATAATAATCAAAATGACAAAAATTAAAGACAGAGAAAATATTACAAGCAACAAGGGAAAAAAAAATAACACACAAGGGGAATTCCCATAAGGTTATCAGCTGATTTTTAAGCAGAAACCCTGCAGGCCAGAAGGGAGTGGCACAGTATATTTAAAGTGATGAAAGGGAAGAACCTACAACCAAGAATACTGTACCCAGCAAGGCTCTCATTCAGATTCGATGGAGAAATCACAAGCTTTACTGACAAGCAAAAGCTAAGAGGTTTCAGCACCACCAGACAGCTTTGCAACAAATGGTAGAGGAACTTCTCTAGGTGCGGGAAAAAAAGGCCACAACTAGAAACAGGAAAATTACGAATAGAAAAGCTCACCGGTAAAGGCAAACATACAGTAAAGGTAGGAAATCATTCGCACACAAATATGACATCAAAACCAGCAATCATGAGAAGAGGAGAGGACAAATGCAGGATACTGGAAATGCATTTAAAATGAAAAGACCAGCAACTTAAAACAACCTTGTTTATATATAGACTGCTATATCAAAACCTCATGGTAACCACAAACTGAAAATCTACAATAGATATACACACACAAAAAAGAAAAAGGAATCCAAACGCAACACTAAAGTTAGTCATCAAATCACAAGAGAAAACCAAAGGAGGATGGGGAGAAAAAAGACCTACAAAAACAAATCCACAACAATTAGCAAAATGGCAATAAGAACATACATATCAGTAATTACCTCAAACATAAGCAGATTAAATGCTCCAACCAAAAGACACAGACTGGCTGAATGGATACAAACTTTCAGTTATAAAATAAGTAAGTCATAGGGATGTGATACACAGCTTGGTGACTAGTTAATACCGCAAGAAAAAAAAGAAGTGATTAGTTAATACCTCAATTAAAAAAAAGAAGTGATTAGAAAGATAATTACTGGTAAAGAAGAGAATGAACACATCATCCCCAAGTTTCCCGGGATCCCTTTGCAATCCATCTGTGCTGCCCACCTCCCTACGCTCAGCAACCACTGATCTGCCGTCACTACAGTTTGCTTTTCCATACTATGAAATCACAGTATGTACATTGTCTGATTTTTTTCCAGTCAGCATAATTATTTTAAAATTCATTTATCTCGTGTTTATCAATAGTCATTTCTTTTTATTGCGAGGTAGCATTTCTGTAGTACGGATATACCACAATTTGTTGACCCATTCACCTGTTCATACTCATTTGGATTATTTCCAGGTTTTGGCTATTAAAGTTGCTATGAACTTTGGTATTTAAGTCTTTGTGTGAACTTGAAAGTCAGCTTCGCTAGTTATAAATTCTTGCCTCACACATTCTTACCTTGAGTATTGTAAATGTGTTCTCCGCTTTCTCATGCACAGATCATTGCTGTTGAAAAGCCAGATAATCCAATTGTTTCCCTTGTAAGTTACATGGCTCCTTTTGCCTAGATGCCCAAAGGACTTTTTTTTTTTTCCTTTAAGGCCAGTAATTTCACTATACTTAGGCCTTTTTGCTGGTGATTCTGGGTTGATAGTCTTAAGTATAGGGTACGCTCTCTCAATATGTAGTTTCAAATATGGTTTTTAAATTTTAAGGTAGTTTTCTTGAATCAGTTTTTAGTATTTGTTCTGTTTTCTTCTTCTGGACACCTAATATTCACATTTGATCTCTGCTTGTCTTCACTTTTTGTCAAAATCTTTTTATTTCTTTTTTCCCTTTTTCACATTATTTCTCTTAAGGCATTATCTGTTGTGTTTATTTGCTCTGGTATTCCTTCTAGTTTAGTCTTTATGAAATAATTTTTAATTTCTAACTCTTTCCTGAGTTCTGTCACCTCATTTCTTCTGAGTCTTTCAAATTTTGATTTATGCTATTTTTAAATGTCTTATGTTATTTAAAAAAACTCTCTTAGCTTGACTGGAAATAGCGGGTGACAACTGGTTGTTTTTGTGGGCATGTCTTTCTTTCACTGCCCGTGAGAATGTTATTCTGCATATTGATTTTTTCTTAAAGGAAAAAACTTTCTTAAAGGAAAACTTCTGAGATTTCACCTCAAATACTTCTTTTTTCTTTTTTTGCGGTACGTGGGCCTCTCACTGTTGTGGCCTCTCCCGTTGCGGAGCACAAGCTCCGGACGCGCAGGCTCAGCGGCCATGGCTCACGGGCCCAGCCACTCCGCGGCATGTGGGATCTTCCCGGACCGGGGCATGAACCCGTGTCCCCTGCATCGGCAGGCAGACTCTCAACCACTGTACCACCAGGGAAGCCCTTCTTTGTTATTTTTAAGTGAAATTAGTTTTCCTGATCAAATGAGGTTCAGGAAAGCCTTTCTAAGTTCAGAAGTGTCTGTTTTTGTGTAGTAGTAACAAATGTGACAGCTTGCTTCTGGGATTTCATGGCTCTGTTCCTCTCCCCCACTCTGGTCTATATCCTCTCTTTCCTTTTAGTGTGTGTCCCCCTCTGGCTCTGTGTCCCTCTGCTCACAAGAGGCACTATTGTGGAAGCAAGCCCAGTGGGTCATGAGGGTCCGATTTCTCCAAGTCCCTTTAGTCTCTCTTTTGGTGGGCCCCCTGCGCTCACCTGGTATGAGGTCATGCAACCCCCAGGCCCCATGTCAGTTCTCCAAAGGAGATACAAATAGCCAATAAGCACGTGAAAAGATGCCCAACACCATCAGTCACTGGAGAAATGCAAATCAAAACCACAATAAGGTACTACTTCACACCCACTTGGATGGCTATCATCAAAAAGAAGACAAAAAGAAAAAAAAAAAGAAGACAACAAGTGTTGGCAAGGATGTGGCGAAACTGAAATCCTCATACACTGCTGGCAGGAATGTAAAATGGTGCAGTTAATTTGGATAACAGTTAGCAGTACTTCAAAAGTTAAACACAGAGATTCCATGACTTGGCAATTTTACTCCCAAGAAAGTTCAAAACACAAAAACGGACACACAAATGTTTGTAGGAACATTATTCATAATAGCTGAAAATGATCACTAACTGATGAATGGCAAAATAAAATGTGTATATTCACACAATGGAATATTATTCAGCCATAAGAAGGCATGAAGCACCGATATATGCTATGATATGGATGAACCTTGAAAACATGCTACGTGAAAGAAGTCAGTCACAAAAGACCACATACTGTATAACTCCATTCACAGGAAATGTCCAGAATAGGCAAGTCCATACAGACAGAAGGCAGATTAGCATTGCTTGGGGCTAGGGGTAGGGTGGGGTGGAGAGTGACTGCTAATGGGGTTTCTTTTCGGGTGATGAAAAAGATCTGGATACTAGCAGTGAGAGTTGTACAACTTCGTGAGTATATTAAAAACTACAGAACTGTATACTTTTAAAAAAGGGTGAATTTTATGATATGTGAATTTTATCTTACTTTTAAAAAAAGTTACAAACAAAAGTACAAAATTCCTGCTGCTGTTTGCCAACTGGCCAGCAATGCTTTCCAGCGAACACCTGTTGGCTCTTCTGGGGGTACTCCTCAGGTGTGGTGGAAGGCATCGCATTACTTCTTCCTCCTGCTCGGATGCCAATACCTCACAGTCTTGCGGCTGTCGGTGGTCCACTGCTCTCTGCTTGTATTTTGGAGTTTGTGGAAATACCTTGCTACCCAATTTTGTTGTTAACTGCTGTTCAGGAGGTTTTGGTTTTGCTACCTAGTTGCTCTGCTGGTTTCTACGCAAAGACTGGAAAAGACTCAAGCACTATGTTGCCATTCCCCACCATCTTCCCAGAAGCCTCTCAGCCTATTCAGTTTTGCAAGTTAGTCAGCAGATGGGGATCACAGGGTCCCAAGTAACAAGACCCTGAGACAGGCTCCTGGGGCCTTGAAGGCTGGGCAGGCTATGGACCCCATGAATTTGAGAACTGCAGAAGTAAGTACAGCGTCAAACTTGGGGCTGCTGACTTCCATCTGCATAGTTTTCAGAAGTGCTGGGGCCATGAAAGCTGGACTGCTGTGTAGACAGAAGGTAGATGGATTCCAGGATTCTAACCTCAGCACAGTACCTTCTCTAAGTCACTTACTTTTTCTAAGCCTCACTTACCTAATCATAAAATGAGAACAGGACTGGTGACCTTGCAAATCTGTACATTTGTTATTTTTTCTTTCATTCACAAACATTTGAGAGGATTACATGACATACAATAGACGCTCAAGAAATGTGAGATTTCCCCTCACTGTCCACCGTGCTTGCTTTCTTTCTTTTTTTAAATTTACTTTATTTTTGGCTGCGTTGGGTCTTTGTTGCTGCATGCGGGCTCTCTCTAGTTGCGGCAAGTGGGGGCTATTCGTCATTGTGGTGTGTGGGCTTCTCATTGCAATGGCTTCTCTTGTTGCAGAGCATGGGCTCTAGGCGCGCAGGCTTCAGCAGTTGTGGTGCACGGGCTCAGCAGTTGTGGCTCGCGGGCTCTCGAGTGCAGGCTCAGTAGTTGTGGCGCACGGGGCTTAGCTGCTCCATAGCATGTGGGATCTTCCTTGATGAGGGCTCGAACTCGTGTCCCCTGCATCAGCAGGTGGATTCGTAACCACTGCGCCACCAAGGAAGCCCCACTGTGCTTTCTTGACTGTTTTAAACTTAATGTCCAATGACTATAAGTAGAGAACTAAATTCCTATGTTTTTGTTTTTTTTTTTGCGGTACGCGGCCCTCTCACTGCTGTGGCCTCTCCCGTTGCGGAGCACAGGCTCCGGACGCGCAGGCTCAGCGGCCATGGCTCACGGGCCCAGCCACTCCGCGGCATGCGGGATCTTCCTGGACCAGGGCACGAACCCATGTCCCCTGCATCGGCAGGCGGACTCCCCATCACTGCGCCACCAGGAAAGCCCCCTATGATGATTTTTAACACCACTCAGTTCCAGGGGTCCCAATGACCACTGCAGGCCATGTCAACTTGAGGTGTCCATAGCAAGGGTGGCAGTGAGGCAGCGTACTGCTGCCACCTTGCCAGTGCCCTGGCCCTCCCCGACTTGGAGGAACCAGTGCCAACCCTGCCGTGGGCTGAATGAGGCTGGTGCAGCCTGGCCTCCCTGGATGCAGCCTGTCTGGCTTCAGAGCAGAGAGGCTCAGAGCTGCTCTCCCAAGCATGTCTGATCAGCAGCCCCCTCCCCTGGCCCACCGCACAGCAGTGACACTGTTCCTGCCACTCTCTAAGGAGTGAACAGGGGACACGAGGCAAGGTCACAGAGCTACCCCCTATACACAGGAAGGGTGTGACTTACAGTGTGAGCATTGTTGATCTTCTTCACTTCCCATTGGCCCAAGCCGGTGTAAGTCAGCAGAGAGATGGCTCCATCTGAGCTCCCACAAGCTAGGATCAGGCCGTAGTCATGGGGGGCCCAGCACACAGAGTTTACTGCAGGAAGGAGGGAGGAACAGTGAGCAGACTTTCAGTTCTGAGACTTACTGTTTTACTAAATTTCTAAAAAAAAAAATTGTAGGGATCACCAGGAGGAGGTTGTAATTTTGTCAATTAAGGAGATTTAAAAAACCCATCACTACTAATATCATCATAAACTAAAGCCTATCTCATAATCTGAGAACAAGGCCAGTACTTGAAATGAATAAACCTTAAAAAAACAAAAATCTCGCTATGCTGTCTTTGCTTTTCTCATTTTGCTTTGGATTGGCTTTAGGTCTTAAGGCCTTACCTCAGCTGTGGAAAGAGTAACAGAAAAGCAACCAAAGCCCAGGGGACAAACGACGAGCATCACAAGGGGAAAGCCAAGGGTTAGCCAAGACAGAGGCCTCCCCCTCTCCCCCAGGGCCCCTCTGCCCGCCGCCCTCTCCTGCCACACTCAGTGTACCTGAGGAGTCGTGTCCCGTGTGCTCATGCGTCTTCTCCCAGGTGCCATTTTCCTCTTTCCAGATAATGACTTTGCGGTCATAGGAGCAGGATGCCAGGACATTGCCATACATGGGGTGGGCCCAGGCCACTTGCCACACAGGACCCTCATGACTGCAAGGGGAGAGGGTCAGAGGTTGCTCAAATGGGCCAAAGGAACCCACAGTGCTCTGCCAGCCACTACTTTGGACAGAAGTGAATGGCTTCTCAGGACAGAACTGCCTAAAAATTTCAAAAAGGAGAGCCGTGTATAATGTCACTCCAAAAGGGACCGTCATTGGGCAGTGAGGACCCTGAGGCCGAAGGCGAGTCAGCCCCTCTGTCCCGACACGGCAGAGCCCTCACCTACCCCAGATGGTGGCCAGCATAGCCTACATGTACTGTCATCAGCACAGTCACCAACAGATCCAGCGTTTACCCCCACAAGTGCTCAGGATATATCTGTAGATGAATCACTCCTCATCTTCCCAGACAGTCACCTTCTTGCGGAGGCAGTAACTATTTCATTTTGATACCTGCCACTACTCCTTTAACTTTATCAACAGGCATGTCTCTCTCTTCTCTTCCCATCTCTGTGCGTTCACTGTCTGAGCACGTACCCTGTGCCAGGCTCTGTACTGGGGCCGTCCCTCAGAACGGGGGGCACCCAGCACACGGAGGTGGATGGCACAGAGGGGATGGGACAGGCTCTTTCACACCTATTCCACACTCACTTGCTGCTTGACTTTAGGCCAGGGCCATATCCTCTCTTCGGCTTTGTCTCTTAATAGAGGTGTCAACAAGACTTCTTTCACATGGCGGTCATGAGGGAAATGTTTGTGATAACTCAATAAAGAGCTTACAACAGTGCTTGGTACAAGAAAAGGAGAAAACACAAGCTTGACGACTGCTAGCTCTGGTGCTGCTCCCTGCTCCCCCATCCACCCCGGGACTGCTGACACTCAGAGTTCTCCTCCCTCCAGCTGGGACAGTGGTCCAACCCCAGTCTCTACAAAGGAGCTGCTAATGAAACTCTTGTAGACTCAAACGTCCTACAACTAGCGTAACTTTAACTGAGGGAACAAAGAATGGGGGCCTGAATTTATTACCCTCCAATACTTTTCATACTTAGAGCAGAAGAAAAACGCAGAGCAGAGGACCGAGTGACAGCAGACTCAGTCCTGGTGACTGCCCCCACCCCACCCCCCTCCGCCCAGCCTGCCGGCTTCCCGAGCTGTCCTCTCTTTGCAGCATGATGCCCAGATGGCAGCCAGGCCTCGCCCTCAGAGCTCTCCGCTCAGCCACGGGCTGCTGAGCAGGGAAGGCGGCATCTGGCTCCTGAGTCACTTGACTCCTGACACTCAGGAAGAGGTGGAACTTCTAGGCCTATCTCCTGAAACGGCTACTGACTTAGCTATGTCTGTTTTAACCTATTCACAAACATGTACTGAACACCCACTTGTCAGCAATTCTTAACTTCTCCTGTGCAGTCTGGTGAACGTTATGGTCCCTTCTCAGAATAATGGATAAAATACATAGAGCTAGGGCTTCCCTGGTGGCGCAGTGGTTGAGACTCCGCCTGCCGATGCAGGGGACACGGGTTCATGTCCCGGTCCGGGAAGATCCCACATGTCATGGAGCGGCTGGGCCAGTGAGCCATGGCCGCTGAGCCTGCGCGTCCGGAGCCTGTGCTCCGCAACGGGAGAGGCCACAACAGTGAGAGGCCCACGTACCGCAAAAAAAACAAAAAACAAAAAAAAAATACATAGAGCTAGGATTATAAAGAAAACCCAATTATACTGATATACAGTTATCAAAACGTTAAAGAACAATTTATGTTATTAGTGATACGTGTGCTTCTTTGTTAACGCTTTAAGTAACAAACTCTAGTGGCAAGTCTAATAACCATTCTAACTTCAAGGTAGTGATGAGCACAAATGCTGTTTTGAGAAAGCTACAACAACTGTAATGTGATATAAAAATATCTGTGACGGTCTTCCCTAGTGGCCCAGTGGTTAAGGATCCGCCTGCCAATGCAGGGGACACGGGTTCGAGCCCTCGTCCAGAAAGATCCCACATGCTGCAGAGCAACTAAACCCGTGCGCCACAACTACTGAGCCTGTGCTCCAGAGCCCACGAGCCACAACTACTGAAGCCCGCACGCCTAGAGCCCATGCTCGGCAACAAGAGAAGCCACCACAATGAGAAGCCCGCGCGCCGCAATGAAGAGCAGACCCCGCTCACCGCAACCAGAGAAAGCCAGCGTGCAGCAACGAAGACCCAACGCAGCCAAAAATAAATAAATTTATTAAAAACAAAAATCTATGACTCCTATTGGTAACAAAGTGACAGGTACTATGAATACTACTGTAGTTCCTGGCCTATAGCCATAATTGAAGGAAATGCTAAATATCAGTCACTGAAAATAAAGAGGTAATGTTTTCCCTTTCCCAGTTCACCACCTCCTGAATTCTACCCACAGAACACTTGGAGATCCATGGTACCCAGGTTAAGAACCCCATCTACCTGAGGTAGTGAACTGAGGGAAAGCACGAGAGTGCGGCCACAAAACTGAGAGCCAGGATCTCAAGAATCTCAACAGGGAGAAAGGTAAATGAAACATCTGCAAATATTCACCGAGTACCTACCACGGGCAAACAGGCAGAATTATGGGATTTATATCATTACTATTACATTCTTAGATCACCAGCCTTGAGTCACTTTAGATCATGTGGTAGCTAAACTTGTTTAAAAAAAAAAAGTTAGTTTCCCACTTTTGAAAATAGCAGTGGCCACTGGACGCTTGTTGCAAGTAGGCTCTAACTGGGTGGAGACAGCGGCAGCCTGTGTTGGGGGTGAGTGGGTAGAGGCTCTGAGAGCCTATAACTGACTCCCTCGCCCCAGGTCTGTCAGTGGGCATTTGGGCGGCAGAATTGGGATTTGCTCCTGGCTCCATCGGCCTGGGATACCTGATGAGGGCAGCCGGCTGGCTGGGACCAGGTGTCCTCTCCGCTGACTGCACTGCGGGCTGCTCTGATCTGGCCCTCAGCCCTTCCTGCCATGTCTGAGAAGCCTACTCTCTGAGACCTTGCCCGGGGTTGGCTGCACTCACCCCCTGAGGTCGGCGATGAGGATCTGCCCTCCGTTGCGCACGTCGAAGATCTTGACAGACCTGTCTGATGAGCAGGTTGCCAGGCGGGTGCCGTAGTAGTCCATCTGGGCATCATGCTGCAAAGAGAGGACAGCTCGGGAAGCCGGCAGGCTGGGCGGAGCGGGGTGGGGTGGGGGCAGTCACCAGGACTGAGTCTAGTAGGGACCAGAATCTACCTGAAGTTAATCAAACCTCAAAGAATCATCACTATCAGGCAGGAAGCTAGCATGTCAACGTTCTCACTTCTCTGACAGGTAATTTCCTTCTGAAAGGGACAAGAAAAACCACACCCAGCTGCTTTCAGACCCTTTACATCACAGGGGAAGTCCTTCCCAGTCCTGTTCTGCAGGGTGGGTATATGGGAGAAGAGAAGCTTGCCTAGCTTCCTTCTTCTTCCTCCTTCCTCACGCCCCACTGTGTTCCGAGGCTCCGTGGGCCGCCAGGGAGGTTTGGCTCAGCGCCAGAACCCAGGGCTAATGCTGACCCAAAGAAGCAGGCCACTGACTGCCTGCAGGCCCCAATCAGGTCCTCCATGATGCACGCCAGTACCCCAGACTCTCCACTCATGCCTTAAATGTCACTGGTCCCATCACTGATGAACCAACTTCATCGATGCTGCCTGGCCATCCAGACCTAGGGCTGGGCCCTGCCCACAGCTCCTTTTCCATCGGGGCGATGGCTCCTCTGAGCCAATCCACCTGCTGCCTCACTGTACTTACTGGCCCCTCCTGTTTGCTGGCCCTGCCTATTCCAACGGATGACACTTTCTTCACTGCTGCGCCTTGGGGGTTTCAGGAACTATTAGCTGTCACTCTTGTGGTCATCAGGGGCAATCACATCCTTTCAGAGGGAAGCAATCATTTCGTCTGCTTCAACACTCCTTCCGCACCTCCCTACCCAAGGAAAACATCCTGATTCTTCTTGGGAGGCCAACCCCCTCCACCATTCCAGGTCTTGGCTTGTTGGAAGGCAGGCAGGGCAGGTGCTATGACAGAGCTTCTCTGCAAGTGTTTTTCTGAAGCACTGCTCCTGCAGAGTGCTATCACACACTTTGGGAGGAAGTACGGCAAAGAACCTAAGAGATTTAAATCCTATCTCAAGTTACCTGCTGTGCAACCTTAGAAAAATTTCCTAATACCCTTGAACCTAGTTTCCTTATCTTTAAATGGACCTGATGATGGCATCTACTTTGAGGGTTGTTATGAAGCTTAAATGAGCATGGGGTGTGATGCACAGTGAGCATGTAGACGTTAGTCATTACTACTTTGTCTCATCTGTTCCCCAAGATGAACCCACAGAGAGAGGTAGCATATCCATAATTTTCCCCATCTTAGCTATGGGGAAATAGGGCTGGCTCAGGAAAGTTAAGAGATTGACTACGAGTTTGGTTCAAGATGGCAGAGTAGAAGGACATGCCCTCACTCTCTCTTGCGAGAGCACCGGATTCACAACTAACTGCTGAACAATCATGGACAGGAAGACGCTGGAACTCACCAGAAAAGATACCCCACATCCAAAGACAAAGGAGAAGCCACAATGAGATGGTAAGAGGGGTGCAATCACAATAAAATCAAATCCCATAACTGCTGGGTGGGTGACTCACAAACTGGAGAACACTTATACCACAGAAGTCCACCCACTGGAGTGAAGGTTCTGAGCCCCACGTCAGGCTTCACAACCTGGGAGTCTGGCAACGAGAAGAGGAATTCCTAGAGAATCAGATTTTGAAGACTAGTGGGATTTGATTGCAGGACTTTGACAGGACAGGGGGAAACAGAGAATCCACTCCTGGAGGGCACACACAAAGTAGTGTGCACATGGGGACCCAGGGGAAGGAGCAGTGACCCCAGGGGAGACTGAATCAGACCTACCTGCTAGTGTTGGAGGGTCTCCTGCAGCGGCAGGGGGTGGCTGTGGCTCACCGTGGGGACAAGGACACTGGCAGCAGAAGTTCTGGGAAGTATTCCTTGGTGTGAACCCTCCCAGAGTCCACCATTAGCCCCACCAAAGAGCCGGGTAGGTTCCACTGTTGGGTCGCCTCAGGCCAAACAACCAACAGGGAGAGAACCCAGCCCCACCCATCAGCAGACAAGTGGATTAAAGTTTTATTGAGCTAAGCTCAGAGCAACACCACTCTACCCACCACCAGTCTCTCCCATCAGGAAACTTGCACAAGCCTCTTAGATAGCCTCATCCACCAGAAGGCAGACAGCAGAAACAAGATCAACTACAATTCTGTAGCTGTGGAAGGAAAACCACATTCACAGAAAGACAGACAGATGAAAAGGCAGAGGACTTTGTACCAGATGAAGGAACAGGATAAAACCCCAGAAAATCAACTAAGTGAAGTGGAGACAGGCAACCTTCCAGAAAAATAATTCAGAATAATGATGGTAAAGATGATCCAGGGGGCTTCCCTGGTGGCGCAGTAATTGAGAGTCCGCCTGCCAAAGCAGGGGATGCGGGTTTGTGCCCTGGTCTGGGAGGAACCCACATACCACAGAGTGGCTGGGCCCATGAACCACTGCCGCTGAGCCTGCGCGTCTGGAGCCTAAGCTCCGAAACGGGAGAGGCCACAGCAGTGAGAGGCCCGCGTACCGCAAAAAAAAAAAAAAAAAAGATGATCCAGGACCTCGGAAAAAGAAGGTAGGCAAAGATCAAGAAGATGCAAGAAAATGTTTAACAAAGACCTAGAAGAATAAAAGAACAAACAAACAGAGATGAACAATACAATAACTAAAATGAAAAATACACTAGAAGGAATCAATAGCAGAATAATTGAGGCAGAAGAACAGATAAGTGACCTGGAAGACAGAATGGTGGAATTCACTGCTGTGGAACAGAATAAAGAAAAAAGAATGAAAAGAAATGAAGACAGCCTAAGAGACCTCTGGGACAACATTAAACACAACATTAGCATGACAGGGGTCCCAGAAGGAGAAGAGAGACAGAAAGGACCTGAGAAAATACTTGAAGAGATTATAGTTGAAAACTTCCCTAACATGGGAATGGAAATAGCCACCCAAGTCCAGGAAGCACAGAGAGTCCCAGGCAGGACAAACCCAAGGAGACACCTGCCAAGACACATAGTAATCAAATTGGCAAGAGTTAAAGACAAAGAAAAATTATTGAAAGCAGTAAGGGAAAAACAACAAATAACATACAAGGGAACTTCCATAAGGTTAAGAGCTGATTTCTCGGCAGAAATTCTACAAGCAAGAAGGGAGTGGCATGACATATTTAAAGTGATGAAAGGGAACAACCTACAACCAACATTACTCTACCCAGCAAGGATCTCATTCAGATTTGATGGAGAAATCAAAAGCTTTACAGACCAAAAAAGCTAAGAGAATACAGCACCACCAAACCAGCTCTACAGCAAATGCTAAAGGAACTTCTCTAAGTGGGAAACACAAGAGAAGAAAAGCACCTACAAAAACAAACCCACAACAATTAAAAAAATGGTCATAGGAACATACATATCGATAATTACCTTAAACGTGAATGGATTAAATGCTCCAACCAAAAGACACAGGCTCACTGAATGGTTACAAAAACAATACCCATATATATGCTGCCTACAGGAGACCCACTTCACACCTAGGGACACGTACAGGCTGACAGTGAGGGGATGGAAAAAGATATTCCATGCAAGTGGAAATCAAAAGAAAGCTGGAGTAGCAATACTCATATCAGATAAAATAGACTTCAAAATAAAGGATGTTACAAGAGACAAGGAAGGACAGTACATCATGATCAAAGGATCAATCCAAGAAAAAGATATAACAATTATATATGCACCCAACATAGGAGCACCTCAATACATAAGGCAACTGCTAACAGCTATAAAAGAGGAAATCGACAGTAACACAATAATAGTGTGGGACTTTAACACCTCACTTACACCAATGGACAGATGATCCAGACAGAAAATTAATAAGGAAATGCAAGCTTTAAATGACACAACAGATCAGACAGATTTCACTGATATTCATAGGACATTCCATTCAAAAAGAGCAGATTACACTTTCTTCTCAAGTGCACATGGAACATTCTCCAGGACAGATCACATCTTGGGTCACAAATCGAACCTCCGTAAATTTAAGAAAATTGAAATCATATCAAGCATCTTTTCTGACCACAATGCTATGAGATTAGAAATCAATTACAGGGGAAAAAAATGTAAAAAACCAGAACACATAGAGGCTAAACAATACGTGACTAAGTAACCAAGAGATCATTGAAGAAATCAAAGAGGAAATCAAAATATACCTACAGACACATGACAATGAAAACACAACGATCCAAAACCTACTGGATGAAGCAAAGCAGTTCTCAGAGGGAAGTTTATAGCAATACAATCCTACCTCAAGAAACAACAAACTTCTCAAATAAACAATCTAACCTTACACCTAAAGGAACCAGAGAAAGAAGAACAAACAAAACCCAAAGGTAGTAGAAGGAAAGAAATCATAAAGATCAGAGCAGAAATAAATGAAATAGAAACAAAGAAAACAATAGCAAAGATCAATAAAACTAAAAGCTGGTTCTTTGATAAGATAAAATTGATAAACCTTTAGCCAGACTCATCAAGAAAAAGAGGGAGAGGACTCAAATCCATAAAATTAGAAATACAAAAGAAGAAGTTACAACAGACTCCACAGAAATACAAAGCATCCTAAGAGACTGCTATAAGCAACTCTATGCCAATAAAATGGACAGCCTGGAAGAAATGGACAAATTCTTAGAAAGGTATAACCTTGCAAGACTCAACCAGGAAGAAAGAGAAAATATGAACAGACCAATCACAAGTAATGAAATTGAAACTGTGATTAAAAATCTTCCAACAGGGCTTCCATGGTGGCGCAGTGGTTAAGAGTCCGCCTGCCGATGCAGGGAACACAGGTTCGTGCCCCGGTATGGGAAGATCCCACATGCCGCGGAGCGGCTAGGCAAAGGAAACATGGCCGCTGAGCCTGCGCGTCCGGAGCCTGTGCTCCACAGCGGGAGAGGTCACAACAGTGAGAGGCCCGCGTACTGCAAAAAAAAAAAAAAAATCTTCCAACAAACAAAAGTCCAGGACCAGATGGCTTCACAGGTGAATTCTGTCAAACATTTAGAGAAGAGCTAACATCCATCCTTCTCAAACTCTTCCAAAAAACTGCAGAGCAAGGAACACTCCCAAACTCATTCTATGAGGCCACCATCACCCTGATTCCAAAACAAGACAAAGATACTACAAAAAAATTACAGACTAATATCACTCACGAATACAGATGCAAAAATCCTCAACAAAATACTAGCAAGCAGAATCCAACAACACATTAAAAGGATCATACACCATGATCAAGTGGGATTTATCCCAGGGATGCAAGGATTCTTCAATATACGCAAATCAATCAATGTGATACACCATATTAACAAACTGAGAAAGAAATGCCATATGATCATCTCAGTAGATGCAGAAAACACTTTTTTTTTTTTTGTGGTACGCGGGCCTCTCACTGTTGTGGCTTATCCCGTTGCGGAGCACAGGCTCCGGACGCGCAGGCTCAGCGGCCATGGCTCACGGGCCCAGCCGCTCCGCGGGATGTGGGATCTTCCCAGACCGGGGCACGAACTCGTGTCCCCTGCATCGGCAGGCGGACTCTCAACCACTGCGCCACCAGGGAAGCCCAGAAAACACTTTTGACCAAATTCAACACCCATTTATGATAAAAACTCTCCAGAAAGTGGGCATAGAGGGAACCTACCTCAACATAATGAAGGCCATATATGACAAACCCACGGCAAACATCATTCTCAATGGCGAAAAACTGAATGCATTTCCTCTAAGATCAGGAACAAGACAAGGATGTCCGCTCTCACCACTATTATTCAACATAGTTTTGGAAGTCCTAGCCATGGCAATCAGAGAAGAAAAAGAAATAAAAGGAATACCAATTGGAAAGGAAGAAGTATAACTATCGCTGTTTGCAGATGACATGATATTATACATAGAGAATCTTAAAGATGCCACCAGAAAACTACTAGAGCTCATCAATGAATTTGGTAAAGTTGCAGGACACAAAAGTAATGCACAGAAATCTCTTGCATTCCTACACACTAATGATGAGGAATCTGAAAGAGAAATTAAGGAAACACTCCCATTTACCACTGCAACAAAAAGAATAAAATACCTAGGAATAAACTGACCTAGGGAGATGAAAGACCTGCATGCAGAAAACTATAAGACACTGATGAAAGAAATTAAAGATGATACAAACAGATGGAGAGATATAGCATATTCTTAGATTGGAAGAATGAATACTGTGAAAATGGTTATACTACCCAAAGCAATCTACAGATTCAACACAATCCCTATCAAATTACCAATGGTATTTTTTACAGGACTAGAACAAAAAAAATCTTAAAATTTGTATGCAGACACAAACGACCCCGAATAGCCAAAGTGGTCTTGAGGGAAAAAAACAGAGCTGGAGGAATCAGACTCGCTGACTTCAGACTATACTACAAAGCTATAGTAATCAAGACAATATGGTACTGGCACTAAAACAGAAATATAGATCAATGGAACAGGATAGAAAGCCCAGAGATAAACCCACGCACCTATGGTCAACTAATCTATGACAAAGGAGGCAAGGATATGCAATGGAGAAAAGACAGTCTCTTCAATAAGTGCTGCAGGGCAAAATGGACAGCTACATGTAAAAGAATGAAATTAGAACACTCCCTAACACTGTTCACAAAAATAAACTCAATATGGATTACAGACCTAAATGTAAGATCGGACACTATAAAACTCTTAGAGGAAAACATAGGAAGAACACTCTTTGACATAAATCACAGCAAGATCTTTTTTGATCCACCTCCTAGAGTAATGGAAATAAAACCAAAAATAAATAAATAGGACCTAATGAAACTTCAAAGCTTTTGCATAGCAAAGGAAACTACAAACAAGACAAAAAGACAACCCTCAGAATGGGAGAGAATATTTGCAAATGAACCAACAAAGGATTAATTTCCAAAATACATAAACAGCTCATGCAGCTCAATATTAAAAAAACAAACAACCCAATCCAAAAAATGGGCAGAAGACCTAAATAGACATTTCTCTAAAGAAGACATACAGACGGCCAAGAAGCACGTTCAAATCTGCTCAACATCACTAATCATTAGAGAAATGCAAATCAAAACTACAATGAGGTATCACCTCACACCACTGAGAATGGGCATCGTCAGAAAATCTACAAACAACCAATGCTGGAGAGGGTGTGGAGAAAAGGGAAGCCTCTTGCACTGTTGGTGGGAATGTAAACTGATACAGCCACTATGGAGAACAGTATGGAGGTTCCTTAAAAAACTAAAAATAGAATTACCATATGACCCAGCAATCCCACTACTGGGCGCATACCCAGAGAAAACCGTATTTCAAAAAGATACATGCAGGGCTTCCCCGGTGGTGCAGTGGTTGAGAGTCCGCCTGCCGATGCAGGGGACACGGGTTTGTGCCCTGGTCCAGGAAAATCCCACATGCCGTGGAGAGGCTGGGCCCGTGAGCCATGGCCGCTGAGCCTGCGCGTCCAGAGCCTGTGCTCCGCAACGGGAGAGGCCACAACAGTGAGAGCCCCGCGTACCGCAAAAAAAAAAAAAAAAAAAATAGATACATGCACCCCAATGTTCACTGCAGCACTATTTACAATAGCCAGGTCATGGAAGCAACCTAAATGCCCATTGACAGACAAACGGATAAAGAATTTGTGGTACATATATACAACGGAATATTACTCAGCCATAAGAAGGAACGAAATTGGGTCATCTGTAGAGACGTGGATGGATCTAGGGACTGTCATACAGAGTGAAGTCAGAAAAACAAATATCGTATACTACTGCATATATGTGGAACCTAGAAAAATGGTACACATGAACCGGTTTGCAGGGCAGAAATAGAGACACAGGGGTAGAGAACAAACGTATGGACACCAAGGGGGGAAAGCGGTGGCAGGGGGGTGGTGGTGGGATGAGTTGGGAGATTGGGATTGACATGTATACACAAATATGTATAAAATGGATAACTAATGAGAACTTGCTGTATAAAAAAATAAATAAAATAAAATTCAAAAAAAAAAAAAGAGATTGACTAGGGATTTCAGACTGGATCTTCTTACCCAAGGTGCCACGCTGTCTCCAAGGAGGTGTGGTCTCACAGCTAGAACACACATGATCCCACCCAGGGAACATACAATTCTGAGACTAGGCAGCCCCTCAGAAGTCCCAAAGCAACTGCTGGTGGGAAGGATGTGATGGCAGGATGCCTGGGATGAAATGCTGTAGGCTGACTGACCTGGGTCCTGTTCAAAGGCTACCTGGACTCCTTGCACTGCAAGAAGCAGAGTCCACATCTTTGCTGCTGGAGACTTTAACCTCTGGACCTTCTCCCACAGCCCTGTCCTTTTACACCAAACCCTATGTTTGCCTCTCAGGAAACGCCTTGAGTTAATGACTTCTGGTTCAAAGAGTACTGTCTGGCCTGCTGTCTGTGCCGGTCCTACCTGGCTCTGCCTTTGTATTGAGTCATTTTCCTATTTTTTTCTTCCCTTTCCCATGGGGCTAAGAAGTGACAGCAGGAGGAATACAGGTGGGAAGACTAATTCAAACCTCTGCACCCACTTCCATCCCATCCCAGAGACAGTTACTTTTTTGGCCAGGAGACCGAGGACCTTGGGCTACAAATTGTTTCCAGGTTTCTCCTGCCGTACAGTGACCAGACTATCACAGCCCTGCCAACTCAGAGGGTACTGCTGGGAGACTGACCATACCCCTCAGGTTACAGCCTAACTATCAAAGGCTGCAAAGCCACAGTGGATTCATAAATGATCAACAGAAATGCCCATGTCCACAGCATGTGAGGAAGTGCTAAAGGAATACTTACAATCATGTCCTCATGGGAAGTATCCACAGTGTTAATTACTGACACCTAGAACCAAAGATATTGTTGGTAAATGCACTGATAGTTAGAATGCAATCATCTCATTGAATCCACTGATCATTTTTAAAGTTCTTGACTGCAACTGTTCATTCATTCATTCATTCAGTAAATGTTCACTCTAAGTGCCTTCATTTTGCCAGGCACTGTGCCAGGGACTGGAGATACAGACACGCAAAAGAGGTACTTCTTGCCCCTGAGAAGCCTGCACATAAGTAACCCCAACAAGGCAAGATAAATACTTTAATGGTGGTTAACATGTGCTATAGCAGTCTGAGGGGCTGGTGGTGGTGGACATAAACTCGGCTCAGATGATGAGGAATTTGCCAGGTGGCACAGGGGAAAAAAAGTACAGTCCAATCAGAGGGCAAAACATGAGCAAAGAAGGGGGGATGGCGGCATGAGCGGTCCTGGCTACATTTGACGTTGAAGAGGGACCCTGAGGGAGCCACGGCCGGGGTTCCTTCCCGGATGACGGAGCCTCTGATGTTCCAGGCAGTTTTTTGCACAACAGGGTTAACACTTAACACTAATTGATTCAACTGATTCTCCTGAGGCTGCTCCCTGGTACACCATCTGTGACAGAGCCCAGTTTATAGGGCTGGAACAGAGCTGCCACGGTCATCACCTTCCTACCCATTCTCTGAGGTGCAGCTCAAATCACGCTGCCCCCTGCCCCATCTTGAAGATTCCCAGATTCCCCAACTGGCTGGACTCCTCTGAATATCAACACTGAATGTCTACAACACTTTACACTGTTTCTTCTCCCAACTAGAAGGTGAGCTCCCTGGAGCCAGGGTCGTTGTCACTGGCCGTTCTGAATCCTCTCAAATCACCCAGTACAGTGCTTTGCAACCAGAAGGAGCTCAGTGACTATCTGCTGAATGAATAAGTAAATGAACAAAAATGCACAGCTTTACTTTGTTCAACTACTATTCTCTCAAAACTCTTGGGATAGAAAAGGGACGGAAAAGGAGGTTTCAGACTGGAAGTGATATTTCTTACCATTTCCCCCATGTCATCTTTTTCCAGCACAAGCCCTGCAGGTATAGAGTCTGACCTGACTTTTCAGAAAGGTGGATACTAGAAGAGAATGGCTGCAAAGCAGTTCAAAATGTACATGTCAAGTAAGCATAGGTTCTCTCACCAAAGTCTAGATGCCCCACAAAGCAACCCCCGAGGTCTGCAAAGGCAAGTAAGGAAGATAAGGAGAAGCATTTCCTACGTGTGCCAAGCTGTCCGGGTCACAAAGTACTCTCACACGTGCACCGGGAAGGCCGAAGGGCAGAGTTCATCACAGCTGTCCGATGGACTAAGGAGATGAAGAAGCCCAGGGAATAGAAAGCACCTGCTCAAGTCACAGAGCTAGTTAAAGGTGGAGCTGGGAGAAGAGCCCCACCTGCTAACTCCCAGCCCACAAAGCCTTCCACTTGACTAGGCTGCCCATCTAGTTGTTACATCCAATTCCCTAAATCAATGGCTGAGGGCTAAGCAGAGGCAGGAAGAAAGCTTACTGATAGTTTCATACTAGTTCACCAGAGGACCTTGGAGATAACCAGCATTTATTTTGAACCACTCTCACGCACCAACCAGGATTGATGAACAAGTGCTTTTTTTTTTTTTAAAGCTCCTTAAAAAAATAAAGTCCCTCCTCCTAAGCACCTCAAGATGTATGGTCTTCCTTAAGTAGTAAAAGACAGCCCTCAAAACAATTAAGCTCTTCAGAATTACTTAATGAGTTAAAAACTCATTTAAAAAGAGCAGAGTGTCAGGGTGTAAGAGACCCCAACTCTTCTTAGCAGCCGAAGAATCAGAGACCAAAAAACACCCCGAGAAATTTAAAACCCAGTGCCCTGCAAAGCAAGAACCAAACCCAGCGTCCAGACTTCTGGGTTCACCCACGTTTCCTCAAAAACCCAGGCACAGCCATTTTCCCGAGAGCACCGGCTTACTGAACCCCCCCTCTGTGCCAGGCTCAGGCTAGATGCTTCTATCCATTAGTTCCCACTGGCGGTCATTCACTAGATGAGTAAGTGTGGAGTGAATGTACACTGTGGATACCACAGAGGTTTAAAAACCCGAGCCCCTGCATCACAGGAACATTCAGCTCATCCTTACATCAGTTTCCTGAAGTGCCCGTCATACCTCGGGGCCCTGGGCTAAGCACCCGTTCCACAAACATCTCTGCTGGGAGAGGCGGGAGGTGGGAGAAGGGAATGGTTGTGAGGGTTTGAATCTCAGCTCTGCCACTTGTTCCCTGTGCAAGAGGCTTCACCTCTCTGAACCTCCAGCTTCCTCATTTGTCAAAGGTCGATTAATAACAGCCCCGACGTCATGGGGCTGTTAGTAGGCTGAGATTAGGAACAAATTCTTGGAACCTACTAAGGGCTCAGGCCACAGTAGCTCCAACGGTGTTTGGGGTTTTGTTTTCAATTGTTGGGGAAAGAGAAGGAAAAGAAGAAGCAGGAGACGCGGCCCGCAGAGTTCTGGGAGGTTCCGCGGCCTCCGCTTGGCCTCCCCCTCCGAAAGGTCCGGACGGGCAGGGCCAGAGACCCCCAGACCCGAAACGGTGCGGGAGAGCTGAACGGCCCCAACTCGGGGCTTGAACCTTAGCGCGGCGAAGAAGCCGGGAGGGCCGCGGCTACGGCCAGAACTCACCATGGTTGCGGCGGCGACGGCGGCAGCGGCAACGCCAGGTCTCGGACGTGGCAGGCCCCAGAGGTGCCTCGGAACAGCTCACTTCCGGTGCCGGCCTCGCAGCCGGTCCGGCCCGGGCGCAGGAGCTTCCGGGCAGCAGCGCGCTCCGCTCGCACGAAGGTTCCGTCCTCTCTGGGGCGGTGCCAAGCCTTCCCACGGCCCCTCCCCTTCTCCGTGCGCGACGCTCGAGACCAAAGGGGTGGGACTCTCGTTTTCCAGGCGAGCCAGGCCCGGGACTTGAAATCTGAAGCTCTAACCTGTCTTCTCTCGTGACCAACCGTTCCCTTTTCCTGAGATCCATACATGAAAAAAGGGACTCATACGTAACTACACCTCCACCCACCTCTCTGTGGTTCTGGGTGCGACTGGCCTTATGGTGAACAATTTAGGATGACTAATTTTGGAAGTAGTGGCCAGACTGGTCTTAGTGCTTCCTTGTCAGTCTCTCCTCAGGACCCAAGGCTGGGACCAGGGGCAAAGAAGCCCAGGGAATAACCCCCTAGACAGAGGCTGAGCCTCTCGCCCTGCCCTCTCCAGGCTAGAGGACCCATGCCTTCAAACTGCCCCTTTCTCATAGCTCTGGGATCCTGTGAGTCTGGCCCACCAGGTAGATTCCCCAGGCAAGGAAGGATCTCAGCCAGACTCCTGCAGCCAGAGCCCAGGACTCAATCGCCAGTTTCCCCAACCCCTAGGTCCCTGGCTTCCCATCAGCACAGTAAGAATGCTGTACAGCTGGACAGAGCCTGGGGGCTTCCCTCAGCCACACATGGTCTGGCAGCCCTTGATCTCTCATGCTTTAAGGAGTCGAGTGACCCAGGATGGAGTCTAGGCTTCCCTTGGGTGAGTCAAAATCCCTGTTTCCCCTCTTGAAACTGGAGGGAAGAGTCCTAGCAGGAGATGGTCACTGCTGGAGGGACGATGTTAAGGCTCAGAGGGTGTGATAGACCCAGACCATCGAGGAGCTTTGGAGAGGGTGTCGGGGAATGGGGTCTTACAGAGCTCAGGGCTGGGTCTCTGGGTAGCAACTCACCCTCCACCCCCACCCCAGCTTTCGAGACCCATAATTTCCCTCTAATGGAAAAAGATTGCAGGGGTGTGAGGGGTGGTGCTTATGGTGGAAATACTGCAGGGAACAAAGTGGGAGGGGCCCTTGGGTCTCCTGTTCTTCAAGGGACATCCCCTGATCTCAGATCTGTAGATGCACTACTGATTCTCTGGGTGATAAAATCATATCACTTCTTTCTGAGCCTCACTTTCCTCCAGTAGAAAGTGGGGACAATGACACGTTAGATAAAATACAAACACAATGCCTGGGGCATAGTTGTTATTTAAGGAATTCCCTGGTGTAGGCATTGAAGTTGGAGAGATTGAGGATTTGGGACAAACAGTGCAACTGTTATCCTATTCATTAAAGTATTTGCTGGTGGAACTGCAAAGTTTTAAGTGCTGATTCTGGCATCAAGACTGCAAGGTATCAATACTGTATCCCCTACTTACTAGGTGGGCACACCCTTCTCTTCTCTGAGCTGCCGTCTCCTCTTCTGTTAACTGGGAATTGTAATAATACCTCCTCCGGAAGGTTGATCTTGGGAGTAAATGGACCTTTGGATGTGAAACTGGGTTTGGGTTTGGAAGCGGTTGGGCCTACAGCGCTTGATCTGGGGATCAGTTTTCCCTGAGAAGAGCTGGGTTTTCGTGTGTGTGTGTGTGTGTGTGCACGCGCACGCGCACGTGCAACCATCAACCTTTGAACCAACGTTGGCACTGTCTCTTGGTCTGGGCACATTCTCGCTCTTTGTTGATGTCCACCAGAGGTGTGCAAAGTTCAGACTCTTAGTGTGCCAGGGTCCCTTCTGCATCCCCCTGTCCCCAGTGGGGGATACCACCTACATCCTTTGTCCACATCTCCCATCAGCTCCCTCCGGTTAATCCCAGACCCCAAAGCTAAATAAGCTTTCCCTAATCTGTGCCCTGACCTCCCAGACCCTGAACCTCCACCTCTTCTTCATCCTCCTGAGGCCTCTTCCCCCAAAGTCTTGCCCTCTGGGATTGTCAGCTGTTCCTCATGGAGGGTTAATGTCTCACGGCAAGCTGAACTTGCCTCCCTCAAATGGTGACCGTTCAAAAGGTGTGACTCGGCGGAAGGAGAGAGACCACCCCTGAGCCATGCACCCTTGGGCAAAGTGCCTTTCCCTCCCAGGCCCTTGGCTTCCCTCTGAGTTCAAATCCACGGAGGGCGGGGACCCAGCTGTCCCACGGAAAAAGGCCTTGTGATGTGTACTGTGTCTGCATTTCCACGTGTGCATTTATTGTTATTGCTCAGTATAGTGTTGAAAAGGCAGACAAATCCCATTAATTACAAAGAGCACAAGCCAGAGATACAGAGAAATCAAGAGTGTACAATAAGAGCACAGTCACGTCCCAGCCCCGATTTCCCCAGAGCCCCCCAGAGCCCGGGTAGCTCGTGGAAGCTGGAGGCGGCACCATTTCCTCGCTACTCTGGTATAAAATATGTGCACGCGAGAGTTAGCAAAGTGTGGCGACTAACCCCTCCCCGCCCCAAGAGGAAAGGTGAGGAGAGCACCACAGGCGTTACAGAACAGACTTAGGGAGCCGAGAAGGGCAGTCCCAAAGCAGCCTTAAATATCTTGTTTTCGGTGGAGGGGGTGATGGCTGATGCCCAGGGCCTGGGATCCCCCTCCCCCCACTTGGATGAACAGGATCTTTACATCAAAATCAGGAGAGCTTGCTTTGGAACTTGGGAAAGACCTGGGGATTTTCTGCTGTTGTTTGATTTCAGCCTCGTCTCTGGAGGACCCAGAAGCCTTCAGAGAAACGCAACCCATCTCCACCCCACCCGCCATCTTCTAATGGTGGGGTCTCCGACCCTAAGGAGAGAGTTTTGTGTGGGAGGCACGTCACAGTGTGCGTTTGACAGCCTCCTGTAAGTAGAGCCAGAACCACTAGGGGGAGTCATCAGGGTGGTGAGAAGGTCCAGGCAAGAGATTGCTGCATCCCAAAGGACGTATCACAACTGCTGAAAACTGTGAAAAATGAGCAAGAAGTGACCCTCTCCCCACCAAAATAGTTCAGGAAAGGGATATAGGCATAAACATTTCTCCATGAGGAGAATTGGTAACTGGGCTACACATTCTGGTAGCTCCAGGTCTGGGAGAGACCCCTCTTTCTTGCCTGGACCAGGGCAGATGGCGGGTCCACCTCAGCACAGCCAAGGTGGGTGACTTTGGGTCCCACACTGAGATGGGGTGGGGGCTTGGTGGCCTCTCCTAACGACACCCTGGCTTAGGGGACAGGTGAGATGATGGGAGGACTATCTGGCTTCCCTCAAGATTCAGGATGTCCTTTTTATTTCTCCTTAGAGGGCTGTCTATTTAGTGAGCTGGGGTGGACAGTGCTTACAATGGTGGGACGATGTTTGCACCTACAATGAAAGGGCCCAATATTTGGAGTGAGAGGAGGGCAGGAGGATGCAGGACTCGGCAAAATTTTAAGTTTACTTGGAAGAATAGATGTGAGAGAATAACCAGGAAATTTTGTAAAAAAAAAAAAAAAAAAAAAAAGCGAAGGGTATTTATCCCACCACATAATGAAACATTATCTAAAGTGACAATAATTAAAGCTGTGTGGTTGGTGCCAGATGAGACACCCAGATAAGGGAACAGAGGAGATATTCCAAAAATAGACCCAAGTCTCTCTGAGCTGTCAGGATGTGGTAAAGGGGGAATTTCAGCACAGTTGGGGAAGAGCGGCTGTTCAATAACTGGGATGTCTGGGCTGAGACAGGTCCAGGGTCCTTGTCCCAGTGCAGTCACTATCATTGGTCTGGTCTCAGAAGCAGGGGGCCCTCCTTCTTGTCCACTCTCTGCTCTGGTTGGGACAAGGGGGCAAGGGACTACGGTGGGGGGCTGGTGGGAGCAACCCAGGCTGCTGCTGAGTTAGGGAAGGAAACTCTTCAGTTTCCTCCCTGTCCACCTCCAAAGGTGGGTGACTCATTGAATGGGTCCCCTGGTCTTCCGTCATCTGTTAGGCGGAGACAGATTGGTGAGCTTAGACCTTGGAACTGAATATGCTACCTTCTCCTGGAGCCCCTGTCCAGAGGGCAGACAAGAAGCTGAGGGGATGGTGCAGTCCAAAACCAGCAAAAAGTATACATTACAGAGTACATATTTACTATGTTCTGTTTTATGTTGGTTTTTGCCTTTTTTTTTTTTTTTTAAGACCACAGACATTTCAGAACCGTACTGCAGAGTAAGAAGAGTCAGCAATTGAAAGCATCACCATTGCATAGTATTAAATGAACAGAGATGGTGAGTTCTTTATTTACAGTTATTGTCTAGATAAAAAAATTCATAAAAACAGATGAATGGTCATAAATTATTTACCCCCTAATGGGGTGAACTGCCAAACGTACCCCATGCTGCTAGATATAGGACGCCGAGTGCAAGCTCTATGTACTACAGGGAGTTCTGACAAACCAGTCATTTCCTGTGTGTGTGGATGTGTGTGTGCAAGTGTGAGGGCGAGGGTGTGTGTGTGTGTGTGTGTGTGTGTGTGTGTGTGTGTGTGTGAGCAACCATCATTCCTGACAAGAAAAGACCAACACTGACGTGGGGCATTCTCGGTAGCTTCCATGGCTACCTCTCCCCTGGGCTGGGTCCCACTAGGGGAGACCCCCTCCTGCTTCCCTTGTGTCCTGGCTCCGAATGAGCAGGGAGCGTGGCGTGCAAGCGGGGCTTTCCTGGTGTCATGGAATGAGGTCACGGACACAAGGTTGGAACAAAGCGGGAGATGGAGAACCTTGAAAAAGGAAACTACAAAAAACACCATGTTCCAAAGCTGCCCCAGGTTTTACAGGAGCGGGTCTTTCCTTTCTCTGAGGAGAACAGTGGGCGGTATTGGTCTTGGAATCCCATAAGCATATCTGAGGGTGGTCACCCCTCGGGGGATGCAGTTTCCTCTGCTGGGTACATTCAGAGATATTTCTTCACGACATTCAGGAGATGCTCTTGCGCAAAGAAGGTCCTCCTTCCAGGAAGGTGTTGCCAGGTGGGATGGGCTGACTTGGGGTCCTAAACCCTCGGGTTTCTCCACAGCCATCCAGATGCAGGCCCTCCCAGCGGACTATGGCTCTTTTCCCGAGTGGCTCTCATCTTGTTTGTGGAAGAATTCTCTGGGCCTGGAGAAGGGAAGGGCCCGGGTAGACACAGAGCAACTGTGGGAAGGGTCAGTGTGAAGAATGCATTTTGCAAGCGAGGCAGAAGCGTTTGGTTTTCCTTGAAGCATGGGACATCATCGATCATGGTATTCAAAATGTCTTTTGCACTGTACAAGTTTATGGAAAAAGATCGTATGCTGAAAAGTCTCAAAGCAAACTTTGTATTAAATACAAAAGTTCTTTTATGAAAAAAGCTGATACCCACAAAGTGCTTAGCAGTTAAGAGGCTGACATACAATTAAATAAGCTCTTATTAAGTGGGATTACTAGTGCTGTTATTGTCTCAGGGAAAAAATAACCACCTTTTCTCACCTGTGATACTGTAGGGTTTCAGAATGGCTTTCGGTCTGGGAAAGCAAGACTTGCTGTTCAAAGGCTACAGTATATATTGCGACTACAGGAAGACAATTTGGTTTAAAAAAATCACACTGAATACATCTCAATATACACGTCATAAGGTTCGTTCGGATCTAAATAGTGCAGAGAAAAAGGCTGTTCTTCTTCAAAAATAAAAATAAGAGCAGCAAACCATAATGATCCTCATCCAATAGGCCAACAGCTCATCCGCTGCAGTTTATAAGGAAATAAGCCTCGAAATTACTAACTGAAAAAAAAATCAACACAATAGCATTTATAATATTGCAAAACTACCTCAGTCTCTGTACAGACAGCGCCAGAGAGAATCTCTATTTGAAATGCTCTTAGTAAACTCAAGTGAGTTTCATTGAGAGAAAAGTCTTCACCCAGTGCTTTGCCAACCCCGTCACCCTGGGGCCGGGCTGGCCATCAGTGCTTTGAGCGCAGGAAGACTTCTCTCCTCCTCCCCCTTTGTCTACGGAGCACGCTGTGGGACCCCTCGGGATGGATACTCGCTAGCATTTGGCTTCTGCCTGAGCCTCCCTCGGTAGTCACATAAGTGAACGGAAGTAGCAGGCAAAAATCGGAGCATGGCTATCGTAAAACATCAAGGATGCAATCCAGGGAGGTGTCTATCAGGCTGAGCTGTTTTTATAGCATCTCAGCCACCAGTGTTCTTAAACCGTACAAATAGCCGAAGACGTTATCTACAGGTTTGTAAACAAATTACATTCTTCTTTTAGGACATAAATAAGTTAAAATAGAGCAATTTAAGCAGAAACAAGGCAACATGCCGGCAAAGAAACTTTATATATCCATGTGTGTGTGTATATATATATATATATATATATATATATATATATACACACATACATATAGACACATATATATCTACCTATCTATATGGACGTATACAGTCTTGGGGAAGTATACGTTGATATAGATACAAAGAAATGGATATAACCTTGTGAGTGTCTGAAGTTCTTCGGTTCCATTGGTGCAAATTTACTAGGCGAGTTAAGCTCTGCAATTTCAAAAAGTTGTTAAATTAACCTATACAACTGAGACCATGCTGCGCAAGCATTTCAAAAACTCACAGACCAGTGGATTGGATAAATAGTCTCAGAAAAGAGTCTGTCTGCAGTTCCCGCCTAAGAAAACAAACAAACAAACAAACAAACCCCCTCCCCAACCCCCCAAAAACCAAACAAGGGGAGGACCGGAAGTGTACAGTACATTCATGCAGGGGACATGGCGCCGGGCGGGTGCATGGCTGGTCCATGTCGGGTGGGAGCCAGGAAGGGCTAGTTCTGGGAAAAACCGCTCACTCCCTTAAGCTCCCGGAGGAGATCCCGCCCTCGCCTCGAAGTGAAAAAGAGTTCAAACAGCATCGCAGCCAGAAAAAGGGTCTGTTGGGTGGAAACGGTTTTCTCGCCAGTATTTGGTTTCCTGCTGTGGCTCGCTGCTGCTTGGGTGAGTCGGGTGCCTGGACGGGTGGGTGCCCGGGAGGTGGGTGGTGGCGGGGTCCTCAGCTAAAGCGACGTCTCCAGGCTGTGGATGGGGCTCCCTGGACTTGAAGAGGTAGCTGATTTGCTTGTGTCGGTCGTCAGGTTGATCCCGCTGTCGATGGCGCTGTTGTTCTTGTTGAGCGAGGACGGCGGGCTCGAGTTCTGCTTGAGCGCGGCATCTTCTTCCAGGTCGGTGTCGTCGATGAGGGGAATGTGGGGCTGTGAATCTTCGACCCGGAATTCAGGATGAGCCATGAAATTATGGATGGAGGTTCGAGACTCAGGCTTTTCTAGACCTTCATAGAGAGAGCTACGGAACGCCTTCACGACGCGGATCTGCAAGGGAAGCACGGGGGTGAGGAGCGCTGCCCCCAGGGGGGCCGGCGGCCAAGCTCTGGGGGGCTCGGAGGAGGGGCGGGTGGGGGAGAGGGGTTCGGGCACAGCAGGCGGCTGGAATCCACAGTCGCTGGGTGTCATGAGCACGGAGAGGAGAGGGAAGAACGGAAGCGGGGATTTAGGTTGTGTTCATCCGTGAGGTTTTTAAGATTGCTTGGGTTTGGGTAAAGACTACAGTATTAGGACAGGAGGAAGGAAGGCCCATCATAGCGATGATGGGAAACTGTGGTTAGAGGAAGCTTAGTCCACTCCAGCGGGCACCCAGACCTAGTGAGAGACTGAGCCTTGTTAACTTTAAAGCAGAGGTTCGACCATGCAGAAGGGGTGCGAGACCAGGTGGGAATAAAGGAGGAAGGAGGAGAGGCTATTTATTTGTAAAAAATTAATCTTAGAAAAACCACACGCGGTTAAGAAACCACAGGACATGGAACAGATAACGTGTCACAAACAGAAAAGGAACAGAAAGGAGAGACAGTTGGATGAGCCGGGATGAGAAGGGACACACGAGGGCCAAACAGAGAAGGGCAACATCAAACCAAAGCAGCACAGCAAACCGAAGCCAACTCGGGGCTTTCTGGGGTGCAGAGCAGAGGCAGCCAGAAAGCACGACGGAGGCAGCGACTGATGACGTTCAGGGGCACGAGCATGCTACGGGGCGGGGTGGGGGGCGGGAGCCACACGGCACACACAGACGACACACGGCTACACTTGGAAGCCTGGACAATGTGAATGGAGGTCGTTTGTACCCAACGTTTCTTCCCTTCATGCATTTGGGAGGTAAACACTCGAGTATAGACTCAAAGCCCTGGCCACTCATTGGAGTTGGCTTTGGGGTCCCTTATTTCCTGGGGATTTTTCCTCCTTTCTTTATTTGTGCTTTGAAAACACAATACCAAAAAACGAGGCCAAAATCAGAGGGCCAAACCCAGGCCCTGGGTAGGATTCTAAGAGGCTGCGGAACTGAGCCACAAAACAGCAAGTTCTTTCATTTTCTGTGTCTCAGTTGGAAGCTGGGTTCCCTGAAGAATGGAAGGAGGCTGGACGCTGAGTCGTCCAGGCCAGTGGGCAGAGCACTGGATCCAGAGTCGGGAAGACCCGAGTCTGCGTCCGGGCTCTGCCACTTCGGGTGCCTTGACTGCGGGGGAGCCACACCACCGGCCTGGCCGTCCCCTGTCCCACCTCACAGGGTGCACAGGAACCGGACCCTCACTTTGAAGAGAGGCATCCCTTCTCTGGACTCCTGGGAGGGGAAGCCAAGCCTGCCATGTCAAGGGGCTGATGGGACTCGGGACAAAGGCGCCTCCTCCTCTCTTCCCAGCCCCAACTCAGAGCGGAGCCAGTGGTGGGGAAAGCAAGGCAGTATCCATGCTTCCAAGGAGCAGAGCCTCAGCAGAGGCGGCCGGGGTGCTGAGGCCGTCCGTCTTGGCCTTCCCTCCCCCCATATCACAGGCCTGTAGGGGGACAGAGGACTGGACAGGGCAGTTGTGGGGAGGCCCTTGTGGTCCCAGGATTTGCGGAGCTAAACCCAGAGGTAGCTCGTTGGTGGGGCTCAGGGGGGAAAGCCCTGTCCGTGGGAGTGAATTTCCACAGTGACTGTGGCTGATGGTTTTAAGTGTCACAGCTCAGGGTTTGCTTGACTGTTTCAGAGAGCAGTCTTTCTAAAGCACATCCTAAGCTCCTCTGCCTTTTAATTTAGAGAACACAGAGAAGAATTTACGTTTGTCAATAAGCCTTCTTGGTCTTGTGTAAGACCCCACAGTTTTGATTTTTTTTTTTTTTTTAAGTTTTTCTCCTTTGCTGTCAGCCATCACTTACTAGTTCTGGCTTTCCCTTGTCTTCTCAAAAGCATCTCTGTCCCCTCTCCTTCTTATGTGCTATGGGCGGGGGACTCCAGGGAAACCTGCCTGGTGGAATCCTGCTTTCAGTAAGAGGCATCGGGTGCCAAGAGAGAGCCAGCCAGACGCCATGCATTAGTGCTGGTCGTCCGTGATGGCCATCTGGCTGCTCTGAGGTTTCTTTCTCCCTGGATTCCCTATTTGTGGCTCTGTAGAGATTATTCAGTATTCTGATATCCTGATAACTGGGCCACTACTCCCTTGACTAAGTGAAAACAACAACAAAAAAGATGTTGCAGGCCTCAGTTTTCTTAACTGTAAAATGGGAATAATAATGATCATTGTAGCGGCTCAGCCCAGAGCCTGGCTGAACTGCAATAAGATGCCAGCCGGGAGCGCCTGGTGGAGGAGGAGGGATGGTGGCAGGACCCTGTCGTGTGACTGACAACGCGGAGGGGATGACACACAATGAGATGTAGGCCCCTCGCCCTCCCCCTGGAATGGAGACAACAGAAAGAATGAACTGCTCTGGACAAGACTGTGGGGACAAGACTTTTCGGGACACCCCGCCACGGCCGTCTCAAGTCTCCACTTCGGATCTCTCGCGGCTGAAATGGAAAAAAGTATGGGAAGAAAAAAAAGCTCTCCCATCTCCCCTCCCTGCCTGCCCTGGTGATGGGCCTTGCTGGCATGAGCTGCACTGGGGCGTGGGGTGAGGGGGAAGAGAGGAAGGGCCTCGGTCTGTGGGCTTTCAGACGTTTTGGTTCCATCAGCACAAAGCGGGTGGGGAGCCCCATGCCCGTTGTCGATGGCTCTGAGGAAATGCATGGGCCCCGGTCTGGGGCGGGTTCGACATACTCGAATGTTTACCCGGCTTCAAGGAAGCCAAGAGTCTGGGATTGATTCACATTCATTTCAGGCTCAAGGTTAAAGACTCACAACCTCTTTTAATTTCACTCTCTCTTGCTGAACTCTGTGTCCAGGGTTCTCTAGCCCTCTAGGGAAACAAACACATGGAATATTCAGACAGCGGAGAGGTCTGGGCTCCCCCCCAGAAGCAAGCCATTTTCTCGCCAACCCAAGGTTGCACTAAGTTAGTTACCAGAATGCTAATGAGAGGTCCAGCTTCCTTTCCTTCCCTTCTTCACTTCTCCCCCTAAGAGATGCAAACTCCTTGCCCTAGCAGTCCTCAGAACCGGGAATCTGAAGGGGGAGTGGGATGGGGGATGCCCTATCTAGCAGGGTACGGCGTCCAGAAAGTGGCTGGTCTGGGGTTAGGAGTCTGATGCTCTGGGCCTGGTTGGTTTGAAGGAACAGGACCTTCACTCATGAACGTGGAGCATGCTATGAACTTGCTAAATACAAAGGTAGCTTGAGATGGGTTAGGAATTTGTGGCAATAAGAGAGAGGAGCTCTGTAGCTTGGCCTTGGATCTAAGAGCTAAATGCTAATTCTGTTCCTGATCACCGATGGGAAAATGCCTCTCTTCTCAGTCCCTGCCAGGCTGGTGGAAACTCAAACAGAGAAAGAGCTTCCCTGGCCTTCTAGACCCCAGAGGATTGGCTCCTCCTTTTCACCGGATGAGGCTGTGGGCGTGGGTACTGGTTCCACAGGGGAAATTCAACCTCTGTGGGCTCTAGGTCTGTGGGCTTATCTGGGAAGTGGTGTGGGTGGTGAGAAAAATGAGGGACTTTGGAGTCAGATCTCTTGTCACTTACATACTGTGTGATCTTGGCCAAGTCAGTTCACTTCTCTGAGCCTGAGTGAAGGATGTGCTGAACTGCTTTGGAAAATTTTGGGTGAGGCTAGAGTATAAGGCATTAGGGGTGTGCCATTAAGTTTCTGGGAGAAAAAAAGAAACTCGCTTTTGAGTAAGTCAGAAGAGGAAAGCAAGGCAGTGGACCAGAGTTTCCTCCCGATCATTCCAATGCCAGTCTGAGCAGACAGACTGTCCTGTCACCGCATGGTAGCTGTCTGCCTGGGGCCCTCCGCCTCACAGTGGTGCTGAGGGAGGGATGTGTGATGTGCTGGGGGGTTCCTCACCCCAGGTCATGAGTCAGAAGTCAGCCAGGCACACGCCACCCTGCCCCAGGACTTGGTGGTCACTTCTGATAGCCCAAAGGACAGTGGTTTGACTCCTTCCAGGGCACAGAGAGCCCAGGTGTTTTCAACTCAACAGGCGCCCTACTCTCCTGGAGAATCCTGGGAAGAAGACCCTGCTCGGAGGAGGCAGGGGGTGGGGGGAGCCCACCCCTCCACCTACCCAATCGGGGACCCCTTCTCTTACTTCCTGGCCCCCTGCTTCACACCCTGTGGGAAGAAAGCCTTTTGGCTTCTGTAGGGACCCTGCCTGGTATCTAGAGGGCTCTCAGAGTCCTTGGTGACCAGAGGAGGTGACATTGCTATAGAAACTATTCAAGCAAAGGAGGAACTAGGGGATATTTCACATCGTGACTGTGTTGACCAAAATGCGTCTGTTGAAACCACAGAGGTTGTGATCAATTTTGGAACCAGTACCCTTGAGCAAGGGGATGGTCAGGCGTTTTTTGAGACCCCATGCCCAAGAAAGGGTCCCAGAAGGGACCCAGAATTACAGGCTGGATTCTACAATTGCAGGTAGGAATGCACGATTCCTAAGGAGGCGTGATGCCTGAGGGAGAGGCAAGACGGCACTCGGGTGAGGGAGTCATGCTTGATCAGCCCCTTTGGGTCCTCTGAGAAAATGACGGGTCATGGGCAAGGCCTATAGCATCCTTCTCAAAGGCTGTTCCACAGTTGGGTCACCATGGGATAAAGGGATTAATCTGGGCTAGAAGGAGATTGGCTTAGAGATAGGAAGCAAAGGGCAGGCAGAAATGGGCATTTCTCTGAAGGAAAAGTGTTGAGAACCAATTGTCACAGGACTGGCCTTATTGAATGGTTTTCTAAAGGGCAGAAGAAAAGGTTCAAGATGACTGCGCTCTTTCTTCGAGACTGGAAGAGCTAAGATGCGGGGCCTAACCAAGGGAGAGGCTGCAGGTGCCCAGGAGTGCCGTGAGCCCCGTGTTGGCCAGGGTGAGGCACCACGCTTCGAGAAAGAGGCCGAACCGGGGAGGACGAAGACCTGGGCCTGGACCCGGAGGCCACCTTCTGGCAGTCAGACCGGCCGGAGGCATGCAGGAGGCAATGGGAGGGCAGTGGGAACCCCGAGAGGAAGAGATCCTTTCCCCAGGTGGCTCTCCAGCCCTGAGCACTTCTGGTCTCTGCACCTCACGACAGGAGGCAGCGCTGACCAAGGCTGGAGCTCGGCTGGCGCAGGAGTAGGGCAGCTGGGCGCGGGCCTCCCACCGAGGCGAGGGCGCTCTGTATGGAGCGGGAGAGGGTGGGAGCGAAGTGTCTCCTGCTCTGAGAAAGCCTGGCAGTGACTTGCCGGTGACAGTGCCTCATAGGAATGCGACTCAGACACCGTCTGCTCAAACGTGGCCTCACTTCACCTGGGCTCGTCTGGCCTCCCCATCGCTGTGTTTTCGTGCTGATGAACAAGCACAGGGGCTTTCCCCCGTTTCTGCATCCTCCCTGTCATTTTGTGTACTTGGCGGGACTGCACCCACGGAAAGGTCGTGGGACGTGAGCACACGCCACCGACAGCACCGTGTGGCTCGCGCCTCTTGTCCAAGGGCTCAGATGGCATCATCCTCACCCAGCACATGGTCCTCTCCTGCCCGGTGGCAGAGATGTGTGTTTTGGATGTTCTGTGCTTGGGAGGGTGGGGGGTAGTGGCACCTTATAAAGTATCAAGAGATGAGGCCTGGAGTCTCATCAGAGAAGCCCAAGGGCTGGCTGAGTGAACAGACAACGTGAGAGGACCAGACTGCAGCTCCCTTGTGGTTTAGGAGGGGCTGACTAGAGACAGGGAAGGGAGGCAGGTGGCAAATAGAAACTCCTCGTGCCCTCTGGGGCCTGGAGCCATGGGGGGTTCATAAAGATCTAGACAAGGCCAGAGCTGAGAAACTTGTGTCAGACGCCCTGGTGTGAGGAGATGAGCTCGAGGGAGGGAGGTGATGGAGGGGGTCGGAGTCCCAGGTGTCCCTCCAATGAGGAAGGAGGAAGCCACAGGTTAGACTGGGTCCCTCGGGCCTGCTGTCAGCCAGCCAAGATGAGACCCCCCACTGTGCTCTACCTGAGGTCAAGTGGAATGGGTCAGGAGCCTTGTCCCTCCCAGGAAGGGCTCAGGCCTTCGCTGTGCTCCAAGCCCCGCTGCAGGGAGAAGTGTGTGTAAGGTAGCCGGTGCTCTCAGGTGTACAAGGAGAGAGGGCAGAAGGGGCTGAACTACTGGGTAGCGGGCCTCCAGGCCGTGATCTCCTCGGGGGCCTGGGTCCCCTGAGCAACTGTGACCTCTGATCTATAGTGACCCCTCTGGGTTGGACCTCACTGTGGCTGACTGTGACCCCTGAGAGCCTTTCCTCCCTTGACCCACAGTAACCCTTGGCCTGACTTCGACCGCAGGACTGTGATCTCCTGGCCAACTCTGACCCTGGCCCTCACAAGCCAGGCTTTTCCTGACTGGGTATGACCCTACACTGACTGGTGTGCTCCACGCCCCCCAGCTGACTGCTCCCCTCTGGCCACCATGACCCTGTGGGGGACTGTGACATTCGATCACTGAAACCTCCCTGACCAACGGTGATCCTTTGACTGACCCAGACTTTTTGACTACTTGTGACCCTCAGGACCCCATGACTGCCTGGTCATAACCCCTGACCCTGACCCCAGCCGACCCTGACCCCCTAAGGGACTGCCACCCCGTGCCTGGCTGTGGTCTGCTGACTGCCTGGGACCCTCCTCAGTGGCCGGGGCCCCTCAGCCCCCTGGGCCTAATCACGACCTCCTGCCCCCCGAGTCCCTGGCGCCCCGGCCCCTGCCCTCCTGGCCGCCCGGCGCTGGCGGCGGTGGCACCCGAGGCGGTAAGGATTCACACTCACGCCCGGCTGCAGCAGGAGGAAGGCTGGTCGGAGAGGAAAGAGCATTGGACAACGACACGCGACTAGGGCTAGAGAGATTGGCTACGTCCTGGCTCTGGCTGGTGACGGAGGATTGTCTCCGCAGGGCTCCCTGAAAGGAGGCCCCGCTCTTGAAAGTATTGACTACTTCAATCTGCAACGGAGGAGAGAACGAGACAAGTTGCGAAAAGAATGGACACGACAGCTACACGACTGACAGGCGCCAGGCCACGAGGACAGCCGCAGCCACGGCAAGACAGCACGCCACTTAAACCAAAACGACAATACCAGGCACGCGCCAAGGCTCTGAGAGACGTCTGCTCAGCTCGGGCACCTGGGGTCCCCAGGGCCCGGTTGAGGGGGCAGCCACAGGGGCCCAGCCTTGGTCCTGCTCTAGTGACTCAGGGGCCAATGGGCTGGGTGGGGGCCCACGGGTGGGGCGTTAAACATGGTGTTTGGAGGCAGAGGGGGTGCTCAGCCCTTGGGACCAGGCGTGGAGCCAGAGTGGTGTGCTGGGAGCTCTGGGGTGGACAGACCCTGGCCCAGACCCCAGCTCTATCACTTACGAGCTAGACGGCCTTGGGCAAGTCACTGCCCAGCGGCAGCTTCTTGTCCTTCAGAAGGGGAAATGCCACCTACCTGGCAGGGTTAGCTGCGAGGGGCAAAGCACTGGCCCACTTAGTGGTCCGTGAGAGTCAGGCTAGATAGGACTCGTGCTCACTCAAGAAACTACAGTCCCGGTGTCCTCCCCAAAGGCTTTGTGGCCAGGCTGGTGACAGCACCAGGGCTGTGTGTGTGCTGAGAGCTGCCGGGCCCACCTGGGAAGTGCCGGATGGGGGCCACCCGGAGGTCTAGTCCCGGAGCACAGACTGCTGTCTGTCAGGAGGTTCTGGGTGTGCAACCTGCTCCCCCGACCCAGTGCCCAGAAAGGGCTGTCTCCTGAACCTCGGTTACCCCTAAAACTAGGTGCGGGGCATACCGACCTCTCAGGGGGCTGGGAAGGCCAAGGAGATGATGTTTGGGACAGTCCCTGTAGGGTGTGAGGCAGCCCGGGTGACCTGTTTTTGTTGTGCTAGGTGGAAATGCAGCGGTAGGCCACGTAGGACTGCAGGACCGCAGACCCGAGGTGGGGGGCCCTGACGCACTTCCCAGAGCGTGACGGGGGCAGGGTGACCATGAACGTCCCAGCACAGCTGTTCCAGGCCGGCTGGGCAGGAGACTGAGGCTCTCTCGGTTTCCTGGTCCCTCTGTTCCTCATCCTACAGGGCTGTGAAAGCACCCCGAGAACTGCAGCCCTGACTCAGGGAGAGGGGCCGTGTGGGAACACGGGGGCTGCATGTTCGTGGCGTGTGTCAGGTGGTGGCCACGCAGTCCCGTTCTGAGGCAGAGACCTGCTTCTGGCCGGACACACATCCCGCACGTGTGCTCTACATGTGTGTCCTTGGGGTGCATGTGCGTGCATGTGGTGTGTGTGTGGAAAACCAACCTTTGGTCCCCAGAACTGAGTCAATGCCCCAGTGGGGCCTAGGAGAGTGTCTGAAGCCCCCCGTGGAAGAAGATGTACGTGCAGGTGCAGGCCTGACCACGTGGCCGGGAGACTCTGGGGCCCACCCCGGCCTGAAGCTGCCATCCTGGCCTCACGTGGATCAGTCTCCGGCTTCACCTGACCCTCCTGGCGGCCCCCCAGCAACCCTGACAGGAGCCCCTCACTCACCTCGGCCCTCAGGGTCACCCCTCCTCCACCTTAGGGGCACCCCCTGCCCCCCGCCCCAGAGCCCACAGTGGGTGTGACCCCAGTCCGACCCCAGCCAGGTGGACAGGGAGGTAGGACCTTCCCGAGGAGGCCGCTCTTCAGCGGCAACGCAGAGAGTGTGTGTGGGGAACATGGGTGCACAGGAGGCTGGTGAGATGGTGAGCGCGGGTCTGGACCCACCCTCCTCCCCGCATCCCCATCGCCACCCACCCCGCCAGGCACGGGCCCGGCCCCAGGAGCCGCCTGTACCTGGGTCTGGATCCGGTTCAGGCCTCGGAACCACAAGATCTGGCCCCGCCGCAGCTCTCGCTCGGCGTGGTCTATCTCCTCCACGTCCTCGTTCAGCTCCTCCTCCGGGATCTCCTCCTTCTGCGTGAGCCTGCCCGCCTCCTTGAGGAACTTGAGCCGGCTGGTCGGGATGGTGGCGATGACCTGCGAGGGGCCCAGCTGTCAGCGGAGGGCTCGGCCTCCCTTCCTCCCTCTTGCTCTTCTTACCCACTGACCTAGTTACGTTCGACTCAATCCTTAACGCGTCGCACCTCTTCCTCAAGTCAATCTTTAGATTTCTTTTTAATTTGCTTCTTAATTCACTCACTCATCCAGAGGCAGGTGGAAATCGTGGGAAATCTGGGGAGTTGGACACGTGTGACTTTGGATACCCCAGACCTTACAAGTCCTGTGACTTTGGGCAAGTCATTTAACCTCTGTGAGCTCCGGCCTTCCCATCTGGAAAGCTGGGACCAGTTCTCAGAGTTGGAGATGCTGTGTCTAAGTCACTGGCCCTCAGGTCTCTGGCTTATTCTTCCTGAGGTCACTGGGTCCTGGGGTGCCCAACCCTGGGCAACAGGAGCTCAGAGCTTGCGTGCCTTGGGGGCAGTCAATCCTGGGACTCTTGGAATGGCTGCCCTCCCGGAAAGGGAAGGCAAGATGGGAGGGGGACATGCCTTTGTTGTTACTCTTCCTCCAAAGGGCTTGTCCGTGGGGCTGAGGCCTGAGCGGCAGGCCCTGTGGGGCAGCTGAGGTGGCGGAGGTCAGAGGCCCCTGACATCTCCTCTAGGGACTGACAGGGGCTGCCCTGCACACTCTCAGGGGTTCCCCGGGGGTTTAAGGTGGGCCTTGCCCGCTGGCGTCTTCCTTAGGTGTCAGGAATCTGCTCATCCAGACGTCAAGGGCTCCCTGAGGGATTGTCCAGTGGGACGAAGATGCCCAGGCCCTGAGGGTGCCCAGGGAATGGCGTTGTTAAGTCAAACCTAGTTTATCAACTCTCCAAAGAAGCTCCAAAGTTTAAAGAAGATTGTTCTGAGGGAAACTAAATTTTATTCTTTACCTTCTAGTTAATTTCTCTCACTGGAATTTCCCACTGTAGCCTGGGAGCAGCTTGAAGGCAAGACCAACGTCTTAGGCCTGTTGGGGCACCCACTGCCTGGATCCAGCTCCGGGTACCAGTCCTGCTCAGGCGTCTTTGAGCTGCAAGCTGTGAGTTCCATGATGGTGCGTGTGCGTGTGTGTGTGCATGTGCCTGGTGGGAGAACGTTCTGGGGTCATGGCTAGAAGGGCCCCTAGAGAGGATCCAGCCCCGGGTTCCCCGAAGCTGGGGAGGGCCACAGATGGCTGCAGACACAGCCCTGTGATGCAGCAGGGTTTGCCCCTCTTACGCTCCCTCCGAGCTCTCTGAAGGAGCCTCTGCTTGGTGTCACAGCACCTACTAATGCTCTTTACCACAAGCCGGCTTCGAGCTCTGAGCCTGGGCTGGCCATGGCCTCTAGTTAGAGTTTAAAAACATCGCGCTTGTTACAGTTTTTTGGTTAGCTTCTGTTTATGACAAGTGATACTGACTTTCCAATCATATCTGTAATATAAATTACCTTTTGAAATAAATTTCAGTTAGAAAAACAGATGTGACTAAAAGAAAGTATCAAGTAAATAACAGGATCAGCGGGGTGTATAGACAGAAGCAAAAATCACGGTGGCGATACCCAAATGACCAGCATTCGAGCCCTGGGCCAACCCCCCGTTGCTCCGGTCTCCAGAGACGGGGAGGCCCTTGCCCGGAGCCAGACAGCTAATCCGTGGAGGAGCCATGACCCACTCCTGGGGCTCCTGGATTCCCCGTCCAGTGTTCTTTCCCTTCCCCTGCCGAGAGGCCCCTCCTGCAGCTCCCCCAGCACTCACCTGGCCCCAGACAAGCTCTCCTAACCCGATGAATATGCACCACAACCACTGGTCCAGCTGCAGCGGAGAGCAGCTGAACGGCTTCCCGCCAAACTGCACAATCACTATCTGGAGGCCACAGGGAGCAGAGAGAGAGAGACAGAGGGACAGGCCGTCAGGGGCCAGCTCGAGGTCCGGGCTCTCAGGGCACTGCCGAGGGGCTCCGGCGGCCCGCTGCCCTCTGCCCACCCCGGCCAGGTCGGGGTGGGGGCCCGGTACCTGGATGGCGAAGGTGCCCAGCACGATGGTGCAGAAGATGGGGTTCCGGAAGATGCCGTCGAAGACGTTGCGCTCGCCGTGGATCTTGCGGGCGTTGATCTCGTTGAAGAGCTGCATCATGACGAAGGTGTTGAAGATGATGGTGTAGTGCTCGGAGGGCGGCGAGTGCAGGGGCGCGTTCCTCCCGCTGTCGATCTGGAACATCTTCTCGCCTGCCAAGCCGAGAGGGCGGGAGCCGGGCTGAGGGACGGAGCCGGGGGGACGCCTGGCCCTGCGTGGGGGCCTCTTCTGAGCAGCCGGGTGGGTCACCCAGATGCGGGAGGTGCTCTCTGGACACTGGGGGGCAGGTGGGCCTAAGCTGTGGGGTGTAAGCGAAGGGGTAACAAAACCCTTTCTCCTCTAGGGGAGAAAGGCCTTGGGTGGACTTTCTTCCACTTTTTCTGCTGAAATCTGATAAAGGTGGCAGGCCAGCTGTGCTACAAGGCGACAGGGCTTATAAAAAGCAACCCCTGGTTGGCAAACTCATCCGGACTGGGAGGATGTAGAGTGACCTCGGAATACCTGGCGGGAGACCATGGCTTTGGGTCCCCCCGAAAGTCTTGCTGCTTGTAACTGAGCACGTCCTTCCTGAGACCTCTGGAAGCGCAAGGGGCTGTTACAGGAGAGACCAGTTCCTGCATGGAGGCTGCAACTTCCAGGCCAGGCTGGCTCTGGACTCACCCAGGTGGCCTAACTCTCTGTCACAGGAGCTGCCACGTGGCAGTGTGTGGGGGACACAGCCCTGGGCTGCTGTGTGGACACCCACCCATGGCATGCCTGATGCCATCCTGTGTCCTTTTGCAAAGCTGCATGAGCTGGTGCTGGGAGGGCTTGTGGGGTTTTCTGAGTGTGAGGATCTAGCTGAGTCCAGGACTGCCCAGAGCAGGCGCTCAAGTGGGGAAGCCAGCGAGTAGAGCAGGAGCCCACCTCGCCCCCCTCTCTCCCCAGCCTGACAGCTTTCTCTGCGTCTCTACTAATTCTGCATTCCCCGAACATCCTCCAAGGCTTTTCATGATCATCTTTGCAACCGTCCTGCCAGCACAATGGAAGGGAACTGCACTCTGAGGAATGGGATCGTGCCCCATCGCCATCTGTACTCTGGACTTGAGGGCAAGGGCTCGTTGGCATTGAAAACCCAGCTCAGAGAGGCTCTGGGGACTCCAAGCTGGCCCCAACTTGCCATGTGGCTGTGGGCCAGTTCCTGCCCACCTCTGGGCCTGTCCGGGTGCCAGGGGTGGGCTTCGCCCGGATCATCTCTGAAGCACCCTGGAAGCCAGGCCAGTCTTAGAACCAGCTAGGGTGCCACCTCAGACCGGCTGTGTGCCCTCGGGCAAGTCACCTCCCCTCTCTGTGCTCGGTGCCCTCATTGTCATGGGGGTTGGTGGTAGAGGGTCCTAAATAAACGTGTTGTGGAAACAGCTGGCGGGTAGGCAGGCATGCGGCTCTTTTCTGAGGATGGCGTGGTGGGGATCCTTCCGAGTGTGGGAGCAATGAGAGAAGGGGCTGGCGTGAGGCACCACCTTGCACTGTGTACACAGTGTCTGGAGCTGTCATCAGTGGAAAAATCCCTGGCTTTGCAGTCAGCCAGACCTGGGGCAGGGCCAGTCTCTACCCAAGATTTGCTGTGTGACCCTGAGCAACTAACTTCACCTCCCTAGGCCTCCATCACCTCACCAGCAAACAGGCAGGCAGCTGTGAGTCCAGAGCACGGGGTCTGGGCCATGGTGTCCCCGGTGGGCAGGGTGGGGGACTCACCAACAAAGAGCAGGGTGAAGATGAGGGTTAGCTGGTAGACGGCGTGGCCCAGGATGTTCTTCATCATGGTCCGCGAGATGAGGGGCTTGTTGCGGCCGTATGGCTTCCTCAGAAGCAGGGTCTCCGTGGGTGGCTCGGTGGCCAGCGCCAGCGAGGCGAACGTGTCCATGATGAGGTTCACCCAGAGCATCTGCACGGCCTTCAGAGGGGAGTCCTGGGGATAGCGAGTGGAGAGGGGGCTGTCACGGGGCGGCCGGCCCGCCTGCTGGCCCGAAGTGCCCGGGGTGGGGCTCCTTCCTGAGGTGTCAGCAGCTTCCCACCGGAGCCTTGAGGCCGGCTCTCCCCGTGGGTCTTCCTCGGCTGGCCCACCCCCTGGGTTCCAGAGCAGACGTGGAGCAGGTTTGCTAGGCCTTCCCTGGGGAACAGCCCAGACCCGCCCACTTCAGACCTGTCTTCTCCCACAAGGAGAAAATTGAGCCCCAGGCCCGATGGCCACCAGTTCCAAAGCCCAGCCCCCGTAATACAGCCACATCCCTGCCATCTTCCCTCCTCCGCCTCTCCAGCCCCCGTCTGGACGAGCCTCTCTTCCAGGCTAAGGTCACGACCCTCCCACAACCACCTCCCGCCCAGACCCCACCTCCTCTGCTTCCCGCTGCCTCCTTCCCCTCGACCACCAATGGCTCGGGCCTCTCCTATCCCACAAACAATGCCTGGGACCCTGTCCCTTTTTTACTGCCACCCAATTTCTCTTTACCTCTTATGTTTACTTTAAGCAATTATTATGTGCATCTGTGACGCCAAAAATAATGTATTTTCCTGGTAGGAAATTTGGGCAAGTAAGGAACAGAAGAAGCTAAAACTCATCAACATTCACCATTTACGGGTTCCCACCGTGCACATTCTGGTGTGGATCCCCATACTTCTCTCTGGCTGAGACAGGGATTGCATATTCATACTGTCTGCGCACGGTCGTACCATGTGGTCTATACTGCCCGAGCACCTCCTCCAGGAAGCCCGCAGATTCTATACACCCAGCAGCCTGGACTGAGCTGGCTCCTGAGGCCCCTCCGCCTACGCCTTACACACTCACTCACCTCCTAGATATTTATCACCGCCCCTCGTCCAGGCCACCTCTCCCACCTCTGCCCGGGCTCAGCCACACTCCCCACTCCGCTCAGCTTCCTCCTGCCCATCAGCCTCCTCTATGCACCGTGGGGTCAGGGCCCCCATCTCCCCACCAAGGCCTTCACAACCCTGCCACCAACTCAATCCAAGACCTCAGGCAAACTGACGGCCCCCTTGGCACCTCAGTTTCCTCATCTGTCACCAGCTGGTCTCCAAGAAGCCTGGTGTGAGCAGCTGTACCATGGGAGTGTCCCTCAAGCCACCACTAGAGGGAGCCTCTTGTCCACAGAGCAGGAGACAAGGCCCTTAGGAGCAGAAGGGACCCCCACCTCCACCCCGCCCTAGGCACCGTCCAGGGCTCTCACTCAGGGCTGGGGTGTTGGGTGCTGCCACGTGCACCCTCAAGGGCTCAGAGCACAACAGAGGGGACAGCATTCCCAGGGCCACACAGCTCTTCAGGGCAGTGCTGGCCTCTGGGCCTCTGTTGTGCTCTTATGGGCAGGACCTTGCCTGCCCACCTGGTTCTGGGAGGGGCCAGGCCTCGGAACACCTGCCCTCTCCTGGTCAGGCCCCGTTGGGGTGAGGCAGGAGGCTGCGCGAGCAATGGCAGGTGCCTGGCAGGCCCATCCTCTGAGGCTCGGCTTCTGCCTCTGTGAAATGGGGATCACCACAGTTCCCGCCTCGTGAGGCGGCTGAGGAAGCAGTGAGGCTGCAGGTGCTGGGACCTGCCTGTCGGCTCCACGAGGCCCAGGAACCCCGGCACAGAGGGCTTTCCCAACGCACTCCACGCCGGAGCTGAGGCTCCCAGGGCCCTGCCAGCTCTGCGCCCCCAGCTGGCTGCCTGTCCTGCCCCGGCCTCTCTCTGGCCCTTTATGCGGCCAGGGGTCCTGCCTTCCCTTGAGGGTCACCTCTCCTGCCTCTTGGAGCAACGGCCAGGCCTGTGCCTGGGTCAGGCAGATGTGGAGGTGGGCCTGGCATCTCCACTTGCTGGGTGACCTTGGGCAAATCCCGCCACCTCTCTGAGCCTCATTTCCTGCACCATGAGGGGCTGGCGCCTACGTGGGTGGGTCTGTGATGCAGCTCCTGGCCCTCAGCGTGCAGGTGTGACGATCTGGGACACCCCGTGTGGGTGTCCGCCCTCCCCAGGCTTCGGCCTGCGCCATCCTGCCTGCCCCTGGTGGACCCACCTGCGTGATGCAGGCGCCCGTGAAGGCCACGATCACGGCCACCACGTTGACCGTCAGCTGGAACTGCAGGAATTTGGAGATGCTGTCGTAGACATTGCGGCCCCACATCACCGCCTTGACGATGCTGCTGAAGTTGTCGTCTGTTAGGATGATGTCCGAGGCCTCCTTGGCCACATCCGTGCCTGCGATGCCCTGTGGGGATGGGGACAGGAGCCTGGGTGGGGCGACCGGAGAGGCGAGCAGCGCTAGCGACACTGTCCTCACCCCTACACCAGCCCCCGCAGACACCCACCCACCCCCACACCGCCAGGCCACACGAGGCATGCACGTGCGTGCGCACGCATGCACACCACAGCCCTGCTCCTCACAGACCCAGCCCTGAGGCCAACGGTCTGCCTTCAGGAAGGGGGGCCCTCCCCTCCCTCCCCCTCCCTCCACTCCCTCCCCCTCCCTCCCCTCCCTCCCTCCCCCAGACCCATTGCTACGGGAAGCCCCCTCTACCCTTCCAGGGAGACCTGGAGGCCAGGCCGAGCCTCAAGAGTGCTGGGAGCATCAGGTGGACGGAGGGTGGGTGGAGTGTGCACTGGGGGTGCTGCACTCCCTGCAGGAGGCTGTGTGGTCCACGCTCCCCTAACCCCCTGCCTGCGGGCTCCTGCCGGATGCTGCCCCGGGCCCCCGCGAGCTCCTACCATGGCGAAGCCCACATCAGCCTTCTTGAGCGCGGGTCCATCGTTGGTGCCGTCCCCCGTCACGGCCACCACCTGCCGCTGCTCCGTGTGTGTGCTGTCGATGATGCCTGTGGGTGGGGTGAGCATGTTCTGAGGGCCCTGGGACTCCCAGCGGGGCGGGGACAGCCTCCTCTCTGGTCCCTGCCCTGCCACCCCCTCCCGTCGAGCTTCTTCCCAGCACCTGCAGGGGACATGGCGCCCCTGAGTCCGGGGCCGGCTGCGGCCCTCTGTGGTCCGGGCCTGTCGCCTCTCCAGCATCCTCTTTGCTTTCTGCAGCCCGTGGCCACAGTGGCAGCCACCCTGGCCGGATGCACCTCCCCTCTGCCTACACCCCAGGGGCCCCTCTGCCCTTCTGGGGCACCAGGGTTTGGCCGGGGGGCCTACTATCTGCTCCCTCAGCACCTTCTGCCTGGGGATGGGGCGGGTGGTGTCAGTCACACCCGAGGAGGCCTGGGCTCTGCCGTTTGCCAATGCCTGCTCTCCAGACATTCATCCTCAGTAAAATCTTCAGCGAATAACAGAGCGAACAGATGACACACGGCCCCTGTCACTGCTCTGGGGCCAGTAGAAAAGGATGCGTGACAGAAGTCGTCACTGGGTGTGTGTGGAGTTTGCGGGGCCCCAAGCAGAGACATCCATGGCAGGACAGAAACTCGGGTGTCAACCTTGATACATCCCTGTCCCATTCCGCACATCAGATGCATCACTGCGTCTGCGGGTCCTACAGCCCCGAAGCCCCACTGGGATCCTTATCCTCCTCTCTGCCACCCCACATGCAGCGACTCCACCCCCCCTCTCCCTAACGCCAGGCTCCCCTCCAATCTTTTTTTTTTTTTTTTTTTTTTGCGGTATGCAGGCCTCTCACTGCTGTGGCCTCTCCCGTTGCGGAGCACAGGCTCCGGACGCGCAGGCTCAGCGGCCATGGCTCACGGGGCCCAGCCGCTCCGTGGCATGTGGGATCTTCCCAGACCGGGGCATGAACCCGTGTCCCCTGCATCGGCAGGCGGACTCTCAACCACTGCGCCACCAGGGAAGCCCTCCCCTCCAATCTTCATAGCAGCCCCAGGGCCTTTCTCTCTGACACCTGAGTCTGAACCCAGCCCCCAGCACCAGCTGAGAGTCATACTCTCACTGCCCTGAGCCTCAGGATGACGCCGAGTTCTCGGCTCTACCCGCTTGGTCCTCCGTGGTCACACCCCGCCCATTCTCTGATCTCTTCCCTCCCCCAGCCACCCCCAGCCTGTGCTTCTGCCACGGGAACGGCTCTCCGTCCCATGCAGCTGGCCACCTGCCCGTCTTTGCACAGGCTGTTCCCTGGGCCAGCCGGCCCGTCACCCAGTCACCCGGTCTCAGCCCGGATACTGCTTTCCCTGGGAAGCCTTTGTGACACCCTGAGGACCCCCGCCCACCCTAATCAGGTCACTTTTGCTCCCACACGTGTGTCCTGCAATTGGCAAACCGCAGCAGCCTCTGGAAGGAGGGAATGAGTTCCCTGACCTGGGGCACTGTATCCCCAGACCCTGTCTCCCCGCAGCTCCCTGCAAGGGTCAAAGCTCCACCCTCTTCAAGGTCTGGCTTCAGGACGTGTGCACCGGAAGTCCTCCTGGCCGCTCCCCCAAGCTGTTCTGCTGCCCCGGATTATCCAATCTCTGTGCACTTGGCATTTGAGGCCTTCACCCCGCCGGTTCCCTGGGCCCTCCTGGGTGCTTCTCCGAGGCAAGGAGGGGGACAGTTTTCCCCTGTGGCTCCCCAGGCTGGCCCAGCTCTCCTACGGCTTCCGATAGAGCGGGGAGCTGCAAGAGCTCCTTCCCCCAGACCTCTTTCCTCCACCACCAGTGCTGACACGCCCCGCAGTGCATGGTCCCCAGGGCCCTCCCTGTGGCTGACTCCTATGGTTCCTGTCCTATCTCTGGACCTCTCAGCAGCCATTCACACCGCGGACCACGCCTCCCCCCTCAGCAGGCCTCCTTCCTCGGCCTGCTTGTCCCCGGACCCCTCTGGCTGCCTCTTCTTGGTGACAGACCCGCTGACAGGTCTCAGCCTCTGCTCACCGCTCAGGTGGGAGGTTCCTGGGTCCAGCAGCTCCTCTGCTTACCCCCACTTGTCACACCCCACCTATGTCTTCATCGGGGGCCAGCTCTCTCTCCTGAGCCCTGACTCCATGGACATCTCCACTTGGATGTCAGAGGGCCTCCAGCTCGGCCTCCTAAAGCAAGTGCATCAGTTTCCCCTCAAATTGGTCCCTTGTGCGACTCCTGACACCTAGCTGCCCCCTTGTAAACTGTACAGCAGGCTCTCAAGCAGGTATAGACTGAGCAATCCTGGACTCCCCTCTCCCCCATCCCTCCACCCCATCTGAACAATCGCCGGGCCCAGGCCCCTCCTGCCCACAAAGAGTTCTCAGACCCGTCCCCTTCCAGTGCAACTGCACTGTCACCACCCCTGCCCAGGTGTCACCGCTCACAGCTGGACAGTCCTGGTGGGCCCTCTGCTTCCAGGCCACTTGCCACACAGCGGCAGGGAGGGCGCTTTCCCCTTCAAGGCCCTCCCTCGGCTCCCCACCTGGGCTGACTGTGCAGGTCGCCTTGGCGTTCAAGGCCCTGTGTGATCTGAGGCCGGCACCCCCTTCTCTGGCCATCCTCCTCTTGTCTCTCTCTCTCGCTTGAGGCTCCAGCCCAGCCAACTGAACTTCTTTCAAGTCCTTGAAAGTGCCTGGAAATCTCTGCCTCTGGGCTTTCATAGTGTAGTTCCCTGTCCTGCCTGAAACACAGGCCCTTCCCCCTGGCCTCCCACCCCACCTTCCACGGCCTGCAATATGACACCCTCCCCAGCTCGAGTTAGAGGCCGGCAGAGGGCCCAGATCACCCTTCTCTCCCACCAGTGCAGCCTTTAGCTCTACGTAGGGAAACCAGCTATTCAATGTCTGCTGGATAAAACCTGGACCACAAATTCCAAAACGGGAGGACCACGTCGGCCAAGACCTGGGCCTGGCACATACTAGATCCTCAATAAACATTTATCAAGAGAATGAGTGAATGAATGAGTGCATGATTGAATAGGAACTGGGGATGGGTTGGGGGTGGTCTCCTGCTTGGGTATCTGTGGTTCTGGGGCTTTGTGTTTCTGTTCCAAGGCCAGATCTGCCTTCCTTAATGTCTTTGGGCAGCACCTTTAGGAGAGGAATCCCAGATACCCTAGGGATGACCTCAGCCAGAAACCTTCCCCCTACGGCCATTTTACAGATGGAAAAATTGAGCCCTGGTGCTGGGCACTTGCCCAAGGCCACAGAGCAGGGCAGGGGCAGAGTCTGGATTTAAACCCAGGCCTATGGGACTCTGCGCGTGCCCAGCATCTGACCAGCTAGATGAGCTCAGCGAGGGGTGTGCCCTCTCCCTGGAGGGACTCAGGGAAGAAGGACGCTGGGTTTTGGCTCATCTCTCAGATTGCTATTCCCAGGACAGCCCATTCCCGGCGTCCTGGTTACACATGTCAGATAGCATCCTTAGAGAACAGGCAGACCAAGGGTCTCAAACTCTCAAGCTCTGGGGCCAGACTGAGAACATAAGTAAATGAAATGGGCGGAGTGTCAGACAGCAGTGGTTAAGACGGCATCAGATGGGAGCAAGGAGGGTCTGTATAAAGTCATTCAACTTGAACATTGAAAAGGACACACCACCCAGATAAACTGTCTGTGGGCCCCATTCAGCCCTCAGGCCATGACTTTTGGCCCCTGGATAGGCAATCCCATTGCTGCCCATGGGAGGTGGGGCCCAGGGAGCAGATTCGCTGCCTCCTTACTTCACTGTGGCCCTTAGCAGGCCTCCCGGGGCGTCCCCAGGTGCGGGGAGCCCCAGGCAGGAGCCCCTTCCATCCTGGAAAGAAGCTGAAGGCGCCAGGACAGGAAGGCCCGGGGAGGCCTGGCGCCTGGGCCTCAGAGCTGCCCGTGCCCGCCCAAGTCTTACCTTTGACCAGGGTATGCTTGTCCGTGGGGGAGGAGCGAGCCAGCACCCGCAACTTTGGCCAGATCTTGTCGATTCGTTCCTGCTCAATCTGGAGAGGGATGGGCGAGGGGCGGGTCGGTGGGGCGGGGAGAGAAACTGAGGCCCAGAGAAGGGAGGGGACTTGCCTCGATCACTGGGCTCTGAGTGGCACACTGGCTGGCTGCTGGGGCTTCATGCATGCCCGGGCCTCCCAGCTCCCCGTCCAAAGCCCTGCCCTCTGAGGACCCTCTGCACTGGGCCACGTACCTCCCCTTTCTCGTTGCGGATTCTCCGGTTGAACTCCTTGCCCTCAAGGCACAGGAAGTCCTCCCCAGGATGGATGATGCCACACTTGATGGCGATGGCCCGGGCTGTGTTGATGTTGTCACCGGTGACCATGCGGACAGTGATGCCTGCTCGCTGGCACTTGCGGATGGCTTCCGGGACCTGGGTGGGAGGGCGTGTGCCATGGAGTGGACGTCGTCTCGTGCAGGCCCTCCCTGCCCTCACGGATTCCAGAGTGAGCCCTGCTCACAGGCAACACCACGGTAAGGGGCCTAGATGACCAGGAGGTACTGATGGCACACAGACCATCTCCTCCTTTCCTGTGGCTGTGGTAGGCATTGTTAATCGATCACAGCACCCTCTGATGAAACCCTGATGTGGTCTCACAATTCTTTTCTGCAGTGTCCCAGACAGCCACCACCTATCACCCATGATACTGCATCCTAAGATGAAACCATTGGCTATCCTGACCTGGACAAGGACTTTGAGAAAGACCACAATAAACATCCTCTTGGATATGGCCCCAGGCAAGAGTACAGAACACTCCACTGCTGAACAGGATCGTGTCCCTGCTTCATCAACATGCACATTTCCTGAAAACTCAATGATAAATATGTTTGTGTGTTTTCAGTTTTTTGCCAGGCGGGCGGGCAGGGGAAGGACATTGCATTTTAGGATAATTTATTTATATAATGTGACATTGGCTTAGAATAAATGTGAATGATTAGGCTTTGTGTAAAACATGACATCTCCCTGCGAAAGTAAGGGCTGCCTACTGCCCTTTTTGTAATAATAGACTGACATCTGGGCCATTTAGGCCAGAGCAGACCCAGCCAATCAGAAGCTGTCGCCCCCCCCCCCAACTTTGCAGGGCGCTGGATCTGCCCAGCAATTAGGATGCAAAAACCAGCCTGGAGTCGGGAAAAAAAAAGGTTCTGAAGAACCTAGGGGCAGGACAGGAATAAAGACACAGATGTAGAGAATGGACTTGAGGACACGGGGAGGGGGAAGGGTAAGCTGGGATGAAGTGAGAGGGTGGCATGGACATATATACACTACCAAATGTAAAATAGATAGCTGGTGGGAAGCAGCCGCATAGCACAGGGAGATCATCTCGGTGCTTTGTGACCCCCTATAGGGGTGGGATACGGAGGGTGGGAGGGAGGGAGACGCAAGAGGGAGGGAATATGTATACGTATAGCTGATTCACTTTGTTATACAGCAGAAACTAACACACCATTGTAAAGTAATTATACTCCAACAAAGATGTTAAAACAAAACAAAAAAAACCAGCCTGGAGCTGCCATGGCCCTTCACACACAGCACAGATCAACTGAACAAGTGATTCTCACCCAGTGACAAATAACAAAATAATAAGGCAATATTTGCTGTAAAATGTCCTTCAGTGGGAGAGGACACGTCAAGGGCAGAAAATCCAGTTGTACTAAAAGTACTTTAGAATCTCAGACCTGGTGGGAAGGGGGGCCTGAATCCGACTCTCCTCTTCCACATCCTGGGGTCTGAGAACTCACTTCCACCCCGACCCTGACAAGTCACTGCTGAGAGAGTTTAAAGGTGTCACGGGCTGAATTGTGTCGTTTCCCCGCCCCCTCCCTCCCCCACCCCAGAAAGCTCTTCACACCCAGTACCTCAGAATGTGACCTTCCTTGGAGACAGGCTCTTTATAGAGGTAATCAAGTTAAGATGAGGCCATTAGGGTGGGCCTGCATCCAATGTGACTCGTGTCCTCATAAAGAGGGGAAATCTGGACAGAAACACACACACACAGGGAAGACATCATCATGGGAAGAGGCAGGGAGAGATCTGGGCGATGCTGCTACTTGCTAGCAGGGCTGAAGACTGCCAGCTCGTCACCGGAAGCTGGGGGAGAGGCCCGCGGCCGAGCCTCCCTCACAGCCCTCAGAAGGAACCAACCCTGCCGACACCTCGGTCTCAGACCTCCAGCCTCCAGAACCAGGAGACAACGCAAGTCTGCCGTTGGTGGTACTCTGTAACGGCAGCCCTAGCAAAGAGTGCAAAGAGTTAGAACACTGGTCCAAAACCTGACTGCGGACAACTTACGCCCACCGGTCCCTTTCTGCGCTCAGGAATTTTAAGAACAAGAACTGACACTGAAAGTATCTTGCCTCTATCCACATCCCGTCCACACCACCATCTCAAGCAGAGGTCACTGCCCAGCCCCTTCCCAGGCTCCCTGCCTCTGGCCCCGCCTCTTCCGTCTTGCCCCTACCCTGACCACCAGCTACCTGCCCCAGGTTTAGCCTGTGTGCCGCTCCCTTTCTGGGCCTCCACCCCGCCGCTGATAGAGAAAATCCCAACTCCTGAGCACGCCATCCTGCGGTGGAGTGAGAAACAAATGCCGGGCACAGGCAGGGCCTAGGTCAAGGTTGGGGGAGGCCCCTCCAGCTCCCCGAGTTCTCTAACAGGCCGGCTCTGTGGCGGCAGGTAGTGATCTCCCTGTTGTTGAAGGGCTGGAGCGGGGCGAGCTGATCATGGGCCTCCTCTCAGTGTATTTCCAGAGTCTGGGGAGGAGCCTTCTGGGGCCCACTCAGGGCTTGGGGCCACGTGAGCAAGGCTTCTGCCTCGTGCCGTGGCGGCTGCTCACATCACCAAACGTGACCTCCTTTTATAGAGCCGGAGGGAGTGGGGATGTGGGAGGTCCAAGATCCCGTTTACATAATTTATCGATGTCCTCACAATGGCTGTAACCTGGCTGCAGCCCCCTGCTGTCTCCTGGCCCAGGGGACAGGAAAGAGCCGCTGTTCTTTTGGGAACACACACCTCATCTGGCTTCTGCCCTGAAAGGAATAATTTAGGTTATGCTTGTTTAAAAGATGCTTGGAGTTGGAAGGGACTCTGGGTCATGACTCTGACCCTCTGCTCATTGCCTAGATCTCCTCCCACGCATCCCTGACAGATGGTCAGAGAGCCTCTACTTACTTGCCTCTGTTGACAAGGTGCTCATCCCCTCTACGGTTGACTGCTCTAAGGTAGAACAAGTCTATTGTATCCTTTCACATAATCTTTCCGTTTTTAAAAAATTAATTTAATTTTGGCTGCGTTGGGCCTTCATTGCTGCGCGCAGGCTTTCTCTAGTTGCGGTGAGCATGGGCTACTCTTTGTTGCAGTGCACGGGCTTCTCATTGTGCTGGCTTCTCTTGTTGCGGGGCATAGGCTCTAGGTGCGCGGGCTTCAGTAGTTGTGGCACGTGGGCTCAGGAGTTGTGGCACGTGGGCTCTAGAGTGCAGGCTCAGTAGTTGTGGCTCACGGGTTTAGTTGCTCCGCGGCATGTGGGATCTTCCCGGACCAGGGCTCGAACCCATGTCCCCTGCATTGGCAGGCGGATTCTTAACCACTGCACCACCAGGGAAGTCCCCCTTTCACATAATTGTTCTTTTTTCGGATAAGAGAGCAGTTACTTTGGGTCAGACCCATTCTCTTGTACAGAGACAGGGTCTTTGGTAAAGATGTGTACAAAGAGTCCTGGGAGCACAGCGGAGCACACTGTTACTTTAGAAGGAAGTGTGTGGGGAGAAGAAATCTGTGGGAGCTTCCTGGAGGAGGGGATACTTGATCTGCTTCTTTTCAGCCAACACTAACTGAGGCTCTGATGCCTGGCACTGTGCCCATGCTGGGGCTGCAGAGATGACCAGTTCATTGTGGTCCTGGCTGCAGACAACTGTCCCATGAGGTACACAGAGAAGGGGAGGGCACTGCAGACAGTGCTGCGGGTGATCTGGGTGGCTGAGGCCAAGGCAAGATGTGGGGTAGGGGCCGGTGGCCTTGGAGCTGGAGAGGGGCTTCAGGTCCAAAGGTGTGGGAGTCAGGGCCTTGCTCCTTCAGGCCTGGGAGGCATGGAAAGTTCTGAACTGGGAGTGAGGTGATGGATGCCATGTCTTAGGAAGACTTCTGTTTTCAAGACTGTCTCAGGAAGTTGAAATCTGCCTGCTTGGAATCCCTACCCTCTGGGCTTCCACTGAACAAGCCAGACTAGGAAAAAAAGAGGAGGCTAATTTTTATGGTCCCCACACTTTACTCTGTGCAGTGGAAGTGTCTCTGCCCTGTGGAGAGAGGGCTCAGGGGCCAAAAGGCTGGGCTGGGCTTTGCCCTGGGCTCCCACCTAAGCCTTGGTTTCCTCATCTGTAAAATGGAGTGATAGCCTCCGCCCTTCACTGAGGCTGGAGAATTCTGTGACAGCAGCAAAGGTCACCAAGCTCAGGGCCAGCACAGGTTGGTGACGTGTGGGTGGAGGAGGCTGGCAAGACGCTTGACCCCGGGCTCCCTTGTTTGCTCTTTCTGCTTCAGGGTGGGTACAGGGACACAGAGGAAGGATACAGATGCAGGGTGTGCGATGGGGGTGCGGCGGGCATCTAGAGCACTTGGGGGCGCAGGTGTCTGGGGCGGTGGGATGGGCTGGGCTCCCCACCGTGACCCTTGGATCAGGTATATTAAGGGCCTGTGACCTGCCTTGAAGGTGTGGGGGGGATTCAGGACAGATCTGGAAACCCCGGAGGAGCCTCCCCTGACCACCACGAGTTACTCCACTTCATTTATAGGCAATGGGCCCCTAACTGGACGACCTTGTCGTGCTTCAGTCCTGTCCGGTTTTACACTCTGGAAGGTTTTACACCTTCGTTTCACTAGGCTGTGGGTCTGGAGGGCAGGGGCTGCCAGCCGCTCAGAACCCTCTCAGGGGCCTCGTGCAGGGTAGGTGCTTGGTCAATGTGGGTCACTGTGAAACACCTTTGTGCTTAAGCCCCTCGAAGCCTGAGCCGGGTGAATGGATTTGGACGGGCACATGCAAATCCTCTACAGTTTGGCTCCAAGCTCCCTTCCCAGCCTTTTCTCTCATAAACCCAGCTAGGGTTTTCACTAGTTCCCAAACACGTAGCATCCCTCCCCACCTCTATGCTTTTGCCTGTGCTGTCCCCTCTGCCTGGGATGCCCTCTCTCCCTGAATCTCTGTGTGTCACAAATCTTTCCCATCTTGCACATGAAATGCTCTCTGTTCAGCAAGCTATCCTTGGTCCCTCCAACCCAGTGGGACACCTCCTGCAGCTGCTCAGCCCTTCCTTTTATCGCTTCACTCACTCATTTATGCAACGAACAGCTATGGAACATCTAACTGTTCCGGGCAGGGAGGGTGCAGAGAGGATGAAGACCCGAGCCCCAGAGGCATTGATCTGGTTGAAATGTGCTTTCCCCATAGATAAAATAGCTGTAAAAAAAGATTCCTTCTTTTGCTAAAATTATCCTAGATATTTCTCACTGAGGAAAACCAGCCAGCAAATGGGTGCTTCCTGTTTTCATTAAATAAAGGCTTTTAAACATCTGTTGTTTGTGGTGACAGCAGTTGTCTGTGACTTCGAGGGTTCCAAACACCCCCGGATAACCCGGCAAATCCCAGGCCGCTGCTCTCCTGATGGCTTCATCCTCACTGGCTTCCATCAGACTTGGAAAATGCACCACTGTAGCATCTTGGGGGAGGGGGGATTTGCAACCCTGTTTTTATCTGTTCTGTCCTTTGTCTTCTCAAGGGAGGAAGGGAATAGGATCTTCTTTCCCTTGACAGACGGGGAAACTAAGGGAGGGAGGCCGAGTTTCTTTTCCTGCAGCAAATGAACCTGACCAGGCTTGTGGGACCCTAGAGGCGGTCTGGGTGGGGATTTTTTTCTCTGGCCGGCCTCACGATTGTCCTGGCAACATACACACACATGCTCACCAGAGGCAGGGACCCTCTCCAAAGGTCACCCGAGAAACTGGTGACTGTGGCTGCCTCGGAGGTGGTCACTGGGGTCTGCTGGTGGCATGGGGGGCTACTTCACCCTGTTTGTGCTATCGAACCTTTTGAATTTGGCGATGATATATCACGAAGCCTAAAAAAAACAAACAAATCAAAAACCATACATGCCTGTCTCCTGAGGCTCTGCGTCCACCCCCACCCCACGGGAGATGCTGAGTCAACAGGTCAGAGCTTTAAAACTTTTTTTTTTCTTTTTTTCCCTGTGCCACGCAGCATGCAGGGATCTTAGTTCCCTGACCAGGGATAGAACCCATGCCCCCTGCAGTGGAAGCCCGGAGTCCTAACCACTGGACCGCCAGGGAAGTCCCTGAGCTTTCATACTTTCAGGCAGCATCACCAGTAACTCCACTGTGTCCCTCACTTGTTGACGTCCAACTTTCTTATTGTTCAGATGGAAAAACTGAAGCCCGGGGCAGTGATACGCCGGAGGTCTTCTGTGAAGGAGTGGCAGGGGCGGGACGAGAACCCATGTCCCTAGACTGCTGTGTCCCTCCAGTACGTCCCTGCCCTCCAACACAGTTACAGCTTCCAAACCACATCCCGGGGTGAGCCCAGGGGAGAGAGAAGGTCACCCACAGGGATGTGTTGACGGAGGGAAGCAAAGAAAGGCATGAGAGTAAGCCTCCCAGGCAGCTGGCTCAGAACCTTAGAGCTGGATGGGACCTGAGGGGCCCCCAGGCCGACCACCCATTTTACAGATGAGGGGACTGAGGCACAGAGAGGAGAAGTGGCTTGTTAGTGGCAGAGCTGGGGTTGGAACCAGGCTCCCTTTCTCCGACATAGGCTGAACATGTTCCCAGCCCTGCTGTTTTAGGCTTCGGGTGGGAGTGAGGAGGCATGTGTGTGTGTGTGTGTGTGTGTGTGCATGTGTGTAGAATACTATTATTGTTCCTAGTCTTCAGATGAGGAAATGGAGGCTCAGAGAGGTTATGTAACTGGCCCAAGGTCACACAGCTCGTAATGCCAAGGGACTCAAAATCCCAGGTCTATCTGATGCCCGAACTCACACTTTTGACCCCTCTCCCTGCTGCCTAAATGTGAAAGTCCACGTCTGTGACCTTCAAGTTTCACTTAGTCTTTGGAATGCAGTCTTAAAACAGCGGGGCCAGGAGCTTGGAGGGCATCTTGCCTGCTCCCTTTCACTTGAAAGAAGGGGACATGGAGGCTCCAGGAGGAGCAGGGAACAGCCAGAGGCCCCAGAGGATGGTATCAGGGTAAGCGGGGGACACTGAAGTTGCCCTTGGTGGAGGAAGGTGGTCCTGAGACAGGCTGGGACCTGGGACCGTTTGCTGCAGTGCTTGCACCTGGACAGATGTCTCCTCGAGCAACGACATACAAAGAAACTATAAGCGACCAAAAATAACCGCGTGCATGCCCATCTGGGGCAAATTATAGACAACAAGATACAAAAAAGACCAAAAGAACCCAACTGCCACTTCCCAAGAGTCGGGAGCAAAAGCAGGGTAATGGGCGCGCCCCCTGCACACAGCACCACCAAAGGGGTGGGCAGACCACCTAAGCCCCCCCTTCGGCCCGACCCCTGGACACACCCCTACCGTCACCCCCCAGAAGGAGCCAAGAGCAAAGGAACCTGTTACTTGTTCTCACTCCCCCCTGCTGCAGCAGGAGCCCCAATAAAGCCTTGCCTGAATTTCTTGTATGGCCTCCTATCAATTTATATTGATTAAGGGGGCCAAGAACCCTGGTCAGAAACAGTCCCAAGGGGCAGCATCACCAAATTCCACTGCCAAGGCCAGTCTGGGCCCAGCAGCATTAGTCCTCGAGGAAGAGGAGGCCAGCCCCTCCTGTGCCTTGCCTCCCGGGCTCCCAGGGTGAGCTAGCGAGCTCTGCCCACAGCAGCGTTTCGGAGACTCGAGGCAGCTCTCTCCTCTTCCCACACCCTCTTCCCAGCCTGGGCAGCTCAACCGACCACGCATGTCCCATCCTTCCCCAACCCTGCAAATTCCCGGCACTGAATCCTTGGCTTTCCCCCGAGATGCAGAGTCAGCTAAAGGGGACTGAAGACCCACTGTCATCTGAGCACCCCAGTAGGTGCACATATTACATCACTTTTCTTGATCTTTACGGGGAGGGGGTGCTGTCACCCGCCCCTTCCCTTCTGCTTGAGAATTTGACCTTTGGTTAACTTTGCAGCTCTGTTCCCCTGGAAACCTGATAGAGGCAGACTGCCCGCTGCATCACTAGGGAAAACTAACCGGTAAACTTGGTCTGGATGGGGAGAACTCTAAATGCTGATGGGGATGCCCACATTTGGGGCCTTCTTGAGTGTGGTAACCTTTGTTATTGGGTGTCTCCTTTGCAGGGACCCTTGAATCTGGGCCTATGGGTTTGGACAGGAGATCCTGGCTCCTCTGAGGCTTCTAGGGCAGGGCAGCCTTCACGGTAGAGCAACGCCGGCTGGCAGGCTGTGGGTTGCACCCCCTGTCTGATGGTAAGCAGGGTAAGTGTGGCTTACCACAAGCAGGTAAGTGTGGCTACGCTAGCCTTAAGCGTCTGAATGTTTAGGAGTAGGTACAGAGAAGACCCCGTGGGCCTTGCAGGGAAACTGAGGCTTAGAGGGGTGAGGCGACGTACTCCAGGTCACCCAGCAGGCTGGACGCCCAGCTTCACCCCCTTCCCCAAGCTCCACGGCGGGGCACCTGCCTCGGGCCGCACGGGGTCCTCGATGCCCACCACGCAGATACAGGTGAGGTCGTTGAGGATGTCATTCTCGTTGTCCCAGTCGGGCTCGGGGCTGCCGGGTAAGTCGCGGTAAGCCACGCAGATGGTGCGGAGCCCGTCGCAGGCCATGGGCTCAATCACCTTCTTCACCATCTCGTCCCGGTCGCGGGGCCGGAAGACCCGGGGCTCACCCGCCCCGTTGAGGATTTTGCAGCACCTGGGGGAGGTGGGAGGGGGCCGGGTAAGGTCCAGCCAAGGGCCCAAAGACCCTCCCTTCGACGGGCTCGGAGCTCACCCCCACCTCCCCAGTGACGGACGTCCCACTGGCCGTGGTTGGTCATCCAGGGCTCGTCCAGACCATCTCCCATAATGCTTCAGGGGTGGTCCTGGCCCCTGGGCCCCAGGCAGGGATGAAATCAGGACCAGCCAAAAAGAAATCAGGCGGCCTTGTTGTAATATCTGCCCCAGGCCATTTCAGCAAGAGCAGATCTACTTTGCTCTGTTTCATCTTCACAAGATTTCATCTGAAAAAAATAGTTCCACAGCGAAAATAGTTTTCAGAGGGCATGAAACCTCCGCTAGTGGTTCCTGACCCTGCCTGCGCATCAGGATGGCTTGGGAAAGCACTGAATAACCCCACCCCCCACCACCACACTGTGGGCCCCACGCCAGAGGTTCCAATTCAGTTTGTTGGGGGTGAGTCCAGGAATCAGTGTTTTTTTTTTTAAAAGCTCCCTGGGGCGATTCTATGTGTGACCAGGGTTGAGTCCCCCTCAAGGTACAAATGGGTCAACTGGGGCCCAGAGAGGGGGGCTGACTTGCTTAGTTCTCCAGGCTTACTTCTGGCACCTGGAGTCAGAGGACACCTGCTCACAGTGAAAAGTCACGCCGTCTACCAACTCTACGCTCAGGGAAGTGACGTGAGGGGGCTCTGACAGGGATAATGGGAAGAACTTCCTGATGAGCCAGTGACTTAGGGAGGAGAAGAGGGAGGACTCCCTGCAGAAACCTTTAAGAGGAAACAGTAGCAAAAGCCCTGGGGGAGGGCACGTGCAGGCGGTCTTGCTGCGGGACGTTGGGCACGGCCCTTCCCGTGACCCTGGGTGCCCCCGGCCCCTCCCCGCGGCCTGTGCCTGCGCCCCGCGCCCCGCCCCCCGCTCCCGCACCGCTTACTTCTTGAGCACGATCTCCGAAGCGCCCTTGCTGTACATGCGGAAGCTCTCGTCGGGCAGCTTGATTACGGTGCTCATGGACTTGCGCACGGAGTTGAAGGTGTAGACCTTGTACAGCTTCTCCTCCGGCATCTGGCTGCGCACAGACTCGTAGTCCTGCTTCAGGTCCAGCACGAAGCCCAGCAGGCCGCACTCTGTTTTGTTGCCCACCTGCTTGGGCAGGGCGCCCTCCTTCTCCGGGGGCTGCGGGGAGAGGCGGGGTGCTCACCGGGCTGCCGCTTGCCTGTGGGTGGGGCCACCCCTCCCCCCCCACCTTAGGCTTCTGCGTCCCAGACCCAATCCGGGCTCAGTTTGAAGGGAATTAAGCAAGATCAGCTGTTTAAAAATTATGAACTATGTCAAACATAAACCTGTGACCGAATGATAAAAAAAATTTGTGCCCAGACCCTCCAGTTCTGGAGAACCTTAGTTCTAGGCCATGTTTGCTTCAGATTTTTCTTTTTTAAGAAGTAAAGCCTAACAGATAAAGTTGAACCCCCCTATATACCCCTCCGCATCTGCATAACGCACCCCTTGTCCCAGAAAGAAACTCTAACTTAAATTTGGCATTAATCCTTGCCCTGTGTGTTTTAACTTTTTATTTCGAGATAGTGCTAGTTTCACAGGCAATAAAAAATAACACAGAGAGATGTCATACATCCTTCATCCCGTTTCCCCCAGTGCTCACTTCCTGTATGGCTGTAGCACAATGTCACAACCAAGATGTTGACACTGATACAATCTAACCTGCTGGATTCAGATTTCACCAGTTTTAGTGTACTCCTGTGTGTGTGTGTGTGTATGTGTGTGTTTAGTTCTGAGCAATGGCATCACAGGTAGATTCCTGTGACAACCGTCATCAAGACACACAACAGTTTATCACAGCACTCCCTGTGCCACCCTTATGTGACTGCAGTCACCTCCCTCCCTTCCCTGTCCCTGCCCCTGGCAACCACTAAGCTGTTCTCCAGCCCCATGATTCTGTCATTTTGAGCATGTTATATAAATGGAATCATACAGTATGTGATCTTTGGAGACGGGCTTCTTTTCACTCAGCACAATCCCCTGGCAATGCAGACAAGCTGTCGCGTGTGTCAGGAGCGTGTTCCTTTCCATGACTGGGTAGTATTCTGTGCTCTGGATGCAATGTCCCTTGTGACTTCAGTTGAGGGTGAACCAAATGCAACTGCTATTTTGGTACGTCACAACGGCCAGCCATTGGCAATTTCATGTAGTTTGACCTAACGTACATATGTGCAGCACTGTTTTGCATGTTGAAAACGTCATGTAAGGAGGCTGTACATATTCTTCCGTAGCTTGCTTCACTCATGGAACGTTCAATTTTTGACAGTCATCCCCATTCACAGCGTTAGTTCGTTTCTTTTTAACTGGACACCACAGCCCCTGCCCTGAGCCTCAGTCAAACCACCGACCACATCTCCCCAGCGCCTCTCACTTCTTCGTGCGGCTGCCCGAACACGAGCTGTTTCATGCCTCTGTGCCTTCACCCCTGCTTCCTCCTTCCCTGCCAGGCAAACTCCTCCTTGCCCTTTAAGGACCAGCACAGATATCTCCTTGTCTTTGAGAATTGCTTTGTGGGTTTGGCACCCCGAGTAGGAGTTGCTGTATTCTTTCCCCCCTGGGTTCTCAGGGCAGCACAGAGCCCGGCACACAGTAGGCATTTACTCATTGTTTGCTGGATCGCTCAACGCAGGCCAGTCTGGGGTGCGGGAGGCCCAGGCGAATAGGTAAGAACGAGACGCCTCCACGTGGGCGCTCATGGTGGGACTGGCAGGCGGCTGAGGGAAGTTCATAAGGCAGGTAAACTCAACTCCCATGGGCAGCCGCCACACGTGCATACACACACTCAGACCACTGGTATAAAATTAACGTGCAGCGACTCAGGTGGAGCTGGCTTTGGGAGTGGCAAAAGCCACCACGGATAAACCCAAAGACCAGAGAGATACTGAAGAGGAGTAATACTTATGAGCATTCTGCGCCCCCGACCCCGCCATGAGGGGCTCTTTGTGGGTCTCAGGCCAGCCTTGCACAGGAACCCTTCGTGTTGTTCCAAAGAGCAGCAGGCAAGAAGAAGACGGAGTGTAGAAGATGCTGCATGGACTGGCTGTGAGGGGGGCAGGATGGCAATAGGATATGTCCCTGGCCAACTGCCCCATCCACAGTTAGGACTCGGGCCCTGGGAGCAGGCCCGAGCCCTGTCGGGTCACGGGCATTGACCTAGGCGTACATACCCTTAGACCCTAAGCTCTTGTCCTCAGTTTCCCCATCTGTAAAATGGAGAGGCTCTAGCAGATGACTTCTAGCTGAGAGAAAAATCAACCCACTCCTTCAAGTGGATGGTGGATGGCGGTGAAGGATGGTAGAACAAGGCAGAGCTGCAGGTCCCTCAGAGGGGGTCTGGGCGCCACGGGTCAAGCCTTAGAACACCCTCCCTGCTCCATGCCATGTTCAACTATGTCCAGGCATCATGGGCCTTGGAAGCCTCCCCACACCGAAGCTCTTCGGTGGGATTTGATCTGGAAGCAGAGGAATCTGACAGTTTCCCCTTTCTGATGTTTGGGAAAAGAAATTCAAAGTACGCCCCTTAGTCTCTGCAGTATGCAGTTATGTTGTGTTTTTAAAATTTATATATTTATTTACTTATCATTTTTTTTTACAATTTTATAATTAACCTTCTGGTGATTTCCAGGGTTTTATGTATCTTCCAAAACAGTTTTTTCCCCCTCCACTAATGAAAGAAGATGATGACACGGAGGACTGAAATAAAAATGCCTAATTACTTATTTGCCCAAGAGAGCTAAGCAGTTATGCCTGTGAAACAGGCAGCATTTTATTACCCTCTGTGAGATATTTTAATTTTCCCCTAAAAGGATTTCAAACAATCTATGGTTGCAAATGGCAGAGCTGCCTCCTCCGTAATTCAATTTGTTACCATGAACTTGAGCTCTAAAATCGCCTGCGTGCATTATTAAGAAGTAGGGACTCGTCCCTTTTTTCTTTTGGCGTTTTTTATCTTGACAAACCCAGAGGTTTTACTATTACTGTAGACTTTCCATGAGGCTTGCTCTCCAGGGCTCTAATTCTGTAAGGGCGTTAAGGCGTTGGTTTTGAGGGGCAGGAAGCAGGCCCGGGGGGAAGTGATTTGCTCCTCATCACAGACCTGCAGCGGGGCAGGCCTGGGGCTACCCCCAATTCCCCTGATTCCTAGTGCCACACCGTATCCAGCACATTTCCCTGTATGGGCACTAAGCCCTTTGGGAGTGCTGGGTGCAGCTATGGGTGTAACTTTGAGAGGACAATTCATGCTCCTGATGCTTGGGGGTCACTAGAGCTAAGACCAAGGAATGATGACTTGAAGAGTGACAAGTTATAAATAACATCTGCAAAAATGAGATGAAAAGAAACATAGCTAGCAGGTACTGCCTCACACTCATGAGGATACCCATTATCCAAAACAAAACAGAAAACAAGTGCTGGCAAGGATGTGGAAAAATTGGAACCCTTGTGCACGGTTGGTGGGAATGTAAGACGGTGCAGCTACTGTGGAAACCAGTGTGGAGGTTCCTCAAAAAACTGCACATAGAATTATCATATGATCCAGCAATTTTTACTTCTGGGCATATACCCAAAAGAATTGAAAGCAAGAGACTTGAGAAGATATTTGTACACCCGTGTTCACAGCAGGATTATTCACAGTAGCAAAAAGGTGGACGCAACCCAAGTGTCCACTGACAGATGAAGAGATAAGCAAAATGTGATCTACACATACAGTGGAATATTATTCAGCCTTAAAAAGGAAGGAAATTCTGACGCATGTTACAACCTGGATGAACCTTGAGGACATTATGCTAAGTGAAATAAGCCAGACAAAAAAGGACAGATACTGTGTGATTCCACTTACACGAGGTCCCTTGAGTAGTCAAATTTACAGACACAGAAAGTAGAAGGGTGGGCGCCAGGGGCTGGGGGAGGGGGGGAGGAGTTAGTGTCTAACGGGGACAGAGCTGCACTTGGGGAAGATGAAACGTTCTGGAGATGGGTGGTGCTGATGGTTGCACAATGTGAATTCACTTGATGACAAGGAACTGTACACTAAAACGGCTAAGATGATACATTTTACGTTATGTGTATTTTACTACAATATTAAAACATCCTCAACACCCCGTCCTCCCTGTGCCCCCGAACGCGGCAACCATTGCTCGGGAAATCGCAGCAAATGCCGTAGGATGCCGATTGTGAGAGCGCATGAGAAAATGACTTTCTGCTTGCTGGCTGTCTCTGGTGGCCTAGCCCCTCCCCCTCCCCCCTTGAGGACAGGCACCGGCAGACGAGCCTCCCCGATGCCCAGATGGACCACCAGGCAGCCTCGGCAGCTGCGGCAGTGACCTTGCTAGCTCTTTACCGAGCTCTGCACGTGCGTCCTCGGTTGCATCCTCATGGCTCCCCAGGGGTCGGGCTGTTATTATTCCCATGTGCACAGGGAGGCCTGGAGAAACCAGGTCACACAGCTAGTAAGTGGCCGAGCTAGGATCTGACCCCAGCTGTTCTCAGCTCTGAGCCCACACAGCACACGCCCTGCCTCTCTTCACTAGCATTTGAGATGGTTGTTTAATGAGGTAACTGGTGGGTGATTGGTGTAGAGCCCATGGTCGGGGGTGGGGGGGAGGGCTGTCTTGCTTATCTCTACTTCCCACTTGGGGTAATTAATGAATAGGCGTTGAATGAATAAATGAATAATTTGGTGTCTGTGGGTGTGGAGAGCTGCTGATGGGAGGCCAGGGGGGATGGGATTTTGTCAGAATTTTGGCCTCCGGAATTGTCATCCGAGGGTCTGCCTCCCCAGGAGCCTCTCAGGTGCTGGGCCTCGAGGAGCGGCAGGGGGCAGAATCGTGGACTTTCCCCAGAGACTGCAAAGGCTCAGGGCCCAGTGTGTGTCCTGAACAGCTGGGACAGGCTGAAACGCCCTGGGGAGACACACGCTGGAAAGCAGGTTTCCTGGGGACCTTCCCGAGCTTGCCCATGCACTGTGCATGTGTGTGCATGTGGTGTGTGTGTGCTGTGTGTAGTGCAGTGTGTGGTAAGCACATGTGGCGTGTGTGTGTATATTTGTGCATATACCTGTGTGATTTGCGTGTAGAGTATTGTGTGGTGAGTGTATGTGCTGTGTGTGCACGTGTGTGTGTGGTATAGTGTGTGTGTGGTAGGCACATGTGCTGTGTGTTTTGTGTCACGTGCACAGGGTGAGAAGGTGGGATATAGGGATTAACAGTGCTGTTAAAAATCAGAATTCCCCATTCAGGGTTATGTGCTTTAAACTGGTCTCCTAGGGATGGTGTTTGCAAAAACAAACAAACAAACAAAACCAAACAGAACCAAAACAGCTGCTGAATCCAACACAAAGGCCCCTGTCGCTTCACAGACCAGAACGAAGGGCCGCCCCACCTCCCCATCTTAAGGCCCTGCTAAGCCACTTCCAGGGGCTTCTGTGCCTTCTGGAGCCCCTGTCTTGGCCAGAGCCCCTCGCAGAGCTGGCTTGACTCGGGGGTTTGAGGTTCCTTGGAATATTTAGTTGCACCCTGGGTTTGGAGCCGTCTGAGTTCAAGGGCTGACTGCTTCCCAGAGTCACCTCCCCACTCTCCCCTCCTCTCAGGAGCTCTAGGTCTAAGATTTGTGTGAAATACAATCGAGCAGATCCTTCCTGCCTTTGGGGGTCATGGGGGCTGTCTGTGGATGAAGCCGCCTCAGTTTGGGAACGGGGTAGACTGAAGACCTGGAGTTTCTAACGAGGTGAAGTGTGGCTCATTTATTCAGGAAAACCATCCTTCCAGGCAGATCCTCCCTGCTCCTTCTTCCAGAACCACTTCAGGGACTCCAAGGAGATTTGTTTTTCTTTCAGTAGTTCATGTTTCCAGAACATACGCCATAAACTTCCAACAATTCGGCTCCACAAGTGCCCATCTTCATTTTAATAATTCAAATGTTAACTGTAGTGTCAACCTACGTTAAAAGAGGTCTCATAAAATATAAACTGAAAGTCCGCTTGGGTGGTTTCAGCACACAGAATAAACGTGGGTGGAAAAGGAGAATGTTTCCCCAAGAAAGCTCCATGCCTCTAAAGTCTGAGGAGGAGCTATTTCCATTTGAAAGCTCAGCTGCAGCTCAAGAAGCAGCAGGGCTACAAGAAGAAGCTAGCAAAAGTCTTGACGTTCAAAGAGTCGGAAGCGACGAGGCAAATCTGAGGGTGTGCCAGGATTTCTGAGCTGGGGAAGCAATTTCTGACTACAAGATGATTCATGTAGCTTCCCTCAGAGGGCAAGTTTCATTCCTAATGATTAGAAATAGGAGCAGAAAGAAGAAAGTTCTGCCGTCCGCAGAAGGGATGGGGCATGGGGCTGGGGCTGGCCCTCTGAGAGGCGCGTCCTGGATCACTTTTTCTGGCCTTCCCGCTGGCAGCCTTGGCTCTCACACCACCCTCCACCCGTGCCTGGCTGGTTCTGGGCATTGTGATGAGAAAGCCTACTAAGGGCTTATCTGCTGCCACCCAACTCCCCCTCAGCCTTCTCAGCCTTGCCTCTCATCCCTGCGGCCCTGGGAAAGGTCCAGGCCACAGACCGCCACATCTCCTGAGAGGTCTCTGGGCTTTGGCAGGCTGTGGCCCTGCCTGGAATGACCTTGCTCCCTCGCCCGCTGGGTAAACTCCTCCAGAGTTCTCGGGACTCAGCTCTGTCGCTTGGTGTCAGGAGCAGCCCTGGGCAGGTTACTCGATATTTCTGCAGCTCTGTTTTCTTAGCTGCAAGACGGGAATTGTCCTATTTGCCTTGATTACCTGGAAGGGATGTGGAGGGTCAAACTAGACAGTGGCTGGCAAAGCAAACTACAGAGGGTAAGGCTCAGAAATAATAATAGAAGTGATAAGAGTAACAACTGGAGCGGTCTGAGCGCTTGCTACATGTCCAGCACTGTGCTGACAGCCACACACACACCTTCTCATCTGATCTCAGAGCAGCCCTGGAACTGCCCCAAGGCAAAGGTGCAGCCAGAGGACTTGGAGAAGGAGTGGTGGTGAGCTGTGCAGGCTCTGGACTGGACAGACCTGGATGTGAACCCTGGCTCAGCCTCTCATCTGCTCTGGGGCTCTGGGCATGTTCTTTAACTCCTCCCAGCAACAGTGTCCTTATCTATGAATTGGAGATGTGATGTCACCTACTTCATGGGGTCCTCATACAAGGCAACATGGGTTAAGCACTCAGCAACGAGTCTGGCTAAGTGAATATTAGTGATTATGATTCATTGTATACTCATTTTACAGATTGGAAAACAGAGGCTTGAAGAGGTTAGTTAACTTGCTCAGGGTCACATGGGTGGTAAGTGCTGCAGCTGCAGTTTGAATCTTGGTCTGTCAGACTTCAGAGCCAAAGCTCCTAACCTCTGCTTACTGGACTGGGTGTCAGGACATCTGGATTCTAACTCCACTAACCCACAGGGTGACTTGGCCCAAGTCCTCTCCCATTTCTGGGCCTCAGAGTAAAGTGAGGGGGCTGGACCAGGTGGTCCTTAAGGTCCGCGGATCCATGTAGATTATACCTACACAACCGACCCCTGCAAATACTCATCTAGTTTAAAAAAAAATCTTTTAGAATAACAGGCACTAGCTAATTTGGAAGTCTCCGGATCAATGCAGACTAGAGAGTTGAGGGCAGTTTCAGAATAGATTCGCTCGGCATGCTGGAGGTACCAAGAGAGCACTGGTATTAGCCGTGGGACTGGGACCAAGGCCAACTACTACTTCTTGCTGTCACAAGAATAGGAAAGTAGAACATAGAGGTAGCCCTGTCCTGAGCCTCTTATCAATTCATAGTCATCCATCCACCACCCACATATTCATCCGTCTGTCTACTCTTCCATTTACCCATCCATCCATCCATCCATCCACCTACCCACCCATCTCTCCATCCATGCCCCACCCATCTCTCCATCCATGCCCCACCCACCCATCCATCCCTCTCCCTACTTAGTCTTCATCTCACTGATACATATCTATAAATTTATTCACCAGTCAATTCACTGACCTCACCCGCCCAACCAGTACTTCCCAAGAGCCTATGCTGGGGGGGAGCAGAGATAACTCAGCTGTGTCTCTCCCTCTCAAAGAGCACACAGCCTGCATCAGACTGCAAGAAGACACAGAAGAATCGGCACCCTCGTACAGGGGGAAATACAGCCTTGCCCATGGTCTGTTTCCCAGGCCAAGCTCATTTCCCAACCAAAGCTTAGGGGTAGTGTGGGGACATTGCGTGCCTTTCCTGCCCGACTCCTCTTGCATGGTAAGGATGTTTTGCAGTCTAGATTTCCCAGACTGGTCTGGAGGGTGGCTGGACTTCCACCCTCAACTGAGCAGCCTGTGACTCTTCTCAAAATTCCTCTAGGCCTAGAAGGGCAGTCCCTGGGAGCCCCTTCTCCCAATATGGCTGACAGCCCTGGCTGTGAATCGGACCCTCTAGACTCCACGCCTTCCTTCCTGAGACCAACCAATACTAAAGATGCTGCAGGATTGGTTTCAAGGACCAAGAACCGAATCCGGACACCCTACTCAATAGCTGGCTTTAGGGTATCTATAAGTTGGCTTTGCCACTAATTGGTTGAGTAACTTTGGGCAAGACCCTTTCCCTCTGTAGCCCTGATGCCTCTGCTGTCTATTCGTTTATTGATTAACCTCTGCCTGGTTACCAAGGGATGATTTTACTGCTGACGAACAACAATGCTAATCACCCTGAGCGCTGAATATGTGCCAGGCCTTGTGCTAAGCACTTTCCACTTACTAACTCATTTCATCCTCACAGTAATCCTATCATCTCCCCCAGGAAACTGAGGCACAGAGAGGTTAAGTAACTTGTTTACAGTCACAGAGCTAGTGAGGGATTTGAACCCAGGCCGTCTGGCTCCAGAGTGTGAGCTTTAACTACCACCCAGACATACCAGGGGCCTCTGCTGTCCCTTCCACATTGACGGCCATCAGCGCCCAGCAAAGAGAACCGTGTGGCCAGGGTTCTTTCAGGGAAGCCCCAGAAAGAAAGGCACAAGGGTTCTAGGATGCCAGGGTTCAAGGCACAGAAGGGGACACTGGTGCCCGAGAGGTAAGTGACTTGGCCTGTTTACAAACCAAGGATCCCGGTTCCCAGGTCCTTGAGCTCTTTCCAGGCTTGGCAGACACACTCTTCCCCAAGGCGGACTGATGGACCCCTGTCCTTTAAGCCACCTGGATACAGCCTCAGTCAGCGACATCTGGAAATGAATTTTAGCTGTGCCGCCGGTGCTGTGAAGCTGCCTAATTGAGCCTTGTCGCTGCAAAGATGTTTCGCAGCCCTCCTGGCAGATCCGAGAACTCCTTTTTGACTGTAATTGCATAATATACATCTCAATTCAAGCCCATCTTGCAGGGCTCTGCCCACACAGCCACCCCCATCACCAGAAGCCTGTTCTGGGAATTGCCCCACTCCCCTCTCTGCGGGACGAGATCGTTAACAGCATCTCAGTTATTTTAGGAAGGCCTGGGGAACAGAATAAAGCATCGTCAACCTCCCTTGATTCCCAAATCGGGGCTGGGAGGTAGGGGATGGGGTGGGGTGGGGAGAAGACAAAAACGCCGCCTTTTCTGGCATTCCCCCGCCCCGCGCTCCTGCCGCCCCCAGCATCCTCTATCATCCATCTGCACGCTTTCTCCCGACCTACTTTTTCCTTCTGTCAGTGCTGCCTCCCCAGCCTGCAGCTCAGGGCTGATGCAGGAGTACCTGCTCAACCGCAGGGGCGGGTGCAGTCCTTGCAGCCCCAGTGTCCCGTACCCCCCACCAGCCTTTGGCCCTTTGCCGCTGACTCGTGCTCTTCTCCCAGACTTGATAAAGCTTCTGGCACTCCCGCCACCCAGCCTGATCCTGAAGGTTCAGGCCGGCTCAGGAGCCGAAGGAGAGGTCAGGGCTAGGGCACATTGGCGGGGTAAGCAGGAAAGCTCCGCTGCTCACCCAGATGCTCACACTGTAGAAATGGGCTCTGGATGGACAAGCTTGTATTTCTCTTCATTCGAATACTGGTTAATCACCAAAAGGCAACCTATGCTTCTAAACCAATCAGGGATTCTAGCATGATGCGTCCAGGCAGCTGAACTGAGACAGGAACATGAGAGTTTTTCTTAACAAAACTAGTACTACCACTACTATTACTGACAACAATGTCGTCGCCAGTGGTAGATTGTGTAAATGGCCACAATTAGTACCCTCTCTGAATCCACGCCCTTTACAATGTGACTCTGAAGTTCCTCCCATTAGAGATGGAGTCTATTTCCCTGCTGCTTGAATCTGGACAGGCCTCTCGACTTGTGTTGGCCAACAGGATGTGGCAAAATGACAACGTGAAGAGCCCAGATTAGCCTGCTGGAGGAGGGGGACCACACAGAGCAGAGATGAACCGTCCCAGCCGAGGTCATCCCAGAGCAGCCTAGAGTCCTGCCAAGATCAGCAGAGTTGTGGATGTGACCCACCTCAGATACACGAGGACATGGTCCCCCACTTGAGCCCAGCCTGAACTCCTGACTCACAGAAACGTGAGCTAGATACACAGCCTGGTTTTCAGCCACTACATTTTGGAGTAGTTACAGCAGAAGCTAACTAATAAAAAGACTATTTTTTTGGTAGGGAGGGCAATGACAGGGTCTAAAAAACACAATTAACAACAATCTTTTTTGTGTGTCATGCAAACAGCACAGCTAAGTCAAAGAGAAACAGGCTGCTTACTATCTGACCACCCAAAACACATCAGTAGGATTTAAAATTATGCTTCACATTGCTTAGCCCGCCCAGTACTTCTGTATCGCCCCCGGACGCTCTTCCCTCTGGTGGAGGCTGCACCACTTACCAGAATCTTGGTGGTGTAGGCGCTGTTGATGGCAATGGCGTTGACCAGCAGCTCCATGGTTTTGGCGTTGATGGAGCTGGGGTCGGGGACCTCCTTGTAATGGACGTCGCCCACGTAAACCTGCACCACCGTCATGCGATTGGTGGTGAGTGTGCCCGTCTTGTCCGAGCAGATGGCCGTGGCATTGCCCATGGTCTCACAGGCGTCCAGGTGGCGGACCAGGTTGTTGTCCTTCATCATTTTCTGTGGGAAGGGGCAGATGAGATGGCAACAGTGAGGAGAGGGAGCTGGGAGGCAGGGTCACGGTGTAAACGCGCAGGAAATGAGGCAGAGCTGCCCCTTTGCTTCACACATGTGCGAAGGATCTTGCTTGCTACAGCCCCTGTCATCTGGACTCCTTTTCTGTGTGCAGCCCTTTTTCTCTCTCTCTCTTTTTCGTTTCTTTTAAATTATTTGAGGCATTTAAAAGAGTTGATTAGTTGACTTTATTAATTTGGATTACAGAAGTAATCTGTATTCTTTATGGAAAAAATAGGGAAAAGGATGATAAATGAAGATTGGGTCCTTTCTGATTACTTCAAATAGTTTCCTCTTACACCCTAACAGAAATAAGTTCCTTATTTGGTTATGAGTTTTTTCAAAGGTACCATCTTTCACTGGTGCTTGGTTTTCACTGTCACTTTGGTTTCACCCAAACTGAATAAATTTAAGTTATACATATGTTAATAGACATAGGACACTATCTGGAAATAAACAAAATATTAGTGTCATTATTTCTGGGTGGTAGAGTTATAGGATTGTTATTGCCTTCTTTTAAAAATCTATAGCTTCTATTTTTCTACAATAAATACATACTATAACTTGTGTAATAAAAATCACAAATTTCTTTTAAATATAGATACACAACAAAGAAAGTAAATCAGCCATAATCCTACCACCTAGCACGGATACATCTTACATATCAATATCCTTTCTTTTAAAATTTATGACAAAAATGAAGTCCTACTCTACATATTATTAATTTTCTTATATTCACTGTCCTTTCTCTCTTCCCAGCATCACACTCCTAGCTTCTTCCAGGTTCTCAAGCAAATAACGCACATAAAGTGATTCTCAAGGAACCACCGCTCTTACTGCAGGCCCTTATGACACAGTGACCCTATCTGGCAAGGACGGATGTGAAAAGGTGCATTTAGCTAAAGGCCGAGTCAGATGTTGTTCTAGTCTGTGCCTAGGAATCTGATTTCCTTTATTCTTGCCCTCATTATAACTCTTTATACCAAGGGTAAAAAATGAGTGCAATTAGAATAATTTTATAGTAGGTCATGTTACTAAAAAATGAGTATTGGTAGAATTATGTGCTCTTGCAGTGTCTCTTATCATAACCTGTGATAATAGTAACAATAAATGTATGTGGAATGGATGTATGTTGAATGGATGCATTCAGCAGTGATTTGAGTTTGCAACACACTTCACAGTTTGTAAAGTTCTTCCGCCCTTATTTTCTCATCTGAGGTCACGAGGATCCTATGAAACCTTCATGGACTCTTGTACTCCATTCTGGCAACCAAAGAAGCCAAGGCAAAGCAGCTTGACCAGGATGACACACCTACTGAGGGTTAAAGCTGGCATTTGAACCCAGCTCTGTTTAACCTCACAGCCTGGATCATTCCATCAGGACTCTGCCCATCTGTCCTCTGTGAAGAGGGTTCGTCTCTGGGGCTTAAGAATCTATAGGCCTGAGCCTCCCGATATGGTTGCTACGTGAGGCTATTAAGTACTGGAAACAGGGCTGGTCTGATGTGAAATGTGCTGTAAGTGTCAATTACACATCCAGTTTTGAAAACTTATTATGAAAAGAGAAATGTAAAATACCTCATTAATAACTTGTATATTATCAAATATTACAAATTGGCTTGATAATAACTTGGACATATCAGCTTAAGTACATTATTAAAATTAATTTCACCTGTTTCTTTCTGATTTTTCTTTTTAACGTGGCTACCAGGACATTTAAAATCACACGTGCGGCTGACATTATGTCTCTACTGGACAGCGCTGATCTAAGTGGTCACCACTGTTCTTTTGATGACGGCTCCCAGGGGCTAGGTCCAGGCTCAGAAAGGGGAGAGTTTGCCCCTCCTGGGTTGGGGGAGCTGTACTAAGTTTATCACGTGACTGTACAAGTAACACTACCTAAGGCAGCTGAAGGCACAGGTGCCAGAGATACAAACTACAGGTGTAGAGGCCTAACAATGTCTGTATGGGAAGCCCCGAAACCGAAGCTGTGAGAGTTTTAAGGAGGCCTCGAGCTCAACTGGGTGGCTTGTGGGGTCCCGGCTCACGGCAGCAGGAGGTCTCAATCTCCGGGCCCCAGGCCCCCGATCAGCATTGTGCTGTGACCTGTTTGGGCTTTGGTTTGTGGGATGGAGTTTCTTCGAGAACCCCAAAACAAGGAGATGATAAGGGCGGTATCCTTTACACATAGCTGCCACTTTCTGGCACCTGCCCTGAGATCTCTTTTCTGTATGAAATTACATCGGTGAGCCCAGCCCAAATTCCAGCTTGGAAACTGACGCTGATCGTGCCTTCTGGCGGCTCTGCATTCTCGGAGCGAACGCCTTGTTTTTAAACATGGCCTGGCCTCTGCCCTGGCAGCGACATCCTGGACTCAGGGCCCTGGGAAACAGGAGCGCAGGGCCCTGCTCTCCCAGGTGGGGAAACCACGGGACCAAGGGAAAATGATGAGCCCAGGGTGTGAGGACCTGGGGGGTGAGCCAGGCTTGAAGTATCCCCAAGAGGGTCAGGCGCCCAGTGCTCATGAGACGCCAGCCCCATACCACAGCGTTTGGGCTCTACCGACGGCCATGGGCCTGGGAGCAGAAGGAGGTGGGGCTCTGCCATCAGGGTGGCATTTTGGAGCAACCGCCAGACCCAAGGCATTCATGGGCCTACTTGCCCTTTATTGAATTGCTTTTAAAACTTCATATTTTTAGCCCATCTCCTGAGAGGAGGGGGCATTTTTTTTTTTTTAAATAATAGAAGCTATTGTTTTTATTTATTTTTTTAATTAAAAAATTTTTTTTTTCTTTTAGAAAATATTTATTTATTTATTTATGGCTGCATTGGGTCTTCGTTGCTGCGCGTGGGCTTTCTCTAGTTGTGGTGAGCGGGGGCTACTCTTTTTTTTTTTTTTTTTTTGCGGTATGTGGAGCACAGGCTCTGGACGCGTAGGCTCAGCGGCCACGGCTCACACGCCCAGCCGCTCCGCAGCATGTGGGATCCTCCTGGACCGGGGCATGAACCCGTGTCCCCTGCATCGGCAGGCGGACTCTCAACCATTGCGCTACCAGGGAAGCCCGGGGGCTACTCTTCGTTGCAGTGCACGGGCTTCTCATTGCGGTGGCTTCTCTTGTTGCGCAACACGGGCTCTAGGTGCGTGGGCTTCAGTAGTCGTGGCGTGTGGGATCAGAAGTTGTGGCTCGCGGGCTCTAGAGAGCGGGCTCAGTAGTTGTGGCGCACGGGCTTAGCTGCTCCGTGGCATGTGGGATCTTCCCGGACCAGGGCTCGAACCCGTGTCCCCTGCATTGGCAGGCGGATTCTCAACCACTGCGCCACCAGGGAAGTCTGAGGAGGGGCTTTCATAAAACCAGACATCCTTTTTATTTTAGGCTTATCCCTTTCAAACTTCAGGGAGCAAACTCCGAGATTAGTCATACAAGTACTATGGCTACAGCGGGGCCTGAGGCTGCGACGGCCAGGCTTCTGCCTGCGTTTGGTGGGACAGGGGTGGGTGTGGGCCTGTAGGGTGATACCTGCATCTAATTTATTTTTTTTAAGTTGAGTTGATTGTCAATGTTTAAAAATCAGGAGAGTTTATGTTAAGTCCAGATTTCTGGCTTCTCTTGGAAAAAATCTGAATATCTGGCAACACTGGACTCCATCCCTACAAGGCGACACTTGGCTGTGCTGAATAACAGCTGTCCCCTTAGCCAGGGTGTGGCTCTCCCGGAGGCATGTGAGTTTCAGCCACCTGCATGCATCCTCTCTCCGAGCTTCCTCTGTCCCCACTCCCGCTACTTAGCTCTTCTCTCAGCCCCGGCACTGGCCCCGCCAGCCACCCCACGGACCCCCAGCTGGGGGCAGCCGATCTCAGTGGCATCAGCTGGCCCGCCCTGCTCTCCCCTCCTCACCTTCACCGAGTAGGCCAGTGAGATGGTGACAGCCAGAGGGAGCCCCTCGGGCACGGCGACCACCAGCACCGTCACACCAATGATGAAGAACTTGACGAAGTACTGCACATAGACGGGCGTGCACTCGGGCAGCCATGGCTTCTGGTTGACCACGAAGGTGTCCACGGTGAAGTAGAGCACCAGGATGATCACCGTGATGGCTGACATCACCAGACCTGTGACACGGGTGGGAGGAGACCTGTCAGGGGATTTCCTGGGGGTGCGGGGCCCCGGGAAGGGAGATGTGGACCAAAGCCTTGGCTCAAAGGGCTCTGGGGTCAGGCAGGCCCTAGCTTACACCTCAGCTCAGCTTGGTGGCGTGGGAAAAGTCCTTAATCCTCAAAGAGCCTCAGTTTCTTCCTCTGTACAATGGGGATGCATATTTATTTCACATGGTTTTGTAAGGATCAAATGCGATGATTACATGTAAATTGCCTAGCACAGTGCCCGACGCAGAGTAGGTGCTGAGTGATCATGTGAATCAGTAACTACTTGCACGGTGCCCTCACACAACAGGATGTGCACAGGGTACCACTTACTTCCTCCTGCCTTCACGTACATGCTCTTTCCTATTCCAGGAACTAGGGACACAGCAGTAAAGAGGACAGAGTCCCTTTCAGCCCTTGGGAAGCTGAGATTCTAGGGGGGGAGGCAGACAAGAAATAAACACACGAACAAGATAATTCAGATACAGATAACGCTGTCAAGAAAAACTCCAGGATGACGTGGTAGGAAGTGACATGGGCTGAAGATACGAAAACAACCCAAATGTCCATTGACAGATGAATGGATAAAGAAAATGTGGGCTATGCGTACAATGGAATATTATTCCGCTTTAAAAAGAAGGAAATCCTGCCATTTGCAACAACGTGGCTGGACCTGAAGGGCGTTATGCTCCGTAAAATAAGCCAGACACAGGAGGACTTATCTGAATAATCTAAAATAGTCAGACCCATAGAAGCAGAGAATAGAAGGGAGGTTGCCAGGGACTGCACGGAGGGGAAAAGGAGCGTTGTTTTTAGTGGGGAAAAAGTTTCAGTTATGCAAGATGAGAAAGTTCTAGAGCTCTGCATATAGCATAGCGCAGATAGTTTAACAATGTGGTATTGTGCACTTCATAATTGCTTAAGAGGATCTTACGTGTTCTTACCCAAAAAACAAAACCCGAAAAACCCATGAAAGAACACAAGGGAATTTTTGGAGGTGGTGGATAGGTTTAGTACCTCGGTTGTGGCGACTGGTGTCATGGGCATATGCATATGTGGAAACTCATCATGTGTGCATTAAACGTGTGCAATTTTTTAATATATAAATTATACCTTAATAAAACTAAAAAGAAAAAGAAAAAAAAATGCAACATGGCCTGGTAGATCCAGTGGCTACTTTAGCTAGGGAGGCCAGGGAAGACTTCCTGGAGGAGGTGATATTTGAGCAGACAGAGGAACGACGAGCAGCCAGGTAGTGACCTGGGGGAAGGGTGTTCCAGGCTGAGGAAACAGCAGGGGCTCGGGGAGGGGAAGTGACTTGCCCGAGGCCACAGGCCAGGGAGGCACTGTAGAATTAGCACCTGCAGGTGGCTACTGGCTGCTGGCAGGATCTCTCTTGCCAGCCCCGTGCGCCCAACTACCCCCAACTGCTGCATGTGCTGTACAGCTGCCGCTGAGGCTGCCCACACACCTGAAGCCTCTGCAGAGGAGGATGATGTTTGGGCAACTGGCGTCTCCTTGTCACAAAGTGCCTGGGAGTCCACCCACCCCAATTTGATGGCCAATATCCAATGGCTGAGGTGGAGGTCCAGAAGCCCAGACACCTTGCTGCAGGGCAGGTCAGACCCTGCAGAGGTACCATGCTCCAGAGCTCCCTGTAAGATCAGGTGGAGACTGAGATTCCTCCAGAAACCCCAGCTGCCTGTGCTTCTTCCTGCGCTCTGTTGCATCCCTGACCCTTTACTGGTCTCACCTGAGAGCACCCCGCCAGATCCTGTGCCCACCCATCTCAGGTTCTGCTTTCAAGGAATTCAGCCCAGGAGAGAAGCAGAGGTGGGACGTGAACCAGAAGTGCTCGACTCTGAACTCCATGCCCGGCAGGGCTGAGTAGGGGAGGGAGATGAGTGAGGACTGTGAAGGCCACGGGGTGGTTCTTGTCGCTTTGTTCCCTGCCCTCCAGAGCCACGTTTCCGTGGAGTTTTCTCCGTGGCGGGGATGGAGGAAATCCCTGGACCCATTGCTGCCCCGCCCGCACCGCCAGCTGTGGAGACACAGAGCCGGCTCGATCCCTGTCTGACAGTTGCAGAGGCGGAAAGCCAAGCTCCCAGCAGCTGGGAGCTGTCATCAGGCCCCCAAGTTTAAATATAAACAGTCAAGCCTGTAATTTGCCTCTTTTCTCCACGCTGTGGTGCCTATAATTAGAGCCGGGAGACAGCCATGGAGGAGCAGGCAGCCAGGTGGGGAGGCCTTGGCATCTGCCACATCCTTACCCGGGAGGGGAGGCCAAGGCCGTGTCAGGGCGGCAGGGCTCACCTTGCTTCCGGGCTTGGCTTCCGGGGCAAGAGGGGCCGTCATCAGCCATCACCTGCAGCTACTAACTCGGGAAACCCGGCTTCTGCTGGGCCTCAAACAAGGGGCTTCTCACTGGGCTCCTGGCACTGCCCTCTACTTCTTCAGTCTTTCCTCTGCACGGCAGCTGGGCGGTCATCATACAGCTCAACTCCATCCCTGCCCTCCCCTGCTCACACCTCTTCCAGGGCTCCCGCTGTCCTCAGAATAAAGCCTGCATTGCAAACTCCAGGCCCTACAGGGTCTGCCCCCTGTGCAGCCACCACACCTGCCAAATGCTGGCGCCTGTACGGGTAGATAATCTCCTTCACTCCTCATAGCCACCTGTGAAGTGGGGACTACGGGATCCCAAGCCCACAGACCAGGAGGCGGAGGCTCAGAGCTCGGTGAAGGTACCTGCCCAAGTTCTCAGAGCTGCAGCTGGACAAGGACACAGGCAGGCTGCCCCCAGGCCCACGCTTCTACCTTCACTCTGCTGCCTAAGTGCGAATTGAGTGCCTACTGTATAAGGACTCAGACTGGTTTTGTGGCAGAGAAGGTGGGTCTCATGCAAGCCCTCGCTTTGCAGAGGAGGTAACTGAGGCCCAGGTAGGGGCAGGGCCCTGCCTGGGGTCCCCCTGCATGCCCCGTGTCCCCCCCGTGCCATCTCCCGGGGCCGCGTGCTCACCCGCCTTGCCGATCTGCACAGCCAGCTTGGTGAGCTTGCCCTGCAGCACCGACTTCTCCTTCTTGTGCATGCTGGCCTTCTTCTTGTCGTCAGTGTCGCCGCCCTCGGCACTCTTGAGGGGCTGCATCTCCATGGCGGCCGCCCCGTCCTGCTGTTTGGCTGCAGGGGGCAGAGCACACGTGCACACACACAGACACAGACACACAGACACACACAGACACAGACACAGACACACACACACACACACACACACACACACAGGTTAGCCTGCAGGGTGGGGATGTTGGCACCCACCCAACTGCCCAGCGGAGCACGGTGAGGCCCTCACTCCCCAGCCTGGGCCCTGGCATGGCTGGCACACAATCCCCGTGATGGGGGGTTGGTCTCTTCCTGCTGGAGACCCTAGTCCCAGGGCCACTGGCTGCCTTGGACCTGGAACTCAGGACATAGCAGGGAGTGACACGGCTCCACCCTGGATTTCCAGCAGGAGTGGGCTAGGGTCCCCTCTGGGCCTGAACAAGCCCGCAGACCCTTCCCCCAATGGCTCTTCAACTTCTCCACATTCAGACAAGACACAGGCTTGGGCTTTGCCCAGTTGGTCCTTGGGCCATGTTGCTGGATATTAAGTAGTCACTAGACAGAAGGGACACAAAGGGGGCTTCAAGAGTAGAAGAGAGTGTCCCCATCCACAGGTGTCAAGCTCCTCCCCCTTCAGCACAGGCCCGTGGCCTGACAGGACAGCACAGGGCCTGCGGCCTGACCCCTTAGCCCCTAAAGACCTCAAAGACCCAACTTCAAGTCTTCAGCTGAGTGGGCAGCATAGCTCAAAGGCTGGGGAGAAGCTGGCTTCTGGTGGCCTGTCCTCAACGGGTAATGCCTCCATTTGACCTGGCACCATGTGATCACAGCTACGCCCTCCCCCCAAAGGTGTCAGGCGCCCATAGGCATGGACGTCTGCCTCTGCTGTGGCCCTCAGAACCGGCGGGGAGGGGCCGCAGGGACCACAGGTTAATACAAAAGGGTTACCTTTGCTCTGGCTGGCGTCCACATTGCCATCCTGCATTTTACCTATACGACAAAGAATTTTAACAGACAACAGAGAATCAGACAACACACGTTGGTCACCATGAAGACGCAACAGGGCCACAGACATTCATGTCAGATGGAGGGAGGGCCAAGCCGGCTCCGCCCTTCTGTGCAGGGACGCCGGGGAGGCCCCTGAGACAAGAGCAAACCCGTGGTGGCTGCAGGCTTTCTCTTGATTGTCTGGGGGCACAGAGAGAGCGCTTCTGGGATTATTTTGGCCCTAAGCATTTTACAGATTAACCAGCAGCCTTTGAGGGTAAAGGAACCATAGTTGGTTGGCAGGAAGCAGAAGGAGTGGGAGATCTAAGGTCCCCGGTGATTAATGTGGAATTTGGTTGGTGCCTTTTGTGGGCTGAGAGGAGGCAAAGGGAAAGATGAGAGAGAGAGAGGGAGGGAGGGAGGGAGAGAGAGAGGTTGATTCTAGGATGGGTAATGTGTCCTTAGTTTCTGGCTCCAGGAGGGATGATTCCACTTTCTGCTCCTCCTGGTGAAGGGGTGTGAAGCCACGACATGGAGAAACCCCCGCCCAGCCTCACTGAGAGTGACTCAGGCAAAGGGTGGGCAGGGGCTCCCCAGCGGTGGGCTCTGAGGTGCCCACATGTGTCCAGGGGCCTGGTGGCAGTGCCCTGGCTCCCAGGGGGAAGCTGCCTACCCCTCCCCTCCACTGAGCTGTGTGCTCTTTGTTCTGGGTTGACCAGCTCAGGCCACAGCAGACAGGTGAAGTCTGGCTGGTGGGATCCCCTGGGTGCCCCCACCCCCCGCCCCAGCCCTGCCTATCAGGGACAGATGCTGCTTAGTGCTGGGTCTGGGGCTCCCCACCCCCTAATGAGGGCCGCCGGGGAGGCCGCCTACCCAGTCTCAGCCCAAGGCGCGTGGTCTGCATTCACAGGGTAGGAGGTATTGGTGACCTGCTGCCTGGCAGCAGACACCTGTCTTCACTTGCTGGCACTGCAGGGGTCGGGGGGCACCCTCCTGTCCCACGGGCTCACCCCGAGCTTTGCCCAATGGCTCGCCACCTCAGAAGGACTCTGAGAAGGGTGCCCCCAGCCCCAGCCATTTGCTGAGAACGAGATTTTCACAGCTCATGTTCCAGGCACGTACATGACCACCACAGTTTCATCTGGGCCTCACCACATCCCTACCGGGACGCTCCACATCACACCCGCTGACAGATGAAAAACTGCGGCTCAGGGAGGGACACTCAGCAGGGTCTCTGCCAGGTCTCAGCTGGTAAATGGAGAGCTGGCCCCAAAGTCCATGCACATTTCTGCCCCCATCGGGGAGAATGCAGCCACCCTCAGTCCCCCGAGCCAGGGGGAGGGCAGGTGTTGAGGCGGCACTGGTGGGACTGGGCTCCTGAAGCTGCTGTTTCGAAACCAACTAGCCGTGTGGCTTCACCTCTCCCAGCCTCGCTTCCATCTCTGTAACCAGGGGTGGCCACATCGCCTCCCCGGAGCTCCTAAAAGTTGCCTTAGTGACAACCACTCGCCCAGCAGCCTTTGGCACTTTGCAAGTGTCTCCGATCTTGGCAGTTTTCCTGATACCCTGCAAGGTGGGGCGGGAGGGGTTTTCATCACTCTTATTTTACAGATGAGGAAACTGGGGCCGAGGGAGGTTCAGAGGCAGCTGTCATTTATAGAGCATCCTGATGACTGTCCTGAGGCTGCGTGAGAAGTTCAATAAACACTGTCATCCCCACCACCATATCCGTTATAGGTGACTCGGAGGGGAGAAGTGGCTTCCTGGATGCCAGCCCCGCACCATCACTCCAAGGTCAGTGCAGGGCTGTTCCCACTGCCTCTCCCAGCGAAGGGTCAGTGACCCGCCCCGGGGTTTAAAGAGAAAAGTCCCCGTTGCTCTATTGTAAAATTCTTTCTACTGGATTAGAAACAAAACAGAAAAAGGCGTTTTGGAACCAATAGGAATTAACTACAATAATTATTTTTATTTTTAAAAATAATTTTACTAACTGGGCTAAAGGGCACCAGAGGACTCCTCTTCAGTAGTCTGGTGCTAGATGGCACAAAGGGGCCTCTATCTGCATTGCATATTATCAGATGCAATAGCCCGCATGTGCCCAGCAACCAAGCTAGCAATTTCCTCTTTTATTTGCATAGTGACCACACGGCCAAAAAAATAATCAACAAAGCGTATGTTTGAGGGAGGGAGCCATATCCTGGGGGTGCTTTGGTGCAGATGGCCTGGCTTCTCAGAAGCAAGAGACTCATCTGGGGTTCTCCTTAGCCAGATGGGTACTCGCCTGGCCCTGGAACTGTGGTGGGACGTTGCTCTGGTCCCCCATGGGACGTGGAAGATGGGCTGTGATTCGGGGGAGCTGAGATGGAGGACAGGACCCAAGATGGGGAACCGGGGTGGAGACCTGGAGGCCCCTCTGTATCAGATGCTAGATGCAGCTTTGCCAAATGGGTCTGTCCTCTCCATGCACTGTGAGGGTCATGGGTACAGAAAGCTTCGACGTGGAAGGTCCACGGTGAGAGGACCCGGTCCTAAATAGGAGAACTGGGAGGTGTCACTTCCCTTCCCTGTGCCTCTGTTTCTCTCTCTGTGAAAAACAACACTTTCAACCAAGGTGATGCTTACGAAAAGCACTGCAAAGTACCTTGTTAATGTCCAGAGTTAAGAGTGATGTATAATTAATCGTGATGTATTCTACAGTGATATATCAATAAATATAAAAGAAATAATAAAATAAAAATGGCAATTATAATGCCTCCAAAATGAATGGAACACCTCTACCTTTCAGTTGGGAGGGGCTTGGGGGAGTGGAGTGAGGGGGGCATCCTGCCACCTGAGTGTGTTTTCCACATCCAGGTCATCCTGATTTGGCTCAGACGAAGGAGGGGAAAGGAACAGTTAATTCTCTCACTCACCAAGGCTCAGCTTAGCACCCCTCAGCCTTTAGTGCACTCTGCCTGGAGCCTGGAAAGCAAGTTAGAACGCAGGTTCTCATTCAGGTCTGGGTGGGGCCTGAGATTCTGCATTTCTAACAAACTCCTGGGTGATGCCCAGGCTTCTGGTCCTCCGACCACAATTCGAGTAGCAAAAGCTTAGAGTACTGGTTCCAAAGTATAGTTTGGGGGCCTACCAATCCCATGACATTCAGCCAGGACACAGCACAATCAAGGCTGTCCCTCTGCAACAAGGCAGAAACCAGTTTTACCCAGTGGCTTCTTAGACACCTTTGACCACAGGAATCCTTTCCTTGGGCAGGGGCGTTGGTGGTGGGGAAGACTTCTTAACATCCTTGTGAAGTTTACAAGACATTAGCAAGAGTGGCACACACTTTCGAGCCAGGCAGGCCTGGGTTCACATCCCAGCTTTGCTACTTTCTAGCTCTGTGACGTTGGACTAGTGTCTTGATCTCCCTGAGGCTCAGTTTCCTCATCTTTAAAGTGGGGACAAAACCCTCTGAATCACAGGGTTATTGTGAGGATTCAATGAGATGCTTGCAAAGTGCCTGGTGCCCAGGAGGTGGTTAAGGAATGACAGTTCCCCGTCTTTCCCTGCAGCTTTTCTTGGGACACTTGGAGTTTTCTGCTACAGCTGCAAGTGAGGCTGCCCCTTTTCTGGGACCCACTAGCCCGGATGTGGTCTATATGTTCCCCGAGCCCAGCAGGCTTGTCATCCTGGGGGAAGCAGGATGCCACTTCCTGTTTCCTCCCTGCCACCCTCCAGCCCCCCACGTGAGTTTGCCTACTTTGGTTCTTCCTGTTCTCTCTCGCCACCCCTCCCTCACACATGACACCTCCCACACCTCAGGCTGTCCTGATTTCTCCTCCTGGGCCTGAAATAGACCCATACCCGAATTAGCCCTTCTTGGCGAGGCCCTGCTCACAGAGCAGTCTTGCCCAGCCCCTGACATCTACGGTGTGTGTGGGGGGGGTGCTTCCATCTTTGGTCACTTTGAATCCGGGTGGCTCAGCCAGAGGTCTAGGGCAGGGGACGGGAGGATGAGGCGGGACCAGAGCTCCATGTCTTCCAGGAGTGGTGAAGAGTAAATGATATAATGGATGAGAAACCCGCAGCCAGAGATGCCTGGGATGCGTGACGCTGGAGAAAAGAAAACTTTCCCTCCCCTTCAGTTCTCCAGGGCAATGGTTTCACGACCAAGCCCTAACAGCTCCCAGGAGCGGTCTGGGTGACTTTACGTCACCTAATTTGGGTATGGGGACGTATCTGAGAAGATGGGAGGGTAGAGAGATAAGAAATCTTGGAGGCAAATGAATGGAATTCCTTCCTGCCTGTGTGTCAGGAGGTTAAGATGCAGCTCCCAGGTACAGTGGCAGCCCTCTGCCCCCACCACTCACCCCCGAGGAGGCCAGTAAGAATGCAGAGACTCAGAACAAACGCTCCAGCACAGGCAACAGCAAGAAACACCAGTCCACATCCCAGGGGCAGAACCAGGCCCGAGCCCAAGCGAACCCCCGGCCCGTTCGCTCCGTGAGAGAGAAGAGAAAGAATGTCTACTAGTGGCTCAGCCATGCTACGGGGTGGGGTCCAGGAGCTGAGCTCTGGCCTGGGTCCCCTGCCTCGAGGGAACTGGCGAGTCGAGGACCGGAGCCTTCAGTGGGGACCCAGACGCCAGCTTCAGCCTAGGTCCTGACCCCGGGCCTTCTTCCCAAAGCCGGGGCCAGGAACGGGCTTAGGAGAGGGCCACGCCGGGCGGGACGCTGCTTCTTGGGGGGCCAGATCTGAAGCCAAGGTCACGTCCCTCTTCCGGGCTTCACCGGGGGTCAAGGGCCCAACAGGAGCCAGTGCCGTCGTGGCAGCCATGAGTGGGGGCAGAGCTGGATCCCCGGTGGTGGCTTCTCTCTTAAGCGCCTGCCCCGTGTGAGAGGACGACCGTCCCCGAGCTGCCCATGCACATCCAAGTCTGTGCCGTCCAGACTAGGGAGAGGCAAGCCCAGAGTTGAGGGTGCGGGAGACGCCCATCCAACCGAGACCGAGAGCTCGCCCTGGGAGTGGGACACGTACCATTGACTAGGCTGGTATTTGCACTATCTGCAGCATTTGAACCTGCCGCACCATCGGCCGCTGCGGGGGTGGGAGGGATGGAAAATGCAGTGTGTCACAATGGAGAAAAGCAACAACGCAGGACAGCAACAACAATCGACATGAACCAACTTGCGGGAAATAAGATGACTACATTCTTAAAAAATCATCTCCGTTGGAGATCAAGAAACTCAAATTTGGGGGTGGAGGTGAAATGTTCCCATAGAGATGCCACAGAAGTCGGGGGGAAAAACTCAGACGTGGAGGGTCTTTGAAATAAAATATGGAGGATGATCAATGTGGTTACGCGGGGTGGCACTGCTGGTGGTGAGGTTCCGGACTGAGGCACCCCGTTGGCCCAAGCAATCAGGCGGGTGCCTTTCAGACAGGGTTCTAGGAGAGGGTCTGGCTGACCATCAGGGCCAGAGGCGCTCATGGCCAGGAGTCGATTCAAAATATTCAGCGAGCAGTGCAGTGCGGGCACTGGCCGTTCTGAAGGGGTGCTTGCTATGACCATTGCTGTGTCCCAGAAGAACGTCCGTCCACGGCAGTGACTTAGGATTCATGCCCTTGACTCGGGCTACTGCCCATGGCCAACTCCTCCTTCCCTAACTGGCACTCAAAAGATCGCCTTGGTGACCCCCATAGGAGGTGCCCCACCACTTAAAAGGTGACATCAAGCATGTGGTATTTTGTGCGTGAGACAGAGAAGGTACTAGCGAGTTTTCCTTAAGTTAGGAATCAAAAATGATAGGATGTGCTCCAGTTCACTCTTGCTGCTTTTTCTTGGGGTGGGGAAACGGGTTCCGTGGGAAGGAGAGGGAAGAGATGCTGGGTAAGGTGGCTGTGCTGTGAGGCGAGGGCAAGGTGGGACGGGCTCTGTGGGGTCATGGGGTGCTGAGCGGGCTGAGGGCGTGTGGAGGTGGTGGTGGTGGTACCATCTGCACTGAAAGCCCTGGAAGGTAGGCAGACCGGGAGTGCACAGTGGAGGTCTGGTGGGGCAGAGCCCCCCGCAGTCAGGTACCCCCTTTAGCTGTGTGCTGGGGATCTAGGGCCAGGGCTCAGGGGTCAATGGCTGCTGCTACTTCTAAAACCCCATCTACCCTGAGGAGTGTCTTACTGTACCTGGTAGCTGAAGGCCATCCCCCTTCTTCACACCTGTGTGATGATTTTTGAGACATGTTAATGAAGGAGAAGCACATACAGCCTTTTGTGTGTGCACGCGCACACACACACGCACACGCACACACACACACCGGTACGCCTGGGGTCATCCTGAAACGGGAGGCTCTAAGCAATGTCCCTGGTGGAGGTGATGGAATGGAAGTGCCGAGGAGGTCCAGCCTGGCTGTGCTGCTCGTGGGGGCCTGAGGGGCTGGGCTGGCCTCCCACATTCCTCTGTCACGTCCCCTGCACATCCCACCTCTTCCTTCTACACTGATGTCCCCATCTCGTTGGAGTGCAGGTAAATGTTCAGCAAGGGACCGACCTGTGCTTTGGGGCAGAAGAGGCCTGTTATTTTACTGGCATTTTAAGAAACACCGGTCTGGCCCATGGGAGCTTCTGGGTGCTTGTGCCCCTCACCCAGGCCCCAGTGAGGCCAAGGAAGTGGGCAAAGCTGCTGCAGCCTGCCCAACTGCCCACACCTGGGGCCACAGCTGGCCACAGCTGCTACGGCATTGCGCGGACGCTGTCCTGACGTGCTCCGGGCCTCTTGGCCAAGACTTGGTCCTCAGTCTCAACCTCAGCTCTCCCAGATCACAGCTTATTTCCATTGCTGCTGGATGGGCCATCGTAATCTTAGGGGTACCCCACCAGGAAACGGGTTTTGCCCCTGGGAACAAGTATCCTTTGATCGTGGCCCAGACTTGGTGCCTGGCTGACCTCTGAGAGCTGGAGGGAGGCTGGCTGCCCCTAAAACTGAAGGAGGGGTCATCTATTATCTCATCTCCTTCCCCTGGACTCCAGAAGGTCTGGGTATTGGGCGCCTCCTCTGGAGCTTGGGGAAGGAGACAAAAGACTGCAGATGTGAGAGTGGGGGGTGTCCCCGAGACCAAGTGTGAGTGTCGGGAAAGTAGTCAGCTGTTCTGGGCCAGAGGCTGGGCCTTGGATTTGGGCCTGGTCTGATGGGATTGGGGCTCATGTTTTCCAACCACCCCTCCTCTGCTCTGAGAGGCAGCTGTAGCCCAGGCCGACAACCTGCTGCACCAAGGGCAGCCCACGGAGTGAGGAATCTTGTTTGCAGGGGGAGGAGGAGACAGAACCCAGCTGAGATGGCAGCTCTGGGGACAATGGGGAGAGGCTCACAGCAGTTGATTTGCAGGCACACATTTGGCCACCTTCCCCAGAAGACCCACCTCTGGGGAGAGTCTATACTGGGTGAGTGTGCAGCTCTGCTCAGTGGAGTTGAGAATAGTGGAGGAATTCGCCCAGGTGGGGATTTCTACACAATATCAGGGGTGATGATGGGAACGGGTCACACTTGAGGCTGGAGACTCAAGAAAAGGCTCAGCCCCCTTGGCCTGGCCCAGGGGGAAGGGGGCCCCCCCCATGACATGACTGGACAAGACAAAGACTGGAACGAGACCCTGGAGATGGAACAGACAGAGCCTCCTGGCCCAAGAAGGGCCTTGGGGTTACAGGAGGAAGCTGTTGGCACAGGGTATGGACATAAAAGGCACTCAATAACTATTTTGTCTAGTGAATGAGTCAACAACGAAAAAAATGTGGCCTTAAGAGCTCCTTTTCTGGTCCACAAGAGCGTTGGGCTTACCTTTCTTGTCCTTCTTCTCTTCCTCCTCACCGCCGGCCCCCAGCAGGGTAAAGATGATGCCGGTCTGAGAGTTCACACCCACGGCGGTCACCACCATCCGTCCAGAGCCCTCCATCACATGAGTCCCTGGGGAAGGGGACGAAAGCCAAGTTGCCATTGCACGGCCCAAGCCCCCTCCCGCAAGGAGCGGAAGGCACTCGGTCTCAGTTGACTCGAGGCAATTTGCCTGCTGAGGTCCTAGGGCACCACCTACAGTTAAGGTTCAAGGTGTGTACTCAAGGTGGGTCCTTTAAAGATGATTTCACCTTGGGATAGTGCTGTGATGGGCCTGGAGCTCAAACACTGCTATACCTCAATTCTTAGGCCCCCAGAAAGCTCAGGCCTACCACCTCCTACCTGCTCCTAGAGAATCCCTTCTTCTCTCCTCTCTCTCCCCTTCCCCCTCTCCCAGTCTTACGGGCCAAGCAGGGACCACTCCCTCTTTTCCTTAATGATATATCTAGAACCAGACCTTGCTCTGCAACCAGCAAAAAAAAAAAAAAAATGCCAACTAAGCCCTGGACTGGACTGCTTAAAATGGGGTCCACCAACTTCCCAAAGATCTGGGGAAAGAATTCAGGGCTCTATGAAGTTGAATGAGAAAACAATGACCTCTTTATTTTCACAAACATCAAACTGAAATTTCGCATTTCCCCCTATTAAGAACATAGGCAATAAACCCCAGGAGTGTCAGTGGTGGCCACACCACCATTACATATGTTACAGAAATCATGGGTTTTTTTTAATATCACTTTATAGCTGTTGCAGATACTTTTAAGGCTTATCCTTATTTTACAACTAAGGCAATTATTACACTGACTGCTGGATCTTGTTATTCTAATAAAGAAGCACATATGTTACTACACCACACATTAATTCTTTTTTAATTACTTTAACTATTTCAATCTAATTGGCTTCCTTTGTGATCCAGTGTATTTTATGTATTTCAAAGCTTTATTCTGAATAGGGGTGGCCCATGATGACCTCAGACCTCCCCAGGGGTCTGCAGTGCAAGAAAAGTTAAGAACTCCTTTCCTAGAATTTTAGATTTTTAAAACTGGGTTCCAAAGGGTCCTGGAATTCTTTCAGGGGGCAGGACGGGGCAAGGGAGGCCTTTGGTCAGAGTGGCCCCAAATTTATTCATCTTTGGGGTTTCTGTGTCAGCTTTTATTTGACAAGAGGGCACTCTGCTGAGTAAAGAATCTAGATAAATGAAGTTTGGCCCGTCAGGTGTTCCTTCTTTCCGATTTTCATTTTTACCGCTCTGGCTAGAAAGCTCTCTGCAATGCAGCATACAGTTTCTCCTTCAGCAGAGAACTAACAGTCCAATCCTGCCTGGTGCAGGGTCTCCGGCCATCCCCAGGCTGCACAGGAAGAGCTATACCTGGTCTACCAGACAGACGGCCACGGCCACTGACCCCAGCCACTACACGGCCCTGATGACTTGCTTCTTGAACTCCTTCTGCTGTTGAGAGATTTTCCTTCTTTCCCCTCAAGATCATGGTCATTTCCTCCTGTTTTCAGGCTCACTTGTCACTGATGGCCTTCTCCTGGCCTCCCACTTTGCTTCAGACTTGAAGTCTAGGTGGACAAACTCATTAGGATTGTATCTAAAATAAGAGTCAAGAGGTTCTGAGTCAGGGCAAGAAGCACTTTCCTTAAAGCAAGGAATCTCTTTTCACTTTTCAAGAGGTTTCACCCACCCCTTCCCTTTCCTTCTGGGATCTGAGAGATGTCCTGAGACTGTGTGTTTGCACACGTGCCTGTGTGCGTGTGCATGTGTGGTGTTCCAGCCTCTTGGCCTCCAGGATCTCAGGATCTTAAAGTGCTTTACAGACAGACAGATGCCCTCCAGTAAGCTCCTTTGAGGTGGTAGAGGTCGGTCTGTCCATCCATGATGGGTAAACTGAGTCATGAAGGCTCCCAGAGGCAGCATGGAGCCCAGCAAGCTGTACCAGGACCTGGGCTCTCAGGGGGTGAGCTCCTCAGCTGGTTCTTTACCCATTCCCAGCCTCTGCGGTCCCCGAGCCGGGCACAGTGGGGACCACAGAATGAGCTCGGACACTAACTCCAGGCCGATCAGCCCAGGCCTGGTGTCTTCCCATCACAGACAGACCCTGCAGCACACGCACCCCACAAGGGGCACAAACAGGGAGAATCTGGGCCCAACTATGGGACTCTGGGAGCTACAATAACGTGCTGACAGAATGCTTTCTCATGCACAGGCTCAGCTGTGTGGGAGCTGGCAGGATGGACTGTTAAATACCAGCAGTATTAGAGGAGGAAACTGAGGCCCAGAGAGGTCACACGTGGGTGAGGGTGGGGTCACTGTAGATCTTTAAAGGTGAGGGCTGAACACACTTCAGTGCACTCACAGGGCGTAGATGGCAGGGACAGCAACCAGTGCTACCTTCTGTAGGACACCTACTCTGCTCCAGGCTTTGTGCCCTAACCCTAACTCTAATCCTTCACACGCAATCATCTCATTAGTCCTCATGCTGGCCCTCGGTCGACAGAACAGGAAACTGAGGGAGAAGTAGCTTGCCCAGGGTCACCAGCTGGAGAGGGACCAAGCCCTTGTCTGGTTTCTCACATACTGCTCTTCCCCAGGAAAGAAGGCTTCACACTCTGGTCTCAAACATGTTTGTGAAAACAGTTGGCTCTGCCTGGCTGGTGATGGAGAAGCTGTTCCCCACCTCCCCAGTCCTGGGCGGGATGGAAAAAGACACAGGGGGCCAATTTCCACCCAAGATAATCAGACCCCAAATCACCTTCTAATCTAATCACTCCCATCTCAGCACTGGGAGGCCAGGGAGGAGGGAGGAAGGAGGAGGAAGCCAGGGAGGTGGCCTCTGCCCGCAACATGGGGATGCGGGGACATGGGGTGAAGGCATAGCATGCCCCCCCCCCATGCAGCCTCGATGAGCCCTGGGGAGTCCTCCAGGCCCTAGCCTCAGATGGGCCAGAGAAGCTGGGGGCATCAAACTCCCCCTCTGGTCCTCCCTCCCTCTGTGCCCCGGCAGCACGCGCAGCCTTCGCTCTGACCATTGCCCCCCCAGCTCAGACCCCCCTCCCACAGCTCCCCAAAGTCCAGACACCTTGGTCAGCACCCCCTGGATCACACCTCAACCTTCTTCCGGCCCTTGACCACTGATTCCCACACTGCGCCCTCTGCCCTGGGCGCAGCATAGCTCACTGGGCCCTTCTGTCCAGCCCTGGTCCCCAGCCCCATTCCCGCCTCTGCTCACATAGTTATCACTGCCTGAATGCCCTTCCCACACCTCTTCTCCAAAACCTCCTCCTCAAGGCTCAGGACAAATGCCTCTCCTCTTAGGTGACTTCCCTGACCCCAAAAAAGGACATCACCTCTCTCCTCTGGACTGCCCCCCAGGGTTTCCCCTGGGGGTGCCTCCCAGCCCGGTGTCCCCACTAGCCTGTGAGCCCCTGGAGGGCAGGTTTGAGGGCGAGTCCTCTCCTCCTGCCACAGTGGAGGCTCGTAGCTGGAATCCAGCACTGTCCTCCCTGCTACCTCCTTTTTTGTATCTCCCATGGTGGACATGTATTACATTTATAATGGAGAATCCACACACCCTCAATAAGCCATCTTTATGGTTTCACAAAGGGTCAAATTCATCCAGCCCAGCTCTCCTCCCTGGGCTGCGCCTCTCCCGCACCGGGACCTCACAGCCTGGTTGCCCCTCCTGCAGGAGGAAGAACAGAGCGGACCAGGTCACCCCCAGGCTGCCACTCCCCAGCTCCAGGATCCCCTGCAGGGGACAATGTTTAACCCCAAGGGCTGCAGCGCCAGCAGTGGAACCAGAGGCATGTAAGCCATGGGTCTTTGGGTGCGGACAGAAGTTGAGAACCTTTTGGGGAGGGGGGCCCTGGCTGGGCCTTGCACCAGGCTCCCAAGTCCATGGTCCCTTGGGTACCATCCTTCACCTCCTTATGCTCCCATGGAGCCCCTCAGAACACACAGCATGGGGGGTGGTTGATAGAGAAGACCCTAGGCTGAGGGGGAGGGGACTGGGAACAAGTCTGGTGTCTGCTGCTGATGTGCTGTGTGACCTGAGGCCAGCCGTCTCCTCTGTGGACCTCAGTTTTGTCCTCTGTAAAATGGGGAGGTCTGGCTTAGGTCATCACCTCTCAATGGTGAAGTCTGGGCACCTTAGGTCCCAAGGAGATGAGGGCCACTCCTGGGTGGGGTAGGGCAGCCTCCATGAAAAGGCAGCATCTCGGGGAGTTCTGATGGGCCAGCAGAGGCCTGAGCAGACAAACTGACCATGTGTCACTCCCTTCCAGGGCCACGCTTGTTCATGGGATGGACAGGTGTGGTGGAGTCCAGCTCTGTGCCGGGCTCTGGGGCCCAAGGGGCCTCTGGTGGTCCCTGCCCTTCAGGGGCTCACAGTCTAGTTAGGGTTGAGGGGAACAGACAGGCACACACATCAGCAACAACACAGGACAACAGAGACCCAAGGGTCCCGTGGCTGGCGGGGGACACAGCCCAGGCAAAGGGGGGAGATGGGACAGTGTGACAGCTGCGGATCAGCTGGGCTGAAGCTGAGGGTGGCCTGAGTGCAGAGCTGCAGGGTTGGGTGTCTCCTCGGGGTTCAGTAGGGAGCCGCCGGAAGTATTCTGGGGGGAGGGAAGAAGAGAGCTAATACTTATGGACGTTCCCCATGTACCCCATACTATCTGAGCCCCTTTTCCCACTCGGTGGCCACAGTCCCCGGGTGAGGTAATTATCATCACCCGCATTTCACAGGGCATTGCTGGGGCGGCCGGGTGGCTCCCGGCTCCTATTCTCTCTCCCGTGCTGGGAAGGCTTGTGCACAAAGTCAGAGGCAGAGCTGTTTGGGGACACAGCCCCGAGGAGCGAGAGGGAGGCAGGTGAGAGGTGAGCGGTGAGGCAGCTCTGTCAGCATCTAGCTCCCGTCCATCCGTCTGTCCATCCATCCGTGAGCCAGAAAGGAGCTCGGGCCCAGGGAACACTGCGGGCTCCCACCAACGGGACGGCCTGTCCTGCCCCACCTGAACCTTCATCTCCTCTCCCTGCAGATGACTTCTGCGGCCTCTAACCTGGCAGCTGAGTGTCGGCCAGAACTTTCCCAACTGCAGACTCAAAGCCCATCTCTGCCTCAGACTTGCTGCAGGCCTGGTCCAGATGGCATCTCGGGGCCAAAGTCTCATGCGATGGCAAGTGGGGTGCACTGAGTCCCAGGTGGCAGAGCTAGAGGAGCCTAACTTTACAAAATGAACCTTCTTAGCCCAGAGAGGGCAAATGGCTCAGTGAGGTTGCACAGCACATGAGGCACAGGTAGGGGCTTAAACCCAGAGCTCCTCACTCTCCTGGTTTTGACTTCCTAAGCCTCTCTTTGGACAGGGAGAGCGGGGAGGTCAGACCTTCTAAAAGGTCTTTTCCCGGGGGTAGAGAAGGGAAGAAGGGACGGAGGCCTTCTCTGGGGATTATTACCTGCCTCCGGCACAAGCACCAAGCAAAGCCAATGCGATTGCCACGCCAGACGCGGTTCTGTCTTCATTATTGTTATCAACGCGGTTAATAACAGTAATAACGCATGCTCACAGAGCATTAGACAGTCGGCAAAGCATTTCATGGCCCACAAGCCTGTCCCCCTCACAACAGCCCTGTGAGGTAGGTTTTAGTGCAGGCACAACCCCAAGCCCCTCCGCCCACCTGTGGCCTCTCTGGCTCAGAGAGGTTAAGCGATGGCCCAGGGTCACACAACCGTGAGCGGTGGAGCCGGGACTTGAACCCGTGCTCTATCCACTACACCCCGCTGCCTCTCATGGAGAAGAGGCAGGGTAGTGTAATGGAGAGAGCGCGGGCCGAGCGGCACACTGGGCCTTCCTGCGGTCACGGTGCTGTCCTAGGCTCCCTGGTGGCAGCGGCAGTGGTGGTAGGTCCGGCTCCCCGTGCCTGGCCTTCCGCTCGGCAGGCCCGAGAGAGTTTGTCGATGTCCTGGTTAACCTCATGCTGTTCATGCTCTGGTTCCAGGGGTGATGGAGGAGGCTGGGGTCCTGCAGGGGACCGAGCCAATGGGCCTGCTGGAGCCAGGGCCTGCTGCTTTTGAGGACAGTCCCCACCCTGGCCCGCTGGCCCCTGTCCCTTCCATGGCCACATCGATGGTGCCTGGTTGTTGGTTTCCCCGTGGAATTCACTATCAGGTGCTTCAAACAGGCCACGCCGCTGGGTAATGAAGTCAAGGGGTCCTCGGAGGTGCGCTCGCATGTGGGCGCTAGGAGGCTGCCGGGCTGGAGTCTCCCTCTGGCCCTGGCCTCGGTGGGCCTTTACACGCCTGCTTGGGGCCTCAGTTTCCCCAGCTGCAAATCGAGACCAGACCATGGTTCTCTAGGGATCTGTGAGTCCACTCACAGGCTGTAAGGTGACAAGTCCGGACATTTACTTCTCATAAGAGGGATTATTGCTTTCATGGGACTCTCATGGGGGTTCATGACCCAGGCAGGTTAAAAACCACTGGCCTTCCAGGAAAGGCAAAAGAAGGCTGAGGACCTGCTCTGTGCTAAAGGAGGCTGAAGAGGCAGGACATCTAAATGCCACACGGCATCCTGGCTGGCTCCCAGCCTGGGGGACGCTGTGGGGACAGCTGGCACGTGTGAATATGGGTGGTATGTCGGGTATCAGTACTGCATCAACGCTTCCTGAATTGATCACTGTGCTGTGGTTATGCACGAGGACACCTTTTCTTCGGAGACACACCTGAAGTAGGAAGAGGCCCTGACGAAGGAGAGAGGGAGGCTCCTGAGAGCAAGGGAGGCACAATGGCAACAGCAGTTGAACCAGAGGGGAGGCCATTCAGGCGTTCATTGTACTAGTCCTGCAACTTTTCTGAAAGTTTGAAATTATATTAAAATACAAAACTAAGAAAAAAAATAGGCCGAGGTCAGAGTTTGTACTCCAGGGCCCACCCATAGGTTGTCTGACCCACACAGGCTTTTGAAAAATTGGAATTTCTTCCCAACGTCTTCAACATCGGGAGATTGACCTGAAAAATCTGAGTCTCTTGCTCCCCTTGCGGAGAGTGGACTTTGCAGCCACACGGGGGGCACGTCCACAGGCAGCAGGGGAAGCAAGTGAGTGCTTGGTTTGGTGTCCACACTCCCCCTACCTCACCCCGCGGATGTAGGGAGCTGCGATTTCTGCACGTTTCTACTCTGCCTGGGCTGAAGCCACTGCAGACATGGGCCCGTGTCTGCCTGTGTGTCCTGGGGGGCAAGCTCCAGGCCTTTAGGATTTCCTTTGTGCCCACAGCTTTGGAGACATCTGAATCTTTCTGAAGGCTCGTCTGCCCCCATTTGTCAGATGGGGAGACTGAGGTCCTGATGGGCAGAGGTCATAGTGGGAGCCAATGCAGGGCTGGAACCTGGAGGTTCTGCCTCCAAAGGCTGTGTTCATTCCACAGCACACAGCATCTCACACGTGCACCGTTCACAGAGGACAGTCACATCTGTCCAGGCATGTGCTCCCCACAACAGCCCTGTGGAGCAGGCAGGGGGGAAGGGCTCCTCACTGGCTCACTGCACAGACACAGACATGGAGGCTTAGAGAGGAAGGGACATTTCCAGGGTCAAAGGTCGGGCATGGCAGGCCACCTGATCCAGAACTGAGCATTCTTTGCCTTCCTCTAGGCTGAGCCAGTGTGCCAGATGCCATGTGGGGGCGTCCGAACTACCATGAGGACCCTGCAGGGGCCCCCAGCATGGTCCCTCTGTGTTTTCTGAGGGTCATCTGACCAGAAGGCCCAGCAAAGCCACCGGCACAGGGGAAGGGTCTGAGATGTCTGGTCATGTGAGAGTCCAAATGGCAGTTATGCAGGGTTCAGAGCACTGGGGAAGACAGCAATCCAGGGGAACCCCCTGGAGGAGGCAGGCTTGGGCAGGCTGAAGGTGGAGAGGAGCTGGATGGGGGAGAGACAGGGCCAGCCCAGAGAGGGGGAAAGGGGACACATTCAAGAAGAAGGAAGGGAGGGGAAATGGACATATAAGCTGGGGTTCCTCTCCCACTTTACAAGTGAGAAAATGGAGGCTCAGAAAGGGTATAAGAAGATTGTCCAAGGTCTCCCAGCCAGTGAAGGGCAGAGTCGGGATGTGAACCCAGGCTCTTTCACTCCCAAGTCCAGGCTCCGTCCGAGGAACAGGGAAGGGAACCAGCCTACCGTGAGCATCCCTCCGGCAGCACTGTGCTAGGTAGGGGGCTCACCTACATCACACACCAGGACGTCACTGTTCTCCTCACAGGTAAACTGAGGCTCAGAGAAGTGAAGCGACATGCCCAAGGCCACAAAGCAAGTTCATTTCAGAGCCCAGATCTGGCTCAGCCTGCCCAACTCTGCTCTTTCTACAGTGCAGCGCAGCCTCCCTCCTCACTCTGGCAGACAGTGCCTGAGCCCTAAGGTGTGCAGGGCCTGGGGTGGAGCTGGGCTGACCTCCCGACAGCCTCAGGCTCGGGCTCCCACCCTCTTGGACCGGCCAAGGACGGAAGGGGCCCATAGAAGTGAGACCTGTTGGATTTGTTTGGGTGATGGGACTGTGGATGGGTTTGCCCTTTATTTTACTTGAGATGCTTTGCGCAGCACAAAACTCAATCAGCATGATGAGGCTGTGCCCAAATGGGCCGAGCGCAGTGTGACGTCACAGGCTAATGCATGGGTCCCAGGTGGCACAGGGCAGGCGTGGTCAGGGAAGACTTCATGGAGGAGGTGGGACTGAGCAGACGGGCAGGAGTTAAATGTGCAGTGGGGAAGGGAGAGAGCCGTGTGGGAGGGGGGAACGGCCTCAGCAGAGGCAGGGCAGAAGGAAGGAAACAAGGTGGGTCTATAGCAGAGGTGCAGGTGAGAACAGGTGTACTGAATCTGTGACTCTCACCGCAGGGAGCAGCACTGAATGCAGCGCCCATTCAGGGTTTCGGCCTCCTCTACAACATACCCACCCATAGCCTGTCCAGGCCCTGCTCACACACAATCAGTGACGGGGAACTCACTACCATACAGGCAGCCTCTTTTGTTCCTAGAATGGTTCTCACTGTTACAGAATCCTTCTCTTTCCAATTAGATTGCTTTCCATCGGGCTGACCATGCCCCTTTCTCACTGTCTTTTCCCCAGGAGCCTGGGCTAAGCCACTGCCCTCCCTCTCCGCCAGGCAGCTGGGTTTCTGAATGTCAGTACTGCAGCTCACGGTCAAGTTTCATTTTCTTGAGTCTAGTTCACGCTGCACTCTGGCCATCTTTGCGGGTACTGACCCTTGCTTTCTCTTTGTCAGCCTTCCTGGACTTGTGGTCTCTGTGAACTTGATGGGCATACATTCCATACCGCAACAGGACAGAGCTCCAGGGAAGGCCGCTAGAAACCTTTCACCAGATTGCCAGCAGTTCAAGAGTCAGCACAAACTGACCGAAATCCCCTGGTCTCAGCACAGTCTTCTCCATCTTGCCCACAAAGACACCACGGGAGACCTTGGCTCCCGTTTCCTGACATCCAGAGGCCCAGGGTCTACTCCATTTGCCTGGGCTTCCAGCCAGATGGAAGGTCGAAACTAGAGTGGTTGATTCCACTCCAGCTGGCCAGCCGACTTCCCATCCAACTCTGCCCTGTTGCTCTTTTCCAACGTCTTTGCACCTGTGCCCACCTCTGTGGCTGGTTGCTCATGCTTCAGGTCAGTGACCCTGAACATTTTCTCTCCCCAGTCTCCTGTCAGGGAACCATCCCTCCTCTCCTTCCTCCAAACTGTCTGGAACCTTCATCACTCATCCACTCAGGCCTAGCTCCTCCCCTCGACCTCCACTGATCCCCGTGACCCACCTGGCCACTTCTCCCAAGGATGCTCGCCTGTCTGACAACCACTTAAGCCCAGAGGTCAGAACCAGGGCCACAGGGCAATGACCATTTACTGAGCTCTCATGTGGCTCTAAGTTCCAAGAGGGCATTTGAGGCTTTCCATGATCACTTGGTCAGACCCCGCCCCGGGCCTTTGCACTCGCTATCCTTCTGCCTAGAATGCTCTTTCTTCTCATTGTTCTGGTTTTAGCTCAAATGCAACCTCTTCAGACAGGCTTTTCCCTGATCAACTAAGATTCCCGTCCCCTTCCTCAGGGTCTCTATCTCACTATAATGGTGTAATGTCTTCACCTGACTTATCACCATCTGAAATTATGTTAAATATCTGCTTGTTTGTTCCTTCCTTGTTTGTCTCTTTTACTAGATTCTAAGCTCCAGGAGGGCAGGGACCTTGTTTGTCTCATTAACCACGGGCACACAGTAGGTGCTTAATAAATGTTGGTTGGATAGTTCTTGATAATAAATGCCCCAGACCCAATTCTCACTCCTTTTTACCGTCGTACCCTGCAGACATGCTGCCCTCCTCCTCTGTATTTCTAGGAAATCCCGCTGCGCCTCTGCTAGGAGGGCCCTTTCTCCACAACTCTGCTTGGTGGACTCCTACTCACCCCTTAAAACCCAGCTCAATTCCACCTCTCTGGATAGTTCTGTTCTGTCGGTTTTCTCACACCTTCCTCACTCCTCTACTGTGGAATCAGCTGTTTGCTGGTCTGCTTCCCCCAGCTTACTCAAGCTGGGGGCTTCCAAGGCCAGGGGATGAGTCTGTATCATCATGGAAGGGAGGGCCCAGGGCCTGGCCCAGAGCAACTGCTCAGAGGATGTTTGCTGAGCGCTGCTGGACAATAAAGCCTTTTTGGTGTCCCTGCTTGGAGGGCGGGTATTTCACCTGTCTGGTGCCTCACCTCTGCAGGGTCTCCCCTCCTCTCGTGCCCCCTGAAGCAGCCAGACTGAGATCTTAAAAATGTAAACATGATCAGCTTACTGCTGATTCCAGAGAATCCTCATCGTACGCAGAAAATTTATAAACTCCTGACCATGGTGCACAAGGTCTCCCTCTTGCTCCCGGTCCTGCCTCAGGGCCTTTGCACTTGCTACTCCTGCTCCCTGCTATACTCTTTCCCTGGAAAGTTGCAAGACCAGCTCCTTTCCATCATTCACACCTCAGCTCACACGTGGCCGCCCCGACCTCCCCCACCACCTGCACTCCATCGCCCTGCTTTTTTTTCATCATATATGTATTACCCTCTGGAATTTTAACACTGTCTGTCTCTCCACACTATACTACAAGCTTCTCAAGGCTGGGGCCTCATCTGCCTTGTACACTGCTGTGTCCCCAGCCTCCAGCCCAATGCCTGGCACACAGCACGCATCTAAAGTAGGCATCATCAGACTGATTCTTTCTCATCTCTAACGAGAACAGACTTCCATGTTCGACTTTTCAGAAAATCAACTTACTAGAAGGTAAGTTTCATGGGGGCAGGAATTCGTTGTCAGTTTTATTCACTGTGCTCGCCCCAGGGCCTGCAGTGCTGCTCAGTGCACAGTAGGCTCAATGTACGACTGCAGGGGAAAAGGGAGGGAGTTCTCGTTTGGGGCCGAGTTGGCCAGAGATCTGGAGACAAGGACCAAAGTCTCTGAGACCCTCCAGCCTCCTAAAGGGGACATGGATGCCCCCTGGGCATGGGGGCAGGAATCGGCAATGGGAGTGAGCCCACCGTGGGCCACAGCTCACCTGACAGCAGCATGGGGTCCTTGTCCACAGACTTGCGCACCTGGTCAGACTCCCCTGTCAGGGAGCTTTCATCGATCTTGAGGTCATTGCCCTGGATGAAGAGGCCATCTGCAGGGAGGAGGTCGCCTGGTAGGAAGAAGGGTGAGGGGGTCAGTCAGCAGGGTCTCAGGTGGCTGGAGAGGCTGGAGTATTCTCTTCAAGGTATGGTTGCAAGGAAGGTTCGCCCTTGGGAACTGGCTGCCTAGAGTTCCCAGGATACAGGAGCCAAGATGGCGCCCATCAAAGGACCACAGACAGCTGAAGCCTGGGGCCAGTGAAGGGCATGAGGCCTGGGGGGCTGAGGTTAGGTCCCGCAATAATCCTCGCTTGGGTGGGCGTATCCTTCAGTTTATAAAGTGCTTCTCTTGGCATGGCATGGACTTGGGGCCCAGTTTTCTCAATGATTCAATCTTCTCTGGTCTCAACTATGTTTTGGGGAAATTCTTTTGGAAAGGATTAATCTCTCTTGACTAGGCTGAAGAGCCCCCCCAAGACAGGCATGTTATCAGAGGAAACCAAGGCCCCTAGGGCTGAGTGAGGAGAGGCCTGCCAATCTTTCCCCCATCTTTGGCCTCTACTTACCTAGGACATATCTCATCTAAATCCCCTTTGGCACCAGCCTGCTCACGTTCTCCATGGCAGTATCACAGGCCTAGAATGTTCACTCATCCATGTCCACTCCCTGTAACACCGTCTCTAGCCCAACAACCATCCATTAATAGCCGAATCAGAGGTGGGAAACGGATTTCACCTCATCAACCCATTCTGAGTGTTAGTGGTCCTTGGAGTGTTATACTGAGAAGGCATCTGAGGATGTATCTAGGCTTTGAGCTGAGATTGATTAGGAATGTCTGCTAAGGGTAGAAGTCTGGAGAGTTGTGGTACGTGTGCCATGTATTTGCCATTTCTGATTTAAATGGATTCTGGAATCTTACCTCCAGAAAGGAGCCTTCCACCTCTCCAAGGAGCTCAGAAGACAACCTGGCTTGGGCTCAGCCTTCAGGAATCCACCCCCTGCCCTGGACCAGCCTCTCTGGGTCCCACCTGTGCCCAGATGCCAGCTCCAGCATGTGGCTCTGTGGTTGGGTCACTTACCATATTTGACCTGGGCGATATCCCCAACCACGATCTCAGCCACAGGGATCTGGACCACCTGGCCAGCCCGGACCACGGTGAACTTCTGCTCCTGTTCAATGCGGCTCTGCAGGCCCCGGAACTGTTTCTCTTTGCTCCAGTCATTGAAGGCCGTGACCAGGACCACGCAGATGACCGAGAGGAGGATGGCGGCCCCCTCGATCCAGCCCGCCTCCGCCTCCCCTTCATCTTCTGCCCCCGCCTGGGCCGTTGCACATCCTGCAGACAGCAGAAGGAAGCAGGTGGGGTGGGTCAGCCAGGCAGAAGGGGCCTCACAGCAATCAATAGTGCAAGTGCTTTAGGGTCTAAAATGCAGTTTGGCTGATGTCCTTTCCTTCCCTTCTTCCAGCAACTGTACGGCAGGTTTCTAGGCTGCGGCGGGAGCCATAGTGCTGGACCTGCCCTCCAACAAGCTGGTCTGAATCCTGCTGCTGGCACTCTATGGTCCTGGGTAAGCCTTCCCTAAGCTTTGGTTGGTGTCCTTATCTGCAAAATGGGAGTCACTGAGACCACATTCCAGACTCAAGGGGAGGAAGGCAAAAGCTCCAGCCTGTGCTTAGCACCAGGAGGTTCTTACTCAGCCCTTGTTGGATTTGAGCCCCGACTGCACAGTGAGGACACCGACACTCCGAGCCACTTGTCTGATCCACGGTGACCCTCCACCCCACACCCTTGCACCATTGAACCTCCAGGTCTGGGCCCCACATTGCTTAAGGCCTGCCAGACCCACCATGTGACAAAGAAAAAGAGGACACCAGACACATCTGATGCCAAGGCCTCGGACTGGAAGGCAGGTCCTGCCCACGCAGTGCTGAGCCCTAGCGCCTTTCCAAGCCCCTCCGCACATCCCGTCTCCTGCATCCCCAGAAGGATCCGGAAAGTCAGAGGTATTACCCCCATGGACAGATGTGGAAACTGAGGCCCAGAGAGATGAGTGCCACACCAGGACTGGCCTAGGCCCTTCCTTCCAATGGGCAGGGGTCGGGGCGTGGAGAAGTGTCTCTCCATGGACAGCATCTGACGATCCACTCCTAGAAAACTCAGAGCGGGCCCCTTCCACCGAGGCTGGGCCCCACTGGGCCATTCGCAAGGCCTGCTGTGTGCCAGGCATCCACTTTAATCCTCAAGCTGGCTGAGAGGAGGGAAGCAGTTCAGAGAGGGACAGCAACTCAGCCAGGATCACACAGCAGATCTGCAGTCTGAATCCAGGCCTGGAATCTGACACTGGACCTGGCCTGCCCACTACCCCTGAGCCCAGCGGCCCTCTCTGCCACACGCTGGCCTCACTGGGAAAGTAGAAAATGTTGCCAAAGACCCATGGTCGACTGTCTGGAAGTCTAATTCAGTCCCAAGGAATAGAGAACAGCAGTTTCAAGAGTCCCCAGCATGACTCTCTGGGAAACGAGGGGTCGAAAGCAACATGACCAGAAGGCCAGGTGGTACCAGGGAATGTTTTCTGGCTCTCAGCTCCTGGAAGGGTCAAGGCTCAGCTGGTGGGCCCGTGCTTGAGATGATACAGTCACTGCAGGCCGGCGGTGTGGGTCACTAGAAAATTCCACATCTCTGGCTGAACCAGCCACTCCTCATCGGCTAATAAACAACTATACCACTGTGCGGGGTTCTCAAAGCCACTTTTCTTTTCTTTGGGAATTTCAGACTTTTCCAATAATTTTAGACTGTTGAACTGAACCAGCCTTTGGTGGTGATGATAATCGTTATCATGGCGATGGTAACTGACCTCGGGCTATAGCTCTGAGCTCAAATCCCAGCTGTGTGCCCGGAGCTAGCTGCTTAACCGCTGTGCCCTGGTTTTCTCATCTGCAAAACTGGGGTAATGACAGGTGCGCCCTCCTAGGTGGCGGTGAAGTCTGGGGACAGGCTGTAGGTAAAGCACCTGACGCAGCAAGCACACAGTAAACGCTCAGTGTAAGGGTGGCTTCTTGTCCAGCACGTGACATCATCACACAGGCAGCCTGAAGGGGGCCTCGAGCCCCCACGTGGCAGAGGGGATCCAGTCGGACTTCAGAACCACGTGAAGATGGGAGGAGGGGAACTAAGGTGCCCCTCTACTAGTGAACAACACCAGTGAAATCCCCCAAACTGGGAAACACAGGTGAACCTTGCTAAAGAGAAACCCAGTAAACGGAGATGCGTTCTCTTGGACTCGGGGGAGTGATTCAAGTTACAGAGCCCAGTACTTCTCCTTCTGGGACCTTTGTTATCCCCTGCCCCTGCCACGTGCTCTGTAAGTGGGAGGGCTGTTTTGTCCCTGTCCTGTGCTTCATCAGTGGCCCCCCGCTTTAGTTACTGAAACATTTAGGACACTCAGAGACAGTCCAGGACAATGAAAAGCCTTTGGGCCCTGGAACTGGAAAGACATGGCTTCAAATCCAGGCTCTGCTGTGTGATCTTGGGTAAGTGACTTGGCCTCTCTGAGTCTCGGTTTGGACAGCTATAAAGTGGGATGACCCCAGGGACTTTGTGAGCCCAGGGCTTAGTAAGGGCCTGGCATGTGGTGAGTACACGGCAGACATTGGTCCTCTCCTTTTCATGAGCTTCTGTCTTTGGACTGACTTCTGAGAACCAAGGGCATGGTAGCTGAGTGGGTCCACACCCTGTTACCTTGTCTCCAAGCCCCGTCTGCTGCCCTTGCTGATTCAATACCAAGGAGGCCTCTGGGCCTTTGAGGGCACTCACTTGGCCAGCAAAAATTCCATTAGCTTTTTGAGAACGATCTGATGACTACATGGTGCCCTGGGATGGCAAGAAAGTAGGGATGCAGATTGCTTAAGCTATTGGGAGCCGCCAAACCCTGAAAACAACTCCTGCTGCTCTGGTGCCATTAAGGGAAAGAGATGAGAAAGGGGAAGAAAGAGGGGCATGGGTAGGCCCTGCTGAGGTCTCCTCTGGGGCTCCCTTGGACTGGGGCAGGGACAGGATCTGGAGATCGTGACCACAGGGTCTGGGAAACCTGCAGCTGCCCTCCCTGGACGCGGGGTTTTCTAGGGTGTGGCCACATACTATCTGTGTGACCTTGGGGAATCCACTTGGCCTCTCTGGGCTTCCCTCTAGTTGTTCATCAGTAAAATGGGGAAACTACTTTCTAGGTGGTTACCAGGGCCTGGCATCGAATAAGGACTCTCAACATGGGTCAAGCCACAAACATTTTCTAAGCACCTACTACGTGCTGGTTGCTCTGCTGGCACTCTGGCACTAGGGGAGCTGTCACAGGCAGGGAGCGGGAAACATGGGGTATGCCTGTCCCAGCCCTGCCACAAAAGTGTTGTGTGACCTCTGACAAGTGTCTGGAGGTCTCTGAGCCAAGAAAGCCAACAGGGAAGGGCAAGGCAGCCTAGAGCCTGTTAGTTCATCACCAGCGTCGTTTTATACATAACTGAGGCAGCCTGAGTCTGACATGGCAGGGGGTGGTCCAGGCAACATGGAAGGTCCAGAGCTCAGAGCTCAGGCCGGGGCCTGGGTGCTGGGGAGGAGGTAGCACAGTCGCGAAGTGCAGGAACTTCATTCTGTGGGACTAGAGTGTGTGTATCTGCGCTCATCAACTGAGTGTGGCCTGAGCTACTGTCTCAGCTGCAGGAAGGGAGGGCAGTAGAAAGAACCAGAAGCCTTGGGTTTAAAATCCAGCCCTACTGTCTAAAAGCTGTGTGACCTTAGGCACATCCTTCCCCTCTCTGGGCCTTGGCTCCCACCTCTCTAAGATGGAGGTGATCACAGCCATCTGTGTGCAGGGCTGGGGGAAGGCTCCTCCTGGTACAGCCTGGGAGCCTGATCCATGTTCCCACTGCACCCCCTCTATCATCTGCCTGCTGAGTTCTAATCTTGCACTAAATTGGGTCACATGAGGTCACTTCTCCACTGACTCAACCTGGTCACTTTCTGAGGAAACGTAGCCGAGGGATAGGAGCGTGGGCTCGGGAGCTGGAACGCCTTGGTCTGAGTCACGGTTCTGCCGCTTCCCAAAGTCTGACCTCCTCCCAAGTCATTTACCATCTCAGGGCCTTGGTTTCCTGGGTGATAATAGCACCTGCCCACGGGGTTGTTGTGAGGGTCAAGTGAGGATCAAATGAACTGTGACCCTAAAAGCTTCCAACTAGTGGTGGCTCTAAAACTAGTAGGAATTCCCTTCTTATTACGCTTTGTGTTCACCCTTAGCTTTGTTCAAGGCTCATGCAAGTAGCCGTGTGCCATCTGCTATATTTTCTGGAAAACTTCTGCAGAGAATGCTGCCCATTATGCATCTCTCATAATATCCTACGTGAAAGTTCATCCCAGAATCCATTGTCGGGGGACACGCTGTCTTCCTAAAGGACTAGCTTTCCTCCTTGTTGATGACTTGAGCTAGGCAAATCATCCACATTCACTTTCTGCTTTGGCTGCCAGGAAGTTCAAAGTCAAATTTATATCTCAATCGTGGTAGCAAATTTATCTGCTTTAAACCCTCTTTGGAAAGAGGGCATGCAGAGAAAAGAAATCAGCCAGTAATACGAGGTATAAAACCGAGGTAGTTGGCCAGATAGACTTGGCTATCCAGTTTCTCAGAAAACTCTGGCCTGGGAGGGGGTGGGGTGACAGCTGTTCAAGGAACCTCAGAGACCACTTTCTCATTTGGGGAAAGGAGGCCCATAAGGGTGATTTCTTACATGCTTTTCACTTTTTATTTGCTTGCCTGAAGCAGTGACGCTAGTAGGATTATCTACTTACACAGCACATTGATGAGGAAATGTCTAATTATAATTAATAACAAAGAAAAGTGTTTATACTTTTCTACTAACCAAATCAGGTTATAAAAAGCTAACAACAAAAATATGTGATCCCACATATCTCATGGTATGTGTGTGCATATATATCTGTCTGCCGATCTATCTATGTATATATGCGTAGAGTGATACAGGTTTAAAAGACTTTGTCATCATAAAGGAAATCTGTCATTGGAGCTGGTGAAGCCCTAGCCCTTGGGGCGTGCTCAGTTTCTGGAATGAAGGATGAATGGAGGTTGAGGTTTTCTTTTCCTTTCTTTTTTAAAAATTGAAGTATAATTGACTTACAGTGTCGTGTTAGTTTCAGGTGTAGGGCACAGTGATTCAGTTATACATGCATGTGTGTGTGTATATATATATATATACACACACACACACACACACACACACACACACACACACACACACACACACATACATATATTCTTTTTCAGATTCTTTTCCCTTATAGGTTATTACAAAATATTCAGTAGAGTTCCCTGTGCTATACAGTAGGTCCTTGCTGGTTATCTATTTTATATATAGTAGTGTGTATATGTTAACCCCAAACTCCTCGTTTATTTATGAGGTTTTCCATTAGGACTTCTAAGTCCTGACTTTGAGAAGGTGGGTTTGCCCCAGAACCCTCCCTGGGTGAGCGGCACACTGTTTCCTCCACTCACAAAACAATGTCCCCATTTGGAACCCAGGACAGGGTTCGGGATGCCCTCTCAGGTCTGAGACTCGTCACGTGGGAAAGCATGTTCCGCGTCAGGCCCACAAGGGTGTGCGTGACACTGAACCAAGCTAGGACCGGGACTAAGAGTCCTTCTCCCGCAGGTCACACAGTGTGGGATCCCTGACGGGGATGCAGGGAAGGAAACCCGGGGCGGTCTCACCGCAGCGGCTGCAGGTCCAGCACCTCCAGGTGCCCTCTGTGTGTGCCACGCTGTCCACACGGCCCTTCACCACCTCCCTGTAATAACCCTTCGAGGTGAGGTCTGTCGCCCTGTTTTGCAGATGAGGAAACTGAGACTCAGAGAAGGAAAGTGACTTGCTTAAGGGCACACAGCCGGGAAGTGATGGAGACAGGATTCTAACCCGGGAGAACGGGCTCACTTCAGAAACTGAGTCTTCATCCACTTTATTCTCCTTCCACACTCAGAGAGCGGTGGCTGGCCGGGGAGAGGGAGAATGGCTTTCTTGGAGCAAAATTTCCCTTCCTGATCTTCTAGGACAGAGGTTGGCGAACTTTCTCTATAAAAGGCCTGAAAGTGAATATTTCAGTCTTTGTGGGCCTTGCTGTCTTTGTCACAGTCATTCAACCCTGCCGTCGTGGTGGGAAGTCAGCCACAGACAGCATGGAAAAGAAATGGGGGTGTCCCAACGAAACTGCATTTTTAGACGATGACATATGAGTTTTCATACAATAGTCACGTGCCGCGAAATAGTATTATTTTGATTTTCTTTCAACCGCTTAAAAATGTAAAAACCAATCTTGGCTCACGGGCCATATAAAAACAGGAGGTGAGCCAGAGTCGGCCGTGGGCTGAAGTCTGTGGTCCCTGTTGTAGAATATCAGGTGCACAGAGTTCTGACGTCATCATGGATGTTTTCGTAGTTGCAGGCCTTGAGGAGCCAGCAATTTCGGGGTTCTGAGGAGAAACCCAGCGTTGGAGCTGAAACAGGGTCGCTCAGAAGCTGGAGCACCTAGGAGCAGGGCACCTGAGCACAGGGCTGATGCCCTGTCAGATCAGAGCGTGGATGTAGGCCCCGGGTGAGCGATTCGGGGGCTGTGTCTCCAGCTGTGAGAGTGGGGAGCTCTTAGAGAGCAGCCTGGACAGGAGTTCGGGGTCACCCACCCTTGGGCTCCATCCAACACAACCAGAGTCTCTCAGGGAGTGGTCTGGGCAGTGGTGTTTTTAACAAGCCCCAGTGCAAAACCTGGGGACTATTTCTTCGCTGGGTGACCTCGAGCCAGTTAACTCACTTCTCTGTGCCTTGGTTTCCTCATCTTTCAGATGGGCATAATCATGGACCCTACCCCATGGGGTTGTTAGGACAGCCTCTCAGCCCAGAGCTTGGCACCCTGTAAGTGCTCAATAAACACTCACTCTAACGTGACCGTTGTTGGTCCAACGCCTGCATTTCACACATGGGAGAATGGGGGCCGGGCACTCTCCGCCTGGGGCCGGGCTCAGCCACCCACTAGCTGTGGGTGAGGCCCTGCCCCTTGGGCCTCGGTTTCCTCACCCGGAGGGAGCCACGGCCGCGAGCTCCTAGTGCCCTCCTGCGTGGCCAGGCACGCGTGTTGCCGGGTGGGCAGCAGGGGTCCCAGGCCCTGTCTTACCTTCGTTGTTGTCACCGGGCGGGTGGTAGAAGGATAGCCCCAGGGAGATGATGGCCGCGATCTCCAGGATGATCAGCGTCACGTCTTGCAGTGCCTCCCACACGAGCTGCAGGAAGGTTTTTGGCTTCTTTGGAGGTATAAAGTTTTGCCCAAAAATCTGCTTTCTCTTTTCCAGGTCTGGAGCGGTACCCGGCAAACCTGCGGACAGAGTGCAGAGAGGTTGGCCTGGGGGCCCAGGAGACACACACACGTTCCGGGAATCATCCACACAGTGGAGGGAGGAGAGAAGGGGAGAGAGGCAAAAACGAGGCAGGGGGCTGGCAGGCACCCACCAGGAGCCCGGTGCCCAGTGTTCGCTTTGGCCCAGAGGGTCTCCTGAACAGAGACACTAGCGTGCTGGGGTGGGAGGACTGGAACATTCTGCTGTTACAGTTGTGGGGCCTCGTGGTCTAATATCTACTTTCATAGATAAGCTATCACATCGCAGCTTCTAGAGCTCCAATGGTCTGTCGTTCATTCGCTCATTCATCCAGTTATTCATTCAACCCGTGCTTCTCTCGCTGCTGCAGGCCCGGCCGGTGTGAAGGCTGGGGAGTGTCCCGAGAAGGGGAAAGCCCCACACTCCGGGATGCAGGAGCTCAGCGGTCCTGGGAGTCCCGCAGCCTACGGCTCAGGGGTACAGGACGTGGCCATGCCGCCTCCTGTCTGGGTTTCTAGATGCTGATGCCGACCGTGAGACACCCACCTACCGTCGCCAAGAGCCGGGCTGGCGAGACCTCCTGGGAGAGCCGGGGGCGGCTCGTTCCCAAAGAAACCCCACACCTGCCTTGCCTATCAGTGCAGGTAAGCACTGGAGATCCGCTGTCCTGCCTGTGCACGCGAGGGAGGAGCCCGAGCTGAGTTACGCCCATTTCACAGAGGAAGAGACCAAGGCCTTCATGAGACCCAGAGGTGGCCTTGTCACCACTCCTGGGACCTGAGAACCCAGGCCAGCCCTGTTCGAAGCACATGGAAATGTTGCCCCCAGCCTCTTGTGCTGTGGTGGCACCTGGGAGCTCCATACCCAGAGCAGGCAGGCACGATGTAGCATGATTCAGGGACTGCAGGGAGGTCCTTGTCTTCCTTCCTTTGCCCAGTTCTACCCACAGACAATGTCTGAAATTCTTCCCTTTACCTAAAAGCTCCAACTCCTTTAGACTCCCTGGGAGGGGAGGCCATCGTTGGTTCTGGACACCATAGTGTGAACGAGCTTCAGGCTTTTTCCTGGGAGTGGGTTTTGATGAGGGGAAGAAGGGAGAACTTGAGAGGGTGGTGGGTCTCTGAGGAAGGGGCTAGGCACAGTCAACAGTGGCCTGTTACAGCAGTTAGCTATGCCTTTGGTCAGCCAGTTCCTTTCTCTGAGCCTCAGTTTCCCCATCATGAAAATAGGAGAGCTCAATAGAATGTACGGACCCGGAGGAGCCCAGGGATTTCAAGGTCTACAGGCCCTGAAGTGACCTTGCTGGGGTCTGTTCACATTTTGGGGCTCCTCATAAGGTTTGGAGTAAATGAAGGTTTCACTAAGAAGTTTGGTGACAGTGGGACCAGCCCATCTCCTGGGCTCCTCCTGACTGATTCAAGGAGAGATGAGCCTTTGAATCTCCTGAGTGTCTGTGATTCAAATGTTCTGGAGTCTACCAGTAGTGTGACCAGTAGAAAATATGGGTGCCCTCCAGGTCAGGGGGTCTAGCCATGGCTTAGAGGTTCTGTCATCCGGTTGTTCACAGGCCTAACATTGAGATCCTGGGTCCTGGGTCAGAGCACAGGGCAGGAGCTGCAAATGAGAATAGCTGTGGGGTCGGGCAGGTTTTGTGAATGAGTGAAGTAGGTGGGTGGGAGGCAACAGGGAGTGATGGGGACTGGGGCAAAGTGAAGAATCTCAGCCCTTCTAAAGGGGATATTTCTCATCTCTTGTGGGGGACTGTGGGCCCAGTGTGGTAGACTCTCTGGTCTTCTAAGACAAGCTGGACACCTGGAATTTGATGTAAAATTTCCCCATTAAAAACATTCCAGGGCCAAACACAACATATCTGTAAACTGGATTTAGCCCGTAGGTGGCTAGTTTGAGACCAAGCACCAAGAACTCGGGTGGGGCTTGGAGTCAGATGTCATGGGCTCAAATCCCAACTTGGAGTGACTTTGTGCCTCAGTTTCCCCTTCTGTAAAATGTGGGCAACGGCGGGGCCTACCTCACAGGGGCAGGACGAGGCTTTGGCGGGCTGTCCGTGTAAGGTGCCTAGTGCTATGCCAGGCACCAGGTGAGGATATCGGGTTATTATTGTCCAGTCTTAGGAGGTGGAGTAATTAATCACGACCTCCTGGAGGCAGAAGACTGCAGGAAGACTTCCCCCCAATAAGGTGGGGAGGAGGGCGGTCAAGCTGAGGACAGGCACAGGGGAAGGCCATGTGACTGCAGACCAGCCACTTCCCTCTGGACCTCAGTTTCCCCACACGTGACATGAAGGATGGGCTTGGCGGAAGGCCGGGGACTGGTAGCTCTGATACCTTATATCCAAAGACAGTTTTCTCGATAACACGTGGATGTAGCACTGCTAGTTTATGTGCACACGTGTGGACGTGGCACAGAGTGGGACCAGCCGCTTGTGAGCAGCCAGACACTGTGTCCCTCTAGCCGTCGTGACACACATGGACATGAATTTCTCCACTGATTTAAGTCCCCTAGTCTGGCTGAGTTTCCACCCCTATCTCCGCTGTAGGAATTCCTAGACCCATGAGACCTGTCAGCCCGTGGCTCCAGAATGTCTATGTAGGCAGGAAAGTGGGCACTGGCAGGAGGGTGGCGGTGGGCGGAGAGGATCTGGTTGGAAGGTGGGTGGCCAGGACTTCATCTAGAAGCTGTGAAGACGTAAATTATCTGTATCAAAGAAACGGGCGGTGGGGGGGGGAGGCGGTCCAGTGGAGGTGAAGGCCCTGAATAGGGCTGCCCGATGAAATACAGGATGACCAGTTAAATCTGAATTTCAGATAAACAGCAAATAATTTTTTAGTGTAAGTTATGTCCCCTATAATACTGGGGACATACTAATAAAAATTATTTTTTACCTCAATTCAAATTTCACTGGATATCCTGTATTTCACGTTGTTAAATCTAGCAACCCTACCCCTAAAGCACCCCCCCATCCCCTCCCCCACGGTTCTCCCATTGTTGGAGTAGGACAAGTCCTGTGGTCAGCCAGTCTCACTCTCCCATTTGACAGGCAGGAAAACTGAGGCCCAGAAATGGGGAAATGACTTGGCCCAGATACAGTGAGTCAGCTGCAGAGCTGGGGCTGGACTCCTGACTCCTGGCCCAGGCCCTTTTCACCAAGGGAGGGGCTTCTCATCTTGCTCAAATGAGAAGTGAGTGAGCTTTAAAAAACTAAGCCTTATTGCACACACAAAAGTATGGACATTTCATACTCTCTCTGTCGACCTCATTTAAGAGATTTGATTCAGACTGTCCTGAGGTGACCTCTGAGTAGCCTTTATCTCATCTCCTTGGAAAAAGGGAGGCGAGAAAAGCCATTTTTCTCTGCTCCTGCAAAGGGTTCTTGATGGTTGAATGCAGACATCTGAGACGTCATCATGAGAGGAGCTTCCCTATCTTTCCAGGAGGGGGCGCTCTGCAGAGCAGCTGCCTGCAGCCTCAGGGCAGCTTTCAGAAACAGAGGGACCAAATTCCAGTCTCAACCTGCCACTAACTGAGACTTTGGGCAAGTGGCACCCCTTCTCTCAGAACCTCAGTTGCCTCACCTGCAAACTGGGGCAGAGGGACAACCCTCTGCTCTGCCTGCTGGGGAGAAGGTGAAAGGCCGTGCAATATGGGAAATGCCTGGCACACAGTAGGTGCCCAGAATCTGGGCAGAAAATCCCTTTGAACTCATATGCCACCCCCATACGGCATTGCCAGCAGGGGCAGAGTATTCGTCTTTTCACTGTTCTGGGACCTTGAGTGACGCTTTAGAGATGCAAGACCTACACCCGCCCCTCCCCCCTCCCCCGCCACCCCATTCCCTCCACTATGTTGGGGCTGCAGACAGCGGGGCACTAAATGCACACATACGTGCTCTTAGGTGATCATCGCTTTACATGTGGCATGCATTCACTTCTCCTGGCCATTCTATAAGATGGCAATTCTAAACATCCATTTCATGGATGGAAAAATTGAGGCTCAGAGAGGTAAGGTGACTTGCTCCGGGTCACACAGCGAAAGCTGGGATTTGAACCCAGGTCTCTGAGGCTCCACAGCTGTACTATTTCTACATCGTGCCAGGATGCCTATTTTAGGGCCCAGGACCTAAAAGCTAACAACTCCACTGTTCTCCTTGTTCTCAAGACAGCCTTTGGCTATAAACAGAGACTTGGCAATAGACAAGAGCTAGCTCCCAGGGATGCCAAGCACCTGAAGAAAATGGGAAAATTTAGTCACCAGGCTGGGTGTTGCTAAATATTTCTGTTGTCGCTGTGGTGTAGGTTCCTCCATTAGCATAAATAAAAGCCTTATATTTTGAAAGAAAAAAAAACCCATAAGCCCTTCAAAAGCTACAACATTTATAGAAAAATGCATTTCTGTCTTTGGAAAGTGAGTGGGCTAAATCAACTGGGGTGCATCCAGTCCATAAAATACTATGTAACAATTTTTAAAAATGCAATCCATTTATATGTACTAACATAGTACAAACTGAGTGAAAAAATCAAGTTGCAGAGCAATGTGTATAGTTTGATTCCATTTATGTAAAACAGAAAACTCAGGAAAACCATAATTTATATTTTCTGTGGGTACATATATATGTAAATATGTAGCAAAATGTCTGTAAGGATCTGCTCCAAACCCATGACAGTGGAACCTCTGGGGAGGAAAAGGGCACTCTGATTGGTTGCAGTGGTTGGGACTCTAGCTTTGACTGAAATATTTTGATTTTAACCAGGAGAATGTATTCATGTTTTATTTGAATGATTCAAAGTTTAATTTAAAGGGGGAAATCAATATGTACTGTAAGAAAATACATGTTTTTTTCCATGTAACCTTTAGACATCAACTTGGAGGCAAGTATTTCTGGGTTAAAATCTTGGCTTCAACACTTAGTACCTGTGTGTACCTCCGCCCAGAGAAATACTTAACTCAGATCCAACCACTCCCCTTCACTACCTGCATATTAGTCATAGCCATCTCCCTACTGCTACCCTCAATCCATTCTCCACCTAGTGGTCAGAGGGATGGTTGAAAAGCATAAAGTGCACTGTGTGAATGTCAGATCCTTGCTGGAAATGCTCCAGGGGCTTCACTGCACAGAGAAAATCCATTCTCCTTGCCCAGATCTGGAAGGCCCTGTACAGTGTGGTCCCTGCTTTCTTCTGAAGTCTTATCATCCTCTCCCCACCACTATACTCCAGTGCCACCAGCCTCTGTAGTATGGCTTCAACACAGTGCCCTCCTGCCTCAGAGCCTTTGCATGTGCTGTTCCCTCTGCCTGGAATCGTCTTCCCCTCATTTGCATCTAACTCAGCTGAACCTGTCTCTCTCCCTGCCCAGGTTGGACCCCTGTTTGAATGCTCTCATACCTCACTGAAAATCCCTTTCATTTTAATTTTAATAATTAATAATGTAATTGTTTTTTCTTAATGTTGGACTCTCCTGCTGACTATTAAGCACCATGAGGGCAGGGACTGCATCTGTCTTGGTCTGATACACACTAGCTGTTCAATAAACAGGTGCATAGGAAGAAAGGAGGTGAGGAGGGTGCAATACTTAACTCCAAAGCAATGTCTGCTCTGAGGTATTTTCAGGCTGAGGCCGGGGCTGGGGGGCAGGGGAGATACTCAGGGTCTCCTCCTGTGTCCAAGGCGGTGGTCTCCTCTGTCCTTCTTGCTGATGAGAGGGATGGAGAAGCCTCCAACCAGATCTCCACCAGAGGACTTGTTGGGGAAACACACATGTCCAGCCTCAGCCTCACCCTGTGGTATCCCTCACACTTAGGGAGGTACCTGAAGTTACTGGGGGAAACTGTTGGTGAGATCCAGTATCTGACATAAACATCAGGAAAGGAGAGGCCTTCGTTTCTGTGATAGTAGTTTCTCCTACTCTTCAAAAAGGCAGCTTTATAGAGGACCAGGAGGCATCTCTTAGAAATAGAGTCTCTCTCAGGATGAAAGAATTCTGGGGGGGATGGGAGAGACGGGAGCAAGGGAGAAGGATGGTGGTGTGACAGTTTTTACCCATGAAGACCCCAGAAAGCAGAGAGTAACTCCCTTGAAAAAATTTTAGGAAATGGGCCCTCATCCCTGATCTTGTTTGGGCCTCTCGAGTCTGCAGAGGGTGTATTAAGAGGTCCACGTTGCAGATGAGGAAACTGTGGTTCACAGAGGTTTAGGGACCAACCTGAGTTCGCATACCTAAACCTCAAAACAGTGATGATACTCATGTTTTCCCTGTGACGGCATTTTGTTATCCCCATCTTACAGATGGGGACACTGAGGCATGGGGATGTCAAGAAACCTCTCCTCTGGAGGGCAACTCCAAATCTGTCTGAATCTAGAGTCTATGTCTGAACCACTGTATCATGACCCCCAGAACATGAACCTGGGTCTCTTCACCGTATGTAACCATTGCAAGCTCTTCCAGCCGGGCTGATCCTCATGAGGGAGACTGGAAAGGCATCAGGAGTAGCCCCATTTTACAGATGAGGAAACTGAGGCACAGAGAGGGGAGAAAGTGACTCTCCCCAAGGCGAATCCTTGAGAGCTCAGGGATCCGCACTCTGGGCCATCCACAGCTGCACTCTCCCTCCTTTGAAGAGGAGTGTTTCAGAGCCTTGAACCCTGACATGCCCCTTGCACTTGGGTCACCTGGCAGGTTCTGAGCACCTGAAAGGCTATATGGCTGGAGGCTTAAGGAGGTCTGTGGAATCAGGTAGACCTGAGTTTGAATTCTGGCTTTGTCACTTTCTAGCTATATGGCTTTAACCAAGTTATTTACATCAACAGTTATGGACCTTGGTTTCCTCATCTGTGCGAGGGGGATAATTGGTACCTACTTCCTCGGGGGACGCACGTAATGCACGCAGTGTCACACTTGGTGCAGGGAAATACCCTGATGAATGGAAATCATTACTGGTACTATTATTATCTGCTAAGGAGCTGCGACATTTGTTTTTGTGTCCAGGGCCACAGCCCCTTGGTCCTCTGTGACTCCAAGCTGCAGCCGTGGTGGGCAGCTCTGGAGCACAACGGCCGTACCCCCATGTGCCCCCCGAATTTGTCTTCTGCTTCAGGGCTCTTCCTGTAGCTGGGTGTTCACTGGGTGTCCCCAAGCAGGGGGCCCAGAAGTGCCGGCAGTTACCCAGACCACACCCAGCGGGAGCCGGGAATCAGATGCCCCAGGCTTGCACCCTTAGAGGGACAATTCTGAAATGCATCCCACACACTCCCTGCAAAGGTCCAGCGGGGCTGAGCCCCCACTGCCCGCAGCAGTGATCAGCTCACCTCCCATCGGCATTTCTCTCTTCCCTGCTTTCCTCTCCTTGCTCTCTCACTCCTGAGATGATTCCCAAACACACCACCTGCACCCCATCCTCGACTCACACCGCTTTTGGGGCACCCAAACAAAGACAGGCCGGCGGGGAGTGAGCACGTGAGAAAGCCGGGGATCTGGCGTCCCACCTTGATTTTCCTCCCATCTCTGGCCGTGTGACCTCGCTGGGCCTCTGCTTCCTCTCAACGGAGGGGCTGGGATTAGCCCTGTGAGGGCTTGGCTTGCTCAAAAATTCCGAGATCCTCCTGCACACTTGTCTTGTAACCGTATCATCCATTCATAAAACCGTTAACCGAGGGGCCTTCTAAGGCTGCTGGGTCAGCCTGTGTCCCTGCACTCAGCGTGCTGCAGTGTCCCTGCACTCAGGTGCTGCCAACCGGGGGAGGGCGTGAGCCTGCCCTGTGCGGAGGCACACCGGGCACAGGGTGTCCCACCGATGATGTCACTTTGGTGGAAAACCTCTTATGTCCTCTTGCTCTAGCTGCAGTGCGCCTGCGCTCTCTCCGCCTGGCCGTTTGCCTGCCTCGCTGCTCTGCTGGCCCGCCGCCTCCTGGGATGGGTCACTGCCTTCCTCAGGAAGCCACCCTGACTGGTCCCGCTCTGATCTAGTGGCCCCTCTACACTGCTCAGCCCCCACGGAGGTTATTAAGTGGTATTTTTTTTGACAGTTCTATATTTTTATTGTAATTTATCCCTTCTCTGAAACCATGCTATTTGTACCCTTAAGGCTGAACATTTTGTACTCTGTATTTTATTATTTATTTTTTGTTTGCCTTTTTAACATCTCTGTTGGAGTATGATTGCTTTACCATGGTGTGCCAGCCTCCGCTGTCTAACACTGTGAATCAACTATACGTATACATATATCCCCATATCCCCTCCCTCTTGCGTCTCCCTCCCACCCTCCCTATCCCACTCCTCTAGGTGGTCACAAAGCACCGAGCTGATCTCCCGTGCTATGCGGCTGCTTCCTACTAGCTATCCATTTCACACTTGGCAGTATTTATAAGCCCATGCCACTCTCTCACCCCGTCCCAGCCCACCCCTTCCCCTCCCCGTGTCCCCAAGTCCACACTCTATGTCTGCGTCTTTATTCCTGTCCTGCCCCTAGGTTCTTCAGAACCTTTTTTTTTTTTAGATTCCATATCTATGTGTTAGCATATGGTATTTGTTTTTCTCTTTCTGACTTACTTCGCTCTGTATGACAGACTCTGTGTCCATCCACCTCACTACAAATAACTCAATCTCGTTTCTTTTTATGGCTGTATTAAGTGGTATTTTAACTGACTCCTGGGATTGCTTAATTTTGAGCTCCTGAAAGGCAAGACCTGTGTCATTTCATTTTGTGTCCTTGGTTATGGCTGGCACACAGGAAACACTCACTGTGTGCTTGTGGAGGAAAAACAGAGGGAGGGGAGAGAGATGGGGAGGGAGCAAGAAAGGGGGAGAAGAAGGGAGGGGGAATCACTGGCTGTGAAAACACGTGGGCCAATAGCTCTAATGCTCAATCACAACATAGATACGCAACCCTCTGGTTAAATCCCTTGTTCTCACTATCATCACAGGCAACACTTAGTGTTTACTCCGTGCCAGGTTCTGTGCTAACCGCGTTCACATATACAAACTCATTTAATCCTCCAAGTGGCTCCTTGCAGGAGATACTACTATCATCCCATTTTACACACAACTAGGAAGTGACAGAGCTAGACCTGAACCCAGGGAAGCTGGCTTGAGTCCTGTTCTGAACTAGTCTGTGTGCGGCCTCATTCGTTTGTTCGTTCATTCATTTATTCACTCAGTAAACTGTGACTGTGCACCTCCCTGCACCAGCATCCCACCAAGCACCAGTCGCACACTGGTGAGCAGAAATGTCACTTCCCACCCTCCCTGGCTTTGCTACACCCACCTGGGGGCCTAACTGTGTAGTGCTGTCGCCATACATGGCCTCATAATCTTCCGGGGGCAGGTGAGATATGCACTTAATTTGGGTCCTCTGGGCTTAGAACTGTGTGGTCACAGCCTCCAACAACTAACCATGGCTCCGGCTGTACCACTTTCCACAGCTGTGTGACCTGCGACAAGTCACTCACCTTCTCTGGGCCTCTTGGGCTATAAAAAGGGGAGATCCTGCAGACCTCAGAGGGCTGATGGGAGGGTTATGTGAGGCAATGCCTGGCATAGAGTGCTTAGTATAGTGTGTGCATTGAGAATTATTCCCTAAATATACAGGTTAAAGGGCTTCAACTACAGAAGCCAATAGCCTTTGGACACTCCATGGAGGAGGAAACTGAGGCTTGGGGAGGTGAAGTGACTTGTCCGAGCGCATGAAGCCATTAGCAGCGTAACCGGGACTAGAACCCAGGTCTCGAGACGCCAAGACCCCACTCCCCTGTTGTTCTACGATGTAGGCTGTGCTCTGTGACACAGGCTCTTTCGGGACCAGCTGAGCATTTGCGCCAGGAATCTATCACTGATGTTGATGCTTCGCCGCACACTGCTGGGCGTTCTTTTGTGGTTTAAGTGTTTTGTGTGTCTCTCCAGTAACTTGACAAAGGCCACCTCTGCGCTGCCCGTGCAACAGAGAAGGGTCAGCACCGCTTTCATTTCAGGGGCAGGGTACTTCCCGTCCCCTCACTCAAGGGCCTGGCACGGCGGTGGGTGCAGCATTGGGCTTGATAAAGATGCTTCCTTGACCCAGGCTCACGCTGATACCAAGAGCACGGTGACCGCCGGGAAAACACACGCAGGGACTCCAACTGGAGCAGACGTGGTCATCACCACATCCGTCTCCTGATTAGTGGCAAAACCCAGTGATGTCTCTCTCTAGAAACCTGCCACATTCTCTCTGAAGTGTTTTATTTAGAGGTGTGTTGCTCTGGGAGCGTGCGCTTCCTTTAGCAAGCTGTTTCTGTAGTTTTGCTAACTCTGAGCGCTAGAGAAGTTTTGTGTGCCTGCTTTTAGGAACCTGGTTCCTGTGAGGCTTGAGGGCCCACAGGTCCCCGGCCAGCCCTGCGGTGCTGGTCCTGCTGGGAGGTGAGTCCACCCTCCTCTGGGGGGTGGAGAGACGGTTACTCTGCTGACCAGCCATGCCCCTGCTCCTGCCAGGTTGGGGGCAGGGATGCTGGCAGTTCGACTGTGATGCTTTCTTGATAACTGGAAGGTGACAGAACACTCTCTCTTTTTTCTAGCTGTTAAGCTGTCTGTGAAGGAGGAAGGGTCGCCGGGGCCAGTCACCGGTGAAGCCATAGATGGCTCTGAGGCCAGCTCTTGCCCTAGTTTGCCAGGCTGTAAGCTCCATGGTGGAGACTGTCCTGTTACTTCGAATAGAGCCCAGCACATAGTAAGTGCTCATGAAACTGGTGTGGCATGAATGGCTGGCAGGCCACAGAGCCCACAGTAGGAGAAAAGCACACTCCTAAAGTCTTCACTGAACGATAAAACTGAAGTCACTTGAGAAGAGTTAGGCTTCTCAGGAAAGTTATCAAACTGTACCCTCAGAATATTATTCTTCATAAGAATGGACTCTTTTTCACTAATTGGAATGAATGAATAATAATAGCTGGGTGATTTTGCTTAAAAAAGTGTTCCTTAAAAAATAAACTCTTAAAGAGTTTAAGTGTTTATAAAGATAGAACTACCACACGACCCAGCAATCCCACTACTGGGCATATACCCTGAGAAAACCATAATTCAAAAAGAGTCAGGTACCACAATGTTCATTGCAGCTCTATTTACAATAGCCAGGACATGGAAGCAACCTACGTGTCCATCGACAGACGAATGGATAAAGAAGATGTGGCACATATATACAATGGAATATTACTCAGCCATAAAAAGAAACAAAACTGAGTTATTTGTAGTGAGGTGGATGGACCTAAAGACTGTCATACAGAGTGAAGTAAGTCAGAAAGAGAAAAACAAATACTGTATGCTAACACATATATATGGAAACTAAAAAAAAAAAAAAAGTTCTGACGAACCTAGGGGCAGGACAGAAATAAAGATGCAGACGTAGAGAATGGACCTGAGGGAGGGGGAAGGGTAAGCTGGGACGAAGTGAGAGAGTGGCATGGACATATATACACTACCAAATGTAAAATAGATAGCTAGTGGGAAGCAGCCACCTAGCACAGGGAGATCAGCTCGGTGCTTTGTGTCCACCTAGAGGGGTGGGATAGGGAGGGTGGGAGGGAGACGCAAGAGGGAGGGGATATGGGGATATATGTATACGTATAGCTGATTCCCTTTGTTATACAGCAAAAACTAACACACCATTGTAAAGCAATTATACTCCAACAAAGATGTTAAAAAAAAAAAGAGTTTAAGTGTTTAAACTCTGTAAGCCTTTGAAGTCTTTCTTACAGACGGAAGATACATGGTTCTGACCTGGACCTCAGGTGGTTTACACCCAACCTTAACTTCGAGGCCTCCCTGTTCCCACCTCTGCTCCTTCATCAGCCCCTTTCTTCTTCTATTCTGGCTTTCAGAGAGTGGTCCGATCTGAAGGCTCCCCTTGCCACCCCTAGGACAGGGGCCACAAATAAGTTTCATCTTGCAAGTCAACTGTGATTGATTAGCAGGGGTTACCTGGAGTTGAATTTGAGGAGTCTGAGAATGGGGATTGATTAGTGATGTCTGCCATAGGTGTGGGTTCAGGATGTGGGGGCCTGTGTTTCAGGTATTCACGGTATCTCTCATCCTGTCCTCTTTCTCTTTCAATCCCTGGGCCAAGATGTTGAGGGGCCCACAAGGTAGCCCCACCTGGTTGTTTTATTTACATCTCCAATTCGGGAGGTCTAAGACCAAGTTCTTCGTTTCCTTCAAATCTATCCCTCCTTCAGACCATACGGACCAGCCTCCCTGGGATTTCTTGGGTTTGACCTTTCTTGTTCACTCTTGAGGTCATCATCTGAGTTCGGGACCCTAGCGTCTCTCATTTGGCCCTGTCTGCAATGGCTCCTTGGTGGGTCTCCCTCCCAGAACCACCAACCTCTGACCCACAGTGAATGCTGCTCTGATTCCCCTTAAGTGTCCATTAGACGTTTATTTCCCCACTCTGGAAGTCGCAATGGCTCTAAATGTTCAACACGTAGTGTCTAACATCCCCTGTTGAACAGTTAAGACTAATCTCTCTCTCTCATTCATTCATTCACTTTTTTTTAAACATCTTTATTGGAGTATAATTGCTTTACAATGGTGTGTTAGTTTCTGCTGTATAACAAAGTGAATCAGCTATACGTATACATATATCTCCACATCCCCTCCCTCTTGCGTCTCCCTCCCACCCTCCCTATCCCACCCCTCCAGGCGGTCACAAAGCACTGAGCTCATCTCCCTGTGCTATGCAGCTGCTTCCCACTAGCTATCTATTTTACATTTGGTACTGTATATATGTCCATGCCACTCTCTCACTTCGTCCCAGTGTACCCTTCCGCCTCCTTGTGTCCTCAAGTCCATTCTCTACATATGTGTCTTTATTCCTGTCCTGCCCCTAGGTTCTTCAGAACCACTTTTTTTTCTTTTTTAGATTCCATAAATATGTGTTAGCATACGGCATTTGTTTTTCTCTTTTTGACTTAACTTCACTCTGTATGACAGACTCTAGGTCCATCCACCTCACGACAAATAACTCAATTTCGTTTCTTTTTATGGCTGAGTAATATTTCATGACTCGGTATACATGTGCCACATCTTCTTTATCCATTCGTCTGTCGATGGACATGTAGGTTGCTTCCATGTCCTGGCTATTGTAAATAGAGCTGCAATGAACATTGTGGTACATGACTCTTTCTGAATTATGGTTTTCTCAGGGTATATACCCAGTAGTGGGATTATTCATTCTCTTATTCCCCTTTCTTCTTTATGCACATATTTATTAAATGAACATTCCATGATCGCTGCATCCAAAATGTCAGATATGTATTGTCTCCTAAGGACACAAAAATAAATACTTCCCCTGCAGCTTCAAATCCTGCAGGTGCTGATGCAGTCCTGTTTTCCTGTGGTAGATAAGTCCAGTCCAAGGTATGTGAAATTCACAACCCCGCCCAGGTTATTAGTTCCCTTAATGCCCATGTTACTCCTGCTTTGAGGAGCTCGCAGTCTGGGGTGGAGACAGACACCTTAAAAATTCATTCTAATTCCAGGTGATAAAGTGCAACCTGAAATGCCTCTCCTTCTACCTTTGGTTCCTTTTCCAGGCCTGGGCCTGTCTCCTTTCCTCTGGGGTCAGCCTCAACGCCACCCTCTCCCAGCATCTTTCTCTTCTCTCATAGTCCCCACCACACCCTGGTAAATATTCCGATGGCCTGCTTGGGTCTATTTGCCATCACTCCCTTTCCACCAGCTCCAGATCTTTACCTCATTTCTGTATAATGCAAACTATCCAGCACACAGTAGGGCCGCAACACGAGCTGAACTGATTCAACTTCAGTTTTTGAGTAAATCTCTCATGTGTTCTATTTCTCCTCACTGACCCCCAATCTCATCTCTCAGACAGGCCATCCACCCATTTGCTTTGGTACTGGGCTTGGGGCTGGACTGCCTGCCTCTGCCACTTACAGGATGGGTATGTTAACCCCCAGGTGCTTCAGTTTTCCCATCTTTAAAATGGGGATTTTGATAGTAACTGCCTCATAGGCTTGCTGTGAAGATACAACGAGTTAATGTTTGTTAATGTGCTTAGAACAGTATTTGGCACAAGGTAAAAGTGTGGGCCACTATTATGGTCATAAAGGGCTTTCCCTACATAGGTCCTTCTCTATTTTTCCTGTGGGCCTGAACTCATTTCATGTTGATTTGGAGTTGTCACCCTCTCCTGTTAGCACTTACTTTGCATTTTGTCCCCCTCATCATGAGTCCCTGGGGTTCTCCTGCCTGGCTGCGAGGGTCTGGATCTTGAGGGGTTACGGAGAGGGGAGGGTGGGCGGACCTGCCACTGCTGTCTGGGAAGAATCATCGCCCCCACCACTCACTGGGTCACACCTGGTTGCCTAGCAACCAGCAACACACATCTCTGCCTTGGCTTGTAATTATACAGGGAAACAAAATGTTTCCGATGAACCCTGAAATCACACTCCATTGAGTTCTGTTCAGCCCGTGGCCCAGCAACAAACCCAAAAGGAACAGAACAAAGCAGCAAGACCTCTGGGGACAGGGCACTGTGCTAGGAGACCAGAGCTGGGTTTCTGGCCATGCTGACCCCTGGCTGGCTGGGCGATGCAGAGACCCTCACCCAGGTCTGGGTTTAAAACGTGGCCCTGTCACCACCTCCTCACTGGCTAAGCCATAGCCGTTCAGTGCCTTGGTCTCTCCTCACCCTCTGGAGTGTGGATTGGGTCCCTGCTTTGTAGGGCCTGGCAAGAATGAACGGGATAACATTATCACGTCCCTCTCCTGTTCTCAGCTCTCCGGCAGCTGCCCCACTTGAGAGGAAACCCCACAGCCTTCCTGCAGCTCCTGTGGTTGTCCAGCCCTCGCTGGCTTGCCCTCAGGCCCCCACTCCAAGCCTCTGTCCGCACTTGCCCTCATTCCACAGGGCAGCCTTCCTTTCGTTCTCCAGGTCCTCTCTGCCTCCTGATCCCAGGATCTCAGACTATCCCTCTGTTATTACTCCCCAGGCCCTTGCTTATTTCCTCCAGAGCCCTTATTACAATGCATGATCTCAATTATTTTTCCATTTACTTGGCTTTTTTTCTTGCCACCCACACTCAAACACAAGCCCCACAAGGCCAGCAACATTTTTGGGTTCATTCGCTGCTGTTATCTATCCCCAGGGCCTAGAATTATGTCTAGCACATAGTAAGTGTTCAAGAAACATCTACTGAATGAATGAATGAACAAATGAAAGAGCTTTCTGATGCCTGGAGCTTAATAGGTGCTTGGGAACTTCTAGCCTTTTGTTCCACTCTAGGTTTTTCTGCTGACACCTTCCAACTCCGTACTACTTGGTCCAGCATCGACTGGAGGCAATTCTTTCTCAGATATTTACAGCAGAAGGTAAAAATATACATTAATTGAGAAACATGCTAGCATGAAATCATCATCCCTGGCACTATTCAGGGACAAAACTTCAGGACAGAGCTGGTAGGATGTGTCCCAAGAGGCTCTGAAATTGAAATACCCGCAGATAGGAAAAAAAACATCTCAGATCTGAGGGCGTCTAGAACACACTGAAGAGTGGGGGCTTGGGCCAGGTGGGCCTGGGTTCGGAGGTCACCTCTGCAACCTGTTGGCAAATGACCTTGGCACACGGTACCTCAGTTTCCTCATCTCTAAAATGGTAACAATATTGAAAAGAGATGCCGTACGTAAAAGGCACGTTCCCCAATCCCCACCATCCTCCAGTGCTCAGAATGAAACCTCGGGGCTGGGACTCACTGCAGCCCCAAGGCTGGTCTCCGTCAGCCTCCCACATCGTGGCTGCACTTTCTTTGTTACTGTGCCGAGGCCAGAAACATGGCTGGCTCCCTGAGATGGTAATTGTTAGGACAATTTAGGAAACCTTCGGGGGAGACAGAAAAGCTGGCAGTTCCAGATCAAACAGCCAGCTGTCCCGGAAGCCCATTGTCAGAACATCACAGGGACAGTTTTGCAGCCTGGCCTCACATTAACTGCAGCAGTCAGAAAACGGATTATTCCAAACCCCAGCGTTCACTCACTCAACACTTTCCCCTTGTCTGGATAATTAGATCTCCCAGGACTTCAAGAGGATGCTGGCAGCTTCGTGCCAGCTCATGCGTCCTTGAGGCTGGCAAGGGGGCAGCAGGATGTTCATCTCTGTTAGATCACAGCCTCTCCCAGCTGGCACCCTCCCCCCGGGACCTGACCTCTAGGTGGGGATGAAAAGAACATACCTTTTCAGGTAAGGAGACAGTGGGAATGCAGGGAAGCTGGCCTGGTGCATGTACAGGGAGGTGGTGGAGACACTGCTGGCAGCTTTGGCCAGGGGTAGGTTTTCTGATATCTCTGTGATGCTCAAGCTGAGCTGGGCTGAGGGTTCTGGTTGGGGGCAGGTGGACTAGGGAGCCCTTAGCATGCTTACACATGTCATCATCACTCATATTTTCATTTATGCAGAATCCTGCTAGGTGCTGAGGTTTCAGAGGCAAATGAGACTGCCCTTGTCCTCAGGAAGCTTAAGATCCAGAAGTCTACGATGGTGCCTGCCCACTCACCAGATAGCCTATAGCTGCCTCTATCAAGTGGAAGGAAAACACTTTGGCCCTTTAGGAGTTGAGCCAAAATGTGGTAATTTACAAAGCTACCCTCTGCACTCTACAGTTTGCCTCTGCAGGGATATATATATATATATATTTTTTTTTCCCCTGCAGTGGGGCTTGCCCAGGACTTCCCCACATGCCTCCTTCTCTGGGATGGGAACAGTTTGGTGACCACTTTTTCTCAATGAATACTCAGTGGTTTCTTGGGACTTGGCTCTCTCCCAGCTCCCAGCTCCAGCTTCTAATAGACTAGGGAGCTTTTTTTTCTGACACTGTGATTCCTCCAAACATCCCAGCAAGGAAAGAGGTGAGGCAAGGGCCACGGGGCTGGGAAAGTGAGGAGACCCAAGGACAAGTCCCAGCTGTCACCCACTCCCTGTGCGACCCCACACAAGTCCTCTCTGAGTCTCAGTTTCTTTATCATAAGATGGGAGGCTGAAAATGCTTGTCTCCCAGGGCAGCCACCACGGAAATTAGCACACACTACACACGAGGACACCCTCTCAACCCAGAGGGCTGCATGTTAAACGTTTGCCAGCGCAGCACTGCCTGGAATCTTCAGCAATACAAGGACCCAAGATGGCTGGAGCAGATTCCACCCCCACCACCCACATTCCCCAAGGACGCATTTGTTCTGTCAGTCCTGCCACCCATCCCTGCACGTCCCTATTTCCCTCGGTTTTCTAGCCTCTGCTCTGACACAGAGGGACCTGTTCTGCCCTCAGATCTGCGGTATGCTGCCCAGATGGCTTCTGTTGCTTACAACCAGCATGCCTTAGCTGACCCACCTTAGAACATCCCCAGCAGTGCAGCAAGAGAAGCTGAGAGAAAAACCATCACCCCTAATCTCACCCGTAACCACAACACCGGCACTTTCTGGATGCTTCTTTTCAGCCCTTTTTCCTCGCATCTGTTTCTATGGAGTTGTTGCCATGTACCATGCTACACCCTGCTTTTTTCACATTGCACTATATCACGAGCCCCATCCACGTTGCTTTTTGTTCTCTGTAACAACAATTTCCCACATTGTTCCATCAGGCACATGGAGAAGCTGAAGGCGGCTTAATTGCTTTCCTAAGGTTAGGCATTCAGGAATTACTTTAAAAAAATATCACACAGGGCTTCCCTGGTGGCGCAAGTGGCTGAGAGTCCGCCTGCCGATGCAGGGGACGCAAGCTCGTGCCCCGGTCCGGGAAGGTCCCACATGCCGCGGAGCAGCTGGGCCCGTGAGCCATGGCCGCTGAGCCTGCGCGTCCGGAGCCTGTGCTCCGCAGCTGGAGAGGCCACAGCAGTGAGAGGCCCGCGTACGGCAAAAAAAAAAAAAAAATCACACAGGGATGTGGTTAAAAAAAGCTGGGACTGCGGGTCGGGAGACCTGCATGTTAAACGTTTGCATTCTCATTTGGTCTGGGTTTGTTCTCATTTGGTTCTGTGCCAGACGGCTGTTGAGCTTGGGCAAGAACTTTCCCTCTCCGGGCCTCAGCGTCCTGAACCTATAATATGTAATAATGACGACGACAGTGATAACAGTAATAACAATAATGGCAGTTTCCCCTGCAGGCTTCCTGCACTGAGCTGTGTGTTCTTGTTCACAGCAGCTCATTTGTTCCTTACAACGGATCACAAGCAAGTACTGTTTCACAGATGAGTAGACAGGTTCTGAGAGGTGAAGTCATCTGCTTCGCACAACACAGCTGGTTAGTAAGTGGCACAGCTGGGATCAGACCCAGGACGCCTGCTGCTGAACACTTAGGCTGTATCGCTGCTTCCTAATGCCCACTGTGTGACGGGCTCTCGGAGACATACGTGTTCACATGCAAGGGAGCTCATCTGCCCTCACCACAGTCCTCATCTGTCCCCCTGTACATTCCCACGTGACAGGAGAGAAACCATGGCTCCAAGTATAGAAGTGATTGTCTCAAGTGAGAATGTTCTGGGTGGATTACGCCCCTGCCCCAGTCCATATGCTGAAGTCCTAAGCCCCAGAACCTCAGAATGTGACCAAATAGCGTCACTGCAGAGGTGGGTAGTTGCTAAGTTAAGATGAGGTCTTGAGGGTGAGCCCTACTCCAGTATGACTGGTGTCCTTACGTAGAGGAAATTTGCAGTCAGAGACAGACACACACAGAGGGAAGACGATGTGAAGACACAGGGAGAGGACGATCACCTACAAGGTAAGAAGAGAAGCCTGGGACAGACCCTTCCCTCACAGCCCTCAGAAGGAACCAACCCTGCTGACACCTCTATCTCAGACTTCCAGCCTTCAGAATGGTGAGACAATACGTTTCTGTTGTTTAAGCCACTCAGTTTGTGGTCCTTCGTTATGGTGGCCCCTGGAAATGTATACAGCAGCAGGGCAGGGATGAATGAGAGCTGAGGTTCTGTGGGGAGGTGAGGCGGCTACGATGGGGGCAGGGAAGAGGGACGTCTTCCCCCTTCACCATGTGCAGGGGCGACTCGGGGGCCCCGGGCCTGGGTCAGGACCTCACTCACGGTACACCTGGGTAGGTCCCTTCCCTCCTGGCCCTCAGTGCACCCTGGGATTGCTGGCTGAGATGGTCCCTGAGAGCCACTCCAGACCTGTGGTCCCACGGGTTTGCGAGTCCCTCAGGCTATCGTCCCATCTGCCTTGACCTGACTGAGCTGGTGTGTGTCGGGGCAGCCCTAGGGAACATTCTATTCTGCTACAGTAAGTCCCCTACATACGAAGAAATTCTATTCCGAGAGTGCATTCGTAAGTCCAGTTTGTTTGTAAGTCCAACAAAGTTAGCCTAGGTACCCAACTAACACAGCTGGCTATATAGTACTGTACTGTAATAGGTTTATAACACTCTTCACACAAATGATAAAAAACAAACACAAAAAATAAAGAAAAAGTTTTTAATCTTACAGTACACTACCTTGGAAAATTACAGTAGTACAGTACAGCAGCTGGCACACAGGGGCACGTTCAAATCTTTGAAAGTTCGCAACTTGAAGGTTCGTATGTAGGGGACTTACTGTATTTTGTCCAGCAGAGGTTTCCCAAGATCTCATGCAGCAGCCTGTCCCTGGGGCTATTACTCCTTCATTTATCCTCCTTGGACCCCTCCTGGCAACCCTTACTAACTGATTGCCTATCCAGTGTCAGACACCCTGACCACACCCTACCTGCAGGTGACACTCTCCTTCTACCTCTCTGACTTCTCCTGCATTGCTGGTTGCCTGCTCCCTTAGCGGCTGGTGTTCCCTAAGGACCTGTGCTTGACGAGCACCCCAGGTGAATTCATTCCTGCACGTTTATTGACTGTACTCTCTGCCGGGCACTGTTCCAGGCACTAGTATACAGCAGTGAACAGCACAGGCCCAGATCTCTGCCCTCCCCCCATGCAGCTTTGGGACCTGTTAGCAGAGACAGGACTTCTCTGTAGGTGTCTTTGTCATCTAGATGTCCTGCCTCCGGGTCTGCCTTCCTATCCCCCGGGCCCTGAGGATGCACAGTGCCCAGCAGAGACCTTTCATTTCACCCCAGCCTTGCTCCTCTCCTTGCTGGCCCGTCTCCACCACAAGTGGCCAGCTGCAGTCCTGAAAACCGAGTGTGCATGACACTCTCGCCCTTGACCGTCTATCACAGGCTATGTCCTGCTGTATGGTGCGCTCTCCTCTTCATCACCATCCCCGGCTGGGTCCAGCCCTCTCTTTTGGATGTCTGTCCTTCCCTCCTCACTGGCTTTATTTCCTGGGGTATCTCCCCATCCAACCCATACTCACGGTTGCCAGACCAATTGTCCCAGCCGCACTGTTCCTCTGCTCGAGAACCTTCAAGGCCTCCCTCTTGCCTCTTAATTTAAGCCCAAACTTTGTGCCTTGACATCTGGAGTCCTAGTATGGACTCTGGAATTGCCGGCCTGGGTTTGGATTCCTCCACTCATTAGCTGTGTGACCACGGGCAAGTGACTTAATTTCTCTGTGCCTCAGGTTCTTGATTTGTAAAAATGGGGATACTACTAGTGCCTACTCCACAGGGTTGTCAGAGGATCGAATGAGGTGATGATGTGCGTAAAACTCTTAGAACAGTGTCTGGAGCATCTGCAATGCTCAGTTACTCCTTAATTATTATCACTACCACTGTGGTTCCGTCCTTCAAGGCGTAACCAAACAGAATGATCGGCTCTTCCTTTTACATAACCTTCTTTGCCTCTGTGCCTTTGTCTACACTTTTCCCTCTACGTGGAGTGTCCTTCTCCACTGCAAACCCTGCCTATCTCTCAGCATCTTGCTCAAATACGGCCTCCTCCATGCAGCCCTCCCAGATCCTCCCATGGGAAGGGCTCACTTCTGCTTCTCAACTCTCTGGCATCTTCTCCAAAGTTATCCTATAGAAAGCCTCTGAGTCTTCTCTGCTCAGAAATGGTCCCTGGGATCATTTTCTGGGGCCATAGAAATTTCTAGGGGGCCTCCCTTTGGGGTGGAGGCTGACACTGGCAGGTGGGTACGAGGCAACCATCTGCAGAGGCCCTAATTTCCACTGACTATAAATAACTGTGTGTCTGAAACCACAGCAGGGCCGGGATTGTGCCAGGAGGAGTAAGATAATCGCTGTGGGGAGACGGGAGGGCCTGTATAAGTAACTCACCTGCCCTGTCGGGGCCTCTCGTGTGACAGGCAGGCCTGGAGGGACAGGCGGCCTCAGCTCTCTTGCGCTTTGTGGGACCTGGGCTGGGTGGACAACTGAGGTCGCCCTAACGCCAGAGACAGTGTAGCCTGTGGTTACCAAGCAGCATCTCTCCCCCCTCAGCCCACTTGACAGATGAGGAAACTGAGACTCAGGGAGGTGAAGTAACCAGAGACTGGTGTCCAGGGCAGACCTATTGCATGGGAACCCCACACGGGTCTTTGGAAGCCAGTGTGGGCAGGACTCCGAAGCCGTCTGGTAGGGAGGCTGGGCGGGGGCTTGGGGCAAGGGGCCAAGGGCACTGCCCCGGCCAGGGCTGGGGCGGGGCCTCAGCTACACCTCAAAGATATGAAGTTATAGTCTTTCAAGGGAAGAGGGATCTGGGGGCTGGCTCTGAGTTAGTCACCCTTTGGCCAGTCTGATGTCTGTACTGCTCTTGGGGGGGTTGGTGGTTCCTGAGGACCTGGAGGGGCCCCAGGGACTCCTAGACCTGCCCTCTTCATTGGCGGTGGGGCTTGGAGATGTCTCAGTCCATAGGGACCAGAGTCAGGTTGGTCCCCACTCGAGGCTTTCCAGCCCCGTGGGTCCTCTAACACAGGTGGGTGGGCCACGCACGAGGCCAGAACGTGGTGAGGGTGGAGTGGCTGCAAGATGAACCTCCTGAGGCCCCGCTGTGGGCCAGGCTCTCTGAGTGTGTTTTCTCATTTAATCCAGAGACCAGTATGGGCCCTGGGGGCTGGATTTCACCCACTCCATTTTACAGATGTAAAAACTGAGGCACTGAGAATTTATAGACCCTGAGCTCCAACCCAGGCTTTTAGTCACTACAGTTCAGTATCTTTCTCTAGTACCAGAGGTTTACACATTTTTTTCTTTTCTTTTTAAAAAATTCTTTGTTTAAAAAAAAAATCTCACCAGATGCTTTACCATGCAAAACAAATTAAAAAAAAAAAAAAGGAGCTGCTCTGTTACATGGTGGGGCAGAAAGGCCAGAACCCCCCACTCAGCATCTCTCTGACCCCTGGGGCACCTCCATGGACCCCCAGGGAACCTCGTATCAGAACAACCTCACCCAGACCTCAGTCTCTCTGCCTTCAGCGAGTTCTTTGGTTCTTTGGCCCCTGAAGAGGAGCTGTACTCACGCCTCGCCCTCATGGAGCTCACGGCCCATTTCACACTCACGTGGACAGCACAGTATAGACAAACATAAACACAATCACCAGGCTGACAGTCTGTACACACTGCATGAACATACCAGCTAAAACCCAGCCTACAAAAATCAATCCACAGTCCGTGGGCTGGAGTCCTCTGTCCTTTGAGATACATCCTAGGCTCCAGGCACAATGAATCCCTCACTTCTCCCCATGCATGTGCCGGCTCTAACCCCAGGGCCTTTGCTCAGGTGCCCCTCTCATGAAGAGCGTGCTGTCTTCCCCATCTCTGTGTGCTCAACTGCTCCCCGCCCTTTGAGACCTGGCTCAGAGGAAGCCTCTCCTGACTCTGTCTCCGGCCAGGCAGAGACCGCGCCCTCCTTCGCCTGGAAGCTCACTCCCCCTTGCTGTAGAGTTATTCGTGTCAACAGGAGACAGTAGATTAAGGGCACGTTTGGCAGCCAGCCTGTCTGGGTACCGGTCCTGGCTGGGCCCCTTGTTAGCGGTGGTGCCCTGGACCCTGATTTCCTCATCGGAAAGCTGGGATACAAACAGTTTCTGCTTCACAGGGTGTGGATTGAATGAGGTGATGCCGTGAAGCCTCAGCAGAACAGCTGGCCTTCTGTGAGCCCTCAATACGTGCTAATGAGTCTCTGGGGTCACAGCTGGACCGTGTATCACAGCTGGAACTGGGGTCACAGCTGGACCGTGTATCACAGCTGGAACTGGGGTCACAGCTGGACCGTGTATCACAGCTGGAACTGGGGTCACAGCTGGAACTGCGGTCACAGCTGGACCGTGTATGACAGCTGGAACTGGGGTCACAGCTGGACCGTGTATCACAGCTGGAACTGGGGTCACAGCTGGAACTGCGGTCACAGCTGGACCGTGTATCACAGCTGGAACTGGGGTCACAGCTGGACCGTGTATGACAGCTGGAACTGGGGTCACAGCTGGACCGTGTATCACAGCTGGAACTGGGGTCACAGCTGGACCGTGTATCACAGCTGGAACTGGGGTCACAGCTGGACCGTGTATCACAGCTGTACCTGGTATCACAGCTGGAACTGGGGTCACAGCTGAACCGTGTATCACAGCTGTACCTGGTATGTATCACAGCTGGAACTGGGGTCACAGCTGGACCGTGTATCACAGCTGGAACTGGGGTCACAGCTGGATCGTGTATCACAGCTGGAACTGGGGTCACAGCTGGAACTGGGGTCACAGCTGGACCGTGTATCACAACTGTACCTGGAATCACAGCTGGAACTGGGGTCACAGCTGAACCGTGTATCACAGCTGTACCTGGTATCACAGCTGGAACTGGGGTCACAGCTGAACCGTGTATCACAGCTGTACCTGGTATGTATCACAGCTGGAACTGGGGTCACAGCTGGACCGTGTATCACAGCTGTACCTGGAATCACAGCTGGAACTGGGGTCACAGCTGAACCGTGTATCACAGCTGTACCTGGTATGTATCACAGCTGGAACTGGGGGCACAGCTGAACCGTGTATCACAGCTGTACCTGGTATGTATCACAGCTGGAACTGGGGGCACAGCTGAACCGTGTATCACAGCTGTACCTGGTATGTATCACAGCTGGAACTGGGGTCACAGCTGAACCATGTATCACAGCTGTACCTGGTATGTATCACAGCTGGAACTGGGGTCACAGCTGAACCGTGTATCACAGCTGTACCTGGTATCACAGCTGGAACTGGGGTCACAGCTGAACCGTGTATCACAGCTGTACCTGGTATCACAGCTGGAACTGGGGTCACAGCTGAACCGTGTATCACAGCTGTACCTGGTATGTATCACAGCTGGAACTGGGGTCACAGCTGAACCGTGTATCACAGCTGTACCTGGAATCATAGCTGGAACTGGGATCACAGCTGGCAGACCTATCACAGCTAGTCTGGAAAGAGTCTTCAGGGCAGGGAGATTTACAACCCAGCTCTGCACCACCCCCCCTTTCCAGGAAATCTTTAGGGAGCTCTGGAGCAGAAGGGGGTCAGGAAGGGGCTCCACCATCCTGGACCCTGGACCAAGAGGGAACATGCTGGAAGGCTGCCCCGTCCCGGCCTCCCACCTGTCCCATGTTCAGCCACATCACACAGATACCGCCTGAGGAGCATACGGAATCCAGAGGAACAACGTGGCCCAAGCCCGTGCATGGCAGGTGCATAACACACATTTGTTCAATGCGTGAATGTGTGTCAGCTTACATCTCCGCTCAGTATGACAGAAACAGGGGGAAAAACGGGGACAATCTTGAACCCCTGTATCCACTGGTTCTGGCAGGTGGGTATTCTGATCATACCATTTACAGATGGGGAAACTGAGGCTCAGAGGGATGGAGTGACGTGCTCAAGGGCCCCGAGGGTAGAGCTGGAACTCAAGTCAGTGCTCACAGTCTGTTACAGCCAGTAGGTGGCTTTGGGAAGCAGGCTTTGTGGATGGTGGGTCCACCTAGTGAGAGGCCTACCTGAAAAGCTCCCCCCAGCCCATATCCTCCACGCCCACTCTGGGTGCCTGACGACAAAGCACTGACCAAGCCAAGTGGCATCGCTCAAGGAAGGTGCGGTCCCTCTAGCCCTGCTGGAACCCCCAGGAGCCCCGTCAGTGGCAGGTCGGGCCCTTTCTCTAACTGTTCTGCATTCTCCCCAGGCCTGCAGAACCGTTTGCCCAGCACAGACTCCGCTGCCCCAGCCTGGGAAGATGGAGAGCACGTATCAATCAGCACGTGGGTTTATTTTATTGATGATTCAGAAAGATGTGCAGGTGGCATTCTGGAAAGCGTCTACACGTGATTCATCCGACTTTCGCAGAAAGCTGTGCTTCTAAGGGATTTATTTTTCCCGGTGGCGCTGGGGGTTGGGGAGGGAATATAAGCCTTGCAAATCAAATACGGCACTCATGTTTTGAAACCCATAGACTCAAACGTGTTGCTTAAGCCCATTATCTGCCCTGATAAGCTGCCTCTTTCTTCTCCACTAATTTAAACCCAACCTGTCCCTTCAAGTCACCCAGAGTCCCCAGCTGACACTGAGACAGCACCTGCCATGCACTCAGCGCTTGACACGTGTTACTGTGATCCTCACAGCGACCCTGTGAAAGAGGCACTGTTATAACCTCATGGCACAGATGAGGAAACTGAGGCACAGAGAGGTTAGGTAACTGGCCCAGTGTTCCACAGCTGGATAAGAATGGAGCCAGGACTTGACCATGACACAGAGTTGGCCCCTTCACTGCTGGGACACTAGTCGTAGACCCCCGTCCACCTGGACGGACCCAGCTTCTGCCTGCTTCCCTGGTGTAATTATTAACAGTGTCATTATGATCACTCCAGACTTGGTGCTCCTGAATCCTGCCTCCACACTTCTCTCCTTTCTCCCCATCCTCAAGGGCATGCAGCATGCCTGCTCTTCCTCCATACCTCCCCCGCACACAGTAGGACCACACCCCTCTGGGGTGAGCATATGACCTGGTCTGGCCTATCAGCCTATTCCATCCTCTGGCCACAGGGATTAGTTCAAGGGTGGCTCCAGGTGACCCAGTAGGGGGAAACCCTGAGAAAGAGGTGCCTTTGGCTGCTGGGGGCCTCACGGGGTGAAGGCCTGCCCGAGAATGAAGTCAATACAGAGGACGGTGGAGGTGGAAGAGAGCAGGAGAGGGACGCACAAAGCCCTTCTCAGCACTGGCGGCCCTGGATCCAGCCATGCCTGAGGCCAGAACAGTCCCTGGACGTCTCAGGTGCACAAGCCAGAAAATCCCCTTGTTGCATAAGCCAGTTTGAGATGGGTTTCTACCAAATAGAATCCTAATAGATAGAAATGGTGATGATCGTTTGGTAGAAAACCTTCAAAGCACTTTCAACTCACTATCTCCAAACGGCAGAGAGCGGAGTCGCACAATTCCCATTTTACAGATGAGAAAGCTGAAGTTTTTAGTCTAAATATCTTGCCTGAGGTCATGAACCTACTTAGTGACAGAGGCAAGGCTGGGAAGCCTCCCCAGGCTTCACGCCTGGCCCTCCTCCACCCCTGCATGCATTTGAGAAGGTGGTTGGTTACCTCAGCCTCTTAAATACCTGGAGGGGCTTTGCTCCTCCAGGCCTCGCCCCTTACAGCGTCCTGGGCTGCTTCACAGGAAGACGGCGGTGGGGAGGGGCTGGTGGGGGAAGGCGTCCTCCCTCATCTCTGGCCAGGTATGAATTCCCTGCATGGACCCTGTGTCTGAGCGGCCCCCAGCTCCACCCTGCCTGGGACACTGCTACAGCTGTGTCTGCCTCACTTTCCCTGTTGACCTCTCAGGGCTCCAGAGAGACCTGGGGAGACGGAGCACACAGAGAAACAGAGCGTCACAGTGACAAACAGGAGACCCCCTTTGCTGCCTTCGTGCCCCTACCCCCCTACCCCCCCCCACCCCCCGCCCCGTGCCTGCGCAGTGGTGGCTCTGCGCAATGTGGGCCCTGCCAGGTCTGAGGGGTGTCTCGTTCATCATCGTGTTCATGCCACATGGGGTACCATCTCCCACGATCTGCTCTCCTGTCCTCCCTCAGCCCCTCTCTCTCCCCGACTTGGGCAGGCCATAGGATTCATACAAAATTAACTGGAGGTTCCATTTCACAACACTCCGATGTATCTGGTTCCCACCCTACCCTGCGGCTGCCCTGTCTTCTTTGTCCCCTTTCTCCCCCACCATGAAATATGCAATGCAGGGAGCGCCCAGCAGGGCCTCTTGAGCTGCCCCTGCTGACAGCTGGTGGTGCAGGGTCAGGAGTGAAGGACGAGAGCCATGCATGCCGAGTGAGTGGCTCAGGGCACTGCCACTCCGGGCTCCCGGCAACCGAAGCTAAGTGTTCTCTGGGTGACGCAGGGTGTCCTGTGTCCTGTCCCCACACTGCAGCCTTCCATACTACACAGAGAGGGACGCTAAGCACCCCACCTCTTTCTTCTCCCTCCCTTCCTTCATTCTGCTGATGCTTTCTGAGCCCCAGGCATTGCAGCAGGTGCTGGGATACAGTGGAGAATGACAATCAGCTCCTGCCTCAGGGCTCACAGGCCACCCCAACACCCACTACCCATCTTTCCCGACAATGCGAAGTCGCCTCCTCTGGGAAGCCTCCTCTGATAGCACACTGACCTTTTGTTGGGCACCATCTTATTTAATTGCCTAATTTTTGTACAGGGATGGGGCCAGATCATGATTTTTTTTTAAAAAAAGAGATACTTGGGTATAATAATAACAATGATAACGAACATCATTTTGTAAGTGTCTAGGGACTGCCACACAGTGCTAAGCCCTTCATGTGGATGACCTGATTTATTTCTCACATCATCCTGTGAGGTAGGTAGTGTTATGCCCATTTTACAGATAAGACAACTGAGGCTCAGAGAGGATTCACTGAACTCTCCCAGTGTCCCTTGAAGAGTAAGCCAGTCAGGATTCAAACCTGGGTCTCAGGGGCTCTACTGTCTTAGGCTGGACAGGTATGAAAAGAAGGGAGCAGTGGAGAGCACGAAGGGAGGGGCATTACCAGGATGGAAGAGAACCAGCAGTGGGAGAGGAAAGCAATGGCACTCAATGGCCCAGTGAAATACCCAACACTGCCAGACCACGGGCGTTGAGTTCATGGCCTGTGCGGGCAGCAGGTGGTGCCCCGGGTGGGAGTTGATTTCTATGGCTTCAGATCCCCTCTATCACTTGCAGAGATCTTTTTGCCTAAAATTAGCTGGATGTGAACAGGAAGGCTAATTTATGCGGGGCCTGGAGCAGTTTCCGGGAGTGTGACTCAGAGGCTGCTCCCTGCTGACGTCAGCAGACTAGGGCAGGGGGTGTCGGGAATGGCCAACCTGGGACCCTGGGACAGATTGGAGCTGGGACAGCTCCAGACCACAGGGCTTTGAAGTTGGGGGCTGGGGCTGGAGGCCAAGCATTTCTCTGAGTCAGAAGAGGGCTAAACAGGGCAGAACAAATGCTGAGCATGAGAGGGAAACTGAAAAGTGCCCTGGCGGCTCCACCCTCCTCAGACCCTTGGCAGACAGAAGGCACCTTCGCAGGACTGTTCCTAGGTACATGCGCGTGGCTGGGGGCGGAGGGCACCCCTGGCTGTGGTGTCTGACACAGCTGTGTTCAAAGTCTGAGCTGATGTGAGCCATGGTGGTGACCTTGAGCCCTCATGCTTCCCATCTGTGAAATGGGTAACACCACCTGCCGCCAGGAATGTGGGTGATAAGGATGCAGAACAGCCTAGTAAAACATGTAGCATCAGCTCGGACACTGGCCAGTGTCCCAGAAGCGTCAGATTTCACCGTTTCTGGAGAACGTGACTGCTTCTTCCAGAGTAGTGATAATCATACTGGAAACAACAAAAGCTGATGTTGACTGAGGACTTCTATGCCGGGAACTTGGCCTGATCTCAATGTTCAAAACCCATGTTACTGATGGGGAAATGGAGGCGTTTAGTCTCTGGGGCTGAATTCTAACACACAGTGCTGTCCATGGGCCTGGTAGGTGGGGTACTAAGCTACTTCACTTTAGCCTCACCACAACCCTATGAGGTAGTCACTATTATTATCCCATTTTTCAGATGAGGAAACTAAGGCACAGAGAGGCTGAGTAACTTGCCCAGAATCACACAGCTGTTAAGTGACACAGCTGGGATTTGAACCCAAGTTGTCCAAGTCCAAGTCCAAGAGTAGCATTACGCTCCTCTGTCCTTCCCCAAACCTCTTTCAACTCCATCTGTACCCCGGGAAATCCTTCAGGGGATCAAGGCAGCAGGGGCTCTGGTTAATCCTACTGTGGGCTTTCCTCCTTCTCAGGGACGTTTCCCATGAGAGATCTCACTTGGTGCTCATGAAATATTAGAAAACCAAGGCCCGGAGAGGTCAGACAAAAGCCTCAAAGGCACACAGCTGACAGACAGCAGAGCAACAGTCGAGCTGTCATTATCGTTTCCATTTTACAGATGAGAAAACAAAGTCTCGTTTATTTTTCTTTTCATGTAACTTCTTGCAGCACATCAGCAGTCAGGGGAATTCTATCTAAGAAAGGTGGCTCTGTGCCACATCACATGCTTTCCCTTCTCTTCCCTCCATAGCCAAGTTCAAACACCTCCTCCTCCAGGTAGCCTTCCCTAACCTCCACTGCCCACCCATCTCGTTTCTCCTCGATCCCTGGGGTCCTTGCTGCACTTGGTCTGGGTTATCTGCTGTTCTGGCTGCTCAGCCATCTGAGAGCTTCTCTCTGGGCTGGGGACTCAGTGGCCACATCTCAGGGTTTTATGGGTCAGTTACCCACCCTCCTCTGTGCCAGGCACCGGGATGGGTGCTGGATGTTCAGAGAGGAGAAGGACAGGATTCCTGCCCTCAGGTGCACACCTGCTGTCCCCAGCTGGAGCATGGCCACGAGCCACTCGATTTCCCAGGTCCCCGAGCCTGTCAGGTGGGAGGGGAGGGTGGATTTCTTAACCTGGGGTCCAGGGCCTGGCTTTGAGGGGCTCTGCGAACATGCTGGTAGCGTGGACCACACTGTTGCACACAGTTGACTATTCTTCTGTGGGGAGGGGCCATAGATTCCATCAGGTTCACTACAGAGTCTGGGGTCCAGAGACACTGAATAATTCCTGACTCAAGAGAATCTCCTGGTTCCATTCAAAAGGCAAAGACCATTGGGACAACCCTGCCTCCTAGCAGGTCAGGTGTGCCAAACGGATGGTGGAGGTGAGCATGGGCCATTCTGCCACAGATTGATGTTTACATGAGGCCGGGGCCCAGGAGACCCCCAGGCTGAGCCCACTCCCATCTCAGGGCCACACGTGGCTGTTCTCAAGCCCTGAGCTAGAATCACGCAGGGAAGAAACGACGCTTCCCCTATTTCCACCCTCCCCGCCAAAACAAAACCGAACAATATCAAAAAAGCAAAAGGCGTTTCTAAACTTCTGCCCAGACTCAGCAAGGTGGGCAAAACATCAGAGACAGCAGCGAATCTGGGAAGAAGGACCAGTCTTAGCTTTTCCTCCTGACCCAAGAGAGGAGGGCCCCAGACGAAGAGGGACACTGACCCCTGGCGCCGCAGGGCACAGTGGGTGCCGGCACAGCAACGGGCTGTCTGGCCCTGGCTGAGCAGCTAGGTCCACAGGCAGCCTCAGATTTCTTGTCTGTCGGTGGGGATGAGACTTCAAATGCTCCCTGCCTCCCAGGGTGTGGTCTATACCTGGCGGAGGGATTGTCATCCACTCTCTTTAGAATAATAACGGCCGCCACTGTACCTACTGAGCACCTACTGTATGCTCAGGCTTCCACTGGGCCCTGTGAGGTAGGTATCGGCCATTTTCCAGAGGAAGAAAGTGAGGCTCTGCAGCTTCTTTGCACCAAGCTGCAGGACTGGGAGTGCCAGGGCAGAGTACCTCACACCTGTGCTTTTGGGGTTTATTTAGGGAACTTTTCTTCTTCCTCGTGAGGGGAAGGTAACTGCGGGGATGGAACCCAAACTCTGAGCTCTGATGCGCAAGCTGGGCTGGTGCCCTTCCTCTCCGCCTTGTGGCAGATGACATGGCTTTGGTCCCCTCCAGAAAGCTGAAACCTTCCCTGTCTGGAGATCGCAGGCCTGCTCATTTTGGCAGTTGTAAGAAAGCCCCACGCCCAGCTCCAGGGCAAGACACACATGGGCATCTGTCACCTTTCCCGTGACAGCCCATCTTCCTGCCTGCCCTGTCTTCCCAGCAGCTCCACGGCTGCCCCAGAGACCGAGGGATCCCCAATCAGAGTCTGGATTTGGATGAGTCGGACATGACGCAGCCCAGCAGCAGGGGATGGGGAGCTGGAATTGGCTCATTGTTTCCATGCTCAAGCCCAGATGAGGGGGTTCCTGGGGCCTGGGTAAGGGAGCCCAGGGTCTGACTGACCCCCGAATTCAAACCCCGTGTTTAAGCCTTGTGCACCTACCTTCGACAGGTGAGGTTTTGAGGCGCCGGCAGATGGTGTCAGTGTCCCCATAGGTCTCCTTGATCTTGACCACGGCCTCGGTGCCCCGCAGCTCCATGAGGGAGCGCAGCTCCTCCATCGTGCACCCAAACTCGCCCCCATGGCTCGACTCATTTCTTTGGTTTTTGGAGTAAAAGTCACTGTTGGTCATGTCACCCATGTCTGCCGCGGTCCCCGCTCGGGGTGGGTCCGAGGGTCAGTGCTGGACAGGAGGCTGCCAGGCGACGGCTCCGTGTGGCTGTCCTCAGCACACCCTCACTGGACGGCTGTGGCTCCTGGCAGCTGACTCCAGGGGGCAGCCGAGGTGGGCTGGCGACAGTGGCGGTGGGCTCTGAGGGGCGTCCCCGGGCGTGGGGCAAGGTCCAGGGGCCGGAGGGGCTCAGGGCTGTAGACCCAGGAGTCTCCATTCAGCGGGGCCCATGCTGCTCCCTGGAGCTGGTATCTACATGGTCGGGGTGATGGCTCCTGCAGGGGCAAGCAGAGAGGGGACAGGGGTCAGACACTGGAGGCCTCATGGGGCAGGTACCCAGGAAGGCCCGGCTTGCAGGTGCCACACACACGCCCCCCCACCCCAAATAACACCCACCACACATACACATACCTGGACGTGGATGTTCGTACAACACCCCATCGTGCACCGGCACCCACTGCAAATCCAAACGTACTGACACCCACTAGGCCCTCCATGCTACACCCCACCCCCGGCATAGCCTGATGTACCCTCATAACACATGCTAACCCCCTAATTGTCCACTATGGACACACTGACTTCGCGATACGAACGGTGGTGTACACACACCCTGTGACACGCCACTTGGGGTGCAACACCCCACCTGCCTACTATTTTTAGGGCCCACCCACTGCCATACACACACACCAACACAGGGCCCCCTTCACACACACGGTGGCGGACACCCCCTCCCCACCAGGCACACTGTCACACGTAGTCACATTTACAGGCGTCATCTTAACATCCCCACCTCCTCCCCTCAAAAATACCAGTGCTCACAACCCTGTGTACACACATGCCATGCCCACACAATCAGGGGCCTAACCCCCTGCCCCCAAGTAACAGCTCCCAGACGCCCCAGCACGGATGCTTCCCCTGTCCACGCCTCCTACATCTGCCGAAACGCACTGCTCTCCGCACTGAGTCTCACAGGCGTGGGGATGGAAGAAAGCAACCCGCCTGCACCCGCAGCCCACAGCTACACTGAGCGAGGGCCTCAGGCTCGCCAGAGGGTCCGTCTCATGCATATTCACCGGGATGTCACTGTGGCCCCCAGAATGAGCCGGGGTCAACAGAACCCTCACCTTGGGGCCCCAGAGTCCGGAACCACGGACCGCGGCTGCCACGTCCCTTAGGGAGCCCAGGAGGAGGAGGGAGCCCCGGCTACTCCCTGCCCGCCTGGCCACCCTTGCCGGAGTGTGGCATCTGTGGAGCTGCCAGGAGAGAACCCAATCCACCCAGATACCCAACACCGGTGGCCAAGGCCCCGGCAAGCGTTGGGTGACAAAGGGCCTCTGCTGAGCTCAGCTGGGTCTGGCACAGGGACTGGCCCCGCCCAGCAGCCGCGGAAAGCTGGCCGTCCTAGGCCCAGAACAGTGAGGGGGAAGAGGTGGGGGCAGGAAGGTGGGACTGAGCCCCACCCCAGCCCCAACTCCTCCCTCGTGTGCCCCTCCCCTGCCCCATCTCTTTCCTTCACAATCCTTTCCTCTTGCACAGAGTTTTAGACCTGGAGGTAATTTAGGGTTAATCTCATTTTCCCAGTGAGGAACCTGAAGCTCAGAGAGGGAAAGGAACTTGTCCAGAGACACACAGAGCAAGAGTGGACGGAGCCCAGAGCTGGGCTGGGATCTCCTGACTGCCAGCCCGTTGCTCTTTCCCCTCCCACTAGGGGGCGCTCCCTCCCCTCTCTCTAAAGAACAACACAGGATCCTAAATCACAGCAATCCGGGTTCAAATCCGAGATCTCCTGAACCCCGGCTGTGGGATCCTGGGCAAGTCCCTTCACTTTTCCGAGGCTCAGTTTCTTCATCTGTAAAATAAGTCATTCTCCCCTGTGCCCCAGCTACTTCCCAGTTTACTGGGAACTAATTGTGAACCACCGTGTTCAAATCCAGTGAGCTTCCACCCGGGGTACAGAGCTTCCCAGCCTGGATCAGGGGGTGCTGGAGCCACAGGAGAAGCCTGTCATACCTCACGGGAGGGCACCTGCACTCACGGATGCAATAGGAAGCCTTATTTTCACACTGGGACCAACTGGTATCTTATCGAGTAGAACTTAAAATGGGCCTGACGCCTTAAGCAGAGACACGAGACACCAAAGAAAGTGTGTGCTTGGGATTCCCACCCGCAGTCCTGCAGGAATACTCGGGGCCCCTGGCCATCCGGGCATGCACCACCACCATAACCCGTGAGTTTTGACCCCAACAGTATATCCCCGAGAGGAGCAGGTGAGGCAGGGACCAAGCAGGCCTGTGTGTAGAGATGCCGTGGAGGTTAACTGGAGGGGCTCTAGAAGACACAGCCTCTGGGTTCAAGTTTTGCCACCTCTCAACAGACTGGGAGGCCAATTCACTTTAGTTTCATTATCTTAAACAAAGGGAGGGGGAGTAATAGTATCTACTTCATAGGTATTATGAGGCTTAAGTGAATTATTTCATGCAGAATACTAAGAATTGAGTCAAGCGCATGGTAAGCACTAATTATTGTGATTATTAGCAATCCATACAACCACTTTATGAGACAGGTAGTCTTGTTATTCCCTAGAACATATGAGGAAACTGAGGCCAAGAGAGGTGAGGTCACTTGCCCAAGGTCACAGAGTTAGCGAGTGGAAGAGCTGGGATTTGAACTCAGGCAGTCTGGATCCAGAGACACTGTTATTAATCAGGATGCTTTGCTGCCTTCCCTGGTGCATCGCCCTCATAGTGTTCTTACAATGCTTAAATGAAGCGCTGTATGTGAATGAAAGTGCTTTGCAAAAACCACAAGGGACCCTAACGCCGAGGTGCTGTCTTCTATCTGTCTTCCTGCTACCTGTGGCGTGTCCTACAGGCACTGATAATTACATCTCTGACAGCACGAGCTATGAGACCCGTTAGCAGTAATTATATCTGTGATGACAACAGCAGAGATGAGTTAATGGGCTACTGGTGATTTTAATGACTATTGTGTTAAGATGAACAATGATCTTCAACCAACTATCCATCCATCTACCCATATGTCCATCCATCTATTCATCCAACCAACCCCTCATTAATTGTGTTGTGTGCACCTACTTTGTGCTGACAAGGGGGAAGAGAGACAATTAGATGAGTGACCTCCATAATATGATGGGTTTGCCATGACAGGGAGCCCCAGGTGCTGTGCATGTTCAGAGCAGGAAGATGTGACCTGGCCCAGGGTATCAGAGAAGATTTTTCCTTTTAACATGAGTAGGGAGTTTTTTTCCCCCTTCAGGAAAATGGGCTGTGTGACTTTGGAGAAGTCACCTAACCTTTCTGGGCCTCATCTGCCCAGTGAGGTTGACCCATCTGTCTTACAGGCTGCTGTAAGGACCCATTGAGGCCCTTATGTGTGGGTCTCTGTGTGGCTCCTGGCCTGGAGCAGATACTCTACAGTGCTGGCTTCTGCACCTCCCCCAAACTCCCTCCTACCTACGCACCCTGTTATTAGCAACTGCACCTCCCTCAAGGCTGAGATGAGGTTCATTTGTAGCCAGTTCTTAATACCACACTGACAGTCACCCCTGTCCTAACTGATGGGCACACTGGCTGCTATGGACTGAATGTGTCCCCCTGCCCCAAATTCGTATGTTGAAGCCCTAATCCCCAGTGTGATGATATTTGGAGGTGGCGCCTTTGGGAGGTAATTAGGTCATGAGGGTAGAACCCCCACAAATGGGATTAGTCTTCTTATAAAAAAGAGACATGACAGAGATGATCTTTCTTGGTCGTGTGAGGACAGTGAGAAGGTGGCCATCTGTAATCCAGGAAGTGGGTTCTCACCAGGAACTGAATCTGCTGGTACCTTGATCTTGGACTTCCCAACCTCCAGCACTATGAAAAATAAATTTCTGTTGTTTAAGCCACACAGCCTATGGTATTCTGTTATAGCAACCCGAGCTAAGACGTGTGCCTGGGCAGGGCAGAAGTCTGGGCAGCCTGTCCTGGGCCCAGAGAGGTTGAGCAACACAACTAGGGGGCACACAGCCAACTGGGGTCACAGCCCACTGAAAAGCCCCTCCCTGTTTTCCAAGCTCCTGCTGTGTGACCTTGACCAAGCCCCTTTCCTCCCTGGGCCTCAGTTTCCCATGTGGAAACTGAAGAGATTGGACTAGTGTTCTCTGGGGTCCCTTCAGGCTCTGATGCGCCAGCTCCTTCAGAATCCAGAATGAATGTTCTGACAATATTGGGTTTATGCATTTCGGTTTCCTCTTATTAGCATTTAAATGACTCTGTATTGTTACATTTCAGTGACTCAAGAATAGGTTGGGGCACTTAATAAAAAGTCTTTGCCAAGAGAGACTCCGGCAGAGGAAGGAGCAATGGATTTTTTTTTTTGGAGTTAATTTAACAAAGAAGAAATCTATCTCTCGAAGGAAGGTTTAAAAAAAAAACACCCCAAAACCTAAACCATCAGCTTTTCAAATCCTAATTGAAGGACGGGACATTGCAAATGAATTACGTGCTAAAAATAATTTTCGGATGCCAAATCGGCCTGTTTTCTGACCTGCGGAATTTAAATGCCATCTTCATATGTATTTATAAAGTTACCCTTTACTTTGAATCGCCCCTGGCACCAGTGACAGATGTGGGGACACAGGCCCCGTCTGGAGATCCCTGATGACGAGGCCTGATGCTGCCATTTGGTAGTTTTGTGATGGGGGTGGAGTGGGGGGGTGGGCAAGGTCTTAGCCCCTCCCTGGGCCTCCATCCCCTCTTACCCACACGCCTCCCTCCCGCACAGGGCTTTGCGAGGCCTACCTGAGCTAGAGCTCACAGCAGTTCCTGGCACAGCGTAAGACTAGTTCAACAGGGACTGTACTTCTGATGGTGACTTAACTCGCTCCTTCCCTCTGCTCTCAGCTCACCCCCACAAGTCTGCTCTCAGACTGTCCCCCACACTACTGTCCTGAACATGGGGCTCAGGCCAACCATGCCATCCCCACAAAGCTCCCAGCACCGCTTGGAAGGCTGGGGAGGGTCCCAGCTTGTAGGTACAGCTTACAGGGCTAGGCTCTCCTCTGCTCTGGTCCTGACTGACTAATCCCCACAGGCAGGACATTTTCTTTCCTCTCCTGGATGCAAATTCTGGCCTTTCTGTGGTCCCCACCCTGCCCTGCCCCAGCTGAGGGGACCCTCCTCGGTGCTGACCGGAGAAACGGGTGACCTCAGCCAGGCAGCTGGGGGCAGAGGGACAACTGCCCTTCTTCCCTCAGCCTCACTGGGAGAGTCAAAGCGTTGTAGCCATTGTCTTAGCCGCCCCTCTCTGGAGGAGGGAATGTTCCGTGTATGTGTGTGTCAGAGGGTACCTGTGGTGTGTCAGCAGATGTGTACTGACTCTGGGTGACCCTGGAGGACAAGGTGTGCTGTGCAGGTCTACTGGAGTACGTCAGGATGAGTGTGTACCTGTGAGTGTGAGTGAGTCAGAGATGTGTGTCCCCATGCCCGCCTCTGAGTGTGCAAGCCCCACGATCTGTGTGTGTCTATGTGTGTGTATGCATCAAAGCTGACAATGACAGTCTCGGCTTTGAATCCTCACAGTCAAGGAGACAGAACGGGGAAAGAGGAAGGGAATTGAAAATGAATACCTCAGAGGCGAGTTTAGTGCTATTTTTAGAAAACTCCTATCCTGTTAACCAGAAAAGGAAAATCTAAAAAAAAAAAAAAATTATATATATATATATATATATATATATATATATATATATATATATATATATATTCCACAGAAGCAGCCACGCACCAGCCTCAAAGGCACAGATGGCGGAAGTAGGGCCAGGGCGTGGGCTGCTAGGCACTCAGGGTGTCTCACATAGCTTCTCTCCTGCCTGGCTCAAGGGAGGGTAGGTCCCCAGCCCTTAGCTGCCCAGCAGGGTCAACTCTCTCTACTTCCCCTGTTCTCCAAAGGAGTTTCCAGTGTTACATGGTAGGAAACCCCCCACATTTCTGGTCCTCTAGGTGTCTTACATACCCACTCATCCACTCACCCATCCATCCATCCATACATTTGTCCATCCACCTGTCCATCCATCCATCCATCCATCCATCCATCTATCTATCCATCCATCCACCTCTCCAATAAAAAGCTGCATCTCAGGCCCTGCCCCAAGCACTGGGACTCTGAAGAGAGCAAGGGAGGTGCACAGACCCTCCTTCTAGCTGTTGAAGTTATGCTCACTTTGCCACACAGAGTCCCCCGAAACCCCATGGTCAGGCTCTGCAGACCAAGTTGAATGATTCCTGCACAGCTTTTGCTTCAGATTTTGGGAGGATGTAATCCAAATGGCACTCGCCTGGGAACCAGATCTGCTGAGCCCCAGTCTTGGCTTGACCACTACTATTAATAGAGATTGCTTAGCACACGCTTCCATGGGCTGTGTAGTATCACTGTCCCTGTTTACAGGCAAGAGAGCTGGGGCTCAGAGGGTTACAGATGGCCAATGCCGTACAGATGGGACCCGGCATAGTTTAAATATGCCTGCTTGAGTCCAAAGCCCCTGTGTTTCCTCTGTGTCCCAATGCCTTTCACCAACTCACGGTATGGCCTCGGACCAATGCCTTCTTCCCTGTGCCTCAGTTTCCTGTCCTATAAAGTGAGAGGGGGATTGGACAGATACTCAGTCTTAAGGGGCCATTTTAGCGCCATCCTCAAGGATTCTCCCGTCACCGGATACTTGCTTCTAAGGGCACACACACTTCCCCAAGCCTCCTTGCTGTCCTGCCATCCCCAGCAGAGCACCATTCTAGTTGCAAGCCAACTCTTGCTTGGCTGGAGGCCTAAGGAAGGAGAAATGCCCTAGAACCTGGGAGTCACAGGCTGACGAGAATTCACCTGGTGCCTCTGACATCCACTGCCTGCCCCCCTCAGCCTCTGCATGGCAGTGCCTGCCTTCCACGATTTGTACCCTTTATGTGCTCCTTGTTTAGAAATCTTCCCTTTAAAAAGGAGAGTTTTCCGATGAAGCAAAAACAGTAAAGTCATCAGCATATCAAGGCAAGAAAGCTTAGCTGAGGCAGAAAAGTGTTGGGGGAGACTTCACTTTGGCCTGCAAGAGAGGGGACATGCAGTGAGAAGGCTGGGGATGGTGACTCTGCCTAAGATGGACCAGCTGTCCTGGAAAGTGTCCTCTGGTTTCAGTCAAATGTCTCAGCCACCTCCCCAGCCTCATTTCTTGCCCTGCCCAACTTTCCCTAAAGATGCAATGACTTCCCTGGCTGCCCCCAGCCTCCAGATCCTAACTGGCTATAGTGACACTGTCCCTTCCTGTCTTCATCTGCCTCCTTCTCTCCTGCCTCCAGCTTTGTCTCCGTGGATTACAAGCAGAGGCCTGAAGAAAGGACAAAAAATGATAACAGCAATGCTTGGATCATACCTGCTATGTGCCAAGTACCATTCTATGCGCTCCACATTTGTTATCTCATTTAATCCTTCACAACAACCCTAGGCCACGGGTCTTGCCACACTCTCGTTTTCCAGAGGAGAAACAGAAAAAGAGAGTGCAGTGATTGGCATAGGTCTTTGGTTGGAGGGGTGAGGGTGGCAGAGGCGGGTCTCACACACACACACACACACAGACACTCTTGAGGGCTCACTCCCATCCCTCTTTCCAGCAGACCAGGCTCCTACCCTTTTTTCTGGTTTCTATAATGAAGCACAGGGTTCTGCCATGTCAGTGCTCTGACCATAAACAACAGCAGGTCGCTGGCTCCTTGGGGAGTCTTCAGGCTTCACCTCTGACCGTGGAGGGTTGGGGCCCAGGGAGCCGTCTCTGGGGATGAAGTGTTGATGGATGGATGGAGGTGGGTGCCGGGAGGGATTGGGTAGCTAAGGTCAGGGAATCTGATAACCACAGGCCCCCCTCTCTCTGCTGCAGGCTGACTAGCGGAGGCCGGGAGTGAGCGCTGCCCACGTGCTTGTGGTGCTGACTGACAGCCCCCCTGGGGAGGACAAAGAAACACGCAGTGGGGAATGGTCTCCACTGGGAGCTGTCCCCAAGGCCACAGTGCTGATTCGGGATCTGAGTTGGTTTTAGGGACCACGTGCCAAGGAGCTGTCCATGTTCTGTGGTGCTGACATAGGGCAAAGGGTTAGAGTGCCCTTAGGGCTACCCAGGATAGCAGTGCTGAGCAACGGAGCGCAGGGTTGGGAAGCCTGGGGAACTGGGTGTGGGTGCAGTAGGGAGGGCGCAGGGCATTTTCCTTGAGTTATGTGAGCAGGCATGGGTAGCTGACCCCACGTATTTGTGCTGTCGCTCAAAGCCAGGTTGTCAGGCAATGAGGTGTCCTAGTGAGCGGGCCTGAGCCCAGAAAATGACACCAGGCAAAAGGTCACGTGGGGCCACTTACATGCATACACAGAAGACTCACCTTGGCCCATCAGTGCCACCTGTCACCAATGCCAGAAATCCCACCACTAATGATCCATTCTTTTGTGTTGTGCTTGGTCCCTTCCCTCTGGTTCCTGCTGGGACCATAGTTCAGTGGTGGCATCTCATTCTGTCTGAATTTATTAAATTCTTTCCTCCATGGAATGGGGAAGGAAAATTCACCCAAAGAGATGCCAAGGGATGAGTTTAAGTTGGGAGATTACTTTCGAATAGCTGGGTAAGTCCTTTGGGGTCCAAATCAGAGAAGCTGGAAGCTAAGGCTTGGGGAAAGTCATTCTATGTGGCCTGAGAACACAGAGGCCAGGAAATAGAACTATATAGAAAAGGGGAAAAGGCGGAAAAGCAGGACTCCTAGATTCCAAGGAGAAGGGGAGTCAGACTGGTGCAGGCACTGGCAGGGGTTGGTGTTTGTATGTGTTCGGGGGTGCTTTTCAGATTCTACTTCTCACTACTGCAGTGAGTCTTCCAGGCTCAAGCGGAACTATCCCTGGTTTGGTGACTGTGCACTCACTGCCTTTCCTGCCCCAGCCCAGGTTCTCTCCCTCAGAGCCTCCTTGGTGGAAAGCTAGTGATGTCTGTCGGGACACTGACTTGGCTTCAGACCTGAAGGGGGTGAATCAGAAGGTCTGGAAGCCAGAGGAGGAGCCCAGAGCAGGAACTGCCTCCCATGGCCAAGGTTTCCTCTCCTTCCTCTCTTGATAAAAGCTTCTCTGAGTGGAGCTCGGGGACCCCAGAGCAGGGCCACTCAAAGTGTGGTTCCCCAAGGGCCACCTGTGTTGGCATCACTTGGGGGCTGGTTGAAACACAGATTCCCATGCCCAAGCCTGCAGAGATGGGTCAATCTCTGGTGGTGTGGCTGGGAGTGTTAAACAAATAGAACCACTGCCCTAGAGTTTTGGGGGTCCCATTCCAGCCCCTCTTTCGGCCTTCTTCCTCTTGTAGCCAACATTCCCCTGGTTCTGCATTCTAGAATCCTGTCCTGCTCTTGTAGCCCAGCCTACGGCTCAAAATCATTTCCAGCTCCCTGTCCCTGCTTTTCCAAATGCCACTTCCGGCTAGGCCAGGCCCCAGGTGTCTTCTGGGAATGACTCCCACCAACCACTCCAGGGCCCTTCTGTCTTTACACCCTTGCCCACACCTGATGACCCCCATCCCTTCTTCCCACTCTCCTATGGCTTCCCTGTTTTGGGTGAACTGCAGTCTTTTCCCACAGTCCTGCCCTTGACCCTCTTAAGGCCTCACCTCTCCCTGGCAATGTCACCCACCTGACATCAACCTGCATCCTAACATGAGTGATTCCCAAACTGCCCTTTCCACCCTGCCCTTTCTCCTAAGCTCCAGAACCAAACTTTCCAGGACTCTCAAATGTCCCCTCTGAAGGTTCTCCAGGCTCTCAGACTCTTCCACATGTCCTCATCCTTCTGTGACCTCTGTGCCAATTACGGCATGTAAAGCGTCCTCTCAGATTCCCAGAATGGGACTATCAGGGTGGCCCTCGACTCCGTTCCCTCCTTACACTCAGTCAGGTACCCAGACCCAGGGACCACTGGGGTAAGAGCTCAAGCTTCATTGTCTTCCTTGCCGCCCTGGGCTCCTGACCTAGTTCAGGTTCCTTATCCACAACCTTTCAACCAGTTCCTCACAACCCGCCCCCCTCCACCTTCACTGTCCCCAGAGTGATGCTGACAGGGACTCTCATTTACTCAGTGGCTTCCATGTGTCAGGAGCTCTGTTAGGCTCTGAAAACATCTTATTCCACAATAACCCCATGAGGTCGGCATTCTTAAGCCTATTTTACAGATGAGGAAACTGAGACTCAAAGAGGTGAAATAACATCATGCCAAGGCCACAAAGCTCACAAGTGGCAGAGCCAGGAGTAGAGCTGGGACCTGTCCGGCGCTAAAAACCTCTTGGATTTGAACATGCCACCCTCTGGATTAAAAACCACCACTGGCTCCTTGGTGTCTATTAAACAAAAACATATTCACGACCACTGCATCCAGGATCCTGCCTGATTGGCTCAGAGCCAACTTCTCTGGGCTCTGGGGTAAGTCAACTCCTTGTATTTGCTGAACAACTAACACATGTTCCGGCCTCCGACCCTCTGTTTATACTGTTCCCTCCATCCGGGATGGTCTACACCCGCTTTGCCACTAATCTAAACCTTCCTCTCTAAGGTCCAGCCCCAATGCCAATCTGCGAAGTTCTCTCTAATTCCTCTGCTACACATTTCAACCCCCTTCCCACTGCCAGCTTATCACATGTGGCTCATTCCTCAACTTTGCACCCTCCACCCTCGGTCTTGGGGTGGGTTCTACCAGCTTGCCTCCCCGACTAGACTGTGAACTCTCCGAGAACAGGGCCTCTCCAGCCCCCAGCACAGGACCAGCCTCCACCAATGCTGGTTCCATCACTGAGAAAGCAATCTGACTATGGAAGGACACTGGGGACAACAGATCTGGGGATGCAGCCTGCGTTTGGAAAGTGAAAACTGGTCAGCCGAGTGGCTGGAGGAGCGGGTGCTGAATGCACCCAGGCAGCGTGCATTACAGTGAGCAAGCTGGCAAATCTGCACCTGAACCTTGGGAAGCAGCTGCTCCAGCATCCCATTTCACAGACAAGCAAGTGGAGGCTTTGCCAGGTTAAGGAAGCTGCCCAGGGTCACATCACGGTTGGATTCGAACCCAGGCAATCTGCCATCAGAAACCCTGCCTAAGTCCCTCCCAGCATGACTCAGAAGCCATAAGATGGTGGTGGCTAAGACAGTGTGACATAGAAGCATCTGGGGTCTAGTGGGGAGATGTCCTGGCCCTCCTGGACCACACTGATCAGACCCGTGTCTCCTGCCACACCCAGTGTTACATCCCACAGAGGATCCTTGTGGTCTGGTCATCGTCCTGTTCTCCCCGCAACTCTTCTCTGTTCTCTACCCAAAGCTGGAGAACAGGGATAAGGTCAGGTCAGAATCTGTCAGGAGGCAGGTCCAGGCTCAGGCCCAGGGACTAGGCGGGGCGCTGGGAGCACAGGACGCCCTGCGATGACCGTGCCTGGTCCCGGAGCCTCCCCTCTGGCAGCCCCAGCCCCCCGACCCCAGAATCCCACGCCTCACGGGCCTGCAGAATTTCCTTGGCCCCCTCACCCAGCAGGCCAGCTCTGCAGCTCTTCCCCTGACTTGGCATGGCTGTCCCGGCCACTGCGGAGACAAACAGAATCCGCCCGGCACCTTGAACAGATGGCGTCACTTCTAAAAATAACGCCGCACCACGCTCCCCGGCGCAGCCAGCCCCGGCGACAGAAGCGGGTGCGGGTGGGCGCTGCTAGCTGTGCTCACCAGCCATCTGCACAGGGACAGATGCGAACGCAGCCTCCCGGGGGCCGTGGGCCCAGGGGACCCCAGCCTCACTGAAGCTGTGCAGAGCCGTGGGCCTTACCTTCCCTGAAGCGAATGTAAGGCGGCGACGACGGGTGTGTGTAGCCTGGCTCCCCTCTCTCCCCATCATCGTGGAGCCCCGGCAGCCCCTCCTCCACACGTTGCGTGGCTGGGATTCCCACCTGTAACACCCGTTCTTTTTCGCCTGCTGCTTCTACCCCATATCGGGGCCCCTATACCCACAATCCCTAGTGCCATCTTCTCTTGGGAATTTCCTCCCACTCCCAGAAGCTTCTTCCCTCTGTGAATTCTTAAACCACTTTTCAGTGGACTTGCAACCTAGTAGGGTCAGAATCCCTTTCTTTGAGCTTAGAGTCAGAGAGATCTGGGTAAGAACCGTCAATCTGCCATCACTGAGGGATCGTGGGTAAATCAAGGCACTTCTCTGGCCTCAGTTGCCGCATCTCTAAAAACCCTTGCAGGGTGGCTGGGAAGATAATGTGGGTTGATGCAGGGCACAGGGTTCAGCCCAGAGCCTGGCTAGTGAGAGACACACAATCAACTGGAATGATAGAGATTTCTAGACGGGGAAATGGAGGCCCTGAGTGGAAGGCACTGGACCAAGTCCTCAGAGCAGGTGCTGGCAGAGCCAGGTTCAGGCCGCCCAAGGCCTTTGCCAGAGCTTTGACCCTCCTAAGACATTCTCCTCTGTTTCTGGGATATTCCAGGGATATGTCTCACCTTCATCCTTGTGCAGGATTTTCCCTGAGTGCCAGTTCATCTCCAATCCTGGGAGCTGGCCAGGAGGCCTAAGGGATGCCCTGAAGATACCCCCTCCCCATTTCTCACTAAGAACCAGCCCTGAGCCCCAGCCTGACCCCTCCGGCTTCTCAAGGAAGTTCAAGTCCTGCCAGAAAGTTTAAGAGCTCAAAAGCCAAAGTGCTTCCAAGGCCCCAGGAGACCCCAAACCTTGGACCCTGGAGGTATCCACATCATCAGACCTCCCACAATGGCCCCCAAAGGTGCCACTCCCTCTGATTTCCCTTCCTCTCCCCGTGGGGCACGGCCCAGACCCCCTCCCCCACCCCATCACCATTATCCTGCTTTTCAAAAGTCCTGCTCCAGCCATGTCTGCCCTTCCTTTCTCTCCTGGAGTTCCCCATGGCTCTGGGGGGTCTCCCAGAAGAGAAAGGGTACAGGGATCCATGGTGGGGGGAGCCTGATGTCCCCTAGATTTCAAATCTCATGTCACGCTGCTTCTAAGGCCTGCTCTCTGCTGGGTGTAATACAGGGGAGTTTAGATTTGGGGTTTCAGATGCGGTCAGAACCTATGCTCAAATCGTGCACAATTCCAAGTCCTGGGAGCTTTCTGCAGCCTACCTCACTCACTCCCTACCTCTCTAGATATCTCAGGCCCTGACACCTCCTGCTAAATCAGGGCTTTTGCTACCCCAGACTCCTTGTTACAACTGACTGACAAAGCCAGAGCCGTCACCTCTCTTTCCCTCTCCAGGGTCAGGCCTGGCGTGAAATGGGTGCCAGGTTCCGGGGGCTCTGGTGTGGGCATCTTTAGCGGTGGCCACAGATGCCAACGATATCAGGCCTGCTCGGAGCTGGTTCTTGTGCACTACGTCCTGAACTGCGGGGGTACTCCAGGAAGCCCTGCCCCAGGGCAGAGAACACCAAAGGGGTATCACTGTTTGCAAAACTTGAGGGAAAGCCAGAAGAGGCCCTGATTCCACAAGCTTCCTTGAATCCACAGACCAGAAGGGACCTCAGAGGTGAAAATCCCTGGGATGCCCAAGCCCCTTCATAGCACCTGTGTAGAGTCCTGCTTGGGCTTGCATGCTTCCCTTGACAGGGGGTTCACGCCCTCCTTCCATGATAATCTATGTCCGCGCTAGGAATTACCGAGTTCTTTGGGTTGAGCTGAAATTTTCTTCTTGCTAACTTTTTATTGTTTTACAGTTAATGGGTGCTTTCCAGCTCACACAGAACAACCCTGCTCCCTCTTCTCCACTTGAAGTTCATGACCATGGACGCATACATATGTGTGTGCCAGGGCAGAACGTGTGCCAGGGAGCACACGTGTGGTTGCACGAGGGCATGCATAAGCCTGCTTGAACATGTGTGAGCTGGGGGCGGGGGCAGCGGGGGCTGTGCTGAGATTTGCAGAAATGTATATATTTTGGAAATAAGACTCTAGATGGTGCCTGTAGGGGGATGTTAGGGAGTCATGGGTCATGGCAAAGACTCTTACTACCACCTCGAGACAACCTTAGTCTCACAGTTTGGGAGATGGGTGGGTGGCAAGAGGGGGCACCCACAAAGGCTCCAGAACAGAACAGAAGGCCAGCCTGTAGAAGATGCCTTGTCACTGTCTCTGTGGCTGTCTGCAAGGTGGCCCTGAACCTCTGAACCCCACACCGTGCCATCAGATGACTTTATCTCCAGGGAACTCTGCCATTAGGGCCCGACCTGAACAAAATGACAGCGACGACAGAGTATCATTTTATACGAGTCGTGAACTGCTTTTCAGCTTGAAGTTCACAAAGAACCCACTGACGATTTACATTTCAGAAGTAAGGAACTAAGGCGAGAAAGATGCAGGGGCCTCTGGTGGGCCCCGCAGAGAGTGATGTCTCCGGGGGGCAACCTGGGGCATCAGGATTCTGCACAGAACATACAACTCCGGGGCTGGTCACCCCCTGCCATGGGTGGATGGGCTTTGGGCGGGCTTGGCCAGGAGGTCTGCCATCAACTGTCCCTGGGCCACCATCTTCCCTCTTTGGCTTGAGTTTCTCCATCTGTACAATGAGGAGCTTGGACTAGACAGCTTATAAGAGACCCTCACATACTGGCTTGTGGTAAGTCTTGGACACTGGATTGGGCACAGGGGAGGGGGCTTCTATGGCTCTCGGAATCCGCCCCCCAGTGGCCATGTGTTTGCCCTTGGATCAGCCAGCGTTATCTTCTGGATACTGGGACATCGATGGGGGGAAAATTTCCTGTTTTAAAAAATAAAATATCAGCTCAGAGTTTCCTTGTGAACATGCCTTAGCACAAGGTCTTCCCTTCCATTTGCTTCTCTGCCTGTTAGACTCCTATTCACCCTGCAGGGCCCCTTCTCAGTGAACACTATGCCGACCCCACTCTCCAGGCAGAGACAACTGATCCCTCCACTGGGCTTGACCGTTGACACCATCGAGGTCAGGGGACTGTGTCCATCTATCTCCAGGTCCCCAGTGCACCTGAGAGACAGAGCCAGTGTCTAACAGAAGCTTGCTGAGTGACCACAGGAACCCACATCTTGACCTCAGAAACTGAGAGAGAACAAGATTGCCTGGGTCCTGGGCTCACCCACTTCTTCAACAGCTGCTTGCTTTTGAGGCGGAGAGCATGCACTGAGCGCCTACTGTGTACCCAGCACTGGCCTCCGGGAAGAATGGATGCTGTGGTCTAACTAGAGGAAATGAGATCACCTCCCTGGCAGGGAGATGGTCACAGTAATCATGGCAGCAGAGTATCAGTAACAGTAATAAAAATAATCATAAGAGCAACTAAGCGTTATCACTGCCAAATGCCATTTAGCTTTTTCTACGCACGATCTCGCTCAGATGCGTAACAGCCCCTGAGGTCGATACTCTAATTTCCTTCATTTTACAGATGATGAAACTGAGGTTCAGAGGGTGGGGTGACTGCCTAAGGTCACATCAGGGTCTGCGCTATGGTCTGACTCCCAAGGCTGTACTCTTGACCTTGGCACTTAACAGATCCCCAGGTCTGAGCTCCTGGTGTCCAGGTGGGCTGGGGGCTGGGAGGAGGCCCCCAGGCTTTTGCCAACTTCAGCATCCATACGAAAGCCCCCAGTGGGATTCTTGTCTGCAACCCTGCTGACAGGTGCGAGGCGGGGGCTTTGGCTGACCTGGCAGGCTGGGTATGAGGGGCGGGAAGCAGATGGCAGCCCCTTCCTGTGTTTGGAAGAAGTCAAGGGTGAAATCCTGGAGCCGTCAGCCTGGCCGCATCACCTGCTGTTAGAAACGGCCCCTGGGCCAGAGGGCTGGCGGCCACCCAACGTGGCTCTGCTGACGAATGGTAGGCCTGGGGAGGTGCCAGCCCAGCCCTTTTCCATGGAGAGCTTCGCTATCTTCTTATAATTAAGGACTGTTACTGGAAGGGGTTCTTCACAGTACGACCTCCTTTGTCTTGCCTGTGACTCTGGGGCAGAGGGAGCAGGGTGCCCATTTTAAAGATGAGGAGACTGAGGCTCAAAGAAGACAAGCAAGTGCCTTGAGGCAGGTCCCTCACAGTGCTGGGACTGTGAGGCAAGGGAGGCGCCCAGGGTGCAAAATGCAAGGCAGTGCTCATTCTCAGGTTCCTGCGCATCCCTCCCCTAGCTGTCTGTCCTGCAGTTCAAGTCCACCTGAATTAGCCATGCGCCCACTCGCCCCACCCCCACCCCACACACAGGGAAGAGAGTGAAAATCTACAAAGTGACTTTGAACCCATTTTGGTAATTGTGAAGATGACGCAGCCGTAATAGAGTCTAAGAAGTACCCAGAATTGTAAAAGATGTTTGAAGTCGATGTCCTAGCCATCAGTGCCCTGAGCAGCAATAGATTTGGGGGCAAAGAGTTCACTTCTCGCTTCCGCTCACTTGGCAAGCTTTCGCTGTGGGCCCACTACATGCCTGGACTTGTGGGATGCGATGTGGACAGAAAGGAATCGGACACAGCCCTGTTCCCTCCCTGTGCAGCACGGGTTCTGCACACTGTAACAATTTCAGGCAAATAATCATGATAAACTCACATTTATGCAGCATTTTCTATGGGCCAAGATCTGTGCTAAGCATTTTACAGTCGTCATCTCATTTGATCCACATCACAACTCTGAGGCAGGTATTCTTAGTGTCCCATTTTGCAGAAAAGAAAAATGAGGCAAAGAGAGGTGAAGTCACTTGCCCACGGCCAGGCAGAATACAGTAGGGCTGGGATGGATGCTCAGTACAATGTTTGGTGGGTGAATGAATGAAAACGTAGGGCAGGTCGTGCAGGGGTGATGCGATTGGTTAAATGTGACCATGCAAAGTGCCCTCAGAGCTCCAGGAAGCGGCATCAGGCCTCCTGAGGGCAGCGTTAGGAGTGGGTCAGGGAATTATCTGTGCTTTTGGGCAAACTTCGGCTGCAGGCTTCCAAGAAGAGGGTGACAGTGACGGCCACCGTATCAGTTAGCAGCGCGAGGAAGCTCCGATTTCTCCCTCTGTGAGCCTGACCACGTGCCCCATCTATAAAAATATCCCAGGCTGATGGCCCCTTTTACCCCGAGCAAGTGGGCTCTGAGACAGGTCGGCCCTGGGCAGGTATGAGAGGAAGAGGAGGCCTCTCCTGGGCTGCCCCGGTCAAGGGTCCCAGCCCTGAGCCCTCCTGCTTCCCGGCCACATAGTGACCATAGTGACGGGGCTCCGGCCTGCAGGGAGGGGGCTGCAGCTGGACACCCTGACACCCAAGCCTCCCCAGCTCGCGCCTCAGTTGCCAGGCAACCAGGCAGCTCAGGTTTCGGGGGCTGAGGACAGGGCTCGGGTGAGGGCATCAGTTAATAATAATACAGCCCAGCCCGGTGGGGCTGCTTGAGATACACAAATCTCAGACCTGGGCAGGGCCTGGGTGGTCCTGTGGTCATTTTGCAGATGGAGAAACTGAGCCCTGGGAGGGAAAGGGAGTTGCCTGAAGTGACCATTGAGTCAGTGATGAAGGTAGGGTCATCTCGCTGAGAAATAAAAATTCAGAAAGTGATGGAAAGTGCAGTTGCCACGTGCGGGCACTGACTATGTGCGCGGCACCGTGCCAGAGGCTTCTCCCACCTCAGCCCAACTCATCCGCAAAACAACGATGAGGGGCAGATGTTGTTTTCATGCCCATTTTATAGCTGGGGAAACTGAGGCTCAGAGAGATTGTGTAGCCTACTTAAAATCATGGAGCTGGTAAATGACAGAGGCCAGATAGGAATGCAGGCCAGTGAGACTCTGAAGTCTGTAAGCTTCGCCCCGACCGGTACCGCCCTCAGGGACTAAGGAGAGGATGGGTGAGAACTAAGGGGCCTGCCTCACAGCTGGTGGTCTCTGATCTCTCCAGCAGCCCCTGGAGAGGGAGGCGTATCACTCTTCCTGTCTCGACGCTGAGGATGCTGAACTCAGGGGTTAAGTGGTGGTCCCAAGGTGACCAAAGTAGTAGGTGGGGATGCAGGATCTGAACCCACATCTCTCTGGCTTCAAGGCCCAGCCTGACCCAAGTTGCCCAGTTCGCTGGCAGAAGCCTGGGGCAGTGCCCCTCTTGCCAGGCCTTCCAGCGTCAGGTATCTCTGTCCCTCCCCCACCCTCAGCAGCGTGAGATTTCTCAGGGGACAGGACCCCACTCCCCAGCCCCGGAGAGAGCCGGCAAGCCCCAGCATAGAGCGGCGGCCTTTGATTCCAGGCCACTGGACCTCTCCCTCAGTGGCCCACGCCTCCCGCAACATGAGCCTGGGCTGGACGGGGACACGCAGGTTGCCGTGGCGACAGCACATCGGATACTGACCTGGGGACCCGCTGGCAGCACAGGGGATGGGCAAGCCTTGCCTCAGAGGGATGGCTGGAGGGACGGAGGACGGGGGGCCCGGGGGCCCTGCAGCGGCCGCGGTTGCTCTGTGGGCCAGGCTGGGCACAGGATGCTATTTATAATTCTGCTGAATGGGCCCAATGACCCGACCTGCAGTCCAAGGGCCGGGAAGCCCAGCAGTCGCACAGAGGGGAGGAAACAGCTCAGGAACCTCCACCCCACTCCCCCACCCCTGGTTCCCAGCTCTGAGCACGGGGCTGAGGGAAGTGGGGAGGATAGGACACCTCCCCCACCACATCCATTACCCTCCGCATCCACCCCTCTGGCCGACCCTGCCCTCATCCCTGTGTCCTGGGCCAGGTTCGGCCAGTGTGGGAGGCTGGGGGTGGTGGTGCTGGGCTCGAGATCGTGTGTGTGTGTGTGTGTGTGTGTGTGTGTGTGTGTGTGTGTGTGTGTGTGTGTGTGTGTGTGTGTGTGTGTGTGTGTTCGTTCCAGGATGCCTCCCACTGGAGGGGGAGGAGGGGGTTGGGTGGAGAGCAAAGAAAGGGGAGAAAGAGAAGCCGTAAGGCAGAGAGGAACTTGAGAGGCTGGGGTGGGAGGGACGGGGGAGGAAAGGAGGTGGAGGAGGGGGAGAGAAACAGAGGCAGACTTGGAAATAGATAAAGTGAGACGCAGTGAGAGAGAGAAGCAGGATAGGGGCAGGGAGGTGGACAGCAGGAGGGAGGAAGAGGGGGAGAGAGAGAGAGAGAGAGAGAGGGAAACGGACAGACAGACACAGAGCCAGAGAGACACAGAGAAACTGGGACGATGGGAGACACAGAGAGGAAGGACAGAGCATCGCGTCCTCTCTGCCCTGGTGGTCAAGCCGCGGGTCCAGAAGCCGAAACGCAAACACGACTGGGTACTCGTGGGGCAGCTCAGCAGCCTGTGTGTCGGGGAGAGAGGGCCTGGGCCACGGTGCCTGCACTGACCACTCAGCCCCCTCGGCCCGGGCCTGGAACTCCGGGCCGGGCATCCCTCCTCCAGTCCCCTTGCCACCCGGAGACACAGGGCAGCGCAAGGGCGGCTCCAAGGTCTCCGGAACTCAGCCAGGAGAGGCATGGTGGTGGCTCCCGGGGCTTGCCGGGCTGTCCGCCCTCGGATCGGGGTTATTTTGGGAGCTGAGCAGCCAGAGCCCACCTCCTCCTCCCTTGTTCGTGGGCCAGTGGCTGCTGACTCGAAACATTCTCTCAAGGAACGTGTCTCCCCGAAGTCCAATGTCACTTCTTCTGGGAGGCCTTTCCTGACCCTCCCGCATTAAATTCTCTGCTTGCATGTCCGGTCCAGTGCTCGTCCTGGGGAACCAGAGCCAGGGTGTATCTACCCGTCTCCCCCGTTAGACTGTGAGCTCCACGTTCACTGAGCAGGGACTTGACGTGCACCATCCCATGTAGCCTCTCCGCTGCCCTTGCGGAGGCTTCAGGAGCAAGCCCTGGCTTACAGAGGAAGACACCGAGGCAGAGAGGCTGAGGGGTTTGCTGTGGTTTCACAGTTGGAAGTTGCTGAACCAAGGTCTGACCCACGGCAGTCCGATTTCAGAGCCCAGTCACACGGCCACCGGGCATACAGCCTCCCCCGCTCTAAGGATCACTTCCCCTCCCAGGACTCTGCTCAAGATCCTTCCGTGGCTCCCCAGTGCCTCTAAGATCAAATCCAAATGTCCCACCTGGTACCAATTCCTTTCCTCTATTCGTCCTGCCATTGTCCTTTCAGGTCTCATTCTCTCCCCCCGATCTCCTGCTTCTAGGTCCCCTCTGCTCTGGCCTTTTGTGATTTACTCACTCAAGAGTTATTTAATGAGCACCTACTGTGTGCCAGACACACTGTGCTTGCTTCTGTTGGAAAAGACAGGCTGTGAAGAGTGCTATGAAGAGACTAAGGCATTATGACCGACTGCCAGGGGACTTATTTTGCCAAGTAGACGTGCAAAGAGCTGGGGCCAGTGTGTGGCAGGCAGAGGGAAGAGCACAGGCGAAGACCCTGAGGCAGGAAGGGGTGGAGCATGGTTTTAATAACACAAAGCATGGCTGGGCCTTGTGAGTGAGGCAGAGGGATGAGGCGAGCTCAGAGAAGGACACGGGCCAGACTGTGTGAGGCTTCGAAGCCATGGTGAGGAGTTTGGGTTTTACGCCAGGTGCAGAGGGATGCCTCTAAAGACTTTCAGGTGGCAGATTAGCACGAAGTTTGTTCGTTTGTTTTTAAGATCCACCATCCATTGGAGGATACACTGTCAGGGTGAGAGGGAGAGAGGGTGGGAAGAAAGAGCGGCTACTGCGTCATCCAGGCGAGCGCGGACAGGGTGCCGGCTGCAGGGCCGTGGGCAGGTGGGAGATAGGAAGAGGAACCAAGAGGATGAGCGGGGGAGAGGCAGGCGCAGGAGCATGGCCGGTGAGGGCTCCGCCTTCAGCGAGAGGGTGGGTGACGGTGCCGTTTACTGGGATGGTAAGTTGGGGAAGGAGCAGGTTTTGGGGGTTGGGTGGGCACGATCAAGAATCCTGTTTTGGACTTGTTAACTTTGAGATGTTTTGTGAGACGTCCAAGTAGAGATGCCAAGCGGCCAGTTGGATGATGAGTTGGGAATGCAGAAGAGAGACTCTGGCTGAAGATAAAAATATGGGAATCAGCAGCTTAAAGATGATATTTAAAGCCATGGGACGGGGTGAGATCACCAATGAGAGAGCAGAGTGAGAGAAGGGAAGCAGCTCGGAGCCGAGCCCCCAGCATTTGGAGGTCAAGCAGAGGAGGATGGAGCCACGCAGCCTGCTGGCTGACCTGTCAGGTGACTCCCTGCTCAGAAGCCTTCAATGGCTCCCTAGTACCCTCAGAACAAGGTTCAAAATCCGCAGCTCAACACACAGGTCCTGCCTACTCCAGTCTCACGGCCTTCGGCCCCTCAATTGTATCCTTCCTTCCAATTGTAATAAGCACCTTGTGAAGTTCCACACCCCCAGGCTCTCGCCCGGGCTGCTCCCCCGAAGCAGGGGGAGCTCCTTCTTTGGGCAAAGGCTAATTCTAACTCTTGCTCTTCTAAAGCTTTCTCTGATCTTCCAGGCAGACTTTGCAACCCCGCGTCTGTGTTTCTATGGCCTTCTCAACGTGCTACACTGCCACTGTCTTTCTGGGAGCCCCCTGGGGGAGGAGGCTGGTCCACCTCCGCGTCCTGGACCTGGCACGTCCGAGGCTCACGGACAGCCCTCGTGTACTCAGCATCCATCTCCCTGTCACCCAAGAGTTGGAAAAGTGCCATCTGAGCTGGGAGGGGGCCAAGAATGTGGACTTCATTCCTTCCATCCTGAGCCTGGGCTGCGGCTCTGCACAGACTCACAGGAAGGAAGCTGCAGAGAGGGAGTAGGTGAGTGGGTGTGAGAATGAGGGGCGGCCACTGGGCATTTGCCGGGCCTCCCACCTGCCGCTGCAGCGGAGGGGAAAAAAGTGAAAAGACAAAATCAGGGCCCAAACAGCACTCAAGTTCATCTTCCTCACTACTGCCCCAGCTCGTGACTAGAGACTTCATGGTGTAGGAACTCAAAGAGGTCTTGGGGAGAGGGGGACTTCGTCTGGAGGGGTCACAGCAAAGCTCCTGCATGCTCCCAGGCCACTGTTATTCTGTATTGTGTCTGATGTTACCACCCGCAGGCTCCTGCGGAAAGCCTCTCTAGCTGGGGGGCTGGGGGCGGCACCTTGCCCATTTAATGAGCACCTAGTAGGTGTCAGGCACCACGCGTTTGTTCAAGGGCACGGACTGGGCTTAGGCAGACCTGGGCTCTGATTCCAGCTCTGCTACTTCTACACGGCCTTGGGCAGGTCATGGCCTTGCTCTGGGACTCAGTTTCTTCATCTGCAAGAGGGGGATATTTACACGTGCGTGCTTAGGCTTTGGGGGAGGAGATGTGTGACAATGGCTGCGGAATGCTGAGCACAGTGCCTGTCACACAGCTGTCTCCTTTCATCTTCCTAATAGCCCTGTCAGAGGAGCGCTGCTGCTCCCATTTTACAGACAGGGAAACTGAGGCTCTGAGAGGCCCAGACTGCAGAGCTGGGATGGACAGAGCTGAGGTCTAGGAGCATTTCTGTTTCCAAAGCCAAAGGTCCCTCCCTCTGTGATGCCCCATGTATTCTCTTAGTTGTCATTCAGTCAGTTGATTTTGGGGCCTCGGGTTGGATGCTGGGAACTCAAAGGTGAATCAGGCAAAAGCTCCACCCTTTGGGGGTCAAGGCCTCCCACCACTGATTACTTGATATCCCCTCCTCCCAATCAGAGAAGCTGTGAATGGGAGGGTGGGGTGGGGACTCCCAACTGTACAGGTGGAGAAATAATTTGGGAATTCCCAGCTTACAGGCCCAGTTACTCCTTTTGGGACCAGGCAGGCCGCTAGGGTTACTCCTTTGAATCTCAGTTTCTCCCTCTGCAAAATTGGCATAAATTGTACCTCCCCCTGAAGATAACCAGAGGGTTAAGCAGAAAAGCATTTAGGTAGGCTTGGCGCCATTGCAGGGAGCCCCAGATCAGGCTGTCTTTAGCCGAGGTCCATGTAAAGGTCCTTTGTAAAGGTTTGTGTAGATTTGCATTTTTTTTCTGAGGAGGAAACCTATGGCTTTCATCAGCTTCTCAAAGCAGTCCCTGACCCCTTTGTCCCACAAAGACCCAGAATCACTCTGCAGCGCGACCAAGTCAACTCCCTGCTTTCCAATGAATGCTGTGTAGAAACAGTACCAAGATGGTGGAGCCAGGAAATCCAGGGGCCTGGGGATGGTCAGAGAGAGCAAGGTTTGAGGCTGGGACGCCAGGCTTGGGGGCCCTCAGCAAGGCAAGGCCACTTGAAAATCACCTCTCACTCTACAGCTTTCCCGCAGTCCTGTGGGTCTGGGTACTGTAGTAACCAACTCCCCTCCAGGCCAGCCTGGCGGAGGGGAAAGAGCTCGGACACTGGTCTTTTCCAAGAGAAATGCAAAGCTAATTCTTCCAGACAGCAAGTTCTGGTCACCATAATTGATCAGCCTCTTGTTTAGAGGAAATGAGATTTCATCCGACTCCTCCATTAGCCCCAGGGATGGGAGAGAAAGCGACAGTGCAGTGCAGAGAGCTGTGATCACAGATGCACCCCGAATCTGGCCAGAGAAGTAGACGGACGGTATAAGCTACAGCCCAGCGAGATGCCACTCAGAGAAGACACCTTGGGAAAATGCTCAGGGGCTCATCTGCTTGGACATCCACAACTAGACCTATTCCAGAGGTGGCCCAAAGTCACTTATTCTAGTCTGGTGGATCCTAAGGTGGGTGACCCCATTGGCGGCTCCAAAGGCAGATTGTAGCTAGAAACATCAGCTGACTTTGGGGCCTCAACCTGGTTCCTCCAGCCCACACCTCATCACGAGCGACAACCAGCTTCCTACCTGGCCTCTCCACCCAGATGTCCCCACACCTCACACTCAACCGATCTCAAGTCCAACTTGTCAGTTTTTTCTTTACGATAAATGCTTTTTTGTGTCTTCTCTGAAAAAGTCTTTTTCTTAGGTGGTGAAGATGTTCTCCTATGTCTCCTAGAAGCTTTACAGTTGCAGATTTTACGTTCGGATCTATGTGTCATCTCAATCTAATTTTTCCCCTCTACCTTTTTTCCTATTGTGGTTAAATCTACATAACATAAAATTTACCATCTTAACCATGTTTAAGTGTACAGTTCAGTGGCATTAAATACATTCACATTGTTGTGCAACCATCACCACCACCCATCTCCAGAACTTTCTCATCTTCCCCAACTGCAACGCTGTCCCCATTAGACACTAACTCCCCCTCCCCCTCCCCCCCGCTCCTGGCACCACAATTCAACTTCTGTCTCTATGATTTTGACTACTCTAGGGGCCTCATGTATGTGGAATCACACAGCACTTGTCCTTTTGTGTCTATTTCACTTGGCATGATGTCTTCAAGATTCATCGTGTTGCAGCATGTGTCAGACCTTCCTTCCTTTTTCAGGCTGAATAATATTCCGTTGTATGTTCAGACATACATTTTATCCATTCTTCTGTTGATGGACACTTGGGTTGCTTCCCCCTTTTGGCTATTATGAATAATGCTGCTATGAACATGGATGTGCAAGTATCTGTTTGAGTCCCTGTTTTCAATTCTTTTGGGTACATACCCAGAAGTGGAATTGCTAATCATGTGGTAATTCTGTTTAATTTTTTGAGGAACCACCATACAATTTCCTACAGCAGCTGCATGATTTTACATTTCCACCAACAGTGAAGAAGGGTCTCAATTTCTCCACATCCTCGCCAACACTTGTTATTTTCTGGGTTTTTTTTTTCCATAAATTTATTTAGTTTTGGCTGCATTGGGTCTTGGTGGCTGTGAACGGGCTTCCTCTAGTTGCAGCGAGCAGGGGCTACTCTTTGTTGCAGCACGTAGGCTTCTCATTGTGGTGGCTTCTCTTGTTGGGGAGCATGGGCTCTAGGCACGCAGGCTTCAGTAGTTGTGGCATGTGGGCTTAGTAGTTGTGGTTTGCGGGCTCTAGAGTGCAGGCTCAGGTGGTTGTGGCGCAGGGGCTTAGTTGCTCCGCGGCATGTGGGATCTTCCCGGATCAGGGCTCGAACCCGTGTCCCCTGCATTGGCAGGTGGATTCTTAACCACTGCGCCACCAGGGAAGTCTCTGTTTTGCTTTGTTTTTTATAATAGCTATCTTAATGGGTGTGAAGTGGAATCTCACTGTGGTTTTGATTTGCATCTCCCTAATTATTAGTGATGCTGAGCATATTTTCATGTGCTTATTGGCCATTTGTGTATTGTCTTTGGAGAAATGTCTAGTCAAGCCCTTTGCCCATTTCTGAATTGGGTTGTTTGGCTTTTTGTGGCTGAGTTGTAGGAGTTCTTTATATATTCTGGATATTAATCCCTTATCACATATATGATTCACAGATATTTTCTCCTATTCCATGGATCATCTTTTCACGTCTTTTCACTGTTGAGAGTATCCTTTGATGCAGAAAACTTTTTAAGTTTGACGAAGTCCAGTTTAACTGTTTTTCTTTTGTTGCTCATGCTTCTGTTGTCATAGCTAAGAAATATTTGCCCAAAACTTCCCCCGTCCTGTTTTCTTCCCTCTCACTTTGATCTGTGTATGGTGTGAGGTAGGAGTTCAACTTAACATGTCTGAAATCCAACCCTTAAACGTCCCCACCCCCACCTCATTCTCCCCTGGGGTTCACCGCCCCCATGAATGGCCTCATCTTCCCTTCAGGTGGACAGCTCAGAACTCAAGAGTTACCCCTGTCACTTCCCTCTCCATCATCCAAGTCCTGTTGATTTCACTCCTTCCTACATTTCCTTGAAACCACTCACTTCCCTGCATCTCCACATCCCCTGCTCTTAAGCTTTCCTCATCTCTTCCTTGGGTGGCTGCAGTAGCCTCTTAACTGGCCTCTCCGCTTCCACTCAGAAATGCAAATCTGATTACATCACATCCTCCCCATCTTGCTCTTAGGATTAAAACAGAACTCCTTATTAAGTGACCTTCAAAGCCCCGGGTGGCCTGGCCCAGCTCCACCAGCCCTGCCCAACACCCCATTCTCTCACGTTCTCTGCTGCAGCCACACTGCTCACTCTCCCCACTAGGCCTCTGTCTGCTCTGTTCCCTGGCCTGAATGTTAATGCGTTTCCTGCCCCATGAGCACCTAGCAAACTCCACCTCATTCTACTATTCTCGGCGTAATCCCACCTCCTCAGGGAGGCCTTTCCCGACTTGCCTACTATATGCTCTGCTGTCGAACTCATCATGGTTGTATTTTACGTGTCTGTGTGACTGCTGGATTACTGTCTGACACTAGATCAATGAGTGCAGGGTCTGTGTCTGCTTTTTAATCACTGCTATACATTCCCAGGGCCTTGCACAGTGTTTAGCACATAGCAGGTCATCTGTAAACAGTTAAGGAAGGAGGGAAAGAAAAAAGGAAGGAAGGAAGGGAGGAAGGGAGGGAGGGTGGATGCATGGAGTGAGAAGATTGATTCCCTTTGCTTTACAAGATTCTTCCCAAAGTGGGCCGCTATGGTGTTCATCATTTCCAAAGGGCAGGGAGTGACACTCACTTTCCGTCAATTTCACTTATTATGTGACAAACATCACGCAGCCCCTTTCCCAGCCTCAGTTCCCTCGTCTGTAAAGTGGGGATAATAACATTCCCCTGTAGGACCGTCATATAAGAAGGGATGATGTATGTGAAGGTGGTGAGCCCCAAACAGGTGCTCCACAGATGGCCCTGAGTCCAGCCATGCTCCCAGATACAGCCAAACTCTCCTAGGTTCTCTGTGCCGTAGTCTTGTCTTCATTAGCCACCAGATTTGGGCATGGACGCATCCCTAAATGGTATGTGGAGACACAAGTCCCTTCTGAAGCATGCAGTCTTTGAGAACTGCCCTAGGTACATGCCCTGGGAAGCTTAACTCAGATACACCTGGATCTCCCCTTACCTGAAGCCTGCTCAGAGCAGGAACCTTAGAAAAATGCTCATGTTTCATCTGACTGGACATTTTTTTTTTTGGAAAGTTTGGAAATGGCCCAAGACTTAGTCTAGTCTGGTGGGTCAGAGATGGGTGACCCAGCGTGGGCCCACCATCTTCCATAAGCCTAGACTCTGGGCAGTTCTTCTCCTGCATGTGACGTGAGTCAGTCTCCGTGACTCAAGGCAGTGCAGACCCCTTAGCTGCCCTTAGGCGCCTAGAGTACGTCAGGACAAGTCCTGAGAAGCTCTGGGACTTACCTAGGACCCTGATGCTGCTCACAGGGCATACTGTTCTGCCCTGGACCCAGCACTGGTGGAAGGGGCAGTGGCCATGTCTGAAGTAGGAGGCTTCCTCAATTCTGGGCCTCCTGTTGTCTGCTGGGTGGGCTCCTGGACCTTTCAACTCTCCTTTCCTCACAGCTGGGGCCATTTGGGCCCTACCTACAAGCTCCAGGCTCTGGGCTCAGTGGGACCATAACTGGGAGAGGAGTCCAGGATCTGAGGCCTCCAGCTCAGGGGGCTCATGCCATCTGGGCAAATAGGCCCCAACTCTAGGGACTGGCTCCTGCCTTGCCCCTGGCACAGAGCTCCCTCCCACACCCCAGTCCATCTGGAGTGTAGACTCTGCCATAGTCCTTGCTGGTGACCCTATTCCCACCTGGGCCCCAGACGTGGTCCAGGGTTTCCCCTAAGTCCCCTCCCCCCCAGTCCATCCCCTTCCCTCCATCCCTACGTCCATCATCGAGGCTCACCTGGGTGGGTGATCGCACTAGCCTCCTCATCGATCTCCCTGCTAACCCCTTGCTCCTGCAATCCATTCACCACACAACAGCCAGAATGACATTCATAAAACATAAATGATCACGCCACTTCCTAGCTGAAAACTTTCTATGGCTTCCAGCACACTCAGAACTAAGTCCAAAGTCCAGGGTCTACAAGGCGGGGGCCCAGGTGCGCTGGCTCTGCCGACCCTCCCCCTGCCCCTCCCCTTTCTTTACCTCCCATGCTCTTCCCTCAGCCTCCTCTCACCTGCCATGCCTGGACCTTACAACAGAGCATCTCTTTTTGCTGCAGTTACAGACACATAGGACATCTGGCTGGGGCTGCTGGGACCTTCCTGAGAACGAAGATAACACAGATGCAAGCAGAGCTGACGAATCAAAAAACTCCTTTGAGCACCAAGATACAGCCCTACCTGAAGTCAACACATCTTTTTTTCTTAAGTTAACTTGCGTTGACATTTATACTACTTGCTTCTGAAAGGAGCCCAAAGTAATCCAACTGGCCAACCCTTCCTCACCCCGCTTCAGCTCCTTTTCTGTTCCTCCGATATGCCAGCACACTCCCACCTCAGGGCTTCTGCCCACGCTGTTCTCTCTGCCTGCAGTGCTCTTTTCCCAGATGTCCACATGTCTCACTCCCTAACCTCTTCAGGTCCCTGCTCAAATGTCACCTCCTTAGCGAGGCCCGCCCTGCCCACCCCGTCAAAAATGACGAGTCTCGTCATCACCCCCTACTCCCTTACTCTGGGTTATTTTAAAAAATAATACTTTCAACCACCATGAATGTTATATGTTTACTTACTGCCTGTCTCCCTCTACTAAACTTTAAACTCCATAAGGGTAGGGATTGTGTTAGGATGTCCAACTGTCCGGATTTTCTTGAGAATGGGGGGTTTTCTGGGGTGCGGGACTTTTAGTGCTAAAACCAGAATGTCCTGGACAATCTGACGACCCCAGACAGCTTTGTTTGTTTACTGTAACATCCCATTGCCCAGATCAGGGCTGGTACACGGTAGATGTTCAGTACACAGTTGAGTGGGCAGAATGCCCGCCTGAGGCGCCATGCCGTATTGACGTACACTGTTTTGTTTCATCCTCACAGCCAGCCCGGGAGGTGGGCTCTATTATCCCCATTTTACAGGGGCTTGGGCAGCTTGCCTCCCAGTTACAGCCTGCTCTGCTTACGCCAACTGACCCTCAACCCCTGTCGCCGAAACGGCCCCATCTGGGCCCAGAGCAGCTCACCCCTCACCTTGCCCCACCCAGCTGGGTGAGAACTCACCCAGGGGTGGCTTGTTCTTGGCCAGAGGAGAGGGAGAGCAGGCAGTTCAGGGGCTGGAGTCGAGCTGCACTAAGGCGGGAACCCTAGAGCGTGGTGGCCACCTCCCTGAGCTGTGCATCCCCAGGGCACTTCCAGTCCAGGCTCCACTGGCTCCACGTCTCCCTGGGGGTTTGTCAATCACAGCTGCCTTCTCAGCTGGTCCTATCCCCTGTGACTGAGCTGGAGAACGCCTGTTTTCTGCCCACCCACAGGGGCCTAAACTAAAACATCCTTCCCACCCCAGTTAAGGGAAAGGCTTCTCTGCCATCCCAGGCCTGCTGCCCTCCCCCACCCCAACTCGCCATCAGAACCAGAACAGCACTGGGAGCGGGGACAGGCCAATTTACCTCTCATCTGACCCCTACAAGCAATCCTGGTGACACGTGCTCTTTCTTATCCCAATTTCGTGGATGAGGAAACCGAGGCCCAGAGAGGTGAAGTCACCTGCCCCATGCGACACAGCTCATAGAGACAGAGTCAGGGCTGTCTCCCAAGCTCACGCATTATCTACCTATTCCGTGTTGGAGATGATCCGAGTTTCTGTCGTCTACCGAGCCGGGCATTTCCCACGCCTTAGTTCTCGTTTCAACCTCGTGCAGTAGGTATGATTGTGTCCATTTTTCAGGAAGTCGGACAGCACAGGAGTGAAGTGGCTGACCAAGGTCACAAGACCTGGATGATTCCTAGTGGAGCCCGTCTTACCAATGTGCTTCCCTCCCTCCTTTCCTTCCTCCCTACCCACCCACCTACGCACCTATCGCACCTATCTCATAACCAATCAGCATTCACTGGATGCTGTCCAGTGATGTCCTGGGCTGCAGTGGCTGTCCTGGCTCCTGGCCCAGAGCAGCTGGAAATCCCTTCCGGAAAGGCTGCCCGGATTCCAAACCAGGATCCCCTGGGTCCTATTAGAGATCTACTTGGGAGTCTCTCACTGGGGAATTCTTCTCCGCAGGTTTCAATCTGGGATCTCAGCTGCTCTCCCCGCTTCCTAGCCACCAAGGAGTTGTTTTTCAGAACAAAGTGGGGTGGGAGAAGGGCCACGGAAGGTTTCAATAATTCCATCACTGGAAATTTCCACGGCGGTGGAAAAGACCTGCTGGCCACCCTCCAAACATGTCCCTGACAAAACTTCCAAAACCAAACCTCTGGACTGGGCCACTGCAGAGCCAGCAGACACTGGAGCCACCCACGGAAGGGCTCGGGGCCAGCGTGTGGGCATCAGCCCCCAGCATGGGGCTGGGCACCAGAGGCCCAGGGATCAAGGAGAACGGGGAGCTTTTCTTCTCTTGGAGGGACGTGTGGAAGGACAAAGCAGCTGCTCCCCTGGGAGCGAGTCACAAGCCCAGAGTCCGTTTTCTCTCCCATCCACTCGCTGTGTGACCTTGAGCAGTGACTAGACCTCTCAGAGTCCAGTTCCTCCCCTAGGAAAGGAGGCAGTTGGTGGGAAGCTCTTTAGGGTCTGAAGCATCGGTGATGTGTGCTGGCTCTGACTTTGGGTCTCCTGAGTTCTGGGGACTGAGGCCAGAAAGGGTGCAGAGAAACCGAGTCCCTGGGAACACTTGAGGAATCTAAAGGGCCCAGAGGCTTCCTGGGAGGGAGAAAAGGGCCCGCGTGTCCTGGAGAGTGCAAGCTTTCAGGTGAGCAGGCAGCTCCCTCACCGCCCAGCCACCATCTGCTTCTCCCACAGGCACGCAGCTACCCCCGCTGCCCTCTACGAGAGGAAGGGACACACGGAGGGGTCTGCACAAAGGTGAGGATGCTGGGGACGCCCTCCCCCCAGCATCTTGCCTGCTGTCACCCCCACAGCCATCCCTGAGGGTCTTGGTGGCATTCTGAGCTCTCCACACCCACCTGCTGCAGCCGCTACCCACTCCTGCCTCGGTGGTCCCTTCCCACCATCCCCAGGCTGCCCCACTCCCGGCTCCGCCTCTACTCACCAGCCAGGCTGGTCTCTGCCCACCCCCGCTCTGACCCTGTCCTGCTGAGGGCCCCCAGGGCCCTAACGCCCCGCTGGGGAAGAAGAGAGGCAATAACTTGGAGCATCAGGTCTCCCTCCACCTGAAACCTCTCCTCCCAATGCAGGAAACACCCTCACACACCAAGGCCCACAATGGAGCACAGCCTCCACACACAACCTAAGAAGAATCCCCAAAGGTTAGGAAAAGTGGCGATTTCCCCTGCAGACCTGGGTTTGAGTCCCCCTAGACAGACGCCTTCACAGCTGGGAGCCTATTTCCTCAGCCGTGATGTGGGGGTGAGGCCATGGCCCTTACACTGTTGTCCTGAGGATGGAATGAGAACGAGCCAGAAGCCCTGAGCCCAGAGCCTGGCCTACAGCAGACCCTGGGCAGACCTGACCCGGTGGGACCCCCTCCGTGAACGGGGCTGGGTCAGGGCTCAGACGGGGCGTGGCGGGGAGTGTGAGATGGGGGAGATGGTGGCAGGGGGTCAGACGCGAGGCAGGTTTTAGGAAGATGGGTGGCCACCATCATCCCTGCCATCACAGACGTGCTGTCTGCTTTTTAAACTGACTACTTAGTATATGCCAGGCACCACGTTGAGGGCTTCTTGCAGCTCCCTCAGTCACGTCCTGCCCGGGAAGGTTTATCACCTTGTTTTGCAGCTGTTGAACAGGTTCAGAGCGGTGAGGTCCCTTAGCTGGTGGGTGACACAGCCAGGACCTTTACCCCTGAGCTCTGCGCTGGTGAGGGCGCAGGAGGGAAGCAGCGGGGTGACAAGAGGGCTTAGCAGACAAGGTGGGTGATGGTTTTGTGCCCCCTTCGCTGTGCCCCTGAGCAGCTGCTCAGGGTGAGTCGGGCACACAGGGCACAGCCCCCTCAGGCCTTGGTGGGCCCTCAACAGGTTCCTCTCTTGCCTCCTGCCCCAGGGACCCCTCTTCTTTGCTTTCTGCTTGTCTCCTTGTGGAGCCTGTATAAAGCAGGCCCTTGTGATCACAGCAAAGGAACCAAATTTACTCTGCCTGTCTCCAAATTTTCTCCAGGGGTGGGCGGGGACAGGGGGTGGAGCGGGGTCGGGGAGAATCTTGTCCGTCCCTCCTGCCCACTCCACAGAGCCACAGAGGCCGGGGCTGCACACCAGCTGTCCTGGGCTGCTTGCCCCTGGTCCCCGCCAAGTCTCAGCTGGGACTTGGCTCTCAGGGCCTAGGAGTCGGGGGGTCAGTCTGCGAGCGTGCTGTATGCCAAGGGCAGGGGAAGTCCTTTGCAGAAGCTTCTGACAGAATCCTGTGAAATCCATGCTCCTGGCGCCCACCCCTCAAGGCCCCCGAGCGGAGGCAGGTCCAAAGCATCAGGGAATGAACCAGTGCCTCTGGAACTGGAGCTAAGGGGGCGGTGAGTGAGATGAGGGGGCGTCTGCCCTAGGGGCACAGAGGCACCCAGGAAGGGGCCAAACCAGAGGCCCCTAACCGGTCAATGGCCACGTCAGCATCCTGCAACCTGACCAGCACCATGCCATTTCCCGGTCCGGGGTCCTTCCGTGGGTGCCCACGATCATGTGCAGGACTTGGTCATGCAGATGTGGGTTCAAACCCTGCTCTGTCACTTACTAGCTGTGCAACTCAGTTTCTCTATCTGTGAAATGGGAATTTCCTCATCAACTGCCCAGAACTGTTGCAAGGAATGAATGAGATGACAATCCCTTTTCCATATAGCAGCCAAAGGGGGCTGCGTGTGTGTCTCGCCCCTGCTTAAGACCCTTCAGGGTCAGGATCAAATCCAAACATCATTCCATGACCTACAAAGCCCCCACGACCTGGCCCCTTAGCGCTTCTTCTGCCTCATCCACCTCCCTCCCTTCTGAGCACCTACAGCAGCCACAGTGGCCTCGATCTCTGAACACGCCTCACTCGTTCCCACCTCAGGGCCTTTGCACATTCTGGCTCCTTCGCAGGGATTGCTCTTCCCCCAGATGGTGGCACGGCAAGGTACTTCTCGTCACCTCAAACGTCACCTCCTAGGGGAGGGCCTCCCTGACCATCCTGCTCAAGCTGTCCCAGGCGGCCCCTTCTATTGCCCTGTTAATTTTCTTTGTAACACTCACCACTGCCTGGAATTATTTATTTTATTTATTAGTGAGACCTGTCTTGTTCACCGCCGTATTCCTACTGCCTCAAACAGTGCCTGGCATGTAGCGACAGTTCAAGAAATATTTGTTAAGTGAACAAATATGTAATGAGCCTGAAACACAGCGGGCATTAAATGCACGCTGGTCCCTTTACCTTTACCCATTCCCAGCACAGTCTTTCCTCCCAAGCAAGTGCGCACATGTACGTACACAGACACACACACACACACACACACACACACACACACACACACACACACAATCCTCAGATGAAACCAAAGAACAAAAATCCCAAACAAGAAAACCCCAAGCTAGAAGGAGGATGCTAGGGGTCACTAGGTCCCAAGGCCAGTCATAAGGTCTTGCCTGGATTACTGGAGGGTCTCCACGGAGGCTGCAGAAAGTCAAGGTCTCTGGGAAGGGCAGAAAGCAACCCATCACTTCTCAGCATGAAGCTGGTGGGCCGCTGAGCCCCAAGACTAATCTGCATCCTGTCTCTGGTTCTGAGGCCCAAGGGAGGGTGAAAATGTGTCCTGTGGGCAGAGACTGCGTCTGGTTCATTCACACCAGGTCCCCAGAGTGCCCTCATGGAGTGAGCTCACAGAATACTTGTAATGTATAAATGAATGAGGGTGGGGTGTTGCACAGCAGGAAAACAGAAAGGATCGGCCATCAGTGCCCACAGAGGTTACCAGCTTGGGAGACGGTGCCAGACACTGCCCAGTGCCACCATCTGACAGTGTCTCCAACAGTCCTCACGTCCTGTCATGCCCTTGCTCAAGAACCTGCAGTGGCTCCCACTGCCTCTGAGAAAGTTTGGATTTCTTAATGTGGCATTCAAGGCCTGCCTCCTTGCCTCTCTCCCTGCCTCCATCTGTTCATCCATCCTGCCCCTCTACCCATCCATCTGTCCATCTGCCTGCCCATCCATCCATCCATCCATCCCTCTGTCCCTCCACCCATCCACCCACATATACTCCTTCCTCCTTCCCTCCCTCCTTTCCTCCACTCATCCATCCATCCACCCATCCATCCTTTCATCCAACATTTACTAAGTGGTTCCAAGGTTCTAGACAATGTGCTAGGTGCTGGGGTCAACCCAGCTCTTCAGTTCTATAATAAAATTATCTCACCAAATATTGATCTGCAAATCCTGTCTGCTCTACCTTCAAAACATACCCCAAATGTGATCACTTCTCACCAGTGTCACAGCCTCTACCCTGGGCCAAGGCACCGTCTTCACTCACTGTGCTCATTGGGGAGCCTCCTCCCTGGTCTCCCTGCCTCTCACCCCCATCAACCCACCCCAGTCTGCTCTCCACAAACAAATCCAGTCCTCTTCTTTTCAGAACCCTCCTGCGGTTCCTGTCACTCTCCAAGGCAAAGCCAAAGTCCCTGCAGTGGCCCTACATAATCTGTACCCCCCACCCTGTTACCTCTCTGACCTCATCCCCTCCGCTCCCCCTCGCTCGCTCCCTTCCACCTCACTGTCTTCCTCGCTGTCCCTTGAACCTACTGAGCACGCACCCACCTCAGGGCCTTTGCACTGGCTGCTCCCTCTTCCCCAGACAGCCATAGGGCTCCCTCAAGTCTCTGCCCAAATGCCACCTTCTCAGGGAGGTCTTCCCTGGCCCCATACTTGAAACAACCCTCTTCATCTTCCTTCCTCTGCCTTATTTTTCTCCATCCATGAACCACTCCCTGACATGCCACCGGCTTGCATCTTTGTTTACTGTCTATCTCCACCCCTTCGAAGGCAAACCACGAGGCAGTGAACGGGTCTGCTGTACCGAGTGTGGCATCCTCAGTGCCTGGCACACAGTGGGCCCTGCACTGACGTTTGTGGCCTGAAGGAATGCCCTCCACCTTTAGGGATGGGTAGTCGTTTCCATTTTATGAAGGACGTTCCCATTCCTTTTGTCAGTGATCTGTCATAATCTGATGATTATGTCTGTTTGTAATCATCCCTCTGGGCTCTCATTAAATAGATTCGTAGGCTTTCCCTGACCTGCTTCCCCTCTCACCATCTCCATTCCTTTCTAAATGGCCCCAATGTCAGCTGGGGCTTTATGCGGCCTCCCCCTGGCTGCCCTCTTAAGTCCCAAAGCCTTGTCAGCTCATGCTACCCACCGCCCCCCCCAGAACCTGCCCCTTAATTACCCAGATGCCTGTCCAGCCTCCACCTCACGGGCCTCCAGCCTCCAGCCTCGTCTCTCCAACCCATTATCCTCACTAGGGCCACAGGATCTTCCAAACGGGCCAATCTGGCCACATCACTGCTCAGCTTAAAAGCGGCCAGCCCACTGCCCTTGGCTTGGCCCTGCCACCTCCCTGCTGAGTGCTCACCACACCGGCCTGGAGCCTTCTGCTCTGGCTGCAGCTGCTGGCCTCCGCCCGTTTAGGCGGTGCCTTTGCCTGGGGCACCCTTCCCACCTCCTACCTTCCTTCCAGCTGGCTGGCTCTTATTTATCCTTCCATTCGGCCGCGTGACACCCTCCTGGGGCTGTTCCTTGACAGCTCCAACGACGGGAGGCCTCCTTTGGGCCCCGCATCCCTGTGGCTTCCCCTCGCTGGGCTGTTAGCACACTGATCTGCAATTACTGCTGTCCCTGCTAGACCGAGCACTCGGGGACCGTAAGGCTGCTGTCGTCACGGTTAAGCTGGGGGCTCTGGAGCCAGCCTGCTGGCTGGGTGCCCTTGGGCAGGGCACTGTATGTCGCAGAGCCTCATTCCCTCACCTGTAAAGTGGGGATAATAACTGCCACAGGGATGTTGTATTAAATAAATCCCAGAAAGCACTTAGAGCAGCATCTGTATATGCGTCAGTCACCGGCATTCAGATGGAGAAACCGGCGCAGGGAAGGACCCGAAGGCCCTGGCGCGTAGGTGCACCGGGCTGCTCCAGGCCTCCTGGTGCTGGACCTACCCTGGTGAGGGCTGGGCCACGGTCCAGAGCATCACCTTGGCCTCTCTGTGGCCTTCCTCTAAGAAGTCTCTATTTGCTTCAGCTGATTTTTAAAAACGTGTCTTATTTGCTTTGGGGGTGACAGAAGCGTCTTTTCAGGTTTGTGGTTAATGCCCTTCGTTTTCTTTCTTCTGACCCTTGTGCCTGTTTTCTGACTTTGCCTCCTGCCCTTGTTTGCATGTGGCTGTTTTTAGCCGACCTTTTGCATCCAACCTTTTTATCTGAGCTCAGACTCCCTGCCCCTCCTCTGGGTCTCAGGGCTACATGGGAGAAGCGGGGAAGAACCAGCCCCGGGTGCATGCTTGGTGCCAGTCTGTGCTGGGCACTGCACGTGTGCAGTGCTGGGGGCAAACAGAGGGCACACCACAGCTGGTAAAAGGCAGAGCGAGCAGCTCCCAAGCCCTTGTCACCTGCACTAGCCTCTGTGTCTCTGAAAGACTGCTGAGCCACCAGGATGGCCACAGTACCCCGAGGACGTAACAAAGCCACGGGTGTGAACAAAAGGATTTCGAAGAAAGGAAACAAAATCCCTCCGAACATATATGTTCCAGGAAGTGAAAATACAAGCAAGGGAGGGAAACAGCGAACTGCCAGACTTCGTCAGACTGAGTCACACCACGATCCTACGGACCACTAAGAAAGGGAAAGCGGTTCCGATAAACTGGAACACGAGTCAGGTTTGTTTCGTTTCTTTTTCAGATTATACTGTACACCTGAAACCAACGGAATATTGTAAATCAACTATACTTAAAAAAAAACCAAACTATAATGTGTTGTCAGCTGCAATATTTATCCCTTTCTCAGGGCTGTGAAAATGTGGGAAAACGTGCATCCCAGAATTGAGGAAACACGGTGTCGACAATGGTTACATCAGGAAAAAGTGGGATGTGGGGAGAGGAGAATTAGTTGTTTGGTTATAAACCCTTCTGTATCATTCTGTCTGTTTCAGTAAACATGCCATTATTTTTTAATCCAAAGACTGCAGTTTGTACAAAGGAAATAGGTTTTCCAAGCTGTCGCTGCCTGGTTTCTTTTCTAGCCGCCTCATGGGTTGGGGACGTAGTAACTGGCAGCTCCTGGTGCCTGCTGGGGGAGCTGTGGAGGGGAGGTCAGTGAGCGTCAGGCACGCACAAACTTTCCAGAGCTTGTCCTGGGTGAGGCTTGCCAGTAGAAATGTCCTCTTATTAAGGCCTGGCCCCCAGGCTCCTCATTAAGGGCTCCCCAAGTCTGAGAGTACTCGGCGGAGCCACAAACAATGCAACAAAGCCCAGTTCCTCAGAGCATGGCATAGCCGAGGGCTCTTCCTCCTGCACCTTCCTCTGCTGCATCTGCATGGTCACTGCTACCTGGTGTTGAAACATTTAAAGACCCGGCTGTCTGTTTACTGCCCTCTCTCCAGCTGGAACGTAAACAGGAGAGTGTGGATTGCATATGTCTTGTTTAGGGCTGCACCCCTCACCCACTCTCTCCCTCTCTGGTCCCTCCCTACGAGGCCTACTAGAGGCAGGTAGGATGAGCATGGGGTTCCCAGGCAACCCCCAGAATCATTTCTCTTCATCTTGTATATATAGGGTCAAGTGTGATGATGAGGAAGGACACTGCTTTGCCCTTCACAGCCTCCCAAAACAGACATCCTCCCCTGATCTAGGCCCTTGAATACAACCGTGAATGGGACCGTCCTCCAGGAGCTGGTTGTCTAGAGGGTAGACAGACAACAAATAAGACAATAAACACTGAAACCAATGTCAATTGTGATAAATGCTTTGGAAAAACAACTGCTGTGACAGGGAAAATTCTTTTACATAGATCAGGGAGGACCTCAATGGTGACCTATGAGAAGGAACCTATAATGTAAAGCGAAGGGGGAAAAACAGTCTAGATGGGGAAACAGCATGTGCAAAGGCCCAGAGGCAGGAAAGAGGCTGATGAGTTTGAGGAATGGAAAGAACACCAGTAAGCCACAGGAGACGAGTGAGGAGAGAGGGGTGTGGTGAGGGGCCTACAGGCCATGGAAGGAGTCTGGGTTTTATCCTGTGCAGTGTGGGGAGGACTGCAGAGCTTTAAGCAGAAAGCACCACGATCTGATTTATATGGTTAAAAGGATCCATCTGGCCACTTAGGGAGAACAGATGATTTGGGGGGAGCAAGACAGGATATGCGGGACCAGTGAGGAAGGTCATCCTTTCACTTATTCCACATGTGTTCATTCAACAATGTTCTAATGAAATCTCTGACAAACACAAAGATGAAAACAAAGAAGACTCATCAGCTGAGGCCCGACTCCAGAGGTCCAGGGCCTGCCACCGGGAGCTTACAAAAAAGGGAGAGGCAGGAAGTCTTCCTGCAGAAGGGGGCATTTAAGTGGGGCTGAAGGATGGCTAAAGGGTGTTCGTGGATGGGCACAGCCTGGGCAAAGGCTCAGAGGTGGGGAAAGGGTCAGTGTGAACAGGAGCTGTGCTCCAATTCGTATTGGATTGTATTAGTGGATGGGATAACTGATGAGGGAGAAGCAGTATGAAGGTGAGGCTGGAGGAAGGTGCTGGAAGGGTAGGTGGGGTATAAATCATGGGCGCACCGAACGGGGGCCAAGGAGCCTGAGCTCTATCTGCTTGGCAACAGGAACACTGAAGGCCTTGCCCAGAGAGGGGCCAGCCAGATGGACATTCTGAGAAGGGCCCCCTGCACTGGCGGCCATACGGGGCCGTGGAGGACGCTGGGGCAAGACCCAGGGAGAGAGGGTGAAGGGTGGGGCCTGGCTACCCTGCCCGTTCTGATTCTGTGATTAATAATAAACAGCGGATACTTCATGGAGCTTCCTATGTGCCAGGCACTGTTCTAAGCACTTCACACCGACTAACTCATTTAATCAGCACAAGGACACTATAAAGTTGGCACTGTGATTTACTCCCATTTTGCAGGTAAGGCGACTGAGGCTCAGAGAGGTTAAGTCACTTGCTCAAGGTCACAAAGCAGGGAAGGATTACGGCTGGGAATCGAGCCCAGGTTCTCAGACTCCAGAGTCCACTCTTAACCACTGACCTTGGCTGTCTCCTCTACCCAGGATCCCACAATCCTACATTCTGGCAGAGAAAACCCTCTCTCAACAGTGCCCCTGGCTGCCTTCTGAGGCTTCAAGAATACGTCAACAAGCCCCTCAAAGCATGTTGACTGACCAGCTCCCACTCACGGCTCTGCTGCTGACCTGTGAGACCGGGGTGAGTCCCTGGACGTCTCTGAGGGACCTGTGTCCGGTCTGCAAAGTGAGGATGAGAACGCCTTCTTTGCAGGATGTGTAGGAGAACCACGTGTTGCTAGCCAGGGCAATAACCACATGAGGTAGCTAGGAGGCACCGGGCAGGGGACGCACAGGGCCTTTGACTCACGCCTCACCTCATCTCCACAACAGCTACAGTCATTTCTCCCATTTTAGAGGTGAAAAACATGAGGCCCAGAAAGGAACAACTCACCCAGGGGGACACAGCTGGCCAGTGGCAGAGCTGGGGTTTGAACTACAGTTCGCTCAACAGTTCCTAGTACGCGCTTAAGAAATGTAGGCATCCCTCTTGCCCAAATGTGGACCCAGTGTGGCTCCGACCCCACCAGGGTTACCGGGTGTCTTTAGGGGGCGAGAATGAAGAGCAGGACATGCTCATTCCTGGGGTCCAGGCCTGTTGTTGCTGAGGTGTCTACCTTCAGGGTCTCCTGAATGTCCCCTGTGCCCATGGGCAGCTGTGTTGGGCAACTGGGCCGGATGTGAATGGCCCTGTTCCTGGCTTGATGTCTGGCCTGAGGCCTCGCCATCTCCCCTGGAGGGCTGGGACAGCACATAACCTTTGGGGGTAGCAGCCGGTACCACGGACAGAGTCCTGGCCTTCTGGGCTCTCACTGGGCAACCTTGGGCGATTCTGGTCTGGGCCTCGGTCTCCCCTTGAGTCCAGTGCACACAGCAGGATGATGGGGGCGGGGGGGGTCGGCTTCCCCCCAGCAGTGCCCTTCCCAGTCGGGAGAGCTGGCCTGAGCCACCACACTTCCCCCAGCCCGGGTGTCCTCTGTAAAGGGGTCCCGTCACGGCCATGAGGGGCGAGGGGACGCATGCGCAGACAGTGCTGCACACAGAAGCCCTTGGTCAGTGACGCTCTTATCGTTAAACCGGTGACAGTGAAGGCTGCAGTGAGGCTGGGGGAGGCCACCAGGTGAAGGCTCACCGGTCACCGTTCAGCACCAGCGCCGCCCGCATTCACCTTTAGCTGCCGCAGTCCCACTGTCGAGGTCTGACTCTGGAGTTCAGAGATTCCCGGGAGAAGCTTTTGGAGGTCCCAGGCTGAGGGAAGCTGTTGGAATTCCCTCCCCCTGAGGACGTCTGTGCAGACTCCGGCCTCTGAGAGCCTGCACCCCAACGCCCAGCCACTCTTAATTCTATTACCACTGCCTAAGCATGGGGTGGCCACGGCCACCGACTCCTCCCTACACTGGCCCCGTTTCAAAGATGAGGAAACTGAGGCCCAGTGAGCTCCAAAGATTGTGGTTGAAGAGGCCAAGCCTTGGGCACAGGAGGTGTTCATGGTCCAGCCCCCAACTGGGCATCTGCCATCGCCTACCGCCTTCGACCGAGGGCTGCACGTGGCCTGACACACGCTAAGTACTCAGCCAATATTGGTCTTACTGATTTCTATCCTCTTCCCTTTTCAAGATCCTCTGAGTCTGGAAACCCGAAATTGGCTGGGGGTGGGATGGGGAGAAGGGCCTCGTTTTAATCTGAAGTGAGTCATGTAAGTTGATAAATTTAGAAGTGGCCTAAAGAGCTCTTAATCTCCTGCCTTCAGATAGTTGCTAGGAAGAGGCTGGTTCTCAGCAACCTCTGCGTTGCAAATACACATGACCACACGGCCACTGTCGGCGCCCCGCCCGGGTCCCCCTCACCGGCCTGCAGCACCCGTACCCCAGCTGCTGGGCTGTTATACCTTCTGCCTACCTCCTCCTCTTGAGGAATCGTCCTGGGATGAAAAGGAGCTCCTGCTGTCTCAGGCTTGCTCCCACGGACCCCAAGCCGAGATCCATACTGATGCGCGCACACAGCCGCAAGCTCCTTCACTCCAACCCTGTCCCTTCCCCGTGACCTTGACTATCAGCAAGGCCTGGGAAATTTCAAATCTTACACATTTAAAGTCCCAGGGGGCCCAACTGGCTCCAAAGTCCTTGTTTCAAAGATGGGAAACTGGTGCCCAGGGAGGGACCGTGACAGATCCAAGGTTACTTGGAGTGTTTGTCAAGGCCAAGCTGCACCCAGGTCTCTGCTCCCCCTCTCCCATCCCAATCCCTCCCGTGGCCCTGGCGCTGCCTGGTGTCTGGACCAGCTCGGCAGCGGGGCTTCTGCTCCCTCCAGGAGGGAGTTTTGCTGTGTCAACTCTGCAGCAGCTACCGAGAAGGCACTTGGAGGCCAGGAAGTGCTGGCAGGTAGACCTGCAGGGTGGTTGGTAGGCTCTGCTGACCTTGGGCACAGCCCAGCGCAGCCCCTTCCCCTGTGCTGTGGCGAACAGGCAGAAACGTAAAGGAAGAAGCAAACCACTTCTGATGAGAAGCCTAACCCAGCAGATACCGCATCTGGCTGCAGCTTCTTCTCGAAAGCCTTCCTCCCCTGGCAAGAACTCCCTTCTCCATAAGAATCACACAGTCCCAGACTGACACGGGCGAGGAGGCAACATCAGGCTGCTGCCTGGATGCTGGGGTGAGGTTCCAGCTCTGGGGAGGGCCAGCTGTGTGACCTTGGGCAAACCAACGTGCAGCCTGGGCCTCAGCTGCCCCATCTATAAAATGGGTGCAGTCTGTCTTCTTATGACTTTATTGAGCCCAGTGTCCATTTTAGCTCTATTTATGGAACTAGAAGAGACTCATTAGGAGCTCATTAAATAATAATTGCTTACACGTCTGTCACGCACTGCCTTAGGCACTTTAATTTTAATTCTCACAGCAATTGTATGAATTGGATACTTCTGTTATCTCCATTTTACAGATGGTGGGCACCAAGGCGCAGAGAAGTCAGGAAACTGGCACAAGGTCACATGGCAAGGAAGTGGTGGAGCAGGAGTGGGAACCCCAGAGTCTGTGCTTTAAATCCCTCCCTGCACTACCATCCTTGCTGTTTCCTTTGGAATGCCAATGATTAGGCACCTACTGCATATGGGTACTCTGCTGGGCATGTGATATACACGAGCTTGCTAACTTCTCACAACAGCCCTGGGAGGCCAGGATTCTCAGGCCCATTGTTTCAGAAGAGGAAATGAAAGCTCCTATGAGATGCACAGAGATGCCCAAGATCCCACTGTGACTGAGCTGGGGACGCAGGTGGGAGACGGGTTTGTTCCCATCAGCCTGGTGGCCCTAAGTCCTTTATAGGTTTTATCTTATTTACCATATTTCACTGACTCTCAGGTGCATCCACTACAAGAAGCATCCCTACTTTATGTATCGTTAAGAAAGAGAAAGGCATGGCTGGGTCTACTATGATGCGCCACCCGTTGTAACAGGCACCCCGATTCAGATATGTCAAGACGTGCATCTGGGTCCATGCGATTCAGCTTTAATCACCACGCCCTACAAAATAGGCACTGTTATTACTCCCATTTTACAGCTGAGGGAACTGAGGCTCAGAGATGAAAGACACACAGCTGGGCAGGGCTCGGGCCTCAGGTTTGAGGCTGGGTTGGCTGGGCCCAGACTTGGTCCTGAACCACCATTTACATCACTGCTCAGTCAGACCACGTGGGATGTGCCCCCTGCCCCCAGCACATTAGGACGCGGAGAAGAATCAGTCAGCTGGAGCCCAGAGCCCCTTGTTTCCCAAACAGCTTCCCAAGGATCCTCCTCTCCGCCATGGCCTCGACAGAATGCGGTGACAGCTCAGCTCCCGAGCCACCCTGGAGCCGGCCCTCAGCCCAGCGAGGCAGGGGTATCGGGCACCAGGCTGGAGTGGCTCCTCTGTACGAAACTCCCCAAGGCCCCTGCAGTGGAGACCCCAGGCATCCAGGCACGGATGGGTGGAGCTGCCCAGGCCAGTGTGGAGAAGGCCACCACTTCATAGACAACTTCCCTCGTGGTGGCCTGAGCGACCTGCTTCTTTCCTTGGAAGCTACATGGCTCTTGGACCCCAAACGGGGTCATCCATTCACAGCTTCCTCCCACAAGCTCTCGCAACCCCAAGCTCCACTACAGCACAACTTCTCTGGGTCTTTGAAGATCGAATCCACCCCACCCCTTTGACTAGGATTTGCCCCTTCTAAGGACATCTTTAAGGAAGTCCTCTGGGGGTGTTTCCCCAGAAGCAGGACAGAAATTCAACTTCTTTCAAATGTCTGACATGATTGGGGCTCCACCTGTGACAGTTTTCTGTCCATCATGTCACATACACTATCTTGGGAGACAGGTTTCTTTAACCCCACTTTACATGTCAGGATGCCAAGCTCAGAGAGGCAAAGCTACTGACTCAAGGTCACACAGCAGTAAACGCTGGCATTAGGATTTCAATTCAAGTCTTTCTAATGGCATGAGAGGAGGCCACTTTAACATCGATCTCTGGGCAGGCCCTGAGCCAAGTGCTTCCTCTGCATTACTTCACCAAATTCTCACACAAGTAATAGTATGATAATAACACTATTATAACACAACACTATTATCACCCCCATCTTACACATGAGGAAATATCCCCTGGGCCTTCAACTAGAACATAACCCCAGGCAAGGCACCTTACTTGAATCCCATTTGCCTCTCACAGCATCAAAGAAGGTGGGTACTAATGTTACCCCCTTTAGTGGAGGAGTAAACTGAGGTTAAGACACTAGTTCAACCACACACAGCTATTTCATGGTAGAGCCACTCATTAGGATGTGGCTTGGAATAAGCAGTTACCCTCCCACACATTAAATTAAAAAAATTTGCGAAGTGCTTTTGTATACATTTTAGCTATCAGTGATGACTATGATGATTAGCATTTTAGAGCTTGCCAATTACCCCACGAGGTGGTGTTGCTGTTCCCATTCTCCAGATGAGAACACTGAGGTTCACGGAGAATAAGTAGCAGATAAGAAGGGACTGTGGGCTCTCAACCCTCTGCCCCACACTGGTCTCCTGGGGCCAGCGGGGCTCACTCATGCCCCCGGGCTGCCCTGTCCATCCTCAGCTCTTCTCTCTGGGGCCCAGGAGCCCCGCAGGCCCTGGGTGAACACAAGGCTGGCTGGAGGTCGCACCCCATGGGTTCCTGGCTGCGGGCAGCCCCCATGCAGCTCCAAAAAGGTAGAAAGGAGAAAGCGCACCAGAGACCTGGGTTCAATCCCAGCTCTGCTCCCACTTGCCGTGTGACTCGGGCACCTCTTAATTCCCCAGGTCTTGGTTTCTTTGTCTGTAAAATGGGTGATAGTGAGGAAACGCGGCACTGTGCAAAAGGACTTACTAGCAGTAAATACTCAATAAATACAGTCGTCCCAAGACCCCCTGCAAATACCAAACTTCGAGGATGCTCAAGTCCCTTCCAGGGGGCCTTCCGCATCCGTGGGCTCCACATCTGCAGACGTGAAGGCTGACTACAAGCATGACTGTAACGGGTTGAATAGTGTCTCCCCAAATTCACATCTACCCGGCACCTCAGAATGTGCCCGTATTTGGAAATAGGGTCTTTGTATATGCAATTAGTTAAAGATCTCAGTCATCCTGGATTTCAGGGGGGCCCTATATCCAACGACCGGTGTCCTGATACAAAGAGGAGACACACAGAGGGTGAAGTGAAGATGGACTCGAGATGGAGGGATGCGGCTACAAGCCAAGGAATGCCGCGGGTCGCAGGCACCACCAGAAGCTGGGAGAGAGGCAGAGGGCAGAGTCTCCCTCAGGGCCTCCAGAGGGAACTGGCCTTGCCAACATCGTGCACTCAGAAACCCAGCCTCCAGAACTGTGAGAAAATAAATTTCAGCTGTTTTAAGCCACTCGGTTTGTGGTCATTTGTTACGGTGACCACAGGAAACACACACAGCAGCTGTAACTACTGCAGCTGTTAATGCCTCTGACTTGCAGTGGCTCAGACCCTTTACCCTAAGGGCCTAAGGGCAGGAGAATCTGCTCCCACTGAGGACATGAAGCAGACAGGATCACTGTCCCTTCCTTCAAGGGGAGAGCATGGGACCAGGGCGCTGACACAATTTGCCCAAGGTCACCTGCCAGTGCCTGAGGTGGGCCTGGAAACCGGGTCACCTGACCCTCAGACCAAGGCCGTCTCCCCTATACCCAGGGGCCTCTGCAGCCTCAGGAACCCCAGCCTTGGTGTCCCTCCCCTTGGCCCCATCAGGCCCAGCCATCTCGCCCTGTATCTGACCCTGCAGAGGTTTCCTGGATTGTGCATGATGATTCCAACGTCTGGAGACCAGGGTGAAGCCCTTAGCACATCACCTGGCACATGGCAGGTCCTCCAGAGATGTTGAAAGCATCACTTATTTTTTATTGTTGTCAAACTGCAGTCCTATGTAGTGGGCAGCCTGGGAAACACAGTCCCATTTTACAGATCCAAAACCACGGCTTGAAGAGGCAAAGGGGCTGACACAAGGGCACTCTTAAGCAGCAGAGGTAGGTTTTAAGCTCACACCTTCTGATTCTCAATCTCGACGCCTTCCATTCACTACGCCATAAATATGGGCCACGCCCTGAGCCCAGCACTCTTCCACTTGCCCCTCACCACGGCCTGAGAAGTGGGTACCATTGTCATCCATTCTACAGATGGGTGAACTGAGGCTCCACCCAACCATGTGGAACACCAGGGCCTTGCCATCTCCACCTACTTCCAGCTCTTAATGAGGGGTAAAGCCAGACATCCAGTTGTCTCCAGCCAGGGGGACATTCTCCCAAAATAATTTGTTTGAGGTTCCTACGGGGACGGAGAAATGAATTACTGCAGGTTCAATGTTCTGGCTTTGGAAAGTGCAGGGTGGGCTGGGGGGCGCCCAGATTCCAGGCAGGACACCCACCCCTGCCTCCCACATTGCACTGTGTGCTCCAGGCAGGGTTGGGGGAGGGACCTGTCCACCCCCTACAGCGTGTGTGTGCACGTGGCATCCAGATCCTGCACCTCAGACACCTCCACTGCAGCCCTTTGGGAGCTAAGGGAGGCTGAGAGGAGTCATAGTCTGTACCTCAGGCTCCCCCATGGCCCCAACCTTGACCATGCAACTACTATGTGACAGCTGTTTCTTAATTTTAATTAAGCAGCTCTGCCCTAAATCTATCCCCCTTCTAGGGAAGGGCAGAATGAGGTTTACATGTCCCCCACTGTCAGATGGCTGGGGAGAGGCACCACCAGGACTCAAGGCCACGGTCCAGTGACTCTTTTTGGAGCCCTCATTGCAGCCACACTGGATTTGAAGGTTGCCCTGCTCCCAGAAGGGCCTGATTTAACTGTGCAGGCTGAAGCCAGGGGCTGGGGGTGGGACGGGGGACTGGAGGGCTGGAGACCCAAGTTTCAGTCTCCCTCCGGCACCAACGTGCCAGGCACCCTCAGTTTCCCCAGATGTGGCAGTGGCAGGGGAACAGCATGATGCCCAGGTCACCCCCAGCTCCAAGAGCCTGTCAGCTCCCCGAGCTCATTCTCATGCACCTCGGCTCCCCCACGGCACAGAGCCATAGCGATGAGAACCCTGGGGCTCCCGTGAAAAGGCAGCCCCCAGGACCTCCTGACTTACTGGGAGACCCAGAAATCTGCCCCCACCAGGTGATTCCCTAAGTGCAGTTGTGCTTGAGACTCACGGACCTAGAAGTTCCCATCCTTGCTCCCCCTCGTGACCTTGGCCGATCGCAGCACCAAGGTGCTCTGCTGCCCTGGCTCCCAGCCCTGACGCCAGTCACAGCTCTGTGCACAGTCCTCTACACGAGTCCAGGGCCCCGGCCACTGTGGGCTAAGGCAGGGCAGGGACAGGTCTACCCTGGTCACACACGAGGACACTGAGGAGCAGAGAGACAAAGCGACTTGCCCAAGGTCACACAGCTGGCCAGGAGCAGAGCCTGGGTCTGGCGTAAGCATCCTTTTAACTTGGACTCAAACATCTGGGGGAGACCAGGGGCCCAAACAGGCCTTTGCTGCTGCATGCCTGGGACCTGAGACGGGCTAGCAAGACTCCCCACTCTCCCTAGAGTGCAGTATGACCTTGGACAAGTCCCTTCCCCTGGCTGGGCCTCAGTTTCCCTCTTCTCATTGGGTCTGGGCCAGGGAACTTTAGAGCGCACAGTCTGCTTGGCTTTCTAGGTGCTGTCAGTTCCATGGGGTCACGGGATGGCAGAACTGTCTGGCTGCCTAGGACAAGGCCACGCCTGCCTGTGGAGGGCTCCGCCTTCACCCACAGGAGACCCTCTGGACCCTTTCTTGGAGCCTCACCCCCAAATCCTAAGTTCTTGGCCTACTGGTGCTCAGGAAGTTGGCACCCCAAATTGGAGCTGGCCTCACCCAGGAGGGGAAAGGAGAGGGTCCAGGAGGGCAGGCAGGGAGCCTGACGGCCTGGCTTCCACCCCATCTCTGACACGTTCCAGCTGTGTGACCTTGGGTAAGTGTCTTCACTTCTCTGCGCAGCTTCCGCATCTGTGGCGTGAGAATAACGAGGCTATGAGAGGCCCCGCTGAAGTGACGCACGCAGAGTCATCAGCTCCGCGAATGCTAGAGGGCTCATTATCATCTACCCCTGTCCCTTGACCCGCACCTGTGCTGGGCAGGGAGAAGTGGGGTGGGGGTAGTGGGAAAACAGCGGGAAGGGACCAGCCACGGGCAGCTTTTCTGACCTTCGGTTTGAAGAGGACTTTGGAGGCTGCTGGAGGCATCCCAGGCCCCAGCTTTCTGAGACCCCACAGCCATGTGCCGGTTTTCTGGTGCCAGAGAAGGGGGCGGTAGGGCTAGTCCAGGCTCCTGGTGGTCTGGAGCTGCCTCTAGACCAGTAGCTGGTGTGCCCTGGTGGGCAGTAGCCCCCGCCCCCTCCTCTGTTTCCTTTCCAACTCCGGGCAGCCCTCTTTGCAGAACATCAATAACCCAAGATGGCCTTGCTGAGCCCAATCGTGGCTTCCTGGGAATGAAGCCTGGCCCTCCCCTTAGGCCTGTGTGGGAGCAGGTGTCCCTCTGTCCCCACAGGCAGTTCCTGAGACGCAAGCCTCTCCCCAGCACCTAGAGAGGCACCTTCGCTCCCACGGAGGATGCCTAGCTGCTGAGGGGCAGGTGTGTGCACACAGCACCTGCAGAGGTGCTGCATCTGTGTGCCTGGGCTGTCTTTGTACCTGTGCAACCTACATTCACCTGTGGGCACATTCCAGCAGGCTGTGTGCCTGCCAATGCCCAGACAGGCATGCAGATGGCACTCAGGACACCACATGTGTGTGCCTGTCACTTTCACAGGGGCCAGCCCTCACATGGACGCACGCCACATTTGCGGCTGCTGCAGGGCACCGCGGTGTGCAGGCCGATTCACCCATGGGCAGCCACACATGCATGTGCGGGCATGCTGCACTCCCAGGTATGAGAGTGTGTGTGTGTGTGTGTTTGTGTGTGTGTGTGTGTGTGTGCGCGCGCGCATGCTGCATTCGTGTACATGCTGTATTTTGCAGGTGAGCAGTGGTATTCAGGAATGTGAGCTGTATTCACATGTGCTGGGTGTATCTGAGGGCATGGGCACGCCGTATGTGTGTGTGTGATTTGAACAAATACGATGCACTACTCTGTGTACTATATTTGTACATGTGCACCTGTGCAAATCTGTGGATGTATATATGCCTTGATGAGAATGGGACTGGGGGTACAAAGGTGGCTAAATAATATGGGCCATCAACCTCTTTCCTGGACCCTGCCAGCAGGGTTCCCCAGAGCTGCAGCCCCCTCCCTGCCACTGCTCCTTCAATGAAGTTAACAGGCGGAGGCCCCCAAGGCCTGTGCTCCAAGCCCCCTCGCATTGCACACGTCAAAGCAGAATTTCTCCGGAGGGCGCCCGCCACTCCTGGAAATGCCCCAAACATCAGCTCTGCCTCCTCCCAGTGATTTGGAGAGCAATGCAGGCGAGGAGAGGAGCCCGTTCTGTGCCAGGCAAGGGGGGGCTCAGGGTCACACGAAGACCCTCTGCTGGTCCAGCCTGCTGCTCACTTACCCTTCTGAAGGTCGAGCCAGGCTGGGTCTCTGGGTGGAGGCCCCCAGATCCCCGGGGCTCTTGCCTGACTGGGGCAGGCCAGCCACAGAGACCCCTCGCCACGTGACCTGGGTGAGCAGAGGACAGCCGTGGTGTGGAATGGCCACTTGGCTAGAAAGAGTGGCTGCCCATAGCAGCCCACCCTTGGGGAGTGCAGAGGCCCCCTGCTGGATTTCCCAATCTTGACCCTGCCAGGGAGCAGGGAGGAGCCCCAGGTGCCTAGGGCTCAGCCAGAGGCCACCGAGGCTGGCAGAGGAACGGGGCTTTGGGGAGAAAGTGCCAACTCCACCACCCAGCATGACCGCTACACAATGGCCCGGCCATCCCGCTCCTGCCCCTCTCCTGGCCATCTCAGGGACCGGGGGACTTGTCCATGCCACCACACACCCTGGCTGGCCTGACCCGGTGGCCCGGGGCACACAGCAGCCCACCCCACCAAGGGGACCCTCCACGGGGGCATCCCTCTGCCTCTTTCCTGGGACTCTGGCCGCAGTGGGCAGGGGGCACCCTCTGGTCCTCTGTTTCCCTGGGACGCAGCTCAGAGGGAAAAGAACCTTGCCCCACACTGTCGGCTGGCCGGCCCTTGCATAACATCCATTAGGGGCATTTGCTGTCCAGAGGCTGCCGGAATCTGCCTGAGATCCCGCGTATCCGCCTGTCCGAGGCCCCCCTGCCCGTGTCCCCAGCGCCCCAGCCCTCCCCCCAACACACGGACCCTCACACTAGTGCCTCCCTCAGCGGCGGCTCCCAATGCAGCCTCAGCTGCTGTCAGATAAACAAGCCCGGCTCCCCCCCCCCGCCCCCCCCACCCCCCGCTGCCGCCGCCGCCACCACCATCAGCGCTGAAAAAAAACCAAATGAAATGAAACAAAATAAAATGGGTGAGGGAGGAAGGGGAGAGCGGAGTGGGGCGCTTTTTATTTTTTATTTCTCATGCTGGGGGATGCCGGTACTTACTTGGCTATGAAAATCGCCACAAATCCGGCACGGTTTCCAGGCGGGCAGCCCCGTAATCTCGGTGCGGCAGCTGGTGCCGCGGCTGAGCCCAGCCAGTGTGCCCGGGTCCCTCTGCAGACTGTACCATCCTGCCCGAGGAGGGGGGGGGGCGGGGGGGGGAGGCGCCGGCGCCGGCTTCTAGGAGAGCATCTCGCCCGGCAAAATGCAGTCTCCGGGGAGGCAGAGGCCGCTGCGCTGCTGGAGGCTGGGGGAGGGGGCAGGAGGACGAGGGAGGGACGCGGGGAGGCCTCATTCTGGTGGGGGGACTGGGGGAGGAGAGTGGGGGGCGTGGGGGCGTGGACCGAACCACCACGGTGTTGTTTGCGGTTTTAATTCTTCCCGTGGGATCATGAGGAACTGAAGCTGGCGGAGTCCCAGGAATACGCCCGCTCCCCCGAAGTAGGAGGGAATGTCAAGGGCATGGTGAGGGTAGGCTTGGGGCTGCGCTGGAGGGGAGGGGGGTCCTTCGAGTAGTGGAGTGGGGGTCAGTGAAAGAGAGAAGAGGATTTTGCTCAAATGGCCCTAAGTCTTCCTTTACTTTCTGGGGGACCCATTCGGCTGGGCAGGGGCTCTGGTGCCCCCTCTTTTTGATCAGGACACCCCCAGACCTAGGGGGCAAAGGTCACATGAGGAGCAGTGGACTCAACACAGTCTAAACACAACTGTGGTTGCAGGATCGACGGAGCAGAGCCTGCAGCGAACTCCCTGCTGCCGTGGAAGCACAACCCCTGAACCCCTGCAGCCCCAGGGCTGGACTGTGTGCAGCCCCATCTGCCTGGGGGTTGCAGGTCTGCAGAGGACCCCCTCAAGAGGCCATTTCTCTACTCACGGGTGCCCACTGCGTATGCCTCGCGCATCTACAGAATTTGCAGGGACATCTGTGGTGAGTTGCTGGGGGCTGGTGATGTCCAGAGGACCCTAGGGACCCCCAACAAGGAGTCTGCAGGAATGGGATTCCCCCACCCAGCTGCCTGCTTCTTCCTGCCTCATCTCTGGCAGACCTGCTGCCTCTTTAAATCCAGCCAGGTGGGAGGACAGCCCCAGGAACAAGGGGAGGAGGTCACAGTGGGTGAAGGGGCTCCTCTCAGATTCAGGAGCCTCCCCTCCACTGCCGTGCCCCCTCCAGGAGGGTTGCCCTGCTTGGCAGGAGGGCACTGAAGGTGGAAGGACCTTCAGGAGTGTCTTGGGGCACCTGTCCGCGTGGAGGGGGTGTGTGAGGGCTGGGGGGTGCCCCAGGAGGGAGTTCCAGACTAGAGCTGCCTCCTTCCACTGCCCCCACCCCCTGACCACTTCTGAGCTGCCCGCCCAAGCGAGCGTCCCAAGCTGCCACTCCATCCCTGGGCTGGCACAGAATATCAATTTGTCTCGTTAAGCTGAAAGTCTGCACTGCACCAAAATCAGAACCTGGCCGGGCAGAGGGGCCACAGGAGGCATAGAGCCGGGAGCGCCAGTGGCAGGGCCCCTGTCAACAAGGCCACGCTGATACCCCCTTGCCCTTCATCCCCCTAACCCCACCAAGGGGTCCCCTTCTGTCTCTGGGCCAGGCAGAGTGAGATGCAGGGAGGCTGCTGAGAAGCTTAGGGTGCTGAGCACTGGGTGGCCCTGGGCTCCAGTAGGGCAGGCAGGGAAGGCACCAGGCTGGGTTCCGAGGGAGCAGCCCAGGACACCACTTAGGGAGGCCTTCATCCTCTACCGATAGCCTGCGACAGGGACCTCCCACCTGGGCCCCTTCTTGGGGGTGCAGACGGGGGACTCCGCTGGCCCCTCTCCAGTCAGACTTCTAAGACAAACGCTACTTCAGGAGGGGCCAGGCCAGCCTCTGCCCCCCAACACGGGGCCAAGTAAAAGTGTCGGAGACACTGGGGTGAGGGTGAGCACAGACCGGCAGAGGGGAAAGGACCACTCCAGCTGCCATCTGTTGGACCAACTGTCTGGGCCAGGAATCCCACCGTCATTACCGTGACATTAACGGGGGCAAAACCCTTTCCCTGTGATTACAAAACAAACAGTCCCACCAGGGGCCGGCTATGAGCTACCATCTCAGCAATAACAACCCTGTCCATGTCCGGCACACTTTTGTTCACAAAGGCCACCTGCAAAACAGGAAATCGCTTGCTTCTCACAAGTACTGCTGGAATGGCTGCTGTGAGCGCCCACGTTACAGATTAGGAATCTGCGTGTGGCTCAGAGGCGTGTGGTGGCCAGCACAAAGTCCCGTGGTTGGGAAGGGGTAAACTGAACCTGTGACCCAAGCCTGAGGACTCCAAGCCCAGGGCTCCCTACATGTGAAGGCCAGCATGGCACAGGCCGCCTGGGGGCCCCAGTACTCATCCACTTGGCAGTTCTAAGTCCTGCCTGCTCACTAGCCCCTGTGAGGGGTGGGCTGGGCCTTCACCAACAGACACCAAACTCTCAGAAGCTTATGGATTTTGGTTCTCAGGATGTAAGACTAACACGGCACCTGGCTAAGCTCCCAGCTTCTTGGCATTTCAGGCCTGTGTACTTCAGCCTCTGCATCCATACCCCAAGTACAGGATATTCCCTAACTTTTGAGGCAGTCCAAATGTTAAATAGCAGAGTTTGGAAGTTTTTTCTTATGTTAGGCCTATGAACTCCTACTCATCCTTCAAAGTCCAGCTCAAATGCCCCTTCCTTGGACAGTCCTTCCTGATTGCAGCAACAGAATTAGTTCATAACTCTGGCCCAGCTCTGATCACAACATATTGTGATGGTTTCACATCTGTCTCCCTCATTGGGCTGTGACCACATCAACTCTGTCTCCAGAGTCCCAGCTCCCGGCTCCCAGCACGTAGTGGGTGCCACAATAAAGGCTTGAATGAAATCTGTTGCTATGTGATTTTAAGTTCAAATACCAGAACTAGAAAGACTCTTATCCAGTTCTCCCATTTTATAGTGGAGCAAACTGAGGCCTCAAGAAAAGAATGTAAGTGGCTTGCCAAGGTCATCCTTGAGGGTCGAATCTGGCCACAGACATTCGTCCCCTGCCCTGCCCCCTTTGCCTCCCCTTCCTGCAGCAGACACACCTGGGGCATCTGGCCTGTCCTTCCAGGATATGTTGGGGGCAGGAGGTACTGGACAGGCAGAGGTGTTGTGAAATCAGACAAACAATGGCCCAGTGTCACAACTCTGGGAAGGTTGGAAACGACAGGTCAGGGTCCCTCACAGGGAAGAGGGGGAGAGAGGCAGGAGGCCAGCCAGGAGGATTACCCACAGCTTCTGCCTCCAGCATGATTTGGCTTATGGTGGACATGGCTGGAGGGTCAGGGTTGGGGGAAGATATGAGAAATAGGGCAGGGGTGAGGGGAGAGCCGGTCCAGTCATATTTCAAACAGTGTTTAGTTGCCCAGTTTTCTCCCCTTGGGGCAGATCCTGGGGCCGGAGAGAGAGGGGGAGTAGAGAGGGTCAGTCCACCCAGGCATGAGGGTGGGGAGCCTGGCCCCAGCTGATGGAGGCATTTTGCATAAGGGAGACTGATGAGGTAGGTCCAGACAGGTCTGAGGCAGGCAGAATGGAAAGCAATCCGAGGCCAGCTGTGTCCTCTCTAGGAGATGTGGGCCCTCTGGGGCTTTTCCCCCTTGAGGGGAAGCAGGAACGAAGGCTATACCTGCCCTCACCTTGCCCAGCTCAGGGTCTTCTGAAGCCGGGCCGGGGGTCCTGGGGCAGCTGCCGTCACAGTGAGCTGCTGGCTGGGCCTCTCAGGGGATGAGAAGCTATTTCCAAAGGCCCCTCCCATCCCTGCCTTGTCTGACTTCCACTAATCACTCAGGGAGAGATCGGGCTTCTTCCCATTTTGCAGGAGAAAATTGAGGCCTGGAGATTCTGAACAACTTGCTTAGGAATTACAGGGCCAGTGAGGACCAGCGAGGGCCAGAGCTGAGATTTGAGCCCAGATCTGTCCCACTCGAGCTTTAGGCTCTTCCCTCTGTCCTTGCCTCAAGCCACCCAACTCTGAGGCCCATGACTCAGGCTCTCCTAGGCCCATGACCTCGAGGGGCCACAGAATGTCTAGGGGGCTATGTGGCCCAGCTTGTCCTAAGTCTTTCCTCTACCACATTGGGGTCCTATACCCACTCCCACCAAAGTCCAAAAGTCCTTCAAGACAACCTGATCTTGGGCTGAGACAAGACAGCCCAGGTTTGCGGTCAGACAAATCTGGGTTCAAATCCCGGCTCCTTCATTTACCAGCTATGTGACTCAACCTCCCTGAGTCCCAGTTTTCTCATCTGCGAAGTGGGGACAATAATACCTATTTGGCAGGTTTGCTAGAGGAGAATGGCAGCGGTTATTCATAGAAAAAACATAGGGGTGAACTTCTTCCGAAGGCCCCTGGGAAAGGTTGGGGGAGTGGGCCTCTCCCAGCCCCTCATCCCACTGGCTTGTGATGGTTCTCAGATACCACCAGTGGGGCCGAGGCAGGGCTGGTCTCTAGGACTCTGAAGGCCCAGACAGCTCTGCTGAGACTCGAACCCAGGTCCCCGATTCCCAGCTCCTCCCACTGGGTCTTGCTCCCTCAGGAAGGAGGGTACAGGCCTGACCCCTGGCTAACTCCAGCTGCCATTCACATCGACATCCTACCGTGTGTCTCATGTGGTGTGAGCGTCACAAAATCCTGGGAGGTAGGTCCTATTTTTACCCTTCCCCCCCACCATTTTACAGATGAGGAAACTGAGGTACAGAGAGGTGAAATGATGTTGCCCAAGGTCATAGAGTAGGGGAACCGGGGCCTAAAACCAGGGCTGCGCGAGGCCCCACGCCGAGTCCAGGGACTGTAGGAGGCAGGCATAAGCCTGGGTCCAGGGAGCCACGCGGGACCTCGATTTCCCACAGATCAGAAAACCTCAGCCCAGAGGGCCCACCCCAATCCTCCAGCAGGGCGGGGCAGGTATGTGGCTATGGCTGACTTGCCACCTCTCTGCGAGGGCAGGAATAGGGGCCAATTAGGGAGCAGGCACTTTCCCACCTGGCAGAACACAGAGCCTAGTGAGTCAAGAGCTACTCTGGGAGGACTCCCTGGGGGAGGCTGCCTTTTCCAGGCCCGAGAAACACGGTCTCATCCACGGGCGGCTAGCCCTTCAGGTTAATGCCGCCTTGTTAATGCACACGCACTTACACACTGCCCACTCCCATCCGTCCATCCTGCCTCCTCACCTCGGTCTCCCTGCTGCTCCGCCTGCCATCCTCCTCCCGTTTACCCACCCCCTGCACCCTAAGGACCTTCCTTAATTCTTCTAAACCCCTCTTTGGCTGCCCTGTGCCTTCAGCATAAAACCCAAATGCCTCACCATGACTCATGAGGCCTGGATGACTGTTCCAGACCCCTCCCCTTATCCTCTGTCCACTTTCCCTACATCAAGCCTTCCTTGCTTCTGAAACACACCCTTGCATTTCCATGCTTCTGTGTATTTGTGTGTACCATCTACACTGCCAGGGATGGCTTGCTTCCCCACTTCTCTGCCAGGAGAACTTCTATCATCCTCCAACAATCCTTCCTCCAGGAAGCCTTCCCTGATTTCCCCTCCATCATCCCTGCCTCCCCTACTCCCCCTCAAAAGATTTGCTGCAATTAATTTTTTTATGTACATCTGTCTTGTCCATCAGTCTGGGGGGATCCTTAGGGATAGGGAACAAGTCTCATTAGCCTGTTGTGTCCCAGCACTGGGCACAGACCCTTAATAAATATTGATTGAACCGACGAATACAGGTTTGTTGAATGAAAATGCAATTCCCCTGGTGGTTTTAAACTGGTATTTGCATCTCTCTATGGCTCTGGAAATATTCTTTGGGCTTGCTTGGAGGTCCTGATCTAAGAGTTGCTATTTTCTGAACCTGTCAATGAATGGGGCTTCCTCTGTATGCCCACCTTGGGAAGAGGAAAGGAAGACCCCCCAACTTCACTCAGATACCCTGTCCAGAGATGTCTCAACAGGCTCAGGGATGCCTGAGCCCAGGGCTGGACTCAAGGTGAGTTAAGCAACCAGAGAGGAGCCCCTGTCCCTAAATGCTCTCTCCAAGGTACCTAGAGCCTGACATTTTACCGTCAGTAATTCATTTCTTTGGATTATTCAGTCATCAAATATTTATTCAGCCCTCACTAAATGTGAGGTACTGTGCTGGGGTCCCTATTTAACATTTGTGTGTATGTATGTGTTTTCACTCCTGCCAGAAGGCTGACTCCCTGGAGGAAGAAAAGGAGGAGGAAGGAGGAAACACAGGGAGAGGGGACGATGAATCCAGGACTGTCAGGAGAAGAGGGAAGAAAATCTGTCATTTGCTGAGCGCCTACTATGTGCCAGACACTTAACACAAGAGATGTCATTTACTCGTCATCACCACTCCAGGAGAATTGAGTGTTCTCAGCCCTCAGTTTAAAGGAGAAGATCAAGCCCAGAGAGGGTGAGTGTCTTGCTCCAGGGCACAGAGCTGTGTGGCACAGGATTGAGCATTCAAACCTAACGCCGACTGCCCTGAAGACTGTGATCTCTGTGGACGTCCTCCCACTGAGGAGGCTGTAGGGACCCAGCAGGGAAAGAGGACCTCCCAGAGAGGACAAGGGCAGAGGGGTGACAACTGAGATGCTACAAGCTGAGAGGCCTGCCTGCTGACTGGCAGGAGAGCCGGACACAACTGGAGTTGTGATCAGTAAGAAGTTTAGGCATGAACGTGGCCACGCCTGTGGTCTGCGGCTCATCAGAATGGGAGGGAGGCTGCGGGGGCCATATCAACTGTCTGCTGAGCGTTTTCCTGTGTGCTAACACACAATGAACCTGCTATGTGGAGCAGATCACTCCTGTTTTACTGATGAAGAGACCGAGGTCTGCAGAGTGGAGGGGACAAGCCCAGGACCAAACAGCTGGAGCCAGAGTTAGAACTCAGATCTCTCCTGGAAGGCTTGCAGAGGGGCGGCAGGCTTGGGGGTTCACCCCTTATGAGGTTTCCAAGCAGCCAGGGCTCTCAGCATAACCGAAGCCCTTGACCTGTCACTCAAACCCCTGCCTCTGGGACATGAAGGGGCTCAGCTGTCTCAGTCCCTCTTTGCACCCACAGGTAGCAAGGAAGTGGGGGTGGGTGCACCAAGCTTGGGAGCTTGGGCCCGATGGACTAGCTCAAACCCTGCTCCACCCTGATGGGCTGTGTGACTTTGGACAAATCTCTGCATCTCTCCGGCCTCAGGCTCCTCATCTGTAAAACAGGCACGGCACCATCTGCTTCCTGCCTCTCTGACGGCTCACTCGCTCAGCAACATCCACTGATGTCCACTACTCGTCAGGCTCCTTGCTAGGTGCTGAGAATACAGTGGTGAGCAGAAAGGCTCACGGTATCTGCTCTCAGGAGGGTTTAGGGACAGTTGTGAAATGAAATGAGCGCACAAACGAATGTAGATTTACCAAGGGGTCTGCGATAAAGGGGCGGAGGCCATGAGCACGTTAGGCAGAAATGTCTCTCGTGGGAGTGAGGGGGGCAGCTGGAGAAGGTTTCCCCGAGGGAGTGGTGACTGAGCAGGAGCTCACTAGGTAAAAGGACGGGGTGGTGACAAAGGGCCTGAGGCCGGAAAGGGCTTAGCCTTTCTCAGGGGGTGGAAAGGAGGCCCGGATGACTTAGACAGGGAGAGTGGGCAAGGGGCAGGAGCGGGCAGGGGCCTGTGGACCAGTTACAGAGTCCTGTCCTTATCCTGGGAATAGGAGGAACCTTAGAAGGGTGTGAAGGATTAAACAGGATGAGGAACATAAGGCCCGTGGCAAGGGCCTGCCGCAGGACAGAATTCCACAGTGCCGTGGGACAGCCGCACCACATAACACCCACCTTCCCCAAGGAACGTGCCCATTCTACTAACCGGGATTGGGGCAGACTCTGGGCCAGGGACACGTCAGCCTCGGCTGGGAGGAAAAGCACATCCAATAGACACATACAGACTCCCAGATGTGCTGAGAGCTGAGGGGAGCCACCTGACAGAAGGAGAAACAGGCCAGGAGAGGGGAAGGGGGCCCTTGTCCCCCGGGTCGTGGGTGACTTGAGATGAGAGCTGTGGGCTCAGGACTCTCAATCCAGTGCTCCCTCCAGGGCCTTGATGGTTGCCCTGCTGGGCAGAACAGATGGTATCACTATGAATCCTAAATAGTAGTACTGAGAGGTGGTATTGGCCGAACAGTTATTACATGCCAGGTACGTTTGTTCTAAGAACTTTTCGTGTTTTGGCTCATTCAATTCTCACCCCTTAAGGTAGTTCTGACTATTATCCCCATTTTATAGATGATAAAACTGAGGCACAGAGAGGTCAGGGACCTTGGCCAAGGTTGTTCAGTAAGTGGAGTTGGGATTTGAACTCAGATATCTCCTTCCTACCCTGCCAGAGGTCTGGGGAACGCTGGGGCCCCACTAGGGTGTCCAGCAAGTGGCCTACAGAAGCAGGGTAGAAGTGAGATGTGGAGTCAGAGCTGGCTGAAGAGGGAGGTGGGCAGTGGGCAATGCTGATGGCCTCCAAAGTCGTCCCCACAAAGGCATCCCACTTTTCTCCCGAGAGGGAATTCCCTTTGGGATCTGCCTGTGGAGCTGGTTTATGTGGAATTCGGGGCCCGTCGGGGCTGGGAGACGCTGCCATGCCCCTCTGTCAGCCTACCCTTCCGTTTTACAGATGGGGAGCCTGAGGCCTAGTCAGGCAGCCATCTGCCTTGGACACGCCACAGCTAAGCCAGGGCTGGGAGGCAAGTGCTGGCTCCAGGGCAGACCTTTAACCCTATAAGAAAACTCTCCTGTCACCTCGTGGGGCTACCTGTTCAGCATCCCTCTTCATCAGACACGGCTCCAAAAGCAAGCACCTACACAGGGGCCAGGGCCACCTTCTAAGGAGACCCTGCATCAGTGGGGTCCTCTGTGCATGGGACTGCCCTCAAGGCTGGGCCAACACTCTCACTACAAGGCCACTGACAGGCTGCCCTGGGAGGTGGGGTGAGTCCTGGACCAGGAGTCGGCCGGGGTGGACTAAATGCTGTGGGGCAGGGGGCATCCTTCTCTCCTGAGCCCACCTTCCTCTCCCCCAGCTTTCCTGCCCTGCCACCGCCATGGGTCAATTTGCAATGACAAAATACAAGAAGGAAATGGACAAGTCTTGACAAACTGTAAGTAGCTTCCTGGGTAACAGGTGCTGTTTCTTTCTGGGGGACTCAGCACAGCAGAGGAGTAGAGCAGGGGCTTGGGGATCAAAGATATGGGATTGAACCCCAGCTCTGCCACTTACTATTGAGCTAGTCATTTGGCCAATTTGAACCTCAGTTTCTACATCTGTGAAATGGAAATAATACCTGCAATTGTGAGCGTGTTGGGAGGCATGAATGAGTAACATATGCATGTGACACATAGTAGGTGCTCAGCAAAGTCTGGCTTGCTTCTCCGTCCCTCTTCTGCAAGGTGATAACACTTCGAAGCCATAGGAAATCTGGTCTTTGATTTCAAACAAAACGAGAGCGAATCAGAAGATATCATTGGTTCACTTCTTCAGTGTGAACTGAGCACGTACTACATGCCTGGCAGTGTGGGGACTGCCTCCTGGGGCAGGACACTCAACTGCAAAGAAGGGAGGGAGGGAGGGAGGGTCTGAGGAGCCCTGGGGGTGCTGAGTGGTGCCTCTGCCCTGGGTGAGGGCTAGGTAGTGCCCCACCCATGTGGGGGTGTCTCAGACCTCTCAGAACCTCCCCCAAGGGAGGTAAGCATCTCCTCTGGGCCTTGGTCAGGACTCTCGGCCGCCAGCCCCACAGAGGGATCCCATGAACTCCTGCCTGAAAATCCAGCCCCAACTCAGGTCCTAGAACTACCTGGCTGGAGGCTGGGGGTGTGTGTGGCTGGGGTGTGGGCTTTGAACTCACACACTCCTGGGTTCAAATCCAGGCTCCATAAGTCACTGGCTGTGTGACCTTGGGCAAGTCACTTCACCTCTCTGAGCCTCAGTTTCTTCAGGACGATAGACATAATGTCTAGCTCAGAGGATTGTGCTTTGAATTAACTGAGATACTGCATGTAAAATGCTTCACCTGTCCACAGTTAATGGTAGTTTAAAACGGCACACAAGGCCCTCCTCTCTTTCCTTGAAGCAACTGGGACATAAGTATCCCACGCTGTGTGGCTGGCACAGCGGCAGTCTTGCCTGGGGTGCTCTGGAGTCACTCCGAGTGGCTCGTGAGAACTGATCATGTCTATGGCCATCTCACGTTGGTAGCTTGCGACCTGCCAGGGTGGGAGCACTTACACCACAGACACCGGCAAACGCTACGTATCAGGGCCCTCACCTCCCTACGAGCCGGTCTAGAACGTTCCCCAGCACACCACCGAGCCCTGGTCAGGAGCGCAAACCTGCTGCCTGGAGTCTGTTGCCTTCCGGGTCTCGGGACCTCTTCTGCCCTGGTTTCTCTCCACCTGCTCCTCCACACCTGGCCACCCTCACCCACCCCAGCGTTGGTACCCTGCCCTTGGGTCTCTCTTATTCTCTGCCACAGGGCTGGCTGAGGATAGCTGCTCTGCCCAGAGGGATTTCGGAGTCACATGAGGTGAGCCTGGTGAGGCACAGCCCTAGAAGCCTGGTGGCCAGTTATCTTCCTCTCCCTCGCTCCCTTTTCTGAACCCTTGTCAGCCCTCCTCTCAGCCTCCAGTATCCCAGCCACAACCTTCTCGCTCACGCTCTCATCTTGAAGTTCCACGATGCCTGGCACCCACTCCTCTGATCTTTCCATGCCCACCTCTTCTTCCTCCAGCCCCATAAGGCCCATTAGCAGCCAGTGAACTACTGCGTTTGGAACCAGGTGGCCCCGAGGAGGTCCTGGCCCTGGGCCTTTCCCCTGTGACACCGAACAAGCTTCTCGGCCTTTCAGAGACTCCTCGGTAAGGATGGTGATATAAATCGGGCTCTTGCCCTGGGTCAGGCACCGTGCCAACAGCTCTACCAGCGGAGCTCATCCTTGTTTCCTCACCTGCAGGATGGGGATGAGAAAACTGTCTGCCCTGGGGACTTGCACGGTGATCCCCATTAATAGCTGGGGTGAGGTTGACTCTGATTGTACAGCGCCGTGCTAATGCTGTTATTCTGCTCTGAAGGGCAATGCTTGTTGAGATCTACAATTTTTAGATGTGTTAAAGAAAAAAAAACGCCACAGGCATGTTATTTATAGTCAGCTCCGTACAGGTTTTTATCATTCTTCGCCTGCTCTGCTAAAAATAACAAACGACAAAGGTCACATCTGCTCCCACCTATGGGAGGAATCTACAAAGAATGAGGCTTTCGATTCACTGCCTGGGTGAAGTGAGAATTCCGCTGCTGCAGCCCCTGGAATTCCTCCCCAGGCTCGCTGGGAAGCTTGGGAGGCCTGCTGTGCCTCACTGGGCCGGTGAGTGGGGCCTCAGTCACCTCCTCCCCCAGCCTGGGGAGGGAGATGGCGGTGGGGCATCAGGAGATTGGGCCTTGGTTCCAGGGCTGCAGCGCGGGCCTCAGCTGCCCCGTATTCAAAGTGAGAGGGGCGGAGTCAGTAGGCACTGCGAACTTTCTCCTGACCCTAAATGCAAAGATGCCCTAGTCCTATTCCCTTCCCCTCCACCCTGCACCCCCATGGACTCACTTACTGAATGTCTATCGGCCCCTGATGATGACAATTGTGCTGATGATGCGAATAATCAGGACAATGTTTGTGGAGCGCTGACGTGGGCCTTTAGGTGGAGTAAGCACGCTGACTCCATGCACCGTCCCCCCCCCCCACCAACCCCAGGTTAGGAAAGTTGGTGACCCCATCTGACAGATGAGGGAGGGGACGGAGCCCCGAGGGTGACACTGCACGTGCACGGACTGGCACCAGGCAGTGACGGCTCCAGAATGTGACCGGGTGTCTGCCTCCTGGGCATAGCAGGAGGACAGAAACACCCAGAGCTCGCTTTCCCCATCACCAAGGGAGCCATGGTCCCAGCTATGGTGACTCTCACGTAGGCAGGGAGTGGCCGTGGATGGACAAGGGCCTAGGGCAGCCCGGAGGAGGTCCCAGCGAGGACCTCATTTCTTCTGGTCCTTGCCAGGAAAGGGGGACAGGCACAGAGAGAGTGGAGGTGGGGTGGGGTGCCAGTGCCTGGCCTGTTTGGGGAGGGCGGGGCTGGGCTGTGGGCTGGGAGTGGCAGAGGCCACTGGGACCCCACGGCAAGGGGGCTGGCAGCTCGCCTGGGGACCAGGAGCCCCTACACCTCAGGAATGATGCTTGCCGCCTCCACAGGTATAGCACACACTTCACATCCTTCTTTCACTCAACTCCCTTTTAAAAAATGTATATACCTTCTTAGTATATTATCTTAAGCATTCACAGCCACGAGATCATGGATTTGCTTTGCCAGTTGTGTTTTCCCCCCAAACACATTAAAATAAGTGCTCACTCTCCAGAATGCGGCCCGGGTCTGCCCTTTGCGAACCACAGCTGTGGCCTTGGCCGGCCGGTGGGTTTGAGGCGGCTGATCTGATCTGGGTTACAGGAGGGTTTCGCAAGGTTCACAAGGGGCAGGAGAGGCCTTCCTGGGGGTCGGCCCCTGCCCCATGACAAAGGCCGGGTGCCAGCGTGCCCCCCGCTGGGCACTGCCTGTCGCCCCCCCCTCCTCCTCAGCTCCTTTCTCCGGGAGAGCGCGCTCCTGGATACACCCTTTTCCAGCCAAGAGCTGCCGCGGCCCGGCTGACCTCAATGATTAACACACATTCCTGGCCTAGTTAGAAAGCCCCTCGCCTCTTGTATTTATAGCCACCTCCGGACTCAGCTCGCGCCTCTGAGGGAGGCCCAGCTCTTCTCTCGCCACCTCTGTGCCGCCCCAGCCCTGCTTGTCCTGACAGGCACTGCCAGACCCTCCTCTTTGAGAGAGAGCAGTGGAGCCGCGATTTCATTCTGGGTAACCGGGGCCAAGTGGTTCCTGCCTTCCAAACCTCATCTGTAAAACGGGAGCCGTCGTACAGGCCAGGCTTCGGTGAGGAATCAGTGAGCTCCTAGTTCTGAAATACGAGTAATGGTTAATGCTTAGGGAGCGCCAACTACCTTCTAGGCCCTGTTCTGAGCACTTGACACGTAGGAACTCACTTAATTCTTACAACCACCTTATGAGAGAGATACTGTTACTATCATGCCCATTTCGCAGAGGAGAAAACTGAGGCACAGAAAGGTTAGGTGACTTGCCGAAGGTCACACAGCTAGCTGGGATTCAAATCAGACTCCACAGCCTGTGTCCTGAGTGCTCTGCTGAACCTGGCACACAGAGTGGGTCCTCAGCCCCCACGTGTTCCCTGCCTTCGGGGTCTCCTTAATTAGTTAGGCCTGTCACTCATTGCCTGCAATCAAGTGGGCACTGAGTAAACAAATAACGACGGCCACGTGCTGGCTGCGAACATCAGCCCCTGCGAGGAACTTAGGAGGCCACGGCGAATGAGGGGACAAAGCAGGAAGGGGCTGAAAATCACAGGTGGGACTCGTATCAAGGCACCCCTCCTTACAGAGGGGATGCTGAGTCCCCGATAAAGGAAGCCAGGCGGTGGCAGCAGAGCCCTCAGTTCCCACCCCTACTGCCCCCAGCCATCCCTGACCTTTCTTGCCCTCACATTTCAAAGGGGAAACATGTGCAATAAACGTATTCACATAAAGGTTTTAGGAACTTAGCCACCTTGTCCTATGAATATTTATAGTTACAAATGGGAATTCCAGGAAGGACAAGAGAATGAACATCGTTCAGTGTTTTACTCTGTAAGCGGCACTGGGCCAGGCGCTTTGTAGTCACTCCTTCATTCAACAAACATTGGCTCAGCCCCTGCGCCACGCTGGCTGCTTTATATGTTGCATGTGAGAGGCTGTCACCTGCTTCATCTCCTCACACACCTTCCCCGAGCTGCTCACATCTGGCTGCACCCCAGTCCTTCAAGCCCCCTACCTGCTCCCACATGGTCACCCCGACACGGGGCAGAGGGGCAGCGAGGGAAATGTCCTGTCTTGCTGCTGTTCCTCACATCAGCCCTAAGAGATAAACTCTGTTCTCAGACTCAAGCAAAGCTGCAGCCAGGGCTTCAGAATCCTGGAACGGAGAAGGAGGGGTCGGGCTGCCTGTCCTTAGCCGGAAAATTGATGGCCGACCCTGATTTAGTTAGCTTTTCCGTAGAATCATTGAGGTAAGCCCGTAATTAGCTCAGGGGCCCAGAGGGAGAGGCCGGGTGTGGGAGCCGGCACTGGAGCAGGCGGTAAGGGGGCTGGGGGCCAGCTTTAAGCTCAGACGCCCGGTCCTGCACCGGCGGTGAACCCCTCCGTGCCCGTGGGAGGTGAGTGGAGAGAAATCCTAAGTAACACGGAAGAAGAGATGGGCCGGAGGGGCCAAGAGTGGGCTAGGGACTGTTCCTTTAGGTTGTGATTATGTTGGACCAAACTGCATGACTTGTAGGCACCACGTCACCAGGGGCTCAGGGGGTGGCAGTGAGACCACGCTGCTGCAGATAATCTCTCCGAGGCCCTTGCCGAGGGCCGTGGAGATGCTGCAACAGTGCTGGGTGTGAAAGCAGGATTTCCCAGCTAATAACAGGGGGAACCCCGTTTCCAGTTCTGAGGAGGAGGCTCCCAGAACAGGGCCTGCACTGCATGTAGGGTAAGTGGGTGTGAGCCAGGCACGGACAGCCTTCAGGCTTCAAGGGCACACACATCCCAGATGGGTAGGGGACCCTTCTACGGGTCCAGACCCCACCAGCCCCACCTTAGTGGGATTCCTGCCGCAGGGATCAGAGCCAGGGCCCCCTTTCAGGAACGCAGCGTGACCAGGAGGTGCCAGATAGGCACCCATAAGTAGTCAGCTGAGCAACGGCACAGGGTTTCCAGGCGATCCTCGGGAATAAGACATGGGATCTGGGGCCAGAAAGCCCTTCATTCATGAACTTTCAACATGAGAACTTTCAGAGACACTAATGAACTTGTACATTCTCACAGCCGGAGGATGGCGTTTTAGTCCCTGAGGGTGGTTTATCCCTTCATCCCGAGCGATTTGCCTTCTGATGCTCATTTTCGAGGTGTTTTATGGATGTTATTAAGCCCACCATGTCCAATCAACATAGGAGCAGTGTGGAAATCATGTAAAGAGACTGTGGGAACGGGGGTGACACTTATTCTTCACTGATGTATACAGCCTAGGTGCTTGTCTCCTGTCATCTGAGATGTAAAGACAAATCGTGAACTCCTTGGGGAGTTCAGTCTGCCTTGGGGAGAACAGAGGAGGCAGAGGTGGCCCCGGGCTACACTTGGAAGGAACAGCAGCAGTGCCACTGTTGGAATGCCTACTCTGTGTCAGGGCCCATGCGAGGTGCTTTCATCTACATCCTCTCCTACAGTAACTCTGCTGGGGGGAGGGGCAGTGTTAGCTCACTGACACAAGACGAAACTGAGGGTCAGAAAGGGGAGGTGATTTGCCCAAGGCTACTCAGCCAGAAAGGGCAAAGTTTGGATTTGAATCCCAATCTGTCTGATACCGGAGCCCGTGTTCTTCTATACTTCACAGAGGCGGGTGGTGGGGTTGGAGACTGAAGGACAAGGAGGATTTGAGGCAGAAAGGGAAGTGGATGCTAAATTCAGTTTTTAAAATCTAGTCCGTGCACTGGTCGGGAGCCAGGCCACAGGGACGAAGAGTACACGGTGCCTGCCCTCCAGCTCCTCATGGGCCAGTGTACATGCGCCGCTAGGACCTACTTGGCTGGCGTTCCTTCCCAGTGTGTGTCCTGCTAAATCCTGCTTGACCCGTGTTCCCTTCCCAGGTTCAGCAGGAACCCTTCTCCCCGCCCTGTGGCTGGTTTCTCTCTAGCCGCCCACCTTCTGCAAGGTCTGCTGCCCCAGCCTGGGACCTGGCACTTGTCTCGCTGGATGTCTGTGGATCCTCATGCTTCACAGCAGCCGTGCTCAGCACCACCCCACCCCGACCCCCATCATAACAATACTCTGTGTGCGGCTCAGAGAGGTTAAGTAGCAGGTTCAAGGTCACCCAGCTAGGAAGTGGAAGAGCCGGGATTTCACCTCATGTCTATCTGACTCCATAGTCTGAGGCCTTCCGCATGACCCTGTCTCCCCTGCGGCCCCCATGCCCACCTCCTTCCGCCTCCCAGGTCATTGCACCGGAGGTTACCTGCGTTAGGCATAGGCCCTGCCGAAGCCAGCTTTGCACTTGTTAGATGGAGAGAGGAGATGCATTTTGGAACCCACCCAAGAAAAAGACACTTGAAATAACTTTGCTCTGTAGCTCTTGCTGCCAAAGCGCACTGAACCCCGAAAGGGATCAGGCCTCTGCAGGACTCACATCAGTGCTGCCCATTTGGCTGGGATTTGCAGCTGACAGTGCACTTTCCAAGTCATTACCTCATAGGTCCTCAGAGCAGCCCTGGGGTGGGTGTCCTGAACCTCCTTTTACAGATGAGGAAGCTAGAGGCTCAGGAAGGTCACAGGGGGTGCTCAAGGTCAGGTCCCCCTGTGGGTGTGACCTTGGATAAGTCATGTTTCCTCTGAAAGCCTCAGGTTCTTCATCTGCAAAGCTGATGATGGTGTTGGCTTCCCAGTGTTGCTCTGAGGGTTAAGGAAGAGAAAATGGGTGGGAGGGTCTAGCATAGAAGCTGACCTATGAGAGGCACTCCACAGCTGGTAGGTCTCCAGACAAAGCTAAGATCACAAACACGCAGAGAGTCAGGGTGAAGAAAGGCCAAGAGCCGCAGCTCCTCAAGTCCCCACCTGTGCAGACAGGGAGGCGGGCTGCAGCCGACAATGACAACCACACTGGTTTTTATTGCTTAATCCTCGGCACACGCTGTCTTATTGCATCCTCATCGTAAGCTGCAGGAGGTTAGTACAATGTTTATCCCCATTTTACAGATGAGGAAACGGAGGCACAGACAGGTTAAGTAAATGGGAACCAAAGAGCAGTTTTTCAACAGAAAAGAAAAAACAACTCACGTTCAGAGTAGGACAGGTCTGTAAATTAACCCTTGCAAAAAAAAAAAAAAAAAAAAATCCCTCCAGAACATGCCTCCCCTCATTCCTCAACCCCTTTAGTTCTCACTTAGGCGACTTCTTTTACACAGAGTTTATTGCTAGCTCTTTCCCACAGACTGAGGGTCAGGAACCCCTTGGAATCGTGGCCTCCCATCTGCTGGGCCAGTGCTGGAAGTGACGCTGGGGGTCCCAGCATCCCTAATCTTTGCTAAGGCTTTGGAAGTGGGGAAACTCTGCTTCATATCAGCTGCACCCCTGATGCATGGCGCAGATGGCATCTGGTCAGCAAACATCATATTTCAAATATGCTACTGGAAGAACCCAGGCGGAGGGGAAAATTCCCCAAGTCCCCCTCCCTCACCTGCTGCAAAGCCTGGTGGATTCCCCGGGGACCCCGTGTCGCTTGCAGCCGGGAGAGGGAAACTAGGAGATTGCTTCTTGCCTCCAATAAAAAGTCAGACACACAGGTCCAAGCATTTCTCTCTGTGCCTCAGTTTCCTTTTCTCTAAAATGCAGGAAAAAAATAATAAAAGAAAGCAAACTGGCAGGGCTAGACTGGGGTGGAAGCTGCAAATCAACTGTTTGGGAGAGCAGCCAGCTTAAAATAAATTTGTTTGTTTTACTCAGAGCTTAAAATAAAGTTGAACTAAGAGCCAATGTTTAAAAATTGGGGAACTGTGCAGAATCCAGATTTCTGGCTTCTCTTAAAATATGAGAAATGCTGCTCACCCCGGGGTTGGCTGGAGTGGGTGAGGCCATATAGATGGGCAACTGGTCAGCAGTTCGGCCCTCACCCCATCTGGCTTCGTGAAGGGCAGTTTCCTGCCTGGGTTCAGGAGGTAAGAGAATTTATAACGCCTGGACCTCGATCTCTGGCAAGAGTCAGTGCCTTCCAGAGAGAGGAGTGGGTTTCTGGTACAAAACCTCTCCCAGGTATTTAACAAATACTTGTTATATGCCAGAGGTTGTTTTAAACATACCAGGTATAGTCCCACGGGCTACACACATACCAGACAACCACTTAATTCTCATAACAACCTCGTGAAGCGAGTGCTGTTGTTATCACATCTATTTTACAGAGAAGACACTGGCGCACACAGAGGTTAACTCACTTGTCCAAGGCCACGTGGCTAGTAAGTGGTGGCCTTGGAATTTGATTCCTGGCAGCCTGGCTCCCGAATCTGTGCTCTAACCACTGTGTGAAGCTACCCAACCCCTTTTCTGGGTCAGTGGCCAGTCCTGTGGCTTCATCCAGGTTTCCATGTCCCAATATGAAAACGAAATCATCACCCCTCCCCCATTTCTCCTTCCCTCCTGGCCTATATTTATAACTTCCCTCCCTCGTGTCAATCAGCTCCTTTAATCCTCTCCACACTCCTGTAAGGCACAGGAGCTACCATTATCTCCACTTTCAGATGAGGAAGTTGAGGCATAGAGAGGTTGACTTGTCCAAGGTGCTGTGGCTGGAGGTGGCAGGCCCAGGCCATCTGGGTGCAGAGTCTGCACTCCTGGCACCCTTTATTCCCCCCACTCTTTCCCAACCATCCACGCTTTCCATTCATTTCTTCCCCCCTTCATTTCTTCACTCCCCATCCATCCAACGCTCAACTCAGACCCCATGCTGGCCATGGGAACATGTATCAGGTGTATCGAGGCTGGGGAGGGGGGAGTGGGAAGGCGACACCCTGCTCCCAGAACAGGAACTGCCCATGACCACTCCCTTTGGGGCCGAGGCCAGTGGGAGAACTGGTTGCCAACTGACAGCCCTGGAGAGCTCAGGGGGAAGCAGTAGAGGGAAGCCGGTGGCACCTGGCAGCTTCCTGTAGGGCGAGTCCTCAGCAAGGCACTCAGGATTCAGGGAGACCCTGGCAGCCCTGAAGCCACGCCCCAAACCCCAACCTTTACAGCTGAGCACTGACCAGCCTTTCAGTCCTGGCTCTGCCACTGACCCACTCTGGGGCCCTGACGAGTGCCTTCCCCTTTGGGGGGACTCAGTTTCCTCATCTGTAAAATAAGGGCATTAGACCACTGGAGGTCAGAAACTGGCAGCTCAAAGGCCAGACCCTGCCCATGGATATATTTTGCTTAAATATCTGAAGAGTGCTTTTTTTTTTTTTTATTAGACTTTTTGTTTTAGAACAGTTTCAGATTTACAAAAAATTTGCTAAGAATAGTACAGAGAGTTCCCACCTACCACACGTCCAGTTCCCTTTATTATTAACAGCTTACATTACTATGGTGCATTTTTCACAATTAATGAATCAATACTGATATGCTAATATTAACTAAAGTCCATACTTGAGTCCCATTTCTTTAGTTTTTACCTAAAGTCCTTTTTCTCTTCCAGGATCCCATCCAGGATCCCAGATTATATTTAGTCATCATGCTTCCTTAGGTGCCTCTTGGCTGTGATAGTTTTGCAGAATTAAAAAAAAAATTAAATTTGTATGCCTCAGAAGGAATGTTCGGGGTACTAGAAATACTCTATATGTATTTTGATCTGGGTGGTGTAAATATGTGTAAAAATCATCAGATGGTACATTTGAGATCAGTGCTGTGTACATGCTTTAATGTATGTGTATCATGCCTCAACAAAAAAACAACTGAATGGCTCTCTCCAATTTGCCACAGTCCCCAGCACTCCCTATTATCTCACTCAGAATCTATCCTTCTTTATTTCATCTGCTTGGCATCTGTAGTTACCACATGGTATATAAATAAGTCTCTTCTAGTTTACTCATCTGTAAAATGGGTATCATGATATTTTCTACCTGATTAGGCTATGGTCGAGATTAATTGAAATAACATATATAAAGTTCTTAGCACAGTGCCTGGTGCATAGTAAGTGTTCAATAAATGGGAATCATAATAATTATCATTGCTCATGTAATATTTATATTATTAAAACAAGTACATAACTCTTCTTTCTCCTTAAAGCAAACTCCATCCTCTCTCTCCTCTCCCTCCTCAGCCTCCTCTTGTGTCTCTGTCCCTCCCTGCCAGGGAAGGCCCAAGCTCAGATGGCTAGAAGGTGGAGAGACAGAGGCAAGCCTGCAGAGGTGCCCCAGATCAGCTAAGGAACCAGGAGACCCCTGAGGGTGACCCCAGATCTGTCCTCAACATCCAAGGAAACCTTGGTGGAAGTTGAGGTCCCAATCCTTCCCTTCTAAGGAGCCTCTTGGAAAACAAGGAGTTCTGCCCTCAAAAGCTGTATCCTGCCCCCCTCAGGGGTCTCCCTGGCCAAGGATCCCTGGGCACAGCGGGAAGCTGTGGGCTTTTGGAGGGGCACTGAGGAAATCATGGGGAGAAGATAGCCTCCCCCAGCTCTCTGCTGGCCCAGCATCTTGGGGGATGCCAGCTTCCCTTGTGTGGTGCCCCCAAACTGTGCCCAGAAGCAACGAGGTCACTAAAAGATAGGTCTTACATGCTTTAGGGTGACCTCTTGCAAGCAGAAACCAAGCTCTAGGCAGGATGTGCTGAGGGGCGGCGAAGACCAATGAGGTTCAATGAGATGGTGAGGGAAGCAGAAAGAACAGGGACTGGGGGTTAGGAGGTCGGGGCTGGACCCTGTCTTGCCCTCTGACTTGCTGTGTGACTGCTGGCAGGTCCCTTTCCCTCTCCGAGTCTCCCTTTCCTCAAAACATCATCATCAACAACAATGACAACAACAATAATAGTAACAATAGTGATGATGGTGGTGGTGATAGTGGCTCCCGATTTAAGTATGAAGCACAGGATAAACTTTTATGTGTGAGGCATGATTTCATCCTCGCAAGTATCCCATGGAGTAGATCCTATAATTATCTCCACTTCACATATGAAAAAATGGGGGTCAGAGGGTCAAGAACTTGTCTGAGGCTTCCAGCTGAAAAGTTTGCAGACACAGGGTTCCAACCCCGGTCTGTCTGATTTGAAGTCTGAGGTTATAACCTAGATCATCTCCTTTGCAGCTGCACCTGCACCTGCTAATCAGGCCGATAACCTAAGGAGTCTCCTAATTTTCCTTCCAGCGCTGATCAGGCGCCCTCTGAAGGTGGGTCCCTTGTTCAGGGAGTAGCAGGGGGCAGTGGAGATGCTCAGAGCCATGCGGCTGCATCTACCATCTTATCTGATCTTCGTAACAGCCTTAAGAAATAGGTCCCACTATCACCACTCCCATTTTATAGGGTGGGAAACTGAGGCACAGAGAGCAGAGGTAAATGTGCAAAGTTACACAGGGTCTGGATTTGAACCTGGGCTATCTCACTCTCTCGCTCACGTTAGCAGCCCTCCGCAGGAAGGGTGCCCAGAGAGCTGAGCGAGGGCCAGAGACTGACCCCGTGGGGCTCCTCATAAACTTCCAAAGGGCGTGCCTGCCTTCCAGCCTCCCTCCCGGCCCAGCACTCACAGGCTTGCGGCCCCTCCCCTTGCACTAAGTTGCTTCCATCTCAGTGCCCGCCCTGCGCTGGAGTCCCAGGCCCCCGAGGGGCCCAGCCAGACCAGGGCTGCGGGCTGTGCCGGTGAACCACTCACCCATACCTGGGCTAGAGATGGTGGCGAATCCCCCGGTGTCCCCGCTGCATCCCAGGCCACGGACACAAACCCCCACTCTGACCTCTTGGCTTCAGCACCGACAGCAACCACAGAAGTCTGCAGCCTGGGGCTATACCCTGTGAGGTGGCCACGGCGCCTGGTCCAGCTGCCAGCAGGGCTGCCTCCCTCTCTGGTCTTGGGACCAGCGAGGGGGAGGCCAGGGTGGGGAGGGGCGGGGGAGCATGGCCGGCCTCCACAGCGCCTATGCTCGGCAAAACAGTGCCACTGCCAAAAGCAGTGTGGGTGGTGAGCACTTCTCTGTGGCCCTGGCTTCCTCCTGGGCTACCGTTCACTTGAGGCTTCTGATCCTATCAGCGGTGCCCTGGCTCCAATCCTGTTACCTGGAAGTCCTTTTGTTCTGAGGACTCCCTGTACAAGTCACTGGTATAGAGTGGCCCTGGGAACGTCGGGAAAGGGCAGCCACCACATGTGCATCTGGCCAGACCCGAGCATAGAGGCTTCCAATGAAGCAGCCACGTGTGTGTGAGCACTGGGGAGAGGCCAGGCCAGGGGCAGTGGGGAGGGCCTGGACCAAACAGCCTGGATCTCGCCTCCTCCAGGAAGCCTCTCTAGACTACAGGGAAAAAAGGTGACACAGTCCCCCACTCATCCTGTCTCGTGGCCCCATGACACTCCTCGCTTGTTCCCTTAGAGCGTGCCCGATTCCCTTCTGTCCACTGACAGAGAACAGGAAGAAAACACACCTGTTTCCTGTCGAACAGAGAGCCAGACTTTCTCCAGCATCTCTGGAGAAGAGCAGTTCCACACGAGGGACTTCCCAGCTCCTGTAATCTTCCCCTTTGCGCGCTGATGTTTGTTTTATTTTAAACCTTTCAGGTGTAAGGAACCCGCCCTTGACTATGTTTTTCACTTTTACATGAATTGATATTTTGCTGATCACAACAGCTCCTATCTGACAACCAGTAGAACATCTATGTCGCAAACATATTATTTAGTCACCCTCGCGATTTCCTTCGCTTCTCAGCCTTTTGCTTTTTAAAAGGCAGTTTAAGTCACACAGGTACTAGATGAACACTCTCCTGTTGAACAAAGTTGGTTCAGGGACCACAGTGCTGGCAGCTTGCCTGGGGTGGCTCCTGGGTGGTGACGTGTTTCCCTCTGCTGCCCCTTCCCTAAGTAGCCCCAGACTGCTGCACGTGTCTGGCCTGCGCATCTTATTTTCCTGACTGTTTTGTCTCTTGGCTCTGCCAGCAGAAAAACTCCCTCCCCTGCCACCTCATAACTTGTACCCATGGCCTCCTTGCGCTTCCTCTCCTCAACAAGTACTCAGCACCCACTGTGGGTCAGGGACTAGGGAGACAGGGGTAGGAAGACTTGGACTCTGCTCAAGGAGGGCGAGAGGCTCATGAAGACTCTGACGTTGATCCGTGTGTTCAGAGAGGTTAGATCATTTCCTCTGGGTCACACAGCCAGGAGGGAATAGGGCATGAAGGTCAGACTTATTTGAGTTAAGGTCCAAGCAAGCTCTTTCCACTGCCCCACTCCTTCTAGGGAGTTAGGATCTAGTGAGAGAGATGTAACTGAACAGCCAAGTAAAACACAATAGGGTACATTCTACAACAGACGTATCTGAAGAGCTGCAGGGACAGAGGGTGCGTGGTTAATTTTCATGGGGATGGAAGTCCTGCTGGGGATGTTTCAGGGGAGGTGAAACCCGAGCAGGGTCTTCAATTAAGCTAAAGAAATCAGATAACTCATGTGGTTAAAATTGTGTGTAAACTAAAAGTCATAATGCCCTGAGTAAGGAGCACTGGGTTTATACATGCATAAAACGCCTGAGCACAAGGTGTGTGAACTGGGTGCCGTCTCTGCTCTGGGTCACGCAAGAGGTAGTGAGGTCCCTGTCCCTGGAGGTAACCAGCAAGAAATTAAAAAGTTACCAGTCATTGGGTGGGGTTGTTGAGGAGTTCTTTGGTTCCTTCTAACAATAAGATGCTACAAGTTTTTATTGTTCTTCCCTACTGAAGGGAAGGCAGGTCCCTTCTTATTTCTCCCGCTGACCCTGGGGAGGGGGCACCCTCGACCCCAGGCAGGCCAAGGCTGAGAGTGAGGCCTGAGGGAGCTCAGGAATGCCTGGGACCCCAGTGGCCTTTGACCCCATTGGACTCTGACGCAGCAAATCGTTTTGAGCAATTACCTACCAGGCCCTTGCATATTGGTTACCTCAGTAGCCCCCATGCCAGCCCCTGAGGCAGGGGGTGCTGCGCCCAGTCTACAGACAGGCAAATTGAGGCACAGAGAGGAAAGGGCCCCACACTGAGTGACTGACACTGTCTGGTCTTTCCAAGCCTGAGCACAGTGCTTCTGCTACTGCAGCTGCCAGCACCCAGCGTAGACAGACCAAGTGAAAGGAAAGACCCGGAGGGCAGGACCCCTCCCAGACCGGGCCCAGGGGGTTCTGCTCTTGGCACCTGACATTGGGCATCTGGCCTGTCTGCATGATGCCAGGAGCCCCGCAAAGGGGGGCAAGGCCTGTCATGCAATCAGCTGGTGGGGTTGGGGGCGTGGGGGGGGAGAGGCTGGGGTGGGCACGTGGCCTACAGAAGCGCCTTTGGTCCTCATGACAACACTGTGACCTGTTTCTAGATCAGTCAGCTAAGGCCCAGAGAGGGGAGGTCACTTGCTCAAGGTCACCCAGCAGGGCCAGGTATGAACCCAATGTCCATGCTCTCTCTACCACGCCACGTGCCCACGCTACTTCCTACATATTTCCTTGTTTCATTCTCACCTTGGTGCAGTGCGGTGAGCAGAATTCCCCCAGAGACAGTGAAAAGGCACCAACAGTACCATCTCAAGGCTCAGGGTCAGACCTCATTCCACAACAAGAGTTGCAGAGAAAGGCTGACTTGAATGCAGCCCATCCCTAGCCTTCCTGCCCACAAGCCCACCACGAGTGCACTAGTGGCTTCTGTTATGCATCTTCTACTGCGGCTCCACTCTGAGAATAGAAATGTCCCTGGGACATTTACCTCCCTCCCCCAGAAGGGGTAAAACATTCTGCCCCCTGGACTTCAACCTGGGTGAGCGGATCCCATAATACATTCAGCTGCACAAGTACTTGTCGGGTGCCGAGCACAGGACATGGCATGTGCGAGGCGCTGGGCGGTGTCCCCATGAAGATGCTTTTGCCTCCAGCATGCCGGAGGTGGCCTGGGTACCTGGAGATGGGTAGGGAGCATCTGATTGGCATTCTCAGAGCCTTTGAGATGGCCAAGAAAAGAATGGGGTATGAGAATTTAGGGCACCTGGTGAGGCACAAACTCAGACCTCCGGATGGCTGCATGAGGTCAGAGTCTCCAGGAACCTCGCCACGGTCACCCTGAGCCAGCAGGCCTGTGAGCAGTGGGCAGCAGTTGCCCCAGCTCACTCAGCGAGCTCCCGGCAGAGCAGGCCTATGGGCTGGGAGGTTTCTTCTGCCCGGCCAGACGCTGGACTCCCTGGAAGACACCCCAAGAGCCACATGGAGCTTGCCAGAGCCCGTCTGGTCCAACAGGCTTGCTGGCAGGGAAGGAAACTGAAGCCCAGGGAGAGAAGAGGGAGCATGCCGACTGGATGCCCAGCACTGCACGAGCCCTTTAAAGATGGCCCTCGCTCGTGAGGTAGGAACCATCTCCACTTTGTACGTGGGAAGCTGAGACTGGAAAAGTGCAAGATTCATCTGGGATCAGAGAGCTCAGACTGGCAGCGTTGGGACTCGGCCCAGCACCCAGGCCTGCTTGCGCCGAGTCCAGGGCACTCCTACCCGGTCACGGCGCGTTTGGAAACGGATTCCTGGCTCTCAGTGCAAGTGAAGTGGGCACCTCCAATATTCAAGGTGGGGGAGCTTATTTTAAGAATGGAGATCAGGCAAGAAGGTGGGGTCTACTACTGACCCCTCACTCTCCAGGGACCCGGGCTGGGGGTGCCGTGGGGATGATGGGCTCGGGGTTCCCCTGCACTTCCTGTGTACACAGAGGCCCAGGAGTGGGTCTCATCCCAGAATGACAGTTGAGTGACTGATTAGTTATCTGACCACGGAAAGGGCAGGTGAGGGTTCTCTTGTGGTCCTGGGAGCACCCATGTCCACCTACAAGGAGACAAAGGCTTCCTTCCCGGGAAGGAAGCCTCTTCCCCTCACCTCTCGAAGATCATTGCTGGGAAGGACCCTGGTGCACTCCTATCTGTCCTGTGGCCTTCCCCTGTGACCGCATCAACAGCTGGGACCGTGGCTTCCCATGTTCCTGGAGTCCAGTTCACAGTCAGGGCTGACCAAGGGCTTGGGTTCAAACCCACTTGCTCTTCATATAAGATAATGGCTGAGAGAGCCAGACTGGGGTTTGTTAAGGCCAAGTGTTCATGAGGGATCTACTGGAAGCTAAGGAGTCAGTGATTCTGAGGACACCGTTCTTTTAGAAAATGATGTAAAATATTCTTTGAGCCTATTTCAGAAATGTCGTGAATGAACCTGGAGCCCATTCAGAGTCAGCTTCAAACAATTAGGAGGGTGTTGTGTGTCCCCCAAAAGGGATGTTGAAGTCCTAACTCCCAGTACCTGTGAATATGACCTCATTTGGAAATAGGGTCTTTTCAGAGGTAAGCAAGTTAAGAGAGGGTTATTAGGTGAACTCTGCCCCTACAGGACTGGTGTCCTTATAAAGGGGATATTTGGACACAGAGATAGACAAGCAGAGAGGGAAGATGACGTGCAGGTGGGGATGGGGCAATGCATCCACAAGCCACGGATCACCAAGGATCACGAACCTTCCAACCACTAGAAGCTGCAGGGGAGGCCGGGACCAGAGTCTCCCTCATGGCCCTCAAAAGGAATCGACCCCGTGATGCCAGACTTCCAGTCTCCAGGTCTGTGAGACGCTAAACGTCTGCTAATTTAAGCCACCCAGCTTGTGGTGCTTTGTCACAAGAGCCCCAGCAAACTAACACAGGTGGCAAAGTGTTCCCAGTGTTTGTACGGTTCAGAGAAACTGATGTGCTTCCAGTGGGAAGGGGTCCGGGGTCCTCACACCTGAGGCAACCGTTCCCACTGGGGCCGCCGGGGGCAGAGACCCACTGAGCAGCAGGTGACACTCCATGCCCTGAGATGTCCTCTCCCACTTAATCCTTCCAACAGTCTCAAGAGGGAGGGCTTCTGACTCCCATTTTAAAGACATAAAACTGCAGTGGCAGAAATTTAAAAGCCTTGCCAAGGATTGCACGGTCAGGACCTGAAACTGGCAGGAGAGCCGTGGAGCTTGGTCGTCTGCCACGCCCACCTCCCCAATACAGAACCTGTTTTGAGGAGTTTCCGGGGCTTGGGGTGCGTTGCCCCAGCCTCTCTGCTCCATCCCTGGTATTGCAGACTCTTGGGCAGACTGGCCAGGGCATGGGCCCATGTTTTTCTCTGTTCTCTCATTGAGGAGAACAGGATGCAAGGAAAGGATGAGATGTTTACGAATCCGCGAATACTTTAAAAGCCCTTATGTGTGTAAGTTTCCACCTTTCACACAGCACTTTCGCATGCATTGTTCCCCGGCCCCAGCACTGCCCCTCAGATGGGAATTACCGTCCACCTCTGAAGGATGGCTGACTTACTTGTAAACTGGCCTTAGTTACGACGGCCTAATATGTTGCTCTGATGTGGAAACTCTGCCCGTTGGATTTATTTATAGGGAACGATGCCTGTAGTTTTTACTTAAAAGAGGTTCCACTGGGACTGTTTTGGGGGTTGTTCCTGAACAGACTTGGAGTAAACATTTCCCACGGACGGTCTCTGGCTTGATGAACCCCTCTCGGTTCACTTCGCTCTGTACGCGCCTGTCGGCAAAGAGAGTGGTGGGATTTCTCCATTCTGCTGTCAAGGACTTTCTCTGCTCAGGCCGCACTGGCTCATCTTGGCAGCTATAGGAGGGCCAGGCTCTGGGAGGCCCTCTGCTCTGGCCACTGAGGAGCCAGCAGGCTCTGTGGGGGACAGCTCAGCCCTTCGTGGTCTCCCACAGGCTCCCGGAGGGCCTGCCCCACCCGCAGGCCTGGGGCCTGGCCCCAGACTTGGAAATGCAGATGGCGCCAAGTCAGATCGTAGGTGGTCCACTTCCCCCAACTTACACTGCATTTTGCTAAAAGCCTGGACTCTGGAGCCAGAACTCCGGGTTTCAAATCCTGGCTAGGGTAAGCTCCATGCTTCAGTTTCTCCTTCTGTAAAATGGGGATAATGGTCGTGCCTGCCTCATGGGCTGTTGTGAAGGCTAAATGATTAGTGTTTTTTTAAAGCACTTAGAGTAGGGCCGGGCACACAGCCAGCACCATAGTTAAGTGACTGCTCTCATTATTGCTAGTGCTGTTATTGTTATCAGTTCATTCAGCCAGCATGGACTGAGGGCCATACGTGCGGAGTCAGATGGACGAGGTTCAAATCCCACCTTTGCTACTAACTCGCTGAGCAACCCTGGGCATTTCACTTCACCGCTCTGCGCCTTGGTCCCCTCCCTCTTCTGTGAAATGGAGATAATGAACGTACATATATCACAGGCTGCTGGTGAGGATGAGGGGCTCGGCCCAATGTCTGGCTCACAGCCAGTAAGTGCTTAGTAAATCCTAGGTACTATTATTATCATCAATATCAGAGTTACTGTGATTCCTGCCGCCTCAGGCCAGGCCCTCCACAGCTGCCCTGGGAGAAACACCTTGGACAGATCCTTTAGCATTTGGGGCCCCGCCAGCCCCTCCTGTGCCTTCCCTGGAGCCTCCCTGCCCACCCCCAGCACTCCAGCCCTAGAACCTCGACCCAGCTCTTCCCTGCATGCCTGCCACCCCCCAGTCCTCTCCCAGCTGCAGAAAGATGTCTTCCTAACATTCATCAGATTGCTAGAGCCCTCCAACAGCTTTGCCGCTGCACACAGACTGCAATTCCAATTCCTCATGGGGGCCCTCTCGGTCTGGCCCCAACAATTCTGGCAGAGGGGTATCCCTCTGCCTGCGTAGCCTACATGGGGCCCTCACTCACCCCTCCCCAGACCACTGCCTTTCTCGCTCTTCCTCAACCCCACCAGGGCCACTTGCTCCTTGCCCCCGTCCCCATCCGCCTGGAATGCTCTCCCCACCACCCTGACCTCTGCATGGCTGGCTGCTTCTCCCATCGGGACCTCTGGTCAGAAGTCCCCTCCTCAGGGACTGCCCGCCGGTCCCCACCCTGCAGCCCTGTTTTGTTTTCTTCACAGTGCCTACCACACCCAGAAGCCATCTTCTGTATTTATCTGGTCTCCTGTATGAGGACCAAGTCTCATGTATTTCATACTCGAAGGCACCCCAAGGGTGAATCAGAGTGTAACAGAGACTGCACACAGAGGATGCTCAGTAAACACTCATAAACAGATAAACAGGTGGCCAAGCCCCGGCTCCAGGCATCCTTTAGGGAAGAGCTAATGCATCTTTGTTGTTATATAATAAAAGAGGTGGAACCCCAATGGTGAAAATTCCACTACGTTTTTGCCAACCATAAACCTGGGAAGCCTTTCAACCCATCTTGGGAGGAGGAGGGGGGTGTCACCTCTTTACCCCGTAATGGCTCATAGATGGCTCTCCTCAACCTCCTTCCCCACCCACACCTGTCAAAAGCTGCTGGGTTTAGACGCCCGTGTTTCTGTTCCGAATTACCGATTGTTTAATATTCAAGAGACGGCATTAAATAAATATGTGCACAATTATGTAATGTGTTTGGAGACAACCTGGTTAGTCCCAAAGTGCTTGGGCAAGAAACAAAACTTCGGCATGGTAAGAGATCTGGGTGATCTCTGAGGGCTGAGGAGAGAGGCATGCAGCTGGTCTGCCTGTCTGCTTCCTCCCTTATTTGGGTCTGGAGTCACTCATCTTCCTTGATGCCGGCAGGGTAGGGTAATAGAAAGTGAGCTCAGAATCTCTGAGTTGCACCCTGGCTCTCCCAGCTCCTGGCTGAAAGTTACTTCTCTCTGGGTCTCAGTGTTCTCACCTGTGAAAGGGCTGACGACATCTTCTGGGAAGGTCAGATGAGATCCTGACTCTGAGCTCTAGCTCAAAGGCTGTTCTTTCGGAAGGTAAGTTGCTTCTGATGCTCAAAGATGAGCAGTGTGACCTCTGTTCCCTGACAGGGGTGCGTCTGGGGGAGCAGGCATGGACTTTGAGGTTCTTAGGTATATAACGCAGGGCGGATCGAGCAAGGCAATAACAGAGGCCCAAAGAAAGGGCTTTGGGAGAACAGAGGAAGATGTGGTTAATCCCAGCTAGGAGCCAGAGAAATCTCACAGAGCTGCAATATGGGCTGGCTCTGGAAGGCTAAGCGGCATTTTGACCCCAGAGAGGGCTGCCCCATTTAACTAACGTGCACTAGGCAACTAGCATTTATTGAGCACCTACTATGTTCCAGCTACTCTTCTAATCATTTTACATGGATTATCTTTGCTTGACCTTGACAAGAGGGAGATGCTGCTGCCGCCCCATTTTACTGACGAGGGACCTGAGACTCAGTTCACTGTGTGCAGTGATGCTGCCTTCCTTCTACGCTTCCTAGCCGTTCTCCCTATTCAAACGCAGAGACACGTGGGGGGATTTCCCCACACCTGCACAATGGTGCATAAATAATTCAAGTGTCCCCGCTAGAATGGCAGAAGGAAGGCGGCTGCTGTCAAACACTGTTTTCCTGCTTATCAGACCCTCCATCAGCATTCCCTGCAAGGGTGCTCTCTTTCCAGATCTTCCCCATCTCCAGCTCCAGCAAAACCCCAGTCTCCAACTCACCCCTCCACGTCTTCTGGTTAAATGAAAGGCGTCAGGGTTTGGAAAATAGGGCCCATGTCTTGCCAGCTCTGGGGACTGGGTGACGAAGTTCAGCTCTGGAAAAGGGGAGATGGCATTGGTTAGGGGTGGGTGACCCAATGGGGACTCAAGTCAGCAAGGAGTAGGAAGGGAACAGTGGTGTGGAGCGTCCCCTGTGTGCTGGCACTGGGCTAGTGCCAGGGTCAGGTGGGGTGGAGATGGAAGAGAAGCAGGGGAATGCTGCCCCTGCCTTCTCCATCAAGACCTGCCTGGGGGGCTTCCCTGGTGGCGCAGTGGTTGAGAGTCCGCCTGCTGATGCAGGGGACACGGGTTCGTGCCCTGGTCCGGGAAGATCCCACATGCCGCGGGGCGGCTGGGCCCGTGAGCCATGGCCGCTGAGCCTGCGCGTCCGGAGCCTGTGCTCCGCAACGGGAGAGGCCACAACACTGAGACGCCCGCGTACCGCAAAAAAAAAAAAAAAGAAAGAAAAAAGACCTGCCTGGGTGGGCTTCACCCCTCCCAGGCCCCATCTCAGGGGAGCTAGTCTACTGCCAGCAGGGTGTCAAGGTGGGGTCTCCCTGTCCTCTGTCTGCTGTCTGGTGTGGCCCGCAAGGGCAGAGGGAGTGAGGCAGGGTGGTCATGGGCATGTGCTCTGGAGAGACAGAGGCTCTGGGGCTCGTGGCTGGACCTTTCCAAGCCTCTGTTTCCCCATCTGCAGGATAGGATAATAATATCTATTTTTACATGCACTTGTGTGTACGTGCGTGTGTGTGCGTGCAGTTTTATCATGTGTGTAGTGTTATGTAGCCACAATCACAATCAAGATACAGAACTTTTTGTCACCATAAGCTTCCTTGGGCTGTCCCATTATAGTCAGCACCTCCCCCCACCGCGCCGCATGTATCCCTAACTCCTGGCTATCATGAATCTGTTCTCCAATAATGTTGCTTTTTAAATGATATCTATAAATGGAATCATGCTATGTGTGACCTTCTGGGACGGGCTTTTTTCACTCAGCACAATTCAGTGGAGATTCATCAGGTTGTTGTGTGTATAGACAGTTCAATCCTTTTTATGGGTGAGTACCACTCCCTGATGTGGGTGGACCGTAGGTAGCTTAATCATCTATTAAAGGACATCTGGCTTATCTCCAATTTTTGGCAATTATTAGTAAAGCTACTATAACCTTCTGTACAGGGTTTTTGTGTGAACATAAGTTTACATTTATTTGGGATAAATGCACAATAGGACATTTGTTGGGTCACATGGTAGTTGTATATTTAGTTTTTTTTTTTTTAAACAAACTTCCCAATGGTTTTATAGTACCAGTTTACATCCTGCCTACGATGTATGAGTGAACCAGTTTTTCTGCATCCTCACCAGCATTTGGTGGTGTCATTTTTTATTTTAGCCGTTCCGACAGGTGTGTAATTATATCTCACTGTGGTTTTAATTTGCCTATCTTTAATGACTAATGATGTTGAACATCTTTTCATGTGCTTATTTGCCATCTGTATATTCTCTTCATAGAAATTTCTCTTCATGATTTTTGTCCATTTTCTAATTAGATTGTTTGATTTCTTTTTGTGGTTGAGTTTGGAGAGTTTTTTATACATATCAGATACCAGTACTTTGTCAGATTTTGTGGTTTGCAAATATTTTCTCCCAGTTTGTAGCTTGTCTTCATCTTTTTAACAGGGTTTTTTTGTTTGTTTGTTTTTGTGGATCATGAGCTTTTAACTTTGGTGAAATCCAACTTATCATTTTTTTTCTTTTATGGATCATGCTTTGGGGTCAAGCTTAAGAACTCTTTGCCTAGCCCTAGATCCCGGAGATTTTCCCCTTACATTTTTCCCCTAAAAGTTTTATAATTTTACATTTTATAGTTAAGACCATGACCCATTTTGAGTTAATTTTTGTATAAGGCATAAGACTTAGATAGGTTTTTGTTTGTTTGTTTGTTTTTCTTTATGGATGTCCTATTGCTTCAGCACTAGTTATTGAAAAGGTTATCATCTTGCCTCCACTGAACTGCTTTTGCACCTTGGTCAAAAGTCATTTGGGCTTATTTGTGTGGGTCTACTTCTGGGTCCTTTATTCCATCCCATTGCTCTATGTGTCACCTCTCTGTTGATACCACCAAGTCTTGATTTCTATATAATAAATCTTAAAATCAGGTAGACTGACTCTTCTTACTTATTCTTTTTCAAGACCATTTCAGCTACTCTAGCTCCTTTGCTGTTCCATATAAATTTTAGAATAACCTTTTCTACATCTACAAAAATGTTGGGGGATCTTGGTAGGAACTGCAGAGAACTGACATCTTTACTATGGTGAGTCTTCCAATCCACAAACATATATGTTGCTTCATTTATTTAGGTATTTTAAAATTTTTTTCATCAGTTTTTTTTTGTAGTTTTCAGCATACAAATCTCATACATGTCCTGTTAAATTTACACCTAAGTATTTCATTTTTTGAGTGACTGTAAATGGCGCTGCATTTTAAATTATTGTGCCCACATGTTCATTGCTAGTATACAGAAATACAATAGATTTTTGTATGTTTATCTTGTACCCTATGACCTTCCTGAAATCACTTGTTACTTCTAGGAGGTTTTTTTTTCTTTAATAGATTCTTTTGGATTTTTCATGTAGATGATGAAGTTAGCTGCAAATACGGACAGTTTATTTCCTCCTTTCCAATCCATACACCTTTTCTTGTCTTGTTGCATTGGCTAGAACTTCCAGCACGATTTGAATATAAGTGGTGAGAGCTAACATCTTGCCTTATTCCAAATTTTAGGAGAAACCATTCAGTCTTTAACCATTAAGATAATATTACCTGTAGTTTTTTGTAGATGTTCTTTATCAAATTGAATGAATTCCCCTCTATTCCTATGTTTCTGAACATTATACCATGAATGGTTGTTGAATTTTATCAAATGTTTTTCCTGCATTGATGGATTTATCATGTGATTTTTCTTTAGACCATTAACATGGTCAATTATACTAACTGATTTTTAAATGTTGAACCAACCTTGCATTCCTGGAATAAACCCTATTTGGTCATGATGCATAATTGCTCTTATACATTGCTGAATTTTATTTGTTAATGTTTCATTAAAGATTTTCACATTATATTGATGAGGGATGTTGGCCTGTAGTTTTTCTTTTTGGTATTGTCTTTGTCTGGTTTTGATATCAGGGTCATTCTAGCTTCATAAGATAAATTGGAAAGTGTTCCTTCCTCTTCCGCTTACTGGAAAACATTGTGTAGAGTTGGTGTTAATTTTTTAAGCATTTGGTAAAATTCTCCAGTGAAACTATCTGGTCTGGGGATTTCTTTTTAGGGTATTTAAAAATTAAAATTCCTCAATAATTATAGTGCTATTCAAATTATCTATTTCATATGGGTGAACTGTAGTAGTTTGCATTTTTTGAGGAACTGGTCCATTTCATTTAGGTTGTCAAATTTATGCGCGTAGAGTTAGTCATAGTATTCCCTTACCATCCAATTGTGTACTTGCAAGGTCTATAGTGATATCACATTTCATTTCTAATTTTGGTAATTTCTCTCTTTCCTTCTCTTTCTTTCTCTCTCCCTGTTAGTCTTGCTAAAGTTTTGTCAATGTTGTTGATATTTTCAAAGACTCAGCTCTTTGTTTCATTGCGTCTTCTCTATTCATTTTCTGTTCTCAATTTTACTGATTTCTGCTCTTTATTATTTCCTTCCTTCTGCTTGATTTGGGTTTATTTCGCTCTTCCTTTTTTATTTTGTCAAGATGGAGCTTAGATTATTGATTTGAGGCTTTTCTCTTTGCTAATTATGCATTTAGTACTATAAATTTCTGTCTCAGCACTGCTTTAGGTATGTCACACACATTCTGATATGTTGTATTTTTATTTCAATTCAGTTCAAGATATTTAAAATTTTTTCATTTAGACTTTATCATTGACCCACGGATTATTTAGATGTGTATTATTTAGCTTCCAAGTGGCTGGAGATTTTTCTGTTATCTTTCTATTATTGATTTCTTGTTCGATTTTACTGTAATTGGAGAACACATTCTCTTTGATTTAAATTCTAATTTTGCTGAAGTTTATTTTATGTCCCAGAATATGGTCTATCGCGGTGTATGTTCTGTGGACACTTGAAAAGAATGTGTTCTATAAATGTTGATTTGATCCTGTTGGTTTACGGTGTTGTTGAGTTCTTCTATATCCTTGCTCTGATATTCTGTCTAATTGCTCTATCGATTTTTGAGAGAGGGGTGTTGAAGTCTCCAACTATAATTGTAGTCAGTTCCATCACTGTTTGCTTCACATATTTTATAGCTCTGTTGTTTGGTGCATATACATTTAGGATTGCTATATCTTCTTGGTGGCTTGACTCTTTTACTGTTGTTTTTTTACTGTTATATACTGTTTTTTTTTTTTTACTGTTTTTTTTTACTGTTTTTTTTTTACTTTTTTTACTGTTATATAATATTCCTTTCTTACTGTTTTTACTGTTTTACTGTTATATAATATTCCTTTCTCTTTTTTTTTTACTTTTTTATACTGTTTTTTACTTTTTTTTACTTTTTTTATACTGTTATATAATATTCCTTTCTTACTCTAGTAATTTTCTTTGCTCTGAAGTCTACATTATCTGATATTAATATAGCTACTCCTATTTTCTTTTGATTAATGTTGGTAGGATATACATTTTGTCTATTCTTTTACTTTCAGCCTGCCTGTATTATTATATTTGAAGTGAGTTTCTTGTAGATAGTGTATAGTCAGGTCATGTTTTTCAAGCCACTCTGTCAATATTAGTCTTTTAATTGGTGTATTTAAACCATTTACATTTAATGTAATTATTGATAAGTTAAACTTTAAGTCTGCAATTTTAATTTTTGTTTGCTACTTGTTCTTTCTACATCACTTAAAACTACATCAGAAAGTGTTATAATTTTTGCTTCAATTGTCAAATATAATTTGGAAAACTCAAGAAGAGAAAGAAAGGGTCAATTGCATTTACCCATATTGTTGCTTACCATATTTTTTTTCCTTCCTGATGTTCCAAGATTCTTTTTTTTTTTTAGTACGCGGGTTTCTCACTGTTGTGGCCTATCCCGTTGTGGAGCACACGCTCCGGACGCGCAGGTTCAGTGGCCATGGCTCACGGGCCCAGCCGCTCTGCGGCATGTGGGATCTTCCCGGACTGGGGCACGAACCCGCGTCCCCTGCATCGGCTGGCGGACTCTCAACCACTGTGCAACCAGGGAAGCCCCAAGATTCATTTTTTATTGTTTATTTTCTGTTTAGAAAACTTCTTTTAGCACTCTTTTAGGGTAGGTCTTCTGGCAATAAATTCTCTCAGTTTTTCTTCATCTGAGACTGTCTTGATTTCCCCTTCATTCTTTTGCTTGTTTGTTTTTTGCGGTACACGGGCCTCTCACTGTTGTGGCCTCTCCCGTTGCAGAGCACAGGCTCCGGACACGCAGGCTCAGCGGCCATGGCTCACGGGCCCAGCTCTCCGTGGCAGGTGGGATCTTCCCAGACCGGGGCACGAACTTGCGTCCCCTGCATCGGCAGGTGGACTCTCAACCACTGCACCACCAGGTAAGCCCCCCCCTTCATTCTTGAGGAATATTTTTGCTGGATATAGGATTCTGAGTTGACTGTTCTTTCCTTTCAGCATTTGAAAAATGTTGTGCCACTTCCTTCTGGCCTCCATGGTTTCCAATGAGAAATTCACTGTCACTGGAATTGTTTCCCCCTTATAGATGAGGTGTCATTTCTCTCCCACTGCTTTCAAGACTTCTGTTTTGTTTTTAGTTTTCAGAAGTTAACCTATTTTTTTACCTTGGTGTGGATTTTGTTGAGTTTATTCTCTTTGGAATTTTGCTCAGCTTTACGAATCTGTAGGTTTATGTTATTTGCCAAATTTGGGAAGTTTTCAGCCACTATTTCTTCAAGTATTTTTTCAGTTTCACTTCCTCTCTTATCTCCTTCCAGGAGTCCAACGACATAAACATGAGATCTTTTGTTACAATCTCACAGGTCCCTGAGGCTGTGTTTACTTATTTATCTTGTGTCTATTTTCTCTTGGTTATTCAGCTTAGGTAACTTCTATTGTCCTATATTCCGGTTCAGTGATTCTTTCCTCTGTCCCCTCTGGCCTTCAGTAAAGCACATCCATTGAATTTTTCTTTTAAATTTCAGTTATCATATATTTCAGTCTAAAATTTCTATTTGGTTCTTCTCTATGCTTCTGTTTCTTTGCTGACACACTCTATTTTTTTCATTTGTTTCAAGTGTGTTCATAGCTGTTTCTTGGAGCATTTTTATGATGGCTGCTTTAAACTCTTTGTCAGATAATTTCAACATCTCTGTCATCTTGGCGTTGGCTTCTATTGATTGCCTTTTTTCATTCAGTTTGAGATCTTCCTAGCTCTTGTTATAAGTGAATTTCTACAGAAACTTGGGCATTTGGGGTATTATGTTATGAGACTGGATCTCATTTAAACCTTCTGTTTCAGCTGGCTTCCTCTGACACTACTCCAGCAGAGAAAGGGGGTTGGTTGGGAAATCCAGCTCCCCATCAGGCTCCCACTGATACCTCCATGGCTGGGAGGTACAGGAGTGCCTTGTTACTGCTCCCAGTGTGGTCTCTCCACTATCATGACAGGGACTGGGGTGAGGTCTTGTCACCACCCAGTGGGGACTGAAAATCCTGGCTCCCTACTTGGCCTTCTCTGACACCACTCCCGTGGGGGACTTGGGATGCTTCATGGCAGTCTGGTGAAGGGGGAAGTCTAATCTCCCCACTGGATCTTTGCTGGTGGGGGTGGAGCCACAATGTTTTCTATGGTGTTTAGTTAGAGTAGAGCAGTTTTTGCCTAAAAGTGTCTGTTCTGCTAGGCTGCCCCTTTCCTGCTTCTTTAGCTAGAGAGACCAGGTTTCTGTTGGGGCATTTTTTTGCCTGCCCATTGGCATTTCCTCATTTCTGGCTTCTTCAGCTCCAACTCTGGGCTATATGAGGCAAAAAGAAAACTCACCAGGAACTCACTGCTATGCTGTTTCTTGGGTCCCCAGGTCCCAAGAAGCAGGTCTGTCTTCTCTCTATCTTTTAGAATTTTCTTATGCTTATTTTGTATAGAATGTCTAGGGTTCTCAGTTGCACCTAGGGACAAGTACCTTTACTCCACCATCCCGGAAGCAGAAGCCCACCTGAAGCCCTCTGAACATGTGCTTTCCAGCTCCCTGGAGTTTTCCAGAATCACCTCTATCTTCTTAACACAGCTAAACAAATCAGATTTTCTAAGATGCCTGTCATTTCCCATGGGCTCCCAGCTTTCTACCTGACCCAGGTGAATGCCTACCTGTCCAGTCAAGGACCTGAAGGACTCCGGGCTTTTAGGAGGCCTTTTCCTTTCAAAGCTGTAGGTGGTAATGGGTGACCTGGAGCAGAGCCCCAAAGATGCCGATTTGTTAAAACTAGAAATCCTGCTGGGCATCTCTTTCAGGGTCTCTAGGTCTAACCTTCTGAGGTCTCTTCAGGGGAATACAGGGATCTGGGCAGTGTCGCTAATCAAAAATGACTTAAGCCAGGGCATGAAAGTTCATAACTTTGCCTCATTCCCCACCACAGCTGGTTCCTCTTGCCTGGGCTGTGCATTACCTTTCACAAAAGGCTCTCAAGTCTGTACCTTATTTCCTTCCCTCCCCAGCTCTGGGAGGCAGGAAGCTCCCACCACCCTTTATGTGTAAAGTGCCTGGCTTCTAGAGGTCAGTGAGCTATCCAAGGCCACTTAGTTCCACACTGGCAGAGCTAGAATCACACCCAGGTCTTGTCACTCTGGCACCAAGGTCATTTTCGAGGCCTCAAATCATCTCCGTATTTTTTATCTAGGTCAAAATGGTTCTCAAAGTGTGGTCCACATGCCCGTGAGGGTTCCCAAGATGCTTACACGGGGGGCTGAGACATCAAAACCATCTTCCTAATAACATTTAGATGTTATTTACCACCTTCACCTGTTGATATTTGCACTGCTGGTGCAAAAACTGCTGGTGCCCTAGCATGAATCAAGGGAGTGGCACCAAACTGTACTAGTCGTCATCCTATTCTTCATCACCACACGCAGGCAGTAAAAAATGCCAGCTTCACTAAGGAATGTCCCGGATGAAGCAGTAAAAATGATTAATTTTATTAACTCTCAACATGGGAACATGGAATGGGAAATATATGCATCAAGCATTCTGCTGTAACCCAAGTATGATGGGTGTTGGAGGAGAGGTTCTCCTATGAGCATTTGAGTTGTGAGCTGAACTTGCCTCTGTTTTCACCAAACCCATTTTTACATAAAAGAACAACTGACAGACACACAATAGTTATTCAGACTTGGGAACCTGGCAGACATTTTCTCAAAAATGAACAGAGCGAGCCTATCATTTCAAGGAAAACAAATGACAGTATTTGTTGCCAATGATAAGATTTGAGCTTCCAAAGTGAAAATTAGAAGTTTGGAAGACTTGTATGTGCCATCATGAACTTGACAGCTTCCCCAATACTTAGAGACGTTTCTGATGAGGTCAGTGCTAAGATAACAAATGTGACATTTTATGATATTGTATCATGAAATACACAAACATTTAAAAGATCTGCATAACTCAATGAGCCAATATTTTCTAAATGACCAGTGCAGGATGTCGCAAAACCATGCATAGGTAAGAAAATTCATCAAAGCGAAAGAAAAAACATGGATTATAATGTACAATATGAAAAGTTCATTGCCATGGCTTCAGATTCTTCATTGCAACTAATTATAAAAATGCTGTCTGCTCTGGGCTGAATTGTGTCCCTCCCAAAGTTCCTATCTTGAAGTCTTAACCTCCCAGTACCTCAGAATGTGACTGTATTTGGAGATAGGGCCTTTTAAAAAGGCAATTAAGTTAAAATGAGGACATTAAATGGGCCCTAATCCAAAATGACTAGTGTCCTTATAAGAAGAGGGAATTTGGACACACAGAGAGATACCAGGGATGTGCACACAAGAGGAAGGACCCTGTGAGGATATAGTGAGAAAACAGCCATCTGCAAGCCAAGGATAGAGGCCAGCAAGCCTTGATCTTGGGCTTCTAACTGCCACAACTATGACAAAATACATTTCTGTTGTTGAAGTCATTCAGTCTGTGGTATTTTGTTATGGCAGCCCTGTAACTGAGCAGGACCCTGTGGGGCCTTCTTGCGGACAGACTCCCCCCACCATGTCCCCCCACCTCTTGTTTATAAAAAAGTTTTAGCTTCTTAGGCCTTCCCCGAGTTCCAAAGAGCAAATTTAATCAGAGAAGTGAGAAAATGCAAAAACAAAGGAAAACAGTCAAGCAAGACAAAATAATAACAGCTTAGCCATAAAACAAAGTCAAGGACCTTTAGTTCTTCTTCAAGGGCTCTAGGTAATCTCTTGAGCCATATCCTTGAGTTGTTCTGTGGATACTAAAATCCCCTCCAGGTAGAAGAAGCTAACTGCATGCTGACCACCAGCATGTAGACCCCAGACCGGTTGAAACCAGAAGGATGATGATGTTAACTCCTGAAAAGCCACCCTATTACCTCACTACCAACCAATCAGAAGAATGTCCACGAGCTGATCAAGTACCCTACAACCCTCACCCCTAATGTTGCCTTTCAAAACCCTTCCCCAAGAGCCATAGAGGAGTTTAGGTCTTTTGAACACGAGCTTCCCATTCTCCTTGTTTGGCCCCATATTGGGTGCCTTGCAATAAGTGCTATACTTGCCTTTACCACAACCTGGTGTCAACAGATTGGCTTTACTGTGCACGGATGAGTGGGCCCAAGTTTGGTTGAATAACAGCCCTAGCAAACTAATACGCTATCACTTGTTGAGTTTGGGTGTAGTATCAAAGAAGGATATCTACAATTATCTGAACGGCTATTAGAATCCTCCTCCCTTTCCCACAACATATCTCTGTGAGGCTGGAATTTCTTCAAACACAGTAAGCCAAACATCACATGGCAACAGATTGAATGCTGAAGCAGATGAGAATCCAGCTGTCTTCAATTAAGTCATTAAAAAGACTTGCAAAAACATAAAACAACACTACTCTTCCAGTTGTTTTTTTTTTGGAAAATATAGTTATTTTTCATAAAGTATGTTACCATAATGGATTTATTATTGTTATTTTTAAAAGAATTAACATACAAGTATTATTACAATCGCAGTTTTGACTTCGAATATGGTAAATACGAAGAGATAATATTCACATAAGCACAACTCTTTGGGGTCCTCAATCATTTTTAAGAATGTAAAGCGTCCTGAGACAGAAAGTTGGAGAATGGCTGATTGAGGTCAGAATTTCCCCAACCCGGGTCAATCAAATATGACTGTCAAGATGATTACTATCTGTCCTTTAATCAATCTCATTTTCTCTTAATAGCTTGCCTTATTAAAACTTAAACACATCTATTTTAAAAGGAAAACCAGTGCCACTCACCACAAATAAAAGATGACCACAACAGAAAAGTTATAACAGGATGTCCTGATGTTTAGTGGATTCTATTGCCTGCCTGAGGCCCTGAGCCCAAAGGTGGCTTGCTCTCTGCCTAGAGTCTAGCCAGTGTTCAGGCAGGGAGGGGGCCATAATTAAAGACACACTAGTTCCAGACAGAGCCTTTAGCCTTGAGGTGACCTGGAAGACTGAAAGAGAACTGCAAACAGATGAGTTTTCTCACCAGGTGATGGGCTGTTATTTCATACCCCCTAGTATCCTCTTAGGTACCATCAGGGGTATACACTCCACAGTTAGGGATCCTTAGATTTAATGGCACTGAGGCTAAAGGGGGAGGGACAGTGATTCCCTTCACAAACAGTGCTTCTGCCTCCTTGAAGGCGGGGAAGGGGAGAGGGTTCTACTCTTGCCCCCAAGCCCAAGACAATGACCTTAGCAGCTGAGCTTGAGGGATGAGAAACGGCGCATTCCAGCTCAGGCAAGCCCACGAGACGTTCTGTGTAGCAGCCCTCCTCCAAAGCCAGATCAGTTCATGGCCTGTGGACACCTCAACTCAAGCTTGTGTGTGCTCCACTCTGGATTCTACCCCCTCCCAAATCTGCTTTAACCTCGCGTGTTCCTTTTCTAGGTGATGGCGCCATGGCCAAGAATGTTCCCAGCAACACTGATGGCAACAGTTGCTCTGGAAACAACCCCCATGTTCACCAGAAGGAGAACAAATCAACGAGAGTGCAATATCTTCATGCCTCGGAATACTATACAGCCATACAAATGCACCAGCTCCAGCTGCAGCAACCACGTGGATGAATCAGAGAAACAGAATGTTGCCGGAAAGAAGCAAGACTCAGGAGGTTACATACTGCGCAATGACATTTTAAAGAACTAAAGCAAAAGCAAAACTAAACAATAGGTGGTGTAAGCATACACACACGAGATAGAAATGTTTTTTTAAAAGAAGCATATGGGAATTCTCTGTACTTTCTATTCAGTTTTGCTGTGAACCTAAAATTGCTCTAAAAAATACAGTCTATAGAAAAAAAAAAAAAGCAAGGAAATGATAAACACAGGATGGTCATTTCCTCTGAAAGAGGCAGGGGGTTGGGATGGGGACACTCACACAGGAATATGCAAGTTATTGGTGACATTCTAAGTCCATGATATACATTGTATTATTAAACTAACATATATGCTACATAATTTCCTTTGTATGTATCAAATATAATAGTAAAAAAGCAAAATAAAGGAAAAAATGTACATCCTCTTACCCAGTCATTTTGCTTAAGAACTTATTCTAACGGAAGGAATTAGAAATGCAAACGATGTTTGAGCCATATCGATGTTGATCACGGTGTTTTTCTTTTTAATCATGGCAATAATCTGGACACAATCTAAATTTCTAATCTAAGAGATTAGTTACGTAAATTACTGAGAAGCCATAGGACAGAATATTATGTATCTATCAATAATCATGTCTTCAAATAATTTTTAATAACCCAGGAAAATATCTTAATAACCTGAGGTGAAAAATGCAGAGTAGATAAGATCTCAATTTCTATGACCTACAACAAGAAATGTATTGTTTATAGCCTAGAAAAAAAAAAAAAGATATAGTAATTTTGAAAGACATAGTGTTCCCCAAATGTCAACACTGTGGGGTAAAGGTTTCGGTTCTCCTATAAAGTGTCTGTATTTCCCTGTTTTCTATAGTAAACATATATGTAGGAAAACATGCTTGCACATGGTACATCAGTCAGGAAGATGGGTTTGCCCATCCCCCATCACTCTCACAGCCCCCTCCCCTCAGATGATTATCCCATTGTCCAGAGGCTGGACCTTAGTCTGAGAAGCCTCCATCAGCCTGACTCGATCAGGGGGCAGAGAAGGGAGGGAAGGAGGCCTCTCACCTCCCCTCCCTCCCACCCTTCAGTCTCCCCACTGAAGACCAAAGACCCTCTCAGTGTGCCCCTTGCCCACCTCGGTCCGACCTCTCCTTCCCTGGGCCCACCCTACCCAGTCCCTCTGTCCAGGGTTACCTATGGGGAACAGAGGAAGGGTCTGGGTCCCCAGGCTTTGCCTGGCTCTGCCCCAGCCACCAGCCAACACCCCTACACGGGGGCACGGCGGGGTCACACCTGCGACAGTTCCGCTCCTGGCCCCAACTTGGGGCCTGCCAGGGATCCTCCCTTCTGACACCACTTTCCCATCACTTCCCCTCTCTAGAGATAGAAACCAGCCCCCAAAGTCCCCTCACCACATGTGCATCTTCTCCCTCGATGAAGCCAGGTGCCTATGAAATTGATAAAGGATGGCCTCTGGGCCTCATTGCTCCACTTTACAGTTGGGGAAGTGGAGGCTCTCAGAGGGAAGACTGTGTACCTGAGGGCGCACGGCTGAAGGTGGCCAAGCCAGGATTCGAACTCAGGTTGCGTGGCTCTCAAAGCCGGCAGATTCTGCTGCCCCATGTGCCAGACCTGTTGCCCCCACCAGCGAGCGCTGTGCACTTGTGCGATGTCCTCTATGAGTCAAAAGTAAACCGAGGCTCAGTTCTGCTCTGCCGTCTGCCACACCTCAACTCCGAGGCAGGGATGTTGACTTGCTGTGTACAGAGGGTGCACTCCCGCACTCGGAACTGAGCAGCTAGCTTCCCTGGCTGGAGGCCGGGGAGGGGAGAGGGGCTTGGGGCAGAGTAGGGGGCAGAGGGGCCGGGGCAGGCACAGTCCTTGACAGGTGGTGGGGGAGAGCGATGGGCTATGAGTCAGCATCCCTGGGCCAAAGCCGACTGCCGCTGAGGCTGGGTGGCCTTGGGCAAGTCCTTTCCCCTCCACTGAGCCCCAGCTGCCCCACTACAAGGGGTTGGAACATTTGATTCTTTACAGGCCTGACAAGGTCATATGCTACGGCTGCAGGTCTGGGGGGGCTGCCTCCACATTCCTGGCCCTTTGGGGTCGACGACAGCCAGTGGGGAGGAGAGAGGATTCTTAGAGAGAGGAACCGGCTGGCCCAAGGTCACACCATTCCTAACAGCAATAACATCAACAGCAGTGGTAATAATGCTTCCCTACTCATAAGATGCACACAGCTTGTTTCTCCCAAAGCACTCCCACGCCCATTATCTCATTCACAGTCCCCATGTTACAGATGATGAAACAGGATTAGAGAGGGAGAGGGAACAGCCTAAAGCCACACAGCTGCCCTGTGGCAGGGAGGACAGATCCTTATTCCCATGCATCTGTTCCATGAAACTTCTGAGTTTTAGTCCCCAAGGAGCTGTAGGCATGAACTTTCCAGATACCTCTCCAGGGAAGCCCCTTGTAAGGCAAAGTCCAAAAGTGGGAAGGACTCTCCACCCAGGAAATTCCTCGATTTAGGCATTTCCTGAACCTGTTTCCTGTGTTACAAAAATAACCACTGGGAATCCCAGGTGGAGGGTTTGCCCAACGCCCTCCACATGCGTTATGCTCACTTCCAAGGCAGGTGGGAGGAGCAATGGGGAGGAGTCCAGTCCCAGCACTTCCCACTTAGCCACGTGCCTTGGGATGAGTCCCTCTCTGCAAAGTGTTGGGGGTGGACAGGGTGGCTCCCAGGGTCCTCACCATTCCGAGCACTGTCCCCGTCATTCCTGGAGGCATGTCTGTCATTTCTCATTCATCTTTTGTCAGCCAGGAGCGGCCATGAATGCTGGATGGCCAGAACCCTGCTGGCTAAGCTCACTGCTTGTACCCTAGTATCTGGTACTCAGTTGGACCATGTTACCACTTGCAGACTGATGGTGGGGTTCTAAGGAGCAAATCCTGAGGACAGCTATTTTGTATCACACAGAGGGTCCTGGGAAAAGGCCCCTCGAGGCCGTCACTCATCGAGCACTTAATATGTGTCAGGGTCTACTCTCCAAACTTTATTTTTATATTTTAACATCTTTATTGGAGTATAATTGCTTCCAAACTTTAAATAATCCTACTTAATCCTCACAGTGACGGCTAAGAGTGCAGAGATGCTACTGTTGCCCCACCCATAATCCCACAGATCTAACCACTGTGGTGTCATTTCCGCCACAGATTCTGCATCTCTTTGCCAGAGGACCTTCTCTGGTGGGCAGAGAATCCACAAATTCTAGAGAAGTAAAGCCACTCCCCCAACCCTGGCAGCCCTTGGCCAATGACTGATGGGAGCTGGGAGTTGGTATATAAATACCCCAGCTCCCTTGCTCCTTGGGTGGGAAAACCATGAGCTGTGGGCTCTATGCTAGCTCTCAGAGTCCCCCCAGAGCAACTGAGCCTCAGTTGCCTATACTGATAATTAACTTGCTTGAAAACACCTCCTGCCCGTTCCTGTCTCACTTTCCTGTTCCCCTACTTGCATTCCTGTGCCTCCCAAATAAATTATTTACACTTGAATCACTGTCTCATGGTCTGCTTCTGGGAGAACCCAGGCTGAGATGAAAGGCACTGATATTATTCCCATGTCGACAGGAAAGAAGCTGACACTCAGAGAGGAGTAACTTTCCCAGAGTGACGTGGAAAGCTCAGATCTGAACCCAGGTCTGAGATGTTCTGTTTTAATCATCACATATTCCAGGAAGAAAGAACTAACAGTGTGACTGAAAGTCTAGTGAGAGAATGGCCATGGAAGAACATTCACTCACTCAATCATTCAAAGATTCTTTATTGAAATCAACTGCTTGTCAAGTCCTAAACTGGGTGCTGAGGGTACACTGGTTAAAGGCACCAGCTCTAGAATCTTGGGGACCTGGGCTCAAATCCAGGGTCCAACCATGTGCCAGCTGTGTGACACGGGCAAGTGATTCAACTTCTCCTGACCTCTGGTTTGTCATCTGTCAATGGAGGATCATGGTGGTGGCTACCACACAGGCTGCTAGGAGAGTAAACAGGCTCACATGTATAAATAAGTGCTCAATATGCGTCAACTATAAGATGATGGTAAAATCAGTGCTGAAAACTGGGAAGTGATAGGTGGCAGCAATACTATTGTTTTTAGCATGTCTTATCACTTAGGCCAGTCTGTGGTTAAAATAAATAACTATGAGTTCCAGAGGAGTTGAAAATTTGTACTTCCCCCTACTTTTCCTTCCTTTCTCCCTCCTTCCCTCCCCTTCCTTCCTTTCTTTTCCCCACCCACACAAAACCCCTGCCCTCTGCTCCTTGCCAGCCTCTGTGCTAGGCATGGGGACACAGAGATGACAAGACTCTCTCCCCAGGTAGCTCTCAGGGCCCGGGAGGGATTGAGGAGGTAGACAAGGGAACCACATAGCTCAATGTGGCGAACAAAGGCCCACACAATGGCAGGGGAGCACGAGGAGGAGCACTTGACCCTGCTCATTGATGCTGAAATTAAGGGGAGTCAGAAGGGTTAAGTCACCTGCTCAAGGCCACAAAGCAAATAAATGGTTGTTCTGACTCCAAATTTCATATGATTTCTGGTATCCTGCCATGTGGTCACATTCTGTTAAGAGCCCCAAGGAAATCATAATAACAATGACTTCTATTGCAAGATAGGTCTTGGGGACCCAGCCCAAGGGAATCTTTTGTGGCTGACTAGCCACAGAGAACAGAGCCTCTGAAGTCTCAACAGTATGAGCAACCGAAGAGTTGAGAACAATATGAAAGCAATAAATATTTATTTCAAAGGGAAGCTGATAAGACATATTTTTCTAAGAATTAGAAACTGAGCAAATAGTGGAAATGTGACAAGACACTTTACTGAAGAATAAGTTGGAACTTATGGCATTTTACCTTGCTGCAGATGACTGTTTTTCTTTTCAGTCATCTCAAGATTAATTCAACCACATAACAATATCTTTATTTTTTCCTCTTTAACACAGAAATAAATTAGATCCTAATTCTCTAAATCAGATTTTCGTTTTGTTTGTTTTCAGAAAGCACATTTTTCTCTGATTTTTTTCTTTTCTTTTCTTTTTTTTTTTTTTAAGACCTGGAGCAATCTGAGATACAGCTCTCTTAACTTTTGGGGTTAACAACTTCTCCCTTCCAGAAGGAGACATTCTAAATGCTCCAGTGAAAGTCAACCAGAAGCCAGGTTTTCATATACAGAAATTCATTTTATAGAAACCTTGTCAAGACAATTCCAGGAACCCAGGCTGCCTGGGCACCAACATCACACACTCTTCTGATTATGGTGAAGATCAGTGTCACCCCAAACTCTACCGAATGAGCTGCAGAAGAGTTTTAAATAGTAGGAAATCCATGCCGGCTGAGGTCATGGTGAAAAGGAAGGGGAAACATTCACAGTTGCTCTGGGAGAGAAGGAAGCTGTTAGGCAGAGCGGCCAAGACCTGATGTAGAGCAGAGCATAAACTCCAATCAGGCCAGGCTGCTGGCAGGATATGACTCAGCCCGCTGCTCTGCTGGCTGAAAGGGCAGTCTGGCTTTTCTCGACCCAGGTCAAGCAAGTTTAAGGCTGAGACAGGCCTGAGGTTGGTGGGAACGCCTGTGGACCCTTTCTGCCCCCTCCACTCTCATTTATGGCTATTTCCCTCTGGCCTGAGCCAGACAGCATAGCGGTTCACCTGGCAGACTCCAGCCAGAGGCAGCCAACATGCAAAGTCACCGGAATGACTATGCAAATATTTTCTATCCCCTCCCCCACCAACACAGGGCCTCCCAAGCCGAGCTCGAGTCCTAATTAGCTCACAGGACAGTGAGTTGAGTACCTGATGGAAGAACAATTAGTGAATTCAGTGGGGAAAGAGGAAAGACACAGCCCCTGGAGAAGCAGGTAGTGCTGTTTTTAGGACCAGGCAAGGCAAAGGTGAATGGATGCCCACATACTGCAGCACAGTGACGATGGGGCAAGAGTGCCAGCCTCAGCAACTCAGATCCAAGCTAGGACCTGTGATCACCGTGGCTGCTATCTGCAAAGTATGAACCTCAGCACCACGTCCTTTCCCTTTAATACTCAGTTACCACATGCATCCTCCACAGGCCCAGCTTTGCACTACGAAGAAGTTCTGAAGTTTCGTATAAAGAAATATTCCCCCTAAAACGTGCTTCTAGTTTATGGGAACTTATATTTAGAAATAGATTTTTCTTTCCTTTTATGAGAAATCGACTTCAAACTTCTAGCCCACCAACCGGACATAACTGCTCACAATGACGTTTCATTTGACAAAGAATAAAATGTATCATAGTTACCTGTTTCGCTGTCTCTGGTTCCAAAAGCTAAGTAAGGAGCCGGCAGGCCATAGAGGGGGAGGTCTGAGGGCTGGTGCAGAGGGCCGGGGCTGCGCGTGTCCTAGCCATGCGGTCACAGGCACGGCTCAGTTTCACCACCTGTACAGTGTGGAGGCCGGCCTCTGCCTGGGCTGCAGGAAGCAGGGCATAAGGTCTGGCTGGGCCGGCTCTCTAGGGCCCTCAGCAAATGGAAGTGAAGGAACATTAGCCTTGCTTTTGAACAATGTCAAAAAGTTGCATAAGGAGGGTAGCCGTGCTTATCGTGGGGCACGGTTCTGGTTTTCTGGAGCAATCTTGTGCAGCGTTGCTGCAGCCCGAGAGGGAACACCCTTCCCACGGCCTCCGCCTCGTCTCAGCGCTGGGTGGTGACTCAGTGCTGCAAGGGGCGTGGGCGGGAAACCACTTAGGCATCACCATGGAATCTGACAGATTTGCCCCCGTGGAGCTGCTCTGTAAAGCAGAGGGGAAGAGGGGCCCTGCTCCCTCCCGCAAGGTGAGTGGGGCGTGAGGGAGCAGTTTTCATCAGCCGAACCCCCTCCCTGCCAGCGCGGCTGGATGCAGAGGACCTAAAGCACGTGGTGGCACAGGCTTCCGGGGTCGGGGGGGCGAGTCCCACCTGTGGGGACTCCTCTCCCCTGCAACGGGTTCGAACACCCCTCCGACACTTCACGTCAGGAAGGCAACACAGAAGCCTTCCGAGCACCACGCCTGTGTGCTGGGCCCCCTACCAAGCCCTCTGCGTGCTTTGCTTCAGCCCATCCTCACAACGGCCGATTCTCATGCCCATTCTACAAACGAAGAGGCTGAGGCTGAAAGCACGTCACACTGCTGCCCCGAGGCAGAGCTCGGATTCCAACGAGATATTCCCAGTGCCCTGAAAAGCTTCGGGAGACCCCCAAACAGGTGTCTGTGGGCACATGAGGAGCAGGAGAATGTTCCCGAAATGCAACTGTCGGGGCCACAACAGCTCAGGCTGGAGGCGCTCATTTTAGGCAGCTGTCATTTTTTAAGGAATTTTTCTGCGCTGTCACGTGTACCCTTCACGACCGTTCTCTGCAGCAGGTGCTAATATTTCTATTTCACAGGTGAGGAGGTGGATTTTTTTTTTTGTGGTACGCGGGCCTCTCACCGTTGTGGTCTCTCCCGTTGCCGAGCACAGGCTCCGGATGCGCAGGCTCAGCGGCCATGGCTCACGGGCCCAGCCGCTCCGCGGCACGAACCCGTGTCCCCTGCATCGGCAGGCGGACTCTCAACCACTGCGCCACCAGGGAAGCCCGCGGAGGTGGATGTTGAGTTGCTTCCCAAGGGCGCCCAGCCATTCACTGTCTTGACCACCACCCCCTGTGACCCCTGGCCTCCAGCTCCTCATCTGTGCAATGGGGACTTGAAATCACACCCTCCAATACGTCAGGGTTAAATGAGGGAACAGAAGGGAAACGCTTTAGAAACTGCAAAATGCCACCCGAATACCAAGGAGTATTATTATTTACTAAAATAGCTGAGTGGGGAGAGTGCAAGTGAGGCTGAGAATGACAGGGCTCTGGATGCGATCCTAGATCCGGCAGAGCGCTTAAGTGGCACCCTTCCCTGGACTGGAAGCTCCCGAGAGCAGGGATCGCATCTGGTTCGCTCGGTTCCCGGCTCTGGGCATGGCCCAGAAAGAGCCCTTGAAAAATCTTGGCTGAACTATTCAGGATTAATTCAGGACAGCAGGAGAGGGTAGAGGGGAAGAAAACTACATTCAAGGGCTGGAGGTGGCCTTAGGGTGATCAGAAGATTGATCTTCCAGATGGGGACACTTTTGAGAATAAAAGGACATTTTTAATAGTCATGAGAAGCCAGGGCTGTTCTAGGCCAACCAGGACATATGGTCACCCTATTTGCTGATCATTTTATCTGATCCCCACGTTGCGAGGGAAACTGAGTCCCAGCAGGAGGCACGGAGCCAGGCGCAACCCAAGGCTCCCTGTGCCCTCACAGGCCTACATTCAAAAGAGCCAGAACAGCAGCTACGAGTGGGTGGAGCTTGCTTTGGAGGGCCTGCCGCTCTCTGGAAGGAACTGGGTGTTCTCCACATAGGCCAAAGTTTCTGCTGGGTAAATATCAACACTTCTGGTCCGGTTATTAAGGGCCTGAGGAGTTGCTAAGCGGCCATATGACCTCCTGAGGGCTACTGTTCAGCGTTCAATAAGCCTCCTTGAGTGACATTCCTCAACTCCCAAACGCCAGGGGCCCCTGGGGTTCTGGGAAAAGACATGAGAGATTATAACGAGCAGCAGCAATTGAGAGAAACATGGTTGCTTTCTGGGCTAAGGGGTGGAGGGGCTGCAGCCTTTCAGAGCAGAGCACGGGAAGTTTGGGTACCCAGTGAGAGCCATCAGCAGCTGATACTAGCAGCAGAAACACCCCAGGAATAGAGAACTAGCCCATGAACAGTGCCTGAGCCTCTCATCATCTCAGTTTGTTTCCAAAGCAGCCATATGGGCGGGGAGGTTGTAATGATCACCCCAGTTCAAAATATAGGAAGCTGAGGTCCAGCGAGAAGCAGCAGCTGCCCAAAGACTCCCCAGATGTTTGCCAGGTGTGGGGAACAGAACAGCAGCCACCCAAAGACACCCAGGTTCTGATCCCCGAGCCTGTGACTATGTCAGGTTATGCGGCAAACGGGAGTGAAGGTTGCAGACGGCATCAAGGTTGCTCGTCAGCTGACCTGAAGATGGCGGAAGGGCCCGTGAGAAACACGGCAGCCTTTGGAAGCTGGGAAAGGCAGGGAATCGGATTTTCCACAGGAGCCTCCAGAAGGGGACAGAGCCCTTGATGTTAGCCCTGTAGACCTGCACCTGACTCCTGACTTAGAGAGCTATTAGCTGATTTATTTTAAGCTACTTGGTTTGTGAGAATTTGTCGTAGCAGCAACAGGAAACTAACGTGCTAGGGTTAGAAATCTGCAAGGTCTGAGCCAGAAGCGGGGGCCTTGGAGATCATTTAGCGAACTTGGAGTGAAGGAAAGGAGAGGCCCAGAGAAATGAGTGATTTGCTCAAGGTCACAAAGCATGAGACACAGATAATGACAGAGACCTCCCCAAGGCTACCGACACGATCCGCCGAGGGGCTGGATCTTCTAGGCCACTTCTCTGCTGATTCTCCACCCACAGGTCTCATTGGGACCCGGGGCCCCAAACCCTGTCCCCTCTGTCTCTCTCGGCAGGCCAGTGGCTCGTTTTATGGCAGGTAGAAGGCGCTCTCCTCCTGTGTCCCACCACCAAACACAGGTGGCCTGGAGCCAGCATTCACAGCCCACGACCTTGCAGCCTCAGTTTCCTCATCCGAAAATGGGCACAGCACCCTTCACATCAGGTGGAGAGAACACAGTGCAAAAGGACAAAGGGGAAGCCTGCGGCACACGCCTGGCACTCAATGCCTGCTCCCCGCTTTCTCTCAGTCAGGACCAGGCCTGCCATGGGTCCCCCAAGGCCACTGGCTCTAAAGCGTTTGGAATTCAAGAGCCTCATTCCCAGAAGAGCGTTATCTCTGCCTGGTACACACAAGGCGCTCAATGAATGCTTGTGGACTGGACCACAGGATTGACACCTGAATGTTCCTCTTCCTCTGCTTTGCCTAGAAGGCTCCTCATGTGTCCGTCAAGATCCAGCTCACATGCCACCTCCTCCAAGCAGCCTTCCTTGACGTCAAGGTGCAAGGTCATGGGGTACTCTTTGTGCTGGGTTTCCAGCTTTTCTGTGGCACCCTGGTTTTCATGTTTAGGGCTCAAGCCATGCTGTCAGATACCCCTGGGCTCCAGTCCTGGCCTTGCCTGTGTGGTTCTGGGCCAGTTACACCTCCTCTCTGAGCTTCGTCTCCTCTGTTCCATCTCTGGGCTGTCGGGAGGAGCACGTAAGGTGCTACATGGGAAGGGTTTAGCATAGTGATGGCACAGGGTAGACTTGTAGTAAATGGCCGTTGTTTTCATTAGAAAGGTTATTATCTTAGATGCTTCCTAGCGTAAAACCACGGTCCCCAGGGCAGGGGCGTGTCTGATTCATCTCTGACAGACCTCAAATCTTTACTGAGCACCTACTACGTGGCAAGCTCTCCTCTGGCCCTGGGAGGATAGAGGGGAACAAGGTCCCTGCCCCCATGAGCTGACTTTCCAGTGGTGGGGGAGACAGACATGGAACAATCTGCGCAAATAAAAATAGAATGTACCAGGTGGGGGTGTCACTGTGATGAAGCATGGAGGCACAGCAAGGGGCAGGGAATGACGGGGAGCCTCTGCTTTGGATAAGGGGCCAGGGAAGGCCTCTCTGAGAAGGTGGTGTTTACACCCCTATCGGAGTCAGCGAGTAGAGTGAGCCACGTAGACATGTGGGGAGAAGCATTCCTGGGGAGGGAACAGAAAGGGCAAAATCCCCAAAGACTGCGTCTGGCGTGTCTGAGAAACAGCAAGGAGGCCACGTAGTGTGTGCTCAGAACACGTATGCAGAACTGACATGTTATTACATTATTTATACTATTATAGAAAAAATACTGCTATACCCATTTATTTATTCTTTCCTATTTTATTAATTGGAATCATATTCATTGAGCTTCTTCCCAGTATTATGTCACTGAATGCTCACAGCAACCCTTTGGGGGCGGTGCCATTGTCCCCACTTTGCAGATGTGCAAAACTAAGGCTCAGAGAGGTAAAGTGCTTTGCCCAAGGTCACACAGCAGGTGGATGTCTAAGTCAGGATTTGAACCCAGGACTGTGTGATATTTCAGTTCTTGCTTTTTCTCCCAGGACGCCAGGCTTCGGTGGTACTCATGCCCCCCGATTCCTGCTCCCCCACCATGAGTTACTCTGAGCCCCAGGTGGTGACCTCCCTCCTTCCTTCCCTGGCCGGGTATTTATAACTGGTTTCTATGGCCTCCAGCCTGGGTCTCTGTTCTGAGACACAGAGGTAAGCATGGGGAGTGGACCCTGGGGTGGCCACTGTGGCCTCAGGGATCCAGTTCCAGTTCCAGGGGCCCAGGAGTGGCTGAGGAGATAAATGAAGATGCTGGAGGGCAGGCAGATGCTTGGGAAACATGGGCTTCTAAGAAGTACATCAAACAAGTCAAACTGCAGATGCTCCACCAGCTCAGCTCTCTCATGGCCTTGTTGGGCAGCATCTGGGTGCCTTGATGAGCCTGGATCCCCAGGGAGATCGTGCCTCAGCAGTGCAAGGGAAGGAGACGGAAGAACATTCTAATAGAAGAGCTGATGGAGGGAGGTGGCAGAGAGATCCCAGGGCAGGGCTCCAGGAGAGACCAGGCTGCAGTGCGATGCAGGGAGTGGGCGTGGAGGGGACAGGATTCCCAGAGGACAGGGTACTGGGGCCGACTTCACAGGGAGGGAGGAGAAATGGATTGGGCATTGAGTCGGGTACCAGAGGGCGCAGTCACCAAGGGCTGTGTCCAGGGTGGGGAGAGCGGTCAGAAGCGGCTGGAAGAAGTGTTGTACCAGAGGGCAAAGTTCTGTACCATTATTCGGTCTTTATCCTTCCCCTGCCATCATTTATCTCAGTGAGTGGCAGAGCAGAGATTCGAACCTGGATCTATGTGAGTCTGAGGCTCATGTTGTTTATACACTCTCCTGCTAAGAAGCAGAAGGTGGGGCATCATGGTGAAAGGACCAAGGTGGTTGGGGAGGACAGGTATCAGAGGTCCAGTGGCAGAACCAGGCATGGCCCAAAGCTGGGGGGGCGTAGCGCTGCATGCTGGCTGAAGATGGTACTATGAAGGCGGCATGGCAAGCGAGTAATCCGGGGACATTTCCCCCATATCCAGAAGTAAGGCAATACCAGGAAGGAAGGACAGGATCGTAATAAGCTGCTTGGCAGAATGAAGTGTGCTGCCTGGCATGGTGATGCCTGTGGTGCCTCTGCTGGCATCTGTGCCTCTTCCTTTGGGTCAGAGCAGCCTGGATTGCCTTTGGGAAATTGCTCGTCCCTGACTCTCAGACTGTGGGAGTTTGACGGGACTCCCAGGATGGGTGTAAATCCCAGCCTTGGCCAAAAGCTTTGCAGTCCCCACCCAGTGACCGGTCTGTGTATGTGCACATGACCTGTGAGCCTTTGAGAGTTAGCCTTAAGAGCTTTGCTAAGGCTACAGGGAGTGAAGTGCTTTCTTTCTTTTGGGGTGGCTGAGCTGTTAGCATGTAAACCTGAAGCTGCTGGGGGCCACAATTACCCCCACACAAGGAGAGAATGCCTGAGGGTGCAGCACGAACAGCAAGAGGCAGAAATGAGAGATGGAGAGAGAGGAAGAGAATAAGTTCTGATATTATTGTTCCAGCCCCTGGATCCAGCTATACCTGAAGCCTGTTGCCCTAGGACTTTTCAGTTAACACAAGCCAATAAATTCCTTTTTGGGCTTCAGCCAGTTTGAGTCACTTTCCACAGAAAGCCTCTTGACTTACATAGCTTATAACTTTCTTGGAACAAAAAAGAGAGAATGGAACTCAGAAGAAATAAAGGAGAGAGATGGGTGTGGGGAGGGGGGAGTGAGAATTAGCATTTAATGGGTGTAGAGTTTCAGAGTTCTGCAAGATGAAAAGATGATCTGTTGCACAACAATGTGAAAACACTTAACACTACTGAACTGTACACTTAAAAATGGTTAAGGTGGTAACTTTTTAAAAACCAGTGTGTAAAAAAAATGGGTGAGGGGAGACAGTAGAACAGAAAGGGGAGGAAAGGAAGGCAGGAGAGGTGAGAGGAGGAGAGGGAAGAGGAGAATGACAGAAGGTGGCCGTGCAGCCTCCAGGAGTGAGGCCAGCTGCTCCTGTCACCTACTCTTCTATTTTTATACCTCATGGCTCTCCAGGTAACTTCACACTTGTTATACCTGCCCTTCAAACACTAATTTGTTTTCCAACATTTTAGAAATTCCTTTCTTCCCTGAGAAGCTCTGCCTGTTTCTCTAAGTTCCTTATTTTTTGAAACATGTGTGTCCCTGGGAGGGGTAATAGGCAGAATAATTGGTGACCACTGGGGCTGTGATGCTTTTGTCCACTTTCACACTTCGTGTCTTATGGAGGCCTCTCAAAAACCTGTGAGGTAGACAGGGACGTGATCAGCCCATTTTACAGGTAAGCAGACACGCTCCAGACCGCCCAGCCAGGGATGCTGGGTTTGCGTCCAGGTCCTTTGACTTCCAGTCCTGCCCTCTGAAATGTGGTGGGGAGCCGCACGGGGCAAAGTGGGAGCTTGGAGGTTATCTGCAGACCTCACTGGCTTCTCAAGATTTCATCCTGGGCTTGACTGGAAAGAATCTTCAAGGAGGCACAAGGCCCACAGATGACGTCCCCGCTCATGTTCCCTCAAGGGGAGCTCAGGAATCCTGGGTATTCCGCTTCCAAAGCGAAATGATTTAAAGATGCAGCAGGCAGTTCAAGTGCTGGGAATTGCTTAACACTCTTCCTTTCAAGTTTCCATGCTGAGCGATTTGGTTTCCATTTTGGGAGGAGTGAAGTTGCCCCGGTTTAAAGGCGCCGCTGAGAAGAAGGATGCTGGCCTCTTGCAGCCTTTGATCATTGGGTGCATTTAACTCTGACTTCCCAAACCTGAACAGCTGGTCCAGGCCCTTTCAAATCTAGCAGGCAATTAAATTTTCACAAAAAGAAGTAGAAACTCCAGGGATAATGAGATGGGTGAAACTCAAAGGCGGCAGCTGGGCTTCTGAACAAACCAGGGAAAAGCACGGTGTAGTGGACGCCCTCTATAACGAGGTGTCACAGGCAGACCAGGGTGGGGAGCCTCGGGTGTGAGAGCCCCTCAGTCAGAACGTGCCAAGCTTCTGACATGGCTGTGGACGGCCAGGACCTGGCCTCCTAGGAGGGACGCGGCTCGGCAGGTACTCAAGGCAGGGGCTGACAACCTGTGCTGTCTCGCTGAGGCTCTCTCTCTGACGTGTTCTGAAAACAAAGGAACCTCCCCATGGCCGGTCCCTCTCCTGAGTGCCTGGCCTTACAGCTGAGAAGCCCCTCAAATGCCCCACGGGCCCAGCTTAGCCCTTTCCTTCTCTCCTCCTCCTCCAGTCTCAGGATACGGCTCCCACAGCCTATCAGCTGCCTGCCACCCATCAATAGCTCACAGCCAGCCCACGGCCCAGTCCCACAGGTTCTGCATCCCTCTCACCTCGACTACACGGTCGCCAGCCCATCGGTCCACTGTCATCACTGGCCTGAATGAACGTCGTACCTTTGACCTGGTCTGTGGCCTTCACTCTCACCCCCATAATCAATCCACTCTCCAACAGAAGGGTCTTCTGGAAGCCAGATCCCATTACAGGAAGCTTTAACCCTTTAATGGCTCTCCTGCAGTTAGGATAACGTCCGAAGTCTACACACGTCCTGCCGGCCCCTACACACCCTCCTCACAGTGCCGCCTCCGGCTGTGTGGACTCTAGTCACTTTGGCCCTCCTTCAGTGTTCCCAGCGCATGAGACCTGTTCCCACCTCAGGGCATTTGCACATCCTCCTCCCTTTTCTTGTACCCCTCACGGCCTGCTTTCTTCCCGGCACATTCTTCCGATCATCCAGGTCACCGGTGCAGAACGGTCTTCCCCGACACTCTAATCAGAAGCCATTCCCGATGTGCTCACAGAGCATCTGTACGTGTCTCTCATAGCAGTTCCTGGGATGGAGACTGTACAGTTATCTGTGTGATTTGATTCTTGTCTCCTCCACCAGACTGAGAGCTCCTGGGAGCAGAGAGCACTTGTCCTGTGTTTAGCTAGTCTCTCAGAGCCTAACACTGCACCTGGTATGCAGTCGGTGCTCAACTGATAGTCTGAATGAGCAATGGAGAGAAGTCAGCTGATCTCTGGATGCCTGGCCAGAATGGGATGTGGCAGCGGCTCGCTTCCATGGCACATGTGCTAAGTGTCGTACGGCATCATAGTGGCTGACTCCCCAGGAGTCCCCTGACATTTCAATAGGCAAATATCTGCAATGTCTGGCACATGGATCAGAACATGTCTGCTAGTATTATCATCCCCATTTTACAGATGAAGAAGCTGAGGCTCAGAGAGGTGAAGTGACTTGCCCAAGGTCCCACAGCAAGAGGCAGAGCCGTGATTCGAACGCTTTCTGACTCTAAAATTGCTGCACTTAACTGCTAGACTATCCTGCATCTCCAAGAGCACCTTACACAAAAGCTGCATCCTTTGTGCATTTCTAGAACATGCTTTCATGAGGGACTCAACAAGACAACATCCCTGCTCTTGGGGAACTCAGACTCTGGAGGGTAGGGTGGGTGAGATCACCAATATATAAACAGTCACGGCACTACATCGTGGGAGGTACTGTGATCCTCTAGAGTGCTGTGGGGTGGCGACAAAAGCCGTTATGGAAGGGAGACCACTTGATCTGCAACTAAAGATGATTACCAGGGGCCAGAACCAGTGAGAGGGTGTTCCATGCTGGAGGGACGGCAGGAGCAGAGGCAAGGTGGCATGACGGGGAATGGTGCGTAGTCCGGCGTGGCTGCAGAGTTAGGCATGAGCTTGCTCCTGCTGAGAGAGGGGGTTGCTATTCTCTGTCTCATATCTGGTCTGATCTCGTGATGAGCTGCTCCCCTCCCTGTGGTGGGGATCCTGCCTCATTTTCCCTTCCTGGCCTGCAGGATCTCTCCCACTGGGCCTTGGGGAAGGAGGGAAAACCCGGCAGGGAAACGATGGCTGGATGTCTTATTCCCTGAATCACCTCTTGCCCTGTCCCCTCCACCCACCGGCCCTTCTCAATCTCCAGTCCCTAATTTCTTCTCAGGACCCCCATCTCATCGAAGCTCTGTTTGTTCCCTTCCGGAAGACTAGGCAGGTCTGCGCCTCAACTTGGTCACTGAATTGATAGCAACGTTGGGTAAATATTAAGAATCAGTTAAACACGTGGGTACTAGGATGTTCATGGTAACATTGTTTATGATAGAGTAAAATCGGAAACCACCTAAATGCCCACCAATGGGGATTAAGTAAATAAATTATGGAATACCCACCCATATGTTCTATAATGAATATGATTGGTTTTGCCTTAGGTATGGTTACAATTATGTATGTATGTGAAACACATATGGTTTCCCTCTCTGCTTTGGCTTCTGAGAGACTCAAAACCAAATCCAAGCCATAGGCTGTGAACTAACTTTCCCATGGTTCCATCTTATTTTCCCACCATTATTTTCTGAATCCCTAGTTCATTTCTCTTCCACCTTGTTGCATTATATAAACAGGCTGACACAAAACGTTTGTTTCTTTTTATAAAAATTGTTAGAGGGCTTCCCTGGTGGCGCAGTGGTTGAGAGTCCGCCTGCCGATGCAGGGGACACGGGTTCGTGCCCCGGTCCGGGAAGATCCCACATGCCGTGGAGCGGCTGGGCCCGTGAGCCATGACTGCTGAGCCCGCACGTCTGGAGCCTGTGCTCCGCAACGGGAGAGGCCACGGCAGTGAGAGGCCCGCGAACCGCAAAAACAAACAAACAAAATTGTTAGAGTGCTAATGACGTCAGCACCTTATACTGAGTGTTCGCTATGGGTCAACACAGAGCCAAGAACTTTGCAGGTATTAGTTCATCCAATTCTCGTATCAACCCATGAGGAAGGTACTATCATCACCACTTTACAGATGGGGACACTGATGCCAGAGAGGTTAAGTCACCTTTGCAAGGACAACTGCTCAGTCCCAGTTTTGCCTGACCTCAGGACCCTGGAGTCCTAACCACTATTCAACACTACCTCCTGGTAACTTAACAATCCAATCAAGCCACCATGGAACCACTCTGACCCTCACTGTTTGGTCAAGATCTTATACGGCTTTTCTCCTTCTACTCTTATAGGTGAGAGAGCCAGGCATTGCTGGTTTGGGGTTGAGCTTATCAAGTCTGAGAATCAGAGCCTCCTTGAACTTGGGCATCCCCCAGATTGCTGTTGAAATGGTGCAGGAAATACATCAGTCACTGCTTTTCAGGGCTGGCAGGGACCTCAGAGGGCATCCAGGGCAACACCTCCTTGTCTCCTAGGGGTTTTCTGGATCCTGACAAGCGATCGTCAGGCTTCTACTTGCATACCTTTTGTAAAAGGGAGCTCACCATCTACCAAGGCATCTTCTCCACATCAGTTGGCTCAGACTGTTGGAAATCTTTTGCTTACACTGAAATTTGCCTCCCTGTAACCATATATCATTAATAACAACAATGAACAAGAAAAACCAGGCCACTGTGTCAGCCACCTTGCTATGATTATTTCATTTGATCCCTGTAAACAATTGTCCAAGGGCAGTATTAGCATCCTCATTCTGCAGAAGAGGAAACTGAAGCTCAGAGAGGTTCCGAAACTTGTTCAAGGACACACAGCTCTTAAGTAGTGGAGCCAGGTTTAGAACCCAGTCTTCTTATGCTTTAAATTCCACCTGTGGAGCCCAGTTCCACCCATGGGAGCCATAGCAAACAAGCCTACACTTCTGACCAAGATGACCCTTCAGATGTTTGGAGGCTGCTCTCTTCTGTCTCCCGGGCATGGGAGATATGGTGAGGCAGGGGCAGGCAGAGAGGCAGGCAGAAGGGCAGAAATGGATAGAGGGGGATGAGCAGAAGTTATGGGAAACCACACATGGTTGTGTCTGCATGCACGCAAGCCCCACACAGAGTGTTTCCATAGGGCTGCCACTCCGGAAACTTCCACCAAGCTCTGGTGAGAAGGAAGTGTTAAGGATACAGCCAGATCTCCATTCTGGGCTAGCCTCCCCTCTCAGACTTGGAATCTTGTCTCTGGCAGCTAAGGCCAAGTGGATCTATCCATGCAGAAAAGGATCACACTGGCCAAACCACTGAGGGCTTATAAATATAAGATCCACAGCATGACCGTCACTTTCTGCTGTTACTAATCTCTGGGTTGCCCCCCTGTCGTTCATGTGGCTTAAGTTCTTCTATTACCATGCAACCAATTCCCTGCACTAAATTCCCTCTGTTTGAAGTACCTGGAGTGGTTTCTGTTGTCCCAGTTGGCCTCCCATACCCCCACGTCTACACCTGAGCTAAGCTGACACACAGGTGGACTATTAGGCCAGCAGCCCCTCCTCCCCTGCTCCCCAATAGGGGGCATGTGCCTTACCAACATCCTTCTGCCTTCTGCTCAACCTTGGCTTCAGGCTGACCTTGCCTCCCTCTTCTCCTAAAACATTTCCTCTCCTGACCCTATCCTGCCCAGATTTTGGCATGAAAGCTTCCTTTCCATTTTGAAACTGCCTCTAGGCATCTATGATCTCTTTCACCATGTGCTGATCTGTGGTCAGACCCTCCTAGCTCTGGGTGTGCCCTCATGCACCCTTGCACATCCATTAAGAATAATGGTAATGACACCTGCCATTTCTAAGCTTCCACCTCATGCCAGGTATATGTCGGGTGCTCCATGAACATTATCTCATTCTGTCCCAATGATAAGCCTGCGTCCCAACATTTCCCAGGTGTGACAGATATCCTCTTGTCCTCCCAAAGGCATTTTCCTCTCCTTCCAGAGTAATGGAGATGTGGCTGGGCTCATGGCTGCTCAGATAGACTACACTTCTCAGCCTCCGCTGCAGCTAGGTGTAGCCATGGGGCCAATCCTGGAGTGGCATATGAGTGGAAATAATATGTGTCACTTCTGGACCTTGACTTAAAACATTTGGGTGTGTGTCCTTCACCTGGTTCCCTTCCCTGTGGGCTGGAATGTGACATGCCTGGGACCCAGTTTCAACCGTGCAGATGAGAGTAACATCCTAAGTGGGCAGAGCCAGAAGATGGAGGGAACCTTGGTCAGTGAGTGACCTTGTGGAGCAGAGCCCCGTGTCAGGCTACAGCAGCCACCTGTTACCCTAGAAAAATGCTTCTAGCTTGCCTAAGCGGCAGTACTCGGGGGCCTCTTTGTTATAACAGCACTGCCTTTATTGCCCTAACTAAAACATACATTCGATGCAGGAGGTAAGGTTCAGGAAAGGTAAGTGACTGCATTCAAGGTCACACAGACCTCTGTAATTTTCGCTGCTCCTCCTCTCTCACTTGGGCTTAGCCACCAGGTCCTGACAACTTGGGCTTCTGGAAGCCTCCTGAATCCATTCTTGCTTCTCTGCCCCCTCAGCTCTATCTCTGGCTCAATTCCTCATTGACTGTTACTACAACAGCCTCCTCACAGGTGGGCTCCCTTAAAACCTGGCCACTACGTTGCTGGGTGAATTGTCTTTCTAAACCCAGAACGGATGGTGTGATGGCCAGACTTACACAAAACCCTTTGCCAGCTCCCTGGTTGCCTGAGGATGAGGTCCAGGCTCCCATGGCATTCACAACTGATCCCCAGTGTTCTTCTCCAGTCTTCAGCCCATTGGGGCAGTAATGAGTCAGACAGACCTGCCTTCAAATCTTGGCTTAATCCGTTCCTAAATGGGGACTTGGGCAAGTTACTTCATCAAATGTAATGCAGTGATTAAGAGAATGGGATCTGGAGTCAGACTGCCTGGGTTCCAATTCTACAGGCCAGCTGTGTGACTTCAGGAAAGTGAGTAAAAGTCTCTGTGCCTCATCTTACACCTTCCTCATTCCATCCACTCATCCTTCCCCCTAACCACCCACTCACCTGTCTGTCTGCCCACCCGCTTTCCCATTTGTCCATCCACCCATCCATCTGTGTCTGCCTAGCCATTGCAACTGTCCACCCATCGGACCATCTGTTTACCACCTGACTGTGCACTCACCCACGCATCCGTCCACCTACCCATCTTCTCCATCCACCCACCTCTCTTCTCCATCCACCCAGCCACCCACTCATCTGTCTGCCCACCTATCATGTCCATCCATCCACTTGCCTCTCCATCTGTGTACCCACCTAAACGTCCATCCATCCATTCACCCACCTGTCGGTCCATCCAAATGCCCATCATCCATTATCTGTCAACACCTCCTGTTCACCTGCTAGTCCAGTGGGAGAACCAAGTTAAAGAGATGATGTCAGAGGCCTGGGGTAAGAGTTAATGCTCACACTTGTATCTGAGGTCCCAGCTAACTAGGGGCAGGGCAGCATCCACAACTCTGTTTCTGTCCACTATGCCAGTGGTTCTTGGCCCCATCTGATCCAATACCCCTTTTACTATGTAGAAAGTAAATTCACAGCAATACTACCTAGCAATACACATAATTTAAAGGGCCTGTAATGCCCAAACTGTAATACAAAGGAGAAGTGAAAGGAAAGTCATCTCTAACAACACAGAGCTCACGTCCACATCACAATGCCTGGCTGTGACGGCTCCAGAAGACACGATGAAGCCATCAGACAATGGCTCCTACTGGGGATGAACAGTTTGGAAGAGAAAACACCATTCAACTGAGTGTTGTCAACTCTTTTCTTCATGTTGGGCATTTTGAAGTGAGGGCTAAATAAATAAGTTCTTACATATCACATTGAATCACTGAAAATGTGACAGTTACTAACACAGGCACAGCTATTGTATCAGCATCTCAAAAACCACGGGTGACATTGCTGGTCCCGTTTTAAATTGGGGACAGTTCTTGGTGAAGTTCTGAATAAAATGAAGTATAGATTTCCCTTGATTTACTTGGTAGTTTGCTGGAAATTCTAGGATATATCAAGAGTCAATTTGTAACACAGAGTTAGGTTCTGGGCTTAGATACGAACAAACAGGATCTTCACCAGCATCAACGTTCAACGAGACATTGACTGCTGTCAGACTGAGGATAGGTCCACATGCATTGCAGGGCCTGTTGCACCCCCGATCCTTGCCCAGAAATGCCGGCAGCCCCCAGCCATTGTGACAACCCAGAATGCTCTCCATTCTCGCCACTGACAGCCAGACCGGGCCCATTCCTTTCAGGGCTGAGTCTTCTGGAGCCAGTGCCTCCTCCCAGCCAGAGTCTGCCAGGGGCAGGGATCCAAGGCACACCTGCAACCTACAAGCCTTCATCTTAGCCACAGCTCATCAAAGCCCGCAGAAGGACAAAATGCCCTTTGGGAATGAAGGGGCCATATGTCACAGCAAAAGGAGTTTTGCAGCTGGAAGTCCAGAAACCAAAGTCTCAGCTGGGTGACCTGAGGGAATTCTATTGGCCTCTCTGAGCCTCAGTTTCTGGAATCACTAAGTCAGACTAATAGTGTCTCCTGTGTTAGGAAGAGGCCAAATCAAACCTGCATTTGCCAATCCTGACTTTGTTCACACTGACAGGAGAGGCACAGAGGCAAGAGAGGGCTCGCCAGCCTGGCTTTTGGCCATCTGATGACCCCATCTATCAGCTGTGTGGCCTTGGGCAAGATGCTTGACTTCTCTGAGTCTCAGTTTCCTCTTCTATAAAATGGAGATGATAACAGGGGCTGCTTCACAAGATAGTTGTGAGATTTTCAAGAGAAAATTCAGGCAAAGTGCTTTGCAGAGGTGCTTCAGCCCGAGCAAATTCTCAAGAAATGTTAGCTCCAGCACTGTTGTTATTTCTATTTATGACTATTATGAACATGAGGAATATGTCCTAGGCTTGGGGAATGGGACGTGGTGATGGAAACAAGGAAAGGTTTTGGCACGCCCTGCAGGCCAGGACTGTGTTTTATCCACAGTACCTAGCGGGTGCTCAGGGAATGACTGAATGGCTATTGGGTTCATGTAGAGCATCACTGAGTGGTCCTTGGGACCCAGAAGGTCAATGGAGAGGGAGGGAATTGTGTGAAGAAGGCAGCACGGACTTTCTGAGAAGGGCTAAGACAGCATCTCCTGTTTGGCCAACTCCCCAAATGAGCCCTGCCCCTCAGGCGAGTTGAAGGTGTTGGGGCCTGTCCCTCAAGGGAGCAAAGGAGAACCAAGGAGTGTGGGCCTGGTTCTTTCTAGGGGGGCCCAAGGCCCAGGCCATGCCCCTGACGCTGCCGACCCTGCCAGCATCAGGTGTAGAGCTGCCGCTGAATGAAAGGCACCCCTTTGCCTCCGCTCAGCCCTCAAGTGGGAGACCCAGGAGGGCAGCAGGGGCTTTCCTGGACCTCGACACTGGAGCTAAGCCAGCCTGTTCCCACCCCTCTGCCGTCCACACTCCAAAGGCACGGAGGTCAGGGAAGAGCTGTTCAAAGCAGGCCTGGGCTTTTAGGCCCCTGGCAGGATCAGGGGTTGGGTGGCCTGTGGTGTGAAACTCCACCCACCTGATGTTCAAAGAAAGAAAGAAAAACCTCCCAGAGAAAACCTAAATATTCCAAGATCTAAAGAGATACAGGTTTTCAGGAGGCTGGAACTCAGGGGAAGTTTGCTTCCTACACCTCAACTCTGACTGTTGAACAATCAGTTTACTACCGGCTATTTTTGTCCCCCACTGCTTCAGAAACGTCCTCTCAGGAGAGAGGCCTGGGAGTCATTGTCTCTCCTTTGGTTTGAGCACCACACATGACTTCCTGGATAAGCTCAGGCAACATCCCCTAAGAGCGGCTCCTATGATGCTCGGAATGTGTTCCGACCCCAAAACCATCTCCTTCCGCTTGCATGGTTCCTGCTGTTTAGATTGCAGGCGTGTAGCCTTGGTTTTCCATGTTCTCTGCCTCAGTTTTGTTTGAACAACAAACAGGCAGACTAAAAACCTACCAACTGACCAGTGTCCGGGGAAAAAAAAGAAAGGATAGAGATTTGCCGTCAACAGGAAACAATAAGCACGATGCCGCTATTTGCAGAGCCGCCCCATTTTGACTGAGCCTCCGGTGAACTCAGTGACGTGGAGCTGCTGCCCTCTTCTTCCAGATGAGGTAACCCGGGCTCAGAGAGGCGACATGAGTTTCTGAGCTCATATTCTGGGGACGTCAGAGCCAGACGTCAAATCCTCATGTGGCTCCACAGCCCACACTCCATCCAAGAATAATAGTGGCAAAGGTGACAACTGTGAAAACAATGCTGCTCTTTACTGAGCCCATCCTATGTGCAAGGCACTATCCTGTTATACAGGTGATATAGTTTCATTGTCTCCACTCCTCACTCACATCCTACTGGGAAGGATGCAGCCTATTTTGTAGGCGAGGGGACAGACGCTTAGAGATGTGAAGTGACTCGCCCAAGGGGGAAGTGGTAGAAACAGGACTTGACTCCTTTCCTGTCCCAAAGAGTGATACAGATGCTTTTAAATACTATCCTGACAATCAGTTTTTATTGTAGTAGTTATGGATTAGTGGCATGAAGTGGAAAAAAATTTAACTAGAATGTAAACCCTGACCTCCTGGACATTATTCCTTATGACAAAGCTAAGGACGATGTTTAACAGAAACAGACTCACGGACATAGAGAACAGACTTGTGGTTGCCAATGGGGAGGGGCATCGGGGAGGGGTGGAGTGGGAGTTTGGGATTAGCAGATGCAAACTATTATATAGAGAATGGAAAAACAACAAGGTCCTACTGTATAGCACAGGGAACTATATTCAGTATCCTGCGATAAACCATCATGGAAAAGAATATGAAAAAGAATATATATGTATGTATAACGGACTCACTTTGCTGTACAGTAGAAATTAACACATTGTAAATGAACTACACTTCAATAAACGAAATTTAAAAAAGAAAGAAGAAAAAGAAAATAAATGATGAAAGTGAGTGAGCTCAAGGAAAAATATTAAGCTGAGCCATTCAGAACCTCCTGGAGTGTCAGAGCGAGAAGGGGCTCAGCCTCAGCCCTCTGGGATGACAGTGGAAGAGGCAAGACCCGAGAAGGGAAGGGTCCTGTGGAGGGTCAGCCACTCCAGGCTGGTAGGGTTCACAGCACACACCCCTCTTTACACCCCCTGGGGCTGCCTCTACCTACGGACTCTATTTTACAAGCACAGACTGGGACACCTGGTTAGCCAAGAGACTTTGAAGAATTTCCAGGCGTGGAAAGAGAGAAAATAAAATTGGGAAGCTGCACTAGCACCTCTGGGGGGCCATTATATGGCTTATTTGGAACACAGGAATTATGTTTAAAATCCAGCCTAAACCAACACATTGTCCCTGGGATGCTTGTCATTTACTTTGGCTGCCTGGTGCCTGAACCCTTTCCTCTATTTAGGAGCTGCCCAACTTTTGACTCAGAGCCCACCTTCCCACTCAAGAAGCTGAAGATGCCTGTGGCTGGCTTTCTACCTCCTTTGCTGCACAGGGTCAGGCCCGTGACCCAGGCTCCACTGGCCAGACACCCCAGACCTGTCATTGGGAGCTAGGGAGTGCAGAGGCAGTAACCTTGGGAGTGGGGTCTTTCCCAGGCTGGTTTCACTGTGAAGTGTGGAGCCTTCATCCTGGTGAAGCAGCCCTGAGCCTGGTTCCCAGCCCTTGCCGTGAGTTCCTTCAAGACCCAAGGTACTTTAAACAGATTCCTTTTCTGCCCAAATTATCCAGGTTCAGTCTCTGTTGTTTGTAGTCTAAAATCCAGTCAGAGCCAGCACTCTGTGGGTTACTTACCCAGGATCATTTAGAAGTATAGTAAGAGGCCCCCTAGAAAGAGGTCAATGCTAACTTCCACTAGGAAGAAGTTCCTTACTGGGGAAGAAGAGAAACACAGGGATCTAAAGGACCCAAGTTGTGGTACCATCTATGCGAGCTGTGCCACTTGGGGCCAGTTGCTTGTATTAGTTTTCTATCACTGCCACAACAAATTATCCTAACTTTAGTGGCTTCAAACGATGCATATTTATCATTTTACAGTTCTGTATGTCATAATTCCAACATGGATCTCAGTGGGCTCAAATTCAGGTGTTGGCAGGGCTGTGTTCACTCTGGAGGCTCTAGGGGAGAATCTATTTCCTTAACCTTAATCACTTCCTTTTGCCATGTAAGGTAACAAAGTCACAGGTTCTGGGGATTAGGATATGAATTTGGGGGCCATCATTCTGTCTATGACAGGTTGCCCTGTGGCCCACTAAGATTCATGTCTATCCCATATGCCCACTAAGGTAGCATGTGTTTGCAGATGAGTACTTTTAACAGCCTGTGCCTTGTCAGTAGAATTTGAGGCACCTGACAGCCTACTTTCATTTCGTATTTTCTTTCAGGCCAATCTGGCAGTGTTTCTGCTGGTATAGCATTCTCAAGAACCCTGTGGGTCTCCTGTGTATGTCATGGGGATTCACTCCATTACACAAGAGGCTCCACACATCCTTTCCTTGTAAATCCCTTCTTTATTTTTGGAATTTGCTGAGATGGCTTAGGAAATGCACATCCTTAAGCTTCTGAGATACTCTTGGGTTTGATTGAAGGGATCTGTGACTCACGCCTGTAATCTCTTCAAAGAGCCTTCTGTGTGACTGAATACTTTGAACTTTTGGGTTTTCTAAGGTACTAGCAGCAAGTTGTACAGCTGCACACAGAGCCTTTCTCTAGAGCATGATTTCTTGACAGCAAACCTCTTAATTTTAGCATCTTTTCCCAGTGAGATAGGCAGAGAACTCCCCAATCATCAAGTCCTGCTTCCTTTTTGTATAACAGTTCTTCTCTCAAATTCACCTTTTTCTGCTCACATTTTTCTATAAGCAACAGGAAGAGCCCTGCAGGCCATACCTTCCACACTTTGCTTGGAAATCTCAGCTAAACATTTAAGTTCATCATTTACAAGTTCTGTTTTCCACAAAAATGCAGGACACAGTCCTTCTAAGATTTCTGTCCCCATATGACAAGGATCCCCTTTCCTCCAGTTTCCAACAACATGATCCTCATTACCTCTGAGTCATCATTAATCAAGTTGTCAATAACCATGTTTCTACTAACAGTATAGTCTAGGCAAACTACCTTTTTTTCTATCATGTGTCTCAAAATTCTTCCAGCCTCTGCCCACTGCCCGGTTCCAAAGCCACTCCACATTTTTAGGTATTTGTTAAAGCAACAGCCCACTCTGGGCACCAAATTCAGCATTTTTAAAAACTGTTGCTGTCATAACAAATTACCACAAATGTAGAGACTTCAAACAACACGGATGCATTCTCTCACAATTCTATAGGTCAGAATTCCAACACAGGGCTCACCGGGCTAAAATTAAGTTGATGGCTGGGCTGCATTCTTTTCTGGAGGCTCTAAGGGAGAATCTATTTTCTTGCCTTTTCCAACTTCTAGAGGCAGTCTGCATTCCTTGGCCTATGCCCCCTTCCTCCATCTTCAAAGCCAGCAAACGTCATATCTCTCTGACCCCCTTTCCATCATCACGGATCTCTCTAACCACAGCTGGGAAAGGTTCTCTACTTTTAAGAACTCTTGTGATTAGACTGGGCCCCCCTGGGTAATCCAGGTTAATCTTCCACCTCAAAGTCCTAACCTTAATCACAGCTGAAAAGTCTCTTTGGCCATGGAAGGTAACACATCCATCGGTTCCAAGGGTTAGAGCGCTGACATCTCTGGGGGGCTATTATTCTGCATGCCATATTACCCAACTCTCTGACCCTCAATTTTCTCATCTACAAAATGGGAATAATAACATCCCTCCCATGATTGTCAATGAGGACCGAATGAGGGAGCTTGTCAGAAATGGAGAATTTCAGGCCACACCCCAGACCTACTGACCCAGAATGTGCATTTTTAACAAAATCCCTGGGAGATAGAGATGCATAGCAAAGTCTGGTGTTGGGAATTTCGCACTGGATGGAGAATCTCACCCCTGGACTTGAACCCTGCTCTGCCATGAATTCACTCTGAAATAAGGGGCCTGTTCAGGTACCCTCTAGGAACACTTTGAGCCAGGACACTGAACTAGACAGGTTCCTAGGCTAATTACAGCCTGACATTTTACGATTTGATGATTAAAGTGCTGATGGTGGAACTGCAGGCAGCAGCAGTTTGGTGAGTGGGTGGGATTTGTAGCAAGCGAAGCTTCCTGGCACCCCTCAAGTCACATCACTAAGGTGACCACCCACTCTGCCTAGCCGTGAGGTCAGCTTGGCCCATGATTTGTGATTTTAAGAAGTCAATGTCTTCCCAGCTGGCTGGGCTGGAGCTGTAATGGATCCTAGCTGTTGCACCTGAACCAACGAAATAGTTGTCAACTATCCCAACTGATTTTCCCCCATAATTCAGGCAAGGATAAGAAGGTAGATTCCTCACTCTCTCTGGCCAAAGTTGTGTGCACACAGAGGCTGCCTCTTGGTGGAGAGAGTTGCATGTAAACCCCCTGGCGTGTGGAGCAACGAACTGGCACAGGTCGGCATCGCTGGAGCCCAGCCTGAGGCTCCGCTGGCCGGGAGCCGAGGGCTTCCTGCTCCTCCAAGGACAGCCCGCTTTCCCCACAACTTCTCAGCCCCCCAACATATCCCGCCACCCTGACCCAGGCCTGAAAGACCCCTCCCTCAGCTACACCCAGAAAGGCCCACTTTGTCCACCTGAGCCCACCCTGCTCCCTGGTCCTTAATGGAGATAAATTCTCGCTGTCATTGCTGAAGCACATACGCAAAGCTGAGTTTAAATATAACATTCTGGGTCAGCGAGCTGGCCTACTTCATCCTTTTTGTCTATCTTGGGCCCCAGATGAAAAGAGAAATTTCTCCATGTTTCAGTTCTTCCGACAGTTCAGTCTGAAACACCAGGGGTTGAGAAGGGGAGACATCTGGAAGCTCTGTTCTCTGGCTACCCAAGTGAAGAGGAGGAGGCTACTGCCAACACTGACTTGGTGCCCACGGGGTCAGTGCCTCCCCCCCCGCCCCGGGGCTCTCCAGCTTCCCGAGGTGGGCAGAAGCTGGGGAAGGCCCTTGTCTGGGGGTGAGAGGATCGCCCAGTGGTGCCAGGAACAGAACCTTCAGCAGGGATGCCGGGGGTGGGGCAGGTGACTCATGGGCTGGGAGAGCCAGCTGTGCCGCTCAAGGCCAGGGGAGCCTGTGCTCAAGGCCAGGGGAGCCAGCTCTCTGCCTGGAGCCCCTAGTGACAGACAGCCTGGAGGAGGGGGCCCTGCCCTGGATGCAGAAGCCTGGGTGGTTTCCACGAAGCAGTCCACATGAACAGAGGCACAGACATGGGTGTGCAGCAAACAGTCTGGAAAAAGCTGGGGGCTTGGAAGGGCGGGGAGAGCCAGATAAGCTTGGCTGGGCCATTCAGGCTCACCTCCCAGCACTGAATGCCAAGCTAAAAGCTTTGGATGGAGTTGTAAACTGTTGAAGAACGCTAAAACCACTGTGGTGGGAGTGCCCTTATTTAAGTGCGCCCTGGATGAACCCTTTCCTAATGGAAGTGAGCACAGCTGGGCTCCCCCTCTGCACCCAGCAGTGTCCTGCGTGACTTCCCACGGCCTCCTGGATGACGCCTTAAATGCCCTGTGAGGTAGGAATTAGTCATCTCTGAAATGGAGCTATGGAAGGGCATATCACAGGCCCTCATTCTTGAGGTTGTCCTGGATTCATGCCTCTTGTTAACTGACTTTGCAGTTATTCCCATTCAAGGAGTGCAGTCAATTTCCTTGCCCGGGGCTTTGCATCTGGCCACGTGACTTGCTTTGGCCAATGGACTGAGGGGTGCCACTTGGAATCTAAACCTTAAAAGCTGTTGCAGGTTTCAATCTGCCCCCCGGGGACCGCTGCTGCCACCATGAGAAAAATATTACTCTCAATGAGTTTGCTGGCTCCAGGCGGAGCCTCAGAGACAAACAAAGCCAGCCTGGGTCAGCCAAACCCTGGCCCCCGTGCAGACGCGTGAGCTAAAGAAGTGCTTATTATCGCCTCTGGCTGAGGTATTGTGGCTGCTTGTTACACAGCATTACTCTGGCCATGCCTCACTGATACACAGGGATAATAATAGACCCTATCTCTCAGAGTTGTAGTGAGGATCCAATAAAAAGAATCCACCTAAAGCTCTTAGACAAGAGTTTCAGTTTGGGAAGATGAAGAGTATTGGAGATGGATGGTGGTGATGGTTGTGCAACAATGTGAATACAGTTGACCCTTGAACAGCATGGGTTTGAACTGCGTGGGTCCACTTATACATGGATTTCTTTCCATAAATATGGTATTATGTCTATGATCAGTGGTTGGTTGAATCCATGGATGTGGAACCCCAGATAAGCAGAGCTGACTAGGTACATTTTAGTATCCATGTGAGAAATAAAGTATTGTCTGCCACATCAGTAAACAAAGGATGTCACAGTCATCAGCCATTGCAGCCACCACTGAAGGTGAGCTGGTGAGCTCTGAGGGAAGTCAGGAAGGAAACAAAGAATACCTGTCATCTAGCAGCCATCAGGCTGCAGCCCCTACGGTGAGCCCTGAGGATGTGAAAACACAGGATACTGGCCCCAGGGAGCTGAGGTGCATATCAAAGGAATGACTTCAAAGAGTCCAGACTCTTGCATCTTCCCATACAGAGAAAAGCGCTAAATTCCTGAACTTGAGATATCTCGTTTTCCTCTAATAACAGTAATCTTTTGTTCCTACTACCTGCCCTTTGTGAGAGCTCCCCCCTCACCTCGGAGCAGTTTTCTCAGGGTTGAGTTGCTGCCTCCCGGGCTTGAAGGCCTCAGTATGTCCGCCAAATAAAACATAACTCTCCATTTTTAGGTTGTGCATATTTTTTTTAGTTGACTCATGTCAGGTCCTGGAGCTAGTCTCGCATGGATACCTAGAGATGACTGTATACTTAATGCCACTGAACTGTACACTTAAACATGGTTAAAATGGTAAATTTGATGCTATGTATATCTTACGACAGTAAAAACACAAAAACAAAAACACACACTTGGTGCCTGGCACATAGTGAGTGCTTGATACATTATTACCAATTACTGCTAATAATAATTAGCAATTATTAATAGAAGGTAGGAGGAGGTGTGTGGTGAAACTACACACTCCAACCACACTACAAGGGTGATCAGTGAAGCTCCCAGGTAAACGACTCTGCAGTGACTGGCCTCTCTGCTCATTTCTTAAAGGAAGGGGCATAAACTCATTCATACTAACAGGCTGAAAGGGCATCTGCAGTGGTCACGTGATAAAGAACAGAAGGTCGGAGCCGGAAGACTGTTCAGCAGTGTCTAACTCAGCCCCCTCATTGAGAAAAGCTGAGGCTCAGAGAGGCAACCCCACGGTCACGCAGGAACTTGGCGGCAGATCTGAAATTGGAAGCTGGATCTCTTGACTCCAAGGCCAGTGCTCTTTCTATTCTGCCATAGATAGGGACACAGTAAAGTTTCATCTAACCACTAACTGTGTATACTCTCAGACGCCTGCAGACAGGATTTGGGGCTTCCTGGTGCATCTCAAACCACACGCACAAGACAACCACCACACACAAAGCAATTCCTGCCATCAGGCTCCTTTGACACACGGTAAGGATATAAAACATTGGGTTTTTTCCCCTCTCCTCCTTCTTGTTTTAATTAAGCCCAATATATTTCTGCATGGGATCTTTACTCCACTTTTGGACAGGGTTAATTAAAAGAAACAAATACATATTAAAAGGCCAATTTGATTACTGCTACACATTCGTAATGCGATGAATAATTGATTGAATGTCTATGTTAATTGCTCCCTGAATCAGTGATTGTGCTACTGAATACTCAAGAGCTGTTGCTATTTTGAAGTTGGTAATAATTTCATCGCATCCGGACGGCAGAATGCGCCACGTGAGTGTCCTGCTGGGTTTAAACCTACCTCCATTTCCTGTTCACTCCTTTCATCCTGACTTCTCCATTTCTTCCCTGGGTCCTCGTCTACCACCCACTCCTGACACCAGCGGGTCTCAAACGGTGGTCTGATCCGACTCCCAGGGAAGCTTGTTGAAATGCATACTCCCAGCCCCCTGGTTTTGACCTGGCAAACCTGGGACTCTGTATTGTTAATAAGTACCTCAGAGGCAGGGTTGGGGGTTTCCTTTTGAAAGAGCTGGCTGAGGTAGAGATGCCTTATGAGGTGCCAGGCTCCAGACTCCGAGAGCAACGGTTTCCTCTCAGTGGGTTTCAACCCTCTGCTTCTTTGCTGGTGGATCTCTCTCCAGCCCAACTCGTCTAAAATGAATCCGTGGGAGTTCCCTGGTGGCCTAGTGGTTAGGAGTCCAGGCTTTCACTGCCGTGGCCCGGGTTCAATACCTGGTCGGGAAACTGAGATCCCGTAACCCGCGCAGTCAGGCCAAATACATAAATAAAAATTTAAAAATAAAAAAAATAAAATGAATCATGATGGGCCTCCCACAACCTGCTTTTCCTCCGCCAGCTGCCAGCTCAGCAAATATGGGCTCTGCCCAGCCCTACTTGCTCAAGCCCGGAAGCCTCTTCTGTTCTTACCAGCCCTTCCCCAAACATCCATGCAGCAGCCAGACTTGCCTGTTTCTCCCCATTACAAATCCTATTGAATTAGGATTCTTTTCTGCAACTTTAAAAGTAGGTTTCCAAGAGTCCTTTTTGCTTTCCCAATGGTCCTCCTATTGCCTCTCTGTTTCATAGACGCAGTATCTTACCTCTCTGAGATGCTAATTACAGTGGTTTCTGGCAGTTATCTTCTGTTTCCTGCATCATCTCTATTTTCTCTGTTTCTTTTCTGTTTTAGTTCCTGCTTCCTTCAGATGCCTGCTGAGCCTGGATGTCTATTTCCATTGAGGGGAGACGCACGAAGAGCTGACTGGGAGCTCTGTGGGGTAGGGGTGATCGGTGAAGGGCGGGCTTCACTGAAGGTGGCTGAGGTGAGCTGTGCATTGGGAGGCCCCAACATGGCAGTGTCCGTGGGTGTTTCTTTGGGGACTGGTGAGTCTCCTGAGAGCTGAATCATCCAGTCCTCTGCCTGGGGGATCTACCTGGCTGCAGGCATTCTCAGAGCAAACTAGTCAAGGGGTTTTCCCCATATCGACCTTTTCTTCTATTGACTTTCACTCCATCCCCTCCTAACATGGCCTCTAACACCATCCTCATCTTCAACTGTGCCTTCAACCCACTTTCCGTCAGTGCATCTGACCACTCCCGCTCCCTGAGACTGTTGGTTCCAGCTTCCCTGGCACTGGCTCTCCCTCCCCTCCAGGCCCTGGTGGATGCCCACTAAGGGCCCAGCTTGCATGCCCCATCTCTGGGCAGCCTTCCCGTCACCCCAGGCAGCCCTGCAGCCCCTCCTGAGTCTCACACACCTAGCCAGGTGGTCAAGGGCACAGGCTCTGGAGCCAGACTGCCTGGATTCAGGATCTCCTGGGGTCCCTGTCCTGGGAAAGGGGCATGAGAGCAGCACTCCCTCCTTAAGAGGGTGAGAGAGGGGCTGTGTGGAAAACCCAGCACAGCACCTGGCACAGGCCACGCCCAGGAAACACCAGCTCTTCTGTCTGCTACTTTACGTTCTGACTTCGAGCTGAGCGTGCAGCCCATTCGCGAGAAGAAAAGGTCTCGTGTGAGGGCAGGTGGTGGACGCAGCCTACTGGGAACAGGGTCCAGGGCTCTGCTGCTTTCATCTCTAGGGATGAGGGAGGAGGGAGACCATAAGTCACCGGTGTCAGGGCCTCAGAAAGAACCTCGGAAGCATGGAGCAGGGACCAGACTCCTTTTTTTCTTTTGAATGGAATTCTGTTTAGTGCAAGACACATCCCACAACACAAAGATACATGGGATACAGGTGAAAGCTCCCTGATGCCTCATCCCACTGTCTCTTCTATGTTCTTATTAATTGAGAACATTAAGAAAAGCAATTGAAAATACTTTGTTTGTTTCAACTTATTGTTAAAAACTTCACCAAATGTCGGAGCTGAAGATTCCTTTTAGGATCACTGAGCATATGGGGAAGCCAAGGCCCAGAGAGGAAAATGGACTCGTTCAAGGTCACACAGAGAGGGGTGCAGAGGTGAAAGGACAGCCTGGGTTCCCAAATCTCAGGCCCACACTCACACTGGCCTCCTCGTGTCCCCGCTGCCCATCTCTCCCCCCAACACAAGCATTGGTTACCACTGTCTCAGGGGGCCAGAAGCTGCATAGGAATTCTGTCTTTCTTGTACTCTGCAGGCTTTCATAACCGAGCCCCCTCTCAGCCCTCAGGTCCTCTCCAGCCAGGGCTAGGGAAGGAGAAGGTTAAGGGGTGAACCACTCCTAAATCTACCCCCAGACAGATGCTAGAGGGCATGTAGAGTTTGTTTTCTTTTAAAAGCTTTAAAGGAGTGTGTGTGTGTGTGTGTGTGTGTGTGTGTGTGTTTGCTTTCTTTTAAAAGTCCATATTAAGAAAAGTGACACTATAATTAAACAAGCCTCAGCTAATAGAGAGCAGGTTATTTTCTTTGTGTTTTTTTTCTGCCCGAGACTCAGTTTTCCTCATCTGTAAAATGGGAATAATAAATCTCACAGATGCTTGAGAATTAAAAGAGACAAGGGTAAATGTACCCGGCCTAATACCAGGTACACCGCTGGTGATCAATAAATGTTCACCCTTCTCTTCCTCAACCTCAGTGCACAGAGTCCCTTCGGCTGGATGCTGGAAGCAGCCATGGAAATTAATGGGAGGCCACAGTCTAGCTCATCACTGTGTTACTTAAAACAAAAGAATTATAAGCCCCCTCTTTGCTCAGCAACACAGAAATCAGAGTAGATGGACTTGATGTTCTAGGATGTGGCTGTTTATAATCATAGTCATAACGTCCACAGCACAAGAGCATTTGCTTTGCTTGAGCTCTGAATTACGAGGTGCTGCGCCCCGTACTCTCCCTGCAGGATGTCATTCCTCCCCCATCCCAACCCTGCAGGGTCGGCTCCATTATCATCCCCACTTTACAGATGAGAACACTGAGAAATGAATCAGAGTAAAACTAGTACAATATAAAATTGGCCATACTTCATAATTATATCTGTAAAATAACAGAATAAAGAAAAGGCCAGAAGGGGATGCAAAATACAATAGTGGTCATATTTTTCTTCTATTTAAAACATTTCTATAATGTTGAGTTATTACTTTTAAAATCTTTTAGAAAAGTAGCTTGAGATTTAGGCAGTATGGGATCACAGAAAACCACCAGACAGACCCAATCCAAACCCCAGCTCTGAGACTTGCCAACTGTGTGCCCTTAGATGAGCCAGTCTGTGGGTCTGTGCCTCAATTTCCCATTTGAGATATGAGTGTGATATTTTGGGTGATTATTATTTTCTTTTTTCCCTTATCTCTAATTTCGAACTGGTCTTCAGGTTTCACTATAACTATACTACTTGCATAACATGGAGAAAAGACATTTAAAAGGAGTCGTTTGCATGCTGTTTTAAAGATTAAATTAGGTCATGAGTGTAAGGAACCTGACAGAGCCTACGATATTCATTTTAAAAGAATAAACAGGGGAGGGGGAAGGGTAAGCTAGGACAAAGTGAGAGAGTGGCATGGACATCTATACACTACCAAATGTAAAACAGATAGCTAGTGGGAAGCAGCTGCAGAGCACAGAGAGATCAGCTGGTTACTTTGTGACCGCCTAGAGGGGTGGGATAGGGAGGGTGGGAGGGAGACGCAAGAGGGAGGGGATATGGGGATATATGTATATGTATAGCTGATTCACTTTCTTATACAGCAGAAACTAACACACCATTGTAAAGCAATTATACTCCAATAAAGATGTTAAAAAAAAAAAAAAAGAATAAACAGGTCTCAGCAGGGTGGGGAAGGGGTGTCATGCTTGCACCAGCAGGTCAACGTGTTCATTTTATTGTGTGTTTGGCAAAAGATATGCCTGGTACTTCAAACCAGTGGTTCATTTATGTCACTGGTTAAGAGAAATCTAAGTTTTCAAATAATGTGATTTAAAGAAACACATGGATTGAGGGCGGGGCTCCTGGGCTCTTGCTACCCAAAGTGTGGTCCTCAGACCCGCAGTGCCAACATCTTTTGGGAGCTCTACAGAAGGCCAGGTTCTCAGACCAGACCTGTTGAGTCAGAATCTGCATTTAACAAGAGTCCCAGGAGAACCGTACGTACATTAGAACTTGAGAAGCACCGAGCTGGATGATAAACAAATGTGTCAAAGCCACCAAGTTGCCAAAGGAAATGCTGAGAGAGGCCTTCGAGCCCCACACACCAGCCCAGCCTCCCTGACTTCTTAGTATCTCCATTTTCAGAGAGGAAAGGCGACTTTCCCAATGTCACCCAGCAAGACAGTAGCAGAGCTGGCCTAGGATCTCGGGGTTTTGGTGTCTCAGGCCCTAGCCTTCATTTCCAAGGCACACCCAGAGGAACACAGGGCTCTAGAAACCCAAGGCTGGGCCAAGCCAACCGGGAGTCTGAGGCAGCCCCGGCATCCTCATTAATCTCCCAACCTCAGAAGGGGTTGTTTTCCTCAGAGGAACAACCAGTGCCTTTGGGGACAGTAGAGCCCCTGGACGGGGACTCTGACAGAGCCCTGAGCTACAGAATGTAGACTGTGTCCTGCCAGCTCACAAAAGAACAGTCTTTCCTGGCAAGCTCGTGGGGACGCGTTCCCAGCAGCGTGGCAGGGAAGAGCAGAGTTACCAGGGAGCCCGGGCTCTCCATGGAGAGGATGGCGCGGACCCAGGGCACCGTGCCACCAAGGAAGAGGACCGGCTTGGCCCGTCGCTGCCACTGATGAGTGCTTCACATTCAGAAAACACTGACACAAGCACCTCCTCTTCCATTCTGATTCTGTCCTGAGCTCTGTGCCTTGAACCCTGGCTACGACACAGTCCCAGAATCTCACGGAATCCGAGTCTCTGCTCCGACATGAGTAGGTGTGTAGTCTCTGGGGCAAAGGGCTCAGCGTGTATGAGCCTCAGTTTCTGCTTCCATGAAATGGGTATGATTACACACCTAACAAAATGGCTAAAATGAGTATGACGGACTGTACAAGTATCATTGAGAACGTGGAGTCACAGGAACTCTCTGACGCTGCTGGCGGGAGCATGAAATAGAACAGCCATTTTGGAAGAAGTTTTGACAGTTTCTAGGAAAGCTAAACCTACACCTATCCTGGGGCCCCCAACTCCTACTCTGAATAAAAGAAATGAAAATGTATGTCCACTCACAAACTTGAATATTCATAGAGACCTAATTCATAACAGCCTTAAGTTGGAAACACCCCACACGTCCACCCGCAGGAGGACAGATGGACAACCTGTAATGGCCCCTTGCTGTCCCCTTCCATAAACGTGGTACAAGTCAACCCATCAAGCTTGACAACGTCGCTAACACCCCCGACACGTGGGAGCTCTGGGCGCCCTGGTCACAGAGAGGCCCAGGGAGACGCATGCAACCACAACCAGGGGCTCTAATGGTGAGGATGGTCCAAGGTCCCACCATCCTGTGTCAACGGCGGGAAGCACAGATCACAGGCCTCGCGTTAGAGTCAGGAACACGGAGGCTCACAAAAGTAAAGGGGCAGATGGCAGGGCGGTGAGGCTCATGCCCAGGTCAGTGTGACCTCATATCCTGTGCTCATCCCATTGCAGCAACAGTGACCCTGGAAATGCACTGCAAACCAAAGGATGCTTAACAGCTGCGTGATCCCCAGGAAGGTGTCCTGGGCCTCAGTTTCCCTCCTTCAAGGGAACATAAGCTCTTATGAGGGCAGGGTTTTCTGTGTGTCTTGCTCTCCTATGGCCTCAGCATGCAGCACAGTACGTGGCACGTTGTAGGTGTTCAGGAAATACTTGTTACACACAGAATTGCTGATTCCGTGAATGTGTGTAGCATTCAAGGTCAGCCTGGCCTGGCCCAAACTGACATTGCCAGGTGCCCTCCCACGCTACCCCTGCACACAGAGCCTCTTCCCCTCACCCTCTGCTTCTTATCTTTGGGCCTCACCCCTGTCCAGAGCACCTCCTCCCGATCTCACCCTTCTTGCCTGTCTGCTCCCATGCCTTGCTCTGTGCAGAAACTTCCATGCCTGGGAGGGAAGTGAGAGCCCTCTCTTTTCTGATTTTTACAGCATTTCAGAGACAATCATAATAAGGTTGCTCTGAAGACCAGCTGTCAGCAAACTCCAGTCTGTGGGTCAAGTTTGGCTGCCATCTGTTTTTGTAAATAAAGTTTTATTTGAACACAGCTACCTCCTTTGTCTATGGCTGTTTACACACTACAACAGCAGAGCTGAAAAGCTGCTGCAGAAATTGACCTGCAAAGCCTAAAATATCTACTATCTGGCTCTTTGCAGAAAAAAATCTGCTGACCTCTGACAGAGGTTAAGTGCAGACTATGAGATCTTACACATTATTTTGTTACATCTTCACAACAACCCTATAGGGCTTGGGAACCACTGCTATGCCCATTTTATGGATGTAAAGGCTCAGAGATGAAGGGACTTGTCCAAGGTCATGTATCTAGTAGGCCAGCGGTCCCCAACCTTTTTGGAACCAGGGACTGGTTTCGTGGAAAACAATTTTTCCACGGATGAGGGTGGGGGATGGTTTAGGCGATAATGCAATCGATGGTTCAGGCAGTAATGAAGGCAATGGTTCAGGTGGTAATGTGAGTGATGGTTCAGGCAGTAATGCAAGCGATGGGGAGACGCAGATGAAGCTCGCCTGCCGCTCACCTCCTCCTGCTGTGTGGCCCGGTTCCTAACAGGCCACAGACAGGTAGCAGTCCGCGGCCCGGGGGTTGGGGACCCCTGCAGTGGGCGGCAGCGCTGGGATTTGAATCCACCAATGTCCTAGATTCCACGAACAGTCTAATTACAAACAAGGCAAACACACCAGGTCTAGCTTGCAAGATGTAAGTAGATTCCACAAGCACAAGAGAAGTTCTGTAGATGAGGGTAAATGGGGCCAGAGCAGCCCAGAAGGCTCTTGGAAGAGGCAGGATCTTAGCTGAGTCAGTCAGGGAGAGGAGATTTAGCTGGATGGGAGGAGGGGAGAGATCTAGAAGAGCACATGAAGGCAATGTGGAAGCGTGGTCCAGCTAACTGGGACAAGGCAGGGGCCTGAGCCAGCTGGGGAAGGCTGGCCCAAAGCTGGGGTGACGGGCAACCACAGAAAGACACTCTTGAAATGATGCTTACGAGCGATGATCTGAGGACCCCAAAGGGCTGCCAGGTTCACAGGAAAAGGAGAGAAACGATGCAGGAAGTTCCTTACCGAGGCATTGCAAGGATTCCTAATTTCCTAAAAAGGGCACACGTGAAAGCTGGGTACCTTTTGACAGCGTGGGTTATAAGCAAGGTTTTTCCTGTGGCCAAAATGTTGGCGAAAACTCCCGCAAGGGCACTAGCCATATGAACTTGGGCAAGCGATTTAACTCCATGCCTTGATTTCCTCAACTGTAAAATGGGGAACACCATGGGCTGGTGGCAGGGGTAAAGGCATTGATATTTGCAAAGCACGTCAAACAGCGCCCGGCACAGAGTAAGCGCTATAGAAAGGTTTGCTAGGTGATACAGAACATAAATGAGATCCGGCTTCAGCAAATATCAGCTCCCAATTTTTTTGCCCCAAATGATTCCCAGGCTGTTTGGAATTCGCTCGGTGCACGATGTGGTTAATTTAAACACTGCCGCAGAGTGGTGAGCCTGCACGGCATTTCAATGAACACAAACCTTATTTTTAACAAGACACACTTTGGCACTTGCAAGAACATTTAAAAATACCTTCCCTATTCCAAAGCAGTAACCAGGTCCAGGGAGAAATCCTTAGTTTTGGGGTCACTGTTTTCTCCGGGAGCTGGGCTCCGGGGAGGGGTGTTGGCCAGAGTTGCTGTAGAGGCTGCTATGGGCGTCCGGGGCTAAGAGTAGGAAAGAGCATTCGTGGGTTGTTGATCAAATGCCCAAGTTGACACCTGCCAGTCTGCTTGCTCCCCTGTGACTGGGGGCCCTCAAACAGAGATTCTGCATCTTCTTTCATTCAGCAAACACACGGGGATGCCTACTGCCCTGTGGACACGGGGATGGGTCCTAAGTCCTGGGGCTCACATTCCAGTGGGGAGACAATGAACATGGAGATGAGTAAACAAGCCAACGAGATCATTCCAGGGGGTTATATGTGCTTTGGAGAAAATCAAAGGGGAAGATGGGACTCCTGTGTGCATGGTGGGGGTGAGGGTGTTAGGATGGTCAGGATGGGCTTCTGGGAGGTGGTGACATTTGCGGTGAGAATGGAATGAGGAAGAGGAGCTAGTCCTGTAAGATCTGGGGAAGAGTGCTGAGGGCAGAGGTAGGGTGGAGCCTGGTGATTTAAGAACCAGCAGAAGGGTGGGGTACTGGAGTGTGACGGGCTATGAGGAGAGCGGCCGAGATGCAGCGGCAGGGCCACCACACAGGACGTGGAGACCCAAGTAAAGGCCCCTGCAGGATTCATGGGAAGAGGTGCTGGGTGGCCTGCATTAGGGTGGGGACAGTGGCTCAGGGAGCCGTGGGGAAGCCACCGCACAAACCCAGCTGCCTTCCTGTGAACAGGTGTCCCTTTGATCACTTAACCTGGCAGTTCTATACTGGCACCGTGCTGGGCACAGAGTAAGTATTTAATGAAGGTTTAATGAACAGTCATTAAAACCACCTTCCCTTCAATGTCTGTGACAGGCTCCCAATCTCCAGCAAATTTGCTTGTTTTTAAACAAACTGCATGTTTCCCGCACTTTCTGCTTTCAGACGATTCTTGTGTATCTCTTCTCATCACCTTGGTTAGCTGGATTGTTGGGCAAAAGGAACACTTGATGTGATCTAGACCAACCGTGTGGCATCTTTTGAAGCCCCTGCAAGGAGGCAGAGACACCGTGGTCCTGTCACTCACAAGTCCCATGGCTGGGAGGACTGCATTTTGATCGATGCTTGGGGTTGCAGTGAAATGCTGATGTCCAAGTGCTCAAGGAACAACAAAGAGAGGAGAGTCTGCCCACTAACGAATCATTTCTTTCAGCACTTCCTGGACTCCCAAGATAATGCTGGAGACGTGCTTGGCCTATCCCACAACACATCCAGAAGGCCTCATGAAGAAAAGACTGATTCCTTGACCCTAAGCCCCGTTTATTCCCAGCCCGAGCATATTCAGTCCTTTGTGGTGAAGAAACTATGGGATTGTATGCTCCCTGCCCTGTTCCCACCTTTCATCCAGGCATTTCTTATCTCAGCTGACTGACTACAAAAGATACAAGTTGTTTTAAACATATTTCATGAACACCATCAGGTAGCTTTGTAAACATGACCTCGTTGAATCCCCCTGTGAGGGAATCTGTGATTCCCAGTTTACAGTTGAGAAAACTGAGACCCAAGGAAGTTACGTGACGAAAAGGATTTGTATCTGGTGGTGTTCAGATTTACCTGGGTCTTCCGCCTCCACTCTAAGGGGCCAGTACAAATGTGGAAGCTGAGTGTCATGTCATGAGCTGGGAGGGAGCTACGAGGGTCACCGAGCCTCGGTCACCAGCAACTCCTCAGCGCAGACTGGAAACCAAATGGAGCGGCTGTGCCTGGGACCCTGATGACAGCTCCTTGGGGAATCCAAGTCAGCAAGTCACTGGCCGAGCCCTGCTGCTTGCTGGGCCCTGGGAACATCGCAGCAAACTAGACAGTGGCGGCCACTACCCTCCTGCAGTGGACAGTGCGGCTGCACGGTGGTTATTAAGCAAAAGAGACTTGCCGAGAAGTGAACTGTGAGCTTGGTCTTGAGGGAAGGGCAGGTGCTGGCCAGGCAGAGGCGGTGAGAAAAGGTAGCAGGAAGGCCCAGGGAGGGGAGGGACGCGCAGAAAGAGGGAGGCAGAGGCCAGGGTGGGGAGATGGGGAACAGGGAGCGACAGGCAGGGGCGAGGCTACTGTGGTACTTCCCCTGAGGGGTCTGATGGCTGGGGGAGGAGATCTTTCCTGCTCCCCTTCTGTTGGTCTGACACAGCCTACAGGGGTCCAAATGGGGGCTCTCCAAGTGACCCCTGGATCTTTACGCGGCTTCCTGACACACGTGAGCACTTCTGTACCCAGCAGAACCTGCAACTACTACAGAACCAGAGAAGCACAGATCGCAGTCCTGAAGAGCCGTGCAGAGCCGAGCTGGCCGCTCTCTCCAGAAGGAAGGCCACATTTAGCTCGTGGCTGATGTTCACATGATACGTCCTCACAACCACGGCTCCCAGGGGCTATTTTCCCTGAACATCCTGCCTTAGCTTCCTATTCTTTACTTTCTACTTCTGGGCAATCTTAAGGCTCTAACTTTCCATTCCATCACTTCCCAGCACTCACCCCTGTTTCCAGAAACACAATCCACCTGCCGCCTTAGCATCATGGCTGGGATATCTAACAGGCATCCCAACATGACCCCACTCCACCAATCCTTCTGCCCTGGGCTCCCCACCTGGGCAAATGGCCACAATCTTCCCAGGTGCTCAGGAGAAAACCAGGAAGCCGTCCATGGCTCTTCTTGTTCCCCCAGCCCTTGCCTCCAATCCCCTGGCAAGTCCTAATGGTGCGATCTCCAAATATATCCCAAACAGGAGCCTTCTCTCCTCCTCTCCACCACCCAGGTCCAAGCCACCACTGTCTATTACAACTCTGTAGCAGGCAGAGCAGCCAGAACGGGTCTTTTCAAAGCACAGATCAGATCATGTTACTCCCCTGCTCAAATCTTTCCAATGGTTTGCACTGTAGTTAGAATCCAGTGCAAGCTCCACTCCATGGATCCTACGTGGTCTGGCTCTGTTTGCCTCTCCAGCTTCTCCGTTGCCTCTCCTCCTCCATCACTCTCTATACCTGCCTTCCTTCCCTCTCACCAACACACAGGTTTGCTCCTGCCTCAGGGCTTTTGCACTTGCTACTCCCCCCACCTGGAGCACTTTTCCCCAGATGTGCGTCTCCCTCCCTCCCATGATTCAGATCCAACCCCAATGTTCCTCTTCACAGAGGCCTTCTCTGAGGCTGCCTCCCCATCACTTTCTTTCACATCGCGGTCAAAACTAGCTTCTCTATTTGTTTATGAGTTTAATGCCACCGTCCTCTCCGTCCTCTCTGTTTAGATTGCTGGGGTATCTCCAGCATCCAGAGCGGTGCCCAGAAAATGGCAGGTACTCAGTAAACACCTGCCGCCTCACTGACTCACTCAGCGCCTTTGCTCAGACTGCTTCCTCGCTGTAGGGCTTTCCCCTTAGCAGTCCTGTTTATTAGCCAAAGACATGTTGAGAGAAGACAAATAGTGGCACTGGTCTGCTTCTGATCAAAACCACAGCATCATCGCTTTTGCTCGGTGATGTCCATACGCTGCCATTATTCAGAGAGTGGTATTGGAGACTTCATCTTCCTCACACCTGCAACCTGGGGTCCCTTAACTCATATCACCAGCGAGAACGAGAGAAGGATGCTGGCAACAGAGAAGAGGAGGGAGGAGAGGCACACGTACAGCACCTCTACGTGCCAGGATCCATGGCAGAGCTTCCTTAGTATCACCTCCTCTGAGTCTCCATCACTCCAGGGGGATGGGTGTTACTGTTGCCATTCTACAGATGAGAAATTGAGGCTCAGAGAGTTTAAGCAACCTGCCCAAGGTCACACAGCTGGCAAGTGGTGGGAGTGGAACTCTAGGCTGCCTCGCCGGGAAGAGAACCTCTGTGGGTCCTCGACAGAACCTTTTCCCCATCCTCAAAGGTCCAGTCTTTAAGTGTCTGTGCATCCTTCCAGCCCTCAGAGGAAGGTACTGCTTAGAAACTGTCATCAGCCTCTCCTCAGAGGTATCAGAGGGAGCATCTCAAATGGACTGCATTTCCAAAATAAGAATTCCTGCCATTTCTCAAAGCTTGACCGAGACCTTCCAGAGAAGGGCGTACATGTCTCTGCTCTAAACACACATGACATCCACATTTTGTCCATTTATCATGTCCTGCTCCCCAGCTCTGCTCAGGTCCCTATTCAAAAGTCACCTCCTCTGAGAGGTCTCCTCCGATCAGCTCTTCATCACACCCTCTCCCTGCCCTATTTTACTTTCCCTCACAGTGCTTGTCACCACCAGCTGTTCTGTTGTATTATAAATATCACATATTTATGTGTTTAGTCCTTTATTGTTTTCTTCTGCTAGCACATAAGCTCCAAGAAGGCCATTTTATCTGGTTTTTTCCTCCACTGTTGTAGCCCCAGTGCCTAGAACCATGTCTGGTATATATTGGGGGATCAATAAATATTGTTTAAATGAATGAATGAATTTAATTACTATATAGAGTCAGTACACATTTTATGCCTTTCTGACATTACCCTGTTTTTTCCTTCCTTAAATAAAGTTTTCATTATATAAGCATTACAAATCATAGTGGGAAATTTTTTAAAAACACAGATAAGCGGGCTTCCCTGGTGGCACAGTGGTTGAGGATCTGCCTTCCAATGCAGGGGACACGGGTTCGAGCCCTGGTCCGGGAAGATCCCACATGCCACGGAGCAACTAAGCCCGTGCGCCACAACTACTGAGCCTGCGCTCTAGAGCCCGTGAGCCACAACTACTGAAGCCTGTGTGCCTAGAGCCTGTGCTCCACGACAAGAGAAGCCACTGCAATGAGAAGCCCGTGCACCGCAACGAAGACTAGCCCCCGCTCTCTGCAAGTAGAGAAAGCCCGCGTGCAGCAACGAAGACCCAACGCAGCCAAAAATAAAAATAAATTTAAAAAAAAATACAGATAAGCAAAGAGGAAAATAGGAATCTCCAGCAATCTCACCATGCCAATGGTACATTTAGGAGTACTCCCTGCCAGATTTTACTTATCCAGAGGTACGTTATTTGAAAATGACATATTGCAGGTTCACTGTATTGCAGGCGCTGTGCGCGGCACTGGCTCTTACGGGATCCTGGACCGGGGCACGGATCGTCAGCCATGGCACTCTGTAAACATTTGGGCTGTATAATTCTTTGCTGTAGGGGTTGCCACGTGCCTTGGTCTCTATGCACTGGATGCCAGTAGCTCCTTCCTAGTCATGACCATCAGAAATGTCTCTAGACATTCCCAAATGGCCCTGGGGCGGGGTAGGTAAGCTAGGCAAAAGTCACCCCATTGAGACCCGCTGGTCTAGAGGAGGAGACACATGTTTAAAGAGGATTACACTGTACCTTGCCTTAAGTGCCTAAGGGCTGTCACTCATCAAGATTCGTGAACCTATTTCCAAGTCCCCAGACCCATTTCTGACGGCTGTCTGTTGCACAACTTGTTGCACAAGTGTCCACACAGCTGGACACTTAGGTTGTGTACCTGACTCTGAGTCAAAGGCAGAGCCCGGAAGAACAGGGGGCCCCACTGCCTAACTCTGGCCAGCCTCACCCAGCCTAACAGCCACAAGCACCACCTTGGATTTCTGGAGGAAAAGGTCTCGGGCCATATGTCTTCCTGGCTACACAGGGCACCAAGCCCCCAAATCCTCTCCCGGAGCCTCCTCACCACATCCACTCACTCCCTGCACTACAGAAGGGATGGGAAAGTGGAACCTGCAACGGGGAGATTCTTAGAGCAGGGGAGCTGGTGGAGACTGTCCCGTTCAACATTCCCATTTCACAGATGTGGAAACTGTGGCCAGGAGAAGGTAAGGCTGGTCACCTCCTGGCATGAATGTCCTAAGGGGGTTTTGGCACCATTTTCTGAGGGCCATGGTGAGACTCAAAGGAGACGGAGGCTGAGAGAGAACGGTGCGGTGCGGCATGGTAACTACTCTCATCCAGCATGGAGCACCGCCTTTGGGGCTCCCCTACGGAGCAATTCACCGGCGTTATCTCACTGAATCTCTACCACAGTCTCTACAGGGAGAGATGCTTTTCACGTCCATTTTTACAGACAAAGTGAAACTCAGAGGGGTTAAGTGACCAGAAATTATTAAGAAGAAAAAAAATGGACCCAACAGGAAATAACCTCCTCTTTTACATTCAAGTCCTGCCAGATTCCCAAAGAGACTTGCCTTGCCCGTGGCTGGCAATACCTCATAAGCCTGTATATTAATATTAGGAAGGACTGAGAGACAGTAGCAAGTTTCCCAGACCCTGACTTCTCTCCTGGGCATGAGCTGGTGCAGCAAGGGGGGAACAAAGCCCACAGACCTTGGAGGGTGGGTGGTGTGGGCCTGGCTCTGAGACACCAGATCTTGGGAGGACCTGGGGGGCTGGCACAGGTCAGGACGGGCCCCCGTGGAGGGTTCAGCTGACAGAGCTGTCCACATCTGGCCTGGTCTTCCCAAACTCTGGCCCCATCTTTCCTAGTGGCTCCCTCTCTATGGGATGAGAGCGGCCCAGAGAGGCTGCTAGAATCCAGGGAAGGACGGAGGTTCCTCAGGCACCAGCGTAGGAGTCAGCCTTGCAGCAGGAGCTCATACACTGGCTGCCGCACTCTTTTGCTGGGTCTGTCCCAGGCCTGGAGATACAGAGATGACCAGGACACAGTCCCTCAGGGGGCTTACAGACCATCAAAGGAGGCAGACAGGCTAAGAAGCGACTGTCAGGGGAGAGTAGAGGGAGAGGTGAGCCTGGGGCTGAACCCGTTTTCCTGTGGTGTGAGCATGTATCAGTACTATCCCCACACTGGGGCAGAACCTCTCAGGTTGGCTGAGCTTTGGAAGAGACAGTGGAGTTGCCACATGTTGGGCCAGCCCTTGTTCTGCAGGACCTTGGAGACTCCTCTGGGCCTCAGTTTCCAAACCTGCAAAATGCTCAGCACTTGATGAGATATGTATCAAACACTTAGCTCAGTGCCTAGCACTTAGGAGGTACTTAGGAAGGCCCCCAATACTTATTGATGGCTAAAAATAAACAAAGAAACAAACAACGACAATACTAAGTGCTGGCGAGGATGTGGAGCAACGAGCTCTCGTCCGTTGCTGGTGGGGATGCAAAATGGGAAAAAGAACTGAACAGTGTCTAACAAAATTAAACAGAAACCTATCAATCATACAACCCAGAAATCCCACTTCTATAAACTTAAGTTTATACAAAAATAAAGTGGCTTTATTCATAATTTCCAAAACCTGAAAACAGCCCTAATGCCTCTCCAGGGATGACCTAGTGACTAGATAAACAAGCTCCAGTGAGTCCTGACAATGCAATACTCCTCAGCGTCAGAAAGGAATGAACTGCTGAGAGAAGTGACAACTGCGACCACACTATGCTGAGTGGGAGAGGCCAGGCTCAGAGGTCGCATACTGTATGATTCCGTCGATATGCTGTTATGGAAAAGGCAAATCTACAGATCAGTGGTTGTTGGGGACTTGGGGGAGGGGAAGAGGCTGACTACAAAGTGACAGAGGGGCTTCCCTGGTGGCGCAGTGGTTGAGAGCCCGCCTGCCAATGCAGGGGACACGGGTTCGTGCCCCTGTCCGGGAGGATCCCACATGCCGCGGAGCCGCTGGGCCCGTGAGCCATGACCGCTGAGCCTGCGCGTCCGGAGCCTGTGCTCCGCAATGGGAGGGGCCACAACAGTGAGAGGCCCGCGTACTGCAAAAAAAAAAAAAGTGACAGGGAAATTTCGGGGTGATGGAAGTGCTCTATACCTTGATTAGAGGGGTGGTTACACAACCGTATGCATTTGTCAAAACTCACAGAACTGTACACCAAAACAGGGGAATTTTACTGCATGAAAATTATACCTTAATTTAAAAAATTAGAAAAAAAACCTTCTAGAATGATGTTGGCCTCCTGTAAGCTCCAAGACAACCCATGGACCAATCCTTCCTCCCCAGGACCGCCCAGGGCTTGTAGGTCCTCACTTCGTCCTGCCTGGAAGCCCAATCTTCTCCACCCCGAGCCAGAAAGGGAGGCAGAGCAGCTCTTGGATTCACTCTGCCCCCATCATTACCCTGGGACTTCCCCCAGCAGCCGCCCAGGCCCATGGGAGCAGTGGCTTCTGCAGGTTCTCCTATGTGGAGCCCCGATGCTCCCTCCTCCCCAGCTGAAATTGGTGAAGCTGAGGGAGGGGCAGCTGTGCTCCCAATCCTGGCCTCGGGAAAGAGGATCTGAAGCATGTGCACCTGTACATGTGCCTTAGACCCAGGGACTGGGGACCAGGTTTCAAAGACCAGCCGTCCATGTCTGCTGACACGAAGGCTCAGCTCCTGGACTCCCTGCCTCCTGGTCCCCGCACTTCACAAGCTGTGGTGTGGTGACAATGGGCAAGAAGGGCTTCCTGCTGAAGGCTCAAAAGTGCCTCGTTATCCCTGGTGACTGGGCTCAGCAGACAGCTCAGCACTGGGATTCACTGGGATACCCTTCACTGGAGCATTCCCCAACCTCCTCAATGGGTCTCCTCAAGCAGTCTTGCCCTCACCAATCTGTCCTCCCCACGGCAGGCATGGCCATGTCACCTCCTCTGCTCAAAGCTCTTCAATGGCCTCACTGATTTCAGGATAAAGTTCAAACACACCAGCTGACCCCCAAGGCCTCTGCGACCATGGGCTGCTGACCGTGAAGCCTCATACACAGGCTCACCCTCAGGGGTACCCCCGCTCCCCTCTCCCCTGAATCATCCTCTCGTTCCTTCTCTAGCGGATCATTCCCATTACGTCCTGAGCATGCTGTACTCTATTCCATCGTAAAAACATACCCTCTCTTGACCTCAGGCTTTTCCTCTTGCTCCATTTCTCTGTTTTCCTTGACCCCCTACAATCCCTTTCTACAATGCTTACTCCAAAGGGGATGAATATCAGAATATCAGGCACTGTAACAGTCCTCATAGCTTAAATCCTGCAAAGCACTTTATAACATGAAGGCAGTACTATTCCAGAGGAGGAAGCTGAGATCTGCACTGGGGACAGCCATTTAACTAGCATGATAGCAATCCATGTTTCCTGACTTTCCATTCCATGGCATCTTCCTCAGCCCTGGATTAGGACAGACCAGAGGAACGGAGGGGCAGCCTCAATTCCCAAAGGTGAGGGGCAACTAGGATAATGGGGGCCAAGTTCCAGAAGGTAGGTCCACACACAAAGGTTACATGCGAACAGGAGGCAGATCGGAGAGCCTTACCCTGGAGAAGAGGGTCTGAGGGCCAAGTCTGCACTGATCCAAGGCTCAACCAGAGGGGCGGCTGGGAAGAAGAGAGAACTCACAGCCACTGAGAACAACCGCTGTCAGGACTTCACCTTTCTCCTGCTTCATCTTCCCAGATACCCTGTGTTTTTGATGTCACGGTCAGCCCTGATTTACAGCTTAGGAAACTGGGCTCAGAGAGGTGAATACTTACTGCCACCCAGCTGATCTGCCTCACTATGATAGTAGTAGGAGGGAGGGAGACGGATGGGGGAGAGATGAAACAAGATTAGTCAATGGTTGATAATTACTGCCACTGGGTAATGAGTACATGGGGCTTTGCCATACTAGTCTATTTTTCGATATGTTTGAAATTTTCCGAAATTAGAAGTTAAACGTAAAGTTGCCCAGCAAAGTGGTGGAGCAGACATCTGAAGTCAAGCCTAGGTGATGTGCTTTTCTCTCTGCCCACAGGGACTCTGTCCATCCCAGCTTTGTGCTTTTCTGTTGGAAAAGTTTCAGGCAGTCAAAGACCCACAGCTTCGTTCTTCTTCCCCTATGAATATGGAAACTTTAGAAACAAACCTCATAAATAGTTTTGTTCTGACACACACCAAGGGTTCCATCCCTTCTGAGAACAGATCTTTTTCTTGGGGTCATGACCATTTAACACTGATGGTCGTGTGTGTAGACTCCACCTAAGAGCGATGGTTTCCCATAGTGGTTGTATCGGCTCAACTCAAACACGTCAGTTTTCACTTCATTTCACGCTGTCACATTGGAACACGACCATTTGCTTCGATTTACTGTCTGCCCCCTTTTAACGGAGTTCAGGGAAACATCGTAAACCTGCTGTTAGGTTAGAGACGGACTTCAAATTAAATTCTGTTTTAAAAAGGAAAGGAAGGTCACCTGAAAATTCAATCGAAATCCACAAGCCTTTGCTTGGTAGTTATTAAACTCTAGCTATCAAGTATGCAAGATTAGCCCCATTTAACAGGTGAGTGGCTTAGTTACTCACACCATCAGGAGGAAGCAGAGCTGGAACTTGTATAAGGTCTGAGGGACCCCGGAATCCGTACTCTCATAACCAGTCCTCTGGTCTAGAATGGACTTATCTGAGAGCTCACCGCCCAGGCAGAGGAACATCTATTTAATGAGCACCTATACAAACCAGTATGAAACAGCTATCACCACCCCCATCTTAAGGATGAGGAAATGGAAGTTTAAGTAGTTAAGGTCATCCTCTGGTTAGAGATTTTAAGCCAGGTCTGCCTGATCCCAATGTGGTTCTTTTCCCAGATACTTGTTCTAGGTCCAGATGTGATTACCACAATCCATTTCTAAGACAGTGCAATTGGAGTCAGAGCTATATACTAAGGTGACCGCAATATTCTGGGAGCACCTGCTGGTCAGGACCCTGGAGAGCTCCAAGCACCCTGTGGGATTGGCTCCAGGACCGGTAAGCCACAGTAGGGCTGGCATCTTCTGCTATAAGTGGGCCTTTACTTACAGGGCATGGTCAGGTGTCTGGGGGGACTTTGGGGGAAGGAGGGGTGCTGGAGGTCCTCAGGGCACGAGGTGGGGTATTAGATACTCTTCTTTGATATCTTCCTCCCTCCCCTAGTGTTTAGGTCTTCCAAGACTTTTTTTTTTTAAACATCTCTAGTGAGCATCTTCTCCCCTAGGTGCATTCTAAGGTGCTAATTGCTGAGGGATGCCACAGTAGAGAATTCTCAATGGAATCATACACGTTTCCAGCTGCACACCACCTGGCAGTTTATAAAATACTTTTCTGTGGAATTATCATTTTTCATTTTCACAATAGCCTTGTGACTCAAATATCACCCCTCTGCACATACAAGGAACCAGTGGCTCAGAAATAGCAGATGACCTGCCCAAGGTCACACAGTTAGGAAACCTCAGAGTGAACCTTGAGCCCTGTGATCATTACACCAACTTTCCATGACTCATTTAAAAAGACCCTGTCACCTTCCATTGAGGATATTACCTTCATCAAAATTGTGTTTACCCGATGCTTGAAAATTTTGTGAGAACAAAACAGTAAATGTGACCATAATCCATCACCTTTCCTGAATTCAAACATCACTTGTTGGACCTCCCTGGTGGTGCAGCGGTTAAGAATCCTCCTGGCAACGCAGGGGACACGGGTTCGAGCCCTGGTCTGGGAAGATCCCACATGCCGCGGATTAACTAAGCCCGTGCACCACAGCTACTGAGCCTGTGCTCTAGAGCCCGTGAGCCACAACTACGGAGCCCGCCTGCCACAACTACTGAAGCCCTCGCGCCTAGAGCCTGTGCTCCGCAACAAGAGAAGCCACCGCAATGAGAAGCCCGCGCACCGCAACAAAGAGTAGCCCCCGCTCGCCGCAACTATAGGAAGCCTGCGTGCAGCAACGAAGACCCAATGCAGCCAAAAATAAATAAATAAAAAATTTTAAAATGCTTTTAAAAAAACCCCAAAACATCACTTGTTAATCAACAGAAAATGCAGTCTACTTAATAGAATAAAATCCAAGCTCTCTGCATGGCTAACAGGTTTCTATACGAACTGGCCTCTGTCCAGCTCTCTGACATCATCTCCCACCGCTGTCACCTTCCTTGCCACTCCTTGAAATCACCACGCTTATTCCCAAGTTGGTGCTTCTGCATTGACTACACCCTCTGACTGAAGCGCATTTTCCTCCGATCTTCGCATAGCTGCCTGCTTGTCACTCCGCTCTCAGCTGAAAGGCCCCCTCTGCAGACTACCTGACTACCTGAGCTAGGTGGCCTCTTGTCACTCTGTCACGTCACCTTGTGCCACACCCTTTCAGGCAGTCGCCACCATCTGAAACGATCGACTTGATTTATTAGCGCATTATCTTTCTCTCTGTGTAGAACCCAAGTTCCATGAGGGCAGGGAGTACACGGATCTGAACACCCCCATAACTCCAGCATCAGGCGCAGCGTAGACACCCAAGAAATGCCCGCTGAATGAACAAACTTCACCATTCATCTCACAGTGACCACAGATTTAGATTTTCCAGGTCTGCAGTGTGTCTATGATGACCTCAAGGGAGGTGCCAAGCCTTTGAAAACGAGTTCTTAAAATTGTTTTTTAGATGAGCATGCCCCATATCACAGTTGTAGAGTGCGGGGCTGTCACTCTAGGGTGGTTGAGAGTCACGTTGGTAGTCAAAAGAGCCCATATATTTTTTTTCAAAGAAGAAAACACAGTCCCAGGCAGGATTGTGAATTTCTTGGCTGTCATGCTTCTGTGGCTTAGTTTCAAAAGAAAACTGGAGTTTCCCGAAGAAGGCTCAAATCATTCTGAAGGACCCCCACTTCTCTCTGGCCCTTAAGATGAAATCCCGACAGTCAGCTGCCAGCAGCAGCCCAGGGACGGGAGAAACACACAGTCAAGAAAGCCTTTATCCCCAAATGAAGGAGGCTGCAGGGAGTCAGAGAGAGCCGTGATGTGTGAGGCTTCCCCAGGCTGCAAGGAATCTCAGCAAACTGGTACACAGCACACCGCAGGCATGAAGACACATGCATGCACACACACACACACACAGGAGCACAGCCTCTCAGTGACCAACAGCACTTAAACCAGCCCCTGTAGCATGTGGGATTCTGTGGTGGCAGGACACTCAGAAACCCTAGGCTGAGAAGGAAAGAAAGAGGATGCCACCAGTGGAGCTGAAGGAGGGGTCAGTAATGAGTAATCAAGTCAGCCCCCCACACACAATTTGCCAAGTCCTCTGCCCTCTTCCCCACTAGCCAGCTGAGTGAAATGGGTCAGGCTGTGGTTCTGGAGCCTGACTTCCTGAATGTGAACCTCCGTTCTGCCTCCCACTAGCTGTTACCTTGGATAAGTTACTCTAGAAGCCGGTGCCTCAGTTTCCCCAAGTGCTAAAAGGGAATAGCAATAACAGTACCTACTGCCTGTACGTAAGCTCAGCGTACATTTTAGCTGCTGCAATTTTTATTATTGCCATTGTCCTCAAGTCTTTGAGCCCTGGTCACCTCCTCTGTCAAATGGCCGTCAGTGTCACCTCAGAAGGAGGTGGCAGGGATTAAATGGGAAAAGGACTTGAAAACGGTGAACATCACATAATTAGGAGGGGAAGGATGAGAACAAGACCTCAGATTAGATTCCAGGCTGGGCTACTGGGGAGAGGGGCCCAGATATCACAGCTCTTCCAAAAGGCAGATATCAGGGGGAGATAAGTGATAAGACCACCAGCAAAAGAGACTCCTCCGAATGCACAGCCCTCCTTGGGATTCGGGGGAAGGGGACAAGATCCTCTGAGATGTGTGTTCCAGAAAGGCCTCACAAAGAGGTAAATTGAGCACGATTCGGGGTGAGCTGAGCTAGCTGTAGCAGTATGAGAAAGATTGGCTATGCTATCTCAAAATAGGGTTTATGGGGTCAGAGCTCCTGGGTTCAAAACCCAGTTACTCTGCTTCCAAACTATGTGACTGTGAGTAAGTGACTTACCCTCTCTGAGCCTTAGCTTACTCACCTGTGAAATGGAGGTAATTACACTTCTTACTTTCATGGGTTGTTAGAAAGATTAGAAGAGATGACACATGTTAAGCACTTAGCCTAATGCCACAAACTTTATGTTCTTAAATGACAAAGATGTGGGGTGAACACAAAGAAATGTCGTTTTTACGCCTCCCAACTGTTCCTTCTCTTGAGAAGGAGGGAACTCCACCCCAAAGCTATAAGAGTTTAAAATTAAAGAGCCTTAGCCTCCTCTTCAACTAATTCCAAACGAATTCTTAACTCTGAGCCTCTGCCCATGAAGCTTCCCCACCCACCCAACCTCCAGGAGAATCTGTGGTTGAATAAAGTAAATAAGCAAGCGAGCAAACAAAAACCTGGATCTGCACTAAACAAGTGTTTGTTGATTGACTGCACAACATGCATTTAACCAAGAGGATGGCATTTCTAAGTGCCAAGAATGAACCAAGCAGGGGTGATGACCTGAAGTCCCAGGCCTGGAGAAGAACACACCCGGGGTACACGGATGTGGTACCTGTCCTCTCGGCCACTAATCTAGGAAGACGTTTATCCCCTTCAGAGGAAAGCGTATCTTATAACAGGTATGTGATCCCCCTTGCCCTGCATTTTACTGCCGGGCCCTCTGCAGAGGCATGCACTGTCAGTCGTCCTCAGAGAGGGGCCCAGTGCCTGGTGTCATATTCCATTTCCCTTGTGGAAGCAAAGGCAGGCCCCGAATCTTCTGGAGCTCCGGTCCACGCTCTAAGCTGCTGCTGGAGGAATGCTGCTAAAATACAGCTGCTGGTGCCCTGCCCCTGCTGAATAACCTTCAGTGGCTCCCCACTGCCTTCTGGACAAGGTCTGGAGTCTGGGTGTGCCATTTGAAGCCCCTTAGGGACACGTCTTCACCAACCCTCCAACCCTAGGCTTCACCATTCCTCACCATAGGTTCTCAGAACAGCCTCACCCTCTGGGGCACTGCACCCTCTTCTCTCCCAGCTAGACTCCTGCTCATCCTCCTGGATTGTCTCCTTCTCCAGGAAGCCTCCCTTCCCCTGGCTGCACTTCCTCCAGCCCTCCCTTACAGCCGTATCCTGCTGAACTGTGATTTCATGTCTGTCTTCCCCTGGACTGAGAGCCCCTCGAGGGTGGGCACGGTGCCGGCTTCATCTCTGTACCCTCAGCACGATCCAGCACAGGGACCGGCACAGAGTGAAACAGGGGCTCAGGGAACCTCTGCTGATTGGACAAGCCACAGAATCAAAGCGGTCACAATAGACCTTTACACTCCTGAAATTATGGCTTTTTTTTTTTTTTTTTTTTTTGCGGTAAGTGGGCCTCTCACTGCTGTGGCCTCTCCTGTTGCGGAGCACAGGCTCCGAACGCGCAGGCTCAGCGGCCATGGCTCACGGGCCCAGCCGCTCCGCGGCATGTGGGATCTTCCTGGACCGGGGCACGAACCCATGTCCCCTGCATCGGCAGGCGGACTCTCAACCACTGCGCCGCCAGGGCAGCCCTATGTCATGTTTTTAAGTGGAGTCTTCGCCCCCCAGGTTTTACCTAAGTGTATTCACTCAACCACTGCTGAGAATGTGATCTGTGCCAGGCGCCGAGTGAGCAAAACAGACCAAGCCCTTGTCCTCATAGAGCTTACGTTCTACAGGGGAGAGATGGCCAATTCACAAGAATTCAAATAAACAGAAAGTGCTTTTAGAGTGCTGGGTGACAGGGAGTGTGGGGTGGTCTGGAGGGTTTTTCGAGTGCTGGGTGACAGGGAGTGTGGGGTGGAAGGGGATAACACATATTCTGGAGGGTTTTTGGAGGACGAGACGTGTGAGCAGGAATTCTATGGATCAAGGGGAAGGTGGGATGGGTAGCGTGGGCTGTTTCCCCACAGGCCCCTCGACTCAGAGTTTAGTGTGGCCTGGCTTGCTGAACAGTGGACTCTTTCTGGGCGAGAAACCAGCGTGTAGCAGGCACAGAGGATGCCATCAGAGAGCAGAGGGGCTGGGGCGGGTGGGGGAACAGGCTGCCACCCCAGCACGGCCCCCCATCGGCTCCCTTCTGAGCCCCTGCTGGCCCTGTGTGACATCAGAAAATATCTTTCTCCTGCTCTTGGGTTTACTTTCCTAAGTGTGTCCCTAAAGGTGCCGCTAACTGGATATCCAGGAGGGCTGGCATCCTGCAGCGTGGATTCCTCTGCACTGACATTAACCGTCTGCTGACTGGAATGGAAATAGCCGCCCAAGGCTCCCAGCCCACCTCCTATTCATCACTTTCCAGCCAGGGTGGGGCCCGCACCTGCCTCTGCCGAGTGGCTCCCCCTGGGCCCCGAGGAGAGGGTTCGGGCAGCCTGCTCAACCCCCGCCTCTGAGGATTTAATTAAAATGGAATCACTGCTCACCCAGGAACCCGGGGGTGCGCGGGGGGTGTGTGGAACAAAAGGCCCTTTCACGGTGGGAACAGGCTCGGTGGCATCAGTGGCGTCGGCTACAGCTTCCCTCACAAGCCTCTGGTTTCAAACTCCAGACGGGCTGGTGCTGTGGTTCGCCATCAGCAGGATCTGCAGCCCTCTCCCTGCCCCCTGCCCAGCCCGTGCCAATCCTGACTCCGGCTTGCAGGGGGCTCAGAGAGCCTGACGGCGACTGACTGTCCTGGGGGCAGCTGCAGACTGCATACCTTGCTCACCAGGACACCAACCTTTCTCCTCCCTGCAAAGGGGAGGGGGCCTGGGAAGATGGGACAGGGGTGGGAGGCGGGTGGTGTGTGCGCTGGGGTAGGGGGGTTGACCATGGAAAACCGATGGAGGTCGGGCAGAAACCAGATGAAGTATTAGGGGATGGAAAAACTAACGATCCTGGGAGAGAGGCTGGCTCTGCAGTTGCAGTTAACGACCCCCAACCTGCAGTTGAGCAAGACCCCCAGTTTCCAAGACCTGGACACACTCTGACCTGCAAAACCCAGCTGCTCTGAAAGGGGAGGTCCTGGTGCATGCAGGGAGGGTGCCCTGGGTTAGGGGCACGGGGGTCTCCTCCCGTGTGCTGGAAGCCTCCCGGCCTTGCCAAACTGCCCGGCGGAGATCATTTCAGAATCTCTGCAGGTGGAGGAGACTTTGTGTGGCATGCTTGGCAGAGGGCAGGGGAAGAGGCCACAGTCTCCAGGCAGAAAAGGGGAAGGTGTCCCCAGAGGCCATGATCCAAGGTGAGTGTGAGCAACGATGCTCCTGGAACAGGCTAGGCACAGATATGAGTCTAGCTGGGTTGAACCCCGAGCTCAAGGCCTGCATAACAGGGACACCCACCTGGCAGGTCCTTGGGGCGGGTTCTGAAGCCACTCACCAGCCCCCCTGAGAGGAGGAATCATGCAGGGGGAGAGGCCTGGGCCAGAGTCAGGAGACTGAGGTCTGGCTTGGCTCAGCCCCAGACAGGCTGTCAGACCTTCCCCGCTCTGGGCCTTGGTCTCCTCATCTGTAAAATGGGAAGTCATAATTTGCACCCCTGGCCGTGGAGTAACAATGAACTACATGGTCTCTAAGGTTCTTTCAATCTAACATTCTCTCTCTGCTCTTGGTTGTTCAGAAGGCATCTCTCCCTTCCACCCCGCCCCCCTCCTCGTTAAGGCCAGGAGCTGAGTGAAGGCCCCCTCGGAGGCCAGGAGGGGACTCTCACGAGCACGCACACGCCATACAAGCTCGCACGTGGCCGCAGGGAAAGCTGAAAGGGGGACCCACACCCCCAGAACCTGGGCAGAGCCCAGAGGGAGGCTGCCTGGAGCTCAGGGTTGACGGGGACGACTCTGACCCCATTGGGAGCAATCCCCCGGCTCCCCTCCAGCCTCCCAGGGAGGGAGAGGAGCTTGCTTAGTTTCATTTCCCCCACCTAAGCCAGCTCTGGGGCACATAAATTCATTAATATGGGATTACGGGGATTACAGGCTGCCCCACCCTGCAGGTGATCGAGGGCAAACTCGAGGGGCCCCAAGACGTCCTCCCCGCCAGGAGGAGGAAGAAGCCGAGGCTCCAGCAGCTCTCCCTGGATGGCAGAGGGAGTGCTGGGCTGAAGCCCCCTCGGAACCCCACCTGCCCCTCCCCACCCCATCAACAGGGAGAAAGCATGGGACACGTGTCCACCTCTTGTCACAGAAAGTAGGGCCCGTCCTGGAATCCCACCCCTTTCTGCTCTCTTTCGAGCACCTCTCGTGGCTTCTCCAGCCCAGAACTTCCCAGATTCAGTGCTGGAAGGTCAGCGCATGACTTCTGGCTGGCTTTCTGCAGAGCGTGACCCCAGACCCTGGGGCTCGCAGAGGTGATTTCAGGAGGCACGAAATGCTGCCCCACGTGTGGAAATGGGCTTCTGGCTGGCTCCCTCAAGGAGGAAGGACTCCACTCAGGGTCAGTGGGTCTTTAACATCCACCCCCTGGCACCTGATGAGCCCCTTCTCTTTTAACAGAGAGAGAGAGAGAGAGAGAGGACCTCAGGCCACACAGCTGGGTAGAATTTAACCACATTATTATTTTTCATTTCTTTGTATACATTTTGATGGTTAGCTTCTGCATATGAGGGATATTCTAGTCCACTGAAGGTACATAATAAAGTTTATCTAAAAAAAAATGCAATCGAATAAAAATGGAACCGACAAAACCAAGAATAAGTGGGTAACAGTGCAGGTGGTTTTCAGAGGCGGTGAGACTTGTGAAGGGGGACACAAATGACCCAAGTTGGGGAGAGCTGATCCAGAGGACAAACTGCACCCTCTGCAGATGGGTAAACTGGGGCCCGGAGAGGGGAAAGGACTCGCCCAACAGGGTGCTCGTGGCAAAGCTGGGATGTGAATCAGGCTGCACCCAGTACCAGCCCTCAGAGACCACCTCCTCCTTTTCCTGACTTCTCGGCCCCCTCTCTCCATCCTTTCCCCTCTTCCCCTGCTCTCCAACCCTGTGAAGCTCCATTTCAGACCATCCTTGCTCTGGTCGAGGGATGGAAACCTGAATTAGGGAGAAAGCACCCTGAGGTGTAGCAGAAAGAACCCAGACCTGGTAGCAGCCCTGGGTGACTCTGCGCCTGCAGCTGAGCGCACCTGCACCCGCAGCTCACCTCCTCTGGGCCTGGCCTCCTTTCCTCTGTAAGGAGTGATAATGCCACCCCTCTGGGCACCCGTGAGAGGCTTAGATGAGCCGGTGCCTCTCCCATGCCCGCACAGCACCTGGGGTATGTGAGCTGCTCGGTAAATGTGAGATCCCTAAGAGATTCTTTTTCATAAGGAGTGCAGCAGCGTTGCTCTGAATGTCCTTGGTAGGCTCAGTGACACTCTTGACAGCAGATGAGAAGTCTTAAACCGCTTTAAAAATAGATAAGGAGTCATTTATAATTTGTACACTCATTGTTGGAATGCAAATGTTGCCGCTAAAAGCCCGCGCTCCTAAGTGGGCTTGTTAAACCATCAATCTGCTTAGCAAATCCTTTTCTTCTCTCAAGTACAGGTAAAACCCTGTCGCAAGATTTCAGGAGAGCAGAGCTCAGAGACTGCTTCTGGGCACGGGATTGGGATTTCACCACATGGTAGCTGTGTGCCCTGGGTAACCCGTATGTCCACTGCCTGTCCTCCCGCCAGGTGCCCACGTCACGGGGTGGGGGTGGGGAGACGCCATCAGAGCTGATGAATTCACAGATCTTTGTTCTGGCCTTAAGTCTCAATCTGCTTTCTCCCTCTTCAGGGCTTTCTAGGAACAAAACACAAACTAACACCCAGGAAATAAACTTCTCAACTCTCAGACCACAGAGCAACCACAGAGAGGACAGAGGTCTTCGGTGCCCCTGGAAAGGGTAAGATCCGGGTGCGGGTGTGATTCTGAGTCCTCAGCCCTCCCTCTCTCGACAGCTGCATGTTTGGACACATGGCACGGCTTCTCTTGGGTGTTCCAAGGGCATGGAAACTTAACATGGCCCAAACCAGGCTCATTGCCCCTCCTCCACTGCCCCCCACGCACTTCTCCCCCCAGGTTCGCCGCGTCAGTGAGATGCACCACTGAGTCCCCCAGGTGGGTCGGGAAGCTCTTTTGTGCTCCAAGTCCATCTGTGCAGAGGTGATGCCTCTAGAAGCCCTCCTCTCCTGTACCCCACAGCCTTGGCCCCAGCCACCAATACCTTCTGCATGGAGCCCTGTTAAGCATCCTGACCCAGCTCTCGGCCTCCCATCTCCCCCTCCAAGCCAGCCTCCAGCTGGCAGGTGGAGTAATGGCCATAAAACAGCCGTCCCGGGCTTCCCTGGTGGCGCAGTGGTTGGGAGTCTGCCTGCCGATGCAGGGGACACGGGTTCGTGCCCCGGTCCGGGAAGATCCCACATGCCGCGGAGCGGCTGGGCCCGTGAGCCATGGCCGCTGAGCCTGCGCGTCCGGAGCCTGTGCTCCGCAACGGGAGATGCCACAACAGTGAGAGGCCCGCGTACCGCAAAACAAAAACAAAAATACAATAACAAAAAAACAGCCGTCCCATCGCTTTGCTCTTCTGCCCCAAACCTTAGTCTCCCCTAACCTTCTAGATAAAGTCCAAATTGCCTGACGCACCCTCAGAACAAGCATGATTAGGCACTGCCATGTGCCAGGTCCTGGCCCCAACGCAGACACAGGCCCACCGGCACAAAGCAGAGTCTAGGATCCATAGTTTCACTTCTTCTGGTGCCACCACTCACAGCCCACCTCACGCACAGCCTCTAAACCAGAGGCTGCAAACTGGTGGCCCCCAGGTATACTGTGTTTGGCTTCCTCAGTGTTGGGTCAGTGTTTCAAAGTCAGGAGATTTCACATAAAAACCTGGGTTCCTGGCATCTCTTGACAACTTGCAAGACTTAGCAACACGAGGCCAGCTTTCATTCCCAGCAACCGCTGCCTGGAGCTAAGTCCCACTTCCCCTTTAGAGTCGTCAAGTTCCCACCACTCCATGTTTTCCTACCCTTGCCTGCTTCTCTCCCCTAGCTCACACGCCAGGGCCGTGGATATCAGGACCTGCTCCCCGGGTCCATGAACACTTTCTCTAGTGCACTGACTCTTCTTGTCCTGAACTTTTGCCTCTACTGGTCCCTCGTCCTGCAATCACCCTATCTGATGGGAAAATATCCCCCTCTTAGGAAGCTCCACTCCAGGGCTCCCCTAGCTTCTTGACATAACGTACCACAGCCTTCTGTGTCCCCACCGTATCCCATTCAGACCTCCTTCCCAGCATCTCTTGCACCAAAGTACCTTTACTTATTAATACTTCCATCTCTCCCACTAAAGTGCAAGTCTGCCCCATATGTCTAGAGCATAACACGCTAATTCCCCCACCAAAGGGGCCCATAGGAAATCATTGATGGGTGGATGAACAGATGCCAGGAATAATGACACAACAGTACCCCCTCTGTGTCGGGCTCTAGGTTAAGGATTTTACGGCTATCTCATTTAACACCGAATAAAACCCAATGTTGGTACTCTTATTATGCACATTTAATGGCTAGAGAGACTGAGGCTGGAGTGGGGCGGGCGTCTTGCTGCAAAGCAGCCTGTTCACCACCCCTGAGCAGCAGCCTCCTCGCAGCTCTGAGGTGCCTTCTTCCCACTTGATAAGTCACTGCCCAGAGAGGCCAGGCTGTGAGGAAACTGGACAGTGGCTCTCGGAACCAGGCCTGGGGCATCAGGAGAGAAGTGCCCCGTGTCCCAGGAGGTCTCAGATTGTCAGGAAGTTATAGGAAAGGCCCGAGGACCCCACCATCCACGGAGGCTCTGGGCATCGGGGTCACCCTGTGCAACACCAGCTTTGGGCTGCTGTTTTCATCGAGGAGTTCAGAGTTCAGGTGTGTACTCTACCACTCGTGAGTTGCGTGACATCCTGGGTGAGATGCCCCATCTTTCTGAGCCTCAGTTTCCTCAGCTCTAAGATGGGGTAATAACTGGACCCACCTCCAAGGCTGGAGTAAATGTGAGAGGAAACAACACATGCCAAGTGCCCCGGGCCGTGTTGAATAGATGGTGGCGGTGACCCTCAGCAGAATCTCCGGCGAAGCTGCACCTGCACCATCAACTCCGGGAGCTTGGGCCCTGGCTGATGGGCGGGGTGGAGACAAGAGCGGGACTGAGGTCCTGGGCTGGTCTTTGTGGTGAAAGAGGATGGGCTGCACGTCAAATCCTCTTGGCTAACGTATCAGGCTGAGGGTCCAGTACCCTCTGCCGAGTTAACCCCTGTGGGTGGATGTGTGTGCGTGGGGGTGAGCACACGTGGGCGTGTGAGACTGGGGCACGTATCCGTGTGGATCTACGTGAGGCCAATGTGCCTATCCTTATGACATTGTCTTGGAACACTAATGCGTGCATACATGTGTGTTTGCACCCCTCCCCATGGGCGCTCCCGTGACTCCCCAAGAGCCTAGAAAAAGTCTGCCTCAGTCACTGCTGTGTCCCCAGGATCTGGCACGTAGTAGGTGCTCAGTAATACATAAGTGTGATAATATGTGTCTATATACATACACAGATACACACACACACACCCTTCTGCTGCTCCCAATCAGTCTGTTTATAAAAACACTTAAGTTGGTGATTCCAGGATGAATCTCATACTGTTGGCAAATGTTCTGTCTTTCTCAACTTTAGGCAGAGACCAAGGTTTGCCACTGGCATGGCAGTGGGTGGAGAGAGAGGAGAGCCCTGCTCCGGAGCCGGCCAGGCTTGTGCAGGAACCCAGCTCTGCTACGTATTGGCTGTGTGACACTGGCCAATTGCTTCACCGCTCTGATCCCCTTGTGTGAAGATTGAATATGCCTGGACAGGGGAAAAGGCAGCACAGAGCGCAACACAGTGGAGTTGTCTGTCCAAGTGACTCTGACCTGGGGATCCCCCACAAAGCCAGGCACCCCCAGACCTCTAGCACTGGGGCATCCCACCTCAGAAACGATCTCTGCCTCCTGTTTATGTTATTTATTTATTCTATTATTTATTTCTATTCCCTAATCTCTGTTTCTACTTCTCCTAACCCCAAGGTCTTTTCCAAAGCGAAGCAGGATCCCAGAAGGCGGTGAGTGGGGGGCCAGGGCAATGCTCGATCAGCCAGACTCCAGTTGCCCCTCCTTCGCCCCCCTGCCACTCTGTCGAGGGTCTCTGGGCATGTGGCCAGCACACAAGACTTCTCAAGGTCCAGTTTCCATCATAGGCTCTACACCACCACAACCTGCTCAGCAGCATCCCATTCACAGTTGGGGAATCTGCCCAGGAGGGATGCAGCACCCCTCCTTCATACATGCACACAGGATTATGTACTCCCAAGCAGTGAAGATTCTAGGCACACAGGAGGTGCAGGGTGAGATCTTACTGCTTGGCCGATGGCTGACACACAATTCATCAACCACAGGTGGAGGACCAGGAATCTCAGGCTATGGAGGTCATACATGTGGCTTTGACTCAGCATCCCCAGAGGCTTTACCGTGGAGCCCGCCGGGATAAGAGACCGAGGGTACCTGCCAGTGCCACCATCTTAGAGTGATGTCCCTCTAGCACCTCCAGCTCAGTATGGCCACAGCTGAGCTCATGACTTGTCCTTCCTGCCCCCCTGCCACCTGCTCCCCCTCCTTCGTTCCCTCTCTCATCAAGAGGCCCCATTGCCCATCCAGTCCCCGCGGTACAATTTGAAATCACCCCAGACTCCTGCTTTCCCCTTACAGTTGACCTTCCATCCTATCTTGACGCTCAAACTCAGAAAGAAGCAGAGCTGTACCCTGTTCCTCACCTCCTGATGACCTTGGTCTAGAGAACGGGCCTCCAAGAGTTTGAGGACATAGCTTTCTCCTCAGACGTCTTCCTGTGTCCCTTCTCATCCTGTCCATACTGCAGCCAGACTGAGTTTTCTAAGATGTAAAACTGACCACATCATATCACTGTTTTCAAATCTTCAGCATCTCTCACCTGCCTGCAGGACCAAGTCCAAACTCCTTCACCTGGCATTTGAGGGCTTTCATGATGTGGCCCTGTCAATCTTTTCTGCTTACTTTCTGCAGCCTCTGGTCAGGCCTGCTGAGCCTGTCACCACACCCTATTACGCGTTTGTGTGTTCAGACCTCTTTGCACTCATTGATAACATCTTGGCTGTCTTTTGTCCCCTGAAGAACTCCTATTCATCCTTCAGGAGCCAATCCAAATGGCCCCTCCCCTAAAAAATCTTCTCTAGCACCCTGAAGTCCAGTTGGCCTCTTCCTCCCCTAGACAGACCCTTTCTTATCATGCATCACATGACACTACAGTTCTTTAAGCAACCATCCTCCTGGCAAGACTAGGGGCACTTCTGGGTAGAGGCCTCATTCTTGTCCTCCTTGAACGCCCTGGTACCCAGCAGGGAGCTTGGCATGTACATGGCCCTCAGTTAACACCTGGCAAAGAATGAGGGAAGGAGCTAAGGTTCTTCAGGGAAGTCCTATAACTGTCTTGCTCTGGCCGTGAGTCAACAGCAACCTTCCTTCCCCAGAACTCTCGGCCACCTCAAGTGTGGGCCGAGCCAAGCCCTGCTGCTGCTTCACAGAATCACCAGGAACGGGCTCTTGAGCTGTTTCCTCCTTCAATCTCCGCAAGAACAGCTTTACCAGCTTTGTTTTTCTAGAAGTCCCAGAGCCCATGGCTCCTGCCCAGCCTCTGTGGGTCCACGGCACTTGCAGCCCCTCACCCCTCCGAGTGTGTCCCGGGCCAGCTGTGCCAGAGGAGTGGGCCTCTCCCACGCCCCGGGCGCCGGGGCTCCGGGCTGGAGGGGTCTGCAGGGTGCGGAGCTGTCCAGACCTCTGGCTGCCAGTAGCAGAGGTGGGCAGCCGCTGCTGCAGAGCCCGCAGCTGCCCCCACGCAGGACTGCGGCTCTGGCGGCCGCAATTAACCTCCCGGCATCGATCAGTCCTGCTACTACAAGCCTCCTCGGCGCGCCTGGCTGAAGCCGGGAGCTTTGCAAGTGTGCGTAAAAAGAAATAGAAAGTTAAAGAAAAACATCTAAGAAAAGGCCATCGGTGGGGGCTGGACAGTACACCATTTGCCAATACAGAAATGATACTGGCCGGGGTGCAGGAAGGCCCCCGACCTTCCTGCAAAGGGAGGGGTGGCAGAGGGATTTCCAGATAACTGAAGGTTAACCCAGTAAGAGCCAACTCCTTTGCCTACCAGGTTTCTGGGTTGGTTTTAATGGGAATGGGCATAAAACTCACAAGGTAATGTGTAGCAGACCTCCCTTGTAATTCAAGCATCTTTTGATGACTCAGAGCTGTTGAGGTGAACACGCTGGACACTGCAGAGCCTCCGCTCTATTCCCAGGTGAGTGGGCTGTTTGGCCAGACACTGAATGACCCCGTAGTGCTGGTCACCCCTCAACCAACTGAGCTCTCCACCCCCCTGTGATGCTGTGCTGCCCACTGCCCTGTACTGTTCCTGATGTCACTGCACATTCCCAGTGGACTCATCACAGGTCTGGAAAAACCTGTGAGCCAGTCTAACCTCCCAGACCACTGCTGGTTCCTTTGCTTCTCCCCATTCCCCTTTTATTCTTTTTTTTTTTTTTCCTCACCTATCTCTCTAGCTAGCTAGCTACCTAGCTAGCTAGCGATCATCCTTTTTTTGGCCCACTGTTCCAGACTCTGGCCTTGAAGATCTGATGATTACATTCCCGGCCACCAAAGGGCATGAGCCTTCCTTCCAGCCAATCCCTGACCAATCAGTTCTGGACTCTGGACTCTGGAAGCCTCTCATTCTCTTTGGTTATTTTTGGAGTGGCCCAATTCGGGGGCATTTCCAGGACCTTGGGGCTCTTCCAGGATTTGAGCCAAGGGATTCCCAAATTGCGGTCTGCCATGAACTGCATTTGAGAAGAGTGGGCCCCTGGGACTTGCAAAGATGATAGAGGGGAAGGAGAAAAGAACAGCCAAGCCAACTGAGGGACCAGGTCAGGATCAACGGCGGCACCAGCCTCAGAAACTCAGTTGAGGGCATGCACGTGGGCAGTAGCAGGCAGACTCTGGACCCAGGCTCCAGACCCCGTGGGCCCAGCTTCCCATCCTGCTCTCCTGCTTGTCGTCTGGGTCATCTAGGCAAATTCTTTAGCCTCTCTGTGAGTCAGTTTGCTCGACTGTGAAGTGGCACCAGTCTGGAGTGAAACAGCTCACACAAGTCTCCAGGCTCGGCACTGCTTTAGAGGCGTGACCGCTTCCTCCTAACTGCCCCTCCTTCAGATCTCCCAAGGGGCACATGGAGACGCCAAGAACTAAGGAAGGAAGCTCCAGAAAAAGCTGTGAAATACGACCTGCAGCCCAGATCCAGCCAAGGAGGTTCGGGAGTCAGGGTTTCTGGAAGGCAGCACGGAACCCCCGGGAGAGTTGAAAGCGCTCCGGCTTTTCAAGAACTGGCCCTGTGGCTGCCCGGGGAGGATGGGTGAAAGCAGACAGGGCCAGCATCCCTCAGACTTGTTCACCACCTGCCTCTTGACCCCAGACATTTTCAAACCCAGGCCCCTGGGCCCACAGTTTCGAGCCCCTTTCCACGTCACTTGTGCATGGGAGTGGCAGGATGTCATGCCCTCTACCCTATATCACTAAGTGCTATCTCCTGCTAGATGCTTCTGCCCACACAACCTGAGACCAAGCCATCAATACATTTGCTGCAAAAGGAGAATGAAACAGTTGGGACACAGACTTCCGGGTAAAGTGACCGGCTCGACAGGTTCCAAATTGAGAATGTTCTAGGCCTCACTTGCTCTCCAAGGAGCCAGGATTCCTAGTTCCCTTCTTGAAAGCAAGGATGAGCCTCCATCCTCCCAAACCCACACAGCACCCTGGGTCTCATCCCTTTCCCATGTCCTCTTTTGCCCGCCCTCCCTCCCTCCCCTACATAAAAAGATTTAGGGAGGAAATAATGACACCTGCCAGCCTCATAGATCCAACTGCCTCCTCCCCATCTGCACCTGGATGTCTAATGAGCGTCTGAGAGTCAACATGCCCCAAACACTACCCTTCATTCCCCCACCAAACCTACTACTCCTAGGCGCCACCCCTGGTCTCCCTTCTTCTGCGGGTCTTAGTAAATGGCACCAGCATCTACCCTGTTGTATCATAAAGAACTGAACTGCTTTTTGTCCCTGGTTCCTGGGAAGGAGACACTAAATTCTTGGAATTTCCCAAGAGATAGAGGTGTCTTTGCTGTTCCTGAGCCCCTGGGACCACACCTGAGTTTATGCTAATGCGCTGAGTCAGGATGGGGGCTGGCCACCAGAAAGACCAACCAGGGGAATAGAGGGTTGGGGCGTATGGGCCAGCCCTGCCTCCAGGGAGGGGGAGGGGTAGAGATGCAGTTTAATCACGATCGTCCTATGTATCTCTTCATTTGGCTGGTCTCGACCTGGATCCCTTATCATAAAACTCTAATTGTAAGTATAGCACTTGCCTGAGTTCTGAGTCATTCTAGTGAATTACTAAACCAGACGGGTTGTAGGAACCCCCAAATTTGTAGCCAGCCCATTAGAAGTATGGTAGCCTGGGGACACCACTGGTGGCTGGCATCTGAGGTGGGGACGGTTTTGTTGGGAACCGTGCCGTTTATCTCATAGGGTCTGCGCCAACTCTGGGTGGTTAGTGCCAGGTTTGAACGTCAGCACGCCAGCAGTGTCAGAATTACCCCCGTGTGCCAAGAGTCACCCATGATTCCTCTCCTTCTCTCTTCCCCCATATCCAATAAAAGAGAGAGTCCAATCAGCTCAACCTTCACATCTGTTCAGAACACGGCCACTCCTCCCCACCCCCACTGTACCGACCCGGTCCAGCCACCAGCATCTCTCACCTGAATTACTGCCGCTGAAGCCTCTTCCCTGATCTCCCTGCTTCCACCCTTGCCTCCTGCCGCCTACGCTCCACAGAGCAGCCAGGGGGCTGCAAGTCGGCCACGTGCCCCTGCTCGAAACCTTGAAGCCTGCCCCCATCCGTCCTGGAGTTAAGGCAGAGTCCTTGCCATCTGCCCTCACTTCCCTCCCTGACCTCAGCTGCCACCACGTGCTCCCCTACTCTGTCCGTTTGGCCACACTGGCTTCTCCATGCCCCCAGACAAGCTTCAGCCTGCCTCAGGACTTTCCCTTTATCTGGAAGTTCTCATTCCTTTCATTCAGTCTGAAAGGTCACCTCCTCAGAGAGGCCTTCCGTGACCACCTTGTGTAAAACTGCCCCACCCCCAGTCCCTCCCCACCACCTCTTCTCACCGGCTTCACTCTCCCCAATAGCCTGGACAGTCTAATAGACAGCAGCTTCGTTGTTGACTGTCCACCTCCCTTAGTGCAACGGCAGCGCTTGAGGGCAGGGGCCACGTCTGTCTTGTTTGCTGCTGTCTTCCCAGTATTTGACTCAATAAATAGCTATCAAATGAATGAGTAAATAGGCCCACCGAGAAGGCTGGTCAGATGCTGAGAAGGGCATCGTACCAAGGATGGTGTGTTTCATCGAACCTTTTGCTTTGCAGCTGGTTGTAACAAAGATGTATTTACACGGATGTGGAAGGAACCACAACAGGGCAGTACAAGAGTTCAAACAGTTCGAGTGAAAGATAAAAAATGTTTTGTTGGTAGGTAACCAACAGATGCTCTGAAAGAAAAATGTGCCAGGTCATTTACTTCAGAAGTTACTGAAAGATGAAAGACGAAAAAGGCAACTGGGAAAAATGCATGGAATGTGGGGTCTCCTAACTTGGGTTTTGGTCTTGCTTTTCTCATTTCCAAGTTGTGTGACTTTGGACAAGTGGCATCCTCCCCCTGAGCCTCAGTTTTGTTATCTGTAGAATGGGGGGGACGCTAATAAGGCCTCCCGGCCTGTGTCCCAGTGTCACTGTGAGCGTCCCGTGAGAGGCAGATGGAAGCAGGCCTGTAGGATGTTACTCAGTTTACTGCTGTGCTAACATCTACCGGGGCAGGAGTCCCAGGACCTTTCCCAGGAAAGATGCTGAGGGAAGAGATTTTGCTGAATTAGAAGAATATGCTAAACCAAGTTGTCATGCATGGTGGGGCAAAATTTTCTCAACAACTGTCCCCTCCACAACTCTGAAATCCCAGGCACGGTCCTGGGTCCCAGCCTGGGCCCTGATACAGGGCCGCAGGCACGCGGTCTCTCCACCTCCCTGGCCCTTGAGGTCCCTGGGGGCCGACTGCCGCGGCCACTGTGAGGCAGAGTCCCTCTGAGGGGCTGGCAGTTGGACCGTTGGAGCTCTGTGTGGGGTGAGAGTTTGGTAGAGACACCCCCAAATATCTCTGGGAGTGTCCTCCTATCTGCCCTTGCCTAAATCCCAAACCTGGAGTCACCTGTGACTCTCCTCCTTCCTGCCCACATCTTGACTGTCATTCTCTTCTGTTTACTTCCTGTCACCCCCAGGCACCATCGAGTCCAGGTTACTGCCATTTCTCACCAGGACAACTACATCAGCCTCCTAACTGGTCCCCTTCCTGCTCCTGGCCATCTATTCACTCCAAGGCAGCGGCCAGACCAGTCCTTTAAAAACACAAGTCTGTTCCCGTCACTCCCTGACTATAACCCTCCGAGAGATTCCCGATATTCTTAGGCTAAGATCCAAACCCTCCTGACAACAGTGGCCTTACGATGCTGTCCTCCTGCCTTCACCTCTGACCTTTCATCTCACCAGCCTCGCCCCCTTGCTCTTCTTTTTTCTGAAATTTTGAATTTATATATATACATATATTTTAATTTTTACTGGAGTACAGTTGATTTACAATGTTGTGTTAGTCTCAGGTGTACAGCAAAGTGAATCAGTTATACATATACACATATCCACTCTTTTTTAGATTATTTGTCCATATAGGCCATTATAGAGTACTGAGTAGAGTTCCCTGTGCTAAACAGTAGGTCCTTATCACTTATCTATTTTATATATAGTAGTGTGGATATCTCAATCCCAATCTCCCAGTTTATCCCTCCCCACCCCTTACCCCCAGTAACCATAAGTTTGTTTTCTGCATCTGTAACTCTATTTCTGTTTTGCAGATAAGTTCATTTGTACCCCATTTTTATATTCCACATATTGAACTTAAAAGCTTTTGCACAGCAAAGGAAACCATAAACAAAATGAAAAGATAGCCCTCAGAATGGGAGAAACTATTTGCAAATGAAGCAACCAACAAGGGATTAGTCTCCAAAATATACAAATAGCACATGCACCTCAATATCAAAAAACCAAACAATCCAATGAAAAAAATGGGCAGAGGATCTACATAGACATTTCTCCAAAGAAGGCATGAAGATGGCTAAAAAGCACATGAAAAGATGCTCAACATCACCTCACACCAGTCAGAATGGCCATCATCAAAAAGTCTACAAACAATAAATGCTGGAGAGGGTGTGGAGAAAAGGAAATCCTCCTACACTGTTGGTGGGAATGTAAACTGGTACAGCCACTATGGAGAACAGTATGGAGGTTCCTTACAAAACTCAAAATAGAGCTACCATCTGATCCAACAATCCCACTCCTGGGCATATATCTGGAGAAATCCATAATTCGAAAAGATACATGTACCACAATATTCATTGCAGCACTATTTATAAGATCCAGGACATGAAAGCAACCTAAATGTCCATCAACAGAGGAATGGATAAAGAAGACGTGGTACATTTACACAATGGAATATTACTCAGCCATGAAAAAAGAATGAAATAATGCCATTGCAGCAACATGGATGGACCTAGAGATCGTCATGCTGAGTGAAGTAAGTCAGAGAGAGAAAGACAAATATCGTATGATATCACTTATATGTGGAACCCCTTGCTTTTTGTATTCTAGTAATGCTCAGCTTCTGTGTTTCTAATACTCCTTGCTCACCACAGGACCTCTGCAGTCTGTGCCTTTGCAGGAATACATTTTCCCCTTATTTGGGCTTCTCTTTTCCTCACCTTCATCTTGGTCCATCATCTAACATCTATGACCTGGTCAAGTAGATGCATTCCCACACACCCTCCAATTTCTTTAATAAGCACTTCCTCAAGGAAGTGCATCTTGATTCCATCACCCCTACCCCACCATTAGGCTCTCACAGCAGACTGGGCTTCATAGCACTCACTGCATTATAATTATTACTTTATTATCTGTCTCCCCCATTAGGCTGTAAGCGCCATAAGGAAGGGACCATGTCGGCCTTGCTCACACCGCTCTCACCAGAGCCACACTCATAATCGGAGATTGATAACTAATAAAATTGTCACCCTGGAATCATTTTGGAATTATGCTCCACCTACCTCTGCAGCTTACATCTAATCACTGATTTCCTTTACATCACCAACCTCAACCCACGGACACTTGCTGAGGACCAACTCCTCAGCCCAGTGAAGCCTGGCAACAAACAGGGAGGTGTGCAGACAAGTCCCCATGATGTGGTATAACAGTGCTCTAATGGGGGGCAGCCCGAGAGGAGGAGTGACTGCCTGGGAGGTCAAGAAAAGCTTCCAGGCAGAGGGGCTCCGTGAATGGGGCCTTACAGGATGCTTAGGAGTGTGCCAGGTTGGGGGTGGACTAGAGAGAACGGCATGCACAGAAGGCCCAGATAAATAAACAGCACTAACAACATCTCCCAAATCTCCTCTGGAGTTTTATTTCCAGAACTTAGATCTAGATCCTCACCCCAGCACTTCTGCAAAGCCTCCTAACTAGATTTTTCTGCCGCTTTGTTCTCATTTTCGCTCAAGAACCTGCTACAGCTCCCCACTACCCTCTAGCTTAAACCTAAGGTGCCTGCCTGCCGTTGGACGCCTGCCTCAGCCTCTCCCTGCCTCTCTCACTCTCAGGGACATTCTTGCTCATGACTCTCTGACATAATCAGCTTTGCTTCTACCAAATTCAACGACCACCGCCTTCCACACCCGACTCGCTTATCCTATTCCTTCTGCCCACCGTTGATTTTATAAATCAATATCACTTTCAAGTGGGCACTAAGAAAAATTATTTTTTTGAATCTGAGTGTTCAGAAGCCCATGTGAATGGTTTAATTGCTTGTAGCTAAGTCACTGCTTCTTACTGCAGTAGACATGCTTGAGAGTTTCTTAGTAAAATTATTTAAGCCTCAGTCTCCTCACCTGCAGAATGGGAATAAGCATTTCATCTTGTTCTCAGGATGAACTGAAGCGAGAGATTCCCACCACACCCTGCGCACCTTTCCTGCACACGGCAGGGACTCAGCAAATACCAGTTCCATGCACACTAATGCCTTGCTGAGGCCTGGAAATGCGGAGGGAAGGCGACAGGGCCCTGCTCTCGGAGGAGCTGAGCAGGGAGAGGAAGGGCCAATTGTATCCTGAGGTGAGAAGCACCTTGACGGAGGGAGCAATCAAGCCCACGTTATTTTTGAAAAATGGTCACGATCTGGCTTCCTAGCTCACGACCACAGCAAAGGCAGAGGAGGAGGCCACGCCACCTTCGACGGAGCTTTAATCCTTCCTCACTATCACCTTTTACTTCTCCATCAAAACTTACCCGCCCATGTCTTGGTTCCCCAAAGCCTGCTATCTGCTAACGGCTAACCTGGTTCTGCAGTAGACATGCATGCCCAGGGCTTCCTAGACCACTCCAGATAGCGTTTGGAAAAAAACAATGCAAGCAACACAGGCTTATTACGTAAAACTCAGGAAACACCGAAAACCCAAATTGCCCATTCTCTTGTAACTAACCTACAGATGACATCTGGACAGAAGCTTTCAGAGCTACCTCATCCTTTCCCAAGGAGTGACGCAGATGGTGGCAGGGAGTGGGTGTTGGGTGGAGAAGCCTCTCTCCTATCAAACACTCTGGAGTGACTGCTGATTCCACCCAGGCACAGAGCCAGCTCCCCACACTTGCACCCCATGAAAGGACAGTTTCTCTGATTCTCCGATTTCTCCGAGGTTGCTAGGGAAGCGGCAGCCCAGGGCCGTTGGCAGAACTCCCAGGCAGTCCCCCAGGCAAAGGGGCTGTGTCTCTGAATGTTTGTAAATGGATGGACAAACAGTCATGAAGCTCTGGGACAGTCCTCTGTGGGCTCCCAGGCCCTCATTCCGTCCCAGGCCCCACCCAGGCTTAGGCAGGGCCCTCCGCACAGGGCTCCCCCTTCTCAAGTCCCCAAGTCAATAATACCCCTCGGTGTGGCTGACCTCCGTCAGACACAAATTGAAAAATAATCTGACAGCATTAAAAGATACTCAAGCGTGAATGACTGAAATGATAGCCATGTAACCCACCCGGGGAACATTGCTCTTTATCTCAAAAGGACATTGGCTGGGACTTCCATGGTGGCGCAGTGGTTAAGAATCCGCCTGCCGACGTAGGGGACACAGGTTTGAGCCCTGGTCTGGGAAGATCCCACATGCTGTGGTGCAACTAAGCCTGTGCACCACAACTACTGAGCCTACACTCTAGAGCCCGCACGCCACAACTACTGAGCCCGCGCGCCTAGAGCCTGTGCTCTGCAACGAAGAGAAGCGACCACAACGAGAAGCCCGTGCACTGCAACGAAGAGTAGCCCCAACTAGTTCTCGCCGCAGCTAGAGAAAGCTGGCGCGCAGCAACGAAGACCCAATGCATCGAAAAAAAGAAAGAAAGAAAGAAAGAAAAGAACAAAGACATTGACTAACCCAAGCACACCTCTGTTTCAGTGGAATATTTCAGCAAGGTAAAGTGGCAACATACAGGCTCTGTGGGGACAGGGAAGGGAGAAGATCACACCTGCAGCAAATGTGTCCAAACCTCCATTTTACATCTGTTTCTTGCTTCCTTTTCCTCCCCGGCTACTTACAGGTCCACAGGGTTTGGGGAGCAGCGGCCCAGAGCCTTGGTGTCAGGAAGGCGTTAGGGAGGCTGGGGCAGTCCGGGCAGTCGGGGTGGGGAGGGGAGGTCGACAGCGCTGAAGTGTAGGTGGGGATAGTTGACTGTACGGAGCGGTGGTTTGCAAACCAGGTGTTTCCTAATCGGGGCCATTGACGGCGCTGCAGTGTACGTGGGGATTCTGAGCCCCCCAGGTGAACCAGGGGTCTTGGTCTCACACTCACCTGTCTCCTGGGCTGCTCTCAGTCTGCTTTCCAGGTGTGAGAAACCTATAAGCAGAGATCAGAAACGCCTGTCAGAGGGGCTTGTATTTTCTGGTGGCCAGGGATGCGGATCTGGCTGTTTAAAATTTAATATTTGAACTGATCCCAGTATTTAGAAACCGAGGGATTGCACACTTAAAAGCCGGCTTTCTGACCCCGGGAGAGCTGCATCTCTGGGCCACGTGCAGATTGGACAGTGATGGACTGGAGCTGCGTGGGGCTGTCCCTCTAGGCCCACAGATGCTCCCCAATCCCACCCATCTGCCCCCGTGGGCGCTGGAGTGAGCAGCCCTGCTCGGGCATTTGACTGTGCGACCTGCACAGCCCAGGCTGCTCCCCCTCTCGGCCCTGCCAGGCTCCCTCCCTCACCCCTCCCTTCTCTGCTCCAGATACACAAACTGAGAATTCCGGGGAGAGAACGCCAGGCCCGTCCCTTGGAATCATCAAGGGTGAGAAGATTGAGTCAGACTCCAGGCAAAGTTTGGGTCAGAGGCCCTGCCACCCCCTCTCCGGGGTCCCTTTCCAGTATCTCTGCTCTGCAGCTCTGGGGGGCTGAATCAGGTAGTGTTCTGAGGGTTTAATAAAGGACCTCTTGACAAAGATGTGAGCAGGAGTGGTGCAGTTCCCCAGCGAGAGCCAAAGTGGCGGTCCCATTGCTACCATCCCTAATCTGGAAGGGGGCGGGAGGAAGAAATAGTTTCCAGACCCAGGCGCACGGTGGGCTGCATGGGAAGACTCCTGATAGGAGTTCTCACCTGTGGGTAAAGCATGCAGCCAGCCCAAGGTGACCCTGAGAGGGACAGCTGGGAGACTAAATACCCCAACATCTCCCCCACCCCTCGCTCTACAGCTTGCCAGGGCTCCCCATTGGGCAAAGCCAACAGGAAGCTGGAGGGGGAGGGACTGAACGGATGCAGCCCTACAGGTCTCCTCCCGGCACAGGGCGGGGTGGAGAAGGGCAGACAGTGGGTCTCCAGGGGTGGATGGCAGGTATCCAGGGCAGTGGCCCTGCCTCCCGTGCCCCGTTCACCCACTGGATCCACACCCCTGAGGCCGTAAGCCAAGGCCGACCAGGTCCTTCAAGGGGTCAGAAGCTCGGTTCCACTCCAACCACTATTAGTTGGCCCCCAACCTTCCAAAGCCTCTCTGTTCTGCTCACCTGGCCTCAGCCTGAGTCTTCTGCCCCATCCTACAGCTACCCCCTCTCCCCCAGCACCTGGAGCCCCATCCGTGGGGCCCTGAGCTCACCTCGCCACCAGCACCTATTCTCTTCCACTGGACACCGGTCAAATTCCTCTCACTACGGAGCCGGGCTCTCCCCTTCCCAGAAAGACAGCCCAGCACAGGGTTCACAGAGGTCTGGGAGCAGAGCTACGGGGAATCCACAGGCACGAAGCTGACACAGAGCAGTCATGGAGAGAGCGGCCAGCTAGTAAGAACAGAGGCCTGACAAGAGGCAGCCAGTGCAGGGTTTCGTGGAACCCAGAGCTGGAAGTGACCCGGGAGATCACCTGCTCTGGCACCTGCTCTATGCAGATGGGCAAACTGAGGCCAGGAGAAGTGGGGGAGGCTTGCACCGCAGACACAGCCAGAAAGTGGCAGAGGCACTGTCGTGTTGGCCTGCCAGGCTGTCCCTGCCTCCTGGCCTGGGACACACGAGGACCCGGCTGAGTCAGGAGACTGGTGTCAGGTTCAGTTTTCTCAATGATGGTTTTACTAATAAGCACCAACATCAAGGGGTCCTGGTTCATCCTGTCTTCATCCCAAATCTGTGAGGCAGGTACTGTAGTGATGCTACAGATAAGGAAGGTGAGTCCCAGAGGAGTTACCCAACACGCCTTAGACCAGCACGGCAAGGGAGTTCTGTAGCAGGGGCAACAACATTGATGGACAATAATGATAACGAGCACTGCCGACGAGGATGTTTTCTCCAAACTGGCCCCATGCTTAGGTCCTCACACACACTAGCCCATGAAGTGTCTTGTTGTTTTGGGAGTTTTTGTGTGTATTTTTTTTTTTTGTGGTACGCGGGCCTCTCACTGTTGTGGCCTCTCCCATCGTGGAGCACAGGCTCTGGACGCACAGGTGCAGCGGCCATGGCTCACGGGCCCAGCCACTCCGCGGCATGTGGGATCTTCCCGGACCGGGGCACGAACCCGTGTCCCCTGCATCAGCAGGCGGACCCTCAACCACTGCGCCACCAGGGAAGCCCTGTTTTGGGAGTTTTTAATGAACTCTTCCCACTTGGTTAGAATGTGGAGGGTATATATATCAGCTTTACTGAAACGTAATTGACATATAACATTATGTGAGTGTAAGGTGTATGTGTCATGTGATATGCTTATATATTGCAGAGTGATGATCACTGTAGCGTTAGCTAATACCTGCATCACATCACATAATTACCATTTCTTTTTTGCTGTGAGAACATTTAAGAGCTGCTCCCTTAGCAACTTTCCAGTGTATATATTCCATAGTTTTAACCAGACAGGACTAGCTATGGGTTATTTAGATGACTCCTGACTAGTTTCCACACACTCATTTTCTGACCCTCTGCGGGCCTCTCCCTGACATTTCAGCCTGTACGAGGCAGAAAGCAGAATCGGCCACCTGTCACGCCCAGTACCCTTCCGTGATGTTCAAGGGGCCTCCCCAGGCTCAGCTGGGCCCACCTGCTCTTCACCTGAGGCCCTGAACTCACACACACGGTGGCAAGGGCCCAGGCTGTGGACAGCCAGGCCTGCCTCATCGGCGGTGCCCTGTCTTCTCCAACAGGGACTGCTGGGATGAAAGCCTGATGAGCAATCTGTCCTCGCTGGCAAATTTTTAATTATGGAAGAAAGGAGACCCCGGCCCCTGGCCCAGCCAGCACTGCAGGGAGGGTGGTGCTTGGGTGTCGCCACTGTTAACATTTTATCCACACTGACAACAGCTATGAACCCTACGTCCACGTTTTTCTGTCCGTAAATGAAGGTGAAAGGCTAAGATGAGGGGTGATCGGTGGGAAAACCGCCAGACCCCCAGCATGGAAAGTGACATGAGGGTGAGTGAGACTAGGTCTCCAGAAGGCCTGGGGCAAGGCCAGGCACAGGGGTAGGGGGTATGGGAAGCTGAAGGCCTTGCCAGCTGTCAGTCAACAGCTCTTGCCCTTCTAAACTGCAGGTGATGCACCTCGCTCCCTGGATCCTCTAACGGTGAACCAGCCGAGACAGGGCTGAGCTTGAAGCACGGTCCCTGGGTGGGGGCCCCAACCCCTGGGCTTCAGGTCACTGATCCAGGAGAGCAGGAAGCCTGTGGGATTATCCACAACTCAACTCCATACGATTTCACAAGTCAGCCCATAAAGAGAAATGAAGGCCTGAGTTCAAATCTTCACTTCATCTTTACTGGCCCATGTTCTCGAGCAAGTCACTTCTACCTCCTGTGCCTCAGTTTTCTCCTCCATAAAATGGGAATAGAAATAGCCACTGGAGAGGGCAGTGATGAAGAGAAACTGAGAGGATGCAGGGAAAACATGGAGGGCTGTGCCCGGCATACAGTGAGTTCTTGATAAACATTAACCATAACAAGGAAGAAGGAACCACCAGCTCTGCTTGCAAATTACTTATAAACTAGTGGGGATCTCACACTGGCTAAGAACAAAACTCACAAGGAAGATGAAGTAAGGGTAAAACGACACTACAAAACACCCGGAATGAGAACTTGGGGTGTAGGCGATCATTTTGATTTAGAGGTGGCAATCAGGGGAGGCTCCCCTGAAGAAGGGACCCGGAAAATAAACCTCCAAGTACCTCCATCCTTTGTGAGTTCAGGGACTAATCTCTGGTGGGAGGCCTTCCCCATCCTGAAGTCCCTTTTCAGCAAATTGGGCATCGATGAGGTTACAGTGAGGACTGCTTCTCAGTAATACCACTGTTTAGCCAATAAAGTCACGAATCATTGGCTCCCAGGGGCCCCAGACTTTCTTCCAGGAATCTTCCCAGGATTGCTTCAGCCCATGTGGATTCCATGCTTCTCACGTGGCACTAGCAGCCAAAGCCCAAACCACATGCCCTAAACAGCCTGCTAGCAGGGGTGGAGCCCTGGGTTCTAGCCCCAGCTCGGCCCCCTGCTTCCTGTGAGATGTTGACCAAGTGCCAGCCACTCTCTGCGCCACAGCTTCCCTATCTGTGCCCGGGGGATGCACTAAATTAGAATCCCCCTGAATAAGCTCTGGGAAGCACTAGACTTTTGAGAGGCTGCTTAGAGGGGGCCATGGTTCATGCTGCAGCCCCTGCCGCCCTTGTAGATTTCACAAAGCAATGAACACATCAGGCTCTGACAAGTCCTGCAACATAGAAACCGGCTTAGTTTTGCTGGACCCAGCATTTCCCAAACTAACTTGACTTTCAAACTTTTTTTGGGGAGTAATGTCTATTAACACCCACAAAACTAGCATTCCTCAGAACCCACTTTGGGAATGCTGGCCTCAAAGATCTCTCAGGTACCTTCCTGCTCTGTCAATAAGGGGATTCAATAAGAGTCTGGGGTGTGGAATTTCACCCTCTGGGTAATTTTTCCAAAACGTCTCTGCTGCATTTCTGACCAAGATGGGAGGGTGCCCTCCTCCAGCTCCCATGGCAGGTGCCGTGTCTGGATCTCCATCACAGCCATCCTTGCCCTGCAATGGTGGGTGTGTCTCTTCCCACAATGGACCATAAGCTCTTGAGGGATGGACCGTGTCTGGACACTGGTGTGTCCAAGGGCTTGACAAACTCAGAGGCTGAAACACATACATACACAGTGTGTGCTCAGTAAATATGTTTAGGGATGATGTTTAAAATATTTTACACGGGGCATGTACCAAGAGGGACTCAAGCTATAAATAACCTACAGGTGCTTGTCAGTTGAACACCAGCCTGGTGGAATGAATGAATGAATGAATGACAAGGCCTGTAGGAGAGAACGTAACTATTAAATAGAGAGAAAAAGCACTTTCTAATGCAAAGCCCAGTGCTATGTTTTTAACATTTTTTCCCCTTCTGGGTTTTCCTGGCTTGGCTATTCAGATCTGGGTATGGGGGCTGGGTGCTACGAAGATAACCCTCCCCCCAGTGCCCCAGGCGGGAGCCAATGCCAGAGGAAAAAGTGGGCTTTTCTGTGTCCTCAAAAGAGCTGGCAGTAGGTTCAGCATTTCAAATATCCTTCTGAAATCTGAATCCAAAATGGAACATTTTTTCGAGTAAATAATACCCTTGAAGTCAGTTCAGGGCACCACAGCCCCCTGAACTTCAGAGGTGGGGCGGCACAGGGAGCCGTCAGAGCACAGCGCACCCCAAAGCCAGGTCTCCTGGCTCCCCCAGGCTGCCTGCCTTCCAGGGGCAAGAAGAGTGGGGGCATTTCAGGCCTTGGAGTATCCAAGAGACATTTTTCTCTGATCAGACCTGCTAAGGCCACAGGGAGATTCTGGAAGGCCATGCCCTGGGGGCCCTACAGGGTCATGGGCTTTGGGGGCCCTGGGTCAAGGGTGGGGGGGTGGAGACGGAGTGGAGGAGTCTGGTGGCTGAAGGTAAGATTAGAACGGGTCAGGGTCCTCTCCGAGGGATGGGTGGCACCTGACGCCGTGGAGCTAGCGGATGGCACGGCTTCAGATTTCCATATTGGTTTCTCTCCGCCATCAGGATTTGAAGCAGATACCACCCGGTTTGAGTTACAGAATCCGGCTCATGGCTTCCTGACCCTTGCAGAGGAGGTGTGAGTTCTCAGGAGGGGCCAGGCCCGGGGCACATCCAAAGGGTGCAGGAGAGAGTGGCCAGGACAGAGCCAGGACAGCAGGGCTCCACTGGTGGGAAGCAATATCCACCTCAAGTTAACCAGCAGTTTGCCTTTTTTTTTTTTTTTTTTTTTTTTTTTTTTAGTGTTTTTATGGTTACTTTCTATTCATAACTGCTGTTACCATTTTTTTTTCCATTTATGGTAGCAATAAGGTTTCATTTTGATTTTTAAAAAAGTGAGCTCATTTGAATAGAAACACAAAGTACTTTTCAGGACAGGTGACCTCATCTACAGGTGAGGAGGAGGTATGAGAATGACTGGAATCCGGGCAACTCTCATCTAGCCCAACCTGCCCACATCCCAGATGTGTACACGGAGTCCAGAGGGGAGGGATCTTCCCCGAGCACACACAGCTGGTTGATAGCAAGAGTCGGGATGAAGAACTCAGGGTCGGGGTCTTTCTGTTGGGCCATCTCTTCTTTGTGAAGCCAGGTTGTGAAGCTCCCCCAGTGTAGTCCTCACGGTGCAGGGGAAACCTGCTGCCTCCAGGGTACTGGGGGCTCTGCAGAGGCCGGACCTGAGCCATATTCATCTCTCTATGCCACAGAGCCAGTCACAGAATTGGTGTTCAGTAAGAATCTGGTAAAAGGAATGGATGGCGGGAATGGATGGGTAGATGGATGGATGGATGGGTGGGTGGATGGATGGTTGGAGAGACAGGTAAGTGGATAGAAGAAGATGCAGAAGGAGAAAGAAGGGGATGGACGGAGACATTAATGAATAAATTATGTGGCTGATGACTTAGGCTATCCCTCCCAACTTCACCCATCTAAGGGTATTTTCATTCTGTTAGAGAACTAGCAGAAACTTCTCTAAGACAAAAGAATTCATGGTGAAATTTCAGATACCATGACAGACTGGGAGAGACAAAGAACCTTCCCCTGTCCCCATTTCACCAGTGAGACCTCGAGACAAAAGTGAGTGACACTGCTCAGGGAGCCCAGGGCCTCAGCTTCTCATTTGGCTTTTGAAACTTACTCTATGACCTTGGATGAATTCTCTCCCTTTCCTGGCCCTCACTTTTCTCATGCATAAAATGGGGGGTGGGAGGCAAGTCAAATGAGTCCCGCTATCTCAGCATCCTAGGACCAACCCCCACCCCCCCGCCCAAGACCTATCAGAGGCCAAAGCATGTCCAATGCTGCCAGTAGGCACTGAATCCTTCAGTCAGACTCGGCTTTTCTAAGAGGTGAGCACCTTTCTGCAAAGTGATGTGCTGAGGGCAGCCAGCCAAGCAAGAGCCCCAAGAACAGATCAGCCATGGGCTCCATCTTGCTGTGCCTTTGGAACCAGCGTATATAAAGGAGAAAACATCAGAAAGGCTGGTGACATGAAGTCAAGTCCTGCGTCCCCTAAATGATGCATCCCTTCACATATAAAACTGTCATGCACAGGGTGTGGACAAACCAAAGGTGGGAAGACAAGGGAGGGGCAGGAGGGAGAGGCTCAGAGCACAGGCTCCTGGGTCAGCCAGGCCTGGGTGCAAATCCGGCCCCTGCCCCTTCTTAGCTGTGTGACCTTAGGCCAGTCTCTCTGAGCCTCATCATCGTTTTCTTCCAACGTGGGGCACCTATTAGCTCGCCACTTCACTGCGCGGTTGTGAGTCAAAGAAGATAATCCGTGTGCATGGCTGGGCTCCGCACTTCCCCAGTGGGCTGCATGGGGATGGCTGTTTGTTCAGATGCTAAGTGTCTGTTGAGCACCTAGACATGCCAGGCCCTCTGCTCTGCTCTGGGGCCTCAGTGGTTTACTAAGGCAGCCCTAGTGTCTAACCTCGTGGAGTTTAAAGTCTAGGGGAAGAGATGGGGAGATGGTCATTTACAAAATGGTCACTCCAATGAATGTGAACTGTCCCTGAGACAGGTTCTATAAAGGGGAAAGTGGGGTGGAGTGGAGGCTACGTCACGGGGACCCCTTTGTCCTGGGGCAAGCAAGGGTCATCAGGGAAGTGACTTCAGCTGAGACCTGAAGGGTGTGCAGGCTGTGAACAGGTAAAGGTGTTGGAGGCGGGGAGTGGGTAATGGGAATAGGGAGAGAGGTTTCGCAAGTGCAGAGTGGTAGGAGGGACACAATGTATTCAAGGATCTGGGAGGAAGCCAGTGGGGCTGGAGCAGACAGCAAGAGGCAGCGTGGTATCAAATGAAGCTGGAGACGTAGGCAAGAGCCTGAGCGCCCAGCGACTCGTGGGCCATGGGCAGGGCTTTGGGTTTTTTCCTGGGAAAAATGGGAAGCTATTAAAGGGCAGAAAGTGGAAGGGTGAGGAGTCCAGTTACTGTGATGTGGAGAATGGATGTACGGAACCCAGAGGGGAGCAGTAGGGCAGCCATGCCTCTGTCCAGGCAAGGGGGCCCAGACTGGTTGGTGGCCACAGAATGGACATCAGCCAGGAACAGCCCTCATCCAAGCTTTGGCAAATGACTAATATACAGGGAAGTGGTGCCTGTGAGGCACCAGGACATCCCCTGTCCCATTTCAGCGAGGTCTCTTAAAGGCCCTAAAGCTCAATCTCAGCCCCGAGGAGCAAGGCAGGCCCTCCCCGGAGTCCTCAGTGCGGGATGACTTCCCTGGAGCAGGATGTCCATGTGATAGTTAAGGTAATGCTTATCCACAGACTTTACAGTTTACAACCACCCTTCACAGCCTTTATCACATTTGATCCTCACAACCGCTGTCAAGGTGGGAGAACTCCAAATCCAACCTCTTTCCTGACTCCCTTTTGAAGAATAAAAACGATAATAATGATAATAACTATTGCTATACAGTTGATTCTTATTATTAGTGGTAGTTACGTTCTATAAAATCTCGACAAACACTGAGTTAGCGAATACTGAAACAGTGGTCCTAGCGGAAATACAGGGATAGGTTCCTGTGAGCCTCAACTGACAACATTTTCATCAACTGATCCATACATAACCTTGTTTTATGTGTGTTTCTGTATAAAGACACCTTATTTAGTATCCACTGTTGATTCCTTAACAGTGAACTCACACCTGAACGATGCTCACCGGACACACGTATTTTCTTCATAAGACGCATCACAGCCTTCCTGGCTTAGGAACACTAGACAGCACTTCAGCACCGTGCGTGGGGGCCATTTAAAACAGCCAAATCACCAACAAAAAGTGCAAAAACGTGAAAAACGTGGCACCAAGTAGACCACCAGGAAGCACACTTGTTGACACACGAGAGCTGAAACAAGAAAGCAGAGCGACACCCTGTTCAACCTCAGCTGGGAACCTTCACGTCGGGTGACTCAAAGTTTTCACCGCTTTGCACATATCTGCAAATGACTGCAAAAGCACCGTGAGTACTGATTTGGGGGTTACAACTAAAATTGAGTCAGGAGGCAGATTTAATAAGTAACACGGAATCTGAGAAGCATGAGGATCCCCCAACGCCGGGCCCTCGGGGTGCTGGGGGCGCAGAGCCCGCTCTCCCAGGACTGACCCTTCATCTGCAGAGTGCATGCTGCCTGCCAGGCACCATGCAGCCTCACCACCCTGTGACGGTTACTTTGCAGAGGAGATGGCGAGCTCTGGCTGCAGGTGGAGGGTCCCAGAGCGGGGGAGTGGCCCAGCAGGGATGTTAACCGCACCCCTAAGCTTCATCTGCATGCCCTCATTCTAAAAACTGTCTTTACATCAGGTTTCTTAAAACCCTGATTCATTTCCGCCTTCCTGCCAAGTAAGCAGTTCAGCTCACAAACTATATTAATCCCTGGCAGAAATTCATTTAAACAAAATATTGCCAAGCAACACAAAGGCAGAAATCCTCTTACGACCCACATGGGTATCGATGCTTGGCGTTGAGGGAGGGCTGAGCCTCTTACTGCTGGATTGTCAACACACCCAAATCCTGGAGCAAAGAGTCCAGGCAGGGCCAGAGGACAGGCCTAAGAGACACGGCCCGCCCCCAGGACAGGATGACCACTCGCCATGCTGGGGGGCAGGCACAGCTCTTTGCCTGACAGTTTCATGGGATCCTCATAGAAAAGGGAGGGCAATGCTTAAGGGCTGGACACTTTTTAGTGAAAACCAGCTTTATGATCCTGACTATTTGACTCCCCCAAATGCCAAATCCTGCATTTAAGACTTTCTAAAGCACTTTCACATCCATGGCTGACTCCACTTTCCTCCGACTGAGAGGTAGGTGGTGGTATTAGCCCAGTTGAGAGACGAGGAAAGCGAGGCTCAGGGGAGGGGAATCCCTTGCCCGATGTCACACAGCCAGGCAGGAGGCAGAGTGGGGATTTGATCCCATGTCTTTTGTCTCCCAAGGCACTGTCTTTCAATCGCTTCCTCATGTAGAGAAAGGACGGCTTCTTCCTCTGAGTTGGTCCATTCCAAACTGGAACTTGTGTTTCAGAAGCAGAAAAGGGGAAGTACATAGCTGTGCGCACTGACCCTATCCCATGTGGATCGGTTTTGCAGCCCAGCCCTGCCACCTGCCAGCTGCACGTCCTGGAGCAAGTTACTGATTCTCTCTGTGTCTCAGTTTCCTTATCTGGAAATCTCTAAAGTAGTATCTGCCACAGAGAGTGGCTGCAAGGATTAAATGAGTCAATATTTGCGAAGTGCTTAGCATAGAGTTTGCCACTTCGTAAGTGCCATGTAAATGTTTATTAAAATTAAACAAAATTAACCTAGGTGTAAATCAGAAGGTGAAAGCATTTGCCAAATCAATTTTCTAATTCAGTTGAACTCCATGTTTATATGCTCTAATTAACACTACTATTAACAGCCACGTGGTAAGTCCATCTTTCCTACCTATAGCAACTTCAGGTAGGAACAGAGTTATACGACAACTCTGCGTGTAAATATTACTGAACCCGTTTTATAGATGAAGACTCCTGGGGCTCAGAGAGGTGAAGTGACTTGCCCGAGGTCACATAGCTGGTAAGTGGCAGAGCCAGGTTTCAAATCCAGCAAAAAGACCTGTGCCTCCCATCTGATCAGCGGTGCCTAAGCTCCTGCTAACTGAGACAGGCTCCTGGAGGCCCAGGCTTTGGGAGAGAAGGTCGTTGCCAAGGGGCTGCTGTGGACACAGTGGGACAGACCATGCAGAGTGGACCCCACTCCTGCCCCCAGAAGAGAACTCCGGGCTCCATACGCCCCATGCGAAACAGGCCCTGCCTCCTTTAACAAGAGGCATGGGGTCCCCTGCATTCTGGCAGGAAGGAGCAAAAGCGGCTCCACGTCAAATACAATGTCAGGATTAAAATTCAGAAGGTGGCAGAAGAATTAACATGACTTGATGGCAATTTCCCAATCTGTTTGTTATAGAAGTTTCAGGAGGGCTGTGTTTCTCACCCTAAGTGGTTTGTGCCCAAAGCTAAAATACTGTCCCATATCCAGAAGAGAGAAGGGACTTTGAAGTTAATGTGAAGCAGGCCCGTGAGGTCCCTCGCCTGGATCAGGAGACTCGGGTTTGAGGCCTGGCTCGGTCACTACCTTGCTGTGTGACCTCAGGAAAAGCCTTTCCTTCTCTATGTCTCATGAGCAGTGGGAAGTGGCCAAAGGCTGTATCCAGTCTGGAGACGATTTTTTGTTGTTGGCATGGAGACAGGTTTAAAAATTAGGAAACTTACATATAAAAGTGCAGATTTCTGGATTTTCTTGAAAATGGGAATATCTGGCTCCTGGATCTCACCTTCCCACAAGGTGAACTATTGGATGGCATGAGTGTGACTGTTCCCTTAGAGGCACCAAAGTCCCTCTAAGTCCCACTATTCCTCGCTGCTTATACCCACCTCCCCCCACCTTCCTGCAACCTGGCATCAGTCTGGCCCTGGGGACATCTGAGCTTGCCACCCATGCAGTCAGTATCCTCTGTGGGTCCTGGAAGCATTAACAGTTACTGGTTTCAAGAGTGTCCCTCCATGTTAGCTGTCATTGTTCTGACGACCTGTGGGAACAGGGACCTCGCCTCCTTGCCCTGGTTACCCCAGGGCCCAGCACGTGGCAGGTGCATCACAATTTTTTGATGAAACAGACTTCTGAGACAAAGTTGACGGTGGAACGAGCCCTGAACGAAGTGGGAGAGCCTGGCCTTGAGCTCTACCCTGCGACAGAGGGACACCTGACGTGGAGGGGTCCCTGCCCTTCTCCTGGGCTTCTCTTTTCACCTCTAAAGAGGAGGGGCCAGCTCTGCCAGGCCCCCTGCAGGAGCCTTTGGCGTGAGGCTCTGCCCTCTGCCAACATGCAAATTGCTCCACTCTTTCTAGGACTGAGCTTCACAGAACTTTCTCGAGGGACAGGTTTGCTAGGGAAGCCCCATCACATAGGGAGTCAGGGCTCACAGGTCTGAGCTGGGTGCCAGGGAGACACGGCAGCATGTTACTCAGCTCGAGGAAAGGGAGATGACCCCTTAAGTGTGGCTTCAGGGACCCTTCCGTGGATACTAGAGGGGGCAGGCCGTACCTGACAGAGGACGGGCCTTCCAACATCCACAGGATCACCAGGTGAGTGTCCATCCACAGGAACTGGTGAGTTCCCAGTGGCCCTGCTGTGTGGGAGGCAATAGGGAGTGGTGGGGACTGTGGGGGCTTGCAGAGTGACCACCGCTCAGCTCACAGTTGCCCGAGCTTCTAAAATTTTCAAAAGGAGTTGGAAACTCAGGTTTTTCCACAACATCTCTCAGTTTGGGGATTTAGGCAGCTAATTCCAGTTTAAAACAGCAGGTGGGATAACGCAACGTACACAGAATTAAACATGTATCCACAGGATTAGCCCGAAGACCCCCCCAGTTTGGAGGCTCTGAGTCAGAGTCTCAGGGGTTAGGAGTGTTGCAGGTCAAGTAATCAGGAAGCAGCTCTAAAATCCACGTGCAGTGCCCCTCCCTCCACCAATGACACCCTGAGGACACCAGGCAATGCGACTTCCTGGCTCTTAGGTATGTACGGTGGTGAAGTTTCTCCATCGTACCCCTGTGCCATTTCTTCCCATGTCTGGAGACTCGGAAGCCCACCCCATCCCTTCCCCCCACCCTCTCCAGTGTTCTGAGCACTTGGGATGCAGGGACAGACAGGAATCAGACGCTGCTGTCCAGCACAGTCTGCCATGATTTGGCCTTGGTGGAAAATTCCACTGGCTCCTCCTAGGTAGCACTTTGCACACAGCGACAACACAGCAGCCAAGGGCATCCTCCCACAAAGCCCTGCTCTTCCCTGACAAGGATGGCACCTTCTCGGTCATCCTCGTCAATCCCTGCTGGCTTTGCACTGACCAGGCAAGACCACCCTCTGAAAATGGTCCCCTGGGGGGTGTTTCACTGAGTGCTTCCTGGCCTCAGCTCAAAGAGATTCCTGCAGCGAGAGAGGCTGTGTCGGTGGCTCTGACGCTCACTCCCAGGCTTTCCTGCTGGGCCTCCTGGGACATGTGCAGGGGCAAAGGACCCCTCAGGGCCACCCAAATTGAAGCCTTGGGTCCCAAAACTTGCACAAGTATCCAGAAATACAAACCATGCCACTTAGCAACTGGATGACCTCCCACAACTTCAGCCTCTAAGAAGGGGATAAAATCCTCGGTCTGCTGACCCTACAGGGGCAGGATGTGGGCAAGCCCGATGCAGAAGTGCTGTTGTAATGTAAAGGCAAGTTTCTCTTCCTGTGGCCCCTGAGCGCTCTCTCCTGGCATCAGTGATGAGCTGCTTCGCTCACCCAAATGCTCCCTGCCTCTGAGAGCCAGGGACCCACAGACAGGAACGTAAGGTGACAGCGGGGGAGGCTGGGCCACTTCCCAGGAGATGCACAGGGCCGGTCCTGAAGGTCTGGCTTCATGCCCACACCACCTTTCTGAGTTGGAGGAGGCTGGAAAAATGAGCTCACTCAGGCCGAGGGACCTGGTTGCCTATGGCCCCACGCAGATTAGAAAGAACTTCTAGAAACAGGGATTGTTCTAAAAGGTGAAGACGGTCCATTTCTTCCCTGATTTAAATTGCTCAGGGGACTTTCACTTCCAGCTAGGATGGAGTAACAGAGACCAGCTTACCCTCAAGCCTGCAAAGACTGAAAAGTGGGCAAAACGTACAAAACGATAATTTGTTTGCAGCTGGACATCAGACAATGAGGGACAGTGGTAACCGAAAGATGAGAAATAAGAAGTGAGCCCAGTGACTGCCCCAGCTTACTGACTTGAGAAGTTTCCAGGCCATGGCTCAGCAGGGGGAACCCAGGTGGAAACTAGTGGACTCCTTGCATTGAGGAGATGGAGCTGAGGGTCCAGGACTGGACACTGGAGAGACAAGAGCAGTGCAGAGAGATCTGGAGATCGCAGAGGGAACCCTGCAGTACGCAGCTGAGTATCGATCTGGCCTGTGTATGAGGAAACTACCGAAGGCCAGGGGAAGAACCACCCAAAAGGACTACAGAGAACAAGGCCTGACACTCAGGTAGGGATGGGAATAGTGCCCATAGTCACCAGCCAGACTGGCAATGCTCAGGATTCATGGGACACTAAGTCAAGTACTCAGAAGGGGGCAACAAATAGCTCCAAACTGAGCACTGCTCTGGTTCCATGAGACAAATACTCAAAGCAAGACCCAAAAGGATCAAATTGCTTCCAAGTAGCTTAACTGCCTCTCAGACAAAGCTCAAGTATATTGATAGGGATACAAAAACATCTAGCACCCAACAAGGTAACACGCAGTGTCTGGAACCCATTAAAAAATTATCAGGTATGCAAAGAAGCTGGAAATTACAATCATAATGAGAAGATAAAGCAATCAAAAGTGACCCAGAACTGATCTATACATTAGAATGAGCAGATAGGGATGCAATAAGTTATTATAACTGAATTCCATATATTCAAAAAGGTAAGTAGAGATAAGGAAGATACAGAAAAGACAGATCTAATGTCTAGAGATGAAAACTACAATGTGTGTAATGAAAAAGACACTGGATGAGACCAACAGTAGATTAGACAGTGTGGAAGGAAAGATTAATGAACTTGAAGACAGCAATAGAAACTAAAAGGAACCACAATGATTAGAGAGAAGAAACAACAGAATAGAGCATCAGTGAACTGTGGGACAACTTTAAGTTGCTTAATATTTGTGCAGCTAGAGTCCTCAAAGGAGAGGAGAAAGGGGAGAAAATGCAGAAAAAGTATTTGAAGAAACAATGGCTGAAAATTTTACAACATTGGATGAAAACTATAAACACACCCACTCAGGAAGCCGAAAGGAACATAAAGAAAACTGTATCAAGGATCTTCAAAATCAAATTTCTCAAAACATGTGATAAAGAGAAAATCTTAAAAGTAGCCATAAAAAAATAGATGCATAATATACAAAGAAACAAAGATAATGATGACAGACTTCTCACTGGAAACAATGCAAGTGAGAAGATAGCGGGGTAACAGCTTTAAAATATGGAAAGAAAAGAAGTATACAAAGATGTCACAAAGAAAGAAAACTACAGGCCAATATCACTGATGAACATAGATGCAAAAATCCTCAACAAAATACTAGCAAACAGAATCCAACAGCACATTAAAAGGATCATACACCATGATCAAGTGGGGTTTATTCCAGGAATGCAAGAATTCTTCAACATATGCAAATCAATCAACGTGATACACCATATTAACAAATTGAAGGAGAAAAACCATATGATCATCTCAATAGATGCAGAGAAAGCTTTTGACAAAATTCAACACCCATTTATGATAAAAACCCTGCAGAAAGTAGGCATAGAGGGAACTTTCCTCAATATAATAAAGGCCATATATGACAAACACACAGCCAACATCATCCTCAATGGTGAAAAACTGAAACCATTTCCACTAAGATCAGGAACAAGATAAGGTTGCCCACTCTCACCACTCTTATTCAACATAGTTTTGGAAGTTTTAGCCACAGCAATCAGAGAAGAAAAAGAAATAAAAGGAATCCAAATAGGAAAAGAAGAAGTAAAGCTCTCACTGTTTGCAGATGACATGATACTATACATAGAGAATCCTAAAGATGCTACCAGAAAACTACTAGAGCTAATCAATGAATTTGGTAAAGTAGCAGGATACAAAATTAATGCACAGAAATCTCTGGCATTCTTATACACTAATGATGAAAAATCTGAAAGTGAAATTAAGAAAACACTCCCATTTACCACTGCAACAAAAAGAATAAAATATCTAGGAATAAAGCTACCTAAGGAGACAAAAGACCTGTATGCAGAAAATTATAAGACACTGATGAAAGAAATTAAAGATGATACAAATAGATGGAGAGATATACCATGTTCTTGGATTGGAAGAATCAACATTGCAAAAATGACTCTACTACCCAAAGCAATCTACAGATTCCATGCAATCCCTATCAAACTACCACTGGCATTTTTCACAGAACTAGAACAAAAAGTTTCACAATTTGTATGGAAACACAAAAGACCCCGAATGGCCAAAGCAATCTTGAGAAAGAAAAATGGAGCTGGAGGAATCAGGCTCCCTGACTTCAGACTATACTACAAAGCTACAGTAATCAAGACAGTATGGTACTGGCACAAAAACAGAAAGATAGATCAGTGGAACAGGATAGAAAGCCCAGAGATAAACTCATGCACATATGGTCACCTTATCCTTGATAAAGGAGGCAAGAATATACAGCGGAGAAAAGACAGCCTCTTCAATAAGTGGTGCTGGGAAAACTGGACAGGTACATGTAAAAGTATGAAATTAGAACACTCCCTAACACCATACACAAAAATAAACTCAAAATGGATTAAAGACCTAAATGTAAGGCCAGACACTATCAAATTCTTAGAGGAAAACATAGGCAGAACACTCTATGATATCAATCACAGCAAGATCCTTTTTGACCCACCTCCTAGAGAAATGGAAATAAAAACAAAAATAAACAAATGGGACCTAATGAAACTTAAAGGCTTTTGCACAGCAAAGGAAACCATAAACAAGACCAAAAGACAACCCTCAGAATGGGAGAAAATATTTGCAAATGAAGCAACTGACAAAGGACTAATCTCCAAAATTTATAAGCAGCTCATGCAGCTCAATAACAGAAAAACAAATAACCCAATCCAAAAATGGGCAGAAGATCTAAATAGACATTTCTCCAAAGAAGATATACAGATTGCCAACATCACATGAAAGAATGCTCTACATCATTAATCATTAGAGAAATGCAAATCAAAACTACAATGAGATATCATCTCACACCAGTCAGAATGGCCATCATCAAAAAATCTAGAAACAATAAATGCTGGAGAGGGTGTGGAGAAAAAGGAACACTGTTGCACTGTTGGTGGGAATGTAAATTGATACAGCCACTATGGTGAACAGTATGGAGGTTCCTTAAAAAACTACAAATAGAACTACCATACGGCCCAGCAATCCCACTACTGGGCATATACCCTGAGAAAACCATAATTCAAAAAGAGTCATGTACCAAAATGTTCACTGCAGCTCTATTTACAATAGCCAAGACATGGAAGCAACCTAAGTGTCCATCAACAGATGAATGGATAAAGAAGATGTGGCCCATATATACAGTGGAATATTACTCAGCCATAAAAAGAAACGAAATTGAGTTATTTGTAGTGAGGTGGATGCACCTAGAGTCTGTCATACAGAGTGAAGTAAGTCAGAAAGAGAAAAACAAATACCACATGCTAACACATATATATGGAATCTAAGGAAAAAAGAAAGAAGTGTAAATCTACCGCCAAAAATATCTTTTGAAAACAATGGCAAAATAAAGACATTTTCAGACACATAAAACCTAAAAGAATTCATCACCAGCAGTCATACTCTAAGAAATGTTAAAGGAAGTCTTTCAGACAGAAGGAAAATGACACCAGATGGGACTACAGATCTTCACAAGGAATGAAGAGTGTTGGAAACGGTAACTACATAGGCAAATATGTAAGATATTAAAATTTATACAAACCCTTAAAAAAGATATGGACTGTTTAAACAAAAATAAGGTAGTGTGGTGTTTATAATACATTTGACCCTTGAACAACGTGAGGGTTGGGGTGCCGACCCCATGAAGTAAAAAAATCCATGTTAATTTTATAGTTGGCCCTCCATATCCACAGTTCTGCATTCACAAATTCAGCCAACCAACCACGGATCATGTAGTCCTGTAGAGCATATTTATTGAAAAAAATCCACTTATAAGTGGACCCATGAAGTCAAAGCTGTGTTGTTCAAGGGTCAACTGTATACACAAAAGTAAAGTGTATGACAATAATAGTAGAAAGGTCCGGTGTGGGGGGAATGGAAGTATACTAAGACATATTCCATGTGATGTGATACACTTGAAGACAGACCGATAAGTTAAAGATCTGTTCTATAAATACTAAAGACACCACTAAAGTAACAAAACAAAGAATTAGAGCTAGTATAATCACAAAGGAAATTAAATAGAATCATAAGGATATTCAATCAATCCAAAAGACAGCAGGAAAAGAGGGAGAAAAAGGACACAAAGAACAGAAGGGACAAACAACAAGACGAGAGATTTAATGCTAACCATATCTATGATCTCAAGAAATGTAAGTGGTCTAAGGTCCCCCAATGAAAAGGCAGAGATTGTCAAATTGGATTAAAAAGCAAGACGCAACTCTATGCTGCCTACAAGAAATGCACTTCAACATAAAGACACAAATATGTTAAAAGCAAAACTATGGAAAAGATACACCCTACTAACTAAGCAAAAGCTGGAGTGGCCATATTAATATCAGACAAAGTGGATTTCAGAGCCAAGACTATAAGCAGGGATAAAGAAGGTCATTTCACAATGATAAGGGATTCAGTTGATCAAGAGGACACAGCAATCCTAAATGTTTAAACTCAATTTAGCAATTCTAAATGTTTAAGAGAGCTTAAAATACACTAAGCAAAAACTGTTGCAAATGCAAGGAGAAATAGTCAAATTTACAATCATAGTTGGAGATATCAATTCCCTCTCTTCATAACTGATCGAACAAGGGACAGAAACAGGAGAACACTTTTACAATCTTAGGCAAAGATCTAGGGAAATATTTCTTAGATACACCACCAAAAGCACCATTCATAAAAGAATGAATTGATTCTTGGACCTTGTCAGAACTTAGAGCTTCTGCTCTCTGAAAGACACTGCTAAGAAAATGAAAAGTCAAGTCACAGACTCAGAGAAAATATTTGCAAACCGTATATCTGATCAAGGACACATATCCAGAAGATATAAAGAACTCTCAAAACTAAATAATAAGAAAACAAACAACCCAATACAAAATGAGAGAAAGGTTTTGACAGACACTTTACCAAAGAAGATATACACTTGGCAAGTAAATATGTGGAAAGATGCTCAACATCATTAGTCATGAGGGACATGCAAATTAAAACCACAATGAGCACCACTACCCAAGTGTTAGAAGAACTGAAGTAAAGGACTGGCAACAGCAAGTGTTGCTGAGGATGTGATGTAACTGGAGCTCTCACGAACTGTTGGCAGGGGAGCGTAAAATGGTACGACAGCTTTGGAAAACAGCTCAGCAGTTTCTTTAAAAGTTTGTTATTGTACCTACGATATGATCTAGCCATTCCACCCTTAAGTATTTACTCAGGAGAGATGAAAATATGTATGTCCACACCAAGATTTTTACATGAATAGTCATAACAGGATTATCTGTAATATTCCCAAAGAGGAAGAGACTCAGTTGCCTATCTGTAGGTATACAGATAACAAACTGTGATATATTCCCTACCATGGACGATTACTCCACTGGAATAAAAGGAAATGAAGTATTAATATATGTTACAATGTCGAGGATTGTTAAAATAATTAGGTTGAGTGAATGAAGCCAGGCTAAAAAAAAAAAGTACAAATTATAGGATTCCATTGTCCCATATAAACTTCTAGAAAATGCAAATTAATAATTTATGGTGACAGGAAGCGGATCAGTCATTGATTAGGGCTGGGGCATCTGGAAGTGGCAGGAGGGAGGCTGCTACAAAGGGATACAAGGAAACTTTTGGGGGGTGATAGAGATGTTCGTTCTTGCTGGTGGTGACGGCTTCACTGGTGTACACATATCACAAACTTATCAAATTGTACCCTTTAAATGTGTGCAGTTTATCATACATCAATTATACCTCAAAAGAGCTGTTAAAAATAAAACAATTTAAAAAACTAAACAAAATAAAAATTTCTTCAGGGCATCTGCACAGCCCTTAAGCTGAAGCCCAGATTCCTACAAGAGCTTACAAGACCCTGGGAGGGCAATCTGTTGTCCAGTGCCCTCTCCAGCCTTGCAGTAGATGCTCCGCCTGCTACCCTCACCCCCATCTCCCAACCTCAACCTCAAACGCCAGCCTCTAGCCACGCTCAACTTCTCTGCCTCTTTGAGGCAGCACGCTCAGTCTTGTCTCCAGGCTTCTGTATTTGCTGTTCCGTCTGCCACGTACACTCTTCCCACTTCCAAATTCACCCAGGTAACTCCTGCTTATCCTTCGGTTCTGGAAACTCTCATTAAGTAACCCTCCTGGGGTCTCACACTTATCAGTTTGCATTATAATCACCTGCTCATTGATTTCTAACATTATGTCCTCGTTCCAAATGTGTTGATTAAAAGAACCCCAGCCTGCCCCCAGACTAGGCACTCGCTAAGTGTAGGAAGCAAGTCTGGTTGGTTTATCTCGGAATCCCCGGAACCAAGCACACGCACAGAGAACTGACTATTTGCCAGAACCTGTTCTAAGTGCTCTGCCAGGATTAACTCATTTAATCTTCACAGCATGCCTCCAAGGTACACATGATTATTGTTGTCATTTTCCAGATGAGAAAATTGCAGCTCAGGAAGGTTGAGTAACTCGCTCAGGTTCACATAGCCAGAAGGTGGTACAGCCAGCACTTGAATCTAGGTGGTCTAGCTCTTAACCACAGGGCTCTGCTGCTGATGAAGTGAACAAGTGAGAACTGCAGAAGTTTCAAACATTAGACTTCAAAATGGCTTTGGAGTCGTCAAGTCCAACCTCTCAAAATGCCCTGAGGTTCTGGGGAGCCTGACACCTCTCGTGCCAGTGAGGCACCAGGCCCAGCGAATCAGGTCGTCACATGCCCCTGGCCATGGTGATGGGTAACGAGTGGGCACGTGACCCAAGCTTGGTTGATGAGGCTCAACAGAACCTAATTCCAGGACTTTTGCTGGAGCTGCTGAGCAAAAGGCACTGGCTTTCTTTCTGGGGTCTCTGAGCTGGTGAGACATAAGCTTGGAGCTACTGGGGTCCATCTTTAAACATCACGAGGAGGTGCAGAAGAAATCAGAGCAGACAGGTGGATGCAGACAAACGAGCGGCAACAGTGGGTGTCTCTGCTTCCAGCTTTGCCTGAAGCTATACTGTTTTAGTATTGATAACCTATATACTTCTTTTTTAAAAATTTACAACAGTTGGGACTGAATTTGTACAATTTTCAATCATAATGATCAAATAATGATACAAGACAGGGTACTAATAATGATACAAGACAGGGTACTAATACAGGCCATTGTAATAGGGGACACAAGAATTTCAGAATCTCAGAGCTGGAAGGGATCTTAGGGTTCTAAGTATGTAATATGCTAATCATCACACCTGCCGGCCACACTGGCCATTCAACTCAAGATGGGAGTTTTCTAAAACCAGTGTTAAGTACTGCACCTCCGTTCTCTCCACACCTCCCTAGGAGACACGCTGGCAGTGCTCAGAGATAGCTGCTCAAATTCTGCATCAACTAACACAAAGGGAGTGCCGAGGAAGTGCTGCACACCCGTTTCACAAATGGGAAGCTGTGCTGACTGGGCGGCTGGGCGGAAACCCACACTTCGCATCCTCCTATCAACCTGCAGATGGAAAGGATGAGTGAAGGGGCTGCTATGGGACCAGAGGCCAGGACAGAGACTTCCTGACTGGTATTTGTCACTGACGCTTGCTTAGGAACAAACGAAGACAGAGAAGCAGCATTTTCTGGTCCAGATATACATCTTCTAGGGTGAAGAGCGGTCCTCATCCTGCTCACAGGTCAGCGAAGGCCACGGGGAAGGTCTTGCACCATCAATCACCTCTTTGGACAAGACATCCACTAGTCAGCAGCCACTGTAGGGGTTACTGTTATAAACTCCATTTCACGGATGAGGAAATTGAAGCTCAGAGAGGTGAAGAGATTTGCCCAAGGCCACACACTCAGTAACTAAGAGTCAGGACTCACACTGAGACTTTTCTGTCTACAAGTCCAGTATACCGTCTAACACACTCAGATTAAAAACGTGACGGCTAGAAATGAGCATAATGATAAAGGTAAAAACAGCAGATTATTGACTCACCATGGATGGGCCATAGAGCTGGGCCCCCGATCCCTGTCTAGCACACTCCTGCCTCCTGCCTTCTCACCCAGGGCTCTCTGGCTAGAGGAACGAGAGCAGAGCAGGCGCTTGGTGTCTCCTATGCTTTTGAGGAAACGGTGAAGAAAGGAGGACCAGGTTTCAGAACAACAGAGGGATTCATAGTCTCTGGATGACCAAATGAACTTGGAAGTATTGACCAGAGGGGTGTCTCTGATAGCACATGGCCTGGCCCTGTGCCTGCAACACATTGATCTTTGATCTGGAGGAGAATGACCAACAGTGGCGGAGCGGGTGGTGTGTGTGTGTGTGTGTGTGTGTGTGTGTGCCTGTGGCCCAAGGCCAGGAGGATTAGGGAACCCCTAGGGTGAGTGGCAACCTCAGACTTTCAACTGAACTCAGGGTAACTAACAACCTTGGGACCTCAAGTGAACAGAAGGAAACACACAGAAATGGAGCAAGGTCCACTACGGGAGGGGTACAAGTGGACGATGGGGCAGTATCACTTTTGTAGACAACAGTTTGCTCGACAGAGTCAAAGGGGAATGCTGCAGCCAAAAAAACGAATCTCACCTTGGACTAGCTGACTAGGGGCAGCGTATTGACCAGGGATTGTAAACTCAGGCCCTCCAGGGACCAAGCGGGTGACGAGTGAGGAGGGATGGGTGAAGACAGCAGCAGATGGAGAGCCTCGAGTCTCAGGTCGCAGATCACTCATTCTCAGCCCAGCTCAGAGTGGCCCAGCACATATGAAGGCCCATGTTCTCCGATCTTCCAATTTTTGTTAATGAGAAGGTGGAAATCAAGATTCAAGGTAACTCCCCCATTTTAAAATAACTAAACTTTGTTTTGTTGTAATGCTCTGTGGATCAAATGGAACATGTCCAGGGGCCAGATCTGGCCCTTAACTTGACACTTGGTGACCTTTGGTTTACACCAAGGATGGCAATTGTCCCTTCTCTCCCTCTCCCTCTCTCTCTCTCTCTGTGTGTGTGTCTCTTGCCTCAGCTGTAACTGCAAATGCATCTGGGGCTGTAGCTCCAGGACACACACTGTGAAAGGGAGTTCCAAGGGAGCAGGAAGGGAGGACATGGAGACACTCGCAGTGAGAAGCTATAGGTCAGAGACAGCAGGAGAGGAAGGGATGAGCCACCATGTATGATTGATTCATCTACCCACCCATCCACCTACCTCCCTACCCACCACCCACACATTCACCTACTCATCCGCCCATCCATTCATCCACCCACATATCCATCCATCCAACCATCCACCTACCTACCCACGCACCTATCGACACATTCATCTACTCGTCCATCCATCCATCATCGACCCATTCCATAGTATGCTAGTATAGTTAAGAGCAAGAATCTGGAGCCAGATGGCCTGGGAGTGAAATCCAGCTTTGCCATTTCCCGGATGTATGAACCTGGGCAGGGCATTCAACCCCCCTGAGCTTCAGTTTCCTCATCTGTAAAATGGGGAAGATACAGCAGAGTCGTTGCGAGGATTGAAAGAGTTAACTCACGTAAAGCACTTTGAATAGCACCTGGCATGTTGTATGTGCCCCATACATGGGACCTATACTTGGCTATTAGTGTTCACTCAACAGTCATTTATAGAATTTCAGGCATGCGCCAGGCACTGTATTGGGTGCTCGGCGGTAAATAAAAGAGGCACAGTCACTGACCTCAAGGATCCTACACACCTGGAGGAGACAGATTAGTAGACAGGTAACCTTACATTCTCACCTTTTAGACAAAAGAAGACACTGTGTACACGTACGTGTGCGCACACACACACACCAGTGTCCAGCCTGTGTAAAAACACAGCAGAGCCCTGTGTTCACATATCATCAAAATAATGTTTCTATATTTAAAGAACACATGATTTTTTATGACCCAGTAGGCCCACTCCTATGGAAATAATCACAGGTATGCACAGAGATTTAGCTAAAAAGAGATGCAGCATGAAATGGTGCCCAAGTCCAATCTGTTCTGAGTACTTGCCATGGTGGGCTGCATATTTCACACTTGGGACCTTGAAGGAGGCTGCAGCACCAGGGCGAGGTAGGCAAGCAGCTCTGCCCCCTACACCCTGAGCTTAGTCCTCCCCGCCCATGCATGGAGGAGGCCTGGCAAAGGTGTGTGCTCACCTGTGCCCAGACCTTGCTCCCAAATGCCATTTTCCTCTAAGATGAACCACAGATCCCAGGAATGGCTGACTGCAGGACTGGGGTGGGATAGGTTCAAGATAAGCCAGGAGGAACATCTTGTCATGCCAGAAAGTTAAGGAGGTACACACACACACACATACACACACACACACACACACACACACACACACAAAACCAAGAACAGAACAAAGACGGAGGCATGTCATAAGGATACAAACACCAGCTTGTAGGGGCTCCCATTGGCCAATTCTGGGGTGATTTGAGCACCAAAGTAATTAAATACAGTAATGAATTATAAGACTTTGGGGTGAAAAACAGGAATTCATGTATTTACATAGAAAAACTGATAAATCAATGAATCAGTGGGGGGGAAGGGAGCAGTCTTGCTTAGAGTGGGATGCCTAGTCCCCCTGGTAAATGCAGAAGAGGGTGCTAGGATTGCACACTCAGGATTTCACAGCCATCATAGTAAAGAATGTATCAGGTAAGAATTATCAGTGGATGCTAAGTCCAGGGGAAACTGGCGAGGCAGGATGTGCACATGGCCCTCAAGGGTCTCCCCAGAGGTTGGGGATAAAATAGTAAGGATACAGTGGACAAACTAAATAATACCTTTCCCAGGTAATAAAAATGAACAATTCCAATGATAGGTATATGCCCCAAAGATACAAAAACAGGTAGTCAAAAAGTGTATGTATACATATGTTCATAGCAGCTCTATTCACAATAGCCAAAAGGTGGAAACAGCCCAAATGTCCCTCAACCGATGGACAGATAAACACAATGCAGTTGATCCATAAAATAGAACATTATTCAGCCATAAAAAGGAATGAAGTTCTGATACATGCTACAACATGGATGAACCTTGAAATCATTATGCTAAGTAAAAGACGCCAGACACAAAAGATCACATATTATATGATTACATTGATATGTACAGAATAGATAAATCTATAGAGATAGAACACACATCAGTGGTTACCACGGGCTGGAGGTGAGGAATGGGGAGAAACTGCTTAATGGGTCCAGGGTTTACTTTTGTGGGTAATAAAAATGTTTTTGAACTAGATAGAGGTGGTGGTTGTACGATCTTGTGATGTGCTAAAGCCCACTGAATTGTTCACTTTAAAATGGTTACTTTTATGTTACGTGAATTTCATCTCAATAAAAATAGGATATCAGTGTGAATCTTACGGAGCATATAACTGTACTGTGGTCATGTAAGAGAACATCCCTCTTCTTAGGAAATACATGCTGAAGTATTTAGGGGTAAAGGGATACATTGTATGCAAGTTACTCTCGAGTAGTTTTCAAAAAAATGTTTTGTGTGTAGATGGAAAAGTAGAGATAGTCTGTGTAAATGAGAAAGCAAGTGGAGTACGACGTCAACAACAGGTGAAGCTACGTACAATACACAGGTGTTCTCTATAGCGTTCTTGCAACTATTCTGTGATCTTGAAATTATTTCCAAATAAAAAGTTAAAAATAAGAAAAAGAGGGGTGTGTGATCAAAAGAAGTCAGGGAGAAAAGCTTTAAGGGACATCACTGGGACAGTTGATATGGGAATAAGGACAGCAGATTACTCAATGGTATTGGATTAATGTTAGATCTCCAGATGTTGACAACTGTTTGTTCTTAGGAAATACACACACTGAAGTAATCAGAGGTGACATGCAAGGAGGTCTGCAACATGCTCAGAAGATGTGCATGTATAAGTGTGTGTGCATGCACGCACACGCGCACACACACACAGCAAAGGAGAAGGAGATAAACAACGGGTACTGTGAGCAAAAGTTGCGAGAGTGCTTTATATTATTGTTGCAATTTGAAATGACACCCCTAAAGAAGTCAGAAAAAGGAAGAGGCCATCATGGAGACAGGTGTGAGAAACAAGGTCTGCAAGGTGGGTTTGCATTTATCTCCTCTGACACCACCCTGGATGATGCCTGGAAACATGGTCAACACACACCCCGCACACGGTCCCCATCTCTCCTTCATCTACAGCTGCTTCCTGCTGGGGTGATAGTCCTTACATCCCAGAACATTTCAGAGTCTCCTTCTGTGACTAGGATAGAGTCAAAGCGGGGACCAGGAGGCGCACCCTCTTGTGTTTGGGGGACCATGGCACGCACAGGATCTTTGACACGGCCCCATGGAACGTGGGAGGACCTGCCCGGCCCCCAGCAGGGTCCCTGTTGCAAAGACGTTGAGGCGCAGAGCCTTGCTCAGGGCTGCTTGGCAGATGCTGTCAATCACAGGCGACCAGGGGCCCCAGAACCACCCTGCCCAGAGACAAGCACCCGAAGTCCACCCTTCTGCCTCTCTGGATTCAGATGCCACAGCATATCAAGGGCTGAGGGCTGCCACAGTGACAGGACTGGGGGCAAACTGGCGGGAGATGGGACAGCAAATCGGTGTCAAGAGGGTTCTGACTGGAGTCATTGTGCAAGTTTGCATTTATGAGCTGGGCGAACTGCCTACTCGGGGACGTTGATGACCCTCCTGAAATCTATAGACTCCTAGGATGCTGCAATGATGACCCTAGCAGCTGCATCACTTTGCTCCTCAAATTCTCCTTGCCAGGAATCCCTTCATCTCTTCCTGTCCCAAACCTACCCATCTGAGAGATCAGCTCAAGCCCTTCTACCTCCCAAAGTCAGCCTGGATGATCAGAGCTTGGGAGGACACCTCCATTTCTCTGACTTCCCATGGCCCTCCATTCATCCCTTAATTCCGTGTATGTCTCTGCGTCCAACTGTTTCCTGCAGAGGCCTCTACAGCTGTTTCTTCACTCGCCTCTTCATCACCCCCAGAGTCCCTACCCGGTACCACCCACCCAGCAAACACTCAATAATGCTGGCGGACGAAATCAAGGGAGCCAGATGAGTTATGTAATGAGAACAATCCTCGAGAAAGACTTTTTTGACAGCAGCATAAAGGATGGGCTGGAGGAAAACCAAAAGCAAGCCCATCAATCATCACGCACTTATTGAGCCTCTTCTGTGTGAGCCACTCTGCTAACAGCTTTGGAGGATTCAGAGACAGATAAGGCACCCCTGCCTGCTCCCCTCCCAGCCCCCACCGGAACTTAATTCAGGTTGAAGAGACAGCACGTGGGGAGTTACATAATAAGACAAGGCATGAAGCGCCCTGCAAATCAACAGCATCAGAGATGGGGTACAGCAGGATGTGATTAATCGCCAGGTGAATGAGGGACTACAAAGGGACATTATGTGATGCTGTGATTCAGCAAAGCGGTGGGGCTTTGGTGCATGGCACGTGCTGGGGGTGACTGGGGTGAGCGTGAGTGTGGGCAGCCCCTTATGCAGTGCAAGGATTTGGGAAGGGGAAGGATTGTAGGGAAAGAGATTCGAGTTGTGTCCAGCCCATGTGGAGGGATTCTGCAGGAGAAGACAATATTGGCTCAGAAATGGGCTCATAAAAGTGAACTTGGGGGTGGGGAGGAGGTCTGCTCAGGGTCCTTGGGCAGGTCAGTCTGGGAAAGGGCAAGGTGAGTGGTGGGATTCAGGCTGGGCCAGCAGGCTGGGGGGGGATGGGAAAGCATCCCCACATCCGACTGGAAAATTTTCTTCTCTCTCCCCCAATCATCTAGGTTCAAAAGTTGCCATTACAGAAGCCGAGGAACAGAGTTCCATGGAGAAGAGGATGGGTGGGGCTGCCTTCCGCCACCTGACCACAGCTGCTCTGGGGAAGTGGGGAGCACGGAAAGGAAAAGGGTCCCCTGGGTCTGTCCACGATGGGGTGGGCGCCCTGCTGGCGGGGTGGGCAGCAGATGGAGAGCTCTCTTTTGGAAACTCAGGCTGGAGAAGGAAGGAGAGGCTAAAAGATGATTCTTGTACAGTGAAAGCACCAAAGGAAGGAGTATTTTTCCCTCAGTAGAGGAAGCCTGAGCATGTCTGAGAAGAAAGGAAAAGAAGTTGATGGTGATCAATAAAAGAATGGGCAGATGAGGAGATAAAACTCAGGGGTGAAGTCCAGAGAAGTGCAGAAAAGGAGACGCCTGCCTTCACAGAGGGAAGGGAGGACAGACATCCGGAAAAGGTGTAAAAGGAAGATGATGAAGTTCATTCACAGTGGTCCTCATCATGTGATTCCAGGCTGCTCTCTCCCTTCCTCCACGATGTATTCCTGACAAGATGGCATAACATGGGAATCACATGAAGGACTAGCAGCAAAGCAGGGGGTGCTTTGGGCTGCAGAGATGGGTGCTCTCGGGAGCCGAAGTTGGGAGAAGGTTGAAAACAGCCTTGTCAGCAAATTAGCAGGGAAATCAACATGAAGACTGCTGGGCTCACTGAGGCGCTGAGAGGATGACAGTAGCAGCAGTAGAACCACAGGGGCAGTAGTCAGTCAAGCATCGGCTCCATCAAACGACACGCTCCAGCAAAGCTGGGCCAGTTGAGGAGCTGAGGGAAGGGACGGTGATGGTCTATAGACAGGAGGCACGCCTCACACAGGCATTCCACGGTCCATGTCTTGCTGGCCAGTCTTCTTGCAGGGAAAGTCACCTCTGTGCCCTTAAGTCCATGTTTGAAAACCCTACTGCACTTGTGCCTGCCCAGTACGCCCAGCCATTTCAGGGAACTGTGCCTCACTTCACTGAACCCACATGGTTAATGAGGGAGCCACCGTATGTACATAGCAAGATTCCATGTCCTGGCAAAGCTGATTGGTTCAGGGGTAGGCACCTGACCCAACTAGACCAATCAGATTCCTTCCCTGAGATTTCAGAACTTGAATTGACAAAGGGAAGTTAGCCTCTCCTTTCTTGTGGTCAAAACTTAGGACTGGTAAACTCAGATGTTCTTGATGCCTGGGTAGAGTGACGGACGGTAAAGGGCAGTTGATGGTAAGAACAAAAGATGAAAGTCTTAGAGAGAGAGAGGAACAGAATAGGCAGAGCCAGAGAATCTTCCAGGGTTCTTGGTCCTCTTCTCTATGTACATTCACTGCCTAGATGATCTCACCCCATCTAAAGACCTTCTCTATGCTGATGACTCCCTAATATATATCTCCAGCCTGGACCATTGTAGCCACACGCCTGTTTGACATTTCCTCTTAGATTCCTAACAGGCATCTCAAACTTAATATATCCAAAATCCAAACTCCTGATACTCCTCCCCACCCTGCTTTTCTAATCATCTTCTCCACCTTTGTTAATGAAAACTCCATCTTTCCAGTTCTCAAACTCAAAGGCTTGGTGTCATCCTTGACACCTCTCCCACATCCAGTCCACCTTCAAGAAGTTATCCAGAATCTGACCGTCTCCACCACTACCTACTGTCTCTTTCCACCACCATCATCTCTGTCCTGGATTATGGCATCGTGGTCTCCCTGCTTCTGCCCTAGGCCTCCTCCTAATAGGACAGGTCCTGTTCAACGCAAGTCACATCAGGTGATTTCTTGGCTTGAAACTCTCCAATGGCTTCCCATTGCCTTCAGAATGAAAGCAAAGTCCTTGCAATGACCTCTCACATCCCACTGCCATTCTGCTGTCACCCACCATATTCCTCTCCCCAACACTCCCTCCACTCCAGCCACACTGGTTTGCAGACACCCAGGCCCACTCCTGCCTCAGTCATCCTCATGGCTCTCTCCTTCACTCCTTTCCAGGCCTTGTTCAAATGTGCCCACCTCAGTGAGGCTTCCCCTGATTGCCCTGTTTGAAAACCACAACCCTCTCCCTTATCACGCCCAATATTTCTTCCCTGATTTATCTGTCTCCACAGCACTTATCACCATGTAACATACACGGTGCTTTACTTGTTTGTTTATTGACTGTCTCCCCTGTGCCCAGAACAGTGTCTGGCACACAGCTGGAACACTGAATGAATAAATGAATGCATACATGAATGAATGAGTGAATGAATGGGTTCTTTGCAGCATGCCAATTCCCCCATTTTGCATATGGAAACCAGAATTGGATTCTATCCCCAACAATCAAAAGTGTCCTAACACATACGGAAATGACTGGGAAAAGTGGGGTGAATGACATCTATGCAGGAGCAGAACACAGAGGGGACCAGATGTGGAGTTCAGAAGAAGTTCTCAGTCGTTCATGCTCTAGGTGGGAATGAGGATGGTGGAAATGCAGATTAATTAAGCTAAATTAAAGAGACAACGGGGCAGAGCCAGATGCTTTTATAACCAGATGTGGGGGGCCTACCTTCTTTGTGACAGATCAATACTGCTTTCAGCACTTGGGGGTTATCATACGATGGAAAAGAGGGAACCAGAGTCTGGCCAAGAGCCTCACTGTAAAAGCAACCCAAAGTCACCTTCAGTCAGTTCCCAAGTCTGCAAGTGTTGACTGTAACTCCATGGAAGTTACTGGAAGCCAAAGATGTGACATGCTGGGCAGACATGCGCTGCAGAAGTGGGAGAGCCCAGAGGCAGACGCGGGCTGTCCCCAGCTGACTGCCCTTGAGCTAGGTCACCACTAGCTTCCACACCCACATCTTGGATGCACGTGGCTCTGTCCTCTCACGAGCTCTTGCCGCCACTCCCCACCCTCCAACAGGAAACAATCTCTTCCCTCGGTCTCCATGACCAATCCCATCCTGGGTTTCCTCCCACGTCTCTGGCCGTGCCTTCTCCATCACTCTATGGACGCACTTACCTGCGCCCAGCACCGCGGCTGGGGCCCTCATGGCTGGGGCCTATGCCGTCCCCTCTCCCACCCACACGCTGGGCCTCAATTTCTACCCACTCACAAATGACTCCCCACCTTCTATTTCTGACCCATACTTCTCCCCTGAGCTCCAACTCCCAATGGCATTTCCTGTCAGACAACTCAAAAGCCACTTGTGCCCATTGTGACCCAAGCAGGACTCAGGACCCCCAAACTCCCTAAATCTGGTCCTCCTCCAGGGGTCCCTGCCTCAGAGAAAGCACCACTCTCCATCCTGCTGTGTTTGCCAGAGACTGGGAATTATCCTGACGCCTCCGATTCCAAATCACCATCTCCTTCACTACTAAGTCCTGCTGGTTTTCCATCCCTGGTCTTTTCTCTGCCTTCATCTCACCCCTTCCCCAGCCCAGGTGACGACTCCTTTTCTCTGGACCACTACAGAAGCCTCCTTCCTGGGTACCCCTGCATCCTCCCATCCCCTTCCCAATCCATTCTCCACTCAGCAGCCCCAGACAGCTGTGATCACGTTGATTCACCCCTTGCTAAGACACTTCACGTGAACTCCCACTGTTTTAAACTAAATAAAATGAAATAAAAACAGAAGTTCAGTTTCTTAGTCATATTATCTACATTTCGAGTGCTCAGCAGTGACATGGGGCTACTGGCTATTATACTGGACCCACAACTGCAGAACATTTCCATCATCACAGAACGTTCGGTTGGTTATCCTTGGTACAGTCAGAACTCCCTAGGGTCTCCCACACAACTGCGTGGTCTGGCCTCTGCTTATCCCTGCAGCCTTTTCCTGTGCCATTCTCCTGTTCATCTCCCTGATCCAGCCCTACTGGCTGACAAACTCCCTCCCCCCACAGGCCCTTTGCACAGACTGTTCCCTCAGCTTAGAGCATTCTTCTCTGTCATATTGGACTAGTTAACTCTTACTCATGCTCTTACTCAGCTCAGGTATGAACTGGATGGATGGTTGGATGGACTGACATACAGATGTAGGGATGGTGGGTGGGTGGATGAAGGTAGTAGGAGAGTTTTGCTAGCATCAAGGGTTGTAATCTTTTGGCCAGCCCTTGCCCACTGAGAGATGGAGTCCTTTAGCTGATGTCAACCCACACTCCTTCCATCTCACTCCCCTGCTTCAATGTGGGGCTATCTTCTGATACCCACATAACCCTGTAAACCAGGAGAGAATGCACGGACCGTGTCAGTCTCAGGTTTCTGGACAGATAAGAGCGATTCTGTGGTAAATCATTCAATGGCCTTCTATACTGATTTGTTTTCCCATAGAACCTAGGGCTTTAAGGAGAGAATATTCTGATCCAGAAAAACGGGGCTATTTTTCATCATCAATGAATAAATGGGCTTTCTTGTGTCCACTCCAGCCCCACATGTGGCCTGGGTGGTGTGAATGGTCTTTGAAGGCTGAGGACCCTACATACTGCCCAGAAGGGCAGATGCTCTGGGCCATCCTCAGGCAGAAAGCTTTCCATCATTTCCAGAGAAATCTATCACACATCTGTAATTACATCAAGGAAAATAAGCGTTGTCAATCTCCTCTAGGGGTCAGACATCAGGTGAAGCTGTAACGGAAAATCTTTCAAACCCACAAAGCAGACAGGTCCCATTTCCGGTTATGTTTACTTTAGCAAACTAGAGTTTAGCCTTAACTCAGTCATTTAAGTGTTGTTGTAACACCACATACTGGCGGTACAGGATGACCTGAATCCAAGGAGCTCCTGGCTGCGTAAGTACTTGGAGGAAGGCAGCAAATGCAGCCACTGTGGACCACGGTATGGAGGTTCCTCAAACAATTAAAAGTAGAATACCACACGTTCCAGCCACTCCACTCCTGTGTATATGCACAGAAGGACTGAAAGCAGGGACTCGCACGGACACTTGCACACCCACATTCACAGCAGCCAAAAGGTAGAAACAACCCAAGTGTCTATCGATGGCTGAATGGATAAACAAAATGTGTTCTCTACGTACACAATGGAATATTATTCAGCCTTAAAAAGGCATAAAACTCTGTCACATGCCACAGCATGGATGAACCTTGAGGACATTATACTAAGTGAAATAAGCCAGACACAAAAGGACAAATACTGTATGATTCCACTTACATGAGATCCCTAGAGCAGTCAGACTTGTACAGACAGAAAGTAGAATGGTAGTTACCAAGGGCAGGGGCAGATATGAATGAGAACTTAGTGTTCAATGGATACAGAGTTTCAGTTGGGGAAGATGAAAAAAATTCTGGAGATGAGTGGACTTCTGGGGATGGTTGCACAACAACATGATTATACTTAATGTTACTGAACTGTATATCTAAAATGGTTAAAATGGTAATTTTATGTTATGTATATTTTACCCCAATACAAAAAAAAAAAAGAAAAAAAAGGGAATGTCTGCTACTGGGTATTTCTACGGCAAGCGCTTAGAGCAGCCGGTGGGCACGAGTCCCACAAGGGGGCTATGACAGGGCACCGCTGACTTGACTTCCATTCACTGGTGTGCCCCGGAGCAGGTAGAGTGGAAGGCTGGAAGCAGCAACTCTTATCCCATCAACCCATCCTGGGATCATTCTTCTCAAGACTTAAAAGTGCTCAATTTTCACTGGCTGTGGGTGAGCCATTTGGGGGAAGAAACAAGGTGGGACTATAATGTAACGCTATCCACAGGCTCCCTGTGTGGCTTGTTCAATTCACCCTCAGGGCAAGAGAAACACCCCCATAGGGATGGTGACGTGGCCTCCTGGTCACCACGCCTCCATTCCAGGAGCTGTCACCAGGGGCCCCTCGGGCCTGGGAGCGCTTAAGGGACCCACCTAGTTTTTTTTTGTTTTTGTTTTTTGTGGTACACGGGCCTCTAACTGTTGTGGCCTCTCCCACTGCAGAGCACAGGCTCCGGACGCACAGGCTCAGCGGCCATGGCTCACGGGCCCAGCCGTTCCGCGGCATGTGGGATCTTCCCGGACCGGGGCGGGGCATGAACCCGTGTCCCCTGCATCAGCAGGCGGACTCCCAACCACTGCGCCACCAGGGGAGCCCCACCTAGTTTTTAAATGCTGCCATTTTAGCTTTCCTATAAGCTAGAACTAGTAAATAAAAGGCCTGACAAGTCACAAAGAACCAGTTTGGCCACAGGTCAAGGTACAATATTTAGAATTATGGTGGTCAAATGGAAATGCCCAAGCTATGTACTTGCTGGACACAACTTCGCTCAGCTTCAACTGTACCAATCATTCTTAGCTTCCCTCTGCTCCTCCCTTTCCCTTCTCCCTCCAGGCTCCTCCCTCTACTACTATTGGGATTTGAAGTCCTTTAAGACAGTCTGGCCTCTCAGTTCCTCAACTCCCCGGCCTGACCTTCTTCTCGAAGACCTAATGTAGTCCACGCCCCAGTAGCACTGGCCCCACCTGGGAGCAGGTCAGAAATGCAAACTCTCAGGCCCCACCCCAGACCCGCTCCATCAGAATCCCCAACATTAGGACAAATGAACTCTACTTTTCAAATTCCCCAGGTACTCCAGAAGAATTCAACCTGCCTGCATCCGCTGCACTCTAGTCCCCTAGACCCCTACTACTAAAGTGTGGTCCATGGACCACCAGCATCAGCATTACCTGGGAGGCACCAGAGTTGCAAGCCCTAAGGGCCCATCCCATTCTGCAGTGTACCTGGACCCCAGGTGGTTCAGACCACATGACAGTCGGAGGATAGCCCCATGTTCCCTCATTTTTTTGGAGTCACCTGCCCACGTAGCCCTCTCGGTACCTGCCCTCCCACTTAGCCACTTTAGAAGCTATCCTCTGTATTTCCTCTTACTGAGAGAAGTCCCTCCCTCCCTGCCTCTCTTCCTTCCTTCCTTTTAAACAGCCTGACTCAGTACCTGCTTTCAGGAATACCAGGAGAAAACCTCCCCATGATAAACTGTGGAAACCTGATTTAAAACATCTATCCAAATCAACGCTTGATTTACAATTAATTGGCACACTTAATAACCCTTTCCAACTCGTTACAAGCCAATGCCATGAAAGGACAAAACCTTTTTCCTTTTGGAAACATATCTGAGGGCAAGGAAAATAAACCCTCGATCGATGAGCCCAAGCAAAATAAGCTTTTAGTTGCACAGTGATGTCCTCAGGGATGGGTTAAAGTTTCTGGAGAAACTTGAATAAGGCATCTGACTTAGTTCATAGGCAGTAGGGGTGGCATGGGTGGAGGGGTTTGAGGAAGGAGGGTGGTGGGGGGAAAGATGGGGAGGCAGTGTCTGGGGAGCAAAGAGATGGGGGCTCTAGTGGGAGGGGACTGTACCTCTCCACGGGTCTGGGCCAACTTCTGTCCATCAGTTCTCCTTTGTATCCCCTAAAACAGGATGGGGCTGGAATTGAGCACAGGGAGAAGCGTCCAGTCCATTTTCAGACTGAGAGCCAATGCATCTAACCAATCCATCTAACCTTCCCCTCAGTACTGGAACTGGCGGAGGCAGCGGCCATAACGGGTAGCTCCTTATTACTCAAAGGATAATGTCCAAATGCCTTACCTTGACATTCAAAGCCTTTCACCACCTAGCTCTGGCCCTTCCTGTCAATGATCCTTCCACACACACCAGTCAAATGCAGCACTTATTCCTGAGCACCTACTATCTGTCAGGCACTGCTAGAGGCACTTGGGATAAAGAGGTGAGGGAGACAAGGTCCTTGCCCTCAGACAGCTCACATTCCAGTGGAGAGATGTGAGACAGACAACAGAACAACCGAACAAGTCCAATGACTGGAGCTGTCAGAAGTATTATGAAGGAATCCAACAGGGCAATGGGCTGGGGTGCGACTTCCCTAAGGCATGATGTATATTGAGACCTCAAGGACAAAAAGAAGCCAGACCTGTGAGGATCAGGAGGAAGAAAGTTTCTTCCTCCAGAAGAGAGCACAGTAAGTGCAAAGGCCCTGGGGCAGGAACAAGCTTGCAGTGTTCAGAAAACATAATCAGCCAAGGTGGCTGGAGTGTGTGAAGGGGGGCAGGGCAGGAAATGAGGACAGAGGCTGGCTGAGCCAGATCACCAGGGCTGGTTGGACACAGAAAGATGCTTAGACTGTGTTTTTCTTTTTTCTTTTTTTTAAGTGGAAGAGGAAGTCATTGAAGGTTTTATTTTTGGAGGAGGCTCAGTGAGACATGATCAGATTTACATTTTAAAAAGACAGATCTGGCTGCTTCTGTTTGGAGAACAGATTGGAGGGGCTTGGGGTGGAAGCAGGGAAGCAGTCAGGAGGTGAGAAATGATAAGGCTGGAAGAAGGGGGCACATGTACTTCCCCAAGAAGCAGAGTTTCTCATACCCCCGTGCCTTTGCACATGCAGTTCCTCTTCCTACAGTGCCATTCCCACCATTTCCATCTGAAAAAAACCCACCTGTGCTTCCAAGGGCTGCTCAGTGGCAGCCACACACCACTGGCTCTCATGCCCAAACATGACAATTTGCTGCCCCTTCCTCTGGCCTCATTTGGAAATTGATATCTCTCTCTGCATTAGCCCTTATCACATGCTGTGGCATGGAAAAAACCTGGGCTGTGGAGTCAGACCACAATTGGCCCAAGGCCCGGCTCAGCCACCGCTGGCTCTGGGACACCTGAGAAAGCGGCTGAAGCGTCTTGCCCCTCAGTTCCCTCATCTGGAGAATGGGAAAACAGTGCCCCTACTGAAGACCCTAAGAGGAGGATTCCCATGTGAGTGATGTATAAAGGGAGCACTCTCAGGGGAGACCAGTAAGGGAGGGGGAAGCAGGACAGAGACACGAAGCAGGGAGCAAGGGTGTCACCTCTGGCAGCAGCTCCAGTCCGATGCTGCAGGGAGCTCTGGGCAGGGGGGGGCGGTGCGGGTTGGGATCACGTCTCTGGGTTGCCAGGCCCAGGGAAGGGAGCTGGGCATTCACCCTCCCACACCCACCAGGCACCACCTAAGGGCACCCCCCCCCCACCAGAGGGGACATAAACTCCCAGGCATTTTTGGTTCTGCAGGTGCTGGCAAGTCTGCTCCAGGAACCCAACCAAGGGCCAAAGAAGAGTCGCAGGTGCAGGAATCTGAAGCAAAAGCACACCACTGCTGGGGGAGGGGAGCACAGACACAGCAGGGGACGCGAGGGATCATGCTTCACCCGCTACACCACACACCTGGTCGGGGCCTTGACAGGATCACTCCCCCCGCCGCCTCCCTCCTGCCCCTGAGGGAGCGGAGGCTGAGGTATGACCCTTTATCAGGAGACTCTGGGCTCTCCGAGGACAGGACTGGGTCCCCTCCATCGTTCACGGAAGGACGTTACTGAGGGAGGGAGTGCCTTGAGGTTACTGATACTGTCTTATAAAGGCACCAACTCGCCTCAGAGCCCGTGCGCCAGCAACACAAGCGAGCATTTTACAAGGGGGCGCGGTGACGGCTCACAGCTCCCCTGAAAGCTCAGGAAGAGCATCGCCCCCATGTTGCAGATGAGGAAACAGAAGCCCAGGGCAAGGTCCCAGAGCCAAGGAGTGGTCCGCGGGGTTTGAGCCCTGATCTGCTTCACTCCGGAGCCGGGACCCTGTGCCCTTGCGTCCTGGGCGTCTGTCGCCCCCCTGGCCGTTTTCTGGTGGGAAGATCACGTCTCCTGTTCCCGTAGCCCCCCGGGGCCCTGTGGCTGTGAGGACTGATTTGTTCTTAAAACAGAGCAGCCTCTGGGGTCCCCAAGGAGACCCCACCCGACACGTCCGCCCCCCCCCCGCCCCAAAGCAAAGCCCCTCTCGCCTGGCCCCCCACCCCAGGGCCAGTGAGTTACTCACTCATGAAGGCCGGAGCTCCTTTCCTGAAAGACTGGTGTCTGCGACAAGCAGGCGTCACCCAAGGGCACCTCTGCACAGCTCCCTGGTCATGGGACTCGGCTTCTCTGCAGGTTTAGGCCCCCCTCCGCCTGGCATGACCCCACGAGCTTTGCTGAGACTTAGGGACTAATCCTACTTCACCAAAACTCTTTTGTGATCCTCGGACCTGGGTCTGCTGGGCATGTTTTTAATTTGCCTTCTCGCAGAGGTAAGAGAGATGATAAAAGATCGTTGGAAACACAAGAGCAAAGGTATCTGATCTCCCAGGTGCCTTGAAAATAAAAGGAAATGGAGAAGGCTGCCTTTGCCTAATTTGGGGAGGAAGAAAACATTCGTCTTTTCCCACAAATTTTAGTCTTCTTCCAGTCTCCCCTTCGCAGGAAAAGCCGCGAGTAAATGCCCAGATGCCTAAACCAGAAACCTCGGAGTCACCCGGATACCGCCTCCCCCCGCCCCACCCCGTTCACTCATCACATCCAAGTTGCTCTCAAGTCCGGCCGCTCTCCTCCATTCCCATCGAAGCCGCTGCCCGCATCCCAGCCTCCTGCCCAGATGACTGCGGTGGCTCCTCCCTGGGTTTCCTGATCCCCCCAGCCCTTTTCCATCTGAGCTTTTGGTAAAGCATTCCGGTCTGTGACACCTTATAAGCCTCTCCCCTGCTCTCCTGCTTCAAACACCCATGAAACGTCCCTTTGCACTGGGGTTGAAGAATAAATTCCACGCAGGCCTAACAACTCCAGGTCTGGCTCCTCCCATCGCAGCCTGTACCACCCCCTCCTTGCTCTCAGAGTTCAGGCCACAGGCCCTTTGCACAGGCTGACCTGCCTCTTCATTCTCCCCTTAGCCTGGCTAACTCTTCCCTATCCTGCAGGCCTTAGCTCAGCATCACTTCTTCAGGAAAGCCTTCCTCGACCACGCGGCCCACCTGCACCCCTACTATCCTCCCATAGCCCTGTGCACGGCATGCATGCATCTCTCGCCACAGACAGAACTTCACACAGAGCTGTGTGATCCCTTGACTAACGTCTGTCTCCCCACTGCACTGGGAAGGGACCTCATCTGGTTTTGCTCATTGTTGTGTCCCCAGCATGTCCACAGTGCCTGGCACATAGTAGGACTTCAGTAAATATTGCCTGGACGAGTGAAAGAAAGCAAAGACATGGGAATTTGTGGCTGAAACCTCTTTTGAGCTTGCACGGAGGACCTGCCAAAGATTAATTTCTTCCTGAAATTTATGTTCCATGTCCCCTCCTGACACCTTAAGCTCCTGAAGGAAAGACAGGCATGGGGCTACCTCTTGCTCAGGGGGTCCCACCCACCCCAGCACAGGGAGAGGCAGGCGGCAGAGCTGGTGGCAGAGAGAAAGCCATCACAGAGGAAGAACAGACCAAGGGCTCCACCTGACCCACGAGGAGAGGGGTCTGTGCTTCTGTCCTCATTGTCGGGAAAACCTAGAGGAGAGTCTTTAGGATGGAAGAAACCTCTAAGAGCCTCTTGAAAGGCCCCCACTATCCATTTCATAGAGTAAGCAAAAGTCAGATACGTTTAAGGACTTGCTTCTGATTTTAAGAAGCCGGTGGCAGAGCAGGGATGGAATCCAGTTCAGCGCTTAAAGCTTTCCTGCTGTGCACTGTGCTCCTGGCTGCTGGCCTGGGTCCCCAAAGACACTTACTTAGAAGTGCCTGAGGGATCTGGTGGGTCAGAGAGTCCCTCTTCCCCTCCTCCCCACCCCACAAAACTGCTGCTTCTGAAAGCAGAAACTTGGCAGCAAGTGAGAGAGACAACCAGAGGGTCAGGGGAAGCAACCCTTCCAGTCGGGGGTAAAAGTGTGGCCTTGCGTCCAATGCTGGATGCTCCTCTGAACCCTGAAGAACTCTCTCCTTCTCCACGACACTGGCCCCTTCCTCCCTGGAACTCCCAGTGCTGATCTGCACAGAGCCCTAGCCAGTAGCCCAATGAGTTCTCCAATGCCCGCCTCTTACAGGAAGCCCTCCCAGGCCCTTGCCGGGGGTGCCCGGCTCTCACTGGCTCCCAGGCCCTGTGACCTCTTGTTGTGCACTAGGAATTTCCACGTGTACATCTGTCTACCCAGACGAAGGAACTCTGGGCAGATCCGATGGTCTCCTCTGTCTGCTCAGCACGCTACATGGTGCCCAGCTGGAAGCCCAGAGGAGGAGAGAATGGATGGATGGATGGGCCCGGCTCCCAGCAAGCCCCCCGCCATCTTTCTCCCACTCACCTCCCAGCCTGTGCAGCCCCGACGTGTGCTTAATCTCACTGTCCTGGGAGAGCCGGCATGTGGCCGAGGGACACAGGCCCCATCCCCAGACTCACTCTTCTCCGGAGCCTGGTGGGGATGGCAGGCCGGGAGGAGAGGGTCTCGCCCCTTCGGGAACACAGAATTCTGCCCACACGACTCTCCGAGCTTTAAAATTCCACCACCTGATTGATGTTTTCCAGGCTTCCCACTTGAGTGGGGTTACCAGGCAACGAGGGTTATTTCTTCCCCCAGCTAGACTCCGTGAGGATCCAGGCAGTGTTTCCACCCTCACTGGGGTCCCAGAAGGATGGAGCTCTGGAGATTCAGGAGACCCAGCCTGGCCACTGCCCAGCTGTGTGACCTTGAGCAGACCCTTTCCCCTCCCGGGCCTCAGGTTCCCCATCTGGAAAATGAAGGGGCTAGGCAGGACCCTCTCAGAGGTGGTCCCCCTGACACCACTCCTTGCTGGGCACCACCCAGAAGTCCTTGGCAATGGACCTAGAGGAGTTAGATAGTCTCCCCATTTTGTAGATGAGGAAGCCGAGGTGGAAAGGCAAAGGCACTGGCCCAGGCCCCCAGCTGGTTGGCAGTGGGGGGACCTCAGCCTGGGCCTCTCTAATTCGGAGCTGTCCGTGCTCTCCGACACCACAACATGACGCCCTTGGGTGACTCCAAGACAGCTCCGGGGGCTGGGTAGCCTGGATGGTTTCGGAGGTCAACATTTCTTAGTATAAATCCCTCCAGAAACAAGGCGGCAGGGAAAGACGGCTTAAAGCATGGCCCTTCTGACTTTCCTGCCTTAGCCTGTCAACCTGGGCTGCATTCCACATCCCGAAATGCCACCGAACTGCCACAGTGACATCTGAACACTCCCACGGTCAGCACTGGCCAGGGACTTGCCCGCCTCCCTGGTCCCTGGATCTTCACAAAGAGCCCCTGAGCTTCTGGGAACCCCACTCTATAGATGCGGGAATGAGGCCTTGAGAGGGAGGGTCCTTGCTCAAGCCCCAATTCAAACCCAAATCCTTGGATCCGAGATCCAGCATGCTCTGAACAGGAGCTGCATTCGGAAAGAACAAGACGGAGAGAGACGGGCAGACATGATGGGTGGCCAAAAAACTCTCAGCTCAGGACTCTCTCCAGTCCTCTGGGTAAATTCCAAGCTCCCTTCCTCACTATGCAAAACAAACAAGTGAGACAACCTAATTAGAGGGAGGAGAACTCAGTGATCTATTTTCAAAATCAAGGGCTGCTGCTTCATTTTAAAAAAGAAATAGCTGAACTAGGATAGAAAGCATGGGGGTGGGCAGGGGTGGGGGAACTCGCAGGCCCTCCTGGTAGCTGCTGGGGCCCCACCCTGGCTTCTGGCCTCCTGGTGCATGTGACCTTGGGCAGACAGGCAGCAGCATTGGGGAAAGGTGGGAGAGTGACGCCGGGGGCTCACAGTAATCCACTAGCGCCCACACTTTAGGGTCAACTCCAGGCTTCTGTGCATTGGATCCTCACGACAAACTTGAACTATAGGTCTCCTTGTCATCAACATTGGGTGGAAGTTCAGAGAGGTTAAGTGACTAGGCCATGATCACACAGCTTGAGAACTGCAGAGTTGGGATTCAAACCCAGACTGATCTAATCCTGATTTGGGCTCTAACTGCCACACACTTCAGGAGTGAAATGCTATGGCTCTACCAAGAATTTTTTAAAATTAATTAATTAATTAATTTTAATTTTTCTCTGCGTTGGGTTTTCGCTGCTGCGCACGGGCTTTCTCTAGCTGCAGTGAGCGGGGGCTACTCCTCGTTGTGGTGCGCGGGCTTCTCATTGCGGTGGCTTCTCTTGCTGTGGAGCACGGGCTCTAGGGCGTGAGGGCTTCAGAAGTTGTGGCTCGTGGGCTCTAGAGCGCAGGCTCAGTAGCTGTGGCACACAGGCCTAGTTGCTCCATGGCAGGTGGCATCCTCCTGGACCAGGGCTCGAACCCGTGTCCCCTGCACTGGCAGAAGGACTCCCAACCACTGTGTCACCAGGGAAGCCCGTCTACCAAGATTATCAATACTAACAAGGATATTAATGTTAATGTTGAGCAATTAAATCACACACGATATGCCAGATCACTTTAAACTGGCCCTCGGGCACTCCAGAACCTGTTCTGATTCACACTGCTTGTAAAGCTAATTTCAGCACCAGGAAGCGAATATCCAACAACTGAGACACTAAGAATACAACAGGGGGAGGTGACCCGTTTTTGGAATCAGGAAGGGGGGCACCTGTGGGAAGCCAGGGTGTGGTGCTATTTGCCAAATGCTTTTCTCTTCTTGTCCAAAAGAGGACTCAGGCTGGGACCCCAGGCAAGAAAATGATGGCATTTCAAACCCAGGGCCACATCTTTGGGGGTGACAGCAGAGATGCTACAGGACTTTGCTAAGCAGGCATGGCTGGGGGCATGCCTGAGGCTGGCCTCCTCTACCCTGCCCAGCCCCTTCTGACCTGTAGCCCATGCCCCATTTTACTCTACATCTAGAGGTTCCCACTTCTTCCCTCCCCTCCCAGAGCTGCCTCCCCATCCCTGTGTCCTGGGCTCACCTCCTTTAGCCCTTTAAACTGTGGATTCTAACTTTGGTTTGTGTCAGAATCCCCAGGGGAGTTACAAATAAGAGGCCGGGCCCCTGCCCCAGGCTCTGGGCCCCTGAGCTGAGCGGGTCCAGGTGCCTATATTTTTGATAAGCTCCCAGGCAGTCGTAACAAGGGTGATCCTCCCAGAACAACAGCTCCCTCAGGGACTGCCTCACAACTGTGGCCTTGGTTTGCACTCACCTCGGTGCCCTGGAGATGAGTCCTCATTTTACAACCAGGCTGTAAACCCCCTAAGAGACAGGGATGTGTGTCACACTTTTATCCTCTAAGTCTGACCCTGAACGCTCAGTAGGTGCTCAATAAATTCTTGACGGTTGGCTGAGGTCAGCCCAGCTGGGAGGAATGACTAATTCACGAGATAAAACACTTGAGACCCAAAATTATCCGAAAAGGCAAAATCTCTGGACCAAAGACAGAAGGATATACAAGGATAGATGAAAGCCGGGTAGCTGGACTCAGAAAAGTAAGTACAAATCAGTGGGGACATTTGTTTGGTAGTAGTTTATGTGAGAAAGATGTGAGAGGCATATCTGACAGGGCTACGTGATGTGGTTGCTTAAGGTAAAAAAGCCAAACAACATTTGGTTGCATTAAAAGAGGTAGAGTATCTAATCATTGGAGCTGATGGTGTCCTCTCTTTGGACTAAGCCGGCCTCAGCTGGAATGTGAGATTCAACTCCCTTGAAGAGGGATATTGACAGGTAGCTATCACTCTGAAAATAATGATTAAGATGGTGGTTTGGGGTGGCAGGGCTGGGGGGGGGGCATCTAAAAGTCATACTGCTGAGAGAAGAGAGTAAAAATAACAAATCAGGGAAGTTTAGCCTGGAGAAGGTAAGTTCTGACACTAGTTTTTAAATATCTAAAGGACTCTGTGTGGAAGAGGGCCTAGACCTTTTTAAGTTACTCTAGAGAACAGAAGTAGGATTGGTGGGTAGAAGCTGCAGCAAGGAAACATTATATCTAATACTAGAAATGAATACAAAAACAATTAATGTTTTCCAACCACAGAGCTCATGCCCTATGAGGTAGTGACTTCCCTGTCACTACAGGTATTCAAGCAGAGCTGGCTGGCCTTGATGCAGGGAGGCTGTAAAAAGGGTTTCTGCATTGGGTGGGAAGGTATGTCAGATGATCTCTAAGGTTCCTTTGGCCCCAAGATCCCAGGATGTTTCAGGTTCAAATACGGTCATTTCTTCTGTGAACAGTTACCCTCTGGGCAACAGGTGGGACCAGCAGGCCAGCTGGAAGTATGCTGCCCTAGAGACACCCCAAGAATTCAGGATCCCTCCTGTTCTCCCAGCCAGCCAGGAGCACGGCAGAAAGCACACTCAGCATGCAGGGGCAGAAAGCCAGGAGCCCGGAGAACTGGCTTCAGTTCAGCCACTGACTTGCTGTGTGTTATGGGGCCCTCTCTATGCCTCAGTTTCCAAAGTACACAGTGAGGAATGTAGGCTATACCAACGTGTCTCAAACTTCCACGTGTACATGGATCACTTGCACATCTTGCTGAAGTGAAGATTTCACCTCGGTGGGTCCGGTACCCATCCTGTCTGAGCCCTGAAATCCCAAGTCCCAGGAAGCCTGGTCTGAGATTCTGCATTTATGGCAAGTTCCCCGGTAATTCTTATGTGGCTGACAGGGGCCCCCACTTTGAGGAACAAGGATCTAGCAATCTCCAGGTCCATCTTTGTTGGGACAGTGTAGGATTCCAGAATGCCTGCTCCCTCCCCCACAAAGGAAAGGAAGAGCTTGGGGTGGGTGCCCACATGACTTACAAAGTCCTCTTCTTCAAACTGGGAAACAGGTGAGGAAGCTCTGAAGCCACCTAGCGTAGGATGAGGTGGTGACTGCACTCGCCTGCTTGGCTAACAGGAGCCCTAGGACACTGGTGGCCTCGGAGGGGGCCCTTCCCTGTAGGAAAACACACCCCCTGAAGTACCCATGATGCGTCATTCCCATGGACCCCAAGTAATGGAGCCGAAGCTGCTGGGACCTCTGCAGTATGCACTGTGGGTGGGCGGGCCTCAAGGTACACGGTGCTATTTGTGGAGATGTCTGTATTTGGCTGTTGGAGAGCCTCAGAGCGAAAGCAGTATGATTTTACGCAATATGACAGCCAAGCAAACATTTAACAAGGTGTTTTGGGCCTGCAAAACACCTTTGGGCCTTCCCTTTGAAATCATAAGCCCCCACTGGTTAAATCACACGCCACAAGATGCTGAAAGCCCATGTCCACCCCGGCTTTCCCAACCTCCTGGCACTCCAGTTTCCAACCCCATAAACAAAGTGTGGACAAGCTCAGAAGTTCAGGAGAGGCCCCTGGATTTTGTCCACAACAGCTGTGTATGTATGCAGCCCACTCCAATTTTGGCTTCTTGCTCTGAGGACGTGGAGGAAGAGAAGGATGCCGGGGAAAAGGTCAGGCAGGTGGGGCTCAGCTCGGTGAGCAGCAGCTTTGATGGGCTCTCTGGAAAGCCCAGGTGTCTTCAGCTCTGCTCTTTCTAGGGTTCTCGGCCCAATGGCCTGCATCAGGAAAACAGCTTTGCGCTCAGCACAGGGCAGTTTGGATTAATCATTATTCATGCCATTCCCATCACTTGGAGCCGGATCCCTGGCGCGGGCCCAGGCACAGTCACTAAATTGTAAAGGTTTGCAGATTACTGGCCAGTGAGCGGCCATAGGACCAGGGTGTGCAGAACAGGATTATTAGGGTCATAAACTTTTATTAAAGGTCACTAACAGATTTATAGAAAGCACTGTAAAATGACACTTGTTTTTATTAGCATGGATCGTAGCCCTTGACAGAAAGTGTCTGGGCTGAAGCAAAGCTGGAGGGTTTTCTCCAACAACAGAGGGGCCTTTGATTCAGGTTCTTATAACCCACAGGGGAATCAACGCTGAAGTCCCCAGGATTCTCTGCAGAGGGGGTAAGACGCTCCCAGAATTCTTCAGAGAAGGCCTGGTGGGAAGTTCAAGGCCGTCATGTGTGGAGCTGTCACAGGACGTGGTGTGGCTCCTGCCCCTGCCACCTGCTGGATGGCGACCTGGCCCATCATTTGTCCTTCAGAGCCTCAGTTTCCTCCTCTGAAAAACAGAGGTTGTAACGTCGACTCTAAGGAAGGCTGTGATTGCCAGTATGAGCAAGTCGGGACATGCAGGGCTTCCCATCAATTCATCATCATTGCTTTTATTTTCTAAGTATGTGTCAGCTGCCTGAGTAGATGTGGTTTACCAAACCGTAAAAGTGGATCTCGACCCCCGCATTGGAAAGGGTTAGCCTCACATTCAGGCTGGAACACCAGCCCTAGGTACTCCCACATGGAGCGTGTCCAGGTAGCTCAGGGGTCTTCAGGGGGTCTCATACCAATATCTAATTTCAATGTGCTTCTTCTTAAAAAAAAAAAAAGCCTTTAGAGGTGGAGAAAAAGTAGAGGAGAACATACAAAATGATGGTGTCGGGGTGGAGTTATAGGTTCTCTTTGCCCTTCCGTTTCCCTAGACTTTTTGTAATAAGAGAATTGGTCATATAAAAATGAGGGGAGTGCAGGCTTTGGGGCAGAAGGCCCAGGTTCAAATCCCAGCTTTCCTTTCCTTGTGGTGAGACCTTGGACGAATCACATAATCTCTCTGAGTCGTGGGATATACACAGCGGGTAAGACCATCTGCCTCATGGATTACATTCAAGCGTGGAAAACATGTTGGGGGGCGGTTCCTAGCATCCTCTCTCTCCTGTCTTTGGGGAATTTACTCTCTTCCCCATTGTTCCTGGCAGCCACCTAATGCTCAGGAGGGGAAAGTGAGTCTGAAAATGAGGCCAAACTAGAAGAAGCAGAGTTCAGAAACAGGGGGAACAAGAATAGGTCCTAGATCAAGCCTGACCTGAATCTAGAGGTCCCTGGATTATTCAGCTCTATGGACCAATAACTATCCACTTCAGTTATTTGGTGCTTATTAAGACCTAACTGACTCATGAGATTATATATAATACATATTAAAAGCCTAACAGTTATGGACACACAGCCCTAACTTGATAAGTGGTAGTTTTTTTATTCTTCTTTAAAAATAGGAGTACTTTTTTCATTATTTTATTTCCCAAATTTTTAGTTTAGAAAATTTTAATCCTACAGAAGATTTGCAAGAATAGTTCAATTTGTGTTCACCTACTTTTCACTTACATATACCAACTGTTAACGTTTTACCCCATTTGTGCTCTGTTTCCCACCTTATCCCCCTCCCTTTCCCTTTAATTGAGACATGGGTCCGTTTCAATCCTAAGGACTTGAGCGTGACTCTCCTAGAATGAAGACATCCTCTCACACAACTGCAACTCCAGCATCCCACCCAGGAAACTCAACACTGTATCATCCAACCTGCAGCCCACGTTCAAGTTTCCCCAGGTGTCCCCATGTCTTTACAACTACACTTTTTCTATCCAGGATCATGCATTACGTTTGTTGTCACATCACTTTAGTCTCCTTTAATTTAGAACAGCTCTCCAGACTTTTTCTTTCTTGCAATATCATTATTTGGGGGAAGTCTCTTACTTGGATTCATCTCATTGTTTCTCACAATTAGATCCATATTAAACAACTACACAGGTGATGTTGAGGGAATGGATTTAGTTGTAGTAAACATTGTACTGAAGTGTCACAGACATACAGAGAAGTGGCCAGCACTGCATTTTCACAAACTGAACACACCTCTATGTCCAGCCCCTGGGTCAAACACAGGAATGACCAGCTTCTCAGAGGCCCCTTCCTGCCCTGTGAATTCTGTCATCACAGATTAGCTCTGCCTGTTCTTGACCTTCACACGGATGGGATCATTCAGCAAGCTCCCTCTGGGGTTTGCCTTCCTTCAGTCAACACCATTTTGTGAGATTTAGGCGTGTTGCTACATGGATCTGTGCTTCACAGCATTTATGATTACTGATTTATTATGATTTATTATTTTCATAGGAACAAAGAGTGAATCAGGTCACATATGCTTTCAGCCATAAGAACAAACTGGAGGGCCTGGCACTGTCCTGGCCCTCTAAGCCGGCCTGGCCTGCCACTCACTGGGCACCTCCTTGCTCATAAGTTGAGCAGCAAATACCGCCAGGGATCCAGGCGCAGTCCAGGATGCCTGATGACCTGGCCCTGGCCCACTCCCACTCACATTGACCTCACCCACCTCAAATCTTGGCCTTGACCCTGAGCTGGGCCACCCATTCCAGCAGCCTCTGGATTTGCTGTTCAGAACTGCCAGGCCTGGCAATCTGCCCCACCTCCCTCTTCATTCACTAGCACCTCGCCCGGGGCACTCCAGCCACACTGGCCTCTTTTCAGTTCCCACCTCAGGGCCATTGCACGTGCTGAGCTTTCTGCCTGGAATGCCCTTCCTCTACTCATTTTCTGTGATCATCTTTCAGGACTTGGTGCAAATGCCACTTCCCCAGAGAGGCCTTCCGTGATGACCATGGTGAATGTCAGGTCGCTGTCACCCTCTCCCATAGCGCACAGACTTCCCTTTTGTTATGACCCTGCTATGACGAATGGAGGTGCTGTACTTGTGAATGTATCTATTTTCTCTCTCTTATTAGCTCCATGAGGGCAGATATTTGCTTTGTTTTTAGGGCCCATTTAACACGTAGCACAGGCACCTTCTAAGTTCAATGAAGAAGGAGGAAAGGAAGGAGAGAGGAAATAAAGGAGAGAGGGAGGGAAGGGAGGAGGGAGGGAGGGAGGGAAGCAGGCCCTGGCCACTGATCCTCAGCTGGCTCCCTTTGCAGGTTCCAGGTACTTCTGCTGCCAGGGATGGGGTGACACATCACCCTGGGGAGCCCTGTGGCCACCCCAGGGGTCCAGCCTGATTCTCCATGAGCAAGGTGGTGGCAAACAGCTCTTGTGAGCAGCTATCACACCCACAGGAACACCATCACCTTCCCGGTGGGGAGCAGCCCGTCACTCACCATTAAACATCGATCCCCTGTGCAACAGGGTGGGACACAGAACCATGCACACACTCCTGTGAGGACCAAACTGGTGGCAAAGTGTCTCTGCAGGTCGACTGGACTCCCTATGCCTGCATGCAATAGGAGGGTCACGGAGATTTCCTTAAGGAAGTGAAGGGTCTGTGGCCCACAGACCCCACTTCTAGAAAGCCATTCCACAGGAAACAAAAGTAAGGATGTGTACACAGACCTAGCCACAAGGCAGTTCCCTATATTATATGTGTTATTTATAATAGGTAAAGAATGAAAACATATCTAGATCCATATTAGAGGATTGCTTAATTCTATTATGTGGAAGGTAGTTAAGCCATTTAAACTATGTCATGGATGAATATTTATTGACAAGGAAAGATATGTGAGGTGAAGAAAAGTTATAAGACAGTAGGTTAAATAGGATCTTATTTTTTATCAAAACAATATTATTGACTAACAACACATAAAACGTGCTGTGTGCCAGGCCCTGTTCTAAGGACTTTCATGCACTTTCCCATTTACACCTCCCACAGCCTTATGAGGTAGGCACTACAGACACACCCATTTTACAGGTGAGGAAACTGAGGCACAAAGGTTAAATGACTTATCCGAGTTCACAAGGCTGGCAATGGGGAAGCTAGAGTTAAAGCCCAGACAGTGGGGCCCCAGGGTCTGCGCTCCTAACCGCTGGGCTACGCTGCCTGCTGAAGACTGTGCTAGCAGAGTTTCTCCCCATGGGCTAGTATTCTGGTGCTTAAAAAATTGTTTATATCGTTACTTTGATCATTGGTATTTTCTATGATAAAATGAGTATGTGTTGCTTTTATAATAAGAAACCATAAAAATGTTTAATAAGCCTGGATGGGCATCCCTCTGTTAACCAGGGGGTGTGTCCTCACCAAACCATCTGTAATGAAATTCTGTAGCATAAACCCTGTGTTTCCTGGACCCCTTTCTGGGAATGAAAGAAGTACTGAGCAGTCCCCTGAGGTGGCTAGCTTGGAGGAAGAAAAGAAAGGAGATACAGCTGCCTGCAGCAAGCTAACATCTGCTGAGCACCTACTGAGCACTGGAGCTACCTGGGTGGTTAAGGGGCTGGGCCTGGCTTCTGGGAGTCCAGGTCCAGCCGAGGAGCTGGCTTTTCTCCTAGAAGGGCCTGGAGGGCACAATGTCTGAGACAGCACAAGTCTGTGAGGTCTGAGGAGGGGGGTCCCTTCTCCCCTCTCACAAGTATTGAGAGGTCCTGGAGGCAGAGAGAGAACTCGTGCTCCCCAGTTGGACTAGAATTTGAATCCCACCTCCACCCTCCTGCTCGATGTGTGACCTGGGTTAACAAATTCACTGTGCTGAGTTGAAAGGGGGATAGTAATAGTACCAACCTATGATAAGCAGAATTCTAAATGGCCTTCAAGATTCCTAACCCCTGGTGTACATACTCTGAATAATTCCCTCCCCTTTGGTGTGGGCAGGGCCTGTGGATATGATGGACTATCACTCTTGTGGTCATGGTAGGTTACACAGCAAAGATGAAGGGGTTTTGCAGACGTAATTAAGGTTCCTAATCAGTTAGCTTTAAATGAAGCCAAATGGGGATTATCCCTGGGTGGGCCTGACCTAATCAGGTGATCATTTTAGAAGAGGCTCTAGAAGCTGGAGACTTGGAGTCTCTCCCTCACTGGCCTTGGAAAACCAGTGAGTTCTATAGCTGCAAGGAAATGAATTCTGCTAACAAACATATGAGCTTGGTAGAGGACCCTGAGCCACAGAGGAGACCCCCCAACCCCAGTCTGGATTGCAGCTTTGTGAGACCCTGAGCAGAGGACCCAGCTAAGCCTGGCCTGGTGTGCAATAAACATTAGTTCAATGAATAAATGAATGAATGAGTGAATAGTCCTGGTTACATTACCCTCTATTAGATCCTAACACGCATCTTAAAAAAACAAAAAACAAAAAACCTTGAAGATCCCTTGGCACCAGAGACATCCCATCTCCAGCCACCAACTTGCCCTGTGGCCCTGGGGGAGATCACCAGCCCTCTTAGGGTCTCACTTTGCCATCTGTAAAACGGGGGTGGGGGGGCTGCACAAGCTGGCCTCAGTTTCCTCCTGCTGCAGGAGGAAACTTGTGGTCTCCGGAGGGTTCTGGAGGCCCAGGTGAGTGGCAGGTTGGGTATAGGGTTGTCGCAGACTAGTGTGGCTGAGACCTGTCCCTGAGGGATTTCTCCTTCTATTGAGCCCTTTATTGAGTCCTTATCATTCCTTGCAGGGCTTGGGGTAGACTTTGCTGGGATGTACCAGCTCTGGTCCTTGCTAGCAGTGCGACGTTGGACAGGCTGTCTACCTCCTGATGCTTTAGTGCTCTCATCCAGAAAGGGAGGACCGCAATCCATCCTCAACCTGTCAGTCAGAGGCTGTGACCAGCGGGACAGCCCTTTTAGGTCCCACTCTGTGCCCCACAAATGCAAGGACCAGTACAAGTTTTGTGGAGAACAGAGAGTGCTCTCAGGACTCACCCAAGGCTGACCCCCTGCAGGTGGGATGTCTCAGTCAGCAGGTTCCTACGGCTTCTCCAACCCTCCCTGACTGGCCACATTCCCAGGCTGGGTCCCACGCTGGAGGCCCAGCCCCAGGTCATTTGTCCCTATAGCCAACATGATTGCAATCTGTCCACCATGTACAGGCACCTCCCTGTTTCCAAGGCGCTGTCACATCCCATGCACCCCCATTAATCCCCACAACAAGCTGGGAGTCAGGCTCACGTCCCCCTACTCCACATATGGGGGGATTCACGTGCAGAAGGGTGAAGTGTCCAAGTCACTTGCTCAGTCCCTCTCCTGTTCACACAGACATTCATGGGGCACCTGCTGGGTGCAGGGACTGTGTTTGATCCTCAAGATACAAAAATGAAAAACAGCCTCAATAACAACAGTAACATTTATTAAGCACCTTCTACCTGGCAGCAATTATTAGGTACCTACTATTAACTCACTTAATTGTTACAACCACACACTGAGAGGCAGGCACTATTTTAGGCTCATTTAACAGAGGGGGAAACTGAGACTTATCAAGGTTAAGAAATTTATCCAAAGTCATCCTGCTAGTAAACGGAGGAACCAGGATTCAAACACACAGTCTGGCTCCAAAGCCTGCAGAGTTAACTATTCTGCTAATCTGGTCCCTGTTTTTGAGAGTTTGCAGAGTAGATCTCAGAAAGTATTTGTTAAATGAATGTATGATTGGCAGTATAGGATGATCAGAGATACCTGAGGCAGTCAGGGAAGGCTTCCCTGAGGAGGAGGCACTGGAGCTGGTTCATGAGGGATGAGTAGGAGTTCACCAGGACCCCACATCCAGATTCCCTGTTCTTTCAGCAAGCCATACTGATTCCATAATGATCAGAGACTGATGGGAAGGGGTACAGGGTTCTCATTCACACCTTACAAAGGTCTGCCATGAAGGACTTTCCATTTGCCTCCACCACCAGGTCTGAAATCCTCTTTGCCCTGTGTCTGACAGCAAGTTTGGAGACTGAGTACCATTTAAATGCATGTGTTACCTCAGAAGGTAGGGAGGTCCCCAAGACTAAAACTTAAGACAGGAAGCATGAATCAGAGATGCAGAATCAGACACTGGCTGAGACCATGGGCTTTGGAGGAGACAGACTTTGGTTCAAATCCCAGCTTCCCATTAATTGGCTGTGTGACTGTGGGTAAGTTACTTAACTCCTCTGTGCCTCAGTTCCTTCCCCCATAAAATGAAGAGCACAACACTACGTACCTTGTAGGGCTGTGGTGGTGGTTAAATCAGTCAGTAGATGTAAAGTGTTTACAAAGTGCCACAGGAAATGCTCAGTAAGTAGAGTATGTCTTTTAAATCAATATTCTAAACCTGGGAGCTTTCTGGGAAGACAGAACAGCCGCATGAAGATCTATGAAGAGGACAGACCTGGGGATGAGGGGGTCCCAGTGGACTCTGAGTATGAGGACTCCCAGCCAGGGTAGAAGCAGGGCCAGATGGAGGTCTTAGGTGAATAAATCCAGGAGAAACACCAGAAATTCTAGAATCCTCCATACCGAGTCTGAACCTGGTTAAAGAAGGACTGAGGGCAGAAAGTCTCACAAGTCAGCTCGCAATCTCACTGGCTTCAGACAGGACAACCACCGGGTACCCTGCAGGAAGCAGTTTTGCAACTGGGACGAGGACTGGAATGGAAGACCGACCTGTTCTTTGTGTGCGCCTGGTTCCTGGACCGTAGACTGTTAAGTGCTGTGCCCTCTCTATGGAATCTGATATATTAAAAGATGGGGGTACAAAATGAATGTGGTTACTAATAGTGATCAGTCATATGCCCATCAAGTCTTTGCTGTGTGCACTTCACCTCGTCATTTACCTTCACATTTACTTTTACAACATCCCTGCCAGGTACTGTTATTAGGTCCACATTACAGATGAGAAAACTGAGGCTGAGATAAGTTAAACCACTGAGGGGTAATTCTGGGATTAGAACCCAGCTCTGTGTGGCTGCAGGGCCTGTGCCCTTAACCATGCTCTGTCATCCCAAGGATGATTCAGAAAAAGAGGCGCAGGAGGGCAATACTGAGGAAAGGTACTGCTACTGAATTATGATAGTGGAAAACTTCTTCACGGGCTGGGAAGAGGGGAATGGGTGTCAGTGCTGGTTAAACATGAGTTTTTCTGACTTTATAGCTCTGCCCATTTCTTCATGTGGAATAGAGGTAGGGGGTGCGGTGATTGGATAATATGAACTCCAACCTCAAGATTCTCTGCCCATCAAAGCAGTCTCCAGGAGAAGCATCAGACTTGTTCCTTCTGGCTGCTACCACTCAGAACATCGCTGCCAACACCCTTTTCCAGGCTGATGGTGAATCACCCAAGAAAATGTATCTTTATTTCTCATTTTGACCCGAAGCCTCATCATTAGATTTATAATCTACACTAGACTGTCCTATTGACATTTTGCCCTTTTCAGAAAACTCACCTGCCCTCGCAGTGAGCATCTACTGTCTGCTGAGTCCCAATCTGCACTAGAGAATGGTTCCTCCCCCATTCCATGGGCTTGGGTGAAGCTGTCAATCACTGTGCCTCCCGGGGCCAATCAGGGAAACCCATCCCTCTATCCACAGTGATTGGTCTAAGGGGAAGGCATGTGACCTAAGTTGGGCCAACCCCAGTCCACCCACAAGATTCACTTTATGAACAAAGGAGGGAGAAGACAATCCTTTGTCTAAATTTGTAAACTGGCTGGAAGAACCCCGTCAGCCCAGAACTACTGGTAGCCATCTGATCTACCATGAGGAAAGAATGAAGCCAACACTGGAAGCAGAGCTTAGAGAAAAGGAAAACCGAGCCCTCACCATAGGACTTGAGCCTCTGGTTTCAGCTATACCCGACGCCCTCACACCTGTACTTTGCAGTCATGTGAGCCAATACATTCATTTTTTGCTTAAACTAATTTGTGTTGTGATTTGGCCACTGGCAACTGAAAGATTTCTTTCTATTAAATACCAGCCTCAAAGGATTCATCAATTAATTGCCTCATTCAACAATGATCTATTTAGTACCTACTCTGGGCCTGGCACTGATATGCCATCTGCCTAAATGGAAATTAGGATAAAGATTTATCATCTTACAATATTTAGAGCAATGGGACCAAGGCTCTAAAGGCAGTTTCTAAAGAGAAGCATCCAACGTGCCTGGGTTCAGGTCCAGCTCTTAGGAGCAGGTTTGTAGCAGTGAGGACCTCAGCAGTGACCACAGCAGGGGTCATACTAGCACCAAAGGCTAATGGAATATACGGCAACAAGTTCCCGTAGAGATCACTGTCAACTGGATGGCTATTTTACGTGGGACAATGACACAGCCAAGACAGTGGTTGAATTTCTGCTGTTGGGAGTTCATCACGGAAGACAGTTGGTCAGGACAGGGGTTCAGGTCAGAGGGGCAGGGGAAGGGAAGCTAAGCCTGAGAGATCATGAATGTTCACACTTCCGAGGGAATTTCCCAGAAGCTAAATTGAGCTGTAGAGTCACTCAAGACCAGGTGACAAAGTCTCTAAATCCAGACGACCCAGGACATTCTGCTTCTCTGAAGTTCCTTCCTAGAGCCCACTTCCTCATCTGTAAAATGGGCGTATTAATTTCCTACCATCTAATCCTCAGCGTTTCTGTGAGGATTAGATGAGGCGCTCCATAAATGGCAGGACCCAAGCTCGTTTTCCAGTGGAAGCGGATACTCGATTGAAGGAATAAAATCTGTACTCTGCAGTCAGACCAGTACGTGTGATTGCTGGGACCAGACGGGTTGTGAAGAGGCACAGAAGAAAACAGATTATCTTCAAGAAGGTGGCTGAGTGAGCAGAGGGAAGCTGTGGGTTTTGCAGAAACGAGTCTTGAAGAGCAAGCACTGCTTGGCCCCCCGGGGAGACTCCAGCTGCGGTGTCTCCACTTCACTGGGACATTACCAGCCCTCAGCTTACAGTCACCTCACCGCCTGAGAGTGTGTGTGTGTGTGTGTGCGTGCACATGGCCACAGTCTCCTTTGTGCAGTCCTGGCGGAGAAGGTGAGTAGGGGTTACCTGAAGCCACTGTCTGCTTGCTAACGAGTGTGCCTTGGAGCTGCTTCTGCCCTGAAGGGGCACCTTCTCCTAATGTGCACAGAGGTGCCCTCTGGTCTAGTGGTAGGCGTGTGCAGGCACAAGCGCGTGCACACACACGTGAGCACATACGTGCACGACAGCTGCAGGTGAGGGACAAATCTTTGACAACCAGAATCCTAATTCCATTCTTCGCTTATTTGTCCTTGAAGCCCCAACTCAAAGGCTTCCCATTTCTAAAGTGAAATTCCTTCTTACACGACATCTTGGGGTTTTTTTCAGCTAAAGACACCAAAGGACAACCTTCCACCAAGCAGGTCCCCTCGGAGCCGGGGTGACTTTCTTCTAATGAGCCACTCATTCTCTAATGGATGAACTGTGAAATGCTGATTCCATCCCTTCCTCCCTCCTGGGTTCCTCATCTCTCTCCCCTCCCTTTTGGATTCCCACTAACCTGGGACCTCACGGTAGCCCCCAGGAGAGCCACGTGGGATGGGAGGCCGAGTTTGTCTAGGCAGAGAGGTCAGTGCCCCTCTGATAAAGGGCGGTCAGGCTTACACATTCTCCACAGAAAAGCCCCAAGACACCAAACTCTGTGCTCGGATTCCTCAAATAGATGCTGGGATTCTGGAGGACAGGGAGTGGGTCTTGGGAGCCCCACGGGAATCTGTGACAGGTGGCCCAAGAGACTAGAACTACGTCTGTTTTTTAAAGTGAGCAATTCTCACGCACTCACTACATCCCAGGGGCTTATTGCATTCTCACCGAATGGTCACAACAACCCTATTTCACAGACAGGAAAACTGAGAGCATTTCCTAAATAGTAGTTCCTATGCCGTCCGAAGAACAAAAGGCTTTAGGCTCGATTCATAGAGACATCTAGTTCTGGAATGCTGGGGTGGCGCTGGGGTGCGGTGCTGGTGCCACCTAACAGGCTCGCTTTACAGATGGGGAGACTGAGGCCCAGAGAGGAGCCTGGGCTGTTAGAGGGGCACAGATGAGGGGCTGGAACCCTGTCCTCTGAAAGCACACAGAGGACTGAGCATCCCAGGCCACAGCTGATATCGCTGTGCACGGCCCACAGAAGTGGCTCCACGTGGACCCCCCGGCACACACACACCTTAGGAAAAAAAGACCATGGGCCTGGAGACTCAGTTCTGCCTCTCACTGGCAGCCTTGGGTAAACAGTCAAACACTCTGCACTCCAGTCTCCTCATATGTAAAATGGGAACGACACAAATACATTTTCCCTCAAAGTACTGCTGTGCGGATTAAGCGAGATAATCCACGTAAAGTGCTCAGTGTGGCGCTCGGCGTGTACTAACTGCTCAAGTGTCGCTGACCTGTGTTATCTCAGGGGGCTAAAGAACACTCTTCATGCTTCTGAAACAAAATGAATCGTATCGGAGATGCCTTTCCAATGGCATTTCAGGCCAACACTGTTTTCTTCAGATTAGAAACCCCTGGGAATAAGTTTAGAGGAAATTTGCTCGAATTAGACTTTTCAGTCTTAGTGGAAAAACAAAGAATTAGATGATAACATCATGGGAATAAAAAGGGTCACTGGGACTCAAAACATCTGCCAGTTATTAGTTGTGTGGCCTCAGAAATAATAAAAGGGGCTTCCCTGGTGACGCAGTAGTCAGGAATCCACCTGCCAATGCAGGGGACACGGGTTCGAGCCCTGGTCCAGGAGGATCCCACATGTCACGGAGCAACTAGGCCCGTGCACCACAACTACTGAGCCCGCGTGCCTAGAGCCCATGCTCCGCAATGAGAGAAGCCACTGCGATGAGAGAAGCCACCGCAATGAGAAGCCTGCACACTGCAACGAAGAGTAGACCCTGGTAGCTGCAATTAGAGAAAGCCCGTGCCCAGCAACGAAGACCCAATGCGGCCAAAAATAAATAAATTTATAAAAAATAAAATGAAATGTTATTAAAATAAAATAAATGTTTAAAATAAAGACCTATGTTCTTTTAAAATAAAAGAAAGAATATTAATAATGGTCAATAGCCAATATTTACTGAATACTTCCTTTGTGTCAAGCCCTTGTTTTGATTTATATATACACCCAAATATATTCATTGTCATCATTCATGTCATATACTCATGAAATTCTCACCATGACCCCTGTCAGGAAGGTATCGGGGTTTTTTCCTGTTTACCTCTCCCAGCCTCAGTTTCTCCGATGGTGAGAGAGGCCAGTGCACGCTGGTCCACCCCGTGGGGTTCCCATCCACCCATCCATCCATCCATTCAAGTATGCATCTGTCTATCAGGAATACCCAGAAGACAGGCACGTGAGGCTGCTTCTCAGACCCAAAGTCCTAGAATACGACGAGAGTTGGTCGGTGCCGCCAGACGTCAGCCACCTGGAGGAGCTCCAGCCACAGAGGGGCCTGTGGGTAGGACGCCCCAACTCCAAGGTGCGGCACCTGCCCTGAGAGAACCTGTCCTCAACAGCAGTTGACTCCTGAGAGCACAGCTCTAGAATAAGGGGTATGTCTTACTTTTCAACACTCTTCCGCACGTCCTTTGCCTCAAACGCCTACTGTTCAAGATCAATAGGGAAAACACTTGGTTCAGAAATTAGCCTGAGTCCATTTTAGTTTAGATTTGTTCCTGTTGCTTTGCACCAAATAACCCGAGTCCTCCAAGAAAGCCACCAGAAAAAGAAAATGTGCTCTCAGAGGGGGACGAAGTTGAGGCAAACAGACCTCCACGTTGGCATGATTTATCCCTTGTGAGCCCACCTACACACAACGGAAGCAGCCAAGTCAGCAAAGTCGTTTTACAAAACCCACAAAGTGCTTACGCACCAAAACACAGGCCATTAGTTTCCCCTGGACGTCAGATGGGCAAGATGGAGGCCCTGGCGTGATGAGGATGCAGCAGCGGAAAGAGAAGGGGATGCAGCCCAGAAAGGTGTTCGTGGGGCCCTCAGTTTAAAAAGGCAAAATGGAGGATCATGAGAGCCTCTCCCGTCACTGTTCCAATGTGGAAACCACCTGCGGAGACACACGTGCTGCCATGACCTGGTGTGAGGGGCTGGGAAGGAGGGCAGGCCGTGACTGGTGGAGGGGATCGACTTTGAGCTCAGAGAATTGTTGGTAATTGCAATTAAGTAAGATAAACCCCTCCCAAAATAAGATAACTCAGTGTTCCCCAGATTCAGGGATATCCTGGGCCAGTAAAATTTAAAAAGCAAAACAAAACCAACCAACGAACCAACCAATCAAAAATAACATTAGGTAAATCAATCTAGTGTTACCAAATACAAACATGAAAAGAAAAAGACCTCCTTCTAGCATCAGCATCATCAAAGAAAGTCCATTTTAACACAGAAAGAGTAGGGAGATTGAAATCCCAGGTCAAAAGGGCCTTCTTCTCTCTTACTTTATGGAAAGCTCCCCACCGTCGTCCAATTTGCCTCGGAGCAGAGAACCTTGCTGAGGACCAGCAGTGGCCTCATGTGGTTGCTGGGAAACCACGAAGATGATGTACTTTGCACACAGAGGAAGCCCGGTGGATATTAGTACCCTGCCTTATTTGTCACACTCTGCCGTGCTGTTATGGTATTTGCTGCACATCCGATCCCCCCCACCCCACAAGTGGTGGGCTTTGTGTGGGCAGGACTCAGGTGCTTAACGGAGTAGGTGTTCAATGAGGCTGGAGTGAACAGGAGACGGAAGAACATTCTAGAGAGAGCAGAGGCCAGTCCCAGAGATCATGCAGAGATTAAAACTAAGGGAGGGGGCCAAGTCCCTGCCCATATACACCAATCCACCTCCATCACCCACCACCTACAGAGAATTCTGTCCTCATACTGCAGAGTGGACACAAAGGCTCTGGGGACAAACTGTGGAAATAATGTTCATGTCAAAAGAATGAGAGTCTTCATTTGGAAAGGGCAAAGCAGAAAAGGGACTGGGAGGGAGCTAAGTCATAGCTATGACTGTTCACCACTGGGGATTGACACAGAAGAGGATACACCCTGATTCGTGATGAGGCCCCTTTAAGATCGATAGGAGGAGCAACGTCCAACCCACAGGGTGAGCCGTCACTACTGCAGAACCTTGTCCCATCATCCTCTGAACAACGGACACTTACTGAGCACTCACATGTGCCAGTATAAGTGATGGACAAACGGATGGATGGGTGGATGGGTGATGGGTGGATGGATGATGGGTGGATAGATAGATAAACGGATGGATGTGTACATGGATGGATGGATGGATGGATGAACAGATGGATAGATGGATGGATGGATAGATACATACATAGAGATAAACAGACATAGATATATGTCTCCCCGTATCTCAATATCTCCTTACAAAAAACAAGGTACTATTTTCTCTATTTTATAGATGAGGAAACTGAGGCTTCCAAAGTTTGTTACTTGCTCTAGTCACTCACTCAAGGTGTTAAGCAATTTTGACTCTCTACCTTTTGATGATTAAACTGTGTGAGGTAGATGCATAAAACTTTTCTCAGAATCACCTCCGGAGACAGAGCAGTGACTTTGCACCTGGAGACAGCAATGCTGTACGGCAAGAAAGAGAAGGGCAGCAAAATCCACTCCTAGAGGAAAATCACTCACACAGCGATGGGAAAGATGGTCTGATAACTTTCACCTGGCTTTGAATTACAACATACCCAAATCCATTTTAGAAAAGCCTTTGAATCATGATTTTTAAACTCAATCCATAACCCCCTGTTGAGCTCCTCTCCGTCCACCTGTGACTCCCAAACACCCAAACAGCCTGATGCGAGTCGACAAGTGTTTGCTGAGTCTTCACTGAATCACTGTCCATGGGGAAGGCCCTTTCTGAAGCCCTGCTCCAGGCCTCCACTTCTTCCTAGCAGATGCTTTCCAGTAAAAATGGGAATATTTCTTTAAAAATAAGAATGGAAACAGTACAGGCCTTGGGGTGGGGCTGGGGGGGGGTGGATTCTGGCTGAGCCACTTGCTGGCTCTGTGATTTCTGGAAGGTTCCTTAGCTTCCTGGAGGCTCAGGGTCTCATCTGCAAAATGGGGATAGAGAGACCTCTACCTCCCAGGACTGTTCATAGGGTGACATTCATAAATAACCACACAGTGGATCATGCCGAGAAGGAAAGCATTCTAGGCTTTGAGTACCGTGAGGCAGTACTTGGGGCCATCACTTTAAGCCACTCTCCCTTTGCTGGTTCCCAGGCCCCACATGCCCCAGCAGCTACGGGAGGACCGGACCAGCAGGTCCATCTGGCCAGGAGAGGGCTTGGGCCCGTGGCTGCTCCAGCTGTGGTTTTCTGGACCCACCACCAAGGCAGCCCCTCTGTAGATCCCTTGGGCTTTACCCTGACAGCCTTTGCTGTTAGCACCCAACTCACATTTATTTCTCCGGGTCCTCCGCGCCAGGTCCTCTACCTAGAAGCCTGACACAAACACCAGGAGGGGAAGTGCTCAGGTCTATCCATGACAATGAACTGCCACTCTTCAGAGAACAGCCACACCCAACACAGGTCCATTTCCGTGATGCGTCAGCCCAGTGCCGAGGGCCAGCAGCGGAAGTCACCGGGAGGTCCCCACGGTCTCCCTGTGAATGCACTTAGGAGGTGCTCAGCAACATCTGATAATCAATGAACATTTAATTTCCATTCCTCTGCCCCAGACCTGAACACTGAGGCAGAAGGATGGAGATTTTCCATCCTCCCACATCTCCAGTGGATGAACCCAGTGATGTTAATTTCCCCAGGATCACACAGCAGCTCACATCCAAATCTCAATAACCTAAGACCACACTCATCCCAGGAAAAGGCTGCGGGGGGGGCAATGGTTTTCTTTGTGTATATGAGTCTAACGACAGTGCAGGAGTCACAGGTGCCGGGAACTTTCCTACAGAGTATCTCCCTTAATCTTCCAAGCCCCACTTTACAGTTGAGAAAACTAAATCCCAGAGAGGTCATGTGACAAAGTGGGAATGTCGAGATTTGAACTCAGGTCATTCTGACCTTAGTCTATTTTACTGGCTGGCTCAGAGAAGGTTTTGATGAATCATATTAAGTTAGGAAGAGAGAGTGGGAATGGAATCAGTCTTTACAGTAGCTCTATTTTCTTTTTATTAATTTAAAATCTGCATATTTTTACAAAATGTACCAACTTGAGGAGCTTGGAGCTGGCGAGCAAACAAAACCCAAGCCCACGTGACTTCGATTTCTGCTCAGAGAGCAGACAGAGTTAATACACAGATGCAGGCATTAGGCTCTGCTTTGGCAGAGTGAGCCTAAAATAGCTGCTGTCCTCTTCCCTGCCTCTCTCCCCAACCATCATTCATTAATTTCTGCTTTGTGGGTGCCGAGGCTCATTGGCTACAGACAAGTCATCTGGCCTTGCAGCTTTTTTCTGCAACTGGGTGATAAATGTTTGAGGGGACCTGGCAGGAAACGGATGACGGGACGCATGGAGGTCACGATCACAACGACTGGCTGCCCACATTCCAGGGGATCCCTGGTCTGAACCGATCCCCTCAGTGACCCCGAGAGCACCTTCAGTTTCACTGTCTTGGCTAGCACTTGGAAGGATGGTTTGTGGTCCTCGGGTAGGGACAGGAAGCTGTCCCAGCAAATCGTGTGCTGTGACCCCCCAGGATGGAGATTCCTAGGTGACACTGGATAAACTGTGTCCGTGCTTCCTCATCCTGAGAATGGCGCTGGGTCAAACCACACGTTCAGGGCCAGCCACGGGCTCAAACCAGGGCCTCAAGACATGTTTGGTGAATGAATGAGTGAGTGAACGAGTCAGCTGCTTTCATCAACTGTGTCCTCACTGGTTAAGTTATCCCACCACACAAACTGCCACGTGGGTTAAGGGAAGTGAACCCGCTCTTCTCCTACCTTAAAAGCTAAGTGCTGTACGAGTGTTACTTGTGATTGAAAATTCAGCACCTGCCATTAAAAAGTCTCAACGCATATCAACCCAGCAATCGTTCCCAAGAGTCTATTTGCCGTTCTGTTCGAAGCCACATGCCGGGCTTATGGAGATGAAGGGACGCAGCAGGCTGCAGAGGCTCTCCCATCCGAGAGGAGCCGCCCCCGTGGACCCCAGGATACACGGTGGGCTCACTAATGGGCTGAGGGGGGGGCAGAGAATAAAGAGCACGTGCCACAGCACCACCACCCCTCCCCCCCTGCCACTCACGCAAGCTCCAGGGAATGTCTAGGTGTCCCATAACGGACTCTTCTGCTTCCAGCCATCTGGCACTGTGTGCCTGAAAACCTACAGGAGGGGCTGGGGCCTGAGATCAGATAGAAAATGTGTGAATGTATGTTTCCCCCAAAACAGGATTAATAGGAGGATTAAATGAGATAATGGCACAGGCATGCCTGACACACTATATCACGAACCACAAAAGGATGACCTCATTCCACAACCAACAGCCAGTGTGGACAAGAAGACCTAAGACTTGACAATCGTAGCCTCCTGGGGTTGGGAAATGTGTGAAAGAAAAGTATGCGGTAGCCTCAAGGTCAAGGGTATTCGATCCACACTTTGCAGCTCTTTCGAGGGGTGAAGCCGGTATATCATCACTAAGGACCTCACACTTCCATTGGCCAACCTGTAAAATGGGTACAATTCACTCCTTCCTTCAGCAGATATCTGAGTGCCTCCTATGTGCCAGGCCTGCACAGGCCGGGGTGCAAGGGCAAAACAGCCACAACTCCCTGCCCTCATGGGCCTTCCATTCTGGGTAGGGGGGCCCACTTAACAGGCTGCAAAGTGCCCGCCAAAGCTTGGCCCGTCCTTTATTTGACTGTGGTTCTTTGTTCTTTTCTAAATAAATGTCGTACCAAATGCCTGATTCTGCTTCTTGCTCTTTCCTCACGGTGATGTGGTCTGGAGACAGAACCACATGAGTCCACAGAGACTGGGATCCACCTCACCTCTTTGTTTCTGTTACACGAGATTCCTTGGCACAGCTACTCTGAGGTTGAATCAGCTCCCTGTGGTGGGACAGTCAGTAGAATGTGAACCCATACGGGCAGGGGCTTGGACTACTTTGCTCATGGCTATGTCCCCAGAGCCTGCATAGTGCGTGGCTCAGAGTAGGTACTCAATAGATGATTATTAGGTGAAAGGATACATTCAGGTTGTTTCCAGGTCATTTCCAATGCTTTGATATCAAAGAATGTTCGGTGACCATCTGCATAAGCCTCCTGGTGCACAGGACCATGCTGTACGGCAGATACTAGCATCACGGTGGACTCACCAGGCCAGAGAGCCTGTGTATTTATTTTTAACTTTTATTTGTAAATAATTATAGATTCACAGGGGAGTTGCAAAGAAATGTACAGGGAAGACTCAGACACCCTTCCCCTAGCCTCCCCCAAAGTCAGGATCTTGCATAAACAGAGCACAACGTCAAAACCAAGAAATGGACATTCCACAATCCCTAGAGCTTACTCAGACTGCACCAGTCATACGGGTGTGTATGCGTGCGTGTGTAGCTCTCTGCAATTTTATCACGTGTACCTTTGTGTCAACACCAGCCCCACCAAGACACTCAACTGCACCAGCCCCGCCAGGCCCTCTCGCACTTCCCCTCTATGCTGCGTGCCCCTCTCCCCATCCCCCTAACCCCTGACAACCGCTAACTTGGTCTCCATCCCTATAATTATGTCATTTCACCCATCTACCTAAATGGAGTTATGTAGCGTGTAAGCCTTTGGGACTGGGCTTTTCCACTCCTTGAGGTTCATCCAGGTGGTTGCATGTATTAATAGTTCATCCACGAGATGCTCATACCACACGGCGTTTAACCTTTACAGGTATTTTTAATTCTAAGAAATACAGCAGAGTTGCCCCCTCAAATGGCACGGAAATCCTGATCAGCAGTAGACAGAGCATCTATTTCCCCCACATGCTCACCAACACTGGAGTGCATCAAACTTTTTAATTTTTGCCCGTCTCCTGAGTGAAAATTGATCTCACATTATTTGTGGGCATATACTTTCCTGATTCCACAGGTAAGACTCTTGTGGAAAACTCTTTGCACAGCAAGGGACTCCTGAGCATCAGGATGACTGTAAAGAGAGACAACCACCCACCGTTTGACAGCCCAGAGGCCGACGCTGGCGCTGGCATATGTGCAGACCGAAGGCGTTGACGGCCCCAGTTAGAGGCCTGTCTGGATCCCAGCCCTCGCCAGTGCGACTCTGCCGTCAAGAGGTGTCATCATATTTCGCCAATCCCTGAATCTGGGGTGACTTCTAACTTGCTTCGGCCAACGGAAGTGACACTGTGCCGATTCTGAGCCCAGGTCTCAAGAGCCCTTGGGTGCCTCTGCTGTCTCTCACAGCCCTGCCAACACCACACGGACAGACCCAGGCACGCTGCTGGAGGAAGAGACACGGCACAGGTCAGAGCCGAGCCGTCCCGTGGAGACTGTCCTAGGCCAGCCCAGAGCCAGCCCACCCCCACAGCTGTGAAAGAGCCTGCCAGGATCACAGAGCTGCCCATCTGACCGACAGCAGACCACAGACATGTGAGGGAACCCAGGAAGAGCCATTCAGCTGACGTGTAGATTCATCAACAATGATACAAACCAACTGCTTCAAGACACAGGAGTTTGAGGCAGTTTGTTACACAGCAACAGCGAACTGATACAACAGTGCCGGAGAAATCTCCAGCCAGACACAGCTCCCTGGGCACGGGGACAACTGCACAAGATAGATTTGAAGGAGCCTCTGGCAAATGAAGATTCGTACATCTCTGTTCCAATACACAAAAGTCCCAGGCAAGTTCCCCCGCTCAATCCCCAGCCCCTGGCCACCCACTCTGAGTAAGGAACTTTAACAACTCTGTCAAAGACAGCTGCCGTCTTAACATGACAGCGGGTGAGAAACCCAAAGTGGTGAAACTGCCTCTTCCCCAGTCTCACCGTAGGAGACAAGGGTGTTTACAGTTAAAAATACTCTTTCCCCTCCTCTCAAACATGGAAACTGTCCAGGGTCAGCCTCCCACACACTTCCACTCAATTTCTGACTCTGGTTATAAAACCTTGTGCCCAAAAATAGATTTCAAGGGGATTTCATAGACATGTTCTCAGGCATAACTGCAGTGTTCCTGCAAACTTTGGAGAAATTCAATTTCGGTCTTTGAACACAGGCTCTTCAATGCCCTGCCCCCCAGGTTTTAAACATCGGGAAGAGTTGTGATTGATTTCTCTTTCTCTCTGGTTCTCCCACAACGCGGGCAGGTGTCAGACACAGCTGTTCTCAACGTGCTTCTGCCTGTTTGGTTTCAGCAGTTTGCCTCTGCCCACCTCTAAATTGCCCGCCTCCGGTTTGCACACCTGCCTGGTCCTTGCTGGCTGCTGGCCTGCTCTGGCTCCTCTTTGCTCTTCCTTCTAACCACTGCCCTTCCCTTCCTTTGCTTTCCCAGAACAAAGGCATCCCCAACACCCCCTCACTCCATTCCGATCCCTTTTGTCATCACAGCCTCCCCCTTCCACTTCACACAAGTACGGCTTTTGGAACAAGGAGGATGCTAGAATTCGACTGGCCCACCCCCTTAGTTTGCAGATGAAGCCTGGAGAGCCGGGCTGGTGGGGTATGCAGTCAAGGTCAAATGTGGAGGTGGTGACAAAGGCAGAGCTGGAACACAGTACCCCTCACCAAGGGAGTCACCTCTAGATGGGATTATCCACCAAGTCCTAAACCAACAGCAACCACAATGTTGATAATTGTAATAGCTCCACTTATTAAATTCTTCTTATGTGCCAGGCACTGGGCGCATACTTAATTATTATCATCATTTTATAGATGGAGAAACTGAGGTATGGAGAAGGGAAATGTCCTGTCAAGGTCACAGCTGTTAACTGGCAGATCAGGGATGTGAAGTCAGGTTCGACGCTGAAGACCGTGGCGCCTCAGGCCCACCCTGAATCCTGTCATAAACACCTCTTCCACTGAGATGTTTCTCCCCCTGTCTGCACGGCACCAAGCTTCTCGAGGCCCTCCTGCCAGTTTCCAGGCTCCCCTATCCCATTCATTCCACCACCTGCTGGTCTTAGGTGGGCCCTCGAAGGCCATCCGGCCCTTTTGCAGAACGGAGCCAGCTTTTCAGAATAGCTCTGCTTTCTCAGCCAAACTCCACCACTTCCTGGCTCTGTGATGTTGGACAAGCAAACTCACCCGCTGAGCCTCAGCTTCCCTGTCTACAAAATGGGGATAAAATGATCCACTTCATAGAGACACAGGAAAGATATGACAAAATAAGTACAAGTACGATGCCCAGCACATAGTAGGCCCTCAGGAATAAGTCCCCTTCAGGCCTAGTGGGTGCCTCCACTGCCTCATATCCACCACACTCACACCCACTCTCTGAGCACACTGTGTTTTTCTCCACCACCCACCTCTGCCCTTCACAGCATCTGGTCCCTAACGGGCCTCGTCCTACTTTTCTGGGCACCTATGGAGGCATTTACCTTCTATGACACGTCCGGTCAGTGCCACAGTCCAGGACCCAATTCTACACATTGTTTAGGTTCTAGTGTTTCCCCTACAACCAAATGACAACATCTCTGAGGACAAGGCCATTCCTATACTTTCCGAAATGCCTAAACCACCCCGTGCCCCAGTCGACAGAGCACTGGCATTGCTGGTGCACAGAGAATCCTAAAAATGTCAGGGTTCAATGGAGTCTCCAGAAACACCTACTGATTCATTTCATTCATTCCTTCAACCAATATTTTGCTCAATATCCACCACGTGCTAAGCCCTGTGCTAGCCTGTAGAGGACACAGGAAGGAGTCAGTCTCAATTCCCTGACCTCTCACACCTCCCAGCCTAGCAGAGGAGCCAGGAGTGTGAGCACAGCTGGGCAGACCCTGGGGACTGCCTCCCCAGTGGCCATTCCCGTCCTGGCTGGCAGAGCCCTGACTGTGTTGGGTGTCTACCTGGGCTCCCAACTGATGCAGAGATAAGTCCTTTAAAGCCCTTAGTCACATTCCCTTGGCAGTGATTGGTTTAGGCATGGCCACGTGACCCAATTGTAGCCAATGAGACAGAAGGGTTGGCATGGGGGTGGGGGTGGGGTGGGGGTGGGGGCTTCTGGGAAAGAATTCCTCCTGATAAAAGACACACAGAGATGCCTCTGCCCTTTGTCCCCTGGATGCTGTGGCATCTGCAGGGCATGCTCGGGACAGAGGAATCCTTTTGGATGATGACGGCAGAGGAGAAGGACAGAAAGACTGTGGGTTTTGATGGCATGGCGTGATCTGCTGAATTAACCGACTCCAGAGCTTTTGATCATGTGAGATAAGAAAGGGTCATATTGTTTGTCAGTTGAGTCAGGGGATCCAATTCACTGAAGCCATAAGCAGACTCCCTGGTTCAACAGTGAAAACACAAGAGTTAACACTCTGGCGATGGCCTGCAGGACATCCTTCTGAGCCCTGAGCAGCTCTGCCTTGCTTTCGGGCGTGGGTGAGGGGCTGCGAGGAAAAGCTTCACAAAGAAGTCGCCAACAATCAGTCTTCCTTTCCAAGAGTGAGAAAGAGCTGGCCTGTCAGCCAAGGTGGCATCTGTCCAGATGGGAGGCATGAGCTAGCCCAGGGTGTGTGCAGAGGAAAGGTCTGGACTCTGCAGGAGCCCACACACTGCAGATGGAGACAACAGCTCCTTGGCCACGTGCTCTCCAGGCCTCACTCTGTTCCTCTGTAAAATGGGGACAGAGACCTTCCTTGCACGGTGGTGGTGAGGCTCTAATGGACCCGTGCACATGAACACGCTTGTAATTATCTGGCTCTGTGTAAATCTTAACTGCCATCACAGTTAGCCTTTGCCTTGGGAATGGCTCACCTGAAACCGGGACTGGGGGCCTCTAAAACCAGCCCCCTCCTTGCCCTCCCCATCTGTTCCACTCTCTCCAGCCTTCCAGACCAGCCACCATCTCCCTTTCATCTCCCTCCTCCTTCAGACCCTTTGCAGGCTGCCCTTCTGCCAGAAGGGACTGCTCTACCTGATCATACCACGGCTCTCGTCTCTGTTTTCAACCCAAACAGTTTTGCCTGATTCAGCAACTTCACTTCTAGGAATGTGTCCTCAGCAGATGCCTGGACACATGCCCAGGGGTCCAAAGACAAGACATTCATCACAGTGTCGTCCATAATGGCACAATTCAGGACAAAACCTAAGTGCCCATCAGGAAAGGATCCATTAAATAAATTGTGGCAGAGCCACTTATAAGAGACAAGGCAGAGGTATATTTATTGATATTTAAGATGTCCATACTCTATTACTGAGTGAGAGAAGATACAGAAAAAAGCAATATCTATCTATTTACCTATCAATCACAGACAAATGTCTGGAAGGACATTTGACAAATGTTAATGGAGGTTAGCTCTGCTTTACGGCATTTCATTTAAGTTTTACTTCATTTATACTTTCCAATACTGTTTATAATTATATAATCATTATGTAACATGTCTATAATTTGGGGGGGGGGAGGGAGCTACTTTTATTTTTTATTTATTTATTTTTTTTGCGGTACGCAGGCCTCTCACTGTTGTGGCCTCTCCCATTGCGGAGCACAGGCTCCGGACGCGCAGGCTCAGCGGCCATGGCTCACGGGCCCAGCCACTCCGCGGCACGTGGGATCTTCCCGGACCGGGGCACGAACCCGTGTCCCCTGCATCGGCAGATGGACTCTCAACCACTGCGCCACCAGGGAAGCCCCTACTTTTATTTTTAAAAGGGAAAAAGAAATAGAGAATTGCAGCCAAGATCCACCTTCTTTGGACAATCTCACCTAAAGTCATATGTGAGGGGATTCAAAAGCTTACGCTAGTTCTGCTGACCTGAAACCTCAGCCATGATACCTCACCGCTACGTGGAAGCTCCCCAGTGTGGTGAGCTTTCTACTGTGCCAGGCCAAGCCCTAATGGCTAAAATCCTCTCTCGCATTGAACAGCAATCTCACTCTCAGTCCTAATTCTGGTCTTCTGTGTCTCTCAGGACAAACCGAATGTCCCCCTCTCCCCCCATGCACTTGTCACCCTCCACAGCCACTCATCAAGTGACATGATTTCCTGGGGGATGCCCCATTCTAGGCAGAGCATGGGCAAAGGCCTGGAGATGTGCAAGTACGTGGCCCCTTTCGAGGATGCCGTGGACTTGTCAGGCAGAGCATGGACCACGTGGGACAGAAGCAGATGAGGCTGGGGTGAAATTGGTAAGGTCCACCTATTCTGTGCTAGGGAGACTGGCCTTCGCCTCACAGAGCAGTGGTTCTCACACGTTTTGTCTTCACAGCACCTTCAAACACTACACAATTTTTGGCATTACGTGTGAAGGAATTAAAAGACAAACATATCTCTAAACAAGCTGTGATTGTTTTAACTCACGCCTTGCCCGTATCAGACAGGACGGGCCAGGTTGTGCTGCAGTAACAAACAAGAGCAAAGTGTCCGTGACTTAAAGCAAAGGCCCACTTCTCACTGATGCTGCATGTCCATCACGGTCTGGCCGAGGGCTCTGCTCTGCGTCACCCTCACTCAGGAATCAGGCTGGGGGCGGCTCTGTCTCCATGCTGCCTCGGTTGCCAAGGGAGGAAAAGGGGGCAGTGGCTAACAGCATGCTGGGTATTAAAGTTTCCATCCAGGGGTGACACACGTCACTTTTCAAAGTTCACTGGCCAAAGCAAGACACACAGCTATAACCAATATCAAAACAGGCAAGGAAGTTCCACTTACCATGCACCTAGAAAGTAAGGAGCTGGAAATATTTCTATAGCACTAATGACTAATTCAGTTAATACATTACAAAGAAGAGAGAAGAGGAAGGGTTGGGGAGGAGGAAGAAGACAGCAAAGGAGGGAGATGATATTTACGGTCCAGGTTTTTTGCTAAACACTCTACAAATCTTAATTCTCAAAACAATCCCACGCACTACTTTTATTCTCCTCTCTTACTGCTGAGGAAACGGGCACAGAGAAGTTAAGCCCCTTGCCCAAAGTCACACAGCTAGTTAAAGGTCTGTCCAGAATTTGTTCCTAGGCACTCTTAACTACTGTGATGTTACCAAACAGTCAAATGTGAATCAGTGCCGATAAAAACACGTGGTCACTTCGGAATTCAGCTGGTTGCCCTTTGCACTGATTTGCTGAGCGAGAACTCCCTTGGCCTCCTGTTCTTGATCTACTGCTGATGACAACGTTTGGGGGATTCATTCAACGTGGCATCTCTCTCCAATGCCGGTTCATCACACTCTGTGCCTTTTCTATCCCACCTACGTACTGGACCTTCTTTACACCCCCAGCCTTCACAGCTCACCCAGTTTCCTCAAACAGCATCAAAAGCACGTTTTTTGAAGTTCCTCACACATCCATGGCCCACTTGTGAGTTGTGGACAGCCATCACTGCTTAGGCAAGGGGGCCTCGTCCCAGGATTCTGTTGTTGTTGTTGGGTGGGGGGCAGTGACTATTTGTGTTTTATAAGAAATCCATTCATCCAACACATTTATTAGGCACCTACTATGTGCCAGGGCCTGAGGATGCAAAGGTAAAAATAAAAGACCCAGTCTGTGCCACCTCTGAGAAGCATAGTGACAAGGGGGCAACGGCTACTGAGGCTGTTTCCCCTTTCTGGGTACCGCCCCCTTCCCCTCACATCCTCCCCTACCAGGGCCTGACATATCACTCCTCTCCGACCTCCCAACCCCAGGAAACCAGGAAGTATCGGTTAGCAACATCTTCATACCAGTGGGCTTCCAGCTACCGGAGCAGGTGCCACACCGTAAGGCCAGCTTGGAACTTGGAAACCCGAGGACGGGGTTTGAGATCTGGCTTCATCAATGAGTAACCACCTTATGGGGAAAGGAAGCTGGTATTTATAGAGCCATATTACAGGCTTGCTGTGAAGAAGACTGAAAGACACAAAGATACGTGAGAAGTTATGTAAGTTACAAGATGATGATGGTGGTTAACAGTAACACCTGTGTGCCAGGCACTGTTCTAAGAATCACTTATCTTAATTCCTCTTATTCCTCACAAAAGCACCCATGAGGTAGGCATGGTATCCTGTTTTACAGATAAGGAAACAGAGAGCTGAAGCCCCTCACTCACCCAGGATCACACAGGCAGGATTAGAAAGTGATGGCACAAGGACTGCGGGGCAAGCAGGCTGGCTCACACGGAGATGCTACCGTGTACACTTTGGGCTGTTTTCTCTCTAAATGTGGATTGATTTTCTCTCTAGATGTGGATTGAACAGTAGTTGTTTGCTCCTTCTAAAGAACTTTCGATTCTTCAGAACTGGTATTAATCTTGGGGGCGAGAGGAGTTCCTTCTTGGCCCAAATCATAAACATTCACTCACTCTGGTTCATTGTTGTTGCGCATTGAGTTGTGTCCTCCCCAAAGATACGCTGGAGTCCTAACCCTGGCACCTGTAAACGTGGCCTTATTTGGAAATAGGGTCTTTGCAGATGTGATCAAGTTTAGATGAGGTCATCCTCAATGAGGGTGGGCTCTATTCTAAAATGACTGTTGTCCTTATAAGGAGAGAGAGATTTGAAAATAGAGACAGACAGAGGCCGGGCAGCTGTGTGAAGACAGAGGCAGAAATCAGAGTAATGTAGTTACAGGCTAAGGGACAACAAAGACTGGCAACCATCAGAAGCTTCCCTACAGGTTTCAGAAGGAGTGCGGCCCTGCTGACCCCTTGATTTCAGACTACCAGCCTCCAGAACTGAGAGAGAATAGATTTCTGTTGTTTCAAGTGTCCCGGTTTGTGCTAATTTGTTATGGCAGCCCTAGGAAACTGATACAATAGTGTATTGAGCACCTACTGCTACAGGCACCCTGGGGATATGACGTTAAGTGAGACAGGAACTCAGACCCTACCATGTTCAGTTTGGTGGATCTGGCTTAGTCCTAACTCTACTCTAGGAAGAAATAAACAATAATAAGTAGTAGTTCAAGTGGCAGGAGACATGAATTCTAGGTCTAGTTCAGACCCCTCAAAATGCTGTGTGACCCTGAAGAAGTTGCTTTCCCTCTCTGGACCTATCTTTTCACTTTTTCTGTGAAATCAAGGAGTTGGCCCAGATACTCTTCAAGGGATATCCTAGCTCTCCAGTTCTATGACCTGCTGGGGTGAGGACAGGTGGGAAGGGGCAGAGAAAGCATGGACCGTCTCCCATGCTCCTGTCTGCCACCTCCTTTATGGAGCTCATGTGCTCTGCCTGCCCTAATCACCCCAGGGCCAGATACCAGACAACTAGGGACAGTCCCTATGCCCCAGAGCTCGCTGAAATTATTCTAACTAGTCCAACCTAAACCTGCTTACCTTGCCTCTCCTGTTCCTTTCCGTGGAAACCACAATAAAGGCTGCTGTGGGTGTTTTTTTCTCTGCTCCCTCGGCCTCCTGACCGACCCTGGTGCTTCCCTGTGTGGCCTCCCATGGCGTGGTGTGCCCCCTCCTCTTGGGAACCCTGAATCACAAACTGTCTTTTCAATGGCAGTCATCTCCTGATCTATTGGCCTCCTGATCTATTGGCCACACCTGAATCATATAAAATCTACATTTTCAAACAGGGATGATATTGCCTACCGCATAGGATTGTCATGAAGAATAAAGTAGATAAACATGGAAAACGGTCTCACACAGCATCTGGCATATGGCAGGGGCTTTAGAAATGTTACTTTCTTTTCTCTCTCCCTTAGCTCTATCTTTTCCCCTCTGTCTTCCTACCCCCATCTCTCTCTTCCTCTCTCCCTCCCATGACTGGCTATATAATTTGTGGGACCCAATGCAAAATGAAAATTTGGGGTCCCCTGTTCAAAAAGTATTAAGAATTTCAATATGGCAACCACAGAGAATTAAATCAAGTGTAGGGCCATTCTCAGCACAGGGCCCCGCCTCACTCACAGGTCACACGCCCACGGAGCTGGCCCTGCTCCTTCCTCCTTCCCTGTCTTCCATCAAGTTCTCTTCTGCTTCTCAAATCTTTCAAGCCTGATTTTCCAATCTCAAGGCCCCAATTTGATCCCCTTTGTTCTTGTTCTCTACTAATGGATTCAAATTTTCAGATAACATACAGCTAATAATTCCACTTCATTGGTGGGAATAGGAAAGGAGGCCAGTCTGAATTAATGAAAAGTCTAAGAAATAAGACTTTACTATAGAAATATCATTTTATTATTGATATTTGCAGATTTATATTGTGACAGAGGTGACATGGAGAGGAGGGAGGAGAAGAGGAAGTTAGAGTTTGGGGATGTGATTTAACAAACAGAAAAGATTTAACTTGTAATGAGCACATTCCTTATTTGAAAATGATGCTACTAAACACTCTCTCCCTTAAGTAGGTTAATATTTCTCTTGTCAGCAATCACTTTGCCTGGTGAAACATGTTTACTGCTACAGATGATGGTAAAATTCTTCTGCAGTGATTCTATGTAACGAAACAATTTCCCTGAAATTGTTCCATAGTACAGGTCAGGTTATAAATTCTTTTCAAAGGGAAATCTAGTACAACAAATTCTCTCTCTACACCCTGCTTCTAGAACAGTCACATCTTCAGAGCATCCTTCTAAAATTCCACAGCACGCCAGTCTCGGACTTAATCTTCACCGGCTCTGCTGTTTCAGATCTAACTCTCGTCCTGTCACAGTTAGACCCAGACCTATCTTGGGGTGGTAGCTCCAAACAGTTTACATAACCCACACCTCCAAGCCTTAGCAACCTGGGCCTCGATGCCCTCCTCTCAACTGTATAGTCTATCAAAATCCTAACTCATGTTTCAAGGTCCAGCTCAAAGGTCCTCTCCTCCAGGAAGCTGCCTCTGACTTTTCCAGGCAGAACCTGTGCCTCCGTCTGCCCCCCGCGGCACATCTATTACAGCATCTGTGTTCCTAACAGTCGTTTGTGAGCCTCTTTGAGAGAGAGTGAGAGCGCCCGTGGGCCCTGGGTCTTGTCCATCTCTGGGGAGGCAGGGCGACCCAGCAGTTAAGTAGCAGAGGTGGTCCCAGCCCCACCACTAACCAGCTGCATGCAGATGGTAACAGCAGCTTCACAGCCCCAGGAGGATTAAATCAAATGATAACCTGAAAGTGCTTAACAGAGCCTGGCAGAAAGCAAGCTCAAAAAACACTAACAGTTCTCCGCGAACACTGATGTATAAACACGAGGTCACAGGATGGCCACGCATCCCAGTTTGGCTGGACAGTCCTGGTTTATGTCTGTGGTCCTGGTGTTATTATTAATAATGCCCGCTCTTGTTCTCAAAAGTATCTCGGTTTGGATGGCGAATTATACGGTCACCCTAGACAGCTGGGACCAGATCTGTTTTATTTACCAGTGTCTCCCTGGCACATCAAACAGTGCTTAGCACATATTAAGTGTTTAATAAAAATTTATCAAATGAATGAATGTGTCTCCAGGGCCCAGCAGGTACCTGGCACATGGTAGGAGCTTTATAACTACAAGACATGGCTGATTTCACAGTATTTCCAAGCACCTCTTGACTCAGAGAAGGCATGAATCAAGGCTTGGAGAATGAATGAATGAATGAATGAGTTCCCCCTGCCCCATCTCCTCTGTTGCCAGTAGTACCCTTGAGAGAAGGAGTGACATCTCACAGAGGTAGGGAGAAGAGTGGGTCAGATGGGGAAGGTGAGGCTGATGCTCCCCCATGAGACTGTGGGGAGGAGCGGGGAGTCTTCCTGGGGCTGCAGCAAGGTCCTCTCTTCATTTCCCAGCTAGAAATTAGGGATTGTTCTCCCCACAGAAGCAGCAAGAAACCACAGCCTACATTAGCCGAACCCGTAGGTCCAGAGGGCGCTTGAGGGTCTGGGACCCTTGCCACCACCGAACATTCCGTACAGGGCACAGGGGTTCAGGGTTTCAGCAGATGCTGTTCCCCAGCAGCCCACATAGCCACAGGGGAGAACCCACCTAAGTCTAGGTGTCAGAAGCAGAAGGGAGGGGATGGGAATGGTTTCTTCCCTTCCAGGCCCAGAAAGGAAATTTCACATGTTGGTAGCCAAACATTTTTGCACACAGACCGTGTACTAGGCATGACTGTAAGAACTTTAAGAATATTAACCCAGCCATCAAAACAGCCCTGTGAGGTAGCTACCCCCATTTTACACACGGGAAAAGTGAGCCAGAGGGGAAATGACTTGTCAGAGGTCACACAGCTAGTAAGAGACAGAGCCCAAATCCCCCACGTGTAGGAACCAAACAGGAGTCCTCTCCATCCCTCCGCAACCCACTATAAGAAAGCCCAGTTCTTGCTCCTTCTTGGGGTTGGCTGTGTGACCTTGAGGCTGGCTCACCCTCTCTGGGCCTCACTTCCCTTTTCCAAGACTTACGATCCAGGATACTAAGACACACCCGACAGCCAGACATAGTTTCTCCAGAGACCACAGCGCTTCAGAATGACCAGGCCCTTGGGTGAGTCCAGGTGTGCAGGTACATACTGACCCACTTTGGGGCCCTAGGGGGGTACCTGCCTGAGCCCACTTTCTCAAGGACCCTTTGAAGCTGGGCTGAAAAATCAAGCTTCAGATCTGAGAGTCCAACTGAGTGTGCGACTTTGGAGCTCTTGTGTCACCAGGTAGGGGACTCCTGGTGCTTGAGGAAGGGTTGCGGTCAGGGAGAGGGGCGTCAGGAAAAGGCAATGCCGGAGATGCAGAGAGCACCAGGCAGAGGGTCCTGCAGCGCTCCAGCCCTTAGAAGCCTGGAAACCGCCTTTGCGGAGGGGAGAAGCCCCCAGCCCCGGGTCAACGTCCATAGCTCTGCTCACGTCCCTAGACTGCAGGAATCGGGGCCTGGAGAAAGGGGGCCCCCCCAATACTGGGGGGGAAGACAGGCAGAGAAGTCAGAGCCAGCTGGGAAGGAAGAAATTGGGGGGGTTGTAGCGCCCTGAACGCCCCCCCACCCCCGCTCAGGGGCTGTTCGGAGCCCCTGAAAGTTTGCGCGCGGCAGGCACACGGCGCGCCCCCTCCCCGCGCCCGCAGGCGCCGGGTCCACAGGCGCCCACCCCGGCCCGCCCCGCCCGCGCCTGGTGCCCGCTCAAGGTCACCGCTGACAAGGCGCCTGCCTCCGCGGGTCGAGGGGACCCAGGACGCGCTCCGGCTCGGGCTCTCGCCCGGTAGGGGTCCCGGGGCCGAGCGCCCGTGGAAGGGAAGCCGGCCGGGAGGGAGATAGAGACCGAGGAAGAGGGGAGGAGGCCCAGAGCCCCGGGCCCGGCCGCCCCTGCCTCACCTGCGCCGGCTCCGCGAATGAGATGCTGCTGCTGCCGCTGCCGCTGCCGCTGCCGCTGCCGCCGCCACTGGTGCGCGCCCGGCCCGGCCCGGCCCGGCCCCGCTGAGGCTGCGGCTCCTGTGCCGCGGCTGCCCCGCGCTCGCCTCGCCCCGCGGCCCCGCCGCCGCCCGCCTGCCTCCCTCCCTCCGCCGTCGCCTCTGCCACCGCTGCACTGCGCTCTGCCCGCCTCCCTCCCTTCCTCCTCCCCTCCCGCTCCCTCCTCCCCCGCGCGCTCCCCCTCGGCCCTCCCCAAACTCTGCACGGAGAGCGCCCTGCAGGACCGGAGCTCGCTGTCCAGCTCTCGCCCTCCCCCACGCGCACGTGCTGGGTGTCCCGGGGAGGGGTCTCTGGCCTCTCCCAGGGCTCCGCCTTCAGGTACCTCCATCGGCACCGGCCCCTTACCCCACCCCGCCCCGCCACCCCCCACCATCAGCTTGGCCCTTGGGGGCACCCCTTCCCTCCCTTCCCCTTGGGTCAGGGTGCCCCACCCCTCCATTCCCAACACACCTGGAACCTGTATCTGTGTGGAGTGGGTACATGAGAGACCTAGCTTTGAGGGGAGGGGCTGGCTGGACCAATCCTAGGGTGTTTAGCCTGAGGGCACTCAGACCCCAAGAAAAATGGGGCTAGTGCAGGAGCACCTGTGGGCCCCCAGCCTCCAGCCTGGCCTGGCCTAGAGCCTAGAGAAGGCCAGGACAGAGGCCCTGCGGAGGAGAAAGGTGAACGCCCCAGGCACACACTGAAAGCGCTTCCCCAAGGCAGGCTTCCCCTCCTTGGCACAGGCCGCGGGTCGCTGAAAAGCCTAGGGCCACCAGGAGGCCGGGCCACCTGACTCCCAGTGCCTCGGTCTGCTCCACGCCATCAATTAATCATGCCCACTTGCTTATTTATTTATTGTCTTTATAAAAAGCCAAATGCACTGCTCTGCTCGCAGGAAGGGAGAAGATGGGCCCCCATGAGGTGGGGGGGCAGGGAGGGCCGGACCATGGTAACGCCCCATCCCCAGGCCTTGGTTTGTTGAAAGAGGAGCTAGAGTGTGGGGGAGACCCTGCGCTCTAGGTGTCTGGAAAGCCTGCTTCCTAGGAACAGCTGGGATCCTGCTACCATTCATGGGGCCAAAATTCATCACGGCCTGTGCTCTGAAGCCCTGGGATGGCGCAGAGGATATTCACTCTTGGGGGTTTAGGCATAGAGGGAAGAGGGGGCCTGGGAGGCCATGACCAAAAGGAAATCCAGCAGGTGTGAGAGGAGGTGTCTCCAGGCTCTTGGCTCAGAACGCTCCGTTCTCACTGCTCCACACTTGGCTTGGCAGGCGGCACTGCATCTCCTGCTGCAGCCCTCTGCTCTCCCCAGGTGCCCAGAGGACATCTCCCCACGGACGCCCCCCTTCCCCATCCCACTGAATGACACTGCAGGCCTCCAGATGACCAGCTCCAGGCTCTCCCATCACCAAGTCCTCACTGACGGAGCCTCCACAGTCCCTCAGGAATCTGTTGAAGGGCCCCAACACCTCTCTTCTGGATTCTCACAGTTGCCTCCTCTCTGCCTCCATCCAGCTCTCACACTAGCCTTCATGAAGCCAGACATGGATCACATCTGCTCCTGCTGTAAAACCTTCCATAGCTCCCTAGTGCCCTTGGAAGTCCCGTAGCCTCGGTCTGCCATTCCAGGTTTCCTGCTCTGGCCCCAGGTGCCCTTTCCACTCTGTTCCCACCTTGGTTTCCAACTCCCCTCCATGATGCACATTTGGCCCTATACCATGTCTCTTGTCTCTCTTCTGCTCCTGTGATGAAAATGCCTTTCTCCCTCTCTCAGTCAGTCCCTGTCCAGTCATAGTGTCAAGGCTCAGCTTTAGTTACTATTTCTTTTATGAAACCTTCAGAAACCAGCAGACAAGTTGAAAGCCAAAAGGAATGGGTGCGAAAAGCTGCAAAAGGTGGGGCAACTCAGCGTAAAAGTAAACGACACCACAGAAGTCCTAGTGACAAAACTCACCAGCTGGGTGACCTTGGGCATGCCCTCAACCTCTCTGAGCCTGTTAGTTTATTTAAAGGGTGATAATTCCATAGCCTCCTCCAAGGTAAACACGCAACACACGGTAGCTACTCTTGAGCACCTACTGTGTGCTAAGGCTCTAGGATTTGCAAGGATGACTTGGTAGGGATTTGAAGGACAGCAGAGAGAATGCCTGTAAGGACCAGGCAATACTGAGTGAGGTGGGCTAGTTCTGACTTACGGCTCTCTCCTCTGGAATCTACCAATAAGAAAAAGCAACAGTGCATGTGAGGTGACAAATAGCAGCTGACACTGGCTCTATTGGGGGAGGTAACAAGAAGTGGTGGGGACTGTGGCATCTGCCCTGTCAAACGGGTACAGCCGCTACTCAGCTCCATGCAACTGTTGGCCAAGCAGGGATGTGAGTCTAGACCACCATTTTTCTATTTTTTCAAGAGAAGCCGGACATCTGGATTTTTATGTGAATACTCTTGATCTGTAAATGTCATCAACAATTTATAAAAATTTAAAACTCTGAGAGGAGCAAACACTGTATAGCTGTGGCAGGTTTTTGGCCAGCAGGCCGGCAGCTTATGACCTCTGGATTAGCAGGAGAAAGATCAATGTCATCTATTTACACAGACACACACGCCCCTTCTCTCTCCGGCAGAATGTGGTCCTGTCCACCTAAGAGGCACAAGGGGTCATGGGAGTGGAGTGGACAGGATGGGGGGGTCAGGTGAGGCACTGGGCTTACTACTGCACATGGGAACCTAGACCAGCCCCCTCTCAGTTTCCTCATTTGAGAATGGTGGAGGGGGGAGGAACTGCTCGGCTGTGGCAAAGTTTATGTGAAGTGACAAGTGTGTGAGAAGTGAGGACATGGGGGTTCCAGTGACAGCTCAGAAGAGCATCTGGTAGCGAGGGAGCTTCGGCGATCTGGATGCCCAGAAGTCCCACTCTACTAAAAATAGGCCCCTGACAGACCCTTGCAACTTGAAGACTTCTTGAGCGACAGAACTGGCAGCAGATAAAGAGGGAAATGGCCGCTTCCCTCCACCAGACCAGGAAGAAGAGGCAGGGAGGTGACCGGCGCTTGGCGAGCTGGTGGGCTCATCATCTCTGAGTTCACAAGAAGAGAAAGAAGTGTGGGTCCCCGGTGGCCTGTTAGAGGGGCAGGGCCAGAAGTGGCTGAGAGCTAAACTGGCCAGGATGGCGTGATCCCAGGACTACAAGAAAGCCCCTCAAAAGTGATTTTGATGGGATGGGATTAAAGCCAACTTTATTTTCCAGTCCCCCACAAGGACTGTGTCTTACTATTTTAGTCATAGTAAAAGTCATTCAATGCACACACACAAAATGATATTCCTACTAAGCAAGAAGGAGGGGACATCTAAATAAATTGATGAGCAAGGTCTTCATCAGGTAGAAGCCACCTTTAAAACTGCATCCTCTCAGACACATTTTTATCTCGCCTACCTGGAGAACTTGGTACCGGAATCTGTAAAGAGATTCCTGGGCTGACTCAGGTCCACAGTCGGAATCTCCAAGGAGAGGAGGCTGACGACCTCCTGCCCCACCCCCATCCTGTCCTCTAGAAGCTCTGGAGACTGAGCCGAGCAAATGTTTATTGAGCAGGGGAGAGGAAATGGCAAGCCGGATCCCTCCCATTAAGGGTCTCTAAATGCAGCTGGGAAAACCCAACTCCCCAAATACAAGGCAGCTTGATCAATACACTTGAGTCACAAAGTACCACCAACGGAGACTGAACGGGGATTTCCTCCGGGGAAGATAGGAGGGCAGAGAGAACATTCTGCGTATACCCGGTATAGTTCAGGCTCTGTGAGAATCTTTTACACTAACAATCTCCCATGTTTTATTTGTGCAGTTTTAAAACTTAAATGAGAAGGAAAAACACCCAGTGCTGAGGCAGCCAGGGGACGGATGATTGATTCTCAAGATAGCCAGTGAGGAAGACTTCGGAGGTGGAGTTTTACAGGGTTTTGAAGAGGACAGATGACAGAAACAATAGCTGAACTCTACTGTGTCGATTACTATTCTTAGTATTTTGAATATACTGATTTCATCCTCCCAACGAGTCTGTGAGGCAGGGGTTTGTTAGCAGACGCTACTGATGCGCCACCCTGCCCTCTGCCTGGCAGGTACACCCAGCCCCTTGCTCTCTGGGGTCTGGCTTCTCACACCTGCACCCTTCTCCGGAGGATATGGTCCTTGGCCGATGGGAACCACTAGGTAGCAACAGCCTCTATGGTGCAATTCACCCTCCAGGGCTCCCACAGGGATCAGGCTGAGGGTGGACTCGTCCTGAAACCGCATCTTTGCCAAGCACCTTTCCCTTCCCTGTCCTGCCCCACTCCTTCCCCTTCAGGTTTCTCCTGAGAGCACTCTTTCAGTAAATGCCATGCACAAGAATGCCCATCCCAGGCTTTGCTTCTGAGGAGCCAGACCTGAGTTCATTTTCCTATTCCCATTTTGCAGTTGAACAAGCGAGGGCACGGATCAGCTAAGGCAATGATCTAGAAAAAGGAAGAGCCAGGCCAGCTGCCTCTTCTCCAGTCCCAGAAGGATTTCTCCAAGGGGACGAGGGGCATGTCAAGGGCATGTCAGAGAGAGAGACGAGAGAGAGAGAGACGGGGCATGAGAATGTGGGGGTGAGGGGTCTGATGTGCCTGGAGCGTGGGTGTGTCAAGTGAGATGGGGAGGGAGGCAGGAAGGACAGGGGCTGTGCAGCCATAGGAGGGGTTTGGCCCCAGCTGAGGACTCATCCATTCAGTTATCTGGTGTGTGTGCACCAACGGTGAGCCAGGCCCTTGCACGATATGCAGGATTCAGAGATGAATGTGTATGAATCCTCTTCCTCAACAGGGGCTAGTGGAATGGGAAGGGGGTTAAGGAAAGGGGATAGACCCAAACCCAAATGCTCAGGAAAGCAAAATCGGGCAATTGTAGCTGGTTCTGTAGTTAGAGAAGGGAGGCACAGAGTGAGACAGAAGGAGGAAAGATAGAAATAAGGGAAATGTGTTCAACTCCACCTCTCCATGAAAGAAAATGATGCTTGGGCTGACCGTGAACCAGCATGGCAGGGAGGGACAAGTGTATTCTTCCGCAGGACTGTGTTTATCAAGATGAAATTCAACACAGACCAAGAGCCTGTTCCGTACTGTGGTTGTGAAGATGCACTCCTTCCAGTTCCCATCGGGGACTCTCCATCTGCCTCGGAAGACAGGGGTTGGATGCAGAACCCTGGGGATTCAGATTAGGCTTAATATACACCAGGGTGGCTGCTGGAAAAGCTAATGCAGTTGGAGGCAGGAAACCCCGTCGGGATGGGATCTGCAGCGCAAGCTGGGGAGGGAGAGGAGGGTGCTTAGGCCACACGTATGAACCATGACGTAGCAAAGGGACCAGAAGCGTCTGTAGGACTAGGGAGGGTAGGATAGGGCCCCCAGAGGTCAGACTGCAGCCCTGCCAGGATGACCTTCCACCAGAGCTACGATGAAGCCCCTCACAGAGTCAGAAGGTGCAGCAAGTAATCTCTGGGGCTTCCTCCGGCCTGGACCTAGGATGGGATCTAAACCAGACTTTGAAGGATATTAGGACCCCAAGAAGTGAGACCAAGAGGGTGTGGGTGAGGAGAGCTGCCAAGCCCGGGGGAGGGAGGAGGAAGGGCTTCTCTCCTATAAATATGTGGTCTTTAAATGTCATCTTTGGAGAAAATACAGCAACCTTTTGAGGGTGAGAGTCTGTGTGGCATCTGAAAAAGGTGCTGGTAGTGCCCCACTGCATTCCCCTGGCAAATGAGTGCCAGTCTTCGCAAGAAATTCTGTCTGACCGGGGGAGCATCAGCCCATCCGTGGGGCAAGGCAGACGGGCTAGAGAGTCATTCCTCCCAGGAGCAGCCCTCAGCTAGTGGCTGATGGGAGCTGGGGTGTGGGTGCTCCAGCTCCCCCGCCCACTGGGCAGGATAACTCTGAGCTTGCTGGTCTCTAGCAGCAACCAGACCACCTTGGTGGGAGTCAGCTCCAGCGGTCCCAAGGGGGACCGCTGCTTGATGATGACCCTTTGCTGGCCTCCTTCTCTTCCCTTCCCTGTCTCACTTCCCTCGTCCCTCCTGGTTTCCTGGAATCACCTCCCACATGAGCTACTTAAGCCTGAAGCCTGGTCTCAATGTCTGTTTGGGGGAACCCAAAGCAGGAGAGCATCACAGTTAAACTTAGGGGCTTTGCAGTCAGAGGACTCAGGTTCAAGCCCCAGCTCTGGCCTTCACCTGGACCAGGTACTTAACTTCTCCAAGCCTCCATCTCCTCATGGTTAAAATGAGGGTGGGGTAATAATTGTACCTGCCTCACAGATTTCACGTGATCATTCATTCATTCCACAAATATTCATTGAGTGCCTACCATGTAGCAGGCACTGTTCTACGCTCTAGGGACACAGCAGGGAACAAAACGAAATTTCTGAGCTCATGAAGTTTACCTTATTGAGGAAATCAGATACTAAATAAACATATAATACCAGGCAGTGATAAAAAGCCAAGGAAAAAATAAACCTGGATAGAGAATGATGGAGGTTATTTTAAATGTAAGTGAATTAAATGAGAGAGTTCACACAGTGTCAAGCATACTGTGAGGCACACAATAGCCATTCAATAAGTGTTTGCTAATAAAATCGTTACCACCATCCCCATCATCACCTTCTCTTCCCACCCACCCCTGCCGTTTGCTCATTGACTCAGATGAGAAATACGTATGGGTCCCTCCTCAGTGCCAGACCCTCTGCGAGGTGCCGGGGATACTTTGGTGAGCAAAACAAACATTATCTTGACTTTTGTGGACTCGTAGCCTAGTGGAGAAGAAGAATAACAAAAAACCCAAAATATCATTAGACATTTACATGCTAAAATCACTACTTTAAGGGAAAATAAAACACACTGCACTATGAGAGAAGGAACATGAACAGCATTGCAAAGGTCCTGGGGTAGGGTAGGAGAAGGACAAGAGTAAGAATCAGAAAGAAGTTAAGTGTGACTGGAGCAGAGAGAGCAAGAAGGATTGTGAGCAGGAAGAGGTAGGCAGGGGCCAGACCATTCCAAGCCATTCTCCCATTTATCGAATGCCAATCAATATGTCAGTCTCTGTTTTAAGCTCTTTGTATGTATTATCTCATTAAGACTCAAGCAACTCTTTGAGGTGAGTATTTTTACTATAAATCTTATACCCCCAAAACCCTGAAGCTCAGAAAGGCAAAATAACTTGTCAAGGTCGCCCAGTTAGTGGTGAAGTCAGAATTTGAACCCAGATCTCTCTGACTCCAGGGTCAAACTAGAATAACAATCTCCATCTTTATCTTAAAAGGCACAAGAACAGTGATTCAAGATAGTGCCATAGGGGGAAACTGGGTTTCAAAAGGTACGTAGAACCTCTATGATTTCTTGAAATTGCATGCAAATCTACAATTATTTCAAAATAAAGAGTTTAAGGAATTTTTTAAAAAAGCAATAGAGAGCCACTGAGAGTTCTTAAGCAATAAGGTGACCTGATCAAAACAGCATTTTGATAGGATTCCATTGGCTTCCCTGAGGACCAGAGGGGGAAGCAGAGGCACTGAAATGATCCAGGTGAGAGAGATGATGCTGCCCTGGATCTTGTGTGTGGGAAATACAGGGAATTAAGAGATGTTTGTGAGGTTTATGGTGCCTGGCCGTGGAGCTGGTTTGGTTGGGAGGGAGGTAGAGAGAGAAAACTGTGAGGTTGGTGGAAGATCAGTGACGTAGGCTCGGGCCGTAGTTCTCAGCCTGGAGTCTGACTTGCTGGGGACCTGGGGTGCTGTCACTTCCTTGGGGCTCAGTGTTGTCATGGGTAAAATGTGGGGGTGAGCTGCGCTAGACAGGCTCAAGGCCACCCCAGCTTGAGAAAAATGCCACACCGTGCTAACCTCTGCATCAGGAAAGGGACCTGGGGACCAAAAAAGCCCCCCAGTGCACACGCTGTCATATTGAACACCATGCCGTTGGTGTTTTCTATGTCTGTGCAGGTGCCCTGCTGGAAATTCAGCTCTCCCTGGGCAGATGGGGCATCACTGTGCCCCTGGCACCTGGTGCAGGGGCTCATGTGGAGGATAGGCTGCAAAACGTTTAACTAGGGGTGCACAGCCCTTACAGTGGCCTGATGTTTAAAAAGAGCGGATAGGCATGAACTGGCCCAGACTTAAGGAAGCATCTCTAGGCTCAACAGAAAAGGCTTTTTTCCATCGCACACTTTTCAGTGCAGGGTGGACTCCAGAAGCAGGGCAAAGTGCCCTCCTTGTCATGCTGACAGAAGAAAGAAAAACAGGATTCCAACCCCACTTTCACCACAAAGGGAGGGAACTTCCCACTGGATACAGAAGGGCTGGGTCCATGGGCCAAAGTCCGAAAGGAGAAAGGAAAGGCTAGCCCCCGGGAGCTCTTGAGTGTCCAGGGTCCAAAGAGGAGCATCCAGTCCTAAAAAGACACCCAAGTTCACTGCAGAGTCACCGACCCAGGTCCTGAGACATCTGGGAGGACTCTGGGAGAAATGCCAGAAGGCTGGAGACAGGGAAATTGTGTCTTGATTTTCAAACAAGGAAAAATATGATGTCCAGAAACTACAGCCCTGTATGCTCAAAGGCAATCACTGTGACAAGAGGGACGAATGTGGGTGTCAGTGGCCTGACCTGTGCCAGGCCCCATCCCAAGCACCTTGGGTGGGCAGTTATAGAAGACAAGGCCCTGTTTTTAAGGAGCTTGCAATCTGTCGGGGGTCAGAGACATACAGTACATTAAGATCAGAGGAGACGGGAGGTCCCATTTGTTTAAGGATATCTTGGAAAGCATCATGAGGAGGTGGATTTAAGTTGGATTTATACCGTAAAACCTCAGTCATTAAACCACTTTGACACTGGCAAATAAAGAGGCAGGTGTAACAACAGAACAGAATAGAAAGTCCAGGAATAGGCTCAAATCCATACAGGAAGCTGGTGTACGATAAAGGCAACATCTCGAATCAGTGGGGTTCAAATGGACTTATTAATAAATGGCGCTGGGACGAATGGGCAATCATTTGGGGAAAGATATGATTAGATCCATACCCTATACTGTATGCCAAATGGATCAAGAAGATTGAAATTCTAACTTAATAACAAAAACATGAACCCATAAAGTATCAATATAAAGCTTGGGCAAACTCCTTTAATACTTTGGAGTGGGTAAGGTCTTTCTATCATCCAAAATCCAAAAGTCAGAAAAGATAAAGAGTGTTGAATTTAACAAGATAAAAAGATCTTTCCCATTTTTATGTGGGGAAAAAATACATAAATGAAATTACAAGAGGCAAATGACAAATTGGGGGAAAAAAGTGTATCTTACATCATGGACAAAGGGTCGATTGCCACAATATATAAAGTGCTTCTAGAAATCAAGATGGAAAAGACCAGCAACGTAATAGAAATGGGCAAAGGACATGAATAGGCAATTCCCCCCCAAATAAACCCAAAGGGCTCTTAAACATATGAAAAGCTGTTCAACCTCCCTCATAAGAAAATTTTAATTTAAAACTGCACTGATAAACCATTCAAAAGTCTGACGCAAGCTGTAAGCAAAGGTTGGGGGAGCAAATACTCTCATACATTGCCAGTGGGAGGGCAAATCAGTACAACCCTCTGGAGAGAGGTTTGCACAATCTGTCAAAATGACAAATACAGCTACCCTTTGACCCAGCAATCCACTTGTAGAAATCTGTCCTACGGATACACCAGCCCACACAGGGAACATGTTACTTCTCTAGCATTGTCCAGAGTAGCAAAGGGCTGGAATGACCCCAAGTGTCTGTCAGCTGGAGCCATGGTAAATAACAATGAAACATCTACACAATGTAATAATCTGCAGCTACATAAAGAATGAGGAAGCTCTGTATACAGTCATTGGAAGAGAGTTCCAGGCTAAACTGTGAAATGAAAAGAGCAAGATACAAAACAGTCTGTATCAGTAAAGGTAGCACTCTTAAGAAAACATGGATTTGTTGAGATATAATTTGCTTACCATAAAGTTTATCTGTTTAAAGTGATGATTCAATGGCTTTTAGTATCTTTAAGAGTTGCACAACCATCGCCATAATCTAAACTTTATAACACTTTCATCAAAGTTCCAAAAGGAACTTTAGTACTCTGTATTTTGTATAAGAAAAGAGGAGAAACAAGAAAATGGACACGCAGGCACACATATGTACACACACCATACATATCTGCATGTGTTTGCATAATCCTAGAAGGATACACAAGACACGAACACAAGTGTGACTGGGCATTGTAGAGTTGTGTGATGTGGCTGGAACTGAGTGTGCACAGGAAGGGCTGGTGGGAAATGAACCAGGACAGGCTATTTGGGGCCAGATTGTTTAAGGCCTTAAGTACCAGGCTAACCAGCTTGGATTTTAGCTTATCAAAGCCCAGTGCTGTCCAACAGAACTTCTGGCGGTGAGGAAGCGTTCTGTATCTGTGCGTTCCAATACGGTAGCCTCACATGGCTCCTGTGCACTTGAGATGTGGCTCATGGGACTGAGGAAGTGCATTGAAAATTTTATTTCATGTTAGTTAACGTACATCTAAATGCCACCTGTGGCTAGGGGCTGCCACACTGGAGGGCACAGCTTAGACTGTGCGGAGCCGGGGAAGGTTCTGCAGGTGGGGAATAACACAGCCTGATTTTAGTTTGAGGGCATGTGTGAAGGATGGATTCCAGGGGAGCCGCTGGAGGTTGAAGACAGCTGAAGGGGAATGGCTACAGCAAGGTCATGCAGAGGGGAGAGAAACTGACCCTGACCTGAACCCAAAGCAGGGGCCCAGGGCTGGATAATAAGGGATGGGTTTGAGAAACTTCTAGAGGGGGATGTGGATAAGACAACAGATGGTGAGGGCGAGAGCAGAGTTGAAGATGACTCTGCAGTTCTAGCTTGAGTAGCTAAGGGGATGGGGAGAACAAGAATGGAGGGATCCTCGTGGGTGGAGTAGGTGTGGGTGGGGCCAGCAAGAAGCGCACACTGGGTCTCACAGCCTCAGAACAACCGAGGGCATCCACGTTTAGAATACAACCTCAATTCCCCACAGGGCAGAGGAAGCCACCAAGCTCTGGCCACCGCCCACCTCTCCGCACTCATCTCCCACTTCCCCAGCTTCAGCTCAGGCTGACCTCCTCTCTGTTTCCCAACACACCTAACTCCCTCCCACCACAGGGCCTTTGCACGCACTACTCCACTTATCTCAGGGCCTGGCACATAGTAGGGCTCAAAAAATACTTGGTGATGAATGAAGAAGGCAAAAGGAGGGAGGATAGAGAAAGCGTCTCGGCTCCAGCTTCCCCAAGAGAACTTTCCAGAGGCCTGGGGAGGAGTGCTGTGGCCAACACGGTGACCTGTCCTGAGGACTCAGGGGACAGGGTCCTGGTCTTCCCAGCCTCTTGTGGCCAACAGCAGTGACAATCTGGAAAATCAAGTCCACCCCCCGCGGCCCAAAGCCGCTGCTCCTTGCTGAAGAGGGCGGCACGCCATCAGAGTGAGAACTGCACTCCCATCAGAAAGAAGCCCCAAGGACGAGAGGCCAGCGTGAACACTGCATCTTCCAGTGGAAGTGTGGGGGATGAAAGAGAGATTCGGGGCTCTGACACCAGATCACCCTGGTTTGATTCCGGGCTCTGCCTCTGGCCAGCGTGGGAGCCTGATCCTCCGTTTTCTTAACTGAAAACTGGTGGTAATAATACCTGTTTTGCAGGGTGGTTGTTAGACGCGGATACAAAAGGCTTGACACATAGTGAAGCTGCAATAAATGTTATCTATCAGGAAGACTCCATGGCCTGTGAGACCTCAACCCCCTAATAAAAAAAAAAAGTCACAGACAGTCCAATGGGGGAGGCGTGAGCACATTCTGCCTAGAAATGACATGTCACAGTCAGAGAGATAATAATTAGAATAATGACAGTGATAAATGGCAATTATGTAGCACTTGTAGTGTGCCAGGCACTGTTTTAAGTGGTTTGCTTTTATCAACTCATTTAATCCTCACAAGATCCCATGTCACAGATGAGGAAACTGAAACATGGAGAGCTTGAGACACTTGCCAGGTTATAGCCTGTAAGCGGCATAATGGTCCTGTCTGTGAGCTCAGCCTAGACTCTCCTGGCTCTCACGAAACAGGGACTTCAGGAGTAGGACCCATCTCACCCCTGAACCAGACAACTGGGCCCTCATGGGCGTCAGACATCTGGTCAGTCCAGTTTGTTGGGCGAGAACCAGGTACCAGCCACGTGCTTGGAGCAGGAACGTGGGATCCGCTGATTCAGGGGGAGCCGAGGGCCCAGGCCTCAGAGTGGGAAGGCCTGCTTGGTGGGCAAGATGCCTCCCCTCCGAGCCTCCGTTTCCACACCTGCAGGCAGGGGAAATCGTGCTTACCTTGCAGGGCTGTTGTGAGCACAACATGGGCTTTTCCTGGTAACACACTGAGCATGCTCCGTATGTACCGAGTCCCTCCCCCTTAGGATAAAGCCAGGGTGATGGTATTGGGGTGTCAGGGGCAGGGTGGAGAGAGGAGGAGTTGGGGCGAGGCCTGGAACAGGGCCAGAGCCCAAGCTCTAGGAGGGGAGGGCTCGGGAAAGGGGCTGCCGCAGATGGTGAAATACCCCACCCCATCTCCCTTGGTTGGAGCCTGAGGCTAGGCCCCCTGGGGGAAAACCTTAGGAGGGGAAATGCAAAGTTTGCCAACACCTTGATTACAACCATATAAAATTATGTATAAATGTGAAGAACAAGAAGAAAAGATAGAGAACGAAAACAGTTTTGGGTTTTGTCTCGTTTTAATTATTTTCCTTTAATACTGTTCTGTCCTTTCAAGAAAAGCAAATCAGAAGAGAATGAGTCCTGATGGCCTCTGTCCTCTTGGCCTTCTTCCTGTACTTTCTACCCAAAACAGGCATCTTTCTGTTGACTGTGGACTCAGCAGTCTCCTGAGCTTGAGAGCTGCCAGGGACCAAATCCTGTATTTCTGTGGACTTGCATGATGGAATCTGAGACGTGAGCTACCGTGGGGGATGTGCGGGCTTCACTGCATCATTACCTGTCTGCTGAGCTCTTGGGAACTGGGCCCCATGCTGCTTGGAAGGAAATCCTCTCCTCCAGGTCCAGAGCTCACAGGCCCAAGCAAGACTGAGACCAGCCAGGACGGATAAAGTATGCTACCTTAGTCCAGGACGACCCAAGAGGTTTCTGGAAGGAGGAGAGCTGGAGTTCAGTCTTGGGTGAGAAGTAGGAGTTGCACAGGGCCGTGTGCACACGAACGAGTGGGTGGAAGGGTGCGCCAGGCAGCAGGAACAGCAGGAGGGGAGGGAGTGCGGTGCGTGGAGGCGACTCGAGCAACTCAGCGTTTGCAGGATGAAGTGGGAGCTTGTATAACGGGTGATGAAGCACCATTTCCCCTCAGGAGAGGCCTCAGAAGTCCCATGAGGATGGCTGGATTCCATCCCGAGGGTGTCAGGAGCGGTGGGTGGGCTTAAGCAGGCTACGACATGATCAGAGTGAGAGCGATGCATTTCTGGGAGAGTTTCTGCCACTCCACACCCCCTCCACACCCAGCACACATGTACACCGAGGCCACATGTGTGGCTGCAGGACCTAAGTCCCGTCCTCCGGGCTTCCACACTTCCCTGGCAATGGCTGCCACCTACGACCTGATGTAACACAACCTGAAAAGTCTTGATGTTCAAGGCTTCAGGTTCTGCGAACCACATCAACGACCTACTTTTTATACACTAAGTGAGAAATTTGATCAAACAGGTGCCCCTGTAGATTGTCCCAGGAAAGACGAACAGGGCAGAACTAGGGGGTGTAAGTCTAGGGCCAGGGAGGCAGATGTGGAGCCAGTAGGAAGGTGAACGTTCTTACAGTCAGAGCTGCCTGGTGACCTAATGGTCTTCCTTGAGTCACTCCGCAGAGCTGCCTAACAGAGCTGACTCCCCAGGCTTCCAGACAGGCCTGGGCAGGGCGGCTGTGGACCAAGGCTAACACCCACCAGAAGAGAGGATGTGATCGGGACTACGGACAGGGCTCCCCCAGATAAAAATGGATCATCCCTTCCCCGACTCCATTGCTCCATGTCTCCAAACTGTCGTTATTGTTTTCAGAACAGAGCCTCTTAAAGGTGTGTGCAGAGCAGATAAAGACCTGTCAACAAGTCTGAACGTACTTGTTTAAGGTAGTTTGTTGAAAAGCGAGGCCGCCCCTCTCTCTTTTTTTTTTTTTGTTTTGCTTCCTACTGTATATATTTATTATCCCCTCTGGCATTCAACTAGACCAAAAAAGAAGTTGATGGGGCAAAAAAATCCCTCTGCATAACAAGTTCTCCGTGGGGTGGAGGAAATGTTCCTTTCAATACAAACCCGGAGGGCATTCAGAGACAGTCCTCATTGCTCAAAGATGAGGCAAAATCTGAACGACTCTCCGGAGCGCCCAGTACATTGAGTCACATTTGTAAGGCACCTCCTTTCTTCACCTCTCATCGTGCAAGTAGCTGTTTTCCCCAGTCCTGGGCTTCCTTCCCGGACAACACGATGTGAAGCTGGCGGTACACGTAGTCCTCTGGCCGCTGCCCACCCCCATCTGGCCCTCTCCCCGTCTCTCCCGACCCATGTTCCCGAAGAGTCTCAGGTTTCATCCCTTCTTTGCCTTGAATCCCCGGGACCCTTGTGCCCACAGGACATCTGGACCAAGGTGGAGAGAGCACTGGGGTTGGAGTTAAGAAACACATCTGTGTTTGAGTCCTGGTTTTGCTCCTTGGTGGCCGTGTGACCTTGGACAAGTGGTCAACCACGCTGAGCCACAGTTTCCTCACCTGCCGAGTGGAGTTACTCATTTCTCCGTCCCTGCGGCGCTGGAGGAGGGTGTGAGGGAGGAGCCGCCAAAGCCTCGGAGGGTTCCAGGCACGCTCAGCTGCCCGGTGAGCCTGAGCTGGACCGTAAAGGGCCATCTGCGGGTGGAGTCTCGGCTGTGGTGCAGCAGTGGGGAGGCTCCTAATAGCCCAGGGGGCTCCCTCCGTTTGCCCACCCTCCTTCCGTTGACTGGGGGCTGTGCAACCAGCCCTGGCAGACGAACCACGGGGATATATGCATTTCTGGGCTGAAAGAGAGAAAAGCTGACGCCCTGCCCCCCTCCTCTTCCCTCTGCGCCACAGGACACTTGTGGGGCCACAGTGGAGATGACAGAACCACGAGGTCCCAGAGTCACCAGATGGGGAAGAGACTTTGCATGAGCAAGAAATACACCTTTTTAATATGAAGCCACTGAGACTTCAGAGGTTCTTCTGCTTCATTAATTAATATACCAGGTAAACCAAGCAACATTTATTGGGCAGTTATCGTACATGATACAGGCCAAGCATGGCGCCAGGTGCCGAGGTTACAGCAGTGATCAAAGGGTGTGTACACAGCAGAATCGTGCCTAACGCAGTGGCAGGGGAGATGGGGCCTGGGATGGGCGTGTGACCCAGTCTCAAACTGTCCTTGGATAATCCTAACTGTTGCAATGGTCTAGAAAGCAGAACTCCGTGTGGGTTACTCTTAGGTCCAGTCAAGTTTGCAAACCAGTGAGCCAGACTAGAGGGAGAAACAAAAGGGAAAGACCCTGAACGCAGGGGTCTGGTTGTTCCAAGGTTTTGAGGTGACAGTTGCAGCCCTGGAGGTGGCAAGGGTACCGTGTTCCTACCAGTCCGCACCTGTCAGCTCTGTCCTCATACAAAGACCTTCCAGGCATTGCTCGCTCTAATGGATGTTTCTGTGGGTAGAGCTAGGGTGAGCATCTAAATTAAATGAATAGAATGTAATTCCACACCACTGTCCCTGCCCTCAGAGGCTCACAGGATGGGGGGCGCCTACAGGCAAGATTCGGTGTATTTGGGATGTTTTCACGCAGTGCATTTTCCTCGTGGGGATGGGTGGGTAATCAGCCTTCACCACCGCAGCAGTGCCCTCATCTATCCAATGACCATTTTTCTGAACGCCTACTATGTGCTGGGCCTGTTGTGGGTACCAAGGGATGAAGACAGGAAGGGGAGCATCTTTGAGACCCAGAGGCTCTGCCCTGGGCTCAGGGACAAGCATGAGCTCAGAGCTAAATGACATCCCATTATGCCCCCTCTGTGGGCATGAGAGCATGTAGATGTAGATGGCCCCATGCCATTTTTACTCAGTGCACAGAGTCTACCACCAAACCCAGAAGTGGCCTGCCCTGTGCTTGCTTCCTAGTTCCCAAAGAGCTTTTCCATGGCGAGATTGATGTCTCCATTCTGCAAGCGGGAAGACAGAACTTGGAGAAGTCACACAACCAGTTGGACAGACTGTCAAAACCCAAGTCCACATCTCAGTTCCTAACCTAGGCTTCCTTCCAGTCCACCAAGAAGGAAACAAAACCACAAACCCACCTGAACAGAAGAGAGGACAGGCCCCACCTCCAACACTGCAGCGTCCTATTTACACGAAGGAGTGCCCAGCCCTAAATTTAGCAACGAGAACCACATTCTGGCCTCGGGCCTCCTGTTCCAAAGTGCTGAGGGGGACCGGACTTTTCCCCAAGCATCCCGGAGGCACTGGGACATACGGTACTATTTGCAGCCTGAATACATTAATCATTTAAAGGCCAAGATCCAATCTGGAGAGTGGCTGGGTGTCCACTCATCCACCCTCACAAAGCACACCCCAGATCGATGTTTGCCTCGAGCCAAAATCGGAAACGCAGCCTCGCCATGCAGGCCATTATGGGGAGCAGCTGAAAGCGGAAGGATTCAGAGATCACGGGCTCTGGACGGGGGCCAGCCCTCCGTGGTGACGCCCCACAACAGAGTCCAGCACAGGCAAAGCACCCGCATACCTCAGGCGCATTATCTTGGGCAATCCTCCCAGCAACCCCGAGACGGGTGAGTCGCACCAGCCCCACGTGCAGATGGGGACACTGAGGTTAAGAGAGGCTGAGTGATTCACGCGGCCACATAACTCGCCAGTGAAGCAGCCGCAACAAACAGGGCTGAGCTCCCCACTGGCTGCTCTGCCCGCAGAGCTACGCTCTGTCGTCTTCGGGTTGACCACAAAAGGGCCCATTAGGGACTTCCCTGGTGGCGCAGTGGTTAAGACTCGCACTCCCAGTGCGGGGGGCGGGGGGGGGGGGTTCTGTCCCTGGCCGGAAAAGTAGATCCCGTATGCGTGCCACGCCTGGGAGTTCACAAGCCACAACTGAGGAACCGGCGAGCCACAACTAAGACCCGGTGCAACCAAATAAATAAATATTAAAAAAAAAAGGGCCCAACATTGGTGCTCCCTGCACCTGCCCCGTCACCCTCACCCATGGGTCGGTCATCAGTTATAACATTGTGATGTGTCCTGCATCACGGGCGGAGCTGCCGAGGCACCGTACGTGTATCTGCGGACCAGTCAATCGCGGAGCCACGAGCTACTGGAGACGCGGGCCCACAGTGAGGTGGCCTCATCCTACCCTGCTCTTCCCAGCTTCCTCAGGTGAGCTGTGAAGCTCCAAGGGGCCAGGCTTTGAGAGAATGGTGGGCACCAGACTGAAAGGCGATTTGGGGCCAAATGTGGGGTCACCGGGGAGAGGCGCCAGTGGGCAGGCCGTGGGCAGCTGGGGTTTGGGAAGAGGGATGTGCTGGTTCTGACTGCGTCCTAGGGAGACCCCGCTGGCTGCACTGCAGGGGGCTGGGTCGAAAGGGACAAGCTGCAGGTGGCCGGAGGGAGGGAGGGAGGGGCAGCAAGAAGCTGGGGCACTCAGCCAGATGGTGTGGCCTGGAGGACGGAGGGTCAAACAGGCTGCACACAGGCGCTAGAGAAAGCACTTGACCACTGAAGGTCTGTATGTGTGGGGAAGGAGTGGGCAGAAGGAGTGGAATACCACGCCAACCTCGGTTCCAACAAAGGAGGAGGAGAAGCACATCCACTTATTCAACGCAGATTTACTGAGCAGCTATTCTGTGTCAGGCCCTGAGGTTAAGAATTTAGTCTAGAACAAGAAGACCCTTAGAGAGCAGTTGGTTCAAACCCAACATCATACAGGGAAACACGGGCTCAGAGAGGGACGGATGTTGATTCAAGCTCACACAGCAAAGGGAACAAACCGGAAGTCACTCAGCTCTCTGGATCCCCAGCCCAAAGCCCTCAATGCCACCCCAATGCATCCTTCTCAACACACTGTCTGGTGCCAGACAAGGATTTCTGAAGGCATTTCTGGGTCTTGGACCCAACCCAGTGGGCTCATTCTTTGCAGCTATCCTGTGTTTACACACAAGCTTACTGCCATCACTCTGCTTCTTGGGTACAAGACGGCTTTGCCCGGAGGTCCCAGACAATCACCTCCCCGACAAAGGATGCCAGCCTTGCTGGGTCCCTGTTCCAGCTCCTCACGGGAGTTTTCTGACCTACCTGCCCTCTGACTCTTCCATTCCTCCCTTGGAGTTGGGCTTCACACCATCTCCCCAAGCTCATTCCAATAACCTCCACAGGACTTTCTCTTGAGTAAATGACCTGGGGGAAAAAAGAGGAAAAGCTGGGCTATTTCACCATCCAGCAAGGTGAACTCAACCAAATTACCTCCTTCAGGCCACAAACAGGTTTCAGCACCTGTGTTTAATGAGGTCTCAGTTTTTGAGCCAGAGATCGTGCTCGGATGGCTAGGTACTTCAATGCACTGGGCCTCAGTTTCCTCATCTGTAAAATGAGCACGTCCTGCAGATCCCTGAGTGAGGGTTCAGCCTGGATCCTGGCACAGAGTCAGATCTCAGCAGATGCAGCCATCCCACGACATGCTGGGACCTCTGTGAGACACAGGCTGCCCGCCAAAAGGCTGGCTGTTTTGCTGGTTCGTGGTGTCATTTCCCACACATTAGCCTAAAAGTCATCCGGGGAGATTGTGAAAATCTACAACCTACGGACTGCTAGATCATCCTGCCCCCAGAGTCTGGGATGGGGTCTGGGAACCTGCGCTTTGCCAGCTCCTCCTGGGTGGCTGAGGATGCCAAAGGCCATGTCGTCAAAAGGCACAATGTAGGTCACTGCATCCTCAGGTGACCCCCCTGCAACGATGTGGCCTTTGAGAAGCAGATCGTGCCAGCCCGATTCCACATCCTTCCACGATGATGTGACAGGACAGCGAGCTGATGATGTAGGTGGCCTTTGGGACGTGTTCTTCATCTAGCGGGGAGGAAGGAATGAGAGAAGCCGGGACTTTCAGGGCCCTGCAGGTGAAGCACACCTGGGTGCTGGGACACTTCCTTGCTTGTCTCAGGGACAGTTGTGGCTGTGCCTCAATTCCCAGGCCCCACGGGACAGTCATTTCTGTTTAGCCCAGCTCCACTTTAGGACCCCCAGATATGTGCTTGGTTTACTCATCTGTCACTCACTCACTCAATCAACAAACACAACACGAGCCCCTCCTTGGTGCCTAACTTACATGTGTTTGATGCTGGACTTTATGGCAACAAAAACATCGTGACCATCCACTTCTCACTTCTCTGAATCATCTGTAAAAGGGCAAAACAATAACACATACTTTAGAGGGTTGCCGTGAGGATTCAGTGAGATAAGGCACGGGAAACGCTCAGGCCCCCTGAGCGCTTTCTGTAGTATGTGCTTCACACGTGCCATCTTATCTGTCCCCTGAACCCCCTCCACTCTCTATATCCCAGGAGCAATGAACTTTCCTCAGGGGCCCTGTTCTCTCTTGCCTCCAGGCCTTTGCAATGCTGTTCCCTCTGCCAGGAACACTCTTCCACTCTCCGAGCTCCCCTTCCACCTACATACACACTACCTGGCTAACCCGTCCTTGAGGTCTCTGATGTCACTTCTTCAAGGGAGCATTCCCTGACTGCTGCCCACCCACCCCCACTCGTTGAGGCCCTCCCCCCGCCATGCATTCCTACAGCACAGTCTTTCTCAACCTCGGCGGCACTTTTGACATTTGGTCTACACAATTCTTAGTTGTGGAGGCTGCCTGTGTATTATGGGATGTTTATCAGCATCCCCAGCCTCTATCCACAAATGCCAGTAGCACCCCCCAAGCTTTACAACCAAAAGCATCTGTAGACATTTCCAAATGTGCAGTGGGGGAAGCAAGACCCACTGGGTCAGCATCTTGTTCCTCCACCATGAACACACAGCCTGCAGGTCACTGCATGTTCAGCATCTGTCCTCCCTGAGAGACTAAGCTTCATGAGGGCAGGAGCTGGGATTGCCCTACCCGTCGATGAATCCTCAGCACAGAACTCACTTGCAGGCAAAGTACTGCCACTCAAGAAACACTTTTTGAATGGACAGATGGACAGAGAGATGGATGGATGAAGTGATTCACCCAAAGTCGCACTCCTAGCAGACGGCCCTGCTGGACTTTGAACCCATTCTCTGCTGGCGGGGCCCGCACTCTTTCTACTTTACTGTCTGGAGCTTTTTTTTTTTTTTTGGTGGTATGTGGGTCCCTCACCGCTGCAGCCTCTCCTGTTGCGGAGCACAGGCTCCGGACGTGCAGGCTCAGCGGCCATGGCTCACGGGCCCAGCCGCTCCGCGGCATGTGGGAGCTTCCCGGACTGGGGCACAAACCCGTGTCCCCTGCATCAGCAGGCGGACTCCCAACCACTGTGCCACCAGGGAAGCCCTGTCTGGAGCTTTTGATCCTGCAACAGACGCTCCTCTCCAGACCTTAGTAACAGCAGCTCATGCTCATGGAGAGGCCACTACAGGCAGGGCTCTGAGCCGAGCATTTTTCATGGCTTATCTGGCTAAATCCTCAGCCTGACTCTACAGGGTAGGCACTGTTATAATCTCCATGTACAGATAAAGAAACTGAGTTGCAGACAGGTTAAGTAGTTTTACCAAGTCAGGCAGCCAGGGAAGGGGCAGTGCTGGGAGCTCCCTCTACAGGAGGTGGCTCACAGTCTGGCATCAGGCATCACGAGGCCTCCTGAAATAAGGACCAGCACCCGCCTAGCTGGATTCGCGGCCCAGGCAAAGGGACCTAGAGTGAGCTCATCAAAACTGCTGATGCTGCATTAGGAGTAGTTGCTAACACATGGGGAGAAAGGAAGGGAACCCTCAGAGAGTGCTCCTGACCAGAGGAAAATCATGATCCTGCAAAACAAAGTACCAAATTCTTGGAGATGGGAAAGTAATGACTTTGACGTTAGTAAAGATGAAAAGGTAATACCAATGGGGGAATGAGCCCAGACACAGAAGCAAACAACCCAAGGGTTATAGACGCTCACAAGCTGAGTCAACAATAGGATGCTGTTGCCATCCCTAAATGGCTCTCATTCCTTCACCCTTTCCCCCAGCAGCACCAAATTTTACTTCCCCTAAAGCCATGCAAAGCTCACTCCCGTTTCATAAACCTTCATGGTTCCCCTTAGCCTTCAGGCCGAGTTCAGATTCATCCCTCCCAATAATCTCACCCCACCCAATCTCTGCAAGCTTAATTCCTTAAGCTACCACATAGACCCTATATTAGGGTTCTCCTGAGAAGTAGGAAATATATATATATATATATACTTAGAGAGAGAGACAGAGAGAAACAGAGAGACAGAGAGAGAGACAGAGAATTCTCCCTTCCCCTGCCTTTGCTCCAGATGCACAGGCTCAGCGGCCATGGCTCACGGGCCCAGCCGCTCCTTGGCATGTGGGATCGGGGCATGAACCCGTGTCCCCTGCATCAGCAGGGGAACTCTCAACCACTGCGCCACCAGGGAAGCCCCGCCTGCCTTCTTGTTCTATTTGGGCTCTCAGAGGATTGGCTGGTGCCCGCCCACATTGGGGAAGGCAATCTGTTTTACTCAATTCACCAATTCAAATGCTAATCTCTTCTGGAAACAACCTCACAGACACAATCAGAATCCCGTTTTACCAGCCACCTGGGCATTCCTTAGCCCAGGTAAACTGACACCTCTTGGTACAACCAAGATGGTCTGCATGTTCCTTAAACTGTGATAGATTGTATTTTCCAAAGAGGACCACAACAGTATCTCCCAGCCCACATGCTCTTCTTATAATGTGACGCTGACATTCTTCCCATTGAGAAGCGGGGTTTATGTCCCCTCCCCTTCAAACTAGGTGGGCTTCTCCGACTGTTTTGACCAACGGAGTTCAGCAGAGACAACATTATTTCACTTTGAGCCTTGGTCCTAAAAGGCATTAGAGCTTCCACCTGGGTTTCTTTAGACGGTCACCTTTGGAGCCCTTAGCTGCTATGTAAGCCAGCTAATGGCCCTGAGGCTGCCATGCTGTGAGGAAGCCCAAAGTAGCCCATGCAGACAGTCCACAGGAGAGGCCCTGAGACTGCGTAAATGGAGAGAGAGAGAGAGAGACAGAGAGACAGAGAGAGAAAGGGAAGGGAGAGGGAGGCTAGCTTCTAGCTGCTCCAGCCCTGCCCCCACTGTCCCAGCTCAGCCACTCTCTCCCTCTCACTGCAACCCTATGAGACACCCCAAACCAGAACCAGCTAGCTGGGCCTTTCCTGATTTCCTGACCCACAAAAACCATGAGAGAGAATAAATTAATTGTTACTATTTTAAGCCACTAAATTTGGGGGTGATTTATGATGTGGTAATAGCTAGCCAGAACACTTGCCCTGGCCATTTTCAACTCCACAGCTGTTCTCACTCAATTCCTCCTGCCTGGTGTACTCCTTCCTTTTCTTTTTTCCTTTTCATTACTTCTTCATTGGATTCAAGCATCTTTCTTTGAGGCCCAGCTTAGGATACTCCTCTTCCATGCAGACCTCCCTGAATGCTTCCGTTCTTGGCCTCACTCCCTACATTACTCCCTGTGGCACTTACCATCCCTACTGTTCATCTGGCACTTAGCAGATGGATTGCTTTTATAAGCATTGTCTTTCCTGCCCATCTTCAGGGACCAGATCTTTTCTGGCCATCCCCTGAACCCAATATCGAATGAGTCCCATAACCCAATGCTGCCCGTGAGTGAGATGCCCACGCACACTCCCGCATAAGAGCGCCTCCGTGTCCATGGCTGGACTGATGCTTGAAGGTCATGGAGAAATCAGGAGAAGCAAAGAAGACCCTGCAGGTGACTAAAGGGGGCGATAAGCAGGTCCAGAGAAAGAGGAAAGAAATGAGGGTCACTTGTCCCAGAGAAGAAGACTACAAAATATCCAGCTGGGTTTCAGCTCGTGGTGAGCTGGGCTGAGGGGGACCAGGTCTTAGAGATAAGTGATGTTATAGCTCCCAGCTACTTAAATAACACAGGGGGCTTGTTAAATTACAGTTTTCTGGGCCTCATCCCAGACTTGTGATGGAGCCTATAATTCTGCATTTTAAAGAAGCATCCCAGCTGATTCTTATGATAAGGAAAGTCTCAGAGATATTACTCCATGTTGAGAATACAACGTGTATAAACTAGAGTAAGAGGTGTCAAGCTTTCATTCACTCATTCATTCATTCATTCATCAAGCATTTAATGAGCATCTACTATGGGTCAGGCCACGTGTTAGGTGCAATGGAATGAGTAACAAACAAAACAGACAGTTTCTGCCTTCTGGGAGCCTACAGTTTAGTGGACAAGACTTTAGCGACTTAGTGGCATAGATCCATTAATTAATAAGTGCTAAGAAGAAGTCAAGGTTACTATAAGCATGTAAGCAGGAAACCTAAAGAAGAGATTTTTTTTTTCTGTCCATGCAGCATCTGTATTTTTTTTTAAGCACATGACCTAAATTCCACCAATCAAATGCTCCCACTTAGGAGCTTTTATATATGGAGTGAGGGAACAAAGGAGCAGAGAGAGTAGGTGATTCATCCTGAAGGGGCAGGAGGTAAGCACAGATTATCAGGCTAGCAAGCAGAGCTTTCCACAGTAGTTGCATTCTGTACTAGTTATCTACTGCTGCGTAACAAATTACCCCAAACTGAGCAGCTTAGAAGAACACACACATTTATGATCTCATTGTTTCTGTGGGTCATGAATCCAGGTACTGCTTAGCTGAGTCCTCTGGCTCAGGGTCTCTCATGAGGCTGCAGTCAAGGTATCAGCCAGGGCCCCAGGCTTCACCAGGAAAAGATCAGCTTCCAGGATCATTCAGGGGCAAGATTTGGTTCCACGGAGGGTGTTGGGTGCAGGGCCTTGGTTCCTCAGTGGCTGTGGCTTTTCCACGGGGCAGCTCTCAACACAGCATCTGCCTTCCAGCAGGGCAAGCACATGAGAGCAAGAGAGCAATCAGGAGCCTTTTTATAACTGAATGTAAGAATTAACATGCCCCTATCACTTTCTACAGTAATCTATTCATTAGAGGTGAGTCACTAAACCCAGCACACACTCCAGAGGGGAATACACAGGCTTGGATACAAAGAGGTGGGGGTCACTGGGCGCCACTGTAAAATCTGCCTACCACACACCCAATGGATCCTATGATTGGATTTGGGATGTTTCCAGTGTCTTCCTCCCTTGATCCCAGCCCACTCCCAAAGACCCCCTCTCCAGCCTTCCAGGAGATTCCATATACTGCCTGAGGTCCTCTTCTGCTTAAGTTTTTCCTGGTGTCTGTCACTGGAAATCAAGTATGTTGACTGAATGGGGATCTCCAGGCAGGCGTAAGAATTTGGTGTCCTGTTAGGCAAATGAGCAGAGGGATGCTGTATTGGTTTCTTAACTAAGTACAAAGTACCACACACTGGGGGGCTTAAGCTACAGAATTTTATCCTCTCTCAGTTCTGGGGGATGGAAGTCCAAAACCAAGGCCATGCTCTCTCTGAAATCTGCAGAGGAGAATCCTTCCTTGCCTCCTCCTAGCTTCTGGTGGTTTGCCAGCAAACACTGACATTCCTTGGCTGGCAGCTACAGCACTTCAACCCTAACCCTCAGCATCACATGGCCTTCTCCCCTGTATGTCTGTATCTCTTCTCCTCTTCTTATAAGGATATATTGGATTAAGGTCCCACCCTACCCCAGTATGACCTCGTCTTAACTAATTATATCTACAATGATCCTATTTCCAAATCAGGTCACATTCTGAGGTACTGGGGTTAGAACTCCAATATGTCTTTTGGGGGATACAATTCAATTCGTAACAAATGACAAGACCCAGAAACACAGTAGGTGCTGGGCAAGTATTGATGGAATCAATGGATGAATAACATTGGCAAAAACGGTTCATCCATCCAGTCAACTAATATTTATTGAGCACCTACTATGTGCCAGCCACTGCTCAAGGTGCTGGAGACACAGCAATGACAAAACAAAGTCCCTGCCCCTACTGAGGTTCCAGCTAGTGGCAAAGATGGACAGCCAATAAAGAAATATGTGATCTAATGGCAGGGACCATTAGGTGTCACAAGGAAAAATAAAGCAGGAAGAGAGACTCACGGGACAGGGGTGTGGGGAGCAAAGGCCTCTCCATGGAGGTGACATTTGTCTTCATTTTTGAAATCTTGTCCAGAGCTGGGCCCACAACAGCACATGGGAGAAGACAGGGACTGAGTCTCTGGGGCTGAGAGCTGGGTAACTGGGAATTGTGAGGAGGGTGGTAGAGATGGGTCACAGGTTAGGCATGCCTTGACCCAAGAGGAAGGCAGAAGCCCATTTCTCGAAGGGACCACGTGATCAGTGTGAATGTAGCAGGTCAGCTTGGGGTCTGGCCCCTCCTGGTGACAGGTTGGGAGGGACTATGGGGCAAGAATGATAAAGATGATGATGACGATGATAGTACCTGTCGATTACTCCATGTATTAAACATTTTACATAATCTTATTTAGTCCTCACAATGACCCTGTTAGTGAGGTACTATGACCTCTCCCATTCTAAAGATGATGAAATCGAGGCCCAGAACAAAGGAGCAACTTGCCCCATGTCCAACCTGTGCCCCAGGCCTCACAGTGGCAGAGGTAAGATTCAACCTCAGGCTAGTCAGACTCCAGAGTCTCAAATGCAGATGTACGTGGGGAGTGCGGGTTAAGGGACTGCAGGTGTGAGCACTGGGAGGCTTCCATAGTAGAGAATTCAGGCACAGTTAGTTTTACCAGTGTTTTGGTTTGCAAGGAGAAGAAACTGAGCTTCGCAACCATGGCGGACTGAACAAGAAGCAAAGACTCAGCTTAAGCAGAGCTCACCTCAATTGATCATGTATGTGATCATGGGCAACAACAAAAGGAAACAAATGGAAAGAACAATGTTAGAAGATGTACACTGCTAGATATCAAGATATATGATCAACTTGCAGTAATGGAGACTGTGGTATTAAAACCCAGGTAGGCAAATAGGCCAGTGGAGTGGGATAGATCTCAACAAACAGAGCTGGATTAACTGAGTAATCACATGGGGAAAAATGAGCCCAGATGCCTACCTCACACCACAGTCAAAAATTAATTCCAGCTGGACTCTGGATCTAAATGTGAAAGATAAAACAAAGCAGTGTTATTCAAAATAGATAGAAATTAGAAACAACCTAAATTTCCATCAACAGTAGGATAGATAAATAAATTGTGGTATACTCACAAATACTGAATGGAAAACATTTACTACTGCATGCAACAACAATCCCACAACCATAACGTTGAATGAAAGAACTTGGACACAAAAAGATATATCCCATGACTCTACTTATACTAAGTTCAAATAGGCAAACCTAAGATCCAGCCAGGGAAGACCTTCTCACACACAGGGCAACAAGTAGAGTACTCAGAAGGCTATTTCCTTGGCAGTGGGGTCAAATTAGTCCTAGACTAAAGGATGTTCTGTTTCCACACAACAAAGCTTAAAGGTGAGCTGCAGAGGTATCAAAATGTTTCCTGCTAACTTAACTGCATCTCAGAACAAAGCTCAGAAAGATTTAAAGAAAATTCAAGAAATTCGTCACTCAACATTAAATCCACAATAACTTTTTAAAAAAATTACTAGGCATGCAAAGAAGCAGAAAAAATGTGAGCCATACTAAGGAGAAAACTAATCCAACTGAAACAGATCCAGAAATAATGCAGGTGAGAGAGTTAGTAGAATAATATTAAGACAGCTATTTGAAAATACTCTGTATGTAACAAGAAGATAAAGGAAAGAATAGGCATGTAAAGGAGAGATATGGAAGATATAAAAACTCCCAAATCAAACATCTAGCGATTAAAAGTAGAATGTCTGGGATATGGATGGGATTTACAGCAAGTTAGTTCCAGCAGAAGAAAATATTAGTGAACTTTATGAATAGCAGTAGAAACTACCCAAAATGAAATACAGGGAGAGAAGAAGAAGGAGGAGGAGGAGAAGGAAGAAGAAAGGGGGGGAAGGGGGGGAGAATAAAGCACCTGTGAGCTATGAAACAAGGGGCCTAATATTCATACAATTGGAGTCCTCAAAGGAAAGAAAAAAGAGGTTGTTAGAGGGACCAAAAAAAAAAAAAATGTTCTAAGAAATAATGGTCAAACATTTTAAAATGTTGATGAAAACTATTAATCCACAGATTCAAGAAACTCAACCAACCGCAAGCAAAGGAAACAAAACTACACCATAATCTGACTGCTTAAAGCTAGTGATAAAGAGAAAATCTTAAAAGCAGCAGGAGAGAAAGCATACACTGTGTATGGAGAAACAATGGAAAGAAAAGAACAACAGCAGACTTTTCACTGGAAACAATGAAAGCTAGAAGAAAGTGGAACAACATGATTAAAGTACTGAAAGAAAAAATTGTCAACCTATAATTCCATCCACAGTGAAAATGTCTTTCAAAAATGAAGGAGAACAAACAACAAGCGTTGGTGAAGATATGCAAAACTGGTACGTTGCTGATGAGATTGTGAAATGGCACAGGTGCTATGGAAAGAAGTCTGGCAGTTCCTCAAAAGGGTAAATATAGAGCTACTATATGACCCAGCAATTCCACTCCTAGGTATATACCCAGGAGAACTGAAAACAAATTTCCACACAAAAACTTGTACAAGCATGTACATACATAACAGAATTATTTGTAATAGCCAAGAGTGAAAACAGCCCAAATCTTCACCAACTGATGAATAAATAAACAAAATGTGGAATATCCCTATGATGGAATATTGGGCCATGAGAAAAATGAAGTACTGATTCATACTATAACATGGATGGACCTCAAAAACATACTAAATGAAAGAAGTAAGACACAAAATGCCACAGATTATGTGTTTCCAATTATATTATATAAAAATAATATAAAAAAAATAAATAATATAATAAATATATATATAAATATAATATAAATATATTAAATATAATATATTATATTATATTATATTATATTATATATAATATAATATATATATTATATTATATTATATTATATTATATTATATTAATTATATTAAATATAATATAAATATAATAAATAATATAAAAAAAAATTATATAAAAATCCACAGAGACAGAAAGTAGATCAATAGTTGCTGGGGAGAAGAGGGGAATGAAGAGTGAGTGGGTGAGCGCAAAGAGGTATGGGGTTTCTTTTGGGGGGTGATAAAAATGTTCTAAAGGTAGACAGTGGTGATTGTTGAATTGTACAGCAAATTTTACATTTTAAACGGGTGAGTTTTATATGTAAATTATGTTTCAATGGAGCTGTTATTTTGAAAAAAGACTTTTTTCAGACCCTTTTTTTCAGACTCCATCACAAGCACCTCAAGAAATGTTAAAGGAACTCCCTTAGGTAGAAGGGGAATTATAATCAGATGGAAAATGTGGACCCATACAATGGAATGAGGAGTACTGGAGACGAGAAACAGACGGGTTAATAAGAAAGATTCTTAAAAAAATCTCTTTAAAAGATAATTAACTGTTTAAGGCAAAAATAATAATTTATTGTGGGTTTACAAAATAAAGTGAATAAAATCCATGGCAGCAATAGCTCAAAAGCCAAGAGGGGGGAAATGAAATGTCCTGTTGTAGATTCTTCCATCCCATGACAAGTGGCATACTTGAATGGAGACTGTGATAAGTTAAAGATGTAGTACATAAACCCGAAATCAACTGCTTAACAATTGGGCATATAATAAACCAACAAGGGAGATAAAATAGAACCATAAAAATAGTTGATTGGGCAAAAGAAAGAAAAAAACAGAAAAGGGGGGTGGGGAATAAAGAATGGGTAGGACAAATAGAAAGCAACAGCAAAATGGTAGATTTAAACCCAATCTTACCAATAGTCACATAAAATTTAAATAGCATAAGCACCCCAGTTAGGAAGTAGATATTTTCAGACTGCATAAAAAAGCAAGACCCAACCATATGTTGTCTACAGCAACCTACTCTGAATATACAGATACAAATCCGTTTAAAGGGAAAGGACAGGAAAGGATCTACCAAGCAAAGACTTATTTAAAGAGAACCGAGGTGGCTATATTAATATCCTGCAGTGAAGCAGGATTCCTTGGGGAAAACTGGTTAAAAAGTGGCTTCCTAGGTTCTATGGGGGACGGGACCACCCCACAGGGCTAGGAGGTTGTGGACCTCAAATGCCAGGCTGAAGAGGTGGCATGGACCAGGCAACAGATTCCCTGCGGGGGTTTGGAATGAATGGGGGTGGGGGACTGGAGACTGAGACGCAGTTAGGCAAGGGGTTATGGAGACTTGAACTACTACAGAGGCAGCTAGAGATGCGTGATGTGTTTGAGAGACCTCAAAGGAGGGACTGAAAGGCAGAAGGTGGAGGACAGGAGAAGGAGGAGAGAATTTGAGCCAAAGGGACCAGGAGACACGTCCATAACATAAAAATGGGAAAATGAGGAGGAGGAATGGTTAGTGGGTGGGAAGGTTCGAGTTGGAGGAAGGATGCTGATCCCTTTAGCATTTACTGTCATCTAGTATATGACAAGCCTTGAGCTGTTGGCACTGGGGAGAGTTCAGAGATAGGGAAGGCTCAGATCCCACCTTCCAAAAGCAAAATGTTAAGTGCGTATTACCAGCATCTGTATCATCCCAGCCAGCATCATGAATCTCTAAGAATGCTCCAGAATGCAACATTTCTCAAACTCATTCGACCATTTAAAGAGCAGAAGCATAGCAGCAGTTGTCAATTATTGGGCACTCGCTGCATGCCAGGTGCTTTCCCTGCAGCCGGGCTGTCAGGGCACCTCTGAGATGTCAGGGCTCTCCCTCACAAAATCCCAGGTGCACGTTTCTCATTCCTACAAATGTCCATCTTTCCCCATGATAAGGTGCTGGAAGACAGGGAATAAATGTCAAGTCCTGTTGGGAGGAAAGAAGTGACAACTTGGATAGGCAAAGCATACCACTGGTGAGCCCAACTGAGTTAGGGTCTCTAACTCAGCTCTCTACCCTCTGCGGGGGGTCCAGGAATTCCCTTGTCAATTTCCCAGCCACTGGCCACCTGCTGGTGCTGGTGGTGTTAAAACAGCAGCAGCAAAGTGAGCTCCAGGAGATGGCCACTCACGTTTAGGAGAGGTTTCCCTCATTTCTTCCCCTGTGGGGTTGTAGGAAAATTATACCCATTTTACAAATGAGGAAAGGCTTATGGGGGTTGAGAGAGTTGCCCGAGGAAACACTGTTAGTAAGTGGTAGGATGTGAACCCAGGTCAGTCTGACTGCAGCGTCCAGTCCCTTCCCTCGGGCACAGTGAGGCTTCTTAGGGTCGGCGGGTTAGAGCAACACAGTTTGCAAATGCCCCTCTGCAGGATAATAAATTCACAGTCCTCTTACACAGAGAAAAAGGGCAGGAATACAAGATAAGCCTGCAATATCTTGTGCCAGAAAGTAAAGACATATCCAGAGAATGTGGGAGGGGGGCACATCAAAAGGACACAGGAGCCAGCGTGAAGGAGCTCCCACTGGCCAGACCTGGGACCACTTGAGCATCAGAATAAACAATCACCGTAATAGACCGTAACCTATTAAATACGATGGGAATCCACGCGTCCACACTGAGTCCACACATAAATGAGTGAGTAAATGGGAGGGGAGAAAGCTTTTCCATATGGCTGGATTGCCGATCGATAAATTTAGAAAGAAAGGTAGAATCAGAAAATCACCATTTGGCAACCGTCTTAGTACTAATACTTGATCAGGCAAGAATCAAGTATTGATTCTGATGTGGGAGCTTGTGGTGAGGTAGACAGCATCCTTGTTTGTAAGAAATACAAAATATTTGGGTGTATCAAGTTAGCAAATGGTTGGGGGGAAAAGCTCTTTGTACTACTGCTGCAACTTTCTGTAAAATTTGAAGTGATTCCATAAAAGAAAAAGGAAACAAAGCTACTTTGGGGGAAACTTGCCTCAGCTATTATAGAATGAAGGTGTTTGCACGGGGGAAGGGGATGGGGCACTTTCTGAGGAGACCCACAGAAAGGCTTTCCTTTCCCCTCCCAGGCAGGCAGGCAGGCGTTGGGGGTGCTTTCCAGGTTCCTCCCACCTTGGGCAGCGCCAGCAGCTGCAGGTATGTCAGGAAAAGGCCTGGGGCTCACTCCAGAGACCTAGGTTTGAGGCCAGCCTTCGCCTGCACACCTGCAGCAATGCCGAGCTCACCACCTGTGTGGTAAGCTGACTGTCATCATTAGCAGGTTCTTCCTCTTGTAACCGACAGCTCAGGTCTGAGGGAGGCTGATCTGCACCCTAGAAGGACTGCGTCCCTTCGGACTGAAGCATCAGGTCAGTTTTACTGGCAAGTGTTCCGATTCCTTCAGCCTCCCAATGTGGGGTTTGCGGTGATGGCGCCCCCTTGTGTCCAACAAAAGAGGTGCAGTTGCCTTAAGCCAAGATCCTTCCAGCGGGGGAGAGAGGCATGATACCTCCGCACCGTCCCCACCCTAAATTCACTCCTCCTTGGACCAGCCAGCCCACTTACTCCCATTCATTTAGGCTTTAATTCTTTATATTGTTTGTTTGTTCATTTATTTGTTCATTCAAGCAATCACTGCTCTCCACGTGGCTGTGCCTTACCCAGGAAGTACAAACATGGGTCATTCCCTGGACTTAACATCAAAGAGCTCTCAGTATGATAAAGGGACTGATTACTACACCACATCAGGACCTGTGCCCCGTGCTAAAGGTAAGTGCAAGGGGCTCTGGGAGCACCCAAAACAATCTGGGAAGTCTTCCAGGATTCAGTCTTTCCACAATTTGTCTCCTTTCTGCCCCCTGCTGTCACCAGCCGGGAGCTCTCCAAAGCCCATACCCTCTTCTCGGGGGCTACTGGCTCTGTCTAGGCCTGGCTGACAGAGGGCCACTCTCCCGGGGTCCTACACCTGGCCACAGAGGCTTCACAGCTCAGCGAGTCCCTCCAGGCAGCCCTGAGGCATAACTGCCCCTGCTGGTTATAGTACTGATGACAACAACGATATTGATATTAATAATAGCAGCTACCATTTAGTGAGTCTGAGTTTGTTTCAGGCGCCACGCTCAGAGCTGTACAATATTATGTCATGTAATCCTCCACTACCGCTGAGATTATTCCCATGTTACAGATGAGGAAACTAAGGCTCAGTGAAGTTAAGGAGGGAATCTCGCTGATCACCTTCCAGTCACTGAGTCTGAGGCTCCACGTGGTCTGCACTCATTTTCCCCATTTTCCCCCTGCTGTTCCATCCCTGGAAGGTTCCCACTTATCTCAGAGATCTGCTCTGATCCCATCACCTTGCACATTCTGGGGGCCTGGCTCCCTAGTACTTCGTAAGCTAAACTATTATTGGACATCTCCTCCCATCTCAGAGGAGACCAGGGAGAACCACAAGCTGGCAACAGCAGGGCCGGGACGTGCACTGGGATCAAGGACTTGTACATTTCTCCGTGTCGCCCATGTCCATCCTCCTTGGTGGAGGCTCGAGCAATATCTGTTGCTTTAAGGAAACTGCCTCTTGTTTTAACACCTGATATTGGGCTAAAGCCATCAGAACTTTTATTTACAATGCCCAAGCTGATTTTGGTTTTGACATCTGGCTGAACTCCTCCTGTGATGCCAGGGGGTATGGAGCTGGCCATCACGGGGCAGCGGTGGACATTCCCTAGGGCCCAGCCTGTGCTGGGCTTGGTTACGTTCATCACATTGGCAATTCCCCACCACGGCTCTTCGTGGAGGAGTGGGGTCTCAGAGGTGAGAACGTGGTGCCCTGGACACGCTTGGGTCCGCTCTCCAGGCTCTGCCCTTCTTCCTGCTCCTCTAACACGCCATGCTCATCCCTGTGCACGGGCTCTGCCCTCTGTTCGTTCCCCAGAACCTTCTCCTGACCGGCTCCCGCTCGTCATTCAGGTCTCAGCTCAATGTCACCTGCTCTGCCCACCCTGCCTGTCCCATGTCACCCTCTGCCCCACCTTCCTGTTCAGCCTTCTTTGTGGCACCGACCATGTGCTGAAATCCTCGTGCGTTCCCGCTTGCCTGCTCACCGACTTTATCTCCTGCAGACACATGAACTCCACGAGGGCAGGAACTCTGCCATCTGCACACCCAGGGTCCAGAACAGGGCCTGGCACATCCTAGGTGCTCAGGAAATATTTGCTGGGTGAATCGAATTGCTTGTGACCCCTCTCCACCTGACCTCTGATGACTCTTTCACAACCCCCCCTTCATGCCTCTCTCTGCTGCCACTCTAGCCAAGACCCTCGTCATTGGTGATGCTACCTGTAGCCACTCAGGTGTTCAGGCCGCCCTGGAGAGTTGTCTTTCGGACCACACTTCCGTTCACACCCCTCCCCTCTTCAAAACATTCTTATCATCATTATCATCAGGACTCTTATTTGATGAAGACTGAACCCATCATCACTGTTGGATTAAAAATCCCCTCTGTGTCCCAAGGTTTGTATGATTTCACTTCATAGGTGGGGACACAGAAGCTCAGAGAGGTTAGTGAATGACCAAGCTCACACAGCTACTAAGTGGCAGCACTGGGATTTGAACCCTGGACAGTGTGATTCTCAAGACCCCCACTCTAGGCCACTGTGTCCTTCTATAGTGCTCGGCCCTAGCTACCATCAAACTGAAGCATGCATCAGAACCCCTGGAGGCCTCATGAAAGCACAGATGCCGGAGCCCCAGACCCCGAGCGTGCGATTCAGAAGGTCTGGGGCACTGCCTGAGAATCTGCATTCACTAGCACATGCCCAGGTGAGGTTGCTGCTGTGGACTCACGCTGTGAGAACTACCGACCTAGAAATACGGTATCTGTGGTTTCAGGAGGTTCGTGGAGCTCCTGTAGCCTCTCACGCACTTTGGGCAGTGGGAGGGTCCATGGACCACACCTGAGTCTCAGTCCCTGCTCCCTTTGCAAATCTGACTCTTCCTTAATAAAGTTAATTATCTGACCTTGAAACATACCATAGCTGACACTCCATGGGAAGGCCTCTGCTTGTCTAGCGACACAATGATAAATATAGGGTCTGGAGCGATTTTTCTCGGAGGTTTCGTGTCAGTATTTTAACAATCGTTGAACAGAGCCTTGGGAGCCAATTACAGAACTAAGACAGTTTTTTTTTTTTCCTAAAACTACTTGGTTTCCAACTCCTAAAACTCGTGGGCATCTTATACTTATGGGTCCAGAAGGGTTTTGACATAGTTTCCCCCAAGTGTGAGCAGTGCATAGAATTTGAAATCTTGTTCCAGGAAAGCAGATGCACTGGTGCTCCACTCCTCCTCCTCATCCTTCTCCTCCCCCTCTTCCTGTTCCTGTTCTCCCTCCTCCTCCTCTTCTTCTTCCTCCTTCCCCAACTCCTCCCTCCACCCTCCTCCACCCTCCCCCTCCCTCCACCCTCCTCCACCCTCCCCTCCCTCCTCCTCCCCTCCCTCCTCCTCCCCTCCCTCCTCCTCCCCCTCCCCTCCTCCTCCCTCCCCTCCTCCTCCCCTTCCTCCTCCTCCTTCCCCTCCTCCTCTTCCTCGCCCTCCCTCCTCCTTCTCTTCCTCCTCCTCTTCCTCCCTCTTCCTCCCCTCCTCCCTCCTCCCTCCCCCTCCTCCCCCTCCTCCTCCCCTCCTCCTCCCTCTTCCTCCTCCTCCCTCCTCCCCTCCTCCTCCTCCTCCCCCTCCTCCTCCTCCCCCTCCTCCTCCTCCCTCTTCCTCCTGCTTCTCTTCCTCCTCCCCCTCCTCCTCCTCCCCCTCTCCTCCTCCCCCTCCTCCTCCTCCTCCTCCTCCCCCTCCTCCCTCTTCCTCCTCCTTCTATTCCTCCCCCTCCTCCCCTCCCTCTTTCCCCTCTTCCTCCTTCCCCTCCTCCTCCCCCTGTTCTTCCTCCTCCTCCCCCTCCTCCTCCTCCCCTCTTCCTCCTCCCTCTTCCTCCCCCTCCTCCCTCCTCCCTCCCACTCCTCCTCCCCCCTCTTCCCCCTCCCTCTCCTCCTCTTCCTCTCCTCTTTCACCAACTTCCTCACTGAAGCAAATCAGCCTAGGATTCAAATCCACAGTTGGAGCCCTGCCTGCTGCCAGCCTTCCTCCTCACTCTCCCGTGTGGCCAGCAGCTGGGAACCTGCACTGTCTGGCTGGCTGCAAGGGTGGGGGGCCTGGGGGGCCGGGACCCTCGGGAGCTTGCCTGTGTTCCCCTCCCCACCTGGCAGAGGCCCGTGTCCTCCCAGGCCGTCACAGTGATGGGGTGGAGCTGTCACTGATCCAGCATGGACCAGTAACAGGCACTGGGTCCTCAACACCTGCCACCCTCCGCTGGCACCCACCATACCTGGAATAAAACAAGACTCCCTCTCAGTCCAGCCCCTGCCACCCTCGCTGACCCCACCTCCCCCGTGCTCCCCGCCACTCTGTCTGCTCAGCCACGCTGGCCTCCTCGCGGCCCCCAAGTGCACCAGGCAAGGCCCATCTCAGGGCCTTTGCACGGCCGTTCCCTCCTCCCCAGAGAGCTGCACGGCTAGCTCCTCAAGTGACTCAGGTCTCTGCTCAAAGGCCACCTTCCCAGACACCTCCACCAAGGCAGCCCCTCCCAGCCCTCTCCCCACACCCTGCTATCCTCTCCCACAGCACTAGTCATCACCCTCATCACTGTACTTGCTGTGTGTCCATTATTGTATGTCTCTCTCACCAGAGGGCAAGGAGCACAGAGGCACCAGGACCAGGCTTGGACTTTGCTCACCACTGTAATCCCAGTGCTGGACTCACAGGAGACGCTCAGTAAATCGTGAATGAATGAATGAATGAATGCTACCACCAGTGGAGGAGACCGTGAGTACTAGCTGGATGATTTTACACCTATCCTCCTGCAAAGTAGGAATTACTGGCCCTTTTTTAAAGTAATGATGGCTCAGCTAAGTGAAGAGACTGAGTTACCCAGGGTCACACAGCAGTAAGGGGACCTGGGCAAAGAAGCTAAGTCTGTGTGACTCCAGGCCCGTGGATGGGCGGTCGGCTGCATGCAGGTGAGGAAGGATCCCAGGAAGAACCAGTCCCGTGGTGATAGAGGGCAGGTGGGAGGTCAGAACTTGGGGTCAGGCAGCATGGGCTGGCTGTTGCCTGGGGTCTGGGGGTGCCTCTAGAGGGAGACTGAGGGCCGAGGCAGGGCCCTAGGTGGACCTCAGGACAGGACTTGAAGCAAAAGCTTAGCCCCCCAGAATGGGGAGGGGGCTTGTAGAGACTGTCTGGGGGCTAGAGCTGATCAGGATGGACTGGCCCCAAACCTTTTCAAGCCACACACACATGACTTATGGAGCTGGGATGCTGACATGACCCTGCCCTGGAGGGATGGGTTTGGGCAGAACCAGCGCAAGAGATGGGGTGTCAGTAGAGGCCAGGGCTGGGGTCACAGACCCTGCTAGTGGATGGTCAGCTCCTGGAATTGCCAAGGGGTCCCGGTGGAGATGACAGGAATTAGCACTGAGAGGAAACAGTGCAGGGTCTGCCAGGATGAGACAGGGACATCTCCCTGGGAGGCAGAGAGGAAAGATGAAGATGAATCAGCTCAGAATGACCTGATCGGGACTTGGGATCTGTCCCAGATTCAAGCCTAGGAAACTGTAGGCAGAAGTAGCAGGGCCCACAACAGCAGCCTGGCCGGAGTGGAAGGCTGCCAGCCTCTCCTGCACCTGCTCCTGCATATACACAGCTGCCTCAGTTTCCTCATCTGTGGGATGGGACAGTGATCCAGCCTTGAAGGTGGGGGGGTGCCCTAGGACATATGAGAAGTGTCATCACGGTTCCTGACCCACAGTAGGTGCTCAAACCATGGTGGTCCCACAGCTTCCCTCAGGACCCTTGGGAGGAGAGTATCCACTTCCCTCCAAGCAGCTCCTGTGGCTCCCTTCTGGGAACTCCCATTCCGAAAGCAGCGCAGAAGTGGGGCTCAGGTGTCAGCTCCAGGTCTGTGCTTGAGAGTCAAAGTGAACAAGGTGTGATCCTGACTCATAAGTCCCATGCCTGATGGAAGGGGCATTTGGGCAAATAAATGATGACATTGAGTCCCTTTGAATATATTCAAGATATGCAAACCCCGCTGCTCAGCCTTGGATTCGGTCCTTGACCACCTTCAGTCACTTGGAGCCAAGGCCACCGAACGAGGGGCGTGACCCAGTTGAGAAACTCTGACAGCCGCGGGCGCAGGCTCTGGAACAGACCTAGGTGCCTCCCCTGGCTGGGAAAGCACCCTGACTTCTCTGGGCCTCAGTCTCTTCTGCTGTGAAGTGTGTACCCTCCTGGACCATGTGGCTGGTGGCGAGGAGGAGACAAGATTAAACCCATGAGCCCCGTGCCTGTTCGGCGGCGCGGGCTGTTATGGTTCCCAGACTTTCTTAGGAAGTGGGAGGCGTGAGCCCCCCGGTGGGCACAGAGGTGGGGGAGGACAGGGGAGTGCATGAGCATGGGAAGAGGAGGGGCGGTGTCACGCCAGCAGAGCCTCCTCCATGGCAGGGACACTGTGGGGACACTGGCATCCATAAAAGCAGGACAAGCCTGCCACCCAGTGCTGCTAGGTGCCACCACAGCAGCTGGGCCAAGCAGCCGCCTCTCCTGGCTCCACCGTGTGTCCCCCAGCCCGGCCTGGACCTGAGAACCACAGTGGCCTTTAGGTCTCTGATGACCCAAGGCTGCCACGCTCCCCTCCTCACCCGAGAAATCATTCTCACACCTGACTCTTCAATCAACTCACAAGTCAACAGGGGGGCTTGAGACTCCAGATGGGAAGCCCAGAAGGTGCCAAGAAGGTCCCGTGTGGCTGGAGTGACTCACGGCAGGAAATAACTGAGGACCCAGAGCAGCCACAGGCAGAGGACTCGATGGAATATCAGGTACTCGTGAAAAATGTTGAATGTGAGGTCTGGGAGCTTACGGGCAAGGTGTCAGTGACGCTGTATCAGAAAGGCAAAGGGCCTGAGAACAACTTTCTGCTGGGTCCGTCCTTGCTGTTCATAGGCATTTGGATTAGGTGGAAGAGTGGTTCACGAATTCTCCTTTTATACTTATTATATTATATATAGTTATATACACATATATGAAACATACATATATTTCACTATTATGTTCCTATATATTCTATATTTTATTTTAATTATTTAATTTAAAAATTTTTATTATTATTTTATTATTAGTACTCCATTGCCCAGCACTGTCCTAGGACTTTGAGACACATTATCTCATTAATCCTCACACTGCCCTGTGACCTAGGAACCATCATCTCCCCCACTTTACAGATGAGAAAACTGAGGCACAGAGAGGTGAAGTAATTGGTCCAGGGTCATAGAGCCAGGATGAGTCAGAGCCAGGATTTGAACCCTGGTCCTGGCCCCGGGGCCTGGGCTTCTAAGCCACGATACCATAGAGGCTTCATGGTCTTACAAGCTTCTTCAGGTCATCAACACAAATACTGGAGGAAAAGATACTTTCTTGAAAAAATAATTTTTTTAAAGGTCTACCAAGAAATAGTTTCATACATCTCCTCTTTAGTCATCCTTATAAATAGTTTTATATTTTTAAAAGAGAGGCGGGGGGGGGGAGAGGGAAATCTCTACCACCGACAGGGCTGGTCCACGGTGGATTTGTGGAGGGAATGCTGACTTCGGCACCTCTGCTCTCTGTCCTCTTTCTCTCCCTTGTTAGGATCCTGTCCCCATCTTCAGCCTCTCCTCTTCCTAGTTTTGAAACACTTGCTCTCAGGAAAAGTCCTGATCAATGGATCAAAAAAGAGTGACAGCAAATAAGGCTTTAAAGGTGGAATTTCAGGCAGAAGGAGGGAGGCAAGGGAGAGGAAGGGAACCCTGGGGTTTATTGAGCACAGACACGGTTCCAGATATGTTCTCATATTCTCTTATGTGAACCCTGCTGCCAACCTATGGAATGGGCACTACCCCCATTTAAAAGATGAAGAGACTGAGGCTCCCATGGGTGTGGGGACTTGTCTGATGCCACCCAGCTAGAAAGTGGTAGAACCAAAATTCACACCCAGTCTCCTCGACTTCTTGTGTGGAGTTCAGTGCATGTTCTCTGAGCCCCTGGAGTGAGACCAGCACATGCTGGGAGCTGGGGCGGGGGAAGTGGGCAGATGACCGTGACCCAGCTCCTGGCCTCCAGTAGCTTGGGCTGGACTGGAACCTCATGTCCGGTGAGGCTTGTATGTCCAGACTCCTGGTTCAGGCTACGTCAGTCCTGGCTTTCAGACTGTTGGAATATTACACACCCAGCAAAAGGATTCTTAAGAAGACAATGCTCCCCACTTGGACACTAAAAAAATTAACAAAGGGAGGAGTGAGCATATGTCAAAAAAAGAGAGGTGAGATTCAGTGTTTTAAGTGACTCTGCCCTGGTTAGCTGTGTGACCTTGGCCAAGTTACTTAATCTCTCTGGGCTAAGTTTCCTCATCTGTAAAACAGGTTGATGCCTTGGCTCAGGCTACTCCAGAAGGCTGGGAAATAACATAAGAGGTATGTAAGCGATCTGTAAACTGAAAAGCATTTCACTACACAGATGATATTACACTTTTAATAAAGAATTGTTGATTGCTTTTGAAATTTCTCCTGTAACTGAAGCTGGTGCTAAGGGCTTGATCATTAGACTATGAGAATCTGAGAGTGGGCTTGATCTCCGTAACACTCATAGGGGCTCAGAAACAGGGAAGGAGTGTTAATCCTCCCCCACACCTGCTCCCCAGCTCCCATTATCAAAACGCTGATACCTCTCCTTGATGTGCTCCCCAATGCAGCAGGCATCTCCTCCCATTTTGTAGTCAGCTAAGGTTGACTTGCCCAGTATCTCTCAGCCTGTAAGCATCAGAGTCCAGACACACCAGATTCTCTGCCTCTTGCTACACCTCCCCCTGCTCTCCCCCCACCCCGCCCCCATCCTTCACAAGGATGAAGACAAGAAGCGAGGCTGGCGTGAAAAGACAGCCCAGCGGCTTAGGACCAAGATCCCAAAGAGCAAAGACCTCGTTTATAAAACCAAAGAGAGCCCTGAGGAAAGTTAATTGGAATGAAAGAAATCCCAAAGAATTTAGCACTCAATTTGAGAGACTATTTTTGGCTGAACCAAGATGAAAAGACAAAAGTAAGTGCACCAAAATTGAAGAGAAACTAATTTGGAAGACATAATGGGGAGCAAACTTCTCAAATTTCCTCAGAGCCCGGGAGACACGATTATTCAGGAAATAATTAGATGCTATCCTGGGGGTAATGAAAGCTAAAAATGAAGACGAAAGAAATTGAAAACTGCCAGAAAGGTCATGGGCTGCTCTCAATATTTTTTGCCTTTACAGATCTGAAGATACAAGAACTAATCTGCAAAAGAACAATAAAGCAGTACAAAGTAGTCAGAGAGGAAATCGAGTTGGGAGAATCTAAACATCTCGCCTGCTGGGAAATGCAGAGCCAGGTGTGTCCTGAGCCTTAAAGGGTGGCAGTCCCTTCAGAAGGTGGCTGGAGGTGCACAGAAGCGTGACACTGCCCCAAAGCTGAACTGACCCCGGCCTGAGGGGTCAGCACACTTATTTTGTAAAGAGCCAGATAGTACATATCTTCAGCTTCGAGGGCCCGATAGTCTCTGTTGCAACTACTCAATTCTGCTGGTGTAGCATGAAGGCAATAGCAGTATGTCAATAAGTGGGTGTGGCCATGTTCCAATAAAACTTTATTTATAAACACAGGCAGCAGTCTGGATTTGGCTTTCGGGTAACAATCTGTTCCATCCCACCTGAATTACCACACCTGGTCTTCCTATGTGCAGTCTAATCCTGCTTCTATCCACACAGAAACATTGGATATTAGAACATGCTTTCTAAAACCTAACTAATAGTAATAATAATGATGATGATTAGAAGATAGCTGCTAGCATAGAAACACTGAGTATTTAGTATATACTAGTCATGGTTCGTAGCACTTAAATAACACCTACTATCTTCACAACAACCTTTATGAGGAAGGTACAATTTTACAGATGGGGCACTGATGCCCAGAGAGGTGAAGTGATTTTCCCAAGGTCACACAGCTGATGAGCGTCAGAGGCAACATCTGAACTCAGACAGCCTGACTTCAGAGTCCATGCTCTTAGCCACTATAATTTACTGCCTCTAATGTGTTTGGCTCCAGATTCTTCAGGAGCTTCCCACAGCCTACAAGATTAAGTCAAAATTCCTTAGCTCAGCACACAATGGCATCCGTGACTTGGTATATCTCACCTCTCCAGCCTCATCTTTCTCCAAGCTTCACCCTGCCCCATGCATAGGAACCACTTGAAGAGCCTATATCCCCATTCATCCCTCTATATTCCCTATATAGTCCCTATATTCCCTTCATTCATGCCTGGGATTCTCTTCTCCTGCACTAACACCTATTCTACCTTGCAAACTCAGCAAAACTGTGACCTCTAAACAGGTGTCTATTCCAGGTTGATCAAGGCACTTCCGCTCTTTGGGTCCTAGTTTCAATGACTGTAATTGGTGGAAAGTAGTAGAATGGCTGATTCCCCTCAAGAGCTACTACCACTTTAGTATAAATTAGCCTATCTGATTAGCTTAGTGTCCTAGGAGCATCTTGAAGGAATGCAATACAGAAGAAATAAATTCAGGTGTAGGGGAGAAAAAGATTGTATGTCATATGACTCAATTTATGTTGAAAGCTTTGATTCTACCCAAGTCTGAAGGGCAGCTCTGCTTGGCTGGGAGCCTGATGACTTGTCTCTCCAGCCCAAATTCTTCCAGGGGACTGAGCTCTGTCAGACTGGGCTCTGAACCCTTTACCTGCTTAAGGGGAGCACCTGCTTCACTAGAATCCAGATTCCTTAACTCTAAGAATAGCGCAATTTTCCCAACCCCATACTGCATAACGAACTGCACTTGTCAGGCTAGGCAGCTTGATTAAAACATCCGTTCACAATACCAACTCCTTCTGCTCTAATTCCAATCCTCCAAGGAAACTTTGACCTATAAATTGGTTTTCATCCATTCAAATCTGATTCAAATTATTCCCCAATGCACTATTCAAAACTTTTTATTCTTTCACCATTCCTTCATTTCAAAGTAACTTTGAACTAGGAGTTTTAAGTCTGATTCTAGCATATTATCTTTTCGTCCCTCTATCCATCTATCCTTCTTTCCATCTCTTCTTCCACCCATCTGATCTCCCATCCCTTCTCCATCTATCTATCCTCTCTTCCATCCATTCTTCCATTCATCCTTCCATCCATCTTTCCATCCAACCTTCTTTCCATCCATTAATTCACTCAAAATTGGTTGGGTGCCACTGTAAGCCATGCCCATTACTGGGGGCTCAGTAGTCAGTGCTGAACCCAGCAGGAAAGGACTTAACCTCTTGGAGCTTACAATAGAATAGGGATGACAGACAGGAACAAATACTTGTTCTCCTTCTGGCTGAGCATCTCCCCTCCCCTACCATTATTTACAGGAAGTGATGGGTACTGTTTCCTGGGGTACCCAAGGTCCTGCCCTGCCCAACTTCACTTTCCCTTACCTCCTCCCCTACATGTCTCTGTGCCTCAATGGTCTGCATCTGCTCCATCTCCAGGCGTAAGACCATTGCACTTCCCTTTCTAGGCAAATTCCTCATGCCCCTCACTTCAGTCCTCTTCATCTCATTCTTTCCTGCCCTCTGCAGCCCCTTGCCTTACTATTAATTACCCAAGTAATTACCACCCACATTACTGTCTATTTGATGTTCATTATCCAACAACTACCTCTCTGGTCTGAGCCACTGAGACTCTGGTCTGGACCACTGCAGTAGCCTCCTCACTCATCTCTCTGATCTCTGACTCTCCTGCTGCCCTCCCCACATCACTCCACGACAACCATACTTCGCTGTTTCTCAAACACACACCTACCCCAGGGCCTTTGCACTCGCTCCTGCTGCCCTCCCCCCATCACTCCACCCCAACCATACTTTGCTGTTTCTCAAACACACACCTACCCCAGGGCCTTTGCACTTGGAATTCCCTCCACCTAGAGCCCTCTCCTTCCAGATCTCCCATGGCTCACTGTCTCCCTTCATTTGAGACCTACTCAAATATCCCTCATCAGCAAGGCTTTCTCCGACCACCACCAAAGAATAGCGTCCCACCAGTCACCACTCCCCATCTCATTTCCCTGCCTTATTTTCTCTCATGACATTTTCTACCACTGTGCACATAATATATTTTTTATCTCTTTGTTGCTGTCTTCCCCCACAAGGATGCAAACCCCTGAAAGCAGGGGCTTTTTCTGGTTTTGTTCACTGCTGTACCTGCAGCATCTCTCACAGTGCCTGGCACAAAGTAGGGGCTCGATACCTCTATAGAATGAATGAATGCAGGAATGAATAAATGCCCCCCTCTCTAGTCAGTCTCTCCCTTCAGCCTGCAAACACATCTAAGTGTCTATTTTTAAAACAAATGAAACAAAACAAAAATCTCCCCTTGCCTATTTAGCTTACCATCTTTGTTTTTCCTTTCATCACCACCCAGATGCAGAACTCTTCTCTCCATAATTGCTATCAATGTGCACGTACAGCTTGGAGTTCTCCTTTCTCAACTCACCATTCCCTGCATATGCTGACGAATGTTCTAGATTCCAGGTGGCTTGGGGCAGGGCTTCCCATGTTTCCCCAACTCTGGAAGCACCTCCCAGCTTTTGCCACATCCTTGCACTTCCTTTACACTCTTCAATTCATTACCTTTCTTTAAACAACTCGTCTATTTATTTAAGTTATTTAAAAAGAGATCTTATAATGCTACCAGAAATAGGAAATTAGTGTGACTCTCCATAATTACAATGCAACTGTAAAAATGAAATAAAAACAAAGTGATTAAATTCTAGATAGAGGTTGAAACCTGCTGGGGGCTCTGGGCTGCAACGTCCCTCACCTCCTTTGCTCTTTGTGGAAAGAGAGCTCAGGGAGTGTCAGAGACACGTCAGCGACCCGGGGCCGTCACATGGTGACTACTGTTAACAGTGCTGCATTGTATCCTGGAAGTTTGCTAAGAGAGCAGACCTTAAGCAATGTGTTAATTACCTTGTAGTAATCATTTCACAATGCGTACGTATATAAACTCAAAGTGCTGCACCCTGTAAATATACACGATTTTATTTGTCAATTATGCCTCAATAAAGCTGGGAGAAAAAAAGGATCCGGGAGTTCCTTCTAGTTTCTTCTAGGTTCTCCCCACCTTCTAGTGGAGTCATCAGGACTGGAGGACCCTGGAGATGCACTGACATTCTCAGCGTCACTCAATGGCATTTAATGTCCCTGAACTCATGGCACTTAACGTCCTGCCTGCCTTCCCTCCCCCAATTCAAACTCACTTTCTGAGCGAGGCGTACGTCTCCCTTTGGAAGATTCTAGAATGGTGGAAAGGGAGCTGGGCTGCGAGCCACGCCAAGGCCAGTCCTTGCCCCGTTCCAGCCCTGCACACAATCTCAGAGAACCCACTTCTGCTCTCTGGAACTCGGTTTCCTCACCACTGAGAGCAGCAGCTGATATGGAGGATTTTTGACATTTATAATCCGTTGAGACCTTATGTTAATCACTTGAGTGATAAATTTAATATCCCACTAAATTAATACATCACAACTCACTTAACCCCACTGTGGAACATTCATATAGTTTTTGGCCTTTCACAGTTCTAATTCTCACTGCTATAAACATGTTTTTCCCCTCATAACAGCATTTTCCCCTATTTCTGAATTATTTCACAGGATAAATGTCCAGAACTGGCATTCCTGGAACAAAGCATGTGGGTCTAATCCTCCTTGGCCAGCTGCCCTCCCACAGGCTCAGACCACTTCACAACCACACATGGAGTGCCAGGGAGTGGCTATAGGAAAGGGTCATAAATGTTAGCTGCAAGAATATCTGGAACCCTCTTGAGACATCTCAGACAGGTGGGGGCTTTAGGAAGATGTGAATTTCAGGGGAAAAGCTGGTCCACCTTCAAGCAAATCTGTGATGTGGCTCAAAGCCAACCCCTTGAAAGCCCCAGGGGCCTCAAACCCTCTCCTTCTTTACCCAGATCTAGGTTCCTCCTTCTCCCCAATTCTCTGACGCCTGAAACGAGCAAAAGATTTTGGAGAAGGAAACATTACCCCCTTGCTTTTCCTCCTGTGGACCTGTCACATCACTCCCTTTCCGCTAATGAGGAGGCCTACAGCCCTGGTGCCTCTCACACCCGCCAGGATGGGAATCTGAAACTGCACCCAAAACTGGCACCCTTGGAGATCACTATGGATGTCTGGGAGTATCTTATTCTTAGTTCTGAAGAAGGAGGTATGTTTTTTCTACATGATTTCTCAGCTTCACCCGGGAGCATATCATACTATCTCCCCCATGAGGGACATATGTCAGCCCCCTGTGGGCAGGGGTTTGTATCTGTCTTGTCCACCAGCACAGTTCCTGCATCTACACCAGTGCTGGGCACAGGGCAGGGGTTCGGCACATATGTGTGTTGCCCCCAAGTCCCTCCACTGTGATTTGCGTCTGGTGTAGGAAGCGCGGTCAGGCCATTACAAATCATAGCTTTCAGCCCCAAAGGGCAAGACAATGTTCTAACAACATGACAGCTTAGGGAGAAATATGTTTTCTCTAGTCTGGAGAGCTTCAGGATTATTCAAGTTCAAATCCAGACTGTAAATAAAGTGAAGTCATTGAGAATCTTTTTTTTCCCCCCCGCACTGCACCACTTGTAGGATCTTAGTTCCTCAACCAGGGATTGAACCCGTGCCCCCTGCAGTGGAAGCACGGAGTCCTAACCACTGGACTGCCAGGGAAGCCCTGAGAATCAGTTTTTAAGAAGGTGATTAGAAGTGTTTCTTTCTCTCCTTTGAGAAAGGGGACACTCATTCTGAGGAGAGAGGGGAAAGGGAGAGAAAATGAGAGAGGAGAAAAGAGAGAGAAAGGTGAAAGGGAGAACAGACAGATAAGAGAGGAGAATATGTGACTTGACGGACAAATGCAATCTAAGAAAAAAAAGTAAAAATGTTCCAGACCTATGTTGAAAACATTTGTTCAATAACTCAGTTTAAAACACTGGCAGGGAAAGGTAGAAGCAGGTTTTAAAAATCGTTTTTAAAGTTGCTTACTATTATGTTTCTGAATGTGTTCCAGGGTGGTGTGGCAGAGCTGTGCCCCTGCGCCCTGGGTCCTGCCATCAGGAACCTGGGCAGAGCCGCCAGCCTCCAGGACAGGGAACGAAAACCAGGGCCAGGTCAGGACCCTGGAGAGCGCCGAGCCGGCAGGAGGCTGGGAGGCGCTCAGCTTGCCCAGCAAATCTGGCCAGGCGGGGACAAGTCTCCTTCCCCCAAACCCCTTCTGAGGATTAAGGACTGGAGACTTCCCCTCCTGGCTGAGGCCTTGTGCTAACCAGGGATGCAGAGACTGAAAAATGGAACCTTGGAGCTGAAAGTAGCTGTCACGGGTCTCCCTCTGAGTCTAACCTCGGATCCAACTCCATCACCCATCACCCCACCTCACTGCCGACTTCTGGGTCCTGTGTGTACTTGATTCTAGACATCACTGGTCCCCTACTCTGCCCATATTATAGGTGAGAAAACCGAGCCCCAGAGAAATGAAAATGAACTACCCCAAGTCATCCTGAGATGACGACTCATTCTAAAGGGGAAGCAGATGTGCGGAAAAGATTTGGGGGGCTGCTGCACTATGACTTCCTCAGAGGGCCGCACTGGATGCTTTGGGGTTCCTGCAGGTATCCCTATCTAATAGCCCCAGACCAGCGGTTCACAAAGACTCCAGGCTCTAAAGTTCTTCGTATTTCTCTTTATCTTGCTTTCCCTCTTTTCCCATCAGAAAGCCTACTTGAAAACCAACAAATGGTTTACTTTCTATGTCACAGTCATTGTGCCTGTCCTGACTCCTTGCCGGCTGGACAACTTATGAGCTCCCACATTGCCAAAATTTTCTTTGGTTCTGGTCTGGATAAAGCGTAGTCCCTTCTGGGGCTCATTCCTGTGCAGCTAGTCAGCTGTGACTGCAGAAGCTGTGAGGCCCTGGTGACTACAGCAACGCAAGAGAGCTGGATCCTGACGCCGGCTCTCTGAAGCAAGAATCACAATACGGCTTGGAGAGAGAAAACGCTCAAGGTCAAGAGCAAGTACACAGTTCTGTGACCCAGAGCTGTGGACAGGGACTGCTTCAGAGCCCGGAAGAGAGAATCACGCCTCAAAGCAAAGCCATCACAACTCATCTTCGGGGGCCTGTGGGATGCTCTTGAGTGTCTGGCACTGGGTCTTATCCCGAGTGTATGTTATGAGAGGCATAAAAATGTAGTCTCCTGTCCCCAGGTGTCCCCTCATCTAGGCACGATGAAGTCAGAAATTCCACTCTTGCAGATGACAGTCTTTCTTTGGGGTTGGGTGTTGTTCTTCTCTTTGTGCTCATTCAGAATGCAGCTAGCACCTCAAAGGTGAAAGGCTTCCAAGGTTGCTCTCTAGCCTTGGGTAGTGGGATGGTGCACTAGTCAGGACTCTCCAGAGAAACAGAACCAATAGGATAGCTAGATACATAGATACATAGACAGACAGACAGATATCCTAGATTATATATATATACACACACACACACACACACATATATAATCTATCTATCTAACCACTTGTGGGGCTTTTAGAAACCCCAGTGCCGGGCTTCCCTAGTGGTGCAGTGGTTGAGAGTCCGCCTGCCAATGCAGGGGACACGGGTTCGTGCTCCGGTCCGGGAAGATCCCACATGCCGCAGAGCAGCTGGGCCTGTGAGCCATGGCCGCTGAGCCTGCGCGTCCGGAGCCTGTGCTCCGCAACGGGAGAGGCCACAACAGTGAGGGGCCCGCGTACCACAAAAAAAATTTAAAAATAAAAAAATAAAAACCCCAGTGCCGAGGCCACCCCCCCCGACCACAACATTACATCAGAATCTCTGGGGATGGGGCCTAGGCCTCGATAGTTTTGAAGCTCCCCAGGTGATACCAATGTATATACAAGGTTGAGAACCACAGCTCTCCTGGGAGAGCAGAGAAGAACCTTAACCACCTCTGTCCCCGCTGAGTGGAGCCCAGGACATGCCCACAGGATGCAGTATGTCAATGCCTGTTGTACTAGTGGCAGTTAGGCTGGGCTCCACAGCAAAGAAAACTCACAGCATCTAAGGTCTATTGCAGGAAAAAGACACAAGATAGGAACAGCATGGCCTGACGTGCAACACGATGACTATGGTTAGCAGTAATGTATCGCACACTTGAAACTTGCCAAGAAGGTAGATCTTAAGTGTTCCCCCCCGACACACACACAGAATAACTATGTGAGGCAAGGGGTATGTTAATTAGCTTGATTGTGGTAATCGTTTCATACTTCACAATCATTTCTCACAATGTTTTGTATATCAAAACATCATTGTGTACCTTAAATGTATCTTAAATGTACACAGTTTTTGTCAGTCATTCTTCCATAAAGCTGGGGAAAAACGGTAGTAGCAGTATTAAAGGAAGGATGTGCATCACAGCCAAAAGGCTCTCTCACAGCAAGGGGGCCCAAGAGGCCAGGTGAGGCCTCCAGTTGTCACACTGACAAGGCACAGCCATACTGGATCAGGGACCACTGATGTCTACACGTGGGATATTAGAAGCAGGAGGCTCACGACGGGGTGTAGACCAGCTTCCCATGCCCCGCTGGCCGGGCAGACATGCTCTTGCCAGGTAACCACGCTGACAGCAGAGTCCTTGGAGGGGCTCTCTGAGACCAGGTACACATCACTGACCCCATTATTAACCATAAGCACTGTTGACAAGCTGGTGGCCTCGGACCCGTGGTCACAGATCCGTGCCCTTTATGCCTTGACCAGGGCTCAGTGCCAGGCAGGTACCCCTCTTACTTCAGCTAAACAGCCCAGGGCGACCCCAGGCCTGCTGCAATCCTCCCACACCGTACCTGTAAGATAAGTCAGCCCTCTTTTCCTTAAACCTGACGCTCCAAGTGTGGCCTGGACCCCACAGCATCGAGGTGACTGGGGAGCTTGTTAGAAATGTAGAACCCCAGGCCCCCCACACCGCCCCCAGACCTACTGAAGGAGGTCTGCATTCCCATAAGACCCCCGGCGAGTCCTATGCTGAAGCCAAGGCTCACGGTCTGAAAGCTGACCACACTCACATCACCTTCTCCTCCCACCTTGCAGGCCGGCTCTGCACCCAGCACTAAGACCAGTCTGATCTGCCCCAGAAGAGGGAAGTGTCCCTCCTTGTGTCCCAGCCCTGAGCACCATCCCCACCCCGGGTCAGGCAGAGCGATGTCTCCATCGTGGGCAAGTCCACAGCCCGCTCCTCTTGTCCGGGACCATCATTACTGAGGGCTGGGGGCCTTGTGCTGGTGTCCAGAGTCGTTTGGACCCAGGGGACCAGAGGGCAATGCCATCACTGCCCTTCCTCCTCCTCCACCAACACGTGAATTCAGACAGGGTCAGGTTAGAGTTGTGGCTGGTGCAGCCTTGAACGGGAAATCAGTCTGCCCAATGGACTGTTACTGCCACTCCTCACAACGGCCACAGCTGATGTTGAATAGCACCTTAGAACCATCGACCACTAGCCAGTATTTATTTGCGCATTTACTATGTTCCAGGCTCTGGGTCGGGGGCTTTAGTCACATCAGCCCATTCACTGCACCAGGCTGTACAGCAACGGTTATCCCCGTTTTACAGAGGAGGAAGCTGAGTCTTAGGCCAGGTGTCTTGTCAAGGTCACCCAGCACCACGACCCAGACTCAGGTATCTGATTGCAAAGACCTTGCTCATAATTCTGACCTTACTCTTCTTTGAGAAATGACCCCTCCAGTTGTGCTGGGGTTACAGGAGTGAATACAACACGTACAATCCCTGCCCATGTGGAAGCTGCAATGCGGAGGGAGGATGGGGGGTAATTTCTGAGCATGCACTGTACTTTGCTTACACTCACTCAATTGTTTATATGACCACCCTGAAAGGTAAAGGACATTGTCATCCCCATTTGGCACACTGAGGCAGGGCTCAGAGAGGTTAAGTAACTTTCCCCAGGGTCACACAGCTGGGTCCAGCAAGGCATGGAAGGGGCAGGTGAAGAGCCCACCTATGGTGCCTCGGTGACAGCTGAAGGGCTCCAGGTGTGGATGTGAGTACTGGGGCTTTTCCAAACTGTGCTGACTCCTTGCCCCTTCCAGAGCTGGAGTCCTCTGAATCCTGCCAGAGGAAGGCTAGCATCCTCTTTGCCATATTCCGGAATTCCTAGAGGCAGTTTCCCTGTCCCTAGTTTTCTGTGCTGCTTTGATCTCTCTGAGCCATCATGCCACCTACCTGGCAGGGTCAGTGTGATGATCATATCGGACAGACCACGGAAGAGCGTTAGGAAGTAGGGGTGCCAACACATGTCAGTTACTTCTCCCAAACCTCAGGACGTCAGTGAGGTCATGGGAGATCCACACCCCCCCACCGGGAGAACCATTAGCTGATAGGGGAGCGTGCCAACAAGTGGACCCAGGCCCAGAGATGCAGCCCCTCTGGACCGAGCGCTGGTTTTCCAGTGTCTGTGGCCTCCCGAGTACTGCCCAGTGGGCCTCAAGGGGCAGAGGCCCTTCCAACACTAGTGCAATATTCATCTTGGCCACATGAGGGCAGCATGCACCCACACAACGCCCAGCTCCTGGCACAGCAATTCTGGGGCAAGGGACTCTTACTGCTGCTGCCAGGGAAGTGGGCGCTGAACTCATGCACAGAAAGTGGGGAGAGCCCTCCCCACTGTGCCCACCCACTCTACTCTGCCCAGTGTTCCTCTTCCCTACCCTCTGCTTCACAGATACCACCAAGTCCTCTCTGTAATGTAAGTGCTTAGTTTAAGGTTTAAAGACACAAGCTAAATATTCTCCTGTCACTTTCCATTCAGCCATTTTTTACTGAAAACCTGCTTCATGCCACTATTCTAGGTGCCGGGGACTCAGCAGTCACAACCCAGACAACGACCCCTGTTCTCACTGAGCTCATAGTCTAAGGCAAGTTATTAGCTGCCTCCCCCCACATATTTTATTACGAAAAATTTCAAACATGCAGAAAAGTTGAAAAAATTGTACAGTGAACACCCACAGACCCAACACCTTTATCACATATCTATCCACTTATTTCTTCCTCTATTCATCTATCCGACTTTTTTTGTGCATTTCAAAGTAAGTTGTAAATCTCTGTCTCTGCTCTAAAGCAGGACTAGAGTTCATGCTCTTTTAAAGGTTAAATTGATACACAGTATTCATCTATCCGACTTTTTTTGTGCATTTCAAAGTAAGTTGTAAATCTCTCTCTCTGCTCTAAAGCAGGACTAGAGTTCATGCTCTTTTAAAGGTTAAATTGATACACAGTAAAAGGCACACATCTTAAATGAACCAATCCATGAGTTATAAAAAGTACACACTTGTGTACCCAAATCTAATCAAGGCATAAACCATTATTTGCTGCCTTTTATTCGTTCTGTAGCTCTGGGCTGCTTATTTAACCTTTCTGGTTTAGTTTCCTCAGGTTTTTTTTTTTTTAAAGAAGAAACTTGTCAAGAGCATGAAATGAATCAATATACAAGAGTCCCTGGACCATGGTAAACACATGGTTACACAGTCATCCTGTCTGGCATGGAATTCACTATCTTCTAGCTGTGTGACTTTGAGCAAGTTGCTTAACTTCTCTGAGCCTCTACATCCTCCTCTGAAGTCAGTCATAAAACTAACTTTTTAGCAATGGTCTCAACCATAGCTGAACACTAGAATCACCCGAGGAACTTTTAAACATAACCTACATGTCCTGATTGTTTGGAAATGTATAAATATACTTTCAGGTGTAGAATAACTAGAGTTAGGAGAACTGAGGTCAGGTAACTCTTCTGCAGACCTGGGCAGACCTTTGGTAAGAGGTACATAAGGTCTCTGGGCCTCCGTTTTTTCATCTTTAGAATGGCTGCATCATGGGCTTGTTGTGAAGTACCGGTGAGCTAGTGGGTATGAGAGGAGGCTGGGAGCTGTAAAGCATTCTACACTTATGAGACATCATTACTTAGGAACACTGGAGTCAGAAAGGACCTTCCAGATCTTAGTTTGACAGAATTAACTTGTTTTAGAGAAGCAGAACCAAGGCAGAGGGAAGAATCAAACTTTTTATCACATCTAAGTAAATTCAACCTGGCCCAGATGATACCTCAGACCCCAGGGGGTGCAGTGACTCCAAAAGCTCATCTCCTCCCTTCCTCAAGCAGCCCTTCCTAGGAGACACCAGTCTCTTTCTCTTTCCTTTATTGTCTGCTTTACATAATTAGGAACTTATTAGAAACTCCCATGTTATCCACTGTGTAGACAGAGAGAAATGAAATTTGTGGCACATGGACATTTACTACCCACTCCTGTGCCCCAAACAGACATTAATAACTGATTGCTGAACTTTTTCCCACTGAGTCCATGGCTGCCTTAGATGCCTATCCCACAGCGTACTCAAACAGACATCCCCAGATAATCAGCGTTGACAGCTGAAATGAAACGTCTTTGCTATTTTTCCTGATATGAAATTTCGCAAGCCAGACATGCTCCCTGGAGCCTGACACAGAACGAAAAAGTCACCCACCAGTGCCTGAGAACGGTGAGTGCATGATAAGTACTTGTCACTTCACCTGGAAGCTAACACAGGTATTTGTTACTGCAAAGGTGGCAATTTCTGGGACAGAGCCAGATCAAGAAAAGTTGAGATTGTGTCTAGAGAGCTCATGGTACCCAGGAGAGAAGGGGGTTGAGGGTCTCGCCACGCCAAGTGGCCAGAGCAGGGCAGGTGTGTCTGGGGAAGTACTGACCTGCAGGTGATGGGGAAGAAGGCAAGCCTGGAAGGTGGGATGGGGCAGGTGAGCCAGTCCCGCCCAGGTGAAGGCAGAGCAGCAAGGAGAAGGTGCCTGGTGGATGTCCTAGCCGGTGAGACACAGCCACCAGGGAGCAGGTGACGGGCAGGGGTCCAGGTGGCTGGTAGTCAGTTGGCACTCACTGAGGGTGGAGGTGTGAAGGAGAACAGGAGAGAGTAGGGTACCCAGCAGAGGCTTGGCTCCAAGAATGAGGCTTCATTCAGTTCAGCAGCAAATGAACACACAAGGTCAGGGAGGCTGGGTCATCCATGCCCGCACCCTGGAATCAGCAGTCAGCTGGGGGCCATGAACCCATCCCTCCATTGCCCTTATTGCTCTCAAGGTGCCCCGGCCGCCAGCCTGGGGAGCTTCCCTGAGCAGCTCTCTCTGGCCCAACAGAGCTGCACAAACGCTGCTCTTCCGTCCTCGTCAGCAGCTGTCACAGCACATTTGACGCCGCAGCGTCATTCATACTCCAGGAAGCCGGTGAGGCCGGGCGCTTGGGGGAATGGCCAGATGTAGTGATGCCTTAGATCTCTGGATGATATCAGGGGACTTATGTCCTGGCCAAAGCAGTGGAAGATGGGATTGGGTGGGTTTCCAGAGCAAAAAAGGAAGAAAACTCTACTTGAATGCCACCACCTTGATTACACTGGGCCTTCTAAACACGTCCTAAACCGAGTAAGAGCTGAGATCCCTCCGTTCTCATCCTTCATTCTGCGCTTCAGTTGCTGTGTGTTACAGAGGAAGTCACGCTGGGCCTCAGTCTCCTCATCTGTGAAATGAAGACAGTTACACTCACTCTGACGAATGGGGCAAAAATGAGGCTCAGATGTGAGCAAGCTCTTCGGAGGGCACAGAGGGATGGACCAGGAATGACAAACACACGTTCTCTCGGGTGTCACCTCTGCTTGGTAGTGGCTGCCTGATCATCACCGTGTTGAGAAGGATTCTGAAGCTGAGGCCAAGCCACACCAGAAAGCAGGCTGTGATTGCTTAGCTATGTCTGCCACGGGGGCAAGATGGGCGGGCACTCCCTCCTATGCTGTCTGTCTGTCATTTTTGACCTAAATTGTTGTAAGGTATCATTATTGTCCTTTCTTCTTTAGCCCACAACCAAAACCACTCTGAGAAGAGGCCAATATGCAGAATTCACAACTCAGAGTCAGTCCCAGGGGCGCCTTCTGGGCAGTGACTGGGGAGATGGTGGCCCTGCTTCCCTGAGTCGTATCTCCCAGCCATCCCACCCCTACTCCTGCCTCATTTCCAGCTATGTCCCTTCTTCATTCCAGTGAAAAAAAATTTTCTGTTACTGTCTATCACACCACGTACTTTCAGGTCTCAGTACCTGTCCTTCTGCCTGGAGTGCCCTTTCCCTCCCTGCTTGGCAAACTCCTATGCATCCTTCAAGACCCAATGTCCATGACAGTTCTTCTGGAAGGCCTCCCTGTCTGATACCCCCTCCCCCAGGCAGAAGAAGTAGTCGCTCTCTGGGCTCAAACAGCTCTCCATTTTTGCCATATTAGAATGAGACTGGAGAGGCCAAGCGGAGCTGGCTTGATGTGGGCATCCCCTGGCCAGGCACACAGTAGGTGCCTGGCTAGCGTAGGGATCTGCACCAACACCTTCACCCACTCACCCAAGACTGGCTATGTGTTCGGCTTTCAGAACTCAACACCGGCTCCCTCCTGTCTGTTTACAAGCCCTTGATTCCCGTTTGGCTTGGCCCACGTTCCCCCAGACACCACAGAGCAAGGCCGTACCGGGGGAGCCACGGGATGCTGTGTCCCTGTGTGCTGGGGGTGTGCAGGAACCGAGGGGCAGTGGTCACGGACGAGCCAACCGGGAGCTCCGAAGGCTGCCCGTCGCCATGGAGACAGGGCCCTGTGGCCCAGCCAGGCCCGGGCTGGTCAGTGAATGAATAAACGTGGCCCATTTTTCTGCCTTTGTTCGGAGCCTCCCTGGGGCTTCCTGCTGTCAGCCCCAGCTGTGGGGAAGGCGGAATTTGCCTGATATCGTGGAGCCGCCGCCTGGCAGCTCCGAGCCTAGCCTGGGCTGCCCCACGCCAAGATTCATGCCCAGCGAACAAGCCCCACTTTGTTCCTGTGGGAAAGTCCAGCCCCTCAGGAAAGAGCCCTCTCCCTGGCCGGCCCCCGGTCCGGGGACTCAGCGAGGCAAACAAAGATCCCTCCGCTGGCGACGATGCACAGGCCCCAGCGCCCACCTCCGCGCCCGGAGAGACCGGCAGACCCACTCAGGGGCCCGGAGAGACCGGCAGACCCACTCAGGGGCCCGGAGAGACCGGCAGACCCACCTCCGCGCCCGGAGAGACCAGCAGACCCACTCAGGGGCCCGGAGAGACCGGCAGACCCACCTCCGCGCCCGGAGAGACCGGCAGACCCACTCAGGGGCCCGGAGAGACCGGCAGACCCACTCAGGGGCCCGGAGAGACCGGCAGACCCACTCAGGGGTGCAGGACTCCGGCGCAGCCCTTTCCTGCTCCTGCGGGAGGATGAGACGTGAGCCACCGGTTCCAGGTCTCCCCGACCTGTCCCTGCCTCTGGCTTCAAAGTGAGGGCTGTGGAAGAGGCAGGTGGGCCTGGGCGGGGAGCAGCGTGAGGACTCAGCTGGTACGCACGTGAGGCCTGGGGGAGGGCGGCCTGGCCCAAATCCCAGCCCGAGGTTGAGGCCCAGTGGATTTGCAGACACTCCCGCCTGTGCCCCAGTGCTGGCTGGAGCCCTGATCCCACCTCTGTCCACACAAGTGGCCTTGGCCTCAGCACGTCACCTCATCAGTCTCAAGACAAGGCTGCTGACCCTGGCTGCCTCCTAGGATGTCACTGATACTGGCAGTGATAAGGAGCAATTTGAGGTAGTACTGCTCCTGGGCCAGGCTCTCCTCAAAGGGCGTCCTGTGGGCTATCTCATTGGAAAGGTTCTCACGATGAGAACTCACCAGGCCAGGCGTCCACAGGGAACAACGGGCAGGTAAATGAAGGAGTGCAGAGCCCAGGGAGGGGACAGCAGGGACTGGCAACTGTGGGTCCTTGAAGATCCCCACACCACCTGGTAGGTCCCCAATGACTCAGTGCCTACAACTGTTACCACGTGGCAATGTGGGTCCAGCCTGGCTGGATCTTCTTTCTATCTATCTTTCTATCTATCTATCTATCTATACTGAGTCTTACTTGCAGCAGATGGGCTCCTTAGTTGCAGCAGGCAGGCTCCTTAGTTGCAGCTTGCCAGCTCCTTAGTTGCAGCAGGCGGGCTCCTTAGTGGTGGCATGAGAACTCTTAGTTGCGGCATGCATGTGGGATCTAGTTCCCTGACCAAGGATCGAACCCGGGCCCCCTGCATTGGGAGCACAGAGTCTTATCCACTGTACCACCAGGGAAGTCCCCTGGCTGGATCTTAGAGGAGGTTGGAAATTTGGATTTTGATGTGAAATATATCAATCTGTAAAAATGCAAAACTAAACAGTATGTCATTTTATATCTAAAGTAAAACTGTGCCTAAAGCATGGGGATGATAAGCACAAAATTCATCATAGTGGTGACCTCCTGGGGGTTGGGAGCACAGACTGGGAGGGTATCCAGAGGGCTCAGCAGTCTTGGGGTTGGTCTGTCTCTTAAGCTAGGAGGTGGGTACGTGGATATTTATAACATGAATCTTCATACCTTATATAAACGTCATATATTTTCTTTGGAATGCATGACACGGACTCCAATATAAACTATTTTAAAACCACCTGGAGACCAAATAAAACCTACTTGGAGGCCACGTCTAGTCCCCAGGCCTCCTGTTTGTGGCACCTGCCCTGTGGCTCAGGTAACATTATCCCCATTGCACAGATGAGGAAACTTGGACTCTGAGTGTTTAAGCTACTTGTCCAAGATCATTCAGCTCCCACGGACTGTGTGGTTTGGGTTCTCCCAGAAGCAGAGCCTGAGACAAGTGTTTGAGGGCAAGAGGTTTATTGGGAGGTGATCCCCAGAAACACAGCCGGGGAGTAGGAAGTGAGACAGGGAAGGAAGGTGTTACTTCCCCTGGCACTTCTGGCCTGCTGCTGGGAGGGCAGAGGGGCTCTGGGGCAGGAGAGAGCCCTCAAGAAAGGGATGCAGGGCTGGCAGGTAGAAGTCAGGCCGGTGTGCCCTAAAGAGGTCGGGGTGGGAGGCTAGAGCAGGATGCCGATGACAGTGCTGGGAACCCCAGGTGGCTGGGTTTCCTACGCTATGATGTCACTTGCCTGCTCAAATTTGCTTGCTGAGTAGCTCTCTACACCACAGCTGCTGAACACGAATCTTGTGCGGGGTTGGAGGGGCGGGAAGGTACAGGCAGACGTGGTTTTAAGACAATCCCATATAATCCTCATCCACTAAAATCTTGGCCGAGGAGACCCTTTGTATCCTAGGCTGCCACCACACTCGCCTCCCACCCTTGCCTTCCTGTCCCTGTCCCAGCCCCCTAGGCTACAGCCCCCTCAACCTGCCCAATTATTCTCCAAGAAGCAGCCGGCCCAGGAAATGCAATGCTTGCAGAAAGGTTCATGTGCAGCAATTTCAGACTTTGAGGATTTAAGAAACTGCCCGAATTGAGAGTTTCTGAAATTACTCCACTCATCTCTTCTTGGCCTTACGATTGCTTTTTATAAACTGAGATGATGGAAATGTTTCTCTCTTCCACAGAGAGGCATAAAGGGAACCAATTCCATTCTGTAACCCAAAACAGAGGCCTTCATTTTCAATTTTCTCTGCAGCCACAGAGGAAATAGAGGTTTAAAGCTGTTAACCTTTAAACCTGCGCTGTTGGGTCTCATGTGGACAGCCAGGGAATCGAAAAGCTCATCTTGCTTCCCTGGAGCTTATCTGAATTTAGCCCCCAAAACACACATGGCAACTGAAGCCTAGAGTTCACGAGGGGTCCTTGGAGATTGGAGATGTGTTTGCATTGTGTTTTCAACATTGAGTGAGCACGTACTATGTGCTAGGCCTGGTGCTGGGTCACGGGGATGCACAGGGCAAGTGCATGGCTGGAGAGACAGACAGAGCAGTGGGTGACTTCCTTACCATAGGGTGCATGTGATGACTGATGGGGGAATGTCCGAGGGTCAAGGGCATGACCCTGAGCCCAGAGCCCTGGCACCGTGAGGTACTGAGGGATGCAATACTCAGTTGCCGACCCTGGGGCGAGTCCAGGTTGAACCTGAAACAGAATCCACCCGGGGCAGTTTCTACACTCGCCCCTTTCCCACTCTTTCCAGACTCATTTCTAAAGACAACGGATGAGAGGAATCTGAGCACAAAATGCTTCAGAGATTCGTCCTCTATCTTTCAACTGGCTTCCAGTGTTCCTGATGCACTGGGGAGAGCACCCCAGCTGGAAGCTAAGGCATCTTTAACACGTTCCTGTTCAACCAGAGCAGGGCTCGGCCAAGAGATCACTCAAACCAGGGAGGCATTTAGTCAACATCATCTGGAGACAACAGCTCATCCTTCCTGCCAGAGAGGAATGCCAAGGAGACACAATTCAAGAGGAGAAGAGTGAGTGTCTCCTTAACTGGGCTCCTAATTTCTCCTACACACTTTCGAAAAGCTTCTTTTGTGGGGCGAACGCCAGTGCCTTCCAGGAAAAGGTTTATGATCCAGTAAGTCTGAGAACACGCAGGGGTCCCAGCAGGATGGATTGGGATTGACTGAAAGATACCAGTGATGTCATGAAAGAGTGGAATGTTTCCTTAAAGGCAAAGGCCATAGAAAGGGACCTGGTTTTCGTGTGGAGTTCAGAGACAAACCTGGTGATGTTCTGGCACGTGCCTGGTGGGGGCTCATGCCCCTGGCAGTGCTAAGTCTCCCCCAAGAGACACCAGGTCGCCCGTCCTACTGATTATATGGTAGAAGCCTTCTGTCAGCATCACAATATTAAATCATTGGGTTCTTTGGGGTAGTTACACTCCTCTTGCCCATCTAGACCATTCTGAACATTCTGGCTAGAGCTTATCTGCACAATAGATGCAAGAAACTGCTACAAATCAATGCTAGTCCCCTCTGAGTGTTGGCTTCTGGATCAAGCTGGTGGAAGGTTAATTCCCAGATTTACCAACCCCCTAGAAGGGGGTCCTACTGGAATCAGTGGCTGCCAGGGGAGCATTAAGAAGCACTCACACCCCATTTATGATAAAAACTCTCCAGAAAGTAGGCATAGAGGGAACTTACCTCAACATAATAAAGGCCATATATGACAAACCGACAGCCAACATCGTTCTCAATGGTGAAAAACTGAAAGCATTTCCACTAAAATCAGGAATAAGACAAGGTTGCCCACTCTCACCATTATTATTCAACATAGTTTGGAAGTTTTAGCCACAGCAATCAGAGATGAAAAAGAAATAAAAGGAATCCAAAATGGAAAAGAAGAAGTAAAACTGTCACTGTTTGCAGATGACATGATACTATACATCGAGAATCCTAAAGATGCCACCAGAAAACTACTAGAGCTAATCAATGAATTTGGTAAAGTAGCAGGGTACAAAATTAATGCACAGAAATCTCTGGCATTCCTATACACTAATGATGAAAAATCTGAAAGTGAAATTAAGGAAACACTCCCATTTACCACTGCCACAAAAAGAATAAAATACCTAGGAATAAAGCTACCTAAGGAGACAAAAGACCTGTATGCAGAAAATTATAAGACACTGATGAAAAAAATTAAAGATGATACAAACAGAGGGAGGGATATACCGTGTTCTTGAATTGGAAGAATCAACATTGTGAAAATGATTCTACTACCCAAAGCAATCTACAGATTCAATGCAATCCCTATCAAACTACCAATGGCATTTTTCACAGAACTAGAACAAAAAATTTCACAATTTGTATGGAAACACAAAAGACCCCGAATAGCCAAATCAATCTTGAGAAAGAAAAATGGAGCTGGAGGAATCAGGCTCCCTGACTTCAGACTACACTACAAAGCTACAGTAATCAAGATGGTATGGTACTGGCACAAAAACAGAAATATAGATCAATGGAACAGGATAGAAAGCCCAGAGATAAACCCACGCACATATGGTCACCTTATCTTTGATAAAGGGGGCAAGAATATACAATGGAGAAAAGACAGCCTCTTCAATAAGTGGTGCTGGGAAAACTGGACAGCTACATGTAAAAGAATGAAATTAGAACACTCTCTAACACCATACACAAAAATAAACTCAAAATGGATTAAAGACCTAAATGTAAGGCCAGACACTATCAAACTCTTAGAGGAAAACATAGGCAGAACACTCTATGACATCAATCACAGCAAGATCGTTTTTGACCCACCTCCTAGAGAAATGGAAATAAAAACAAAAATAAACAAATGGGACCTAATGAAACTTAAAGGCTTTTGCACAGCAAAGGAAACCATAAACAAGACAAAAAGACAACCCTCAGAATGGGAGAAAATATTTGCAAACGAAGCAACTGACAAAGGATTAATCTCCAAAATATACAAGCAGCTCATGCAGCTCAGTGTCAAAAAAAGCAAACAATTCAATCCAAAAATGGGCAGAAGACCTAAATAGACATTTCTCCAAAGAAGATATACAGATTGCCAACAAACACATGAAAGGATGCTCAACATCACTAATCATTAGAGAAATGCAAATCAAAACTACAATGAGGTATCACCTCACACCGGTCAGAATGGCCATCATGAAAAAATCTACAAACAATAAATGCTGGAGAGGGTGTGGAGAAAAGGGAACCCTCTTGCACTGTTGGCAGGAATGTAAATTGACACAGCCGCTATGGAGAACAGTATGGAGGTCCCTTAAAAAACTAAAAATAGAACTACCATACGACCCAGCAATCCCACTACTGGGCATATACCCTGAGAAAACCATAATTCAAAAAGAGTCATGTACCATAATGTTCACTGCAGCACTATTTACAACAGCCAGGACATGGAAGCAGCCTAAGTGTTCACAGATAGATGAATGGATAAAGAAGATGTGACACATATATGCAATGGAACATTACTCAGCCATAAAAAGAAACAAAACTGAGTTATTTGTAGTGAGGTGGATGAAACTAGAGTCTGTCATACAGAGTGAAGTAAGTCAGAAAGAGAAAAACAAATACCATATGCTAACACATAGATATGGAATCTAAAAAAGAAATGGTTCTGAAGAACATAGGGGCAGGACAGGAATAAAGACACAGACGTAGAGAATAGACTTGAGGACACGGGGAGGGGGAAGGGTAAGCTGGGACGAAGTGAGAAAGTGGCATCGACATATATACACTACCAAACGTAATATAGGTAGTGGGAAGCAGCCGCATAGCACAGGGAGATCAGCAGCTCGGTGCTTTGTAACCACTTAGAGTGGTGGGATAGGGAGGGTGGGAGGGAGGCGCAAGAGGGAGGGGATATGGGGATATATGTATATGTATAGCTGATTCACTTTGCTATACAGCAGAAACTAACACAACATTGTAAAGCAATTATACTCCAATAAAGATGTTAAAAAAAAAAAAGATGTTAAAAAAAAATCAAGCAAACTAATGAATATAAGAAAAAAAAAAGAAAGAAGTACCCACACTGAGTCTAACCCCAAGAGATGCTTAGGCCACTGGTCTAGGGTGTGGCCTGGGCATTAGGATTTCTTTGAAAGCTCCCCAGGTGGTTCCAATGTGCAGCCAAAGTTAGGAACACTGGCCTAGAGGGACCAGGCAGTAGGCCCAACTGACTCTCTCCTTCTTTAAAAGCAACAATTCACACTCTACAACAGATTCTGAGAGCCCGTGTCTTGAAGACCTCTCTTTAACCCAGTGTTTCCCAAACTTATTTAACCATGGAAACCTTTCATCTCCCAGCGCTTAGGACATCGGGAAAATAGCATTCTGCAGAACACGCCTAGGATGTGCCGGGGATAGAGCGTTCTCCAGGGTGAAGGCGTCCGTGGTGTGATGGGAATAAAGGGCCTATGGAGACAGGTCATTCTGACTTTTGCCTGTGATGAAAGGTTGTATAATTGATCAAAATATATGATCTCTCTACACTGACCTCCGGTGTGGCCATGTGATTTCCTCTGGGCAATGAAACATGAGAGGTAGTGACATATCCCTTGCAGGCAGAAGGTTGAAGAGTCATTGCCTGGTGCCACTGAGTTCTCTCTTTTACTTTTACTGTGAGACAGCAACATCTCAGACAGGGGTTGCTCTGTCAGCCTGAGTCCTAGAGTGAAAGAGACACGACACACCCCACAGTCAATCCCCACTGGAAAAGTAGCTTGAGCAAGACATAAATCTTGGTGGTTGTAAGCCACTGAGATCTTGGGGTTACTTGTTATCACAGCATAACTTAGCTTATGCTGACTGATGCACCCATGGAAATGGTGCCAGTAACATGCTTGTTTTTGCCATAAAGGGCTGAAAAATTAGGCTGAGTATTTGGATCTTCTGTATTATTTGAATTTTTCCTCTTGAGCATGTATTTCATTAAAAAAGTAACTGGTTTAAATGTGTTTCAAGTTTTACCCTCATATTGGCCTTTGTAGATGAAATCTTACTTCTGCTCAGGCTGGCAGGGTCAACTAGAAGCTTTTTAAGGACATTTTTGCTCAAGCAAGACAACAAAATGCCTTTCCTGGCAGAGATGCCTAACCTTTTAAAGATATCCTTTCGGAGCTTCGATGTGCAGAAGGAAACACTTTGGGGGACATGGCTTTAAAACCAGTGGATCTTATTTTTGGTCTCTGCCCAACACACACAGGCACTGGGTCACCCACCTGGAGGGGAAATAGCTCAGTCAAAATGTCAAGGCAATAACTTCCACAAGACCTTTCGGTTTCCTGCTCTGGGGACAATTAGGCAGCAAAGAGTAATGTATATCCACCCTCTGGAAAGATGTCCAAGAATAGCACGGAGCTCATCCTTTCACTGGTCCACTTAAGGCAGCTGGATCCCCTCGGTTGGACCTCCTGTGCGAACCTCCCTCAATCAGCTACCATGATGCCTGTAATTCCACCAGGGAAGCTTTATTCCTTCCAGCCTCCCACAGTGCCCTATGATGGAGCTGAGCAGAATGGAACAGTGAGCCTGCTGTCTTATGAATAGAGATATGCAACTGGCATCAGGTTTGAGGATCTAAAGGGTAGATCCTTTATGGGATGGAAGTGAGCCGGAGGAGCCACCTGGAGCTACTCCTTCCAGAACCAGGCAAGGGGGAGGCTAAGACAAGAATAAGCCTGGTGCCACAGACCTGGTCAGGGCTCAGCACTGAGCATGGCTAGTATTCAGCTGGTATCTACTGGGGCACCTAAACCTTCTGCTACGACACAGAAATTGTCCTCATGTTGTAACTAGCTGCTGTCTTTGAGGATTAATGCTTTAATGGTGGAGTCTCAGGTGCAGTGACCAGTGGTGGGAAGGCCCCAGACACTCTGTAAGGTCCACTCCCCCCAACCCTCTCCTCCATCTATCAACCAAAGGATTGGAGACTCTTGGGCAAAAGATACCTTGAAAGTGATTTGGTTTTTTTCACCAGCTGAGCACAAGGTCCATGGGAAGGGAACCTAGGTAGTGGGCACCAAAAAGTGAAAAAGAGACACAGAGGGAGGTAGAGGGGGGAGGGGACCAGAGTCAAGGTTCTCCAGCTTCTATGTGCAGAGGAGCACCTTGCATTCTGAAGGGCAACATGGCAGCATCAAGCTGGGAGGAGAACGTCTCTTGAATGCTCGTACTCAATGGGTTTCCATCAAGACCAGAGCTCCTGATGTACTCAGGGTGAAAGGTCTGGGAAAGCAGTGGGAAGCCCTCTAAAGCCCTAAATACCTAAAGAGTATCCAAAATATATAAAGAGTTCCTACACATCAATAAGATGACAGCTAGCCCAGTAGACATCTGGGTAAAAGACTTCAACAGGTGCTGTAGAAAGAGAATGTCCAAATGCCCAACAAGTAAATGCAAGGAGGTACGACCTCATTACTGATCAGGGAAGAGAAAATTAACACCACAATGAGATACCTCTACACACCCACCAGAATGGCTAAAATGCAAGACAGACAATACAGGTGTTTGCAAGGATGGGGGAGTACATGTTGGAAGTGTATAGACGGATCTCACCAACACAACACTGAAGGAAAGAAACCAGACACAATACTACAAACTCTAGAGTTTGTTCTTACAAAGTGCCAAAGTTGGACTCAGGAGAGTGGCCTGGAAAGGATACAGCAGGGGCTTCTGGGATGCTGGTTCTGGTTCTAGAACCTTCTTGAGCTGGTGCTAGTTTCATGGATGTCATCAGCTAGTGTCATTAGCACAAATCATGTACGATTTGTGCATTTTTCTGCATGTCTATAAGACTTCGGTAAAAATTAAGGGGAAAACTTTTAAGCAGGTATTTCTGTGTTCACTCCCTCCATTTTCACATATGTGTGAGGGCAGAGAAAGTTTTGAGAGGAATATATTTCCTGAAAAATATTTACCTGACAACATTCCTGCCCCTTTAGGCAACAATGAAAGAATAACCATGTCTGCTAAAATATGCCTCTCCAAAAAGATTGTGCTCGGTCTGCAGAATCTCTGTGTGGACAGGTGAGAGGGCTCGCTCTGCAAATACCCAGCACCCACAGTGTGCTAGGAACTTCCACCCACGGCATCTCATGTCATGCTCCCAACAACCTGTGAAGGAGAGATAATGACCCACATTTTACAGATAAGGAAGCCAAGGCTCAGAGAGGGTGGATGGCATTCGTAAGGCCACATGGCCACATGCCAGACAGGGATGTGAGCCCTTGGAATCTGGCTCTGAGTCCAGCATTCCTCTGTCAAGTCACTGCTGCCTGCTCACATTGGAGCAAAAGTTATGAAACTTAAAAGGAAAGGAAATTCTAAATCAAACACCACCTTTCGTTAATTATAAGTTGTTTCCTTTCCACCCCTCCATTTCTGTTTAATGCACACAAATACACATGCAGCCACGATCAAAGCAGTCTACCTGCGGTCCCAGGGACCGGGTGCCCCAGGGGTCCCCAGCGTGTTGGGCTGGGTGATAGGGAAAGGCAGACCAGGGCCATGTCCGCAACAGTCTAAGGGCAGCTGTGTCTTCTTCCTCTAGAACAGCCCAGAACCTCTGCCCGTTGGCCTGATACAACCTGCAAAACACCTCTGTGGATGCCAAGTCCTGACAAAACAGGACAGCAGGACTCTTTCCCACCTGGAGAAAGTGGGAAAGGGTTTTCTGAGACTGAGTGGTAAAGGGACAGGATGCCTGGGATCAGGTGCCAGCTCCAGCCTCCCAGAGGTCTGGGGGCTTCAAGCTGGTGAGGCGATACTCTGCTTCCTCTTACCTCCTCCAGGACCACCCTCACCCCTCTCTCCTCTGGTTCTCAGTAACTCTGGTGTGTTACCTTGGCCGATACCCCATCTCCCTCTAAGCCTCAATCTTGTCATCTAGCAAATAGGAAATCTGGACTCTATGAATTTCATAGTCCCTTTTGGCTTTCATATTTCGGTATTTCTCAGACCTCAGTGAAAGCAAAACACCCAGGCCCCATCCCTGAAGATTCAAGATGGTGTCCAGGTTCCAGTGGGGCTGGGACGTCTGTGTGTTTCAACATGATCCCTGAAACACTCGCTGGTGCCTAATCATGTTTCATGTTGACCTTCTAGGACCACAGGCCCCAAGCGTGACTGAGTCAGTATTTTTAAGCAGCTCCCGGAGAAGTGCCGTGAGTAAAGGTGTGAGAAACACGGGGCTCCAGTTAAGACAGTTTCTGCTGACCCAAGCTCCCCTCATTGGCACCCACGTCTAGCCACCTCACCGTGCCTCAGTTTCCCCATCATACCATGGAAATAGTGGCCGGCAGAGGTTCAGTAAGCTCCTGGAGCGGTGCGGCAGGGCGCCAGATCCCGGATCCCCATCAGAGAGGATTCTAGGCTGCCTCTCCTCGACAAGGCAGGGTCAGGGCGGCAAGCCCAGCCCCACCTCATAAATCACGAGCCAGGAAACGCAGGGCAGCACCCGTGCCTCGATATATACCACACATTAGATGCTTCACTGGTGCCCCACAAGGGAGCTTTGTGAAGCGAGGGCTCGGGAAGAGAGGTGGGCAATTAACATAAATGAAACCTCCGGCCAGCTCTCCCCCAGGGTCTTCCAGCTCTGCAAGAAGTGTCCTCACACGGGGGCTGGAAACACGGCTTTTTTTTTTTTTTTTTTGGAGGGGGAGCATTTGGCTATGGGTTTGAGGGCACACAAAAGGCTCTCAAAAAGGAGACAGAAATCTATTACCCGCCTGGCCAGAAATAGCCCTGCTGGAGGCTGGGCTCAGGCCAAAGGCTGAGAGGAGCCATCCCAGGGGGCCCAGGGAGGCCTCTCGAGGGGAGCTGCTTGCCAGGTCCCCGGGGGCTGCTGGCTGCAGGGACGGATTCTGAGGGAGTGTCTTCACCTCCGGAAACCTGGGACATTGGGTTTGCTCTCAGGCTCCCCACCAGCCAGGTGTCCAGTGGAGGAATGACTCAGGGCATCTCTGGGGAGCAGCGACTCTGGGGTGTCAGTGTTCAGGGCTGTGTCCTGAGCAAGTGCTAGGCCAAGAGGGCTCTGGCGAGGCTCCCTTGTCCCCTTCACCTGCCCAGGGGGTGGCGCTTCGCCCCATGTAGACAAAGGTTCCGTCTAGGTGGCAGGAGGCCCTGGCCAAACTTTGCTCGGCCTGATGAACAAAGATGGTACCCATTTAGGAAGCATCCCTCTGTGGCAGGCACTAGAGGCAGCTTAGCCTAATGGTTAAGAACTAGCTTTAGAGTCAAATCTAGCACTTCCTACCTGTGTGACCTTGGCCATGCCACCTCACCTCTCTGTGCTAGGGTTTCTCCAGCTCCAAGATGTGGCTCATGTGGCTGCTTTGAAGATTCAGTAAGACCATGCATGTAAAGGACAGTACCCAGCACACAGTAAGTGTAAGCGCTCATTACACAGTAAGTGCTCATTACAGTAGAGGTTCTCTGTATTATCTACTTAGGTTTTTACAACGTGGAGACATAATTATGTATTGGTTAGCACCATGCCAGCTACTGGAACAAATAAACTCCCACGATTCAGTAGCTTTAGAAATATTTTTCACTCACGTGCTCCAGTGATGTCGTTTCTGGTCGGCAGGCAGCTTTGCTCCACATGGTGATTCAAGGACCCAGGCTTAGAACTCTGCATCTAGGAGGAAGTTGAAAGAGATGTTGGAGAAGATACACGTGCTTCTTAGCCGCATTGGCCTGGAAGTACCATACAGTCCTTCCACTCACATTCTGTTGGTGAGAACCCGTCACCGAAGTGCAAGGAGCACTGAGAAATCCTGTCCCAGGCTGGGCGGCCACTCCAGCTCTGTACTGTGGAAGGGGGAGCACAAACCATGGAGGACAGTTAGCTTTCTCTGACACCTGTCATTTAAGGATAAAAATGCTGAATCGCAGAGAGATGGACTTCCTCAAGCAGAGAAGTTTGTCAATGGTGGTGCTGAGACCTGAGCTCAGGTCCATCTGCCTCCTAAACTTGTCCCTCCACCGAGCAGCCCTGCCTCCGGCCAGGGCGTTACCTCTCCTCCTGTCTGAGGGAAAGGGTGAGGACTTGACTCTGAAATTGTAGCTGCACCAGCCACATGGTCTGAGCAGATTCAAGGGTCTTAGTTGACACTGGAAAAGGCTGCTATTGGGACAGATGGAGTAGAGTGGAAGGAACCCAGACAGTGGCCCACGTTTAAGGCTTCAGTGGGCAAGATGCTGGCTGGGAGCCAGAGCCCAGGTCTGAGGGTGGCAGGGATGAGAAATGAAGGGTAGGGAGAAGAGGCCGAGCCCACTGGGCTGAACCAGCATGTGTCTTCCGGGGAGCTGGTCCCTGAGCTGGGGGGCAGCCAGCAGGCTCTAGGAATGGTGTGGAGGGTGTCTTGGTTTGGTTTTCCCAGAAACAGACTTGAGGCATGTGTATCTGGAAGGTGATTCTAGGAAATTTCAGTAAGGGAGGTGGGGCAGGAGACAGGGAGGCGAAGGCTGTTTTTAAGCAGATGACCCCTGTGGGCAACTAGAGCCCAGCTGTGCTGTAGACCTCTGGGGGACAGTGTAGAACAGGCCTCAGAGCTACCCCGAGAGGAGTTTTAATCCACCAGGTCCCCACAGTAGGCACCATCAGCACACAGATGGGTTACCAGTACAGAATCAATGGCATCTGCTCCCTGGGTATTATCCCAGGGCTCAGAATTATGGGGAGCAGCTGGGTGTGGGGCTAGGGTGGCTGGTGTATTTCCTGCCTTGGCTAGGATTGGCTTAGAAATTGGGGTGAATCCATGGCCGTGTGCAGGCAGCAAAGGGGTAGGTATGACCCCACGATGTGGGAGGGAGGGAAGTAACAGTATCCTCCAAGAAGGTGCACGAAGGAATGGAGGACGCCTGAGGCACCCCAGCCACTGTCCCGAGGCTCACCATTGGCAGGTCACATCCACTCCCGCTCTCCCTCTGTCCTTTCCAAGTCCATATCCAGACGGCCTCAGCAAACCCAGAGCACACAGCAATTCACCACATGGCATAGCCAGACAGCAAAGCCAGCACCCATGCAAGCCTGGTGGCCAGGTGGCCAGGACACCTCCCTCTGAGGGGAGCAGTGCCCCCCAGGGAGCCAGCCCAGCCCCAGGGCAGAAAGCCCTTTAAGTCACACGTCCGAGGACTTCCCCCCCTATTTCAAAAGGTTCTTTGGAAGATATCAGCCAGAATAAATGCGGAATTAAATGCACGGAAAGGTCATTTAGTGTAATTTCCCTGCCAGAAATGCAAAGGCCGCTGGGGACTGGTGAGAACAGCAGCCTTCTTCAGCCAATTCTTGAGGTCCCAGATTTGTGGCCAGAGAGGTTTGGAGAGTTTGGAGGGGGTGGAACGGGTTGCTGGGCATGAGCCCATGACTTTATCCTATCAGACGTGCACAAGGACACCCAGAAGGCATCTCGGTGTTCCGTAGAGAAGTGCAGGCTGACACCCAGCAGTGTCAGTACTGAAACTCCTTAGCCTGTGCATAGCGGGCTGAGAGGGAAAGAATGCTGATTGGCGATGGGGGTTCAACTTGGAAAGAGCCCACATGGCAAACACTGAAAAGAGACAGAGCTTTGGATCAAACATCCAAAGGTTCACTGATTACAAGTTATCTGACCTTGACCAGATGATGTCACCTCTTGAGCCTCAGTTTCCTTATCTGTAAAATTGGAACTATGATAGTAGTACCTCTCTTCCCAGCGGTCAGGAGGATTAAGTGGGACAAGCTACAAAACATACCTGATATGTAGTAGACAATCAATTATTTATTAAGGAAGACAGACAGTTGTGATATAATACAGGTACTAGTACCTTACGGAGTACCTGCTATGTGTGGACACTGCCAAATACTCTAGGGGATTTGCTTGTTTACTGCTCTCAAGCAGGAAGCTGGGCTCAGGTAGAAGTGGAGACTGGACAAACTAACCGAGACATAAGGGAGGGTCCAGGTGGGTGGTCAGCAGGGGACACTGGGCATACCACACTTGGGGTTGGGTGCAGCAGGCATCTATGTCAGAGGTGACATAGATGGGTGGGGCCGGAGAACCCACGTTGCAGTGATACTTGAGGTCTAGTAGGCAATGGATGTGGCTTAATCGGGATGCCAAATCCGTGGCCTACCTACCCCCACTCTGCAGCCTGTGTCTCTGACAGACATAACTAATCCATCACAGAGTGGTCCCTGGAAGTCTCCCAATCCTTCTCAATGAGAGTTGTCAAATGAAATTAAATCAACTTGCTGTCTCTGTATTTACAGATGAAGCCTTGGAGAAGGGATGGGTGTGAGAGACTGGAGTCCTTCACCTACTATTGGGGGTACTGCTCTTGGACCCCAGCCGTAGATGAAACTCAGCTTCATCACGCCAGTGGGGCAGGGACTCCTAATGCCTCCTTCCCCACACACACCCCTGTGGGCCAGGATTGACTAAGGAAGGCAGCGGGGACTGAGTCTCCAAGTTCAAGAGCACCAGAGCTGCAGCTGAGCAAAGGCGGGAGGTGGTAGAGACCACTGACAGCCCCTGACCCAAACAGGGCCACAATTTCCCCATCTGGAAAATGCATCGGATGGAGTAAGCTCTCCAACAGTCCCTTCTTTCCTAAAACCAAGCTGGCCAACCCTGCTGCTGGGATGTCTCCAAAGAAGATATTTGACAAAGAGCGCAAACTTGAGTCTGACCCCCAAGGAGCTTCCCCCAGAAGAATCGAGGGTGCAGAGCCAAGACTGGAACCTCTGAAAGTAGGACAAAAGCCAGGCTTCATCAGGCATATTGTGGCCATCTTCTCCAGCCTTCTCTAAGCATGAACTGTTCATTTTATGTTTTCCTGGAGCCATCACTCAATTAGCCAGCCAGCAGGGGCCACCTGCTCCATGCCACCTTGAGCACAATGTAGGAAGAACAAGAAGCTTCTGCCCTGCAAGGACCGGCATTCCGTCTGTGCTCTGCTTTACCCAGACACCGCCTGTCTCTTCTCTCTCGCCCCTCTTTTTCCCATGTGTCTTTCGTATTTCTTTGCTCCACTCGTCTGAGCGTGTTCCACTCCAGGTCGCCCGTAAATTCCTCTGCTCTCTGTTTTGTGTGCATTGTGCCTGCTGATATGTGTGCTGATGCCTCCTTACAGGCGCTGTCAGTGAGTCAGGTCGAGCGTGTGCATGGATTTTCAGAAAGGAGGAAAGAATTGTACAGAGCAGAATGCCAAAGCCATTACTGCTGGAAAGTGTCTGAAGTGGCAAGTCTTTCCACATTAGGTCTAAAAAGGCTCTTGGGGGCTCCCCTGGTGGCACAGTGGTTAAGAATCCGCCTCCCAATGCAGGGGACATGGGTTCGAGCCCTGGTCCGGGAAGATCCCACATGCCGTGGAGCAACTAAGCCTGTGCGCCACAACTACTGAGCCTGTGCTCTAGAGCCCACGAGCCACAACTACTGAAGCCCACGTGCCTAGAGCCCGTGCTCCGCAACAAGAGAAGCCACCACAATGAGAAGCCTACGCACCGCAAAGAAGAGTAGCCCCTGCTCGCCACTACTAGAGAAGGCCCGTACACAGCAAGGAGAACCCAACACAGCCTAAATAAATAAATAAAATAAATAAACTTATTAAAACATAAAAATCAAAAGGCTCTGTTCAAGGCCTCTGGCTTTCTGTCTCCCGTGGGTGCTTCTTCCTCTTACACCTGATCATTACCTGCCCAGGATGATTTCTGCCTCTTATCACCATGTGGAATCAGATCCAGGAGGCGGCGAGCCAGCTGTGGCATCATTACAGCACTGGAGTCAAAAGGGAAAGGAGTCCGTGGTTGCAGCCAGGACAGATGGGGAGGTTAGAGGCCAAGGTCGAGGGACCAGGAATATTTAGCTGAGGATGCAGGGCCACAGCCACAGTTAACCAGTTGCTAAGGCAAAACTGAGCTGGGTGGTGAGAACCAAGAAAACTGCACATCTTGTGGTGAAGTCTGAGAGCAAAGCCTCCAGGGCCACCCCCTGTGGGTCTCTCTGTGAAGCCCAGCTCCACCAGGCAGTCATGGGGCGTTTCTGAGAGCAGAGTCCAAGAGCTCCAACCACACAGCAAGTAGGTCAATCATCTTGACTGCCCATCACTTTTCCACTTGTGTACGTCTCATCTTGTGAGCCAGACAGTAAGACTGGGAGAGAGGGGTGCAGTGTCCTGTCTTCTTTTTAATTCCCCGGGAGCTAAGTGCAGAGGACAGTGGAAATAACTGGGCCTCTAGAGCTGGCTGGGGCAGGTTTGTTAGCAGCTCTGCTACTTATGGCTGTGAACTGGGGCAAGTTACCTACCCTGTGTGCACCCCAGGGGCTCATAAGGTGCGCTGCAAAGGGATGTGGGGTTAAACGGGATTATATATAAAGCACAGGGAAGCTGGGCTGCATATGGTCACTATCTGCTGGCCCTTCTTCCTTGTCAATCAGTTTGGTTACTGCTTGCTTTTCTCAAATGATTTATTTATTTGAAAATGTCAGGGCATGTAGGCATAGAGAGTATCTCATCCTTCCAACAGTTTCTGTTCTTTTGGGGTGAAAAGCAGATGCAGGAGGTGAACGGTTGTGCTCGGTGTAGCAGTGTGATTCAGAGGCAGGGTAACTTAATAGTGCACATGTCACCTTCCCTCTGTGCCAGTCAGCTCAGGCTGCCATAACAAAGCGTCACCGACTGGGTGGTCGACACAACAGGAATTTATTTTCCCACAGTCCTGGAGGCTAGAAGTCTAAGATCAAGGTGTCAGCAGGGTTGGTTTCCTCTGAGGCTTCTCCCCTTGGCCACCCTCCTGCAGCCTCTTGACATGGTCATCCCTCCCTGCGTGCAGGTCCCCCGGGGTCTCTTTCTCTTAGGGACGCCAGTCTTATTGGATTAGGGCCCCACCCTACTGGCCTCATTTTAACTTAACCAGCTCTTTAAAGATCATATCTCCAAATAAGGTTATATTATAAGGTACTGGGGGTTGGAACCTCATCATATGAATTTTGAGGGGACACAGCTCAACCTATTACACCTTCCAACCCTGTAACTACTCCCCAACATGGGGTTTCAGGCTGTCTTGCGAGCTCAGGCGTGCAGTTTCCCAAGACTCACAGCAGCTCAAGAGCTCCAGCCACGGGTGTGACCTTTGCCAGGTCACTGCATCTGTCGGTGAGGCTGGTCAGCAGTTTCCCTCGTACCAAACTCAAAACATAGCTGAGCCACCCTAACTCCAAGCCACAGGGCTTCCCAAAGAAGACAGCAGGCACCCTGGCCCCAAAATGAGAGGACACGACCAAAGAAAACGCTCGTGGACGGAGCGTTTAATTTAATCAAATTAAATGTCCTGCCTCTTCCTTACCCATCTCCACATTCAGCAGAATGGAGAGCCTGGGGTGCTCGGCAAACCTGAAGCACCAAGGACAGATTCAGTGGCATTCCCTAGGCATGGGGGTGGTGTAAGGCCCCCCATGAGCCCTGGGCTGAGATGACGGGACTCACCACCCAGTGTGGGGAGTTCCAGGCACCTGCATCAGCGCTGAGCTGCTCTGCACATATCCAGGCCCCACAGGCCCTCTCGCAGGCCAGCTGCACTGCTCACCCAACACGTTCTCTCTTGGGTCTTACCCACCCCCTCGACCTAGACTCCAAGGACGCCCAGATCCATATTTCCCACCCTGACCTCTCCCACAGACTCAAAACCACAATTGCAAGAGCTGGCTGGACACATCCATCTGGCTGTGCCGCTGGCGACAGACACACCAACGCCAACCTTCTCATTTCCCCTCCCTGCCAAACAACTCTTTCTCCGGGGTTCCCCAGAGAACATCTGCCCAGTTGTCCCAGCCAGGATGTGAGTGCCCCCCTGCACTGTTCCTTCTCACTCTTTCATCCCCTTCCTCTCCCTCTGTCCCTCCCTGAAGTGGACCACCCGCATCTGTTGCAAGGACAACAGCAACACCCCTTCCCTCACGGTTCTCCCCTCCACTGAAATCTCTCTCCTCACTGCCATCCAGGTGATTTCCCCAAAACATACATAGGCAATCTGATCACTCTCCTGCTTAAACAAGTCCAAGAGGATTAGATGATAAGCTGCATGGGGGTTGGGACCTCACTCGCCATTCTTATGAGTCATGGTACTGGGAGGAGACACATGGCACACACACCAAGCAGGGTAACGGAGGGCAGTTTAACGAACGGACTACTTGGAAAGGTGTGGGCAGAGTCTAAGGAGAGCAACAGAGATGGTGCAGCGCCCAGGACAAGTATCAGCAGGGAGTCATCACCCCCCGAGGCCTGAGGACCAAGGAGACCCCAAGAGAGCTATGTGGAGAGGGTAGACGGATGGCAGCTGTGGCTTGGGAGATTTGGGCACTGTAACCCCACAGGCAGGGAACTGGGGTGACAAATAAGCCGATCTCTCTTTCCCTTTACCCCCTGATCTCTTGCTAGTGCCTCTAATTTGCCACCTCTAACCAGCACCCAGAGGGCACGGTGCCCGCTGATGCAGTGTGCACGGGTCAGCCTCCCAGGGCCCAGGGCGGTGCAGAGTAAGGTGCCTGGTGGACCTGAAGGAAGATCCCAGCACACCAGTAGCACCACTGGCACCCAGGGACCAACCACTCAGATAGCAGAATAAACTTATGAACCAATAAATGTTTCTAGATGAACGTGAGGAGGATGGAGGCCATACTTACTGGCCAGGTAGTTGGAGACCTTCACACATCTGACCCAAACTCCCTTTCCAATTGCCATACGCTCCACTTCCAGCAAGGACGTTGCTTCTTATTCAAGGCGCTTCTCAAATGCCACCTCTTCTGGGAAGCCTTACCTCACTTCTCCGGAAAGTTATCCACTTCCCCACAGACCTCATTTACCCTCTGCTTTCATTACATCAGGCTATGGTCTTTATTCAAATCTCTTCACATCTCTCTTTCTCCCTACCAGCGTGAGCACCACCATATTTCTCTCCACATCCCCAGCACCTGGTACATATTAGGTGCTCAACAAAATATTCAGTAGTTATTTAGACAGGATGGACTTGTGAGATATGATTGTTCCCAGCACCCACACTGGAGACAATGAGTTTTTCTATCCATTGCCAAAGACGGTGAGGGTTTCTTACCTTCTGATTTTAAAAAATCAATGTGCTATCTTACAGACTTGAAAGCACCAAGGTAAAAGACACACAGGTGCTTCAATTCAGATCTAAGCAGAGCCAAAGCCGGCGAAGCTGGCACTGAGGGAGAAGTTCCCCACTGACAGGGGTGTGCCGCCAGCTCAGCTCCTTAAGCCTCATGAACTGATGGAATTGAAAACTACTGCTTCGAAGCAAAGTTTACAGTGCACGCACTGACAAAGAGGTATTTTGTGGACACGGGCTGTGAAGCTTGTTTTCATTTTAAAGTTTTAAAAATCTAATTTCCATGCAAATAGGAAAGGAGTGTTGAGCTGGGGATTTGTTTGAGCACCAAGCGGCATGACTAATATTTGGGGGGTGGAAAGTGGCCAAGGACACTTAAGGAATTCCAGTATTACAAAGGAAACCAAATATGTTGTGATTAGAGCTTTCACTGTCCCAAGCGAATAAATGAGCTGGCTCAGAAGAGAAGCCTCTTTGCTCTGCCCATTGGCTTCTCAGCAATTCTGTTCCCAAGAACCTGTGATCGTGTAAGAAGAATCATTGTTTAAATTTTGGTTAAAAACTCATTTATTCAAATGTTCTCAGAATGGGTTTTTAACTATTCAGAGGAAGAAAAATGCAAAATGTTAGGCCTGAGGGACAGGGGCCTAATAGAGTTTTAATAAGTAATTTATTTTTGTATTCCATCCTGGTGAGCCTGAACTTGGATAGTGGGAGGAAGGGAGAGGTAAGGAGTGAGATGCCTGGGATCTCCCTCCTGACTAAAAAGGAAAAGAATCACGAAGAATCTGGTGTGAGGATTCAGGTATATAATCCCAGGTTTTAAGAAACGTTTCTTGGATTATGGCATATAAGAATTCAGCTTTGCTCTCAAGTGGAAAGAAAAGTTCTTGTATTTGAATGGGGTGGGGGGAGTGAAGCAGGAGAGACAGTTAGCATAGGAAGTTCTGAAGCAGAAATAGTTTGAAAAGGGCAATTACCTCATTCTATCTGAAAGAGCAAATGAATAGTTAAAGGCTTTTAAAAGAATCAATTTGAAGTCCCTACACAGAAAAGCAAGATGCTGAGCTGGGGACCCAGGAGGCCCAGAAAGCCACTGTGTCTTCCTAATGTCACACCAAGGCCCCACCTCAACGTGAGAAACTGTTTAATATGAGAAAAGATGCAATTTGGATCTAGACATTTGTAATTTTCCCTATCTCAGTCTAAATCTGATACAGCAGTTGAGTAATATTTCTATTGTTTTGATAAAGAGATAGACTCATCTGTGTGTGTGTGTGTGTGTGTGAAAGAGAGAGAGCGAGAGAGAGAATATATCTTGGTCCATTGCCCCAAATCTGCAGTAATCACTACCTCCCCTGGTGGCCATATTCATAATTGCAGGCCTGTGTCTTCACATGGCCCCTTGGCAAAGGCAATGAGTTTTGTTTTACAATGATTGCTGGTCTGTGTTTGTCTCAGGGTACGAATGACGTGGGAACATGAGTACCAAATGCTCCAAAGGTTCCAATTAATAGGACCGTGATATCCTTAGGACATGCCTGGAACTTCCATTGTGAAGTGGAACCCCTGGCTCTGGAAGGACATTTGCCTTTTTTTCCTTAATTCTGGGTAATGACTCTCCCAATTTCTTTCTTCTTTCCCGACTTCTTGGCACTCAGCACCAGAAGTACAGTTAAAAGCTCCTTCTCTGCCCTACGAGGAGAGCCATGTTCTTTAACATTAAGTCCCCTTAAAGGGCTAGAGAGCTATTGGTCCTTCCTTCCTGGATCAGAAACGCGGGCTGTACCCGAAAGATCTGTGGCTTGACATCTATTGATCTGAATTTTTGTTTCATTCCTATTTCTGCTCAAACAGCTCCTGGTTTGCATTTCTGTCACTGTTTTAGTCTAGTATCCTGGCAACCACCTCTGAGGTTCTTACTGTCTGACAAGAAAGGCAGTGGGGAGGGAGAAGTGGGAGAAATGTGTCTTAAGTGGGGTGGGGGGAGAAGGTAGACATGAGGGAGGGTAAGGTAGAGAGAGGGGAGGAAAGAAGGGGAAGAGAGAGGAAGCAGGAATTATGCAAAAGGAGAGAAAACATGAATTGAGGAAGAAAAGGGGATGAGATGGGGAACGGACGGGGGGAAGGCTTGTGTTCACCTGGCTAGGAGTCACCAGTGCCCTGGTACCTCAGTGGTGACCCAACATGAGCAAGTGGGTAAATAAATGAATGTCCTAACATCTGACCCACTCCAGCCAGAGATGGCTCACTTGGTGACCCTGGAACCCAGGACAGTCCCTACTCCCTGAGATGGGAGGACAGGCAGGCTGCCGGTGAGAAGCCAGTCCTCTCAGTTAGGAGGTAACTTCAGCTCAGGGGCTCATGGCCCTATCTGGCCCTCACCCTGACCTTGCTGCTACCTCTAGCTCACACCCAGATTCTGGAGAATTCTTCTGGTTTCCAATTCATGCACTATTTTTCCTGGTCCCAGCTTCCAGGGAGCTGCTGGTTGAATGAAGTGATTTCCAGTGAGGTACTGTCACCCCTCAACAGGAGCTCAACTACTGGCTACTCTGAACCTCGTAATACAAATATGTATAATAGTTTTCCTTGGATGCTGGGAGACTCTTAGCAACCTATATTTTCCACCCCATCTTAGGACAGCTGATAGGCTTAGCCAAAGAGCACCTCGGGCATTCCAAAATATGTTCCCACCTCGCTAAAAACCAACAACAAACTGTACACATGCACTTAACAATGTGTAAAGTATTGTTATATACTACCATAAATTTTTCTCCTAAAGCGTTGGGATGACTTTCCTGGTCTTGCCATTGGCCAGTGGGTGTGTTGATAAACTAAAACCAACACTCTGTGTTTTAGGATACTTTACATAGAGCGGATGTTCATGTTGCTAAAAGGGGAATTTTTATGCCATCATTCTTTGAAAAACATAACTTGCCAAAATGAAAACAAGAAGAAACAGTAAATCTGAATAGTCCTATATTCTTAAAGAAAAGACAAACAACTCTTTCTACACATTAAATAAAAACAATTTTTTGTCACCAAAATAAAGCGGGAACATTTCTCAACATATTGAGATCAACACATCCCTGGTACCAAAACCAGACAAGGATATTATAAGAAAATAAAATTATTGTACAATACCATTCATGAATAGAGATACAAAAATACTATACAAAATATTAGCAAATTGAATACAGTGATATATTTTTTAAAAAGGATAATCTATCATGACTGAGTGAAGTTTATTTGAAAAATACCAGTACAGTGTAACATTCAAATATCAATCAATACAGTTCACCATACTGAGAAAAATCTTATCTCAAAAGATTTATTAAAAACATTTGATAAGGGCTTCCCTGGTGGTGCAGTGGTTGAGAGTCCACCTGCCGATGCAGGGGACACGGATTCGTGCCCCAGCCCAGGAAGATCCCACATGCCACGGAGCGGCTGGGCCCGTGAGCCATGGCCGCTGAGCCTGCGAGTCCCGAGCCTGTGCTCCGCAACGGGAGAGGCCACAACAGTGAGAGGGTCATGTACCACACACACACAAAAAAAATTTGATAAAATCAATAACTATCTATAACAAATTCCTCAGCATTAGGAATAGAAGGGAACTTCTTTAACTATATAATGAGTATGTACAAGATATCCACAGCTAACATCATAGTTAATGATAAAATACTGCATTGTTTCCTCTAGTGTTTGGGAACGAGATAAGGATGTCCACAATCTCATTCACAATCTTAGGGGAAAAGCAAACAATTAGAATTAACAAGTGAAATTGTCAAGACCACTAGATACAGGATCAACATAAAAATTAATACATTTAAAAGAATTTAAATAATATAAATTATGTTCTTAAACTACAATATAATTACGTTAGAAATCAGTAATAGATCTGGAAAGTCCTCAAATATAGGAAACTAAACAACACACTTCTAATTAATCTATGGATCAAAGAAGAAATTACAAGGAAAATTACAAAATATTTTGAATTGAATGAAAATAAAAATACAACACATCAAAATTTGGGGGATGCAGCTAAAACTCTGCTTAAGAGGGAAATTTATAGTAATACATGCTTATAGTAGAAAAGAAGAAGAGTTTCAAATCAATGACCTAGGTTTCTAACTTATTATTCTATTCAAAGTTATTCTAACTAAGCACAGCAACTTAAACCTAAAATAAGCAGAAAAAAAATAAAGAGAAAAAAAATTAAACAGCAGTGAAATTGAAACAGAAAAGTAACAAAGCAAAGCAAAACTGATTATTTAAAAAATTATTAAAATTGACAAACCACTAGCCAGACTAATCAAGAAAAAGAAAGATGACATAAATTACCAATATCAGGAATAAAAGGTCATGACCATAGATCCCACAGAGAGTAAAGGCTAATAGGGAATATTATATATAAGTATATACCAATAAATTCAGCAATTTAAATGAAATGGATAAATTCCTTGCAAGATACAAATTACCAAAGCTCACTCAAGAATAAATATATATCCTAAATAGCCCTATATCTAGTAAGAACTTCTTTTGTAGTTAAAATCCTTCCCACGGGGGCTTCCCTGGCAGTGCAGTGGTTAAGAATCCGCCTGCCAATGCAGGGGACACGGGTTTGAGCCCTGGTCCGGGAAGATCCCACATGCCACGGAGCAACTAAGCCCGTGCGCCACAACTACTGAGCTACTGAGCCTGTGCTCCAGAGCCCGCAAGCCACAACTACTGAGCCCCCATGCCACAACTATGGAAGTCTGCGCGCCTAGAGCCCGTGCTCTGCAACAAGAGAAGCCACTGCAATGAGAAGCCTGAGCATCACAACGAAGAGTAGCCCCTGCTCACTGCAACCAGAGAAAACCCGCGTGCAGCAACGAAGACCCAACACAGCCAAAAATAAAATAAATTAATTAAAAAAAAAACTTCCCACAAAGAAAAACTCCAGGCCCAGATGGTTTCATTGGTGAATTCTGTGAAACATTTAATAAAGATAATATCAGTTTTACATACACTCTTCTGGAAAATCAAACAGAAGGAGAAATCACACCCTAACAAATTCTATGAAGCAAGCATTAACCTGGTAGCAAAACCAGACAAACACATTACAAGAAAAAGCAAAATAAAACTACAGATCAACATCTTTCATGAACATAGATGCAAAAAAATGAAGTTTAGTAAATCATAATTACAATATGTAAAAGGATCATGACCAAGTGGAGTTTATCCCAGGAATGCAAGGTTGGTTTTACATTCAACATTAATGTAATTCACCATACTTATGGAAGGAAAAGAAGAAGAAAAATGCATATTATCATCTCAAAAGATGTGAGGAAGAGGAAGAGGAAAAAGAAGAAAAGGAGGAGGAGAAGGAAGAGGGGAAGGAGGAGGGGGAGTAGGAAGAGGAGGAAGCAGACGCAACAGCAGCATTTGATAGAATCCAACAACCATTCATAATAGAAACTCAAGGCAAACTAGGAATAGACGGGAACTTCATCAACCCAATACAGATGATCCATAGAAACATATAGCTAATATCACCTTACTGAGAGACTGAATACAGTCCCCACAAAGATCAGGAGAGAGAAAACGATGTCTGTTCTTACCACTTGTCCATGACATTATACTGGAGGTTCTACTCAGTGCAATAGGCCAGAAAAAACAAATAAGAGGCATACAATTTCGAAAGGAGGAAATACAACTGTCTTTATTTGTAGGCGAAATTATAGTCTGTAGAAAATCCTAAGGAAGTTACCAAAAAAAAATGCTGGAATAAGTGAATTTAGAAAGGTTGCAGGATACCAAGTTAACATAAAACAAATCATTCTATTTCTATATACTAGAAAGAATCAATCAGGAATTCATATTTTTAAAAAACACTATTAATGATAGCATGAAAAATATAAAATAACAAAAGTTTGAATAAAAGATATACAAGGCTAGTAACTCAAAAACTTCAAAACATTGCTAACAGAAATGATAGAAAACCTAAATAGATGGATAAATATACCATGTTTGAGAATTGGCAAAATCAATACTAAGACAGCAATTCTCACCAAATCAATCTGTAGATTCAATCGATCTCAATCAAAGTCCCAGAAGGTTTTTTTTTTTTGGTAGAAGTTGACAACTTGATTTTAAATTTTATATTAAAATGCAAAGGACCTTGAATACCCAAAATAATTTTGAACAAGAAGAACAAAGTTGGAGGACTTAGACTACTTGATTACAAGATTTATTATAAAGCAACTCTAATCAAGGTAATGTGGCATCTGTATAAACATACATCAGTGAAATAGAATGGAAGGTCCAGAAATAGATCCATATACCTACGGTTAATTAATTTTCAACAAAGGTGCCAAGGGAGTTCAATGGAGAAAGGATAATCTTTTCAAAAAATGGTTCTGGAACAGTTGCATATTTGGAAGTAAAAAATGAACCAGATCATTATCATATCACACCATATATAAAAATTAGCTCAAAATGGATCATAGATCTAGATGTAAAAGCTTAAACTATAAAACTTCTAGAAGAAACCATGAGAGAAAATCTTAGTGATCTTATATTTGGCAAAAAAAAAAAAAAAAAAAAAAAAAAAAACTAAATAGGAAACAAAAGGCATAAACTATAAAAGAAAAAATAATTTAGTTGGTTTCCAGCAAAATTAAAAACACTTGCTCTTCAACAGATACTGTTATAAAAATGAAAAGGCATGTCACAGACTGAAAATATTTGCAAAACAGAATCAACAAAGAATTTTTATGTAGGATATATTTTTTTACATGTATAACTCAAGAGTAAGACAAATGGCCCAATGAAAATGGTAAAAGATTTGAACTGACATTTCACCAAAGAAGATGGCAAATAAGTGCATGAAAAGATGCCTTACATCATTAGTCATTAGGAAAATTCAATTCAAAACCACAATAAAAAAAAAAACACACACAATGAGATACCACTTCACAACCACTAGAACGGCTCAAATTAAAAAGAGTGACCACTCCAAACGTTAGTGAGTATGTGGGGCAACTGGAACTTTCATACTCTGCAGGTGGGAATATAAAATAGTATGGTCACTTTGGAAAACAGATAATAGTTGCTTAAAAAGTTAAAAATAGTTTCCCGGGGCTTCCCTGGTGGCGCAGTGGTTGAGAGTCCGCCTGCCGATACAGGGGACACGGGTTCGTGCCCCGGTCTGGGAAGATCCCACATGCCGCGGAGCGGCTGGGCCCCTGAGCCATGGCCGCTGAGCCTGCACGTCCAGAGCCTGTGCTCCGCAATGGGAGAGGCCACAACAGTGAGAGGCCCGCGTACCGCAAAAAAAAAAAAAGAGAAGCTGCTGGAGCACAAGGAGATGGACAGCCGTCTCAAGGAGTTAAGGGAACAATTTAAAAGAACTTGCCAAGCAGTATGAAAAGTCTGAAAATGATGTGAAGGCCCTACAAAGTGTTGGGCAGATTGTGGGTGAAGTACTTAAGCAATTAACTGAAGAAAAATTCATTGTTAAAGCTACAAATGGACCAAGATATGTTGTGGGTTGTCGTCGATGGCTTGACAAAAGTAAGTTGAAGCCAGGAACAAGAGTTGCTTTGGATATGACTACACTGACTATCATGAGGTATTTGCCAAGAGAGGTAGATCCACTGGTTCACAACATGTCTCATGAGGACCCTGGGAATGTTCCTTATTCTGAGATCGGAGGGCTATCAGAACAGATTCGGGAATTAAGAGAGGTAATAGAATGACCTCTTACAAACCCATGATTATTCCAACGTGTAGGAATAACACCTCCAAAAGGCTGTTTGCTATATGGACCACCAGGTACAGGAAAAACACTCATGGCATGAGCTGTTGCTAGCAAGCTGGACTGCAATTTCTTAAAGGTTGTATCTAGTTCTAGTGTAGACAAGTACATTGGTGAAAGTGCTCGTGTGACCAGAGAAATGTTTAATTATGCCAGGGACCGTCAGCCATGCATCATTTTTATGGATGAAATAGATGCTATTGGTGGTCGTCGGTTTCCTGAGGGTACTTCAGCTAATAGAGAGCTTCAGAGAACTTTAACGGAGCTACTGAATCAAGTGGATGGATTTGATACTCTACATAGAGTTAAACTGATCATGGCTACAAACAGGTCAGATACAGTGGATCCTAGTTTGCTTCGTCCAGGCAGATTAGATAGAAAAATACATACTGATTTGTCAAACGAACAAGCAAGGTTAGATATATTGAAAATCCATGCAGGTCCCATTCCAAAGCACGGTGAAATAGATTATGAAGCAATTGTGAAGCTTTCTGATGGCTTTAATGGAGCAGGACTTAGAAATGTGGCTCACTTAGAAAGGTTTGTACTGAAGCAAGTATGTTTGCAATTCTTGCTGATCATGATTTTGGGTAGGTCTGGCTTACAACATCCCTATTTCCTGGCACTCCTGTGAGCGATGCTTGTAAAGCTAAAAATGGAGCATGGCACAGCAGTGACATTCAACAAACAGTACCTGAGATCTGGTCACTACAGGACCACACAGGTAGATGCCCTCTGTTTTCAGCCCAGGATCACCCTCTCAGCACAGAAGCTCTGCCTCAGTTTACATGCAAGGTCTCTCTTCCCTCCTTGATTACCAGAGAACACCTACTTCCCTGACTCCTGACCAAGGATGGATTCTTCCTATCACCTCTGAAGAATTACATCTTAAAGAGGTAGGAAGAAGTTGGCCCTGGAGCCAGACTGGTTTGAATTTCATCTGAGTCACTCGTTAGCTGTGTTATCCTGGACAAGTGTCATAACTTCTCTGAGCTTCCAGTTTCTTATCCGCCTGATGGGGATAACAACCCTACCCACTTCTTGGGATTGTGGTGAGGGGTTAATGGGCACGGGATGTACAGGCTTCTTGCACACTGACTGGCATACTGGATGTGCTCAATAGATGTCTGTTCTCTTTTCCTCTTGCTATTCCCATGTACTCTATGCAAACACTTTCATTAGAGGCCCCTAAAAAGTCCTATCTTACCCCAGCCTTTCTATAATCTTGGTAGCAGATTGGCATAGCTATTTAAAAGTACAAAAATCAACATTAACTTTCTCAACAGTAATAAAAGAAAATAATGGCTAACTGTATTGTACGTAAAATCAGTCCCAGTTCACACCCCCATGCCGCTTACAGTCTAGCAGGAAAGGACATCGATCCACAGACCACAGATCTGGGCATGAGAGGTGCCTGTGACAGCTCATATACTTCTCCAAAGGGCCTCACGAGATGGATGCTATTATTATACTGACTTTTCAGATGAAGAAACTGAGACTCAGAGAAGTTACAATTCTTGTTCAGGGTCACCTGACGAATAAGAAGCAGACTAGGATTTGAGCCTAGATCCTTCTTCCCAACCTCCAGTTGTGAAACAAATATAGGGATGGTAGATGGACCTCAACAAACTTCTAAAAGATAGAATCCCTGCTGGGCAGAGGCTGACCATTTAAAATTTTCAAATAGGAGTCAGCTTCAGTTATTAAGACTGTTGTTGAGATGTATCTGAGAAGGCTGGAGGGAGGACAGACCCCCAAAGAAGCCAGCATTGTGATACTCTGTTTCAAAAAGCAGGATCTTTCAGAACTGCAAGTTCCAGGTAGCAGAGGCCGAAGTGGCAAGTGGTCTAACCCTTCTGTTTCACAGATGAGTAAAATGAGGCACAGAGAAGGCAAGAGACTTGTTGAAGATCACAAAGAAATCTCCTTAGCAACTGGTTTCTCCCCATGTCTATACATCAACCCCAGGAAAGACTCTTATTGGCTCTTTTGGGATCACATGCTCATCCTTGTACCAATCACTGTTGCCAGAGGGCAGCTCTAGCACCTTGAGTGACAGCCCCACCAAAACCAACTGACTGCTCTTGCTTGAGATGTCAAAGGACTGGCTCCTTCTCAGGTCCTGGGTGGGAATGTTACATCTTCAGAGAGGCCTTCTTCTACCATTCTACCCAAAGAACACTCCTCCCTGACCCTGTTGTCACTTTGATTTTTCTCCAGAAGACTTATTACTCTTTGATATTATTTATTTTTCATTCTTTATTAGAATATAAAGAAGCTCCTTGAAAAGAGGGGCTTTGTCTCATTTCTTGACCACTGTATCAAGTGTTTAGAACAGGACTTGGCATATAAAGGTGCTCAATAAATATTTTTGAATTAAAAAAAAATGAGTAGGGGAGAAGTTTCCAAATGATCTGGAAGAAGACAAAAGGCAAAGCATGCTGGATGGACATACACCACCCACAGCAGCCACCAGTGAATTCTTAGTGATTCATCTTTAGGGAAATCAATAAAGCAACTACTGTTTCAGCGAGCAGTAAATAAATAAATAAAAGTCAGTGGTAGGTCTGTGATCTCTGGTTTCTCATCTGTCTCACTGACTGGCCTGGGACCCTCTGCTTGCTTAGCACTTACTAGAGCCTGGCAGATAGTAGGTGCTGAAATAAGGGTTTTGGATGAATAAACCCAACAGTAATATCTTAGTCTGTGTTTCTGAAACATTGATGTGCATTCAAATTACCTGGGGATTTGTTAAAATGCAGATTCTGATTCAGTAGGTCTGGGTGGAGCCCGAGAGTCTGCATTTCTAATAGGCTCCCAGGTGCTGTTGCTGCTGCTGGCATGAACCACACTGTGAGTAGCAAAGCTCAGTCTATTAGCAAGAAATCTGTGGGCATCTCACTATACAAACAGGTGCAATAAAGAGCCAAGAAGAGCCTTCCGGAAACAATAATGGTAGGGGGATCGGGAGACCCGGATTCTAGTCCCAGGTCTCCTGTCTATAAGCCCATGAACTTGGACAAGTTTCTGCAGTCTCTGAACCTCAGTCCCAGCTGCCAGGTCAGGACTCCCCAACCAGCCCTTCTCTCCTCACACAAAGTGTCTGAGCTGCAGCATTGGGGGCAGGGCAGGGAATCTAAGGCGGAATCAGATCCAGCACTGGCCCCTCACCATCCATGAGCTCTAAGAATATATACTTTAGCCTGCCTTGCAAGGATGCAAGAGAGAGTTAAGATCAACATACATTGGAGAAAAGAATCCCTGAGCTCTCACCTCTGCCATCCAGCAGATTTTATACTTAACACTACTTCATAAATTCCCGCTATCCACATTCTGGTTGTTTTCAGTTTTCTAAGGCTGCTCCCTCGCACTAGGCAGACCTCCCTCTTTAATACAGATCTTCTGAATCTCACCCCACCCTCTTCCTGGATAAAACCCCCAAAAAACCAAACACAACAAAAGACCCTCTTCTGCCTTTGCCTATGACTCACAAACAATAATAAAATGATAGCTTCACATTTATTACATAGACTATATTGGTATTTCCCAAAATGCAGTAAACATCAATTACAGCATGCATACACAGACAAGTGTCATTCTCATAGTTACATTATTAGCAGGTTACCAACTATTTGTGGTAAATGATACTGTCTTTCCGCTTAGGGTAGCAATGTGAAGTCTCCTTTAAATATAAACAACATGAGTCTATAATAAGGAAAAGCAAATCAAAACCACAATGAGCTACCGCTTCACACCAAGTAGAACAGCTACAATAAAAAAAAATAATAGTAAGCGTTGGAGAAATTGTAACCCTTGTACAACAGTCTAACAGTTCCTCAAAAGGCTAAACACAGATTTATCATACGACCAGGTAATTCCACTCCTAGGTATACCCAAGAGAACTGAACACATACGTCCACGCAAAAACTTGTACACGAACGTTCACAGCATTAGTCATAATAGTGAAAAACTGAAAACAATCCTGCTGTTCATCAACAGATAAATGGATAAATAAAATGTGGCATATCCACACAATGCGTTATCCAGCCGTAAAAAATAAAGTGCTGATGAATGCTGCAATGTGGATGAATCCTGAAAACATTACGCTAAATGAAAAAAGCCAGACCAAGACCACATATTTTTATGATTTCACTTATATGAAATGTCCACAATGGGAAAATCCATAGAGATAGAAAGTAGATCAGTGGTTTCCTAGGGCTGGAGGAGGGGTGAGCTGGGGAAAAATGGGGAGTGACTGCTAAAGTGTACAGGGCTTCTTTCTAGGGTGATGAAAACTGGGGTGTTCAAAAACTGACTGTGGTAATGCTTACACAGCTGTGAATATATTAAAACCACTGAATTGTACACTTTCAATGGGTGAGTTGTATTGTGTGAATTATATATCAATAAAGATGTTATAAAATATCTAAAAATATTAGGTAATACTATAGGTGGCATACATATATGAAAAAAAGCATTAAGGACACAGATAAAGCAAAGTTTAGGAAACACTGGATTGGATCAGCAATCCTAAAAATCCTGAGGTAAATGTTGTTTTTTCCTGTTATACAGGAAAATGGACTCTTGAGAGGTGAGTGTTCATCCAAGAACGAAGAATTTTAAGTGGATTTCGAACCCAGGCTACTGACTCCAAAACCAGTGCTCTTATCTGACATGTTATACTGCTTCCTAGACTCCCAACCCTTGAATTTAGCTCCTATCCACACTTTTCCTGATGATGCCTCTCCCCTAATGGTGTCTCTCTGAGACTTTGGTCTGAACTACACCAGTGAGCATTACCTACAGCTTTGACCTATGTAATCAACAGACTATCACAGAAATGATGGTGTATAATTTCTGAGGCTAGGTTGGATCCCTTCCTTTGGAGAATACCAGCTGACACATTCTGAAGACAATCAGCCCTGTGGAAAGATCTACACAGCAAACAACTGAGGCCTTTTGCCAACAGCCATGTGAGCACATCATGTTGGAAGCAGGTCCTCTAGCCCCATCAAGCCTTCTGACGACTGCGGCCCCAGCCCATCTCTTGACTACAGCCTCATGAGAAGCCCCGAGCCAGAACTACTCAGTGAATCTGCTCCTTATTTCCTGACCCACAGAAACCATAAGGTACTGTGTATTTATTGTTTTAAGCTATTAAGTTTTGGGGTAATTTGTTATGTAGCAGTAGATAACTAGTACACCCTATGACTAGTTCCTGCCAATGATATGTGAGCTGAAAAGTTACACACTACTTCCAGGTCCACGATATGAACGTGCCTTTTCTACTTTCTCTTCCCCTTCCCACAGAGCTCTTTCCTTTCCTCCCAGATATTTGCACACCCACGTTCATAGCAGCATTACTCACTATAGCCAAAGGGTGGAAGCAACCCAAGTGTCCATCAACAAATGAATGGATAAACAAAATATGATCCATCCATATAATAGAATAGTATTGTCTTAAAAAAGGGAAATTCTGGCTCGTGGATGAACCTTGAGGACACTGTGCTATGTGAAATAAGCCAGTCACAGAAGGACAAAGACTATGTGATTCCAGTTACACGAGGTCCCTAGAGCAGCCAAAGTCACAGAAACAGGAAGTAGAATAGTGGCTGCCAGGGGGTTGAGGGAGGGAGAAGGGGGAGTTAGTGTTTAATGGGGACAGAGTTTCAGTTTGGAAAGATGAAAAGTGTTCTGGAGATGGATGGTGGTGACGGCTGCACAACAGTGCGAATGTCCTTAATGCCTCTGAAATGTACACTTAACAATAGTTAAAATGGTAAATTTATGTCATACCTATTTTATCATAATAAAAAATGTCATGATATGCCCAAAAGGTTGTTACTCCCTCTGCTGACTCCCTAAGCACCTGTGGTAAGGGCTGGGGCTTGTGGGCTGACTAACTCTTTTTCCAGCCACTGTCTGTGAGAGTCCTACTGCGGACAAAAAGACTGGGCACCCTGTATTTAGGATGCAGGTTCAGCTGCATGGGACAGGAACCCAAAACAACAGTGGCTTAAATGAGATGGAAATCCCTTTCTCCTGCACACAGGCTGGAGGCAGGTAGTGCACAGCTGGCATGGTGACTCAGCCCCGTGTAGTCATTCAGGGACCCAGCCTGTGCTCTTGCAGTCTGCCATCCCTAGGGCGTTTTTCTCAACCATGTGGCTCAAGGTGGCTTACCACCACGTGTATAGGATCCTAAGCTGCAGGGTGAAGAAGGGGCATGCCTCTCTTTAAGACACTGTCATTTGGGGTCTCTGTCCTAGAAGTGGAATGCCATTGCTGCCTAATGTATGTTCCATCCCCAGCATCCCCCAACAGGATGTCGGTGGTTTTCTGTCTTGTCATGGCAGCCGTGGAGGAGATCGGCAGAGATCTTGTGAGCCCCATGTTGAAACTAACAGAGCCCCAACATGGGTGGAACCTGGATCCCTGTATCACTGCATGGAAGGCTGCCTCTCAAACATCTGATAGAGCTTTGCATACCGAGAGTAAACCTCAAATGTGTGAAAGCACTGGGATTTCAGTGTTTATGTGTTATGGCCGCCAGCATTCTCTTAACTAACACAGAGCTTCATGACTGGAGCTTGGGAAGTCAGATAACACAACAAGGCTGAGGCCAGGTCAGGCAACGGGAAGATGACTTTGGAGCCAGGAGACCCAAATCCAAGCTCCCGCAACCCCACTTACAAGCTACGTGGGCCATTCAAACTCTTTTGGCCTGGTTCGCTCAAATATAAATTGGAGATGATGATAATACAAACCACACACTATTTGTGGTGTGAACTGAATGAGGGAATCTGCAAGAAAGACAGTTGAGAAAAATCTACTTGGGGCAGCGACAGACACCTGTCCCCTTGCCATTCTCTAAAGAGGAGAACAGATGGGCATTTAGAAATGGGCACAGCACTCGGTAACTCACAGCTTGATGAGAAGCAAATGGCCCACAGCGGGGGGGGGCCTGATCTCTAAGTCATGGCTGAATATTCCGCCTCGGGCAGGAAGCTGTCTGTCTTGGGTTTGGCAATAGCTTTGATTCAAGACCTCAAATAGGTTCCTGAGAGTTTACTTGGTTGGGACTCAGACTGGGTTTACAGCATAGACCAACGTTTTCCCCAGGCAGCCCAAGAATGAGAGTCTGGACCTCTTCTCGTTATGTCTCAACAGGACAGCACTGGTGCAGAAAAGCTGGGACACTCACGCTCTGGCTGCCACTCTGGGGAGTATGGCCACCGCGGGTGCTCACAGCGGCATCTAAAGCACAGATGCTTCAGGGACTGGGCAGAGCACGTAACAGTGTGAAGAGGCTGGCTGCCATGTAACAGTGAGTGGCTGCTGCTCTGAGCTATGTAGCAAATCGGGCGTGCTTACAGGCTCCTTTCAGCCCACAGCTGAACGAAAGGCTCGAATCTGAATTCATTGCCTCTATGGCTCCAGTTTTTCTAGTCCAGTGCTAACATAAATATGTCACATAAGTAATTTAAAATATTCCAGTAGCCACATTTAAAAACTATAAGGAGAAAGATGAAATTCACTTTAATCTTATATTTAACCCAATAGATGATTCTGATCACCAGTTCCATACGTGTGGGGTTTTTCCAACCCACCAAGCAATTCTCAGACACCAGCTGGGCGTCCTACCATTCATCTCAATTCAACACTATCAGATTCCACGGGTTAAGGGCTCTGTCCCAGAAGACTGCACCCTCCCCCATTTCAGACGCCCATCACAAGTCCAGGCTGTCACCTGTGCTTCTGACCAACAGGCTATAAATCGCCGGATCCCATGCCCCCCTCCTGTGTTTGATTACTTTGCTAGAGTGGCTCACAGAACTCAGAGAAACAGTTTACTTACTAGATTATTGGCTTATTACAAAGGGATATAACTAAGGAACAGCCAGATAGAAGAGATGCATAGGGCAAGGTATGGGGAAGGACGTCTCCCTGTGTTCACTGATTCAGAAGTTCTCCCAACCCCCGTCCACTTGGGTTTTTATGGAGGCTTCCTTATATACGCACAATTCATTGGCCATTAGTGATTAATTCAAACTCCAACCCCTCTCCCCTCCCTGGGATCAGGGAGTGGGAGTGAAAGTCCCACCCCTCTATTAGTGGTTGGTTCCCTGGCAACCAGCCCTCATTTTCAGGTGTTTTCCAAAAGTCACCTCACTAACAAAAACCCAGTTGTGGTGGAAAGAGACTCGTTAGGAATAACAAGATACCATTTCCCCTTTATGGCTCTCAAGGACTTCAGGGACTGAGGACAAGAGACCAAATATGACAAAAGATGTTTCTGTTGCCCTTTTCATTCAGGAAATTCCAAGGGTTTTGGGTGCTGTGAGCCAGGAACTGTGGATGAAGACCATATATATATGAGAACTATATTTTGGTCATCTGAATGATCAAATACATATTTCTTGTAAATCACAATATCACACCCACAAATCCAAAAAATCATTTCAACATGTAATCAATATTAAAAATATTGGTGAGCTATTTTACATTCTTTACTAAGTCTTCAAAATCTGGAATGTGTTTTACATCTCCAGTGGGACCAGCTACATTTAAAGCACTTAGGAACCATGTGCAGCTGGCGGCTGCTCTGTTGGACACTTCTGTTTTAGGTAGTTGGCAACCCCCAAACCCACCGAGCATCTCCACACCTCCGTGCCTTTGCCTACACTGTTCCTTCTGCTTGCCACAGCCTCCTCTCCTTTGCCCACCTGAACGCCTACTCATACTTCAAGGGCTTAGCGCAAATGTCACCTCCTCCCTGAAGTCTTATGCAACCCCCTAGGATGCTCCCATAAGACCTTGTTTCCCCCTCTATTTGAGGGCCCACCATGCTGGATTATGTTTAACTTGTTGAAAGGCCAAGACCACTTCTGAACCATCACCAGCACTCGGCACCTTGCTTAGCACATGGCAGACCCTAGGGGCCACTGTGGGCTCTCTCTGGGATGAGGGTGTTAGGGCACAAGGAAAATTTCGTTAAAAGTTCCCCAATGATTTTTTTTTTTTGTGGTACGCGGGCCTCTCACTGTTGTGGCCTCTCCCGTTGCGGAGCACAGGCTCCGGACACGCAGGCTCAGCGGCCATGGCTCACGGGCCCAGCCGCTCCGCGGCATGTGGGATCTTCCCGAACCGGGGCACGAACCCACGTCCCCTGCATCAGCAGGCGGACTCTCAACCACTGCGCCACCAGGGAAGCCCCTTTTTTTTGGTAATGGATCACAAAAAAGAAAGTGGTGTACAAAATGTTGCTTGGGATATCATTGTTACCAGAGAAACGGACCCAGAGAGCTATGATTTGGGGCTGGACATATCGTTAATAGTCATTCAGTTCTTAGTTTATGGTCCTCACAGGAAATATTTGAGGAACCTTGATATACAGCTATAAGGCACTGTATATCTGGGGCCCATGGGGAGCGTAGCAGTCTCCCGGCTGGGTAACCCAGGGTCAGGGTTGACATGTGTCGTAACAGGATCAGGGCCACCATGTTGCACAATTCTTGAGTGACAATGTGAATGGTGCCGCTGGAGCTGAGCACACACAGCCTGTTGTCAGATGCAGTGGTTCTGGAAGCCCCACCTGTAGGTAAATGTACGCATCTTGTTATGCCACTGGCTTTAGACACCTGAGGCAGGATAACGGGGAGATTAGGTACAAGTACAGGGAAACTCGGAAGTGAGGAACCAGTTGCGTTCACAACACAGATGCTGCCCAATTCCAGAAGGGCTGCAGCTCAGAGTGCAAGTGTAAAATCAGCGTTTGGGAACTTAGTCTCCTCCAGAAATGGCCCAGATGGGGACTCCTCTTCCCGGATATAATGACTAAGTTTTGAGCTAATGTTCTCAGGCTTAGGTGAGGAAGAGGACGTGGACTTCCTCCTCTGTCCCCTCCTTTTTCTGCTTAGATCAAACAGGGAAAGACAAAGTTCATGTGGGTGAAACCACTGGCTAGAAGAGGACTGCAATCAAACCTGGCAGGTCAAAGAGTATCATCACAAAACTGAGATCGAATTCTGGCTCCACTGTGTGAGTGTGGACAAGGTGCTCAACGTCTCTGAGCTTCAGTTTTGTTATCTGTAGAACAAAGATACTACCATCCCTACCCCACAGTGGTGTCGCGCAGCATAACAGAGAAGGGTTGCGGGAGGGCCCAAGCACAGCCTGTGATAAGCATATTGGTCAGCTTCGGCTGTGGAACAAGCCCCACTGTCTCCTTCTGGGGCTGAGGCTGGGTGGGGGGGGGCAGCAGCCACGTGGGCTGTGTTCTCACAGCAGTGTCAGCGGGTAAGAGGGAAAACCCAACTGTGCAAGCACGTGTCAAACCGCCAGTGTGAATCACGTGGCCGAGGCCAAAACCAAGGCAAGGAGCAGGACAGTCTGTCCATCAGGGGACCGCGGCAAGAATGAGGCTGTAGACACAGTTACGGGGGAGTGAAGAGTCAGGACCGATCATTCAATCTACTACAGTATACAGACAGAGTCATCACCCACTCACGCTCATTTCAGTTCTTTCAGCATTTCCTTCCGATCACAGAGGGCTGTGCCAGACAGTGGCAGAAGATACGCAGACGGAGCAAAGACTTAAGAGATCGCTAGAGGTCAAGGGGAGGGCAGCATTGCCAGCAGGCCTCCCCCATCCTTCCATCTGAATTCTGGCCTTACCAGTAAAGACCTTGCCCGAAGCCAGCACTGAGGGCATTTAGGGAAGAATGCTTCTACAGGGACCTTCCCCAGGGCCACGTCCTAGATCTGGTGTGGAAGGATGGCAAAATGATGCCTCATGCTGGAAGGCTGAGTCATCAAGGAGCCCTGAGAGTTTAGAGGTAGAGAAAGCATTTTAGAACTCATGAAGAAGGCGAGCATTAATCTGGGCTTGAGGGAATGAGCTCCGTTGGGTGAGCAAACGGGGGTGTTCAAGAAAGGGAAGGACTTGAACAAAAGTGTGTGAGCCTCTCCTGTATTCAGAGGCTCAAGACAACAGGCACTGACTATTACAGCTTTTAAGTCAGGAGGTGGGAGGTGGGCTGGCCCAGGCTGGGTTTGCTCATGCCTCTGTGGGGTGCTGCAGGCTCTGCTTCAGTCTGGGGGCACCTCAGCTGGGGCAGTTCTGCTCTGTGTGTACCTTGTTTTCCTCCTGGATCAGCAGACGGACCAGAAACATCCTTTTTCCTGTTCACCAGGTGAACAGAAACACAGTCTCTCAAGGCTTGGAACTCACACGTCATCTCTTCTTCCTCGCTCTAGTGGCCAAAGCAAGTCAGATGGCCGAACTCCAGGGCTGGGAGCGTCCTGAAGAAGTGCATGGCTAATGGCGTGATCCAACAAAAGATGAAGAATTGAGATTCTTGAGGCAGACTTATTAAAAAAAGGATGGTGGTAATAATGAGGCAAGGTGTTTCTGGGAAACCATGCTCTCTCTGACTCTCATGATTGGGAAATCCCATCCCTAAGTCCCCCCACGGTGTCCCTGCCGTGTGCTGCATCCAGCTTCCACTTTGACATCTCCGGCTCTGAGAAGCTCACCGCCTCCTGGAGCAGACTATTCAGAATGGACAATTTGCAGGAAGTTCTTTCTGGTACCGAACGCCTTTTTGCTTCCTCTCTTTGATCCTGGTTCTGCCATGTAGGATTTTGGTCCAGCAGCCGTTCACATGATTGAGGACAGTGCTCTGGTCCCCCAACGAGCCAGCAGTGGGCACACCTGCACAAAATGCAGCAGGACCATCACCCCACGGTGGGGTGCCAGAGCTCCACCAACCAGGAGACGCACCTGACAGCTTCCCTTCCCTTGCCCTCCATATGCAGTCCCAGGCTGAGTCCTCTGGATTTCACCCCTCCCCAGCCCCCCGCCCCCGCCATATCACTCTACTCCACTTTCTGCTGTCGCTCTCCACTGTCCCCTCCCTCCTCTAAGCTGCCATCAGCTCTGGCTGGGACCACTGCAGTAGCTTCTTCACTGCCCCCACCCTGCCCCATAATCCACTGCTCACACTGCAGTCAGTCACAGTGATCTCATTACAATGCAAATCTGCTCATGTTGCCCACTGCTAAAAACTCTTCCCTTCCAGGCACACCCTGTTGCACTCTGTGCTCCAGCCCCAGCCCTCGAGATCACTACTCAGGACCCCCAAACCCCTCCTCATCCAGGTCACTGCTCCTGTCCCTTCAGGCCGCAGCTCACCTGTCACTTGCTCCCTGACCTCCTTGACGAGGTCCAACCTCTCAGTTACAAGGTCTGTCAGCACCACAGACCTCTCCTCCGTGGTACATAGCACCAACTTCCCAGTCATTGCTGTGACTACTTGCCTAGCAGCTGTCTCCTCCCAGAACAGTGGGTGTTACACTGGCTGAGTGGGGTGGAGCTGATTGGTAGTGTCTGTAGCGTCGGCAGATTCCTGTGGTGTAAATACAACCGCCACACCACGACAGAGTTCAAGCTACCAACAACTGTGGCTTGCAAAATCCCTGAAAACTTCGTCATCAGCTTTCACCAGGCGGTCTGAGCGGGTTCCAGCATCCCACTGGGGCAGGCCTTGTGCCTGTCCCCTCATGACCAATACCGTGTCTGAAAAACGACTGAAGAGCCATAGGTATTTGGTGAATGAATGACTGAGCAATCCTGAAGTTTAAACAGGCCTTCAGGACAGCAACTGCTGTTTCTAGAAGACAGAAGACTTTGAATGCTTGGCCCAAGAAGAATAGGGAGTCATGACATTTCTGTCCTCTTAAGACTATTTCTATATTTATTTAACAGAATGTCTGTATCAGGCACAAATCCAAGTACTTTGCAAATGCTAACCCATTCAACCCTCGTAGCAATTAAAAGGCAGATACTATTAGTACCCTCATTTTACAGATAAGGAAACTGAGGCTGAGAGTAGTTTGCCAAGGTGGCAGAGCTGGGCTTTGAACCCAGGAAGTATGACTGCAGAGCCCACGTTCCTAACCACTATGCGATGCTGCATCAGGACCAGCTCTGGAAATGAGACTTGGCTCATATCCCCATCTGTGCTCCAACCTAAGCACATCTACCCCATGCACAGGGTGTGTGCTCGTCAGGTCACTGAACCTAAACAAAGAAATAACCAAATAGAAAAGGTCCAGAGTTGAGGCTGTGAAATGATAAGGGAGATGTGGTCTCCTTTGGATAAAGACAGAGAAAAAGACGAAGCCTTTTCAAGAGCCATGAAATAATCATGGGGATGGACTTTAAATATTTATTTACTAAATTCTAACAGGAGAACACTGACCTGGTTAACTTTCATAAAGGGAAATGTTAAAACTTGACAGGTGGGTTTGAGACATTAGTATTTGTACAACGCTCTCCGCATATGATCTTGCTTCATCTTTAAGACCACCATGGGAGATGACGAGAATCAGGCTCATTTTACGAACTGAGGACACCAAAGCTCAGAGGCGAGGGGATGCACCCGAGGCCACAGAGCTCGTCAGCAGAACTGAGCTGGGGTCCCCCTGTGCTGCTGGTTCACGTTACTTCCCAAGCAGGCCTGGCAAAATCATAGCTGCTCAGAGGAAGTCAACTCCTGTAGCTAATTATGCTGACCAGCTGTACAAAGTGAAAATGTAATTAGGTTCAAAGGAGGTTTCCACAGATTCTGGGGTATAGCCCAATATTGCAATAATAAAATCCAGGAATATATCTCTAAGTTTTGATGTAGCTGTTCATTTAACAAATGAACTCCTAGGTGCCTATTATGTGCAGGGACCACGAAGATCGAAGATGATCCTGACTGTCTATATATTCTATGTGCAGCATTGAGGATCACTGCAAAGAAAATGAAAATACTGATGTGGACCTTTAGCATGGGAGAAGATGGAATTAATTTAGAAGGAAAGTCTGGGACAATCAGATTGTGGTGGTAATTCAAAATGCCAGGGTCAGCGATTTGATTTTATCCTGTAGGAAAAGAAGGTCCGATGAAGACTTCTAAGCAAGGGAATGACATCACCATCACCAACATCACCATCATCACCATCATCATCATCATGATGACAATAAAAATAATAAATACTATTCACAGGGCACCTATTGTGCTCAAGGTTTCTATCCCTCACACCCACCCCATGAGGTCAGAATTAATATTCACCCCACTTTACAGAGGAGGAGCCTGAGGCAGAGGTAACACAGCTAATAAGGGGCAGAGCCTGAATCCACCTGAGTTCAGTTCACTCTCACTCTCTGCAGGATCTCTGCTTTTGAATATATGCTGGACAGCACCTGGGAGTGGAGGTTTGGGAGCTGCCAGCATTTAGTTGGATGGCTAACGGCGTGAGAAAGACTCAATTTAAGTGGAAAGAGAGGAAGACTAGAGAAGCAGAGAGAGAAACAGTAACAGAGGCAGGCAGTACCAAGGAAACCAAGCAGGTGTGAAGTTTAAGAGGGAAAGATGGGAATAATGGTGCCAAAAGTTACCTACAGGTCAGGCAGGATGGCGATGGACAAGGAACTGTAGGATTTGCCACTTTAAGAGTGCTTCCAGGGCTTCACAGACAGCATTTTCAGGGGAGTGGCGGGGGTGGGCGCCAGATTGCTGTGGGCTGAGGAATGAGTGGGAGGTGAAGATAGGGCAGGCAGCATGTAAACTCACTCTTTCAAGAAATATGATAGTGAGGGGGAGGGGAGGAAGGAAGCTTGAAAGGGGAAGATGGTGACTGGAAGGGTTTTCTGGGGGGCATGGAGGTGGGGAGAGCAGTTGTTAGCTAGAATGAAGGAGAAGCTGAGGCCACAAGACAAGGAGGCTCTTCCTCAGAGGTTCGGGGGAGCTCCAAGGGATGGATGGCGAGCTCAGTGGGTGGTGTTAGCGACAGTTCATGTGGCTGGGCTTCTTCAGGGCTGTGAAATGAGAGGTGGGTCTGATTATCTCTGTGGCCCCTTGCAGACCTAATCTTCTTTTGCTTTTGTTTTTCCTTCCTCCCTTCCTTCCTCTGGCCTTTCCTTCTTCTCTCCACAAATATTTAGTAAGCATCTACTATGTACTAGGTCTTGTGCTGGCTTCTGTACCTGTTATAATGAGCAAGACAGTGTACATCATCCTTTCAACTGAGTGGGAAGACAGATATTCAACAAGAATATGCACAAATATATTTGTGAGTGACTACACATTGTATAATACTAATAATCGCTAATGTTCATAGAGCACTTTGAAAACACTAAATACTTTATAAGCATTTTCTTATTAACTCACACACACACACACACAAACTCATAAGAAAAGCACTGTTGGTATTCCTTTTTGCAAATCAGTAAACTGAGGCACAGAGAGGTCAGATGACTTCTTCCCAAGACTGAGTAGACTAAGATAGGTGGAGCATGAGATTCAAATTAGAGTTGCCAGTCTGGACAGACGTGCTTAATTGCCACACTGTCCTGAGTCACTGTGTTTAGAGCAGTGGGTGCCAGGCTGGACAAGATCTGGAGGTGTCCCTTCCCTAGGGGAGCTCACAGTCTGAGCACCGTGAAGAAACCCGGAGTTCATTTACTCCGTTCTTCCTCCAGGTGTGGTGCCTGCCAACAGCATTAGCATCACCTGGGCACATGTTCCAAACGCCAAAGCTCCAGCCCAGCCCCACCCACTGGATCAGGATGTGCAGTTTAACAAGATCCGCAGGTGCTTGGTGTGTACGTTAAAGTCGGAGAAGCCTGTTCTACAGCCACTTCTCCTATTAGAGGTGAGAAACTGAGGCCCAGGAGGTTGGAGGTTACAGAGTGGTGGAACTTCAGGGCTTGGTGCCTGGAGCCCAGCCTAGGCCTGAATGGACCCTTCCACTCTTAAGAGGCCATGTGGGTAGGACATGAGAAGGAAGGGGTAGCGCGCGTAAGGTGCTCGGCGCGCGCAAAGTGCTCGGCGCGCGCGGTGCGGCGCGCGCAAGGTGCTCACGGGGCTCCCGGGCCCGGCCTAGCCGGGCTGAGGCGACGCGGCCGCCGGGCGGGCCGGGCCGCCGGGCCGCCGCGCGGCGTCTCCGTCCCTGCGCTGGCCCGGCCCGGCCCCTCAGCTCCACCCCCTGCCTCCCCCTCCCGCCTGCTCGCGCCTCCTGAAAAGCCAGCCCGCCCGGGGCGGCGGCGCAGAGCCGGCCCGGCGCACGAGGCAGCCAGCGCGGCCATGACGGCGGAGAAGGCGCTGCCTCTGGGCAACGGGAAGGCTGCCGAGGAGGCGCGGGAGTCCGAGGTGCTGGGTAGCGGCGGCGGCAGCGGGGGCGCGGCGTCCGCCCGCGACCCGCGCGACAAGCGCGACAAGGCAGTCCACGAGCGCGGCCACTGGAATAACAAGGTGGAGTTCGTGCTGAGCGTGGCAGGGGAAATCATCGGGCTGGGCAACGTGTGGCGCTTCCCTTACCTGTGCTACAAGAACGGCGGAGGTGAGGCGACGCGCGGCCCTGAGGAGAATGCGTTGGGGGAAGCCAGCCCTGTGGGGGCGGGGAGCTAGGGGTGAGCGCGAGACCCCTCCCGCGCCTGCGTGTAGGGGGCCCCTCGCGGAGAACGCCGGCCCGGCCCACCTGGCGAGCGAGCTTACCCCTGAGCAAGGCCGCTGTCCCAGTGCGCATGCGCGCCTCGCACCTGCGTGTACCACCTGCTAGCACGCGGGGACTTGTCCGCCAGGTGTGTTCTGTCCCAGCGTGAGGTGCAGACCGAGACGAGGAGCCCTTCATGTTTGGGGCAGGAGACAGACCCTTTGAGCCTCAGCTTTCCTGACTGGAAACCTGCATGAAGGAAAGGGGCTCATAATCTGAGTAGGCTCGGGTTTTGAGCGCTTGTTGAAACGCCAGCCTCCGTACTAAACTTTACTTACACCGCCTACAGTCATCTTTGTAGGTAGTGCTATACCCGTTTTGCAGATGAGGAAACTAAGGGCCAGAGAACTCACTTAATAAGGGGTAAAGATGGGATTCTGACACCAAAGGCCTGGTTTTAAAGTGGGATTGGATGACAACAGGGAGAACTTTTAGGTGAGGCATTGCTGTTTGATTCCCTGCCTTTCATTTGCCCGTAGGGCCTTTTCTAGGGCCTATTTTCAGGACTGTCTGGTGGGAAAATGGGCAGCAAACAGTTTCTTTTACTGGTCTCAGTCACTCATGACAAATAGCAACAATAATAATTGGATGTTTAGAAGATGCTTAAAGCTTGCAGGGGTCAGGGAAAGGAAGGTGATGAGAGGGTTGTTTCTAGAGACAACGTGTCCGACTCAGTTTGGTGGAGATGCAGCAGTGAGTCCTCAAATCTCCCAGCCCAAGGAAGGGGCTCCAGGCTTTAGGAGCCCCCGACCTGTCATATCAGCAGGACAGCTGGGAGTTCTGTGGCAGAGGACTCTGTGAAACCTTGAGTGGCACAGTTTCTGCAAGGAGAAGTCTGTGTCTATGTTTTCCTCCCTCTATTTGCTGTGTCCCTCCAGCAGATCCCCAGACCCCAGTGAAGGTGGCTCAGAGGTTGGCAGGGACCACACCGTTAGGCTTCGTGGAGCAGGACTTCCTGTGCGGGCAGCTGCAGGGAGAGTGAAAAGGGTACTGGTTGGCCAGGGCCCTTTCTTTGGAGACATTCATCCTGAAGGCACAGCCTGCTCCAAGCCTGCCCTGCACTGGTAATGAAGTGGCCGCCAGTGTTGGTGGCTTGGCAAGGGGGAGAGATGGAGCAGACCCAGAGACCCTGAACGTGCCCTGTGCCCTCATCTGGGAATCCGCCTCTCTTTGCACATTCAGCCTGTGTAAGCTGCCATGTCCGCTTAGATGCCTGTGGAAACCCTTTGGGATAGTCCCAGGCAAGAGCTGTTTTAACATCTTTTTTCTTTTTCTTTTTTAAATACGGGAAATTCTTATGCCAAAACAACAACAAAAAATGCATTCCTAAAATCAGAAAATAGTGTAAGTTGCATTAATTACAAACTCTGCCTCAGATGAAAAGAAAGGTTGTAGTGAGTCAAGTTTAAAAATGAGTCATTTTCTTTTTACTCTAATGAGACAAGAGTCTCCGTTGGGTGCACAGATATCCTGGTTTAATTGAGCTAGTTATCTAAAGGATTACTAGCTTTGTGAACAGAGAGGCCACAAGGCTTTCAGAAAGTGTCATCTGTTAGGTTCTAGAGGATTCACAGGTAAATTACAGCATATTCGGGAAACTTCTGTGGCTTGTTTTAATCACTTAGATTTATATTCAGCAAACAGACCCTCTTATCTTCTTTTACACACTTTTTGCCTTCTAATATAGTTGGGGTATCTGCTTATCAACTGTTTACCTTTTTAAAAAAATCTACACAGCTCTACTCATAAATTGCAACAATAGTTTAGTATTTCTTTCCCAAGGTGAAACTTTGTAAAAATAGAAAACTAAGACCTTTTCAAAACCTGGTAAATATTGTCCTATTATCAGGATTGATCAAAATCGTTGCTTTCAATCCTGTGGTTAAAGGGACTCATTTAGCAAAAAGCAATTTCAGTGAAAGCCTTCGTTTGTGAGATCAGATGGTGGGGAATAGCGTGTGTTTTCATGCTTTGTTATTAGACAAGAGAGAGAGAATGAGGGATTTGGGAAAATCCCTTTCTTCTTGTAATGGCTCATGTTCACCTCAGTTATTTAATTTGTTTCACAGAAAGGCTCAGGCAGTTGGTATTGTGTTTCAAGATGGGAGCACTAAAGCTTACGGTGGTCTTTTCTCAGATTGACTCAAAGCCAGCCTCTCTGGACGGATTCTTGCTACGAACTGCTTATAACTCAGCTTCATACCTGGGGCTCGTGTACAAGGGCCTGTTACTGCTCATTGTATATCTCCTTGAGAATGCCTTTCTTTATGAAGACTTTTTGCAGGTCACTTCCCAAGTAAGAAGAAGAGGTCCCCCTCTCCTGGCCTGTTGAGGTTACTTTAGAATATAAAAGAAGGATGTAGCGTTCAGGGAGGGAATGAATTTGACCTGCGCTGGAGGGTAGAATGCATAAATAAAAGAATCAAGCATATAACACAATTTCTTCTACATTATCATCTTAGCTGCACAACAGTTCTGTGAGATAAGTGGTGCCGATATTAAGTATTAAAGCCCTATTTTACAGTTGAGGAAGTTGAGGCTGGGAGATGTGACATAAACTTGTTCAAGGGAGTAGGCAGCAGAGAGCACAAACCCAGGCTCACATTTTCTGACTCTGGTCCTCATAGCAGGAACTTGAACTCAAGCTCAGAGCACATGAGGTATTGCCTCTGGTAGGTGCTTATTAAAGGGCTGAACGTGAAGTGGTAGAGGCAATTTTAACCTCATTCGCTTACTTTGCATCCTTGCAGGGGCATTCCTGATTCCCTATGTGGTGTTTTTTATATGCTGTGGGATTCCTGTTTTTTTCCTGGAAACAGCTCTGGGACAATTTACGAGTGAAGGTGGCATTACGTGTTGGAGGAAAGTGTGCCCTTTATTTGAAGGTAAGTGCTGAGTTAATAACAAAGTAAAAGGGTTCCTGGGGGATGTCAGGTTGTGAAGGGCAGCTTTTAACCAAGGCGGAGAGAGACAAATCACTGGCTTTCCTTCGTTCTTTCAGGCATTGGCTATGCAACGCAGGTGATTGAGGCCCATCTAAACGTGTACTACATCATCATCCTGGCGTGGGCCATTTTCTACCTGAGCAACTGCTTCACCACCGAGCTCCCCTGGGCCACCTGTGGGCACAAATGGAACACAGGTATGGCCTCCAGGGAGGGTCTCTCTGATGGTCCTGCTGGGGGACCTGGGATTGGTGGTATGTCATGTCTCTTGCCATGAGTCCAGATTCCAATGAAAGTGTACCTGTTCTGTACACTCTTCAGCTCTGAACCTGAGCTGAGTACTGGCCCAGGGATTGGCACAGGGAGAAGAACTGTGATGCTCTTTCCTTGCTTTGCCAAATACAGAGACTGGACCCTTCCTGCACAGAGTAGGGATGCAGGGAAGAAGTACTAAACTGAGGTTCGGGGGGTTGGGCTGCAATTGCAGCCCTGCCTCTGAGTGTCAGAGTTTCCTCTGTAAAATGAAGGGGTTAGACTAGATCAAGGGTTGCAGACGGGGCGCCTGTCAGCAAGTTAGGCTTTAGATCAGTGACCAGCAAATTTCAAAAATGTATTTGGTTGTCAAAATTGAAAAATCAGAAGGCTTGACATGAAAATCCAGATTTTTCAGCTTCTCTTGAAAAATTAAAAAGATCTGGCCAAACCAGAGCCACATTCCCACATTCTTACTTGGCAGCAATGGCTGCAGCTGAGAACCGTCTGTTGCCTTTGCTTGAAGCTTCTGTCCTCAAGCTGGCCACAGTCCCCACCCAGCTCACATTGCTCATTTACTCTACCTGTCCTACCCAGGTAGATACTTGAATTCACCACCCTCCTCCTGCCTTGAATGGGTAACTTTTTACATTACTTTGGATTCTAATATACTGTTTACTTTTCAATTTGTCATCCTGTCAGGATTGAATCTTACAATCTAGGGAAGGCAAATACTTCTCAACCCCTGTCTTTGGAGGCTGTGCTCAGTGCAGACATCACTAGTCGATTGTAGAATGCTTTCCTTTTGAGTCTAGTCTTGGCCTCAGAACTCTGCTCAGTAGTCTAGGCAGCCACCACCTTTTGACTGGAATCAACACACATGCTTTAACCTGTTTGCCATTTGTGTTGTAACCTGTGGTTAGGTTGTCAATGGAAGTGGCCAGTCATCCTGAAAGCTGAGACACAGTAAGACTGGGTAGGATGTTGGTCACCAGCAGAAGGAACAGTGGGCATTAGACCAAGAAAATGCTGTGAACTAGCTTCTATCCCTGCATGACTTTGCCTTGCTTCCCCCACCCACCACATTTTGTGGGGTCTTGTTTATCAAACTAAAATTCAAGGACATATTCTTGGAGGGCTGTGAGTCCTCCATGATAATTTAATTGTGCAGCTTTATTTTGAGGATATTCTAAAAATATGTGCATGTTCTGGATCATCTGCACAGCCACCTTATAAATGATGACGGCTGGGGGATCTCAGTGCCTGACTTTGTCCGTGTTTACAATTTAAGATGCATTCTTGGTGAACAGGATGATGGTGGCCAAGGGAAAAAGAGCAGAGAGATTTAATTCATAAATGGTCATTGATGCTAAGTCCAGCCAAGAATGCAACAAACTGTAGGAACAAAGGTTTTGCAATTTTGTGACCGGAGAAAAATGGTGGTAGAATTGATTCTCAAATAGTGCATGGAAAAATACGCAAGCTTGGGCTTCCCTGGTGGCGCAGTGGTTGAGAGTCCGCCTGCCGATGCAGGGGACACGGGTTCATGCCCCGGTCCGGGAAGATCCCACATGCCGCGGAGCAGCTGGGCCCATGAGCCATGGCCGCTGAGCCTGTGCGTCCGAAGCCTGTGCTCCGCAACGGGAGAGGCCACACCAGTGAGAGGCCCGCGTACCGCAAAAAGAAAAAAAATACGCAAGCTTAATTCCATAGACCCTGCCTCCTACCTGTCAGTTCTGTTTTTCTGTTGGGAAATCGATTTAATGTCACAAGATGGCATTATCATACACATCCGTTTTATGCTATCAATTTGAATTGTGTTGGTTCCATAGTATAGTTGGTATTTAACTTGTAAGTTCTGGTTTTATAGGTGTTTGAATACTATAATCACAGACTTTATAATTCATTACTTATTTGTAAAAGATTAAATGTCATTTTAATAAAAAATACCATGTCAACCTTGGGTGTCTGAGACATTTTTTTGCTCTAGAAAAAAATATTTGAGAAACAGTGTTTTAGAGAATCTGATCAAAGCTAAGGGCTCCTCTCCAGAAAAAGGCACAAGTGTACATTCAGGCATTTTACCTATAATATTAGCTTCCCAGACTTCTCTTAGGACTGTCTGTGGACCCCACAGACCATCTCCTTTCCTAATATGGTTAGCACTTGCCCAGAGAAGTGGGAAGGGGGCAGACACTTGGGGAACTTTTCCCCAGTGGGCTGCAAAGCTTTCTTCCACTGATTGCATTCCCTTTTCTCTGAGGGCGCGTGAACACTTGTGTGAAACATCACATATAAGAAGGCTTCCTGTTCTGGAGATTATAGATGGAGTTGGAGGGCTCGTGCACACATGAGGAGAGCGAAGGGCCAGAGTGAGGCTGAACATGGGCTCCATGCTGGCCACTGTGCTGGGTGCATGGGCTTTGAAGCGCATGGGTGCAGGAGGCCCTGTCCTCTGGGAGCTCACAGTCTGGTGACTGAGGTAGCTCTGTGAACAGGGAGTTGCAGGAAGGAAACCCAGATCCCATGGTGGCAGACAGAACCAGGCAATAACCATGGCAAAGGAGGTGGAGCCTTGGCTGGAGTTGATTCCGTTTTCTTCCCCTAACTGGCTGGTGACTTGTGAGGGGGGAATGGGTGTGGGTGGGGTCCCTTGACTACTTCTGAACCCTGATTCCTCCTCTTCAGAATAAAGGGCATGGAGAAGGAGGTTCCTTGGAGGACCTTTAAATTCTAACTTTCTTAGAATTCAGGAGATAGAGATCACGGAAGGCTTCTTGGAGGAGAGGTTAACGGGCTGACCTGGGCCTTAGAGGATGAACACTCAGATGTTTTTAACTTGAGATTCAAATCTCTCTTGGTCATCAAGTTTCATGAAATGAGAAGAGATATTCAATAAGTCCTTTCCTGGATTGAGGGAATGATGAAGGAATTAGGGATTCTTTACACATTTGGATGTTATTTCATCCAGTCATCAGGTCTTTATGAGGCAGCTGTGACATTAGCCTCTTCTTCCATGAAGAAAAACTGAGTCTCACCTGCATTACTGGCCCAGGGACACCATGGCTGACGCCCCCCTTTAGCCCCCTTGTTCCTGCCGGGGCCACTGAGCAGAACAGGTCAATGCTATGGACAGGCCTTAGGCAGGGAAGTGGAAAAGGTGAAAGATTCAAGAACCAGGCCAGAGGAGAGAATTGGAAAGGCCATATTCGTGGGAATAGGAGCGAGGAGGTACCCTGCCCCCAAACTTCTCCTCCTGTTTGAATCGAGCCGAGCCTCCCTCTTAAAGTGTTTGTAAGTGATTGATCTTCCCCACAGTGCTCTCTGAGCCATGTTTACCCGGAGCGGCTGGGTGAAACCGCTGGGTTGCTCCATCGGCCCTGAAGGTTTTCCAAGCTCCAGCCCTCACGGAGGGTAATTTTCCTGTGTTTCTTGTCTTGTTTCCACTGTAGAGAACTGCGTGGAGTTCCAGAAACTGAACGCAACCAACCACAGCCATGTGTCCCTACAGAATGCCACCTCTCCCGTCATGGAGTTTTGGGAGTAAGTGGAAACATCTTGTCTCCTTCGGCCCCGGGGGGGCTCTGTCCTGGTGCTGCTCAGTTAACGTTGCCCCCACCCTTGGAAAAAGCCTGACCCTGCCTCCAGCCTTGTACTTCCTGGCTTCTATCGGCACCTGGCTGCTTTGGAAGCCAGAATGGAGATCTTGAGAGGTTTCCCAAAGGGGCAGCTGAGAGAAATGCTTTCTTGTTCTTTGATGACATGTCAGCATGCCTATTTACTTACTGGGACAAGAAGTGCTTGGTAAAATGATGGGCAGTTTAAAAATTCATTTTTAACAAAAGATAAGATTTGGCACGTTTACAGTAAACTAAATCAAGAATATATTTAGCCTTGAAAGCAGACGTCTCGGGGGGGGCAGGTTAGCTTTCTCTCAGTAGCAGCAATGTCATGCGGAAAGGAAGTACGTCAACATTAACGGGTAGAGGTTGTAAAGAGGCAGGTTTTCAACGTACTTAGGAAGAGCTTTAGCCTCACAGAGTTGTCTGCAAGTACTTCCGAAGGTTGTAAGCCCTTGTTCCTGGAAGAGTTTGACCAGTGTAGGCCTGCTGATGGTTGTTGGGAAGGTGCCTGAATCCACAGACGTTATAGGCAGTAGTCGTGTGGGTGGGCATTTTCCCAGAGACGGGCATTTTTCATCAGTATTCCAAAGGGGTCTGTGGCCCTGGAGTTACGAGAGCTGCCACGTACGGTTGTATAAGTTGTTCACTGCACACCCCTAGAGGGCATGATTTACATTGTGAATGTGCAGAATTGTGCAGTGCCCCAGGAATTGAAGAGCAGTTTCCTCTGTGGGTTGAAGGGTGGCTAAAGGCTTTCTGAGGCTTTTTAATCTGGAAAGGTCTGGCTTCATTGAAGACCCTCCCCTACTTTAATGATAGTGTAGAGGGACAGTGGTTTTAGGAGTGATTTTTATTCTATTCCCAGATACCATTCTTCTCCTTCCCTCTCTAGAGGTCATTATGCTGAATTTAGATTTATCATTCTATAAAATGAATGTAAAGAACATGAGTTTATAATTATAAATATAACTTATTTATATAAATATTGATATAAATAAAATACTTCCCTCTGTACATACATGTGCATATATACATATATATTCATATTATGTATATCTCCCAAATAATGGCTGAGTCTTCCTTGAATGTTTTAAAATTTTATATTAATGGTACCCATTACTCACTCTTTCTTACAGCTTTGTTTCTTTGCTCAATATTGGTTTTGAGATGGTCTCCATATTGATACATGTAGCTTCGGTTCATTCATTCCGTTCCTGCTGTATAGTATTTCCATATATAAAGAGTCTACATTGTGTTTACCTGGCTCCTCTTGATGGGCATTTAGACTGTCTCGCATTTCCCAGTATGATTAAGCTGAGTGAATGTCTTGTTTGTGCTTCTCTGCACAAATCGAGTTTTGTAGGCCATACACCTAACAGTGGAATTACTGGGAGGTAGGGTTCATGCATTGTCACTTTCATCAGATTATGTCAAATTGCTTTTTAAAGGAATTGTTCTAATCTACTCTCCAAACACGAGTAGAACGAGAATTTCTACTTCTCCCCATTCTAGACCTAGGCACTTGTTCTGGTCAGAGTTTTTAAGTTCTGCCAGTGTAATGGATATGCAATTGTATCCCACTGTTTTAAATTTGCATTTCTCTAATTACTTTATGAGGTGGAAAATCTTTTCATGGTTTTTTTTGCTCCATTTGGGTTTCCTCATCCATTAACTTTCTGCTCATATCCTTTTCTCTTTTCTCATAGGTAGGAGTTCTTGATGCATTGTAGGTATTAGTACCCATGCTGCAAATAGCTTTTCTTAGTGTGTGGCTTTTCTTTCTTGTTTATGTATGGCATAAATTGTATTGAATTCAAATTTGCCAATAGTTTTCTATTTGGTTTGCACACTTGGTGTCTTATTTAAGATATAGTTCCCTACCCCAAAGTTGTAAAAAAAATTTTTTTCTGGGTTTTCTTTTTTTGGGGGGGTGATGTTCTTTTAAGAGTTTTAAAGTTTTGTTTTTTCACATTCAGGAATATAATCTACCTGGAATTTTCTTTTTGCATATGGTACAAGGTAGGAATCCAGCCACATATATATGTGTATTTGCTGAATTGTTCATCCTATCCCTACTGATTTGTAATGCCATCTTCCATATAAAGTTTTCCTACAAGCACATGTCTGTTTAGGGGCTCTGTGTTCTGCTCATCTCTTTTGCTAACTGTGTGTCAATACTATACCTATAGTTTAATTTTAAGCCTTGACCTCATAAGGCAAGTCCCTCACTTTACTCTTTCCAAAATTGTTCTGGTCTTCCAAATGAATTTTAGAATCAGCTTGTCGAGTTAAAAAACAATAATAACAGAACAACTCTGTGGGGATTTTGGTTGGGAGAATATTGAACTTATAGGTTAATTTGAGGAAAACTGACATCTTTGTGATTCAGCCTCTCTGTCCATGAACATGATATAGCCCTCCATTTATTTAGGTCTTTTTTTTTTTTTTTTTCTTTTTTTGCCATATGCGGGCCTCTCACTGCTGTGGCCTCTCCCCTTGCGGAGCACAGGCTCTGGACGCGCAGGCTCAGCAGCCATGGCTCATGGGCCCAGCCGCTCCGTGGCATGTGGGATCCTCCCGGACCGGGGCACAAACCCGTGTCCCCTGCATTGGCAGGCGGACTCTCAACCACTGCGCCACCAGGGAAGCCCCTATTTAGGTCTTTTAAAATGCCTGATGAAGTAGTGCTGCCTGATGTGGTTGTCAGAGAAGCAGCATTAGAATCACCTGGTTAGAAATGCAAACTCTAGCTCTCTCCAGACCTACTGAGTCTTAGTCCCAAATAGAGCATCCATATGACATTATGCTAGAGCAGAGGCTGCTCTTGGGGGGTGGGAGGAGGTGCTGTGTGACCTTGTCCAGCCTCACTGGGCTATGGTTTTCCAGTGGAATGTTTAGGACCTGCACATTTGAGTGTCTGCAAAACATGGTCTCTGTGCTCCCTTAGGGAACACAACCTCAAATCCTACACTGGATAAGTTCTCTGTGTAACTTACGTTGCTTTGTACCATTCATTTCCTTTGTAACATGTATGGAAAACCTCGATTAAATTATTATTTGTGCAATACGTTCGATTATTGTGTGAATTCCCCAGGAGGCAGTCATGAAGCAGTACCTTTTCTGGTTTTGCTCACTACTGCCGGTCTATGGAAGGCCCCCAGTGAATATTTACAGAATGTACAGGTACATGGGAGGAAGGTGGCAGGCAATATTTTCTAGAAAATACTACATGAGGAGAGTCAAAGTGGGCTCTGGCAAGAACTCATCCTGTCCCTAAGCTCCCCAGAACAGCACTGATGGCTTTGAGGATCCCTTTGTCATATCCATGTCACCCACTCATTTGGACACCAAGTGGTGGGAGGGGCAGCGAGTCTGTGTCCTCACTTGTAACTGGGCCTTTTTGTCTGCTACTTGGTCATTCAAAATGAAAGTCAATGTGAGAATGAACCCATCGTTCTAGTTTTCTACTCTGATTGCATTTGTATCATCTATGCAATGTTGAATTCTGCATCCTAAAAGTACTAAAATGCTGGTGTGACGCTCCTTCCTTCGTAAGGTGTTTTTATCAGACAGCTCTAATTCATCTTCTCCTCAGAGCTGAACTTGGAATGTAGAGACTCTGTGAGATGTTTGTAGCATCCTATGAAAAGCTATTTGGAGCCACATAAATTTGAGAAGGGCTGAAAGCCATGCCCTTCAGTAAGAATATCCATTACCTTTGATTAACTCAAATTCCCAAACATATTTTCCCGTGCAATCATTTGGACTCTTTCCCCTCATCCCCCACCCATCCCCCACCCCGGAACGCTAGCATCCACTAAATACAGCCTGGCAAACGCTCTGCTAGGAGAAAGTTCTTCCTTGAATTCAGTCATAGTTTGGCTTCTGGGGCTTTGAATAGAACGTGCCTAATTCCTTTCCCATGTGACAGCCCTTCAAGTATTGGATCAAGTGTCCTTAAAAATGTTTCTTTCCTAGTTCTCTTTGCTGTTTCCTTGTGTGGCTGGTTCCCATCTATAGTGTGCTCTTACTGTCTCGCTCTCACTGCCTCTAACTCCAGGGACCTTATTCAGGGCCACATTGCTTGGTCAGAATGGACTGCCTCAGTTGTGTGCTTGTTCATTCATTCAACAAAAGTCTGAGCTCCTGGTGCACGTGAGGACACTTGGCGTAATTGGCAGTGGTGGGAATGTAAGACGCCGTTCTAGCCCTCTAGAAGCGGAGGAGAGACAAGCCTGTAGATTCCCATAAAGTCAGTTACAAGGTGCTGTTTCCCTCCGCAGGGCTGCCCATGGCTTTACCCTGACCTTGGGCATCTGGCATCTTGAAAGTTCATTTTCCTTTTCAGGGAGTAATTAATGTTACTGGCTTAGCCAGGGAGAACAGCTCAGGCTCTGGGTCAGTCCTGGGTTCTGGCTCAGGCAGGGGGCCTGTGGGGCAGGGGCGGCTTGTCTTCCTCATGTCAGATTTCAAAATCAGGCCACCCTGGTTTCCCTTAGTAACTCATTATGCATCTGGCACCCATGAGTTTATCTCAATATGTTTGCGGTTTTACATGTTGAGCCTGTGTCCTCTGGAGGGATTGAGTGCTATAAGAGTGTAACCGGCATTGTAGCATCAGATGGGCTTTGGTCTATTTTCACTTCCCTTTCTCAGTCGTCTCATCCCTCTCGCCCAGGGTTTTGCAAGCAACTGCATTCTCGCCATGTATACAGTTGAAATCGCTTTTGTGTGGCATCCATTCAGCACACATTTGTTGAGAGCATATTGTGTGCTGAGCCTGCATTAAGCTCTAAGGGTATTCAGTTCTCTATCTTTATTCAGAAGGATGCAGTCTTGTCTTTCTGGTTTATCTTTCCTGGAGGAGGTTTTAAAAAATTGTTTATTTCTAAATCATGTGGCCACTTGAACTGATTTTAATTTGGACACAAAATTTGGGCTCCAAGTTGCTGAAGTGAAACTCTTAATTCTTGCTGTGGGCCCGGGGCCGCCCCTGCTTCCTTCGTCGTCCCCTCTGCCCTCCTCCGCACCAGCCTTCTTTCTGTCTTTCGTATGTCCTGGGCTTGTCCTAGGCTCAGTGTCCAACTTTTGCATAGAAGCGTCCCTTTGCTTAGAATTTTCCTCACCAAGTCCTTGGGTGTCTGGCTCGTTCTTATCATTGAGTCTTAATTCACGTGTCATTTGGGAAGCCCTCCCTGCCCATCCTGTTGCTTCCACTTATCAGCTGAATTGGCACCCCGGTTCTTCTCAACCCCATCTGTCTGTTTTATTGTCTGCATAGGACTTATCTGAAATCCTTGTGTCTTTTTTACTAGTTTATTCTCTCTCTCCCTCCATTAGACTGTAAGCCCTATGCCAGCAAGGACTGTCCTGTTTTGTTCCCTGTTGTCCTGCCAGCACATTCTAAGTGCTCACAAAATATTTATTCAAACACATGGATGGAAGATTGAATGAATGAATGAATGTTTTTTAACCTCGTGGAGTTGTGTCCTCTTACTTTGCTTTTGCCCTGTCTGTTGAAGAGTATAAGTTCCCAGGTTCAGAAACGTAGTTCATCTCGTAGATCAGCTCCCTTTTATAGAACTCCTAGTATTATCCAGTCTTGATCATTAAAGATATTTGTATATAAAATTAGCTATGAGGGCATTTGTTTTCATAAATAGTGGATGTCTTACACTGAGTAATGGGAAGCAGTGATTTACAGAACCACAAGAGTTCTGACTGAGGTTCCTTTTACATCCTGATGGATGAAGTAAAGGAGGGGAAGTTGCAGTTAGTTGCTAAGCAGCTACTGTGTACCCTGGCCCTGAGCATGGCCCTCCAGGCCTATCGCTTCATTTAATCCACCCACCCAGGGGATACATGGTACAGCATCACTGAACAGATTCCCATCTCACTCAGGGGATTCTGAGGCAGGGAGAGGTTAAGGGACTTATCCAAAGTGCCTCTCTTGTCTCGCAAGAGCTGGAGCTGGGCTGAGAGCCGGCCCTCTCTGATCCCACCTGCATCCCTCCACCCTTCCGTACATGCTCCTCCCGCCCGTGTCTGAAATGCCATCAGCTTCCTGTTTTATCACAGGGCAGAATCCGACTGGAGTGTCCCTTCTATCTGCAGCCCTGTGGCCTAGGTTCTTGAAGAGAGAGTTTTGCTGTAGATGGAGATGTATAATTGGTGGAGGGAGGGAGGAACGAATGAGGAATGACTTTTCTCCAGCGCCCAGCACAAACAAAACACAAAACACCTGTTGGCTTTTGTCTTGTTGGATTTCAAGAGGTACCTTTAGGAAATGACTTGAATGTTGCTTTTAACAGAATACTGTGGTTTCCAGCTGAGCCAGGCCTTGAGTGTGAGGCAAGTGGACTCTGATCTACTGTGATGAGAGATGGAAATTGATGCTGGCCTCCTGGAGTATGTTGTGGCCCTGCAGCTGGTGGCACAAGAGGTTCATGAATGACTTGAATTCAGGCTCAGGCAGAGAGTAACTCAGAAGGGATTGTTCCCAAATTTTAGCGTGTTATCTCGATTCCTTATTACTTCTAATAAAACCAGGAGAGAGTGTTTGAAACTCTCCAGATTTACACACACATACACACACACACACACACACACACACACACGACACACACACACACATACACACGCTGCTCCATGCTTTCCCTGGAAGACCTCTAAGATGAGGAAGAAGCACCAGAGCTGGGACCTGACTCTCCCACTCACTCCTGGGGGCCCTGGGCAGGTGATTCTGAACCTCACTTTCCTCCCTGGCAAATGGGTGCACCTCACCACCCTTCCAGGTGCAGTCAGCATAGAGTGATGGAAGCAGGGGGGCAGTGACCAGTCGACAGTGGCTCTGCTCACCCCTGCATCTTGCCCTTTCTCAACCTGTCCCCACTCTCCCACCCAACAGCTCAGGTGGATGAGGTGTCATTCAAAAAACAGAGGCCTCCTGGTGGGATACCCTGGACCTGGGGGCAGATGCCCGCTCCTGCTCTGGATCTCTCGTCCAGGGCTTTTCCTGATGTCACGTGTGCCTCTCCTGCCCGCAGTCCCTCCGTCGCAGACAGTGGCTCTCTGCCAGCCTTAACACAGAGTGTCTTGGAGGGGCCGACCCCGCCAGGTGTCAGACCCTCCCTGAGCTTCTGGCCACTCATAACGCGGAGCTGCTGTACCAGGGGAACCCGGGGGTCTGGGAAGGCTGTGCCGAGTCCTGGTAAGGAGAAGAAGGGCAGGAACCCGAGGGCGCTGGGATTCCAGCCATGGAGCAGTGAGGCCCTTTCTGTGGCGTGGGATCCCTACTTATAGACACCTCTCCTTACTGCTTCCTATCTTGCTGGATATTACCCTCCAGCCATGTAGGACCAGAACAGGCATTGAACTTGGGGTCAGGAGACTGGTGTGCCAGGCCAGGCTCTGCCACTTTCCAGTCTGTGATCTATGGCAAGGTCCATATCTACTTGGAGCCTCAGTCTGCTCTGGGCAGTGGGTGTAAAACAAGACAACATACGCGAGACTGCCCAGTGCTCTGTGCCAAAGTGTGTTCTACACAAAGTTAGGAGGTATTGCTCTGGAAGGGCAGAAACGTGATGGGGCACTTCCTTCTTAACAACTTTTTAATAGCTTTGTGGTATAATTTACATGCCATAAACTGCACGCTGTTTAGGTGTGCAAGTAGGTGATTTTCGAGCAAACTTGCCAAGTGTGAAATTGTCACCGCAAAATAGGTTTGTACTATTTCCATTTCCCTAGCAAGATCTCTCATGCCATTTGTAGTTAATCTCACTGTCCCTGCCAGGCAGCCATTCACCTTCTATCTGTTTCTGTGGATTTGTGTACTCTGGACGTCACATATTCAGTGGAGTCATGCAGTGTGTGGTCTCTGTCACTGTCCTCATGAAACTTAGCATAATGTTTCCAGGGTTCATCCATATTCTATTCTAGCATGTGTCACTGCTTTGTTCCTTTTCGTGGCTGAATAATATTCCATTGTATGGATCGACCCCAGTTTGTCTATTGGTTGATGGACATTTGGGTGGTTTTCAGTTTTGGGCTCTTTTTGAATAACCTAGGAGTGGAATGGCTGAGTTTTATGTTTAAATTCTTAACAAACTACCAGACTTTTCCAGTGTGGCCAGAACATTTTATATTCGTACCAGAAATATGTGAGGGTTCCATTTCTCCGTATTCTTGAGGACATTTATCATTGTCTGTCTTTTTTTTTTTTTTTTTTTTTTGCGGTACGCGGGCCTCTCACTGTTGTGGCCTCTCCCGTTGCGGAGCACAGGCTCTGGACGCGCAGGCTCAGCGGCCATGGCTCACGGGCCCAGCCGCTCCGCGGCATGTGGGATCTTCCCGGACCGGGGCACGAACCCGTGTCCCCTGCATCGGCAGGTGGACTCTCAACCACTGTGCGACTAGGAAAGCCCTGTTGTCTTTCTTTCTGATTACAGCCGTCCTCTTGGGTGCACCCTAGTGGTATCTCATTGTGGTTTTAATTTTCACTTTAATGGGGAATAGTTCTAAATAAGATTGTGAAACATTGGGTTAGACAGAGCTTTAGAGGTGTCTTTATTGCAGGACTTCTCAGAGCCTTTAATAGTCTAATGAGCATTGGGACTCTCTAAGGAGGGCTATAATGTACCACCATTTCTCAGTGAGGTCCCAGTGTGACCTCAGGGTGTATTAAAGGATTAGTGTTCTTTGGGAAGCATTAGCCTAGGACAGAGGTCAGGAAACTATGGGCCAAATCCCATCTGCTGCCTGTTTTTGTAAATAAAGTTTTATTGGAAGACAGCCATAGTGTTCATTTACATATTGTCTCTGGCTGCTTTCACACTGCAAGGATAGAGTTGAATAGTTGGGACAGAGACCATATGCCTTGCGAAACCTAAATCTGTACTATTTGGCCTTTTACAGAAACTGTTTGTTGACCCCTGACCTAGGAGTGCCTGGTGCGTGTAGATGCTCACTGCACCTTCATGGGGAAGGAGGGACCCGTCCTCAGGGTATAGGTGGGGACCAAGGAAGCACTTGGTGAGGCTTTGTATTATTTGAGCTGGTGCTTGAAGGACAGGCAGAATTTTTAAGGCATGTGAGAATTTACAGGGACATTCTTGACAGAGAGAACCGTGGAATGAATCCTGGAAAGTGGAGGGGACTGGAGGGGACTTCCTCGCGACCTGGGAGGAGGATTTCTGCAGTGATAGAAGAAGTTGGCATGGGAGCTCCAGACCCCACAGACCAGCTTTGTTGCCTAGTTGTCTTCCCTGGGTGACACAATTTCGAGTCCATCTTCCCCAAGATGGGGCCATGGGTCCGAGCACTGTCTCTGAAGTTGGATAGATGTGGCTTCAGGTTCTGCCTCTGCCTTTCTGGGCATGTTGCTGCCCTAAGCTACAGTTTTCCCATCAGTAAAGTAGGAATCATGGTTGCACTGGCCTCAGTAAGCATGAAGGGAGTGCAGACTGTCACTGACCTTGGCATCACCTTTCTCCTCCCTGAGGGCAGGATTCACCTGCCTTCCTCATCACTGCAGGCCCTGCTCTTAGGGCCCTCAGCAACGCGCAGGTAGCATCCAGTCACTCTCCTGAGTGAATGCATGATGCAGAGGCCTAGGAGGGCCCTTGCCCTGAGTCCCCAGCTCAGTTTAGGGCCTCGACCGAGGGCTCTGCAGGAGCAGACCCCGTACACGGGGAGAGTTGGGGGCCTGCACTGGGCCGGTGAAGTGAGCGCAGGACCCCGAAGGTGGAGGGATTATGGAGGGGGCAGGGAAGGCGCATTTGTTTGGGTGATGGGCTGTCTTTTTTGTTGCTTTGGGAGACCAGAAAGGAAGACTGAGCAAGGCTATTTATAGCGCAGTCCCTCAGTGCCAGCTTTTAGGGCGGCCTCTGCATCCCTAGCAGTGCTACCCTCCATGGCAGGTTAAAGAAAGGTGATGCGTTTGCCGGCTCCATGCTGGACACTGAGATGAGGCCTCCCCGGTCGGCTTGGGACCTGTTCCCACAGCGCCCCTCCCAGGCCCTCTGCGGTGGTGGGAGAGAAGGGTCTACTCCATCTCTGCTTTCTCTGGTCAAACGACTCTCGGCTCTGGAAGCTAGTGTGTGGAAGGAAAGCGCCAGGTATGAGGCTGTTTCCTTCCCTCTGGACTCAGCCCCTCTGTGTATATGAGACACAGAGAGGACAGTGAGGGTGTTGCAGGATCGGATTCCAGCCACTTCCCTCAGACTGTGGAGGACATAGCAGAAGCCTTGAGTGGGAGGCATCCTCTCTCTGGGGTCAGCTTGTGCTGAGAGAGAAGGATGTGTGGCCATCAGAAGAACCTGGTTTCAGGTCCCAATCTGGGCCAGTTGCTTCACCATTCTGGGCCTCAGTTTCCCCACCTGTAGAATGGGTATAAAAATGCCCTCATGGTAGTTATGTTGGTGTGAGGACTGAATGCAGTGAGATGTGAGGGCTCTTGGGTGGCACCTGCCACAGTCCCCTCTGCTACCAGCTCCTTCTTGTTCCTTACTCTGAGAGTCTCTTAATGAGGATAGTTTGCTTTTCAACTCACCTCTTGGATTCCCAATTCTTTCCCTCTTCTTCCTGTAGAAATGACGTCTCCATGCATGGATTCTTTCCCTGCTGCCCATCTCAGAGACTTCTACCTGCTTCTTTCCTCCCTCGCCCCCCATTCCCTTCTGCATTTGAAGCTTCCCCTCCCTCCTGGCTCTTTTCCATTAAGTATCCCAGTCATGCCCACCTGAAAATAAAACAAGTGTAGGTAAGACAGCTCTGATGCCCTGTGGCCAAGAACTACTAGTTCGCATTCTCATCAGAGCAACTTCCCCAAAGAGCCGCCCCAACAGGTCTCACCTCCCCTCTGCTCCCTGCGTGCCGCTGTCTGAAGTCTGCCCGCCAGGGCTGGGCAGCTCTCCCTGCTTTACCTGCCACTCTGGCCCCGAATCCCGCAGCGCTCTCCCTCTCACCAGGCTGCTTGGAGGCACCTGGCAGATGGGTTGCTTGCCCCCCTGGAACGCCCTCTCCCTCTGCCTCTGGGGATGCCACCTTCTTCAGGGATGCCTAACCCTTCTCTGTCTCCTCAAAGGGCTCCTCTCAGCCTCCATCTGCCCTGTAAGTGATGGGGTTCTGGGGGTTCTGTGGCCAGCCCTCTCCCTCCCGTTTCTCCGGCTCTCCCCAGGCGGCCTCATGCTCTCCCAGGACACTTGATGGCCAAGGGCTCAGGTCTGAATCTCCTGCCTGCATCTCTACTGTGAGCTTTGTACCCAGACACCCAGCTGCCTCTGGGCCTTGCAGCCGGCTGGGTGTTCCACAAGCATCTCAAAATCACCTTATCTAAAAGATTGACTCTCCGGGGCTTCCCAGGTGGCGCAGTGGTTGAGAGTCCGCCTGCCGATGCAGGGGACGCGGGTTCGTGCCCTGGTCCGGGAGGATCCCACATGCCACGGAGCGGCTGGGCCCATGAGCCATGGCCGCTGAGCCTGCGCGTCCGGAGCCTGTGCTCTGCAACGGGAGAGGCCACAACAATGAGAGGCCTGCGTACCGCAAAAAACAAAACAAAACAAAACAAAAAAAGATTGACCTTCCACCTCCTCCTCCTCTACACCGATTGACAATTCATTCCTGCTCAGCTAATGACCCCCATCCATGAAGGTACAAACCTGGCGTCCGTCTGGACCTCCAACTTCCCTGCTACCTGCCACCCCCAGGCAGCCACCTTGCACCCCTGCTGCTCCCCAGCCCATCTGTTCCCCTCCAGGGCCATTTCCCTACCTTAGTCCAGCCCCTCCCTCTTTATTGTCCAAATTAAGGCAAAAGTCTCCACACTGGGCACCTTGCTCCATTCCACCCTTACCATCCAGTCTTTCCAGTGCAGCCAAAGAGAGCTTTCGGAAACATGCACCTGATGGAGTCTTCCTGTTTTTAAGATTCTTCTCGGCTTCCATCACCCTCAGGATGAAGCCCCAGCTCCTCAGCAAGGCTCACAGTCCAGCTCTTGCTCATCACTCCAGCCTCATCCTTTGCCCCCACTTCTTACCCCGCTTCCTGCTGCACATCGAGCCCTTGTTCCAGCCTCCTGGCTTTTGCCTTTGGTGGACTTTCTGCCCCAAATGCCTCCGTCTTCTTTGTTAACCCTCCAGGGCCTCCACAGCCCCACTCCCACGTCCGGATACTGGCCAGATCTGCAGTGAGGTTCCTCTGCTTTTCCCTGTCCTGACCCTCTCCACACTCTGCTCTGTTCACTTGTCCATCTTCCCCCGTGGACCATGAGCTCTTGAAGGACCCCAAGTGTAGCACAGTACCTGACACACTGAAAACACCTTGATGAGTATCACTTGAATAAATTAATAAATGCGTGAAGGATGCGTGCTGTGTACTACTTTTGCCCAGCGCACGAAGTCACGTAAGGTAGCTTTGGGGGGGTGCATTCAACATGGCTTTAACTTGTAAAGAAGGAAGGAAGGGCTTCCTTACAAACTGCCCCCCGAAGCTTCCCAAACACCTATTAGTGTCATGGGGGAATCTACGAGCTAGCACTGCAGCTGAAAGTCTGGGCCCTGGAGCCAAGATCCCTGGGTTCAGATCCCGCCCGTCACTTGCTCTCGGCATGACTTTGGGCAAGTTACCTAACCGCCTGGCACCTCGGTTTCCCCATCTTTGAAATGATGATAACAATTGCGTCTACCTCGAGGATTGTTGGGAGGGTGAGATGAGTTCCTGCTTGAAAACCTATGGAAAGGAGGTGACGTCCCTTCCCCAAGGTCACATAGCTTGTCAGGAGCAGAGCTGGCTTTTGAGCCCAGCCATCTCTGTGTGTGCCCAGGGCTGGAGAAGCAGAGGCATTACACCTCCAGGTACTGGGTGGAAATCTCCAGAAATAGTCTTAGGGCCTGAAAAAAATGCTTCATGAAGAACCTGCTTTCATGCCTGGCTCGTAGTAGGTGCACAATATTACTCGGGTAAATGAATCCTTCCGAAGGGCCCCATCCAGTCTTCAACATTTCCCGCCCCCTGAACGGTGTCGGGAGGTCTGTTCCTGGGTCCTTTTTTGCCAGGGTGTTGGCAGCAAACTCTTCCTCATTCAGACCTTTCTTCTGTCCCAGCACTTCACGGGGGAGGGTCATTAAGAAAGTTTTTTTCCCAGGAAGAGCTGTGCTTTCTCCAAGTCTCCAGAGTTGAGTGTCCCAGCTCCCATGCTCTCAAAGGCTGCCCTTGTGGATTTGAAAACAACGCCGCAGTCCTGCAGGCTGAGAACCTGGTCCCCCAGCCTCCTTTCTTTAGAAACTCAATGTCCCTTGCTAGTTAGAGTCAGTGCTGGTTAAACCTAAAGAAAATAGTTTGAGGATGTTTTCAAATAATGTCTGGTGGAACAAAAGAGCAATTCATCCTGCATAGCTTTTAGTAATCTGCTTCCCATTTTGGGAATTAGATTGTTCAATTAAGCGAGAGGGCGCCGAAGCCAGCTGCATGACTCAAAAGTTTGCAGCATCCAAACTGTGGAAGAGGGGGGCCTGCACCAGCTCTCTCCTGGCGGGTCTGCTCCCTTCTTTCTCCCTCTGTCCCTGTGCTGTTTCCAGTTTTCAGATTCTCTGTTCAGGAAACAACCTCACCAGCAAGAGGGCATGGGTGTGCATGCAGCCCTGCTAGACCTGTCTCAGTGTTTCTTTAATGGAGATTTCGAGGCTGCAGTGACAGGCACAGAGAGTACCCTGGGCATTTCCGTCTGCCGTAGCCGCTTTCTTTCCTGCTCTGGGTTGTCCTTTCCCATTCGCCACCTGATGGGTGTTTGCGAAGCTTCGGGGGGCAGTTTGTAAGGTGGTACTTATGCATCCTCGGCTGCGAGGCTCTAAGTCTGGAGACAGGGGAGTTTGTGAGCACCCTGAAGTTCCTGCAGAATTTGGGGAGTGAATGGGCACATCAGGGTATTTCTCTGGGGAGAAAGTACATCCCTTCAGTACCCTCTCAGAGGATCCCTAACTCCCTGTCCACGTCCTCTCAGAAACAAACAAACAAAACAAAACCCTTGGAGTCTGTACATCATTCCTCCAACACCAGGAAATTCTCCTTCTGCGGTGTTGCTCAAGCCTTGCTGTGCATGCGCAATCCTCCGGGAAACATAGGAAAAGGTAGCTTCCCGGGAACCATTTTGTAAGGATTCAGACTCAGTGGGTCCACAGGAATTTTTGTATTTTTGGCAAGCACCCCACAAGGGCCATGCTCTGGGTCCTGCTGCTCTGTTTTAATGATAGATACTCTTAAAGGTTTCATTTAATACAGCCTGTCGTTTTAAAACGAATTAAAGCCAAAGACTGCTAAGATATAAGAAGCAAATAAAGTAACCGTTATAGCTAAGCAGCTGTCTCCTTTCTTTCTCAGATAACTTGGACTTTTTTTGTCCAACTTATCCTAGTACAGGGCAAGCCCCATACCATGCGTGCCTTTTTATCCTCAGTATTAATATAGTGCCTGGTACCTAGTACATGCTCAATAAATGTATATTTAGGAGATGTCCCCCCTTCTGCCTATAGGTGTGAGAGCTGGCTTCCTTTCGAGTAAATCCCTGGCTGCACACAGCCCAATTTTGTTTGGGGGCCTGCCTGATTTCTCCGACGGGGGCTGGGGCTGGAGGGAGCCTGCAGACCAGCGCTAATTGGTGTCATTGAGTAATTAATGCAAAATCAGGCCCCGAGCGGATTCCCAGGGAGACAGACGCTGAGGGGGGCTTTCATGCTTGGTGGGATGGGAGCTGCTTTCTCAAAGGACGTTCCCAGAGCGCCCAGGCGACTGGCGTGGCCCGGTGGGGGTGGCTTGGCAGCCGGCATGGGGTTCGTGGAGCGAGTGTGGAGGGGGTTTGTGTTGGTGCCACGGTTCTGCACAATATGGAGCGTGGCGAGTCTGACTTTAGAGAAACACAAACCCCAGGCTGGGTTGTAGGAGCCAGGCCTGTGTCAGCCCTGAAGGACTGGTGGGGTCTGAGGGAGGGCCACGGCTGATCACGTTGGCTCAGCGCAGCCAGGGTCCCCCTCTCCTGTGGCCTGGGCCCTCTGGGACACTCCTGCCCCTTGGCACACTATTCAAGGCTCCCGAGGATGCCTCCTCTGTTTATCTGTCCTGCTTTTCGCTTCTGGTCTCTGGGCTTCCTCGTTCCCCAAGTATCCCATGCTCCGTTTTCTGGCCTTTGCTTTTGCTAGTCCCTGGGCCTAAAACAATCTTTACCCCCTCCTTCTCCTGGCTAAACTCTATCATCCTTCAAAATCTGACTCAAATATCATTTCTTCCAGAAAGCTTTCTCTGACACCTGTGGCAGTCAGGAGAGTTTGGGTTATGCTGCAGTAACAAAGATCTTACTTAGTAGCTTGAAGCAACAGAGTTGGGTTTCTTTTTGTTTTTGTGGCTTTTTTTTTTTTTTGAATGAAAGGTTATTCAAGTTCTACAGTACTTAACAATTTTCAAAGTTTTCACACCCATGATTTATATAATCCCATAATAACCCCTTAAAAAAAAAAAAACCCTACCCCTGTCTTGCTCCTCCCCCCTTCCCTCTCCCCACTGGTAGCCACTAGTTTGTTCTCTGCATCTGGAAGCCGGCTTCTTTTTTGTTTTATTCACTAGTTGGTTGTATTTTTTAGATTCCACATAGAGTGATATCATCCAGCATTTGTCTTTCAGCAGAGTTTGCTTCTTGCTTCTTGCATTTAAAAAAAGCCACCCCGCTCATGTGGGGTGGCAAGAGGGCTCATGTACTCACTTAGGAACTTGGGCTTCTAGAGGTCCACCTTGACACATGCTTCTGTTACGAGAGCCACACTAGGGCGAAGAGAACATGGCGGACCACACCGCCTGCCTCTGAACGCCTCCGTCTGAAGGGAAGTGTGTGCCGCTGGCCAAAGCAAGTCCTCTGGCCACCGTTGAATTCAGCAGGGTTGTGTAATCTCCCCTGAGGGAGGGACCTGGGATGTTTATGGACCGTCCTGCCGTCTTCCAGCACCCCTGAGGTGGGCTAGGTACTTCTCGGTCTTCCCAAAGTCCCTGTGCTTCTTCGCATTGCAGCTCTTACCATACTGTTTCCATAAACCATCTGCTAACCCGCATCCTGTCCCCCATGGAGCGAATCCATGAAGGCTGTGGCTGAGTCTTTCTCCTTTCTGAGGCTCCCACACCCGGCCCTGAGTTTGGCTCAGAGAAGACCCTTGGTGAATGGTGGGCGAATGAGTGAGTGAGTGGGCTGTCCTTGCCCCTCTGCAGCACTAGCTTTGCTTCTGGTGGGGTCAGTGTGGGCTATCTCCAACCCCCGTGACTCTCTGCCCTCCCTTCTGCAGGCGCCGGGTCCTGGCCATCTCAGATGGGATCGAGCACATCGGGAACCTTCGCTGGGAGCTGGCCTTGTGTCTGCTGGCCGCCTGGACCATCTGTTACTTCTGCATCTGGAAGGGGACCAAGTCCACAGGAAAAGTAAGAGGTGGATCTTTAGCTAGCCGTGGGCAGGGGAGGGGCGAGTCGTCCTCGTACAAGCCACAGGGGACCCAGAGAATGCCAGGGGGCTCACGTGGCAAAGGCCAGCTCCTGAGTTGGAGGCTAGGAGGAGTGCTAGACAAGGAGTCCAGAGCTGGAATCCCAGTCCACCGCCTGTTGGCCACACACCTCGGGGTGTTCGGTTCTGAGCCTCAGTTTGCTCACCTGTGAAATAATAAAACCTGGTCCTGTTTTCTAACTGGGTCGAGAGTCATATAAGGAAAGTAGAGTTAAGGTGCTTTGGAAACCAGGAAATGCTAGACTACTACCATGGGGTTTTTGTAATGAAGACCTGCACTCCAGGCGTGTGCTAGGGCAGGTGGTGCTGGGCGCCTCCGCTACAGATCCCGAGTTCTCACCAGCCTCCATCTTGTAGCCTTGCTGTGCCGGCTGCAGCAGGCGGCCTCCAGGGCCAGTGCCTCACAGGGCAGGAGGAATGGGGGGAGACAACCAGCTCTGCACTGCCCTGGCCTGGAAGGTACTGCGGCTCTTCCACTCACAGGCCACCGGCCTGAGCCTAAGGCACAGGCTTACCAACCGCCAGGGAGGCTTAGAAGTGAGGGCAGCAAAGGGCCGTCTGACGAGTACAGCCATCTGTACCACAAGTCTCACTAGAGGTTATAAATGTGTAGCTCATGGCCAAGTCCAGCCCACTCATGTATCATATTAAAAAGAAAAGAGGCGGGGGAGAATTAGTTACCAACATTCAGAAATCAGGAAGTTTCATGTGAAATATGTGAAAAAAGAAATAGGACTCTGTTGTCCCTCGGAAAGTTGGAAGATTGGGCCATGCTGGCATTGATGACCTACCCAGTAGCAGTGGGCTGAGTGGGAAGATTGGGCCACGCTGGGCTTGCACGCCTACCCGGTAGCATTGGGCTGAGTTGGGCCGCAGCCACCTGCTTCTAGGGATACTAGGTTGCCCAGTCCCCACCATTTCCATCACCCCTGGTCCTGTGGCTGAGTGTCAATGCCGTTAGTTTCCTCATTTGTGGAAAAGAGGAAAATCAGACTTTTTTTAAATGCCTGTGTCACCCTGACCGTGTCACTCCCCGCCTGCCTGCTTCTGGTAGGCAGTTGCTCATAAACTTTATTCTAAGTTATTGGCTGGGGCAGTGGGTGAAGACAAAACGTCCAAGGAAATAGGAACTTAATAACTCCGGGACGTTTTGCAAAAGATGGTCCCCTTGGCTCCCACAGTGGTAGGTGAGATGAAGAGGAAACTGCTAGAATGTGGGAGGCGGGCAGACCTGCAGGAGGGGCTTAGGAGGACACAGAAGAGATACCAACAAGCCCCGTGCTGTGGGCTATAAGGAGGCCAAGGATGGACTAGAAAGTCGTCATAGCTGTGCCTCAGGGACCAGAGAGTAGAACAGAGACTCTCATGTCCCCTCAGCCGAGGTGATTTTGCTGATCTTTGCTTTCTCTGGTTTGTACCTTCAAGACAATAGGATTTTTTTTGTTTTTCCAAACATAAAATTCATTGCATTATCGACTACGTGCATCCTGCCCCCATGCCCCCCTTGCTGCCTCTTCTGGCTAAAGAAGAGGAGAAAGACTGGAGGGGGTGAGAACCAGGGTCTGGAACCATGGTCCACATCTCAGGTCTCTCTCTCTCACTGGCTGAGACCTTGGGTGCATCATTTAACTTCTCTGAGCCTGTTTCCTCTTCTGCAAAACAGGGATTGATGAGTGACCTCGTCTCAGGGATGGTTGTAGGAGTGAAATGCAAGGCTGCACATTTCAGCACTTAGCAGAATGGGGAACTGATCATATGTGCTGAGTAGACGGTGATTTAAAAACATCTTGTTATAAAACTTATTCATTCAAGAAGTAGTTTCTGAGAATATGTAAAGATAAATAAAGCACAGCCTCTACCCTACCCAGGTGATATATGTGAACGTGCTTTGTGAACCGTAGAAAAAAGGGAGGAGGTATCATGGGTGGTGCTCTTATTGCTCCTACTGTGATGACAACCTTTCCGCGAGTCCGTGCTGGGCCAGCGAGGGCTGCAGTGATGAGGTTTTGGTGCGGGTGCGCGCATGGGCTGTCCACGTGCATGTGTGGCTTTGGGCTCTCGGGCCTGGACCTGGGCCATGGCAGAATTTCATTCCACTCGGCCCTCAGGAGGAAGCTCAGTCCCCAGTGGGGCCATTGGCCATTGGCTGGGACATCGAGCCTGTGTGTCAGAGAATCCTAAGGCAGGGACCAAGTATCAAGGAAGAACCGGTGAGCTATGTTCTGAGAGATTTCAGAGAAGATTTAGGGAAGGCAAGGTGACGGTTATTAAGTACTTCAGATGCCCCTTCCATTCAGACCTTGAAACAACCCCATGAGACGCAGGGGCTAGCATTATCTCCATTTTACAGATGAGGAAACTGAGGCTTCGCGGGGTGACGTAACTTGCTCAAGGACACTCAGGTAGGGAGGGGAGGGCTGGGATTAACCCCAAGCCTCGGTGACCACATAGCCCATGCCTCTGGGTGAGTGTACCATCATTCCTGTCGTCTGTGACCCGAGGGCAATGACCGTTTCCTCGCGGATTGGTTATGAAGAGGCCGTTAACGAGACTGCCTAGAACATAGTAGGTGCTCCATGATTGTTGGTTGCAGCTGGATCTAAATGGTGCTATTAAGGGAAATGCTGAAGTCGTATGAACAATTAAGTATTTTCCTCAAGACTGGGTTTCATGGGCTCTTCCCCATGTTTCATGCCCAAGACCAGGGTAAGTGTCCAGGATGAGATGTGGTTTGCTGGACCTGTGAGGCTCCTTAGAGATTATCTGGTCCATCTGCACCTGTATTTTATGCATGAGGAAACTGAGGCTCAGAGAGCAGAAGGGACTTGTCCACGGTCTCACAGTGAGTAAGTGTCAGGTTAGGACCTGGTCTGGTGGCCCAGCTCCCTGGCTGTTTATAAATGACAAGGTTCTGTAGGTCACATCTGACAGTTTGGGGAGACCAGGAGAGCCCGGATCAGCATGTGGGCTCCTCAGGAGAGGGTCTGATGCTTTTGTTACTGTTTATCATTCATCTCACCTTGAACATGAGCCCAGTGTCCAAAGGCTTTTCGATTTTGTACAAAAGCAGTTAAAAATAAACACAGGGTCATCTGAGTCTTCCTGAGTGGGCAGAGGTTGCCCCTGCCGCCTGCCTGTGGGACCCTGGCCAGAGCCGCTCTCAGGAGTCAGTTGAAGGAAGCAGCAAGAACTCCATATTCCTGCTGTTGTCCAGGCCACGCCCGAGTTGGCTCTTCCTCTGCATCCCAAGTTCCAGCGTGCTCTCCATACCTGGGCTGCACCAGAAATTTCTGAAATTTCATTAACTTGGAAAAAGTTCCTGGCTGCATCCTGTCTCCAAGGCAAAAACTATAACCCCAGCCTTAACTCAATTGAGAGCCCATCCCCTGCTCAGGGGTTCATGCAGACGCTGCAGGCTCAGCCTCTTGGCAGGTGGCTCTGTAAGTAGGGATTTCGGATCACATCACAAATAAGCAGATCACAGATGAAGCCGTGGCAAGGTGATAGGTGAAGGTGTAGCAGTGCTCTCTAGCGGCCTGAGGGGCGGTGTGTGGGCCCCGACGCTGTGTTGGCGTCATTGCTCCCACCAAGGACGATCGCTGTATGTGAGCTTCACTCCATCTCCTTCTGCGCCTTCCTCAGTGCTTTTCATCCTTCTGACATCACAGAGGCCCGCATGCAGCATCTCCCAGAGTCAGGGCAAGCAACATCAACTCTCAGAAGAAGCTGCTCTGGCTGGAGAGAGAGTAGCTAGGTTCCAGCTTTGGTACATAGCGAGTGGCCCGTGGCTGTTGCTTAGTGAACATTTGAGGAACAGATGAATCCTGCCTGGGCAGGGCCTCCCTGCGAGGTGCTGGGACACACTGGGGAACAGTTAAACAGTCAGGTCCTATGAACATGGGGCTTCTAATGGCGGAGAACTGGCTCTGGAATGTTAGAATATAGCTTGTCCGAGCTGGGAGGGTTTAAGTCCAAACCCTATTATATAAATAAGGCAGTGGAGGCCCAGAGAGGCCACAAGATTTGCCTAAGACCACCCTGCTTGGGAAGAGCAGAGCTGGGATCCAAATCCAGATCTGTCTGCCTTCCCTAGGCCTGGTACTCATCTGTTCTCATACCTCCAGCTGTGGGTTCACGTCCAGGTTCAACGAGAACACATGGATCCGATTTCCGAGCGCGTGGCAGGGGCTTAGTAAGCCATTTATTTTCTTGCCCTGGTTTTAGTTCTACAAGGTTATTTTTCTTCTCTCTCTGGACAATATTGGAAATTCTCACAAGTCTGGATTAACAAAATAAATAAGAACGTTTCTCAATTGTATATCAAGTCCTGAGAAAATATAGGATTCTGAAACACTTGCTTTCTTCAGGCGGAAACTTCCAGGCTGTTTATAACTGGTCCTCTTCTGGATGATAATTATTTTCAATTGATAATTGAAATCAAGTGGCTAAGACATGGAGACATCTTTGTGATTTTCTTGTGTCCTTGTTTTTTGTTTTTAAAGATTTTATGTTTTAGAGCAGTTTTAGGTTCACAGCAAAATGAAGCAGAAAGTACAGGGATTTCTCATGCACTCCCTGCCCCCAACACTGTATAACCTCCCCCATTATCAATATCCCCCGCCAGAGTGGTACATTTGTTACAACTGATGAACCTGCTTAAACACATAATCTCCCAAAGTCCATAATTTACATTAGGGTTCACTTTTGGTGCTGTACATTCTGTGGGTTTGGACAAATGTGTAATGGCATGGATCCACCATTATAGCATCATATAGAATAGTCCCATCGCCCTAAAAATCCTCTGTGCACTACCTGTTCATCTCCCCCCTTCCCCATCCCTGGCAACCACACACACACACAAAAAAAACAGTCTTTTGCTGTCTCCATAGTTTAGACTTTTCCAGAATGCCATATCATTGGAATTATACTGTATGTAGCTTTTTTAGGTTGACTTCTTTCACTTAGTAATGGGCATTTAAGTTTCCTCCATGTCTTTTCATGGCTTTATAGCTCATTTCTTTTTATCACTGAGTAATGTTCCATTGTCTGAACGTACCACAGTTTGTTGATCCATTCACCTATGGACGGACATCTTGCTTCCAAGTTGGACAATTAGGAGTAAAGCTGCTGTGAACAGTCGCGTGCAAGCATTTGTACGGGCATCTGTTTTCAACTCCTTTGTATTAATATGAAGGAGCATGACTGCCGGTTCTTATGGTAAGAGCATGCTTAGTTTTGTATGAAACCACTGAACTGCCTTCCAAATTGGCTGTACCATCTTGTATTCCCAACAGCAGTATGAAAGAATGCCTGTTCTCTGCATCCTTGCCAGCATTTGGCATCGTTGGTGTTTTGGATTTGGGCCATCCTAATAGATATGTAGTGGTATCTCTTTATTGTTTTAATTTGCATTTCCCTGATGACAGGTGATATGAAGCATCTTTTCATATGCTTGTTTGCTGTCTGTATATCTCTTTGGTGAGGTGTCTGTTAAGGTCTTTGACCCATTTTGAAATCGGTTGTTTGTTTTCTTATTGTTGAGTTTTAAGAGCTCTTTGTGTATTTTGGATAACAGTCCTTTATCAGATGGGTCTTTTGAAAATATTTTCTCCTGGTCTGTGGCTTGTTTTCACATTTTTTTGGCATTGTCTTTTGCAGAACAGACGTTTTTAATTTAATGAAGTCCAGCCTATCAACTAGCTCTTTCATAGATTGTGCTTTTGGTGTTGTATTTTATCTAAAAGCCTTTGCCATACCCAAAGTCATCTAGGTTTTCCCTTATGTTATCTTCTAGGAGTTTAATAGTTGTGCATTTAGATCTATGACCCGTTTTGAGTTAATTTTTGTGAAGGGTGTAAGGTGTGTGTCTCGATTCATTTTTGCATGTGGATGTCCATTTGTTGAAAAGACTGGCTTTGCTCTTTCCTTGTTTTTTTTTTATTTGCCCACCAAATCCATCTTGCCCATCGCCGCCACCAGGTCCTCCCTCTGGTCTCATAGGCCTCAAACCACTAACTTGTTTTGACAACTTCTCACCTAACCTCTCCAGTTGTTGACCAAGTCTACTTTGTAATCACCCTAGAAAGCATCCTGTCTTGTCCATTTTTATTGTCCATCCATCCACTCAGCCACCCACCTAGACATCCAACAGTAGCTCCCCAGGACCTCCAGAGTGAAAATTGCTCTTAGAACTTCCCATTTGCACAAACATATTGCTGACATGCAGAATGACACAACTGAAATCCTTTACGTTCTATGAAACAATAATTTCGAATAAATTCAAGGTGCTTCTGTCTTTATTCTATGGTGTCATCCTACAGCATGGAAGCAACGTTAGGGAATGGTGATAGCCTAGTACCTGCTATGCATATTCTTTGAAGACTGAAAAAACCGGTCCTTACTACGTGTCCTTCTCTTGTGGCTTTGCTAGGCCTTAGTCCGACCCGGGGATCGGTCAGCATTGGCCTTTGGCCAGATTTCACCTATGGCCTGCTTTTGTAAATAAAGTTTTATTGGAACACAGCCACATCCATATGTTTCTGCGTTGCCTTCAGCTGCTTTTGTGCTACTGCAATGGCAGAGCTGAGTAGTTGCAACAGAGTTTGTGTGACCCACAAAGGCTAAAATATTCACTATCTGGCCCTTCACAGAAAAAGTTCATGGATCTCTCCTCTGTTAAACTAATTAATGCAAACTATTTGCCATGTAACAAGAAACTAACACCTAAGTTGCTGTCACCCCAAACGTGGACCACTTCAGATGCTGAAAAGCTACAGTGATTGTTTGCAATGGAGAGCTTTTCTGAAGGAATCTTAAAATCTCACCCCAGCCTTTCCAGCTCCTAAATGTTCTGGTTCTTGTATCCAAATGCTCACTTGCTATGGATGTTACTCATTGATTCTTCTGTTCATTCATTAAATGTTTATCGCTCACCTACTGTGTGCCAGGTACCAGGCTGGGGGCTCTTTTCGGTGGTGAGCGAGTCAGACTGTGAAGCTGACTGTTGGTGGGGGAGATGGAGAACAAACAGCTATAGAAACGCTGTGGGCGGAGGACGGGGGCCTTGAGGGGGAAGAATTAGGGCAGGAGGGCCAGGAAAGCCTCCCTGAGAGAGGCCCCCATCTGTGATGGGAAGGATGTGAAGGGATTGGCCTGGTGAGCAGCGCAGATGACATTCTCAAGTGGGAAGGACTCGGTGAATTTGAGAGGCAAAGTAAAGGTGGAGGCCAGATGGAGTCGATGTTAGCACGTGATGGGGCAGGGGACAGACTAACAGCCATGGTAAAGGGTTGGGGATTTTATTCTAAGGGCCGTGGAGAGCCGCTGAAAATTTTTAAGCAGGGGTAGCACGATCTGACTTTCATCCTGAAAAGCTGGCTCTGGCTACTCGTGGACAATGGACGGGTGGGAGCGGAGAGGCTGGGGAGCTCTAGTAGTGGGTGACCAGGGGGAAGGTGCAGCGGGATGGAGAGAAGTGTCCGATCAGAGACACCTTTTGGTGTGGCGTCCTCCTGTGGGACCTGATGCTGCACAGGAGCCTAAGACCTTTCTCTCTCTTTTGAGTTTTGAATGGGGCGGCTTGCCCAGCTCTTGCCTAGATGCTCTGCCCTCTGCAGGCAGCCCTCCCTGCCCACCAGCTAGTCAGGTGCCCCCTCATGCCGCCCGCACTCCCTGCCCAGCTGGCCGCTGTTCTTTGCTCTGTCCCCCTGGCGGTTCCTTCTTCTGTCCTCCTCTCAGAGGATGATTTATGGATTTTTCCCCCTCGTTTCCTGGTCTCCAGGAGCAGTGGTTGGGAGGGGAGGGTGCTACAGAAACAGTTCTGGCCTCTTCCCTGCCTCCTCCTAGTGCCACTTTAAAGGAAGCTGCAGGATTAGCTGGGGTTTTAAGCAGAATCCTGCCTGTTCACTGCTTTAGGCCACTGTTCTTATTCTTTTCAGAGCTCCAGGACACCAAGGCAGGAAAGAAGAAAACACACACAGACACACTCACACAGAAACAGCTGCAAATAGCCTTGAATTGATTTATTTTTTTCTTTTCCTTCCTTCATTCACAAACAAGTAGAGGAGTTGGAGGTAGTACAAGGACTCTCTCTTTTATTAAAGTGTAGTTGACTTACAATATTAGTTTCAGGTGTACAACATAGCGATTCAATGTTTTTATCGCTTATATATCCATATAAAGTTATTGGGAAATATTGGCTATATTCCCTGTGCTGTACTTACGTCATCCTTGTAACTCATTTATTTTATACCTAGTAGTTTGTACCTCTTACTCCCCTTCACCTGTCTTCCCACTGATAACCACAGCCTGTTTCCGTTACATTTGTGCAAGGGCCCTTAAACAGCCCGCGTAAAGCAGATGTTTCAGTGGCACTTTGATCCAGGCCCTGTTCCAAGGCGCTTGCTACAGGCTTAAGCCCCCTGAGCCATTAAAACAACCCTATGAGAAAGGTACGATCGCTATCCCCATTTTACAGATGGGAAGACAAAGGCTCACGGGGCTTAAGCTGCTTGCCCTAAGATCGTGAGGGATCACACCCCTTCGGGAGCAGGGAGGAGCAGGGTGGGGCCTCTTGGCCGGTGAGGGTGCCTGCTGCCTCCAGCTTAACCCAGACCTGCCAGACGGAGATGCAGCCTGGAGGGGCCATCCGCGGCTCCTCCCTCGAGTGTGTGCCTTTTTCTACCTCCCTCCCACCCACTACCACCAAGGGGGTTTGGAGCTGCCAGCAGGGAAACCCTCAGGAGCCCCCCACAGAACATTTATTCTTCAGGAGCGCCCCATAAAGTGGCTGATGGATTCAATGAGGCATAAAGCAGGAGTAAAGGGGGCAGGGGGAATAAAAGGGAAAGATGTGTGAAAGGGGAGAGAACAGCCCCAGGAAAGGAACTGGGCAGTGCTGTCTCTCGGCCCTCAAGTGGCCTTTGTTGCAGCCTGAAGCAAGCGGGGACGGCGTTGGTGGTGGGGCTCTTCCAGCGCCCGGCTGCTGTCTGCATTCAGAGAGGAAACTAGAGCGTTCATGAGATGCATGCAGAGAGCCCCGCAAGGAGATCCCCTGCCCTCCACCCCCAGAGCCCGAGGACACCCCAAGCCACCGCTGAGGGGCCTTTGTGCGATGTTGGGAGCACTTCTCACACAGCTGGTCCGGGGAGAGCCGTAGATTGTAACATTAAGTCAAAAGAGTTTAGCGTCTTGATTCAGCCCTTTCTTTGGCCTTGAATGACGGCGCTTCACCTTTAGCGGGAACCCTGGCAGCGAGGAGGGTTGGAAAGGAGGGAAGCTTTGCGACTCAGTAATACCGTCTTTATGGAAGCACAAAGGCCCCCCCAAAGTCTGAGTGGTTTCTGGGTGGGAGGGGTCCCGCGGGGCTGGCCGCCTCCTGAGAAAGCCCTCGGAGCACAGAGGGGGGCCCAAGGGGAGTGGGCGCTGTTAACCCTTCTGGAGCGCCCCGGGGAGCCCGGCCCTGCCCGCAGCCCGTCCACGTGCAGCCGTCTCCCTGGGAAACGAGCCGCCCTCCCGCATGGCAGCGTCAAGGAGTCAAGTCGGCTTTGCGCTCCCCGTGAGCCCAAGCGAGGTGTCATGGGCTGAGCCAGAAATGGGCAGAAGTGTTTATGTTGAGCCTGCTGAGTATTAGCACCAGGCTGAGCACTGCAAGGGGGAGCTTAAAAGAATTGCTAGCTGTGTGCCCTGCCCTCCAGAATTGGGCAGAGAAGCTGAAGACAGAGCTAGTGATGAAGGATGGAATGAGCCGACGTTTGGTGTCAAGAGTCCTGCCCCACAACCCGCCAGTGGCGTGAGTTAGTGCGGCCACCACCGCCCTCCCTGGCTGTCTGTGTTACTGCATTTCCCTGGGCCTCCATTTCCCCTTCTTTCAAGGGTAGCGTGACAGGTGCAGTGATAGGTGGGGGGGCTGCGCTGGTGTCACTAGGGAGAGAACTTTTGAGTCCTGGGGGCCTGGCAGCCAGAGCATGCCGGGGGTGGGGTGGGAGGGGTCAGCATGTCCAGGAGGCTCCGGGCAGGTGACGGGTGGGCTGGCTCTGACAGATGTGGTGGGAACAGTGACAGGCAAAGGCTCAAAGAGACATCTGGGGGAGCAGTGAGGGATGGCGTGAGCCTGTGCAGAATGCAGGCCGGGGGCTAAGCACGGGACTGGCGTGTTGTGGAGGCGTCCGTCACTCCACTGCGCTTGTCTCCCACCAGGGTGTCTGCAGATCCCCTCTGCTCCCCGCCCCTGTGGCCATCTTTGTCGGTCAGCATTCAACCGGAGCAGCAGAGCCAGGAGATACGTATTCAGAGATTCCGTTGAGGAATTGGTGGTGGTGAGGGCTGCCTGGGCAAGTCTGGCGTCCAGAGGGGTGGGCTGTAGCTCTCTGCAGGAAACGATGCCCACAGGTGGGTGTTCTCCATTAGGGAAACCTTGGTTCTGCTCTTAAGGCCTTTGAACCGATTGGATCAGCCTACCCAGATCATCTAGAACAATCTCCCTTACTTAAAGTCAACTGATTATGGACTTTAATCACATCTATAAAACACCTTCACAGCAACACCCAGATTAGTGTTTGCTTGAATAACTGGGACTGTAGCCTAGCCACCTAGCAGAGCCTTCCCAGCACCTTCATCCACGTGCCCCCCACCTCACCCCTGGATGTTGGCACAGCAGGCCACCCAGACCCAGGCCGCGTGTTGACCACTGCCAGACTCTGCTTTCTTAACCATGGCTTTCGTTACGCACCTGTTCCCTCAGAACTCCACCATAGCTTCCCAGCATCTATAGCACCTACTCTGAGTCTTAAAAATTGCCCAAAGAATATGTAACAATAGCTATTTCAAAGTGAAAAATGGTCCCCCCCAAATCACTTCCCTGTTGCCCTCCAGTCCTTATACACATTTCGTATAACCATAGCTTGTACCTCATTTAATCATAACATGATAGAATTGAATGTTTTGCCTTTTTCATCACAGAGCCTTCCTGCTGCCCCCATTTTGCCAAAAGACGATTTTTAAATTCCATTGAATAAATCTTTCATGACATCGTAAACTCTTCCATGACTTACTGGACTCAAGATATTTACAGTTTTTCCAGTCGTTGAAAATGCTAATGGGAGTGCTTGATTCACGTGGCTTTCCTTCCCTATGGGAGATCATTTTGCTAGGAAGGCGACAGGGTGTGAAACCTCTGCCAGAATCAGTCTTATCTGCCCCAAGAATCTTTGTCTACTTTCCCTTCCCACCCCCTGCTTCCAGCCGGGCTGGGCCCCCCAGCATCTCTCTCCTCATGCCCAGATGCTCATGGTTGAAGGCCCAGCTCAAGTCCGGTCCTGGCATTTGGGAAAAGTTAGGATTGGATGAAAGAGGTAAGTCTCCTTCACCCCAGACACCTGTTCCCTCAGACCCGCCTCCCTGTCCCCACTGTCCACCAGCGCTCCCTTCTCCATGTTCACTTGACAGATGAGCAGGGTGACCGGGGCACCTTGCCCCCTTCCCACTCCTGCTTTCTCACCCTCCTGCTGTCTCTTCTCCTCCAGGAAGCCTTCAGGGGCCCTCCCACCCTCATCCTTCTCGGCTTTCTCTTCACTCCCCTGATGGCTCTCGCCTCGGCAGCATCCAGCTGCCCTGAGTTTGCCTCTCGTCGTCTCGTGACTGCTGGGCTTGTGGGCCCAGAGTGATTTCCTACCCTGTAGGGCAAATATTTATGAAACATGTCCTGTGTACCATGTCCTGTGCCCAGGACCACAGATATCAACTCTAAACAACTTTAGAGGCTAGAGTTTAGAAGACAGGTAAACAGGCAGTTACAAAATATCACTGTGCTGGGGATAAATGCAGAAAGCAGTGGGATCCACGCTGGCTGGGGAGGTACGGGTGGTTATTAATTACCCAAAGGCAGAGGAGAAAGGAGATTCCAGGTAAAAGGAACCACGTACAAAGGCCGAAAAGCTAGCTTACATCCTTTTTCCTCCCTCCTCTCTTTTTCCTTCCCTCTTTCTTCCTCTTTGTATATGCTGACAGAGCACCCATGGCTTGTCGGGGGCCCTTGTGCATTTCTCTGTCCCCGGGGTAGCCCACGTGGTAGGTGCTGGGAACTATCGCGTGTTGATTCAATCAGCCAACAAGTGTGTGATGCCTGTCACATGCGAGGACCTGTTTGATTGATTGAGGTGAAAGTTCTAAAGCATTTCCTGGCAGTCACACGACCAAGCTCTCTTCCCCGCCCTGCCCCCCCCCCCCCGCCCTCCCTGTGGCTAAAGAAACAGCAGAGGGAAAACCGTTCTCGGGGGGAGAGAAGTGGAAAAGGAGGCAGGGTGGATGGCAGTTGCGTGTGACCTGTGTGCAGCTGTAGGTGCGAGACCCTCTCTGGGGATGATGAGCAAATGGAGGGTGACTGCAGGTCGAGGGGGTGCAGGGAGATGAGCAGGGGGCACAGAAGCTAAGGGGTCAGGCTGCCCAGGTTCAAAGCTCGGGTCCTCCCCCAAGCTAAGGAAATGCCTTTTACAGAGCACCTACTGTATGCCTGACATTGGGCTCGGCACTCTCTGTTCATTGTCTAATTTAACTTTACAGCAGACGGTCAGGTGAGGGTCAGCACGCCCACTTTATAAATTAAGTCCCGGAGGCGTAGGTGATGGGCATGGGTCACGTGGCTAGCAGAGGCAGGATTTGAACCCAGGTCCACCAAGGTGGAAGCCGATCCCCAACCACTGTTCTTCCCACTGGTGAATGCAGAGCCCTCAGTAAGTGAACCTTCAGCCGCCCCCCGGCCCAAGTGCTCACTACGGGCCCACCGGTGGTGGGAGGGTGGGAGAGAGCAGAGCCCGGCGGACAGGGGTTTGCATCACAGCTCTGCCTCCAGCATGACCCTGGGGGTGGGCCTTTCTTTGCCTCTGAGCTGTTTCCTCGGCCTTCCCTGGGGGCAGTCAGAGGACCCATCTCGTTGGGTTGCTGTGAAGCTTAAGTGAGGTGATGCCTTTAAATTATCTGCTTATCACACAGTAAACACACAAATCGCTATTGTTTTTATTTTATGGCTTGTAATTTCTATAAACCCATTCTCCAGCTTAAAAGAGTTTTCAGTCTAGTGGGGCAGTAAGATTGGATTCACTCACTTGAAGATAATTAACAGCATTTTGTAGTATAGATGAACTGTCAAATGATGGCTCGGTCAGTGCTGGTACAGAGTTTGGATAAAGAAGTTGCTGTGGCCCAGAGCTGTCTGGAAAGTGCTCCTGGGAGAGATGGGACGTGAGCTTCACGCTGAAGGATGGCTATGTGCAGGAGGAGGGGTAAGGAAAGGGACCATCAAGCATGGCTGTGGAGGTTGGAAGCGATAGGCTGGGCCAGACTCCAGGGTCGGGCTAGACTAGGTCCCGTGGGCAGGTGGGCAATGGGGAGCCATTGAGAGTTCTTGAGCAAGGATGTATTTGAGGAGAGTGGAGGGGTCCCCGACACACCTCACATTGCACTCTGTGCTGGGCAGCAGCTGCCCGCCTTCCTGTTTGACAGCCGCCCGTGGGTAATAAACAAGAGCCCCCCAGTGAGAACATTGGAGCAGGTGGTAACTCACTCTGCAGAAGCCAGACACTGCTGTGGCCCTGAATCACAAGTATGTTGTGTAACAGTTATGACTGGCCCGGTGCTCTGACGGTTATCGTATTGACACCGGGAAACCGGTGCTGCCTCTGTGCCAGCACTGGCACCACAGCCTTTACGAGCCCCGTTTATAGACCCAGCACCCCTGTTGATGGTGAGGATTGTAACACTGCCTTTGCCACCTAGAAATGCAAGTCATAAATAACCTACCAGCACAGGTAAGTCTGAGAAAATCTATATAATATCCCAGCTGTATTTTAAAGGGAAAGCAGAAAGGAAGCAACTTATAGTAAAACAACATGTGTTTCAACATGTAAAGGCTCAGACACAAACATAATCTAGTCGACGGGTACCAGCACCACCCTGGAGTGATTGCATTTGGCTGCGAGATGGGAGAGCCACATGTTGTCCGTACTTTTCCTCTACGTTTTACATCTTGAAATAAGAGCTAGCACCTACATTATTATAGAATCTCCGTGAATACCATGGCTACAAACATGGACTCATAGAAGGGAGTGGCACTGGCTACTCAGGTTCCACTGGTGGCATCGCCGGTAGTGACATGATTTTCTTAAATGATGGGTAACATTTGGTAAAGCACTGAATAAAAGATAGTACCATCCACCTTCAATTTATATGGTAATTGCATTTCTGGAAAATTCAGTTTATATTAAAATGAAGTGAAATATACTTTGAGGTTATATGTAAAGCAGAATCAGATTCTAGGCTTAATACTTATAAGCAACCCACACCCATGAGTGTCTGGTGGCACGTTTAGAAATCATGAAAAACAGGGCAGTATTGTTGTGCGGGACTGTCCCCGTGCATGCAGGATTGCCAGCTTTCCTAGGCCTGAGTCATTAAATGCTGACCCTCAGTCTTTGTAGTCACCTAAAATAGCCCTATGTGTCTCCAGGTTGCCCTTTAGGTGACAATACTGCTTTTGCAGCAACTGCCAACTTATCTTAAATTGTTTAACCTGTGCAACAACCCTTTGAAGTAGATGTTTTCATTCCCATTTTCTGGATGTGCACACTGAGGCTTGGAGAGGTGCCGTAACCTGCTCAAGGCCCCAGAGCTGGGACCAGAACCCTCTCTGTTTTTCCGCCTCAGGAGAGCATTTAGTACTGTATTAGTGTTTTATGGAACCGTGTGCCTTAAGGTTACTTCAACGTGCATTTATTAAATACCTACTGGATTACAGGCACCCTGGTAAGTCCTGGAGACACAGAGGCAAATATCTAAGATGTGGTCCCTGTGCAAAGTGTGGGCTGGTACAGAGAGAGGGTGGAGTGGGGGGTCATGGCTCAGGAAAGGAACAGAAAGAAGTTCAGGGTGGCCAGTGCACAGTCCTTGACAGGGAACGGAGGGAGACGGGTTGGAGTGGCAGGCAGGGGTGGCTGAGGAAGGCACCTAGTGAGATGCAGGTGGTGGAGAGCCACAAAGGGCTTAAAGCAGAGGGGTGTCGTGACCGGGCTTTCTTTAGAGAAAGGCCGCCATGCTTGTGGCATGGGGAATGGGTACATGGGACCTGAGGCTGCATTCCACATAGTAGTCATTTGGTAGGAGGTGGTGGCAGCTTTCGGAGAGAAGAGGACGGTTTGAGAAATACACAAGGGTGAGCATCCACCCTCGGTGACTGAACGCAGAGGGTGTCGGGGGCAGAGAAGTCCAGGCAGCTTCCTGGCTTGAGTGCCCGTGCTTGGTGGAGCTGTTGAGTGAGATGGGGTGGTGTCAGGGGAGGGAGAAGTTGGGCCGGAACTGAGGGAGATATGCCTCTCTTTGGGGACCCGTTACGTTTGCAGTGCCTCTGAGACTGCAAGTGGAGATATCCGGGTGGTGGACGGGAAGCCTGGAGCTCGGACAGAGGGGTGTGGAGTAGAGTCATCAGTTTGTGTGCTAGGATTTCTTTACCTGGGGCCCAGGGATGCTTCAGGGGGGCCCCTGAAACCCCTCGGAATTGTATAAAAATGATGGGATCAGGGGACTTCCCTGGCAGTCCAGTGGTTAAGACTTCGCCTTCCAATGCAGGGGGTATGGGTTCGATCCCTGGTTGGGGAGCTAAGATCCCACGTGTCTCACGGCCAAAAAACCAAAACATAAAAAAACAGAAGCAATATTGTAACAAATTCAATAAAGACTTTAAAATTGGTCCACATCAAAAAAAAAATCTTAAAAAAAATGATGGGATCATGTGAATAAGTACATTTTTCTAGGGTATGAGTCCATAGCTATCATCTGATTTTCAAAAGGGCCTGTGTCCCCCAAAAGATGAGAAACCTCTGACATGCCATATTTTACCTGTTCTAAGTTACACTGTTATTGTATATGTCAGAAGGTACATAATACATCCAGTGAAGAAGGATGTACGTCAGAAGCAGAAATACTGCTAGTTAATCTGCTCTACGTTACCTTCACGTTGGTTATTCCTTTGTGACACGTGAAATAACCACACCGGACTCTTGTTGCTTTGAAGATTATTTAACTCTCCCAAAGGAACCGGCAGGTTCTCCTGTCTGCAGGTGTATTGTTTGAGGGACAACAGCGATCAGTTTGCGTGTACTGCAGTAACAGCATAACCCAGCTTCGTCTACTGGTGCATATCTTCTCAGATCCATAAAGTACTTGGTTGTTTCTTTGCAAGAAAATACAGGATCGTGATCATTTCTCTAATGATTGATATTTGCTTTACAGTATCAACTTGAACCCTCTGTCTGTGAAACACAGTGTAATCTTTTAAAAAGACGTTCTAAACATCAAACAGCAATTGATTTAAATTAAATTGATTTAAAAATGTTTTAACCAACAGAGCCCGTAACTCAGCCAAAGTGATGATGAAAGGATCAGCTCTGAGCCAGGTCCCTTACACTCAGAGAGTGCTAACTACATGCCACCTGGGGGACATGCTGATTTCAGAGACAACAAGATAAATAGTGCTAAAAGAACGCATTTTAGAGTTGATGGAATTAAAGCTCTGGGAACGGGTGGGATACCCAGGGAGAGAATTCAAGAGAAGGACCGAGGCGTAAAGATATGGGACTTGGGGAGATGAGCGGTGGAGGAAGCCGAGTTCTCTGGGAAGTAGAGAAAGGCTGGTTGCGGGGGGGACCTGGAAGAGAGTAGGAGAGGGAGGGCCCCCTGCAGCTGGCCACGCCTGGGGAGGGCAGCATCGGGGCTGCAGGGCAGTGGATCCCGACTGTGCGTCTCTCCCTTTCAAAGGCTTTATTCGTTTGAGTTCAGAAGTTGAACTCAAAGAGGACACAGTGAGGTTGTCGTGTAGGTGACACTATTATCCAAGAAAGAGACACAGAAGGAGGAACAGATTGGGGGACAAAGTAACAATTTTTGTTTTGAGCATGCGGTTGTAGGTAGGAAATCCAGGTGGATGTACACAAAAGGGTGTTGAAAGTATGGGTCTTAAACTCAAGAGATACCACTGGGCTGGTGAGAGACATTGAGGATCATGAGCACATCAGTGGCCCCAAGAACCGCAGGAGTAGGTAAGAAAAGCCGCGGGAGTGTGTAGAGAAAGAACAGATGTGGGAGGAGGCCGGACTTCCGGGAAACCGCTTAGAAATCTGCAGACCCAGCAAGCAGCCACCGTGACAGCCAGAGGGCAGGGCTCGCTCCTGATCTACCTTCGCATCCTCTATGCCTACTGCAGTAACTGGCACATAACAGATGCTAATCAGAGTTGGCTGACTGGTTGATTCATTGATGGAAAGAATGTGTGAAAAAATGAACTGGTAGAAGACTAAAACGTGAGGAAAGGAAGCAGGAATGCAGAAGCATCTAATGGGGGAAAGTTGTTAAGCTGGGAACTGGGAGAAAGACGTGTCCGTTAATGAGGTGCCCTGGTGTCCTTGGGGAGCGGCCCTTGAGTGGAGAGTTGGGAAACAAGACAGATGGCCATCACCTGAGGCAAGAACAGGAGGCAAGCATGGATTCTTCTTTCAACCAATGAAGCTGTTTTGGAAGGAGCGTGTTGCAGCTAGCGCAGGTGGTCTGGGAAGGACCCGTGTTGCTCAGGACGCCTGAGAAAGGGCCCAGGAGAGCCCCCCAGTCGTTGCCCTGTGGGATGGATGAGAAGCAGTCTGTCTTAGGGAACAGGTGATGCTTACAGGATCCAGGCAGCATCTTGCCCTTTCTGGCTGCAGACACAGCCCCTGAGCATGGACGCTCTCCTCTCCCCTCCATCACTAAGAGTGTGTTGAAGACTAAAGTAAGAGGACATGGAGTGGTGTTTCTTGTTCGATAAGCTCCCTGCACCAGTAAACCCTTGCCCGGGATTTAGGGGTGTGCTTTCATGGTGCCCTTGGTTGCCATGGCGACAGCAGCCTTCTAGTCCAAGAGAGATGGATGGTGTTTAAATCTCTATAAACCAAGGTACCAGTGTCTTTTCCAGGCCGTAAATAATAGCTCCTAATGCTGGTGGAAGCTTGGCTGGGCACTGCATGGAATATTTATGTTCCTTGGGCTATTCGGGGGATTCGTTTTCATTTTTGTGGTCTTCGTGGTGGAGATGTGTAAAAATCAATAGCATCGACTCTCTCGCTCATCTTAATTCACCATGAAATAGGCTTAAACACCAGACTCCCCCTTCCAGTGATTTTTTTTTTTAGGTATCCTGTGGACAAGGACTTGAATTGGGCTCCGCAATCTTTGTGCATGTGGTTGTTCTTTAAGTCTCTTGTCCCCTCCGGACACGGCTTCCCTGCCACCGTGCAGATCTTGTTTCTTTCCTAGAGGTGAGGTTCCTAGGCTGAAGCGCCCTGCGTGCCGACCCTTCTTGTTCTGAAGAATGTATTCACACAGCATGTTCTAGATCAGGCCTCCTTGGGAGCAACAGGACAGCCTGTTCCCCTTCAAAGCCCAGCTCCAGGAGGACCTCTCTGGCGACACATTGCCACCTGAGCTGCCTCTGTGTCCCTGAGCTCCCACTGCTGCTGTCCCCCCAATGGTCCTTCGTCATGACTGTCACTGTCTGGGTCTGGCTCATTCATCAGCATGATGTCGAAGACCAGCACAGGACCTGGCACCCAGTGGGCTGAATAAATGGCTGGTGAATCGAATTGGACAGAATGTCCTTTACTTTCAGATGGAGAGGCTCGAGCGAGAGCAGGCTGTTTGCACTGAAAGCCCATTGTAGACACATGGGTTGATGTCCTGTTTTGTCCCATTCATTCTCACTGGGTAATTGGGGTCAGAATGGGCTCATTCATCAAGTGTTTACAGCTTTCATGGGCCTCAACGAGGAGCACGCAGAGCACGCAAAGATAGGGCCCTTACCCTCAGTAAGGGAGAGGCAGGTGCACGAGAGTATAGAATGAAAAAGGGCTCAGGAGGAAGGAGAGCTGTTGAGTAAGGGCTGCTGTGCCTGCTGCTGTGTAGACACTGGCTCGTGTAACTCACACCTGCCGTGAGAGGTGGGAACTGTCATCCACATTCCATGGACTTAAGAACCCACGGCTCAGGGACTTCCCTGTTGGTGCAGTGGTTAAGAATCCACCTGCCAATGCAGGGGACACGGGTTTGAGCCATGACCTGGGAAGATCCCGCATGCCGCGGAGCAACTAAGCCCGTGCGCCACACCTGAGCCTGCTCTCTAGAGCCCGCGAGCCACAGCTACTGAAGCCCGCACACCTAGAGCCCGTGCTCCGCAACAAGAGCAGCCATCGCAGTGAGAAGCCCGCGCACCGCAACGAAGGGTAGCCCCTGCTCGTAGCAACTAGAGAAAGCCCGTGTGTAGCAACGAAGACCCAACGCAGCCAAAAGTAAATAAATTAATTGAAAAACAAAACAAAACTTACGGCTCAGAGGGATTGAGTCAATCTGCTGCATTATTGTCTGCACTTTACAGAAAAGAATATGAAGACCTAGAAAGACAGCTTGCCAAAAATCAGCCACATACATAGAAAGCACCAGAGGCTGGGTTTTGAACTTGGATTTTCTGGAGTCAAGGCCTATCCCGTATCTGTGTGCTGTATTGCCCAGTGTGCTGTAGGCTATGGAAGGAGCATTTTGTCCTTCCTGGATGGCCTCATGCTGAGACCTGGAAGACATAGTAACTGAACTGGTCTTGAAGACTGGCGAGATGTTGGTAAGTAGAGAAGGAGGAAAGGAGCTTCTGGGTGAACAGAAGCAAAGTCTTGCACGTGGGGAAGTGCAGGGTTTGTTCAGGGAACACAGGGAGATGTGGTGTGAGATGAAGCTGCACTTGAATTCCCCGTGGGGCTGGGTAGTAGTTGAGTGTCGGCTTTGGAGTTGGATGGCTCTGAGCTTGAATCCTACCTTTTTCTATCTGGGCAACCGTGGGCCAAATACTCTAATTCTGGGTGCCTCCGTTTCCGCCTCTGTGCAATGGGAACGATAATACTACTTTCTGTCTTTTAGGATTTGATAGCATAAGAGCAAAGCATGTAGAGCCAGCAACAAAAACTAGTCCCATCGTTACATCATTACCAAGTATCCCCTGATCTTCCATTTCTCCCAAACTGAGCACGTTCCCTCTTGCGCCCTCTGCTGTCAACCAGGATGTCCCTGACGACTAAATAATAAAGCCGTGGATCTCAAGGTTGGAATAGGCCATGGGTGTGGATGATCTTTTTGGTGCCAACCATCAGCAAGAAGAAAGAGTCACACCATTCCCTGGCCTCCTGAGATGTTGGGCTTCCTGCCCACAATGCCCCAACCCTGATGATGAGATTAGGTGTTGAGTGAATCCTTCTCTCCTGGACTACCAGGGCTGGGAGTGGCATTTTGGGGTCAGGGTCAGAGAAGTCTCTGCAAGTTCCTCTCCATAAGCTGCACGTGAGCCCCCAGCAACCACGTACCCCTCAGTGGGGAGCCCCTGAGCCCCTTCCTCGCGGGGTTCCTGGAGCCCCACAGCGGTTGGTGATGTTCGTTTTCCTCAGCTTCTCCAGAAGCCCGGCTTCCCCCTTTGCAGGGCAAGCTTCATCCCTGACATAAACATGTCTGCAATGGCACATCTGGGACCTGTCCTTCCCTCCAACTCAGCTTTTGAATCCCTTCTATTCTTTTAACTTGGAATTCTGTCTTAACTGGTCCAGCCTGATAGAATGTCTTCTATTCCATCTAAGCACCCTCTGCCCCCTGGCCCCTCAGCCGCTGCTGGAGCTAGGACTTCAGAGAATTCCATCCGTAATGGCCCCTATGGCTCACTCCCACTGCCTTCCATCCTTTATCCCGGAGTCTGGCTGCTACACCTCCTCAGGATGGCTGTGTACACTTCTCTCTGTCCTGATGATTTTTTTTTTTTTTAATCTCTGAGTCCTGTTCACCCGATTCACCCAGATTTTCCAGCCAATGAATAACCACCTCTTAACACCAGCCTTCCACTGCCACCACATTGCCAGTCACTCCCTTTGTCAGTAAGGGGATCCCATAGGGATTTCCGGGAGACACCACTCTGTCCCTCCCCATATAGCTAAGACAGCCTCTCTGTTTGCATTTCTGAGCCCCCAGATATGTTGTTCTTGGCCAGCCAAGGCCACTGGGCTGGAGGGCATTGCGTCTTGCCTCAGTGATACCAGCAAAGGCAGTCAGAATCCTTCCAGTTATTGAGTGGTCGGTATCTGTGTCATGTGCTTGGCGTGGTGATCTCTAATCTTCACATCGACCTTGGAAACAGGTGTTATCTTCATTTTACACTGAGGAAGATGGAGGCCCTGGAAGGCTGCAGAGACCTTCTAACCCAGGCACACACCTTTGTACTTGGTGATGGTGTCCACACTGTCAGGTCAGTCTAAACTGTGACAGAGAAGGTTGGAACTGTGGATTTCCAAGAAATGGTGATCTCTGGCAGGTCTGTTCTAACTTCTCTTTTAATATGATGGACTGGACCTTTCTGCAGGCTTCCTGACTCTATTTATTCCTATTCCTGGTTGACCCCAGGTGTAGGATGGTCGCTCTCAAGAGTCCACGTTCAGATCCTCAGGTTGTCCTCAGCATCTTCGCTTCATTCTGAGTAGAAAGGCATAGTGCGGATCATCTGGGTGGGTGCATAGACTAAGATTGGGAGCAGGCCCTACCCACAGTCACAGAGGTAGTCAGGGGTTAGATTCAAGGGTTAGATATTTAGGTTACATGTTTGACCCCTTGTAATGAAGACCTCAAAGAGCAAGAGCAGGAAGAAGATGGCTCACTCCTCTCTCGTGTAACAGTCCAGGCATAAGCTGCCTGCTTGTGGGGACCCAGGCTCCTTCTGTTTTGTTTCTCGGCCTTCCTGTGGGTGTTGTCCCTATTTCCATGGTCTAAGATGGCTCGCTACCTGGTCTTCGTTCCAGCCCGTGGGAAGGGCAAGAAGGAAAGGAAAGGGCACAGCCCTTCTCGTTAAGGATACAACCTGGAAGTTGTACGTGGCACCTTTGTTTGTATCTGATTGGCCAGAACATAGTCACATGGTCACACCTAGCTGCAAGGGAGGCTGGGAAATGTCTTTATTCTAGGCAGCCGTGGATCCAGTCCAAACTTAGGGGTTTTGTTACTGCTGAAGAAGGGAGAGTGGATCTTTGCTGGGGGACAGCTCAGAGTGTCTACCGTTGTGGTGGGATGGGGACTTAGAACCCAGTTATCCCTCCCTCCCTTGTTGCCTCTCAGTTCTAATCCTGTCCCTTGTCACTTTCCCTCACTTACTCCTCAGCCCAGCTCAGGGCTGAGGCCATGTTACCTGGATCCCAAGGCAAGCCAATGTTCTGGCATATTCTTTTAGGCTCCACACATGTGCTAATGACAAACCACTGTCACTGCACAAAAATGAAAACTTTAGTTCCTCATGGAAATATTGCTGCATTGCTAAAGTACTGTTACCTCCTTGAATAGTGAATACCTTCACTATTTTCTTTTGCAGACATGATTCCCTCCACCTGTTTAGAATTTGGTTACTTGAAACAGAATGTTTTTTCTTCGTTTACTGTTTCTGCTACAGCGGTCTAAGAACACCTCTAAAAATGATGAAGAGGCCAGATGTGTCCATGGTGACCTCCCTTTGGAGATTCTCATTCTCCTGGCAACTTGTTCCTAGAGATCAATAACATCTTAATGGAAGTTATGCCAGACTGTTTGGTGCCTGCTGTAGTGTTCTTTCCTAGGAGTTCAGGTAGTGCTCTCTCAAAATCCAAAGCTGGGAACAATCTGTTGGTGTTCAAAACAGTGATTCTCTAAGGATTGGATATTCAGTACCCTGCTTTCCAACCATGCTTTCCAACCAGATGTACCCCAGACACAGTGGCAAACATGGCTGGGGTAGCAGGCAATGATGAGTTGCTGCCAAAAGTCAGGCAAGCTGGGCCCCTGAGGTTAAGGACAGACAGAGGAGCAAACAGGAGTTGAAGACAGGAAAGTATTGTGTCGCCAGGTTTGCAGCAGAGAGCCCAGCACATGTGGTGGAGAGGGCAAACTCCTGATCACTGACAGCTCTGTGACCTGGAACAAGCCACTTCTCTCTCAAGCCTCAGTTTTTTCTTTGTCTGCAGAGTGGGGATAGAACTTATTCAAGTGGTATTAAGATCAGTTAGAGATACTCTGTGACACATCTCAGGCACCTAGTAGGTGCTCAGTTAACCTCAGTGTCTTCCAAGCTCCAGCTAGCTGGCTAGAGGAAGGTTCAGCCCAAGTCAGGATCAGGACCCTGGAGAGCTCCAGGGAGTCCTGGTCCTTTGAAAAGGGTTGTGCTCTAGACAGGGGTCCCCAAACCCTGGGCCTTGGACCACGCGGCCTGTTAGGAACCGGTCTGCACAGCAGGAGGTGAGCAGTGGGCAAGCGAGCGAGCGAAGCTTCATCTGCCGCTCCCCATCGCTTGCATTTACCACCTGAACCATCTCCACACACACACCCGCCTCCCCCAAACCCCACCCCCGCACTCTCCCGCACCCCCCGGCCATCTGTGAAAAAAATTGTCTTCCATGAAACCAGTCCCTGGTGCCAAAAAGGTTGGGGACCGCTGCTCTAGGAAACACTGCTGTTGCGGGGATGGACGTCAGCTTCATCCATCCTGTCTTTCTCACACATAGGGGAAGTGTTCTTTCTCCTGGCGGTCCACAGGGTGATTTTGGTGGTATATGAGCCCAGATTAAAGAACATCCCATCACATAATGAGACAGTATTCCCTTTTCATGTGTCTTAAGGCAAAAGGTGCAGTAAGCTGGCTTATTTTTTAGCACCTCTCTGACACCTGCTGTACTTGGTTTTGAACTAAGAGAGAACACAGCTCAGACTCAGAACCTTTGGCTTAGAATTTAATCCCGTTTTATCTTCATTGCATTTATTTTTGCATTTATCTTCTATTTGTGGTAAGAGAGAATGGTTTTCAGTTTATCGCGGCAACTTACAGTTTTCTTATTACATAATATCTATTTAATGTAAAAGAGCATATTGACTTATAGAAAATAGTAAGTAAATAATGCAAAGATGATACGGGTATGTGGCAAAAAAAAAAAATGGGCAAAAGATGGTAAGAGTGATTACAGTTTGGATTAGTTAACCTCGCTTCATTGTCGGTGGCAGAATGCCAGCCCAGGGAGAGCATGGAGCTTGCCCGAACTGCTCAGCAAACTGTACCTGCTGACCCTGTGGTCCTGGGCCCTTGCCCCAGCGCCACCCTGCTAGCTCAGTGCCTTTTGAACAATGCTCGGCTTTCCAATTGACTCCATTATCCTAGAAAACGTAGGGAGGGGCAGCCCTTCTTCAACTTTCGTGGCATTCTCAGTGATCCGACCACCCCCTCCCCCTAGGAAATAAATAGCTTTGTCCTGGAAGTAGGGAGAAAACACCCCACACTTCCAGTATTGGAATGCAAATGAGCAATTAGAGTCAATTAAAACAGGATACAGTACAATTACCACCAATTGTGCTAACCTTTGTATTCAGTAGGACTTGACCTGCTAAAAGGAAATTAAACAATAGTGAAACAAAAAACAAAAAAAACCCAACCCAACCTCTTTCTGAACCAAAGGGTGTGCTTTGGTCAGGAGTCTCCTTTCAGAGGCCTGAGAGGTCTGACAGCTGAGACCCTCCTCCCCCCACACCCACGTCTCTGGGTCCAAGCCACCACTGGCAGTGGCCAGGAACAGCCAGACTTGATGGTACCTTGTCAGTGACCTTATTATGCCTGTAAGCAGACCCTGCATAATTTAGCATAATGCCTGAGCCTTGCTTGGCTCCCTTCCAGACAGATCCTAGGGCGTCAGACATCTTGCAACTGAACTTTGCGCCTGAACTTCCTTGCCCTCCATCAGTGGACTCGCCTGTCTTTTAAAGCCACATCTCCTGTGGTTTCCTTATTTATGAACACTCCCTAAAATCCGATGCAATTTTCTGAACCCCATTTTATGTGGTTCTAGCATTTCAGATGGACAAAGCACAAGAGCTATTCTGAAGACCTGCATTCTAACCTCGGGGTCCAGATGTCAGACTACTGATTTGTTTCTCTAACGAATATTTATTGAGCACATTGTATGTACCTTAGGCCAGCCTGGGCACTGTGGATACAGCAGAGAATGTAAAAGACCCAACTCCCTTTTTCTGTGGAACTTACATTTTAGAAATGTTAAATTTGCAAGACAATAAAACAGCTGACAGAGAACAGCTACAGTGCTGGGCAGATGCTGGCGTGACTGAGGGATGGATGTGGGGTGAGGGGCAGGGAGGACGTGGCAGACTGGCGCGGTTTATAGTGAAGAGGGTGGCTCCTGACGTAAGACTGAGGTACTTGAAACCCGCCACCGGGGGCCTCCCTGCCTGATGTGGACAGTAGGTTGGACGATATCGCAGCTGGAAGGCAGGGCCCCTGGCTGTGAGGAGTCCTCAGCCCTGTGGGGATTCAGGCGTACCCAGGACTAACGCCTTGGGTGGCCCAGGAGCCGGGGATGGACGTTCCGGACAAAGGGAGGCATGAAAAGGCAGGGAGGCCTGAAGGAGGCCTGGCATGCGCCCCAGCGGCGGGGAACCTGGCACAGTGAGAGCAGAGTGGTTGGGGGAGGGGTGGAGACCGATGGAGTCGCACAGCAAGTGGGGGCAGCGCCAGGGTTGGAGCACAGGGTTCCTGACGTGAAGCCCAGCCCTTCGCTCTGTATCCCACGACCCTGAGTGAGAGACTGGGAGGTGGACTCAGGAGCAGGAAGACACAGACCAGATTCTTATTTTTAAAACTTGGGCTATGGAATGGGGCTGTCACATGACTGAGAAGAAAGGTGATGAAGGGCCCTGCCGATGAGGATGAAAGCAGGGTGTCATTTCAGAGTATAGTTGGAGATCACGTTGGCAGGACTTGACGCTCCTGCTGGGATGTGAGGGCAGCCTCGGTGAGGCTGACTGCAGCCTGAGCACCCGCAGGACAACCTGGAGGTGCCTCGACATCCCAGGGGACCAGATCTGTGCTCATTTCCACATCTTTGGCTGGTTCCATACCTTCCCCGCCTGACTCAGCTCTCCCGTTCCTGCTTAGCCTTGGAGACCCAGCTCCAGCCCCGCTGTCACTGCCAAGAGAAGGCCGGAGCCCTTCCTGGAGACCCTCCAGCCTGCCTCTCTAGCCTCCGTTCCCGGTTTCACGCTGCTGTGGTGGGTTCCTGACCCTCGGCACCTCATCCGTGCGCACACATCCAGCAGTTCTTGAGCACAACACCTGGTCTCACCATTCTGAGGGCCGGGACTAAGGACCCGCAGTGGATGGTGAAGGCGTGAGTGAGAAATGGACTAGAGCAAGGGGAGCAGATAGCGGGTTCTTCCCAGCTGAAAATGGGGCTGCCTGGAGTCCCACGCGGAGGGTTCTGGGGCCACATCCAGGCTTAGCTTCAGGGTATCACGATCAGTGAGTGGCGTCTGGCACGGGCACAGGAGGGATGTGGCAGCATGTGTACCATGTGCGTGCAGGTTCTCGATAGCAAGATGTGTACTGTTTGGACAGTCTGCAGCGACTCTTGGGAGGGTAAAAATCAAAGGTGATGTGCACATGTCTAGGACGGCCGAGGGTAGAGACCGATTGCAAGGGGCTTTTAGGAGAGCTGGGCCAGCCATGCGTCTCGGTTTTCATACTGCTCTCTGCTTGCGTGCATTACATAATGATCCTCCTGAGCCACCTTTTGTACCCGGCTCCGGGCTCTCCAACATCAGCTTACTAAGGGATTGTCCTAGCTGAGGCCTGACACCCAGTGGTTTCATTTTGGCAGGCCGACTCGTCCGCGCTGTGGTCTTCGGGCAATTTACCTGAATATTTTATTTCCCTTACGGTTTTACAAAATGAGTGTAAACGGGAGGGTGTGGGCGCCAGTGGAGAGAGTGGAGTTCTCCTAAATGTCCTATAGAAGCAGAGCCTCCATTTAGAACTCCGAACATTGGAATTGTTTCAGAATACTCATCAGCCACTTAATAACTCCTGCCCGTGTGCCGACTGAGGAGCAGTCTGCTCTGTGTACCGCCACGGGCACGGCGGGCTGCGTGTGGCCAGGTTATAAATGACCCTGATGCCACACCAGTAGCCCAGTCCGCTCACCACAGACCAGACAGAGCACAACCAGCACGTTTAGTCACATCAAGATGGTCCCATAGATGAAGGCCAAATGTCTGTGATTTTCGTTTGCTCTTATGTTTTACGGGATAACATCTTTTTCCCTAAATTTTGTGAGCATTGGGGGTTAAGCTCCAGAAATAGCATTCATCAGGTCCTGGGCATTTTGGATAATTAATCTTCTGCCGTACAACAGAGACCAGAGTGGAAATTATACGATGAAAGCAATCGATTTTAGCCTTCCCAGCTTCATAGACATAAGCTGGTTGATTAGGGGGGTTCATTCTGAAGGAGGAGAATCAAGCATTTGTGTGAAATGCTGAAGATCTGTGATAGATTGTGCCTACAAAGCTAAGGGAAGTGGAGATTTTATAGCAATCTTAATTAGCTCTCTGGGCAGGAACCATCGACATTTACTGTTTACTGGTCTCTAATTTATTATTATTATTATTATTCTTACTCGTGTCGTCTACTGGTCTATAGTTATATATTTGACTTGCTTTCAGCTTCTTTGGACGGCCATATATGTGACGGCAAGAAATTGTTTGTATTGATTATACGCCTTGCGATTGAGCCAGTGGTTGATCTGGGGCCGTGGGCATCGAAATTTGTGGGGCAGAGTTGTGGGTGGCCTGAGGTGGGTACCATCATGGTGGGTTAGGAACGGTGTCTGGATGAGATCATCCAGGCTTCCGGGGGGTGTTGGCAGGACCCATGGACACCACCCCCTGCTGCTTCTTATTTCCCGTTGTTCAGGACTGAGGTTAAATCCCTGCTTCGTCACTTACCAACCAAATGACGTAACTTCTCTGAGAGTCACGACTCTAAAAATGGGGAAAATAACACTGAATTGGCATTGCTGTCGTGGGAGTCACATATACAGCCTCATGGTTGATTGCATGACCTTGAAGTCAGACAGGCCTCCTTGTGAATCCCACATCGGCCATTCCTTAGCTGGGCCACCCTAGGTGAGTTAGCAGTGACCTCTCTGACATTCCTCATATCTAAAAAGACAGTACTCATAACTATCTGAAGAATGAATGCCTGGTGTGTGGAAGTGGTGAATAAGCATAGCAATTTCTATTGTCATGTGTAAAGTGCACAGCGTACAGTAGGATTTTATTTGTTCCTTCTTCCTTCCGTCTCCATTTCCCATGTCCTGAACTCCTATTCATCCTTTACGGGACAACATCTGGATCACCTCCTTGGAGAAGCCCTCTCTGACTACCCCTGAGATTAGCTACTCCCTTCTCTGTGCTCCACCATCCTTTGCGTTCCCCCGATTACACAGTGCATTAATTATCTACCTACATACCCGCCTGTCTTTCTGTCAGTGGGAAGCCTCTTGAAACAGAAACTTTCATCCTGTGACCCCCATTCGTTCAGGAGTCTAGCTCCGTGTTCGGTACATAGGAGTGTTTAGGGTGTGTGGGTGAATGAGTGAGTAAATAAATAAATGAGTGGAGTGAAGGCCTGAGCCACTAGTGAAAGAAACCCTGCACTGCAAAGGGGTGAGAGGCTCCAGAGTGATGGAGGGATTAAGATCTTAGGTCCTGGAGCACAGGTTCTTTCCTTGAGGAATCTGAGCCTCTGGACCATCCAAAAGCTGGTGCACGTATCTGTGAAAGTGCACACTTGGGGGAAAGGGGGAGAGGGTCCATAACTGTCCTCAGATTCTCAGAAGTGTCTGTGGCCCCCAAATATTAACAAGTTGATGCTCTAAATAGGTGGAGGGATGCAGTGATTGGAGGAGAGGATGTGACGTGGGAGAAAAAGTAAGACCAGGAGGGGACACTGAGTCCTGAGGGCACCTCAGGTAGAACAGGAGCTCCTGTGCTCTGTCAAGGTGTTGCTGTCTCCTTCCACGCAGCTTTTGTTCAGGAACGCTTAGGGGAGATTTCGTTCCTTTCACTGCCTTGATTCTTGCACAGATTCCGTGGGCTGCAAGGGCCTCTCAGGTTCATGGGGTCCAATCGCTTGCTTCCAAGCAGACCAAGCGGAAAGGATTCCAGGAAAACACTGGGTCTTTCCCACCCTAAACAGCTCCCATCCTCCTCTCCCCCTCCCATTCCCTTCTCTGTTTTCGCCTCTCCTCTCCTCTCCTCCCCTCCCCTCTTGGGGCTTCCCTGGTGGCGCAGTGGTCGAGAGTCCGCCTGCCGATGCAGGGGACACGGGTTCGTGCCCCGGTCCGGGAAGATCCCACATGCCGCGGAGCGGCTGGGCCCGCGAGCCACGGCCGCTGAGCCTGCGCGTCCGGAGCCTGTGCTCCGCAACGGGAGAGGCCACAGCACTGAGAGGCCTGCGTACCGCAAAAAAAAAAAAAAAAAAAAAAAAAAAAAAAAAGTTGGTCTTGACCCATTAGTGAATTGACATGAATTTAAAGGGCCATGACCAGTTTTTAAAAATGACACAGTATGATAGAAAATATTAGAGTGCATCACACATGTGAGATGAGCATGAGTTTGTGAAACTTCCTTTTTCAGCTCTATGTGTGTATGAGTTGTGATATCGTATCTATTGCTTTCTTCCGTTCTGGTCCAAAAAAGATTGGAAAGCACTGATACAGCACCACTGTGGGCTCTCAGTAGGTGCTCACTGCAGGACCCAGCCTTGAGGGGGTGGGTGTTAGGGCTCACTTCTTACCGCGGCGCTGGGCGGCCCTTTGCTGCCAGCAAGAAGTTAGGGGCCTGCCGCGTTGCCTGCCACTGTCGCTCCTTGTTGATTGTTCCCTCTCCTCTCCTGGCAGGTGGTGTATGTCACCGCGACGTTCCCCTACATCATGCTGCTGATCCTTCTGATCCGGGGGGTCACGTTGCCCGGGGCCTCCGAAGGCATCAAGTTCTACCTATACCCCGACCTCTCCCGGCTCTCCGACCCACAGGTAAGAGTCGCTGGCTCCGTGCACAGCTGCCCTCCACCTCTGGGAAGCCTTCTACACGGAGCCTCAACGACCCACTGAGGGAAGTCTGTGGCCCCTTCTCAGAATAATACTTTTCAATGCATAAATTACATACACAGGGAATCAAATACATTGAAATACAATCACCAAAACATGAAAAAAAGAGATTTATGACATGGTAATGTAGCAATATCCAGCATGAGGTGAATAATTTCCATGATTTCAAAGCAGTGATGAGCATACATGATATTTGGAGAACTCTGTACAGTGATATGAAAATATGTGGGATTTCTACCGATTACAGTACTGTGGTCTGTTGCCTGCCTTTGTAATTGAAGGAAATGCTAAATTTCGGTTAGAGGTCATTTAAAATAAAAATACACTTTTTTCTCCACCTAAGAACACAGATCTCTGCAGGCGTGCTTCTCTGAGAGAAACTGGGTCTTTGTTGGTGATTCTCCTTGCCGGGGTAGGTCACAGAAACAAAATAACTGGTGACCTGGCTAAGCTGTCGGTTGTCTTTGGAAAGGCATCAGCCGTTCTGAATTCTGGGTAGAACTGTTTATGCCGAAGTCTCTCCAGGTGGGTAGGGGTGGTGTGCCTGCAGGGGGGAGGTGTTAGACAACAGATGAACGCAGCATCTTAGGGGCCCAGGTCTTCGCACCCTCCACTACTTGTTAGAAACTCCTGGGGAGCTTTTGAACATCCTGATTCCCACCCAGAGCACAACCCCTACCATTTAAAACAAACCCTCTGGGGGTGGGTCTCAGGTCTCAGTATCTTTTGAAGGCCCCCTGGCAATTCCAATGTGTGAAATAACATGCCCAACAGATATCTTAGCGGGTGAAGAGGCACTCGTTTTTCTTTGAAAACAAACACAGATCGTGCCGTAGAGTGTGGAATCTGCGTTCAGCTGATCACAAGGCTTGCAAGAGATGTCAAGTCTTCGTCTCTGGCTTGCGGCCGCCCCCTCTTAGGAGAATGGGGTTGTGAGGAGTGCTGGTTCGCGCAGCTCAGCTTGTAGCTCATTACGGTGCGTTCAGGTGGACGGCGGCGGGGCCCGTGTGCTCGTTTCTGTCTCAGTTTGCCCCGCCGTGAGGGCCCCGAGGCTCAGGCCCCAACAAGGAGCAGCCTGAGTTGCAAGCAGAATCCCAGGAAGAAAGAAATTAGCTCCTGACGACTGGCTTCACTAACTCCAACCTCCGATGCCAAAGGCTCAGTTGAAGAAGCAGTTTTGGAAAACAGATTTCCACAATCACTGCCCTGTGCATTTTCGTTAGGTCCACAAATTCTGCCTTGATCCGGATGGCCGTCCTGTTCCCTCCTCCGCCCACCGGCTTCCTTCTCCCGGTCCTCAGGGCTGGCCAGTCCCGAGCATCTCCCAGAGTTTCCAAACCTGGCTGATCCTCAGAACACCTTGGCACATGCTGAAATGCATTTTCTCGGGGGGCTGAGATGGCACCTGGGCATCTGTATCTTTAAGCTTCAGAGGCCATTCTGATGATCAGAAAAGTTGGCAAAAACCCAGCTGATACCTACAACGTTGGAGCCCTACACATAGACACGTGTGCACACACAGACACACACCACACGCAGAACAGAAGTGAGGCCAGGCGGTTCACCATTCAGACCCCCTGCCCGAATCATCCCAGTTTCCTGCCAGATCTTTCCTTTAGGCCTCTGGGTCCCAGGCCAGCACGTATCGGCAAGGCTGTCCTATGGAGCGGCTGCTTGGAGTGGTGGAAAGCGCACGGGGCTGGGAGTCAGGACGTGGATTCCTCCTCTGGTGATGCCACTGGTCCTGAGTGACCTTCGACAGGTTCCTTCTCTCTTTCTCCTTCTGGGCCTCAGTTCCCCGCTGATGGCATGAAAGGGTGAATTCAGTCAGTGGTTTTCAAAGTAGATTTGGAGAGCCCTGAGTTTTCCATGAGCGTGAGTCGGCAAACTGTGACCTGCACGCCAAATTCGGCCCTCTGCCCGTTTTTATAAATAAGGTCTTATTGGAACATGGCCATGGTATTGTTTTTTTTTTAACATATTGTCTGTGGCTCTTCAAAGGCAGAACTGGGTAGTTGAGGCAGAAACCATAGGACCCCCTGTATCAAGGGTTCCAAGACCTCCCCCCATCACCACCCCACATCCAGTGATTTATTAGAAGGGCTTGCAAGACGTAGAAGAAGTTATTCTCTTGGATTTGGTTTATTTCCATCATCAGTGGGAGAAAAAGACACATCAGGCAAAGTCTGGAGGAATCCACACCAGGCGTAGAGCAGTCTCTCCCCTTCCTGACGGGAGAGGCTGCACAGAACGTCCTCTTTCTTCCAGTATCGAAATGCGGCAGCACGTGGGCAGCACGTCTGCCCAGAGGAGACTGCTCCGGACTTGGAGTCCGGGTTTTTAATGGGGGCATTTTATTAAGTGCATGATCGATCCTCTGGATTCCAGACCCCCATCAGGAAATCCGGCGTTCACTGTAAAGTGCCTTGCTTGTGTGGACAGTCCAGGCAGGCTGGTCCAGCAGAATTGAGTGCCCCAGGCATGCGGACAACCGCATCCCTTGGCATCATAGGGAATGTCGAAGCGGAGTTCCTAGACACCAGGGCAAACCACGCCTCCTGGAGAGCAGCGTCAGGCCTGCTGTGGTAACGCTTTCCTGCATACCTGCAAAACATTAAATATTCACTGTTTGGCCTTTTCTAGAGAAAGTCTGCTGACCCCCGAGTTGAAGAACCTTCAGACACCTGTGAGGGGAAGGTTGATGGGCTCCGACCCCCACCTGATCCCCCCACTCCATCCTTGTTGCCCTCTGCCTCTACTGCCACCAGCCTCATTCAGGCCACCACCATCTCCCATTTGACAACTACAGAAGCCTCCTAACTGGTCTTCCAGAAGTGGCTCTTAACCCCTCTAGGCTACTCCCCACCCAGCAGCAGAGTGATCTTTTTGAAATATAAATCTGGTGGGCACCTCTGTGTTTAAATCCATTCTGGGGTTCCCTGTGGTCTTTGGAATAAGATCCAAGTGGAGGGGCCTCTGAGGTCCTCCGTGAGCTGCCTCCTTGCTGCATCCCCCATCACTCTCCTCCTCTATCATTCCACACCTTAGAATTCCAGATTTTGGGCTCCCTTCTGCCCCAGGACCTTCGCACATGCTGTTTCTCCACTGGGAACACTCTTTCTCCCCGAGACCCTCCTTCCCCACCTTGCCTGAGCAACACGCAGTCACCCTTTAGGATTCAGTTTAAACATTATTTGGTCAGGCAGGTCTGTCCCAACTGCCAACCATGCACCCCTGGACTGACTTTCCAAAGCACTTATCATGTTTGCGATGAAATAATCACATATATATGTCATATATATGTATGACCTGTATGATTTATTTACTTTCCATTTATTTGCAACAGGTATTTACTGAGTGCCTACTCTTGTGTCAGAGATTATTATAGTTATTAGGCATATGGAATTAGACAGTGGACAAAAGAGTGATCCCTGCCCCATGGAATTTATATGCTGGTTGGGGAAGAAGGTAGTAAACAAAATCAAGTCAAAGATGCCATCCATTAGATGGTGGCAAGAACCATGGAGACAAAGTATGGACGTGGGGAAAGAGTGTTGGGGAAAAGAGCTGTGATTCCCAACAGGTGGCCAGGAAGGGCCTCTCTAAGAAAGCACCTTGGAAGCTGGGTCTGTATCTGCCTTGCCCACCACTGTGTCCCTAGGCCCTGGATAGCTCAGTGCCTGGTACATAATAGCTCAGTAAATGTTTGCTGAATGAATATAAGAGCCAGAGCTATTTTGGTTTTTAAAGAAAGATTTTGTTGCTTTAGCAAGAAGTCTAAAAACCTCCAGCTCACCAGATCTGTGAGCTGTAATGTTTTTTGTTTCTCTCTCAGTAATGGCCAGAAAATGGATATGTTTGTGTGTGTCTCCACCAAAAAGCAATAGTCATAGCTGATTGTCTGGACAGAGATACGGATAGTGACCCCAAAGGGCAAGGAAAACAGAACTCCAGGTAGCTGGTGTTTTTTGGAAGCTGGGGTGTGTTGCAGGAACGGCTCAGGAAAGGGAGGTCTGGAAAGGGAGGTGGGAGCAGCCCCGAACCTGCTCTTGATCTGCTCTGGGCGCTGAAAGGCAGTCAGTGGAGTGTACAGTCATGATGAGTCTGCATAAGGGTTTTGATGGCTCCTCAAATTTGGAAGCTAGTGCATCACGCAAAGCTTGTCTCCTTGTGGGGAGAGAGGGCAGCATCTGAGCAGGTCAGTAGAATCACAATGCCCCAGCTGGAATGTCTACTCGACAGATAGAGAGATCCAGGTCAGAGAGGCTGAGCCACTTGCCTGTGGCCATACAGCAGCTTAGCAACCCAGTGAAGACTTAGAGCCCAGGGTTCCTGGGTTCTGGGAAGGACAACTCCTAAATGAAGGGAGGTGAGGTCTTAAGAAGAAAACAGATCCACAGCACCCGGTTACAACTGTTCCCATTTGTACATATTCCAGACCATGAAGAAGCAGAGGCCACTGGTTTTGACTGCTACTCTCCCGTTATTGGAGATGTGGCCTCAAGCAAGGTTCCTCACCTCTCTGGGGTGAGTCCCCTCTTCTCTAGAATGAGGATCTCAGGCAGTACTTGCCTGCCCCATCAGATGACCATGAAGGTCTAGGATGATGACCCAGCCGTGGAGGAATATTCTTTTCCTTTTATAGTTATGTACTTATTTTAATGTGCATTAGAAAAAAATCTGGGATATCAACCAAATCAAAATACACACACACACACACACACACACGAGTTGACCCTTGAACAACACGGGTTTGAACTGTGTGGGTCCACTTACACGTGGATTTTTTTTTTTTTTTCAGTAAATGCTACAGTACAATGTGTGGTTGGTTGAATCCCCAGATGCGAGCCCCAGGTACAGAGGGCCGACTACGGGACTTGAGCATCTGCAGATTTTGGTTTCTGTGTGAGGTCCTGGAGCCAGTCTTCTGAAGATACTAAAATCCACAAATCCTCAAGTCCCTTACTGTTGGCCCTCCATATCCATAGGTTCTGCATCTGCAGACTGAACCAGCCACAGACCATGTAGTATTTGCCATCTGCAGTTGGTTGAATCTGAGGATGTGGAACCCGTGAATACAGAGGCCCGACAGTATACACACTCACGTGTATATACGTGACACCCCTCCCCACAACCTCACACACATACTCTGAAGGGTAATTGGGTAAGAACTTTGAAAACCAGAAGTGAGCATAGGCTGCCGCCCAGAACATCCCTCATGTGTGTGCATAAGGAGGCATGCACGTAGAGGCTTGCTAAAAAAGGAAAAAGAAATCGTTTATCATAGGAAACATTGGAAATAAATATGCATCAAATAATGACTGGTAAAAAAAAATATATATATATATATGTGTGTGTGTGTGTATATATATATATATATATATGCATGATAAAATAAACAAGGTTTTTTTTTTATTTTGCAAATTATGTTTATTATCTTGCCATAACATTCTTTTTTGTAACATCTTTATTGGAGCATAATTGCTTTACAGTGTTGTGTTAGTAAGGCAGTATTAAATGAATATTAGAACAAACATGGACATGGCAAAAATAGTGCAAGTGAAAGGTGGTTGGCTGAAGTCTGGGCCACAGCCGGGGCTGGAGGGACGTCTGGGTAGCGTTAGGACTTTAGGTGGCCACATGCTCCCACTCGACACAAGAGGCCAGCTCTCACAGAGAAAGTTGGTCGGAGAGCTGCTGGCTGGACATATTTTATCAGGAGGTCAGTAAAAGCCTCGGTCTTGTGTCTCTTGGTAGTGTTCTCCTTTTAGCCAGTGCAGATTTTTTTTTTTTCTGAATAATCATCTTAAGTTAGTTTCCCATTTGTACTTCAAATTGCACCAAGAAGGAAAGTTCCTGGAAAGCGTCACTCGGTCTAGTTGTTCGGCTGCTCTCGGAGTGAGAACACACTTGTTTCGTGGGGATGATCTAGAAGTTGCAGTGTGCAGGCTGTGAGGGACTCAAGCGTTGATTCTGGAGCCCCCTGGGTGGAGAGCTGGAAAGGAGAGGTGATGGGGACAGGTGAGCCACGGGGAGGTCATTGGTGCCCGGGGCTGCTCCATCCGCTCCCTGGGGAGTGGGGGGTGGTCAGTGATCTCAGGTGCACTGAGGGGTCAGCAGGGGGTGAAGTGAGCACTTGGTTGGGAGTCCTTCCTGATCTGCAGACCCCACGAGGACGGGCATCCCGTTAGTCTGTGTACCACTCATCTGTCACCAGAGCCTGGCAAAGCTGTACCTTACGTTATTCCAGATGCTCGTTGCATGAACCTGTGTGCCAGACATCAGCGTGTAGAATGAGTGAGACCCCCCCTTCCCCTCAGGGGGCCCACAGTCTGGCGTAAGAGGGCAGTCACCCCTCCTCGCCTGAGTTCCTCTCCCTGTAAGAAGAGGGAAGAGGCACTGGGCGAGATCACAGCTTCCCATCCTTCCTTCCAGTCAGTTGAGAAGAATGTGGCCGCTTGTTACTGATAACCGTCCTTGCGCCAAAGCCAGTGAACGATTCAGCCTTTTATACGTACACCCGCAGGGATGGGAAGCGGCTGCACTCCTGCCATGCCTTTCCCTCTCATGCCTTCCAGAGGCTTACTTGGTGGGGGCCTCAGGGGCGGGGGTTGCTGACGGCTGAGGCTGCACGCGTTAGAACCCCCAAGTCTCCTGGTCTCTCCTGCAGCCTGAGGCACCGGCCCTGTCCTGGGGCTCCAGTGATAACTGGGGGGCTGCACATTACCATCAGAGCTTCACTTCTCTGCAGACATGTTGGGTGTTCCCTGAAGTCTGGGGCCTGGGGTGGGGGTGGGGGTGGGGGTGCCCATGCATGTCATCAGGGGGAGGGGAGGCAGTGACCCACAGGAGAAAGACGGTCCCCAGGGTGCCTTCCCTCCCCGTAGGATGCTCTTCTCCCGGCATCTGGACCAGAATGGTGAGGAGCTTAGACGCAGCCCTGCAGCCTCCCCAGGATCCAGCATCTCTATTAATTCCAGGTCCGGGCCCAGCTCCCTTCCCTCCTGCTTACAAGGGGCTCAGACACGCCTATTTGCTGTGTCATTTACATTTACAAAGGGACACAGGGAGCCTGACTGGTGCAAAGCTGTGGACCCCAGCTCCGGGGCCTTGGACAAGGGAAAATTCCCTTTGAGAGACCCTCCTGGCCCCTCTGGGCTTGTGTGGCAGGGATTCTCCATCACAACCGATTGTCGGATGATGGGCACTTAGGTGGTTTCCATCTCCGGGCTATTGTAAATAGAGCTGCAATGAACATTTTGGTACATGACTCTTTTTGAATTATGGTTTTCTCAGGGTATATGCCCAGTAGTGGGATTGCTGGGTCATATGGTAGTTCTATTTGTAGTTTTTTAAGGAACCTCCATACTGTTCTCCATAGTGGCTGTACCAATTCACATTCCCACTAGAGTCTGTCAAACAGAGTAAAGTAAGTCAGAAAGAGAAAGACAAATACCGTATGCTAACACATATATATGGAATTTAAGAAAAAAAATGTCATGAAGAACCTAGGGGTAAGACAGGAATAAAGACACAGACCTACTAGAGAATGGACTTGAGGATATGGGGAGGGGGAAGGGTGAGCTGGGACAAAGTGAGAGAGTGGCATGGACATATATACACTACCAAACGTAAAATAGACAGCTAGTGGGAAGCAGCCGCATAGCCCAGGGAGATCAGCTCGGTGCTTTGTGACCACCTAGAGGGGTGGGTTAGGGAGGGTGGGAGGGAGGGAGACGCAAGAGGGAAGAGATATGGGAACATATGTATATGTATAACTGATTCACTTTGTTATAAAGCAGAAACTAACACACCATTGTAAAGCAATTATACCCCAATAAAGATGTTAAAAAAAAAAAAAAACTGATTGTCGGGCCGGGTCAGGGAGTATTCACAACAGCCCTCTCTTCCTGTCTCCCAGCTAGTGAAGCAGGAGAGAGAACTCCAGAAAGCGAAAGTAGGTAAAGAGCTAAGCTGTGGGAGCCTGGGAGCTGGGAGAATACCTGCCTCACAGGAAAACGTGGGGTCGAGAGAGCCATGGAAGTTGTTTCCAGGTCTAAAAGGCTGTAGTGTCCATGAGGGCTTCCCAACCACCTGGTTTAAAACTGCAGCCCCCTTCCACCCTCCACGCATTCTGCCCACCTTCCCGGCTTTGGTTTCTCCCTGACACTTGCCAGCATTCAGATGTTGTTCGTTGTGTATCACTGTCCCCCACACGCTACAGTGTAGGCTCCGTGAGTGAGCGCAGGTGACTGATCTGTTTCGTTCGCTGTAGAACTCCAGCCCCCAGAACTCTGCCTGCCCCACAGTGCACGCTCGATAAATAGTTATTGAATGAGTGAAGGAAGGACGATTCCCACCAGAGCCTGTGTGACTTTGCATTACGGTGACGTAGCATACATTGTGGTTGGGGGTCTGCTCTCCAGAGAGAGGGGTTTTCAGTGCAGTGGAATCTGGTGTCGAGGGAAAGAAATTTGAGACACTACTGCCCTTGAGCTGCTGGGCGGCCTTCAGCCCATCCCTTTACTTCTCTGGGCTCAAGGAACTCACCTGTCCGTCCAGGTATGAATATCTACTGCATAGAGTAGCCGTGAAGCCAGTGTGCCTGGGAATGCAAACACACTTCTAGTTTTCAGTTTGGGTGCCCGGCACATAGGAGGACGCCGAGAAGTCGGCGGTGTTCCTCATCCTGTGTCCACGCCACTGGCGCTGGCCAGGGCAAGCCTAGGCCTCACAGCCCAAAGGGGAGGCCTTGAACTCAGAACTGAGAGCTTTTATCATGGGTCCAGTAAATTAAGTTTCTCATCAAGCCCTTGAAGCCACACAGCAACTCGCCGCCTTTGTCCCCTGGCAATTTGCATTCCGTGGTCTGTTATAACTTTCTAAACATCTATTTGTCTTCTCTGTCAGCCCTGTGTTCTCTCTGAAGTGTGAAGTGCTTCCACTCCATTTTTTTTCCCCTCAAATTTTTATTTTCTGCCTTTTCAGTCTTTGGGGAGTGGAGGGGCTCTTGCAGGAAATCACATTTTCCCTGCCCCAGATTCCTGCCACTCTCGCGCTTCATTGTGTTTCAAGTGTGTGTTTTCAGGGCAAGAATAGAAAAGCCTGTCACAGATCCAAGTCGTGGGGTCTGCTTTCCCAGGGCGTGTACAAGTTCCCCGAGTCGGCCTCCTCTCTGGAGGGAACTGGAGCCTGTAGCTAAGGTGTCAGATCCTGGGGATGGGGTCCAAGGATGCCCGAACAGTGAGAGCCCGTAGAACACCAAATCTATCCCCTCCCCACCCCAAAGGAGGACAAATCAGGGAAAACAAGACCTCGGTTTAAAACCCTACCTGCTTACCCAGCTGGGACGAAGTGAGAGAGCGGCATGGACGTATATACACTACCAAATGTGAAATAGATAGCTAGTGGGAAGCAGCCGCATAGCACAGGGAGATCAGCTCGGTGCTTTGTGACCACCTAGAGGGGTGGGATAGGGAGGGTGGGAGGGAGGGAGACGCAAGAGGGAGGAGATATGGGGACATATGTATATGTATAACTGATTCACTTTGTTGTAAAGCAGAAACTAACACACCATTGTAAAGCAATTATACTCCAATAAAGATGTTAAAAATAAATAAAGGAATAAATAAATAAAAGAAAACCCTACCTGATGAACCTCAGGGATGGGACCATGGAATTTGGCAGTGTACTCTGATTCCAGGCAGGGACCCAAGGGAAAATGGGCCTCTTGGCTGTTGGACGTTCAAACCAATATTTACAAAATTGATATCGACTTAGAGACATTGGATGTGTTTTGGAAAAGATCACAAACCTCACTGACATGGGGGTTGCAAACCTCACGCCATGGGACTGAAAATCCCCCAAGGTCTCCCTTCGGTACGTTTGATTCTGGGTTAGGGTCACTGCCCCACCATGCCGGCTTGTTTTCCTCTCAGTACCAAGCAGGGGGATGCAGAATCAGATCACACGTTGTTCTTGTCTTCAAGGAGATGACAGTCTCTTAGGAAAGACACACAACAGCAATAAAGTCAGTGGTGAAGGGCTGTGCAGTGGTCGGAATTCACCTGACACAGGTGTGCTCCTTCCAGTCGTCAGGTAAACACCTCTGGAATTAGAGATGCATTATTGATCTGACATCATGTACACTTAAAGACAGTGAATGTTTCTTTCTTTACTGCTTGAAATTCCTTCAGAATTGCCTGCTGTTAGAATCAGAATTCCTGTACACGCCAGTGAGATTTTGTACATCGCTGGGCACCCACTAAATTCTTCCAACCACAGATTTACTCAAGGTGAAGGTTTGTGCTTTTTAGTTTTCAGCAGTTTTAGTGGCACCTTATTAACCTGCAGTCTTGGTGGTTGAAGAGCTGCTCAGGTATCCGTAAGAGTAGTGATACTGGTTACTGCTTATCATTTCTTGTTGCCTGACTCTATGTCAGTTACTGTGCTTTACGAACTTGTCATTTAATTTATCCAATTCACTCAATCAGCAAATAGTCAGGTGTTGAAAATTATTCTGTTCCAGACTCAGGAGCTAAGTGCTATATATAAGTACCTTAAATTCTGATGACCAATAAGAAGTCCTTAGATTCTGTGACCGAGAGAAAAGTCCTATCTTATAGGACCTGAGAATCTTAAAACCCATGACCTAAAGGCTTTCACATGAGGAGTCAGGGCTCCAAGAGGTTAAAGCACTAGCGTCTTGCTTACACAGCTAGCACTTGAACCCAGGTGAGTCTCACTCGGCCATGTAGAGGATTCAATGCTGAAACTTTCTGTCATATCTGATCTTTCTGGGCTCACTCTCTCTCTGCCCAGCACTGGGATAATGGTCCTGCTTCTGGGGTCTTTGAGCATCCCAGACCTATGTGACTATTTTGCAGGAATCCTAGAATCTCAGCATTGGGTGAGATTCCCACCCGAGGTGCCCAGTGCAGGAATCCCCTCTGTAGAAACCCGGTCAGCCACTGAGTGGCCCCTCCTGTGACATGGAAGCCCCTCACCTCTACTTTGGGACAGCCCTCTACTCACCTGGGTCCCAATGTTGAGATATTCATTTATTCTTTCACTTGCTTATTCTTTCTTGACTCATCTGCTCTAAGTTGTCAGTCCCCCACTTTGAGAGTATCCACCAGGGTTGAACACACTAATTTAAATGGAGCCTAAACTACTAAGGCACAAGCCAGCCTCCTCTGGGCTAATAGAATAGCCTCCAAGACGGGCCCCAGCCTCCAAGGTGGGCCTCTTACTCACTCACTCACTCTTTTCCTCACACAGCAGACCCAGGGAGCTCTGAAAAAGGAATCTGGATCATGCAACTTCCTGATGTTGTTATTCAAATGTATTTTCCTTTAATGCTTTGCATATATCTATAATAACCCCTTTACAGTCTTTGCTAAATCCGACATTTTTTAGGATATAGATCACGTTTTTCTGGTTTCTTGTTTTGTTTTGTTTTCTTGCATGTCTGGTAGTTTTTGACTGAATATTGTGAATAATATGTTGTACACACTCTGGATTTTATCTTCCTCTGCAGAGTGTTGTTTTTTTATTTTAATAAGTGGTTCAGTTATTGGCTGATCACCTGAAACTTCTATAGGTTCAACTTTGTTTTTTAGTGTGGATCTGTGGAAATCCCAAGCTGTTTCCCAAGCTCCTCTAATTTGATAGGAGTGGATAGGACTTAATGGGATTCTGAACTCTGTCTCCCCAGTAGATCTTGCCAGGGCTTGGCTTTAGGCTTTATGAGGCTGGAGCTAGAGTAGTGATTACTCTAGAGTGATGGCTCTCAACCAGGGAAATTTTGCCTCCCAGGAGACACTTGCAAATGTCTGCAAACAGTATTGATCGTTACAACTTGGGGGTTACTGGCATCTAGTGAGTAGAGGCCAGGGAGGCTGTTAAACATTCTACAATGCACAGGACGGCCCCGGCAACAAAGAATTACGAGTCCCAAACGTCCATAGTGCCACAGCGTAGACACCCTGCTTTAGGACATGGTTCTTCCCCCAATGGAAGGTCTTTCTGTGTCTCAGCCAGGTACCAAGGGTGAATACTTGGCGTTGGCCAGATCTGTCTACTCGGGCAGGGAGGGAGCCCCGATCCCCTGGCACTGCTCTTTCCCTGGCGGCATCTGGCCTCTAGTGTCTCTTGCATTTTCAACCCCAAGCGGTGCTATCTGGGAAGTCTTGGTGGTCTCACCCTGGATGTTTACATCAGCCACAGCCTCGTGGGAACCTCCACATGGACATCTGGGGCATCCGCTCTGCACAGTTCCCCCTTTCCTGTGCCCCACACTTCAGATTCCAGCTATTTCAGCTGCCCTGCTCTCTGGCCCTGCCTTTTCAGCTTGGCGGGACTGTGTGTTCTGCTTGGCTCTAGTTGTTGTCCCCAGGCAGAGGGCTCAGCACACCCCTCTTGGATCTTCCCATCTCTCAGGGGTAGCAGTCTTGCCCTGCGTGTTATCTACTGCCTGAAAATGGTTATATTTTTGCCTGCTCTGATAGTTGCTTATGGCAGGAGGGCCATTCCTTACCAGTCCCTCAGGGCCAGAAGCAGGAGTGTGACCCTCCTGCTTACAAGCCCTAGCAGCTTCCCCTTGCATGAGGATTAAAATCCAGACTGCTCACCATGGCCGAGGCTGAGGAGCCCTCCGTGGCCTGGCCCCACGTCCCACGTGGTGCTGGGCATCCCAGGTTCTTTCCTACCACAGACCCCGTCTGTCTGGGCCACTGCCCCATCAGATATTCCCGTGTCCAGCTCCTTCTCACCCTACAGGTCTCCGCTTCAAAGTCCTCTCCGAGCAGCTGCGCTCAAGCATCCCCACTAAACCCCGTGGCTTTAACCAGGCCCCTGTGTTATTTTATTCGTGGGGCTGGTGGCTCTCTGAAGCAATCGCGTGTTCATTTGTTGAAGCCTCACTGTTAGCCTCCCTTAATTAGCATGTGGACTCCCTGGCACCTGGCACAGAGCCTAGCATATGTTAGGCTTCCCGTCAATACTGGATGAGTAGGTGGGTGGATGGGTGAGTGGGTGGGTGCATGTCATATGGTGGTTTAGATGAAGGACTGCTAACAGAGGAGAACAGAATTATTTCCAATTACATGTCCCAGAGAAGATTTTATGAAACAAGTAGCCTTTCATGTCATCCTTGAAGGATGGAGAAGGGAAAGCTATCTGGAGATAAGCAAAGACCAGAAAGTCTATATATACGAAGGCAATGGTAAGAAGTTCAATGTGGCTACAGGATAGGTTTTGTGACAGGGAATCACAGGAAATAAGGTTGAGACAGTTGACTGAGACCCCTCCATCTGGGAGCATCATGTGTCAAGGCCAGAGAGCTGAAGATTTCATCCAGTGGTCGGTAGGGAGCTGTCGAGCATTTCGGGGCAAGAGGTTGACCGGCATGAACAAAGCTGTAACGTCGGAAGATTATGCAGCCAAGAGAGGCTCAGCAGAGCTTGCCATCAGAGAGCTTTAGAGTCAAACGGAGCTGCATTTGAGTGCCTGCCTCTCCCTCACCCACTGTGTGACCTTGAGCAAGTGACTCACTCTCTCTGACACTCGGTTTCCTCTCTTGTAAGCCTCTAACAGGCAGGGTCCCATCTTTTACTCGCCTCCTGCGCCCTCGTAGATAAGGTACGGTTAGATGAAACAGCACAGGGGAACTTCTCCAGGTGCATAGAAAGAGCGAGAAAATAGAGTATGTTTGGAGGTGAAGAGGGAAGAAGCAGAGATACGTACCAGATGACCTTGATCTGGGGGAGAGGGGAAGCTTTGCCATGTCATAGGCGATATGAGAAGCAGCCCTCCAGCTGTGATGTCACAGGTGTATGGGCAGGTGTGGCTGGAGTTAGTGCCATTGTGTGAGTTTGTCTAGCTACTTGCAGAAGCCCGAGAGGCGCTACAGAGAAAAGAGACTGATGTCAGCAAACATTCAGGATGCACCTACTGTGTGCAAATCCTGCCAATGGGGTGGAAGTATGAGGGATGAGTCAGGCACTGGTTTTACCCTTGAGATGTCACCAGGAGTGGCCACAGCTGGGGCTGGTGAGAGCCACAGAGAGTGAGGACTCCAGCTCTACAGCACAGGAGAGGAGCAGCTGCAAGCCCGTCTCCAGGGGTTCTTAGGCCAATGTTTTAGAATTCCAGTCTTATGTTTATTCATCCGGCAAGTATCACTGAACACATACTGTATGCCAGGTATTGCGCCTGGTCTTTGCTTTGAAAATGAATCAACAGAAATGTACAAAGTATCCACTCTTGCCAGACATTTGCTGGGCTCTGTGGGAGCGGGGTGGAGGGGTGGATGAGCGATATATTCTAGGACAGGAGTTTTTTCATTGGGGGAGGGTCTTTGGCCACCCCTCCCCAAAGTTATATATAAAATATTGTATATTAAGCATGTTCTTTTTCAATTAATAAACTTTTTTAAAGCAGTTTTAGCTATACAGAAAAATTAAGCAGAAAATACAGAGTTCCCATATATCTCCTCTCCCCTGGTCCCACTTTTTCCCTATTATTAACATCCTATATTTCTGTGGTGCATTTGTTAAAATTGATGAGTCAGTATTGATACATTATTATTGCAGTATTTACTAAATAAGTCTATTGTTTACATTAGGGCACACTCTTTGTGTGGTGCAGGCTATGGGTTTTGACAAATGCATCATCCAGCCTTATGGTATCATACAGGAAGGACCGTTTCACTGCCTTAAAATTGCTGCACTAGGCATCCCTCCTCCTTCCTCACCAAACCCCTGCCAACCACTGATCTTTACTGTCTCCATAGTTTTGCCTTTTCCAGAATGCCATACATTATGTAAGCTTTTCAGATTGGCTTCTTTCACTTAATAATATGCATTTAAGGTTCTTGCATGTCTTTTTGTGTCGTGATAGCTCTTTTCTTTTTATCCCTGAATAATATTCTGTTGTCTGCTTGAAGCACAATTTGTTTATCCTTTCACCTATTGATGGACATCTTGGGTACTTCCAAGTTTGATGATTGTGAATAAAGCTTCTATGAATATCTGTGGGCAGGTATTTCGTTAGCATCTTTTTCTTAAAAAGAGTCCATTCACCCCCAGCAGAGATCCCTGTTCTTGAGCTTTCAACCAAAGCTGCAGGTACAGTGTGGGGTCCCATCAGACTGCTTGGATTTCATGGCTCATCTGCTTACTAACTGTGTAACCGCAGGCACATTACTTAGCCTCTCTGTGCCTTGATTTCCTCATCTGTAAAAAGGGTTGTTGTGAGGATTAAATGAGATAACGCTCATTCATTGTGTGCATAGCATTGTGTCCAGCACATAGTAAATGCTCAGTAAATGTTAGCTGTTATTTTCTTTAAGAGATGAATATGCCTTTAATTTTATTGACCAAAACTTCAGGCATTTTTGTGGTGCTACATAGTATGAACTTGTTAACCTATCTTGTTCTCACAGAATATGCTTTTAAACGCCTTGAGAGAACAGATACAGATGTTAACGTAAGCTATTATGCTAGCTGTCATCGTACATGTAGGCAGAGCTAACTGACATTTCGAGAAGTCTAAAACCTTATGACTCCAAGTGTGGTCCCCAGACCAGCAGTAGCATTAGCCTTATTTGGGAGTTTTTAATAAATGCAGATTCTCAGGCCCCATCCCCAACCTGCCCCATCAGAGTCTGCATCTCAGCAACATCTTCACTGGTTTTACAATGTGGGAGTTTGAGGAGCACTGGTCTAGGAGCATTCAGGTCTGGCTGAGATGTATCAGACACATCAGTGAAGGCTGTGGTCGGGGAGGAAGAGGTCCTGGGGCCAAGTAAGGTGAGCAAGGTTTTCCCGGGTGTTGGGGCCACCTACCTGCTCTCGCTCATGTTCCAGGGCAGAGGGTGGGAGAGATCACTCTGGGAATTCCTGTACCCATCTCTCTCAGGATCATTTGAGAATGGAATGGATCCCTTCAGGGATCGCCCACCCTCTAAAACTACACTGTCCAGCACAGGAGCCACAAGCCATATCTAACCATTTAAATTTAAAGTCATTGAAATTAAAGTCAATATTCCGTTCCTCAGGTTCAAGAGTCAGATTTCAGATGCTCAATAGCCACGTGTGGCTGGTTCCTCCCATATCGGACAGAGCAGGTATAGAATGTTTCTATCATCGCAGACCGTTCTGCTGTACTTTTGTGCTCTAGAGGGATAAAGCCTCAGGAAGCAGAAGAGTCTGTGGAAACTCAAACTCCAATCGCACCGGGTGCCAAGTGAGCCCTGGCTCTCTGAAGGCATGCTGTTGGCATTGTGGGTTTCTTTCCTCTACCCCTTAGGGGCCTGGTTATTTCCAGAAGAGTTCAAAGAATGCACATTGAAGAATCAGGACCAGAACTGTGGCCACAGCTGTCTTGGGCAGAGTGGACTGCAGTGGAGTTCCACCCAGTGACATGCCGAGGAGGCTGCGCTAGCTGCATTTGCAGTGGCCCCAGGACGGGAGGAAAGGGTCTTCCCCCAGAGCAGTGGGAAGACAGAAGACGCAGGTGCCCAGTTAGTCAGAGTGGCTCTTAACTAGCTTTTTCTCTTTCTGAGCAAGAAATACCATGGGACACAAATTTCCCTCCAGCTTCCACACTCTCCCCATCCTTGTTATTGTTTTCCACCCCTTTTTAATTCTGCTTTATTACTGTATAGAGTTGATACTTATTTGGATTTTACAATGTGTTTACTGATTTCTTTGCTTCCTGTTATTTTTACTCTTTTCTAATAGATTAAACTTCTTCTTGTTGGAGTACATCCTTTAGTAGTTCTTTCAGCAAAGGCCTTTGGGAACTGAGCTCTCTTAGTTCATATCTGAAAAGGTATTTATTTCACTGTCACCCTGGAATGGGAGTTTAGCTGGGTATGCAATTCTAGGACGGTAGTTTTAAAGTGTCAGTTTAAACTTGGATGCCCACTTGGCAGGAGCACCGTGTGATCCTACCCATACCTGATATTTCCATATCGAGTCCTGGGCTGAGGGGCAGAGTTTTCTGGCACCTCATTCACCATAAGACAATCCCTTTCTGGCTCCTAGGTTTTTGCAGTAATCCCACTCAGTTTCTGGTCATGCCCAGGGCCTGGAATCTTTTTTTTTTAATAATTTGTTTTATTGAAGTATAGTTGATGTACAGTATTATGTAAGTTACAGGTGTACAATATAGTGATTCACAATGTAGTGATTTTTAAAGTTTATACTCCACTTATAAAATACTGGCTATATTCCCTGTGATGTATAATATATCCTTGTAGTTTATTTTATATATGATAGTTTGTACCTCTTAATCTCCTACCCCTGTGTTGCCTCCCTTCCCTCTCCCCACTGGTAACCACTAGTTGGTTCTCTATATCTGTTAGTCTGTTTCTTTTTTGTTATAGTCATTAGTTTGTTACATTTTTTAGATTCCACATATAAGTGCTATCATACAATATCTGTCTCTGTATCATATTTTAGATTCCACATATAAATGATATCATGGAATTACTGTCTTTCTCTGTCTGACTTACTTCACTTCGTATGATCATCTCTAGGTCCATCCATGTTGCTGCAGATGGCATTATTTCATTCTCTTTATGGCTGGATAGTATTCCATTGTATAAACGTACAACATCCTCTTTATGCTTTCATCTGTGGATGGACACAGGTTGCTTCCATATCTTGGCAATTGTAAATAATGCTGGTATGAACGTTGGGGTGCACGTATCTGTTCGCATTCGTGTTTTTGTCTTTTTCAGATACATACTCAGGAGTGGAATTGCTGGGTCATATGGTAGTTCTATTTTTAGTTTTTTGAGAAACCTCCATACCGTTTTGCACACTGGCTGCACCAATTTACCTTCCCGCCAACAGCGTGCAAGGGTTCTCCTTTCTCCACATCCTCGCCGACATTTGTCATTTGTGTTTCTTTTGGTGGTAGCCGTTCCAACCGGTGTGAAGTTATAGCTCATTGTGGTTTTGATTTGCATTTCCCTGGTGACGAGTGGTGCTGAGCATGTTTTCCTGTGCACGTTGGCCATCTGCATGTCCTCTTTGGAAAAATGTCTATTCTGCCCATTTTTTAATTGGGTTGTTCGGTTTTTTTGATGTTGAGTTGTATGAGCTGTTTGTGTATGTTGAATACTAAGCCCTTCCTGGTCATATAGTTCGCAAATATATTCTCCCATTCAGTAGGTTTCTTTTCATTTTGTCGATGGTTTCCTTTGCTTTAAAGCTTTTATGTTTAATTAGGTCCCATTTATTTATTTTTGCTTTTATTTCCTTTACTTTAGGAGACAGATCCAAAAAAAATACTGCTGTGATTCATGTTGGGCAATGCTCTACCTATGCTTTCCTCTAGGAATTTTATGGTTTCCAGCCTTAAATTTAGATCCTTAATCCATTTTGAGTTTATTTTTGTACATGGTGTTAGAGAATATACTAATTTCATTCTTTTATGTGTAGCTGTCCAGTTTTCCCAGCACAAGTTATTCAGGAGACTGTCTTTTCTCCTTTGTGTGTTCTTGCCAGGGCTGGAAATCTTAATTCTGTCCTTGGGAAGGAATTTAAATTCTAGATCCTCAGGTGTCTCTCTACTTGGATGTCCCCATGGGTGGCTGGGTCTATTCCTAGTCTTCATCTTTTAGCTTTGACTCTCATTTCTGGCATCTGGAAGAATTTTCTATCTCCCTTTCCAGACAGGTTATGAATTTTCAATATCTGTTGCATTTCATAATTATTTGTTTTCTGTATCTCTCATAAAAATATGTTGGACCCTTGGTATTTGCTTTTCTTCATCTGCTGGTCTTGAACATGACATACTGAATATTTAAGCAGGAAATTAATAGTAAAGGAAGTATCCCTGGGTGCTTAATTCAGCAGTTCAGTTTTGTTCATAAAGTCGTATGTTTGTGGTGATGATTTCATATTCCACACTATCCATGATTATGTTTTCTGACAGTGAATTTGTCTCTAGCACATGGAGTAAAATCATATTCGTCAAGGTTTTTGACAAAAAGCCCCCTGGGCCCCATTTATTTGCTGTTTTAACAAATTTGAGAGTCAGTTTCTAGATTCACCTTCTTCTTTTGTGGACAAGTTGCTGAGTCCCAGAGAGAGGACATGACTTACCCACAGCCACAGCTGGGGGAGAACAGGATGAGGACATAGAACCTCCAGTTTGAAACATCTATTATCTTTCCACCCTTTGAGCCTGTTTCCCCAACTATGAAATCAAGAGGTTAGAGCAGACACGGAATAAGGTCCTGACTCACTAGCTTTGTAACCTTGAGCAGGTCACTTAACCTCTCTGGGCTTCTATCTTTATAAGCCCGACCCTCTCCACCTCGGGTGACTGCTGAGAGTACCAATGGGGCTGACCCGTACGACAGAGCTCTGAGGAACACAGGGCTGCCGAGAGGTGCACGCCGTTCTTTCCTGGAAGATGCTAAGACCGCCTCCCGAGATACCTCCTTAGTGAGGAAGGCGCGTGCTTTGCAAATGCAACATGTTCTGATGATTTCTGACCCAGCACGAATGGGAGCGAGGAGAGCAAGGCTTTCCTCTGTCTGCGAGCAGCAAGGTGACGGGGCTTTGATACATCTGAGTTTGCTGGGGATTGGGACTCTTGATGCTGAAACCTCACTGGCGTGTGAATCTCATGTTCCGCCTGCCTCACTTCTCGTGTGCAAGCAAGAGCTGAAAAGACCCTCAGGGCCAGTACGAGTCCTGCGTGACATTCACGAAGAGGGTGGAAGCTGCTCCGCCTCCTTGATGAGCGCTGAGAGACACCCCACCTGGCTCAGCTGCTCCCTCCGTGCCGTTCCCACCCTCTCCTGCCTGCAGGAGGTACTGTTGCCCAGTGGGAAACTCCTAGGCTCAGGATCAGGGGACCCAGCTCCATCACTGACCTTGAAGGGTCGTTGTCCCTCCTTGTGCCGAGTTCCCTCAGCCATAATGAGGGCATCAAGTAAAATCACTGGTTTTCAATCTTTTCACGATCAATGACCCTTGACTTTTCTTTCTCCCCGTAGGACCCATTCTGGGCTATTTCATGCTGACAGGGAGTTCCTGTTAGCGGTTGTATGCGTATGATTAATAAAGGTGCCAGAGCCCAGGAATTAGTCTTTAAAATGTCCTTCTATGAAAGTTAGACCCGGAGATTGGAGATGATTTATCTGTGAGCACGTGAATATTTTTATGTTATAAATCACCCACATGTCTCCAAGGTTATAGATGATAGCACGTTAAGAGTTCTCAAGGCCATGTAAGTAAGTGGGGGAAGAGGGTTGGATGAATGCCATTTTAAGCAAATATGTGATTAACATCCTTGGGGGCTTAATCCAAACTACACGGGCTCACCACCCAAGACTACCCTTCCAGAACATAGACAGCATCACTTTCAACCATACCTCCCCCATGGGGGCTTCCATGCTGCCCAGCACCCAGTACGTGCTCACTAAACACCTGTTGTAGAATGCCATCATCTCAGCGCTAGGCTCCTGCCCGGAAAGGGGCTGCCATGATAATTGTTTATACCTCGAAATAGGTGACAGAGTAGAGAAGACACAAAGGGAGGAAGAAAGTAAATGTTCTCTAAGAGAGACAGATGAGGAAAACACATTACAGACATGGACATCTTAGTGAATGCCTCAGAGACAGAGCATCAAATGTATCCGTGAAACCGTGCAGAGGGCGACGGTGGGGGTGGGTGGGGGTGTGTGCCCTTGTGCCTTCTTGGTCACCACTCCTGAACCTCTCTTGAACCCTGGAAGGTTGTCCCACCTCAGCCTGAAAGGACTTGTGGCTGACAGTGAGGTTTAAGCCCTGCTCAGATAAATCCACAAATCACAGATGGAGGATTTAAAGAATTCAGATGTGTTTTTAATCTTTGAGGTGAGGTCAAGGAGACTTGTGAATCCCAGAAAACTCCGAGATTTCTGGTCGCTGACTGAACGCTGGGTTTGGCCCCTGACTGTCACCTGGGCAGAGCTACGATTTCCTCAGTTTAGTCCCCACCGACGCGCTCGTGAGGTACCGGCCACAAAACACACATCTTCTCCCAGACGTGTCCCTGGGAAGCGTGTCCCTCCCCCTTAGCAGTTATGGACCCATCTCCGCAGTGAGTCCGCAATTCCCACTGCTGGATGGGAGCATCGTCTCCAGCATCCTGTTGGTGCTACCTGCCCAGGGGACACTCACATACTACTCGCTACCTAGATCCTGCCATCAGCATTTTGCTGTGTTGGCTTCATCACAGACCTTCCCAGGACTTGTATCTATCCATCCATTTTATCTCTTTGGATACATTTCAGAGTAAGTTGCAGACATTGGCACACTTCACTCCCCAAAGACTTCAACATTCGTGTCTTGATTTATTTTTAAAGTGGTCATTCTGTCATTCTTGGTTTTGTTGCTCAAGCAGATGCCCGGGGACGTCACTGAGAGAGGCGTGAGGAGTGAGGACAGTCCCTCTGTCAGGTGGCTTTGCCCAGAGCCGAGGCCACCCTCCTGTAGCATCACTTGGGAGGGAGTGTTGTGGCGGCCTGTCTTGTCTCCCGTGCGTGCTCACGTGAGGTTCGCCATCGCTCCTGTTTTCTCACCCTGCACGACCTTGACGTGCGTGGTCAGGAAGACGGCCTCGCAGCTTATGGGTGGGGGGCAGCCTGCCATATTGTGACGGTCGTGCACGCACACAGTCTCTGGACCTGCTTCTGCCCTCTTCCTGGGCACTCTGGGCTTGCTGCTCTGTCAGTCAGCCTCCCGAGCATCTGGTATCGTTGAAGGCTGTCACCTCTCCGTTCAGATGAGCAGAGGAGGGGCAGTGTGGAGCAGATGGCTATGTGACCGTGAAGGCTGGCAAGGACGTGGGGTGGGAGTGGGCGGTGGAGGGAGAATTTGTGAGCGGACACAGGCAGGTCCGCGGATGTCAAGCACCGCATCCCCTGGGATGTGGGCCTGGGAGGAGCAGAGACTCGGGTGATAGGCTGGTCGCCTGGGGCTCTCTCCTCTTGGTTGAGATGGTGGAAGTCTATTGGGGAGATTAAAGGGAGGGCTTTGGGGTCAACAAGTCTGGGTTTGGGTCTTCCTCCTACTGGCTGCCTGATCCAGGGCCACTTCTATAGCCTCTCTGGGCCTCTGTTTCCTGGCCTGTAAGTGGAGATAATAACAGCATCTGACTTGAGGTGTGGCGAGGACCACGTGAGACGAACAGTCAGCTTCGTAAGCCCCCAGCAGAGAGGGAGTCTGCAAGGGCTTGGGATCCTGGATTTCTGTGGCTGAGATGATTAAGGAACCCACCCACCTTCTTTTTTCAGGAGCAGAGTGTCTTTGCATCCCCAGGCGATGCTCACACAGGCAGCCATGAAGGCCCACACAGCCTCAGCGGGTTTCCCCTTTGTTCTCACTCCTAATGCCACCCCAGGGAGATGGCCCCAGGGAGACAGAGAGGTGCCCTGAGGCCTTCAGAGCCCCGCTCCCTGAGGTTTGTCTGTGGGCCCGGGGGAGGAAGGAGGTGTGACTGAGAAGGAGGCTTGTTGGGCAGCTGTCGGGGCAGTTCTGAGCCTCTGCAAGGGGGCCAGCGTCCTGCCCCTGGTGGAGCTTTCATAGCAGGTGGGGGAGGCGGCGGGGCTCTGGGACCAGCCCCTGACTGTGCCGAGAAGAGCTGACTTTTCTTCTGCTTACCCTCCTGGGACACACCTACGCAGCCCCCAGACCCTTCAAAGATTCTTCTCAAGCCGGAAGTCATGAGCCATCTGTGGCCACTCAGCCCCTCCCACTGGATGAGCAGTTACTGTGGGCCGGGTGCCAGCACGCGCTCTACACACACTGAGTCATGTCTCCAGAACCCCCTGGAGCTGTTGTTCTTCCCATTGTGCCCACAAAGAAACTGAGGCTCGAGGAGTGACCTCCTTGAAGTCGCCCAGCAGAGCTGGCACTCAGCCAGATCTGTCTGACTCTGTGTGGCCAGGGAAGGCACTTGGCTGACTTCCTTTCCCCACATACACTTGCTAGATTGCTAGCCTCTGAGCAGGGGATCAGCGTTCTGAATTATCTCCGTATTGGCCATGCCTGGCAGATATATATGGTGCTCAGAAAACGTTGTTGAGGGGAATTGGCCCACTGACCATCAAGTTTCTTACCAGCAGAAAACCTCAGAGATCTTCTGCCCTAACTTCCAAGGCAATGCAAGAATCGCATCCCCAACTCTGCTTGGTTACCTCTACTAACAGGGAACTCATCCCAGGGCTGGGGGTCTCAGCCAGGGAGGAAGCTCTTCCATTGTTGACTGTGACTGACCTCCCCACCCCTCCCCCGCCACCATGGATCCCCTCTGGGAGGCTGCTCCGGGCCGAAATTTGAGCACTTTGCCTTGCCCCCGTCAGAATTATTTTCACGTGGAATTGAGTAGCATCTTCTGCATCCACCGTGTGGCTACCGTAGGTATTTTCCCACCTCAGCCAAAGACGAAGTGATGAATGAAATACCAGCTGTCTGAATCCATGGCATTCAGGAAGGAGCGTTCCATCCCCTCTCTCAGTCCTTAGCTTTCCCACTAGGAAACTCCAGACAGTCCTTTCTTTTCCCTACCTCCAGGCCTTTGCTTATGCCACTTACCTCCAGCCTTCCAGGCCAGGACAAGTACCAAAAATCCACTGAAAGTGTGAATCTCCATGAGCATAGTGGTGTTCTCCTTCTTGCTTTTGTAAAGACTCTCTGCCCTGTGCATTTGACTTGAAGTTTGTTCGTAATGTGGGTAGGAGCTTAAATTCCGTGGTGTTACAGTGTCTTCCTAGGCTTTCAAGACTGTAGGATTGAAACACCCCAGCAGAAAACCCCAAGGAAAATGAGTCACAGCTGACCCCCAAACATATCCTTGCTATGTAGGTCTGCGGTGTACATCACTGTCAGGTTTTAACTCGCTTACCAACTCTGACAGGTGGTGGACTTTTTCCACCATAGCTGGGGGCAAAAGGACTGTGTGATTGATTAACAATGCCTGCCACGGGCAGGAGTGATAGGTGGGATTGATCAGTAATGTCTGCCATGGACAAGAATAGGGATTGGATGTACATGCCATATATTTGTCATCTCATTACATTCCAGTTTCCTTATTTTGAAGAGTAGAAAACTGAGGCCAGGAGGAAAGAAAGAACTTTAGGGAAAACATAGGAACTTTCGGGACAACCTAGAATTGCAACCAGGTGTCCTGACCCTCTCAGTCTAACACACTGTCCACTTGGCCTGGTAGCTAGGATTCTGCATAAGCCTTGAATTCCCCATCCCTATGTGCTGGAGACTAAGCAGATGTGGCATTCAATACATATTTTTTGAGTGCTGACAATGTGCAAAGTGCTGGGGAATGCATCAGTGAAAAACAGAACTTCCTGCGCTCCTGGCACTTCTGTTCTAGCTGGGGGGAGACAGATAAAAATCAACGAACATAATGATGTCATTAAATGTATTGACTTCTCTGTCTCCGGGCAGATGCAGAGGCAGCTGCCTTCACCAACCGTGCCTGCTTGCTGTTTTGTTTTCCTCTTGAGGAAGCCCCTTCTCTAGGCTGGAGTATACACCACTGCTTGGCTCTCCCAGGGCCTGGAGCCGCCTTGTGTGCCCTTTCCTTCCCTGGCTCTCTGCCTCTGTACCAGCTCCATGGTTCTTAGGAGAGAAGTGATTAAGGCGGGAGATGACAAGGTTTCGTTTCCATCTCAGTGCTTGCTCGGATGACACAGGAGAACGCACCTGCTTGGGGCTCGGTTTGGCCCAGAAGACCCTGGTCTTGTGTTCCCAGCAACGGCAGCTGGGTTCTGCAGCCCCACCGCTGATGACAGTTCAGACTCCCCTGCCTCACTGGTTCTCCCAGAGGAAGAGGTGGGACCACTGCCCGGGGGTCATTTAGTGATACATCGGGGAGTAATTCTGGTTTCCTCTATGACGGGGGCACCTCTGGCATTTAGAGAGTGGGACTGGGTGATGCTAAACCTCCTACAACGAACAGCACCGTCCTGCACAGTGAATGTCCTATCCAGAAGGCCAGTTGCCCCTCTTAGGGGGACACTTTAGGGGGAAGACCTTGCCCTAAAATGTAGCCCCCAGGCCGTGTGGACAGTCCCGGGAACAGCGCAGGACCAAGAACGTGCTGTCTCCAGGCCTTGCCCACGCCCTCCATTGCTCCAAACCTCCTCTCTTTAGCCCTTTAGTAAAATGGGGCTCCGCTGTCTCATGCGATGGTTTAAGGGGTACACACGCATGGCCCCAGGATCCTATCACATAAGGCAGGGAGGTCACTGCCATCAGCCCAGTGCCAGCAACTGCCCGTCCACTCCCTCCACACTCTGTGACCAGGACACAGCTGTCCAGCCTCCGGGCAAAGGCCCAGCACCGTGACCCCGCTCCCTGCTCCACACAAAGGGGCCACCGGGGTCAGCCGACACACCCAGGCTCCCCTCACCGCCCACGGTGCTACCCTTCAGCCCAGTGACACTTTGCTGGCAGGGCCTCTGGGCAAGGCTGGCTGCCCGGGGAAGGGCTGGCACCAGAGCCGGAGGCTGCAGAACATATTTCCAGTGGAGCTTGCAGGCCAAGAGCTTCTGCCCCTTCCCACCACTGTTCCCGCTGGCCCTGCCCGGCTGCCCAGCACATTAGCATTTAAATATATCCAGAATCGGCTCCCCCAAAGCCCTCTCCCCTCCCTGAATGCACCAGGGAGGGAGCACTTGAATCCTCCTGCCTCGACTCCCTTCCTCATAATGGCCATACTGCATTCATCAGTGTCTGTATGTGGCATTAGCTGAGCGGAGAAGAGAGGGCGCCTAGCAACCCAGAGGGGGCTGCGAAAGAGGTGGGAAGGAAGTGATATTCATGTAATCATTCACTTCTACAAAAGCCGTTGTCAGGTACACACTGGAAACACAGCTGTTGTATTATTCTCCTAACCTACTTTTAATCTTCTGAGACTATTTCCCAATACAAATGACCAAAAGAAAGACCTTAGTTCAGCTATTTTCTGCCGGGCCATATACGTTATGTTTTCACCTCAGTGGAAGGCTCTGCTTACAAAAGTGGTGTTGTGTGTGTGTTTGTGTGTCTGTGTGTGGCCGTCTGTCTGAAAAGAAAATGTTAAAGAAAGAGAAGGCTGTGGGTCATGAGCCCAGGACGGCCACCAAGCCCCGTCCTGGCTACTTGGATCCGAGAGCCAGACGCCGCGTGTGCTGTTGGGTCTGGAGGTTTCAGCATCTTCTTGGCAGGGCAAGGAGCACAGGAGCAGTGGGGTGCTGGCTTCCTCCGCCCCTCCCTGTTGTACCCTAGCTCACGGCCCTAAGGGCAGGTGACTCTGCTTTCGTGATGGACGGCGGCAGCATTTGGTACTGCTCAGAAATCTGATTAGCTCACCTGGTAGGGAGGGGGCTGGGATGGTGGGAAAGACCTGGGAGCCTGTTTTCATAACATGTACAGTGGAGAAGCTACCGTACATGCTATGTATAGCATTAGCCACATGAGAAGTGGAAAAGCATTAGCCACCAAAAGGAAGCAGATTAAGGGAGCTGTACCAGGTACCCCCTTACGTACTTTACGTTCATTGTATCTTTCTTTTGTGAACAAGGAAGTTGGGGCTCAGAGAAGTGAAGGAACTTGCCCAGAGTTGCACAGCAGGTAAATGGCAGTGCAGGGCTCCAGCCTGGGTCTACCTGACCCTGAAGCTCATGCCCTTTCCATTAAGCCCCAGAGAGGTGCGGAACCAGGCACCGGGGAAAAGCCCAGGTTTGATTTAGTCCCCTTCACATGATGCTCCAGTGCCTTCTCCCCAAGGCGGGCCAGGTTCCGGAGGTTTTGTCCCTAAGCCCAAGGGGACTCCTCACACAGTGGCCAGTGCGTACATCTCTCCAAAGCTAAATAGACAACAAACTCCCCCTCTCTGGGTGTTAGTTTTTTATCCATAAAAGGGAGATAATAATTGCACTGATCTCAACAGTGAGTCTAATATTTGTGAAGTGTGTAGAACAGCCCCTGCTGTGTCATCGGTGCTTCCAAAGGTGAGCAGGTGCTCTGATGACTGGCTCCTCTCACTGGTGCTTTCCTGGCAGGATGGGTTAACGCTGCGTTTGTCAGAGACCTCAGAGCATCAGTGCAGCAAACGCCATCTCCTCCAGGGCACAGGGACAGATGGACCAGGCCCACCTGCTGGCGCCAGCTTTGATCCCTGGCAGAGTTGCTGCCCTTCTGCTCTGACTGGCGGCTCTTTGTCGACATAAAAGCACATTTCTGGGGGATCTTCTTTCTGTAGCCCGTGCTGCCTTAAGACACTGCAGCAGGTCACATCTGCAACTGCCCCTTCACAGAGCAGGGCCCCGGCCCCGCTGCCCCACGCCCCTGCCTCTCACCATCCGCCCACTTGCTCGTCTCCACCAGATGCCGTGTTCCAGCCTATCTGCCCGTGTTTGTGGTCTGTCTCTCCTGCTAGAAGGTAGTAAGCTCCCTGAGGGCAGGAGCTCCTGGAACTTCGCCTGGCACACAGTGGACACTTGGTGCTTGTGCACTGTGGGGAGAAAAGGGAAAAGAGGCTTTTTTCTTCTCCTCCAGATTTGTGAAGACCGGTAGATCCTGAGAAGGGATTAACATTGACTAAGTGCCTGCTGTTGGAGCTCACGGCTGGGTTTCTGAGCACTTCCTCAGTGCTCTGCAAGAGCTGGGCTCTGTGCTGAGTATTTGTTTCACACGCATCATCTTATTTAATCTTCTGTGCACAAGAGAAGGAGGGAGGGGCTCACCGCTATGCACACTGACCCTCTCCCAGGTCTCCCCAGTCAGGGTAGTCTCTTCTCTCCAAGGGGTGAGAAAAAGACGTGACGCTTTTGCCCTCAAGCTTCTAGGAGATGAGACATTCTACATATGAGGTCAAAGGGGGAAGAGGGAGAGAGGACAGGCGTTTTCCGTGTCCCCCCCACCAACGGCTGTCTCTAACCTGGGCGTGATGACCCCCACCCCAGGGCAGTCACAGGATGTAGGACGATGCCTTGTACACTCTAAAGTGCTGTCCGTGTGGACAGGGGCAGCGGGTACTAAGCGTCCGTCTTGACAGTGTAGCTCCTGAGCTTGGTAGGGAAGAGTGTGTCCTGGTCCGTCCGTCCTTCCTTGCTTCTCCCGGCTGGGCCCCACCGATCCATTTGGGAAGGAGGGTTGCACCCTGATCCACTGCTTTCTGCACCTGCCGTGCACCAGGGCTCATCGGAACAAGTTGGTCTGAAAGAGGTGAAGTCGCCCCAGAGCTAAGAGGGCGGGACCACTTCTCTTCCAAAGGGGCTCTGCTCCCTGGTTCCCATGCAGATCTGTCCTCCAAACCTCTGAATGTGGACGGCCCCTGCCACGCAGCCAGAACGCCCCCCATTCATTGCTGCAGAACATGGGGAGCGATCCGTTTCTCAGCTACTGACCCAGCTTCCTTAGGGTTTGTTCTGTGGAGACTGTTTTCTCTTCAAATTCTCTTGAGAACTAGGAAGGCCTTTCTCCACTGAGCTGCCCCCTTTGTGGCGTCCTGGGAGATGCTGGTCAGTGGGGCTCAGTTACCTGGTCTTCCTTTCATGGAGGTGGGGTTGTTTTTGTCTTGTTGACCTCACAGCCACAGAGCTGTTTAAACCCCTGCCGAGAGTCCAGGCCTGCGCAGTGCACCAGGAGGCCCCAGCTTTTCTCTTTAAAATGTGGAGCCAGAACGCCTGGGGTTCAAACCTGACTCTGTCCCTTGTTAGCTGTTTGACCGTCTATGGATCGCTTCCTCTTGTCTAAAGATGGAGGTGACAGTACTGCCTAGTGAGATGGTTGTGTCAGTTATGAGATTGTTCCATGAAAGCCTTGCGTACACGGTAGGTTTTCAACAAATGGTGACTCAAGATTCCCACTTCCTAAGGCATCACCAAACTGGTAGAAGGTTCCTGAATGTCCTGTTGGCCTGTCTTATTAGCCTCTCTTTGCAAATCATTCTGTCAAATCATTCCAGTGGCCGCCATGATCTAGTTTGATCTCTGGGTGTTTGTGGAATTCCTAGTTGAAGAAAGAAATCGCCTTAGGTGAAAAAGACTTGGGATAATGCCTGTAGCAGAGGCAATGCTTTCTGTTCACTAACCATCTATTTTTTCTCTTCCTGAGTGAAATGGGAAGAGACTTTCCCAGACTTCCTTGTCTTTAAGTTGGGATCACGGGACTTGGTTCTGGTCAGTGGTGTGTGGGCAGGGTGGTATTAGTAATTACAAGTCTGGTTCTAAAAACTTCCCAAACACGGGACTTCCCTGGTGGCGCAGTGGTTAAGAATCCGCCTGCCAATGCAGGGAACATGGGTTTGAGCCCTGATCTGGGAAGATCCCACATGCTGTGGAGCAACTAAGCCCGTGCGCCACAACTACTGAGCCTGCGCTCTGGAGCCTGCGAGCCACAACTACTGAAGCCCACGTGCCACAACTACTGAAGCCCACGTGCCTAGAGCCGGTGCTCCACAACAAGAGAAACCCCTGCAATGAGAAGCCCGCGCACTGCAACGAAGAGTAGCCCCCCTCTCGCCACAACTAGAGAAAGCCCGCGCGCAGCAGTGAAGACCCAACGCAGCAAAAAATTAATGAATTAATTAAAAAAAAAAAAAACCCACCTTCCCAAACAAAGCTCTCGTAGTCTGTTCCTCTGCGTCAGAGGCTGTACTGACCTGGGGGTATCATGATGAGGTAGGAGGGCTTGCTCGCTGTCATTGGGTGGAAGAGAGCCAGCCCCTGCACAGTCTGCCATGTGCTTTGTGTAGGCGCGAAATGAACTTCCATTGTGCTAAGCCATTGAGGCTCGGGGGGTTATTGTTTATTTCAGCGTAGCCTTAACACATACAGCTCCCCCAGTGAGTTCATTCGTTTCTTCCTAAACAAAGGTTGTAGGGAGGCTAACAGTTGGAACCCTGTGGCATTTTCGCAGCCACAGGTGTGTTCAAGAATATAGACGTGCATCGGGTATGCCTGTCTGCTGAGGAGTCCGATGGTGTAGAGTCCACGTGAAGACAGATCATGCTTCTTTGTGAGACTTTTTCAAGAAATCGAATCCTGAAGCTTCTCGGGCTCTGCAGGCCCAGTAAGCATGTATCTCAGCAGAAAAGTTGAATCAACACTGGTTTATCAAATGTGGAAAATAGAAAAGGCCAGTGGACAGAGCTTTGGATCTGGAGTCAAGGAGACGATAAGTTAGTACTAAAATCCTGATGACTTGCCAATCTGTGTCTCAAGCCCAGACTGCAATATTTAGCCCTAAACTTTCTGCCTATCTCCTGAACAGCTCACCTAATGCCTTGTCTAGACTATACTCGTACCCACTTCCCCCATATTGTACCTCGAACCTCCCTTTAAAAAACTGGCTCATCCTCTAGTGTTACACCCCCATCCACCACATCCCTCAGTTCTGGGGATCCGTCTCTCACCCCCAGTCAAGACCAGTCTTCTTTAATCTGCCCTCTGAAAATGTCTTGAGAACCAAGGAGACAAGATGGCAACAGAAAAAAGTTTTTTTTTAATTTTCCAGAATCTCCACACCTAAACAGAGAAACTAGGATAGTAAACCAAAAAGCATGTGGATGGTACCTTCAGCATAACTAGGTGGCCCCATGAACCACAAAAGGTGAACAGGTCAGATACCAACAGCAGTAACATCTGCATGGTGTCCACTCTATGGGATGAGATGAAGATGAAGAGGTAGAGGAAGAGGAAGGCAAAGGGATACAGAAGGCTGAGAGACAGGAAACCCATAAATCTCTAACATGTATTCACCCATAGAAGGAGAGGGCACTGGGAATAGAAGGTTGGTGCACCCATCTGAGAATGTCAGCTGAAACCAGGAGGGATGTGTTCAGGCTGCAAGTCACAGGTGAGTGTGAGAGGACTGTGGGAAGTTCAGGCAGGGGTCTGGGACCTGGGAACTCTACAGACTGACCAGCTGAGGCTCTGTGGTCAGACAGGACCCCCCACATTGAGGAGAAACCACTGAAAGCAGAATCCAAATTGAGCAGGGCAAAGACAGTAGAGGAAACAAAGAGAAATTCTGGATAAGAGTGGAGAACAGTAATTGCAGAAAGTACTCTCTGCGTGGCTATAGTTTTAAAGACTTTTTGGTACTGTCGGAAGAGGCAACTCTAGACCTTTGAGGCCAGAAAATCTACACAAGAGAACCTCCTACTAAGAGTACCAAAAAAAAAAAAAAGCACGCCACCTACCTGTGAGCGCCAGGAAAGGATTGCGACCAAGTCTCATACAAAGCTAGTATAAGAAAAAGAACTAGGAGCAGAATAGTGTTCCTCCAGATAATGAACACACTCCACAAAGACCCAGCAACTTAATATTTCACAACAAGCTAAAAGAAATGAAGAAACAATAGATGCTACGAAACGCTAGCATAAATGAAATTGTTAGGCAAAAAGAATATTTGAAAGGAGAGCTGACAGGAAGGACAGCTTATGAAAGAAAAAACAAATGAAGAACGTTTTTAAAGAATGTAAGAAAAAGTGATAGGTATAGAAATAAAGAAGATCCAACATACAAACAAGTCCCCAAAGGAGAAATCCAAAGTGATGGAAGAGAACACATACTAAAAACAATTATTCAGGAAATTTTTCCCCCTGAAATAAAAGAGGAGACTCGAATTTGCATCTTGAAGAAGTATATCACAAGCCTGGGGAAGATAACCCAGAATAATCAACATTAAGACATGTTTTTATTAGAATAATATTAGAATTATTGGACTTCCAAGAGAAAGCAACAAACCTGTTGATAATTCAGACAAAAAGAGTAAATGCTTTTATAAGGGGAAACAAATTAGAGTGGCGTCAGACTTTTCTACCCCATCGCTTTGTGCCAGGAGACAACTAAGCAACATCAAAGTACTCAGGAAGAGAAAAAGAGAACCAAGGATTTTATATGCAGCCAAACCAACTTTCAGGTACAAAAGCCACAGATCAACTGTTAGGAACATGAAAGAACCCAGGAAATATATTTCCCATAAGCCTTTCCAGAGGAATTTACTAGAGAACAAGCTACAACAAAACTGACTGGAGAGGTATTAACATAATGGCTGGGGGTGAGCATTAAATTTATAGTCACCTGTAGAACTCACACTAAATAACGGCAAAAGGGGGACAGTGTAATATGAAATGGTTGTATGTTCTGATAATGCAGATACAGTACAAGTATTAAAAATTGGGAGAGAAGGGAGTGTGTATATGAAAAGTAAAGTAAATTCACATAATGCCTTTAGGTATTAACTGGAAACAAATGAATATTTCTTCAAATTAGATTCTAGAGGAAAGGGAAGAAAGAAAGAGAAGACGTGGCTAATTTCAATATTCCTCATAGTAGGGAGCCAACAGGGGGAGGGCTAGGGGTATTGTATAAAGGTGTTGATTTAATGGTAATCATCTGAATAAAAATGACAGCCTTTTTGCTACAGAGGTAGGGGAGCAAGAAAAAAAAATCATTGAGAACACATTCCTCTCTCACGTGAACCTCCATACCCAATGTGTCCTCTTTCATCACTTCTCTATTCTTTAAAGGTGTGCCTCCTCCAGACAGCCTTCTCTGATTGCCCTAGCACATGTTAATCTTTCCCCTCCTCTACCACTCCCAGGTACTGGGTATCTTGTTCTCTGAATGTTTCATTTTATCTCACCTGCAGACAGAGATGGAGTGCTATAAATAATTGTACAGTACCTCTTTCAGAGCCTGGCACAGGGTTCTGCATACAGAAGGCACTCAATAAATGCTGGGTCATTGGTAATTCAGGATTGATTGAAGAATTTGGGCTTAGAGCCCCTAGGTTTTTCTAAGATCTTAATGTTGCTATTAGTCAGAATTCTTTCTGCTTGAAGTGACAGCAGTCCCATTCAAACTGACTTAAGAAAAAGAGGAATTATAGGCCTCTGAAACTGAAATACTCTCAGGTAGGCCTGATTTCAGGTGTGGCTGGATCCAGGGACTTGAGTCCTATCTCCAATATTAGTCTTTCTTTGCTCTAAACTCTGCTTTCCTCTGCATTGGCTTTATTCTCAGGCAGGCTCTTCACTCATGGTCAGCGATGACCCCCAGCAGTTACAAGCTTAATATCTCTAAGAGAAAAGAATGTGTCCCATTTGCAGTAGCTCCACTAAAAGTCCCAGGATTGAGTTTCATTGGCTTGGTTTGCATTATATGCTCATCCCCGAACCAGTCACTGTGGCCAAGAGAAATGCTTTGATTGGCCTGGGTGGGGAAGAGGTGGCTTTTCAAAGTAAAATTGGGGTGCTGTTACCTGAAAAGGGGAGATGGGTGCCGGGTGGGCAAAAACAGCAGGTGCCTGTTTTAGTGCTGGGTGCGATGAGCAAACTGCAAGAAAAATCCCCTGCGGGGGGGAAGCATGGTTTGAGGCCCCATCTTTGGGACGTGTGGATGGAAAGCTCTCTCGGGTGTTTTTGAACTCACGGAGGGGTTTATTTACCATGTGGGGAGGATGGGGCCATTCGCCATGGGGCCCAGTTGTGATGAAGCCCCCAGGTTTCCCACGGGTCTGGAGGCTTCTCTCACTCTGGTCTGTGCACTCCGTGAAGGTTCTGGGGAGAGGGACACCCCGTTTGCCGAGGCTCTAGGAACCACACGTGTTCGCGTGCTGAGCGTCCCAGCACCTTGCTGCTGGGGTCTGGCCTTGCTGTCTGGGTTAGGAGCTGCCCTGTGTTTTGCTTCTCCATATGGTTTACTGGCCTTACCGAGGAGAAGAGGGAGTGCACTGAGGTGGCAAATGGGGAGACTGAGGCACAGCAGGGGGACTTTAAAATACATCCATTTCTCTCCCAAATCTTCAGCATTGTTTTTTTTTTTTGCATTGGGCCCTTCCTGTCAACATTTAAGCATCCTCAAGTTTCTGCTATTTTTAAAAAATCCTCCCTAAATTATTTTCTCTCTCACAACCACCCTGTCTCCCAACTCCCCTTTCTTGAAAAAGTTTTTTAATATTCCCTCTTCCCATTTCCTCCTCGCCGTGTCTCCGCCCGCTCTGATCTGCTGGCACCCCCTCCACACACACACATACACACACTTCATGAAAGAGCTTTCCCTGCGTTCCTCATTTAGCGCTGAGACACTGGACCCGAAGGCTCTTTGTTAGAGGAAGACAGTGTACCACTTTTTAGGTTGAAAAGCAGCACTGTGATCTTCACTTTTAATAAATGTTTCTTGAATGATTTAACAAGCAAGCAAACCCAGGGTAGAGTGACCTGTACTGTGTAATCAAATCCCCAAGAGAGAGGAAGTTAAGATAATTTGCCTGGAAAAGGCTGTGTTCCAGAGGGTTCTTCAGATCTGTAAAGTGCTGCCACAGGGGAGAGGGAGAGGTGGCCCCAGAGCCAGGGAAACAGGAAGGGAGATTTTCTCTCATTTTAAGAAACGCTCTAATGGTCAGAGTTCTCTTAAGAAAAAGAAAGGGGCTGTGTCAAAAGGTAGTGAGCTCCGCATCACTGGTGGTAGTCAAGCAGAGACCATTCTGTCAAAAGTACTCAGAAGAGAGTCCTGTGTTGGGTGGGGGGTTACACCAGATGTTTTTTTGGGGGTTTTCTTTCGGTACGCAGCCTCTCACTGTTGTGGCCTCTCCCGTTGCGGAGCACAGGCTCTGGACGCGCAGGCTCAGCGGCCATGGCTCACGGGCCCAGCCGCTCCGTGGCATGTGGGATCTTCCCGGACCGGGGCACGAACCCGTGTCCCCTGCATCGGCAGGCGGACTCTCAACCACTGCGCCACCAGGGAAGCCCTACACTAGAGGTTTTTTGAAATTCTGGGGTTGGCTACACATGTTTCTCTAGCGGTGTGTCTCCTTGGACTTGCGTCTGCCGCTCCCAGCTGTGTGGTCTTGAGCAAGTTGCCCCGTTCTCTAGATGGCAGCTGCTTCTCAAGCTTCAGTCTCATCAGCTGCATTTGGGTTTTAGCTGTGGATTTTCCTTGGTAGCTTCTAGGAGCAGCGCTCAGAGAGAGTCCAGGGGGGTGTTAGAGAAGCCACCATAATTCCTGTTGTGCATGTCAGGGCTTCCACGGCAGTTTTGTTGGAGGCAAGCTTGGAGACTAAGAAAGTAGTTTCCGCGTGTATCACATAGGAAGCCCAAATGCACCTCTTTGGAAAGGTGGTAAAGATTTGGTGGGAGGGCCTCCCGCATCTCATTTCCCTGTCCTCTGGCCGAGCACATGGGGCAGAGTGAGAGAAGTCTCCAGACCTGGAGGAAAAATGGGGTTTCATTGTAATTGGGCCCCATGGTGAATGGTCCCCTGGTATACATGGTAAGTAAGCTCTGTGAGTTCAAAAATACCCGAGAGAGCTTTTCTCGTGGTGGTCTTAATCTCAAAGCAGAAAAAATCACTTGTTTTGGCTTCAACAGTCCTGAGAGGGAAGTTTATTCCCCACTTTGCAGTTCAGGAGACTAAGCCTCAGAGAGGTTAAGTAACTTTTCCAAGGTCACACAGCTGGAGCAGAGTCCTAAAACCCAAATTCTTGCTATTTGGTGAACTACTGTCCATAAAGTCCAGAAAATTCTGGTTTTAACTAAGGCCGTTTGTATTTAATCACCCCAAGAATAGAACTTCTAAAAAAAATGCATTCCTGAGATGAGGACATTTGATTGTCCCTTTGTGGAGTCTTTTTGGAGGTTGGGTGTGGGTGGGGGCTTTCAGAGAACAGGGCCATCCCACCCACCCACCCCCTCGCCGCACATCTGACTTCTCTTTCTGCCAACTTCTTTGTGCCTTCCTACAGGTCTGGGTAGATGCTGGGACGCAGATCTTTTTCTCCTATGCCATCTGCCTGGGTTGTCTGACTGCTCTGGGAAGTTATAACACTTATAACAACAACTGCTACAGGTGAGCATTTCCCCAGGCCCTGCCAGCTCTCCACTAAACCCGAGAGCCCTCCATGCTGCCCGGCTAGTTCACGGTCATCTTCTCACCTTGCAGGTCTGGGTGAGGGAAAGAGGCCTGTTAAGAGAGGGGCGGCAGGGCACCAGCCATTCCAGGTGGAACTGGAGAGGACCCTGGGCTATTTGTCAGCCTCTCCCCACCCCAGGGTCAAAGCATGGTCCAACAGAGGAGCTAGGAGAATAATAAACATGATCAGAGTGCGTTCCAGGCTGCAAAGTGAGTCTACTCCGGGAATGGGACTCAGGCCTCCATCCTACCCCATACAGCAAAGCTTTATCCCAGGATGAATGATTGGCCCAAGGTTACACGGCAAGTAAGTGGCAATGCTGGGACTTGAACCCAGGTCTTCTGACACGAAGGGCCTTGTTCTGCCTTCTGTTCAGGAATTTCTTTCCTGCTTCTTCACACTTGACTGTAGGGTCCTGTCCAGTCCCACTTGGAATGGCCAGTGCCCTGCCGCCCCTCTCTGGACAGGCCTCCCTCCCTCCCTGGCTTCCTGCAGCTGGCCGCACCCAGCGTGGGGAAGGGGCCCACATGGGGAGGTGAGCCTGAGGCTGTGTGACCCTGGCTGCCTGGTCCTCATGCCTGCAGCCTGGTTTCTACCCTGAGGCTGAGTCCACAGAGGCCCAGGGACGTGGCTAGGGTCACCCAGCAGTGCCTGGCGGAAGTGAACTTTGCACCCTGGTCTCTAACTCTAGGCCAGTGGCCTGTTGGCTGAGGTCGCTGCACCCCTGAATCAGTGCCTGGTCATAGACGGTGAATACGCAGAGAAGGCTGGACAGCACATCTCTGTCCCCGAGTTCCAGAGCTCCTTATTCTAATGTAGAAACTCGTGGACTAATGGCAGTGAAGCCATCCCTGAACACAGGTTCATTGGAAAAGGAAGGGTTTTTCAGCAAACAGTTCTGAGACAGGATAAGTATTTTGGTGGAAGTAATTAGGATAGATCCTCACCTTGCCCCACATATGCACCATAATAAGTGTCAGATTGATTCAACAGTTAAATATTGTTTAAAAGAAAGCCATCCTAAAATGAGGAGTAAAATATTGTTTTCATAATGGGAAAGATATGGAAACATCAAAATCATTAAATCAGGAAGGAAGTGACAGATTGATTCACATAAATATCTAGAACTTGTAAATTTCTGGAAAGATACAGAGGAAACTATTAAGAAGAGCCACCTCTGAAGAGAGACGCAGAAGTCAGAGATGGGGAGACAGGCTTTTTCTACCTATACCTTCCTGTACAATTTAAATGTTTTGTTTTGCCTCGTCTTTACTCTTGAGTACATATTGCTTTTATAATTTTTAAAAAGTCACATTAATACAAATGTTATCTGTATACCTCCTGCATTACATCTCCAAGCAAAACATGAAAATCATCTACAAAGTTAAAGGGCATACGAACAACATATAATATGATACTCAAAGTGTTGGCACCCCTAATACCTAAAGATTACAAGCAGGCCCATATGAAAAACCCTAAAACACCAAGAGAAAAATCAGCAACACACTCTTAAAATAATGAGCTTATTTTTCTTAACTAGCAAATGATCTGTGGTCTAAAAATGACCCCTGTTTGATGCAGGTGAGGGTACAGTGAGAGGGGCCATGTCACAGTCTGTTGGTGGGATGGGAACTCGGAGGTGACAGCCACATCGCTTGGTGGGTGTGTGGCTCAAGTGGGAGCATCATTTCAGAGAACTTTTGTCAGTGATGAAGTCCCTCCCGTGTTATCCCCATCTTCGAGGGAGGGAAATTGAGGCTCATGGATGTCATTCCTCCAGCTAGGTGTGGTAGACCTGGACTCTGGCCACGTTCTTCTAATCTCCATCCTACCACTCTGCTGCATCCTCCCTGAAAGCTGGCTTTGTGATCGCTTTACCAACCCATTTGTTAAGTCAGCCGTGTGCTGTATGTGTCACTAAGTGTGAGATGCCCAAATCGCTACCTTTGGAGATACACACAGCTCCAGTCTATAGAGACTGCCACTTGGGGAAACCAAGGCAATGAAAGGGGGCAGATCCAACATGCTGGAGGAGAGGCCACAGGGGAAGCCAGCGGGCTCTGCTGTCCCTGGGCCCTTAGGCAGAGAAGTCATTTGGGTACTGTTGGACAGAGGGATGTTAGAGAGGTGGGAGGTCAGACCAGGTTGTCCAGAAGAGCCTCTCATCCTTCCAGGCATTCACAGGAGGTGGGTCTGGGGGATGAGATGTAGCACACTGTCAGCCACGATAGAAAATAGAACCACGGGTAAGAAGAGAAGGGCGCAGGCACAGGGAGAGCAGCGGGCAGACCTCTGGTCTGGGTTGAGTGTGACACGCTCCGGATGCTGTCTGCGTACAGCTGTCAGCACGTCAGCAGCCAGCGTCCAGCGCGGGCCCTCCGTGCTGGGCGTTGCGGAAATCTCTAGGTCACTGTCCATCACCCCCAGCTTGGCCGTCAGCTCCATGAGGACACAGTCTGGGTCCTCTTGTCCGCCACCATTCCTCAAGCCTAGGAGAACACTGGCTGAAGTGTAAGGAAACAAGGAAGGAGCCACACCATTATCCAGATGAGGAAACTGAGGCCGGGGGTAGGCCACTTGCTCGATGGAACGTGGCTTTGAACCTGGGCCTTTCTGGCTCCTGCACACCCCTATCCCTCACTCCCAGGCCTGGCCAATTCTTCCCCAACTACTGCAGTCAACAAGGATTTGGCCGAGAATGCGTCGTTATCAGGCTGGGATATCATGCCTCGTCTCAGGGCAGTGACAATGGCAACTTTCTTCCTCGCCAAGCAGGTGGATGAAATATGCTGACTGCCCCAGATCCCTTCTGCTTCCGCCTCCAACAGGCAGGTTTTTTCCCCTCCTGTCAGTAGCAGAAAGCAAATCCCCTAGGTGACATTGCAAAATCTGAGGGCTCCTTTTATTTCTGTTTCCAAATTTTTCCCTGAGCACATCTTCCCAACTCAGAGGGAGTAAATTAATACCCTCTCTTCCGACAGCATAATAGCTTCTGGAGGTCTTCAAAGCCCAGCTCAGCTCCTGCCAACTTCAAAGCACTTCTTACGTAGCTCTTCACCTAGAAGGTGCCCCGTGGGGAAGGAATTAGAGGGCTGGAGATGGAGCAAACCAGATGGGGAAAATCCTCACTTCAGAACACAGGCTGCTAAGCTCTCTCTGCTTGGAGGTTGGGGTGCTCTGAGGAAGGGGGTGCAGGGCACAGGACTGGAAGCACCTCGGGTCTGCTCAGAGCTTCTGTCCCTCTGTGATGTGAGGAAGTCACTCAGGGCGGAGGGGGGGCGGGGAACCTTGCAATAAGGGACATTTGTTTTCAGCAGCCACATGGACGCCCAAAGATTGTTTTCCAAAAGTCAGGATTTAGAAATCTGAATTCTTAGGGAGCATTGTTACTGTGTAGCTCCTAGAAAAAGAGTGGGCTTTGGTGTTTGAGACAACTAGATTCACATCCCAGCTTCCCCGGCAGATGACAAAACAGTTTGAGTGTGTGACTGTCCTCCCTGGGCCTCGGGATTCAGTGACAATATTCAACACTGCAGGTCCAAAAAACACAGGAGAATTCCAGAATGGAGAGGCTATGGAGGAAACACTTTGCTCACCAGTGCTGCCTTGTTTTGGACTGTTGGATAAGTCAGGGGCCAGAAACAGGCATGCAGGGCAGATTTACCCCAGCCTTAGGAATAACTTTGCCCTCCTGGGCTGAGCTGAATTTCCCTTAGAGAGGAGGTGATCAGTCTTGCAGATAAAGTCTCCAGGCCTGCCAGCCCAGCCTCTGTCCACAGTGCCAGAAGAGTTCTGTAAAGGGACCTGTATCAGTCACTCACTGCCACAAGAATGCTGTGTAACAAGCAGCCCCAGAACTCAGTAGCTCACCACAACAAGCATTCACTTTTATTGCTCACTAGTCTTCTGGTCAGCTGGGGACTCTCTCCTTCAGGCTGTGGGTTGGGCAGGTTTGGCTCCAGGGTCCAGGCCAGGCTCAAGCCTGCTCCATGTGTACATTCTGGGGTCCAGGCTGCAGGGACAGCAGCTCCCCTGGAAAAGTCCTTCTCACGGCACATCACAGAAGGGATAAAGGACGAGACCAATTGCACAAGCACATCTCAAGCCTCCACTTGTGTCACACCTGCTGATAGCTCATTGGCCAAAGCAAGTCACGTGGCTAAGCCCAAAGTCATTGGGGCCGGGAAATATGCTCTACCCCAAGGAAGAAGGTATGGAAGTGACCACTTGCTGAAAAATGACTTAATCAATCACAAGGCCCAAGAGACCCTCTTATCCAAGCCACCTTGTCATATAGCTGGTAAGGTCAGGCCCAGAGAGAAGGTATTGCAAGGGGGATTGGAACCCAAGGCTCCTGACCCCAAGTCTAATGCTCTTTCCACCATGCCCTTGATTCCCAGGGTCAATGCAATGCAACGCAACTGGGGGCCACAGTCACCAACATCAGTGTAACCTTTGGTTGCATTACAAAAAGTATGGTGTCAGGAGAAGAGGAGGTGAGAGTCCTGCTCTGTTCTTGAGTCTAGTGCTCAGTCCTGGATATGACATTGGAAAAGGGTCTGGACAAGCTGGAGTGAATTTCAGATCACCAGCAGGATGAGGAACACTGATAAGGGAACTGGGAGGTCTAAATGAGCGAGCTAAAACCTCAGGGGGATCTGAAGGGGATATCTTCAGATCTTTAGGCTGTTTGGGAGGGTAGAACTAAAACTCCCCAGAGGAGGTGGATTTGGGTCGAACCCAGCATGAGGAGGTTCTTACACTGTGAGCGGCAAGAGCGGTCCGGGAAGAAAAGCACCACGGAGCAAGGTGACTGGTCCTGCTTGCTAGGGTGGGAGCAGAGGCCAGCTCGCCGCCATTGCAGGGATGCTCCAGGCTGGTCGTGCTTCAGGGAGGAGATTGGACAAAACACCCAGAGCCCCTCCCTTTGAAGTGGAGCATCACGGGTGTTGTAAGCCTGATTCCTATGTGCACGCTCTGTGGCGGCTGAGATCCTGAGAGGCTGATTCCCTGACCCATCTGCGTGAGGATGCACAGCCCGAGGTTGAAGGGACCCGGATGTGAGGGTTCCATCTTCTTCATCTTGGCAAAGCCCTGTCATTTGTAGTCTGAAATCTCCTGGGTCACAGCTTTATGCTGCTGCTTCTTTGCTGTGAGCCCTTCCCAAGAGCAGGGAGCAGTCACTGCTCTGGTGAAGCCCCCAGGAGGAGTCTGGCCTGGGAAGGGCTGCCCCTCGCAGCAGAAGAGCAGACGCTTGCAGTGAGGTCTGGGAGATGCCGCTCTGGTAAAGAGCTGGGCCAGGAGGGGTGTGTCTCCCGAGGCTGCTCCACTGTCGGGGAAGCGGTCCTTTCTCTCAGAGGCTTATATGCTCATGTTTTGAGCTCCTAGAAGATCAATCCTCTCTCGCTTCCCTTGGTTTTCTCTCCTACCAGGAATTTGGAGGAGCGATGGTTTGTCTCCAAGTCTTTCCTCGCCGGTTGTGCATTTTCCCACTTGCCAGCTTCCCTTCCTTCCCACCCCCTCTCCATGCTTCTGGTCTGTGACCTACCTTACCTTCTAGAAATGCAGGACAAGCTGTGTGATCGTGGGCCAGCCACCTACGCTCTCTGAACCACAAGGGCTTCCTCAGGCAGTGGGACAGCCATGGTGCTCAGACAGAACGTTCCAGTACTGCACTGGTTCCACCCACCCTGACCCAAGCTTCTCTCGCTGCTTCCCCACAGGGACTGCATCATGCTCTGTTGCCTGAACAGCGGCACCAGCTTCATAGCCGGGTTTGCCATCTTCTCAGTCCTGGGATTCATGGCATATGAGCAAGGGGTGCCCATCGCTGAGGTAGCAGAGTCAGGTAAGTTTGCCAAAGAGGAACTATGATCTTCCTCAACTCGCTCTTCTCCTGGGCTCAGGTCTCAGGAGGGGGCCCACTGTCCGTCCACAAACCAGGCTCCTGGGAGGGAGCCACCAGCCCAGAGAACCGCCACCTGGTCGACCACAGGAGCTTTCACTGGCCTCCCTGCCTCCCCTGTTGTCCCCTCTGTTCCATGCACCTCTCACCCTGCAGAGTGATTTTTTTTTCAAACTGCAAACCTGGACTTGTCCTTCCCTGACGAACTGCCTGTTTTGCCTGGCTTCTCCTAGGGCTGACCTCTCAGTGTGGCCCCCAAGGCCCTGCACTGCCCAGCTCCTGCGGTCTCTCACCCTCCACCTCGCTCCCCTGTGCTCACTCTGCCCCACCACACTGTGGTCTGCTTTCACTTCTGCCACATCGCTCTCTCCCTCCCTGCCTGCCACCCCAGGGCCTTTGCACGTGCTGCTCCCTCTGCTTGGAGGACCTCTTTCCCTTTCCTTGTTCTAGATGTAGAATCACCATGAGTGTGACATTCCTAGTGTAAGATGACGTGTGTTTGTGTCAAACACACCACAGGTAGGGTTATTGCTGCTAAGGTAATTGTGCAAAATGGTGAATAACTCTCCCCTTGATTGACATTTTTTTGAATTCTGGGAAAATTCAATGTATAGTTAAAAGTACAAAAATAGTTTGCGTTTCCATAACAGAGTTAGCCTCTCACCTCCAATACATCTGAATAGGGTTTTCACCTGCAAGAGTGTCTGGTAGGACAGTTAGTCAGGAGCTTCACAGGGGGCCCAGCCTCCCTGGCCTCCATCTACTCAATGCCGGTCATGCCGTCCATTTGTTAGGACGCACCCCTGGGGCTTCGTTCCCTCCACTGAGTACACTGGTCTAGGATGTGGCTGCTTTTGCCTGGCACGCACAGAGAGGGAAGCACCACTCTGACCCACCAAGCTGGGCAGGGTGGTAGATGTGGACACTGGAGCAGGAAGCTGGTTGCCAAGCTCTGCTTCCTGACCACATGGGCTCCAGCTTCCTCTGCATGGTGTCTGTCAGAGGGACAGACAGTCCCTGCTGAAATCAGGGGGCCAGAGCTGGACCAGAGGATATTAATATGATCGAAGCTGTCAATCATCGAGCGCCTGCCATGGGCAGGAACTGTCACATACGATCCTCGACTCAGCCCTCCGAGGTGGCAGCTTTGCCACCCCCATTTTACAGATGAGAAAGCTGAGGCGCAGAGACGTGCCGTCACTTATCCAAGGTCACACAGACTGGAAAGAACAGGGCTAGATTTAATCCAGGCCATGCTCTCACCACTCCATCCCGTTGCCCACTGGGGGCAGGCACCTGGCACTTCACAAAACATTCATGTTCCTCCCTGGCATTAAACCATGGGGCAGCCCTGTGGGGAGGCAGCATTACCTTCTCTGTGAGACTTCTGCTCTCTCTGAGGGACCTTTGACCTCTCTGAGAATCTGCTTCCTCCTCTGTAAAATGAGCAAACTAATTCCCACCTCAGGTGTTGAGTGCTGTAGGGTATCTACAGCACTGTTGTTACTCTTTTTATCGTTATTTCCGTTTTACAGATGAAGCTCAGAGAAGAGTCATGGAGAGAAAGCAAGAGAGCCAACTAGAAATAAATTTTATTGTTTTTTTTTCTTATTTCAAATTGAAAGCACATTCACTGTAGAAAAATGCTGAAATATTGACAAAGGAAAATCTCCGATCTGAATCTCACTACACTTTGGGGTTCTCCTGCCAGGATTTTCCATACATACATAGCTATATCTATATTAATGAAAACTAGATCATATTAGGTTGCATTTTTCGATTCACAATAAAGCATGAGAGCTTTCTGCCACAGTAAATAAAGATCTCAATCATGAGTTTTAATGGCTGTGTAGTATTCCACTGAATGGATGTAACATAATTGATTTACTGTGTCTCACTTGTCAGGCCCTGGGGTGGTTGTTCATATACTACCTCACAAAATGCTCATAGCACCTCTGCAAGGCATGCTTTATCAAGGCCTGCATTTGTGGCTGTGCAGAATGTGCCCTGCACAACTCCAGCGGGCGTCATTCACATAGACAGCAGTCCTGGGCTTTATACTGCCCATTACAGACGAGGAATCTGTAACTCAGAGCATGAAGTGGGTCCCCTAAGGCCACACAGCCCATAGGTGGTACAGCCTGGCTCTAGCCTCTTCTGCTTCACCCTCCTGTGTCACTCCTGGTGTCAAGCAGGTAAGCCTGCTCTATGGTTAGGGGTGTGAATCAGACCAAGATCCCCTTTAGGAGTTCCCGCCATTTGGATCAATTGCATGTTGTAAGTATGTAGCCCCCCCCCCCCACTCACCCTTCTCATCAGGTTCTTACAGTGAAATTTACAACTTTAATTACCTAATTAGAAGGAAGGTGTTTTTTTTTTAAACATCTTTATTGGAGTATAATTGCTTGTGTTAGTTGTGTTAGTTTCCACTGTATAACAAAGTGAATCAGCTATATGTATACGTATATCCCCATATCCCCTCCCTCTTGCGTCTCCCTCCCACCCTCCCGATCCCACCCTCCCTATCCCACCCCTCTAGGTGGTCACAAAGCACCGAGCTGATCTCCCTGTTCTCTGCAGCTGCTTCCCACTAGCTATCTATTTTACATTTGGTAGTGTATATATGTCCATGCCACTCTCTCACTAGAAAGAAGGGTTTAAAGTAAAAAATTAAAGTTTTTATCGGAAGAAGCTGGAAAAAAAGTACAAATTAAACCCAGAGTAAGTAGAAGCAAAGAGATAATAAAGGTATGCTCGCTTGGGCAGCACATATACTAAAATTGAAACAATACAGAGAAGATTAGCATGGCCCCTGCACAAGGATGACACGCAAATTCGTGAAGCGTTCCATATTTTAAAAATAAATAAATAATAAAGTTAAGACGTACAAACAATAGAGAAAATTTTCAAAGCCAAAATTTGGTATTAGAAAAGATAGCAAAATTTATAACACCCTGGCAAGACTAATTAAGGAAAAAAACAGGAGAAAACACAAATTACTGATATCAGGAATGAAAGAGGAAATATGGCTACAGATACTGTAGACATTAAAACTGAGAATAAGGAAATATCATGAACAACTTAAAGCAAATATACTTGATAATGTAAATTAAATGGACAGATTCCTAAAAATCCATAATTTACTTAAACTGAGTCAAGAAGAAATAGAAAAACTAAATGGCTCTATATTTTGAAAAGAAATTGAATTCATTGTCAAAAATCTTTCTGCCAAGAAGACTCCAAGCCCTGCTGGTTTCACTGGCGAGTTCTACCAACTGTTTAAAGAAGAAATAACATCCCTCTTACACAAACTCTTTTAAAAATTAGAGGAAGTAAGAGTATCTGAGGACGACAGCTGTATAGCTACATATATCCCCATTTTTTCCCCCAAAAAAGAAAACAACAAGAAGGGAAAAGAATATTCTACAGAAAACCATGCCCCCTGCATAATCTGAAGCAGAAAATGTCGAAGCTGCAGATAACTGTAACAGAAAGAAAAATCACCAATCCCAGTTCACAGTCTCCACCGCAGAGGCAAACCGAGAAAAACTGTGGGACAGACAGAAGATAGAGGCTAGCGAAAGGACCTAAGAGTGATTTGGAGCAACCACCAGAAAGATTAAATCTACTCTAAACCTGAATGTACTGGAAAGGATCCAGACACATCCCTTAGCTGGGACTACAGAGAAGGGATTCAGTGTAGGTGTGATTTCAAGGGGCAGGGACCATTTCAAAGGGACAGGAACATTTTAAAGGAGGTACCATTTGAAACACAAAGCTTCTTGGGGAGAAAAAAGGCAAAAAGAAAGGAAAAACACCCTTTTACAGTGAGTTGGTGAAGGGAAACCAAGAAAAGGGGATAAAATGTAAATACCTGCAAAACAAAAGAGAACCATAAAGTGAGGGTGTGAAAATGGGACCTCACCCTTCCCCCATCACCAGAACAAAAGGCTGCTAATGTGCCTGGACTTTGCAATACTGGCAGAAGAGGGCGCTGTTAAGCTGGGACTATTGTAAAATACCCGAGAACACGAACAAGAGAAAAGTCAAGTCCCTGCAGAACTACTATAGAAAATCAGGAGTAGAAAGTTCCCACGTGTCTATGAAGAACCACACTGTGCCTCTGAAAAACAACCATGAAATAGAAGAAATTGTAAGTCAACACTCCAAACAGAATTAAATATACTCAAACAAGCATCTGAGGATGTGAAAAAACTCTTTGAACCAGAAATTTTAAATGCATGAGGGGGAGAACAGGAATGAATGAAAAGGGAGTTGATTGAAATCAGGGAAAAAAATGAGAAAAAAGGAAAGATATTGTTATCTCAGAAATGAAGAATAGGGCTTCCGTGGTGGCACAGTGGTTGAGAGTCCGTCTGCCGACGCAGGGGACACGGGTTCGTGCCCCGGTCCGGGAAGATCCCACATGCCGCGGAGCGGCTGGGCCCGTGAGCCATGGGCGCTGAGCCTGTGCTCCGCAACAGGAGAGGCCACAGCAGTGAGAGGCCGGCGTACCGCAAAAAAAAAAAGAAGAATAAATTGCAAAGTATCAAATGGAGAATAGTCTCAATAAAAGGCATTTTTGAAAGGAAGGAAAACAACCAAGTGAATGAAAATGACATAAAGAAGTAAAAATGATCCCTCCAAAAAAGTAGAGGGAAGACCAGCAAAGAAGAAAATATTCATATTATCAGAGCCCCTGAAGAAAAATAAATAAATAAAACAGTGGAACAGAGGTAATATTTAAAACTATGATCCAAGAAAACTTTCTAGAAACAGAAAAAGAGCTGAATATACACATTGAAAGGACTCCTTGGGTACTAGGGAAAATTAACCCAGAGTGATCAACTCCAAGACATCTTAGTAAAGATACTAGATTTCAAAGATAAGATAAATTCCTCAAGCCTTCCAGGCAAAAAAAAAGATCAAATAACTTATAACAGCAAAAGTATTAAACTGGCATCATACCTTTCAAAACTCACATACAAGACAACTATGGGGCAGCATTTTTTAAAAATTCACACAAAGAAGTGTGAACCAAAGATATCCGGCCATGTCTTCAAATGTGAAGGCTATAGAAAAAACATTTTCAATATACAAGAACTTAGAGACTTATACAATCTTCAGCCCTTTGGAAGAATCTGCCAGAGGGTGAACTTCATCCAACCCATTAACAACTGGGAAAACTTCAGAAATAGGACTGATGGTAAGCACTTAAAATATATATAAGTATACATATAAGACCAAAACAAAGGTGAGGAAAAAGAGGACTAATGTAGAAATATGCTACATACTGTTACAAAGTAGAAATCATTAACCAAAAAATAGAGGAGGCAAGAGAAAATATCAATAGAAGAAGCTCACTGATGTATGAGCAATAGGTGATAGTAACGGATACTGCAGGTGAAACCTGGAAAGCCAGATAGTAAAGATTTACATAAAAGAACAAGGGCCTACGAGCATTTAAAAAAGGTACATGTATAAAAGTAACCACTAGAATAAAAACATACACCTTCCTAAATACCAAAATAATAATAATAAAAGTATAAAAAAGAACAAAGAATACACAACTCATAGAGATACATATAAAAATATACATAATTATAAAATATATTGTCAGTTAAGACCAAATATATCAGTCATATCAATAAATGTGAATGACCTCAACTATTAAAAGAAAAAGATTTTCAATTTGGCTCAGAAAATAAGACCTATGCACAGGCATACTTTGTTTTATCGTGCTTCACTTTGTTGTGCTTCGCAGATACTGCATTTTTTACAAATTAATACTTTGTGGCAACCCTGCATACCCCGTTTACTGCGGATAAAATGCTATCAAATGGCACGGAATGCTACAGAGAAATCGCTCTGGAAAAGACGAGTCAACCAATGCCGCCAACTTCACTGTCGTCTTATTTTCAGACATTGCCATGGCGACCCCAACCTTCAGCATCCACCACCTGATCCGTCAGCAGCCATCCACATTGCGGCAAGACCCTCCACCAGCAAAAAAATTATGACTCACTGAAGGCTCAGATGATGGTTAGCATTTTTAGTAATCATGTATTTTTTAATTAAGGTATTTATTGTTTTCTTAGACATAATGGTATTGTACACTTGGTAGACTACAGTATAGTGTAAACATAACTTTTATATTTGCTGGGAAACCAAAAAAATTCATGTGACTCACTCTATTGTGATATTCACTTTGTTGTGGTGGTCTGGAACTGAGCCTGCAACATCTCTCGAGGTATGCCTTTATGTGCTGTATATAAGAGACACATCTAAAACAAAACGATTCCAAAGCCTAAAAATAAAGGGATAGATGATGATAACAATTCTGATATCAGACAAAGCAGCATTCAAGCCCAAATGCATTAAGCATGACAAAGGATGCTTTTTAATGTTAAGAGCCACAATTCACAATGAAGATATAACACACACAAAAATGTATGCGCTAAATAACACAGCAATAATCTTTATGAAGCAAAAACTGCAGGAGATGCAAGGAGACAGAGATAGAAATAAACTAACAATAAGAGAAAACTTTACTAAACACATTTATCAATAAAAGTGAAAGAATGAAAATAAATTAATTACATCCCCTGTTTAGAAAAATAAGAAAAACAACAACAGAATGAACTAAAAGAAGGCACAAGGAAGGAAATAATAGATAAAAGCAGAAAGTAATGAAGTAGAAAACAGAAAAATAGTAGATCTGGTTTTTTAAAAATAATAAATTAAGCAACCTAAATGTCCATCAACAGAGGAATGGATAAAGAAGATGTGGTACATATATACAATGGAATATTACTCGGCCATAAAAAAGAATGAAATAATGCCATTTGCAGCAACATGGATGGACCTAGAAATTGTCATACTGAGTGAAGTAAGTCAGACCGAGAAAGACAAATATCATATGATATTGCTTATATGTGGAATCTGAAAAAAGGGTACAAATGAACTTACCTACAAAACAGAAGTTGAGTTACAGGTATAGAAAACAAACTTATGGTTACCAGGGGATCGGGGGTAGGGATAAATTGGGATATTGGGATTGACATATACACACTATTATATATAAAATAGATACCTAATAAGGACCTACTGTATAGCACAGGGAACTCTACTCAATACTCTGTAATGGCCTATTTGGGAGAAGAATCAAAACAGAGTGGATTTATATATCAGTATATGTATAACTGATTCACTTTGCTGTACACCTGAAACTAACAGAACATTGTAAATCAACTATACTCTAATAAAAGTTAAAGTAATAATAATAAATTAAAATTCTAGGTTTTTAGAAATAAAAATAGACAAATCACCAGATGATTAAGAAAATAAAAGGAGGGGAGAGAACATGCAAATAGCAAAATTAGAAATGACAAAGGGGAAATAACCATTGAAGCAAAAGACATTTTTAAAAATCATAAGAGATTATTTTGCAATCCTCTTTGCATATAAATTTGAAAACCTAGATGAAATGAATATTTTCCTAGGGAAATAGAGATTGCTAAAACTGACCCCATTTGATTTAGAAAGCTTAAACAGGCCAATTTCCATAGAAGAGATAGACAAAGTTATTGAGGAACTACCCCACAAAAAAACAACAGGCCCAGATGGTTTCTCAGAAGAATTCTACCAAACCTTTGGAACCAGCTAGGCCCAGTGCTCTATAAATTATTCCAGAGCATTGAAAGGGGAGGAAACTTTCCTAAGTTTCATGATGTCAACATCAAGTGTTGACAAGGATGTGGAGCCACTGGAACTCTCAAACATTGCTGGTAGGAATGTAAAATGGCACAGTTAACTTCGGAATTCATTTGGGCATTTCTTAGAAAGTTAAACATATAATTACCATATGACCTGGTAATTCCAGGTAGGATGGATAAAGCTAATCTAAGGTGAAAAAATATCAGATCAGTGGTTGACCAGTGCAAAGACGGGGAATGAGGGAATGAGAGACTGTACAGGGGCCCCGGGTGATGATGGAAGTATTCTATAACTAGATTGCAGTGGTGGTTATCTGGGTGTATCCACTTTTCAAAAGTCATTGAACTGTACACTTAAAAATGAATGCTTATTATAGGTAAATTAGACTTTAACAAGGCTGTTTTTAAGGTAGAAAACAATCAGAATGAATGTTTTTTGAACATTTACCTTTTTAAATGCTTTCCATATTCTGTATCATCGCACTGAATTCCCCAAACCACCCTATTAGGTAGGACTACATTGTTTCCATTTTCTAGCTGAGGAGACAGAGGTAGAGCTCACAGTAAAGAATGAGGATCTGAGCCCTTGACCACTGTGCTAGAGGGCTAGAACATCACAATCTCGCCCTTGACATTGATAAAGCTTATCCTGAGGATGTGCTAACAAGCCCTCTACTGGGAGCAGCTAAGAGAAGTGAGTGTGGATCTGGGAAATGAGAGGAGACGCCCAAAGGAAGAGGTGGCCTGGGGGGACCAGCATTTGTCCAAGCCTGGACTTCTAAATACTTACATAGGAATCGTCGGGTGCCTGGTCCTTGCCTCACCTTAGACCGACTGTATTAGAATCCCTGGGGTGAGCCTGAGAGCCTGCATTTTAATAAGAATGTCCCCCTCCTACCCCCACCTACCCCAGTAGGAAGAGTAGAGACAGGTCTGTGCAGAGGAAGGTCTGGGTGTCAGACCAACCCGGGCTTGAATTTGACCCTTCCAGACCCTTGCTTCCCCCTCTCTGCCTCAGCTTGCTCATCTGTACAGTGGGCATCGTAATAGTACCAATAGCATGATGTGGCTGGGAGATTACGTGATTTGAGTGAGAATTAGGCCCAGCACCTGGCACAAAGGAAGCACTCAATACATGTTGGATTAAAATAACAATTGAATGCGGCATTGAACTCCACTCAGCACCTTTCTCTCTCCTTCCTCTCCAGGCCCCGGCCTGGCCTTTATCGCTTACCCCAAGGCCGTCACCATGATTCCTCTCTCCCCACTGTGGGCCACCTTGTTCTTCATGATGCTCATCTTCCTGGGCCTGGACAGCCAGGTAAGAGGGGAGCCCAGGCTGGAAGGGCAGGGAGCCAGGTATGTCGCTCTCCAGAATAGCTCTGAGACCTACACAGCACGTCCTGGTCCTTGTCGTCAGAACCGCCCAGACCCTGGAGGCCACGGAGATGTGGAAGAGCATCTTCTTCTTCCTTCCTTTATCTGTGGATTGGGGCCCCGTGTCATGCCGCTGGCGGCCACATGGGTCCTCGGTACCACCACCAGCTACCGCTGCCCCCGACATTCCACCTGCCTGCCTCTCTTCTCAGTGTGGGCTTCTCCCGGCCCACCCTCCACTTGGCAGCCCGCCTTCCTCCGTGAAGGCTGTAGAGTTAGAACTAGCGGTTTATCTGTGCACATTTTCCTTTCTCTCCACACGAACACGTGCACTTACACCTTCTCACGCTGTAAAACCCACCCAGCCCGCCCTCCCACCCTCCTCCAATCCTCTCCTTGGTTTTCCTGCCAGAAGCCTGTGGCCTCCAGTCTCTCTTCTGTCCCAGAAATCTGCCCCTTGCCCTGCCGCTCCATCGTGGCTGGGTTTCCCAAGAGCCCCAGAGAAGGTTTTCCAGCCAAAGCCAGGTGCTCTGCTCTCAGACAGGGGTCTCTTGGCGAGGTGCTGCCCACCGCCCTACCGGTGACCTTGTGTGAGTCACCCAAGCCTGGTGGCTGGTGTGTCTGTCTATTCAGCCAAGTCCTGTTTCTTCCCCTGGACGGTTTCTCAGAAACTGCTGAGCCGAGCTGCCGCAGCACCGGGTGTTTTTGCCGATAATCATCCCGTCCGTGGTTGCGGGCAGAGGCCTCAGGAGGGGTTGGCAGCTTGTGTGACAGTGACAGGCCCGCCTCCGCAGGGTGCGTGGGGTCTGGGCCTCGGCTCTGTGAGTCCCCGGGCTGAGCTAGGCCAGCATTAGGACGGAGACCCTTGGTTTGCAAAGGGGAGCTGGGGGCCCAGAGGTCTGGCCAGGTGTAAATGGCATGGGCTTTGTGCCTGGGCTGTGTCCTCAGTTCTCAGTCATGATAGCGACATGGGCTGGGGGGGGGTCCCCTTTTGTTATCCTCATTTTGCAGAGGAAGAAAGTGAGGCTCAGAAACGCTGAGTGACTTGCTGGACGTGCACCCAGGTCTGTGTGCTGCTTAAGCCACCTGCTTTGATGTCACTTCAGTTTAGGTGCTGGTCAACAGGCTCCCTGGAACCTCCGTCCTTCCCTGGGGACCCTGGAGAAAGGACGAGCACGGCCGGCCTTGCTGCAGAGGCAGGGCAGCCTGGAGGCTAGGAGTCCAGGTGTTGAAGCCAGACAGGGCTGGGTTTGAGTCCCAGCTGCACGACTCTGGCCAGCTGTGTGACTCTGGGCTAGTCATCTCACCTCTCTGTGCTACAGTCCCTTTGCACAATAAGGATAGAAATCCGTACCCTAAGGAGGTGGACATGAACCAGAAAGGATTTGGAGCCAAAGAATGGCTCCAGGGAAGGGGGGGAGTGCCCCACAGAGGTGACAGCCAGCCTCTGGAACAAGATTGCCTGGTTCAGATTCTGGCCCTAATATGTTATACCTCTGATCTCAGGGAAAGTTGCTTACACCCCCGTGCTTCCGTGTCTTCATTTACAAAACGGGTAATAATAGGACCTAACACCTAGAGAGTAAATAAATTAATATGTTAACTGCTTAGAACTGAGCCTGGCACACGACAAGCACCATGTGTTTGCCTCTGTTGTTATTATTCATTTATTAAACATTTTCTGAGCATCTCCTCTGTGCCACTGGAAATAGATGAAAACGACGTGGCCTCTGCCTTCCAGGGTCTCACCTTCTTGCTAGGAGACAGGTCAACAGCAGTCACGGGCCCCACGAGATGAGGGATATGGACTAGAGGGAAGAGAGGGGAGATCTGTTCTGCCCAAGTAGGAGGCAAGGAGGAGCAGCGAAGAAAAGGCTCATGCAGGAGGTCTGCCCACAGTGCTGGAAGAACCCGGGCAGGGGGGTAGGGGTGTGCTGGGATATTTGGGCTGGGTGTTGATGGGTGAGTAGGAGTGTAACTTAGCCCATACCCAGCCCTGTCTCAGCATGGCGGGACACAGATGCCTAGTGGCTCAGGCTCTGCCGTTGAAGCCTGCCCAGCCCAAACGCAAGAGCTGGGTGTTAGCTCACCTGACTGCCCTCCCCCCAGCAGAGGGTCACTTGCCCACCAGAAGCAAAGGGCAGGGGAAATGTCACAGGCCTGGAGGACAAAGCAAGTCAAGTCCCACCCACAGACCAGAGCCTGCCAGCAGCAGAGCCGTCAGCTCTCAGGACAGTTACAGGGATTCCCATCTTGCTTCCCAGGCAGAGGCTGGGTCTCATTTAAGTCGTTGACCCCAGAACAGGGCCCAGCACATAGGCACGTGATAGGCAGCTTGGGGGGGATAAGGAATTCTAGAGTCAGGAGACCTCATTTCAAGTCCTGACCCTGCCACTTCCTTACTGAGAGACTTTGGGCAAGTCGCTTTCCGTCTCTGAGCCTCAGGGTCCTCATGTGTTAAATGGGCCCGCCGGAGTTCTGTGAACGCCGGGATTATTGTTTTTATTCTTGGGTCCTCCATCAGGGTAAGTGTGGGAATGAGGATGAGACCCAGTGGAAAGGAAGCCCAGGGTTTAAGGCTGCTCTGCTTGCCTGGAGCCAGGGCCAGTAAGAACGGCCTTTCTCTTGGGTTTCACACCGTCATTTCTACCCTGTCCAGTTTGTGTGTGTGGAAAGCCTGGTGACCGCTGTGGTGGACATGTACCCCAAAGTCTTCCGGAGGGGCTATCGGCGGGAGCTGCTCATCCTGGCCCTGTCGGTCACCTCCTATTTTCTGGGCCTCGTGATGTTAACGGAGGTGAGTGATAAGGATACAGGTAAGTGATGTGAACAGGGTAGCGCAAGGGTTAAGCGCCTGGGCTTTGGGTTAGCGGATCTGACGTTGACTAGCTGCGTGACCCTGGCTCCAGGTCCAGCACTTCTCGGGGACTCCGTGTTCTTACGTGTGTAATGGGTTGTTGTGAGACTCCATGGCCGTTTTCATTAAGCCCTTAGCACAGTGACCTGCACGTGTAAGTGCTCAGCTCAAGGTCTCCACTTCACTGCCAGAAGGAATAAAACTCCCAGAGGGAAAGGCTGGGTTTACCTGGTCATCGTGAACGTCCGGATGCCGGGGCCACCCCTTTTAGTAACTTCTGGGTGAAGGGGACAGTGTCAGCCACGGAACCCTCAACTATTTACTGTTATCGGCCTCAAGTTCAGAGGAGGCTTTTCTGGGGCATCACTGAGAATAGGCATGAGGACTTGGGCACCTTCAGGCACTGTGTGTTCCCGCCCCAGCCCCTCATGTGTACCCTCTTCTTGTCTCTGCCTGGGGTCAGGAGGGGCTCATCATGACCCCAAATTAAGACTGTCTCATAAAGCCATGTTTCTCTTCGCTCCTGCAGCCATCCTGTCAAATAAATACTTTCTTAAGTACCTTGGGAAGGTGTGATTAGATATCTTTTTATCCACACTCAGAAAATTAATTAATTTTAAAAGCCAAACCACCCCCCCACCAAAAAGCCTAAAAACTGTTGTCTAGGGACAAGAAGAGGTTTTGTAAGAAACATGGAAAGAAATGAGGGAATTCAGAATCTGTCAAAGCAGCTGATATGGTACTGAAGTCGGTCTGTTGATTGTCATCCTCCACTTCTCAGTTCAAATGCCACCTCCTCCTGGAAGCCACCTCTGCTTTCCTTCCCACTCAGGACTTCATTCTAAGCTCAGTTCAGCCTCCCTCTGGCCATTACAATGACCTGTCTGTTCACCTGCTGCCCCCACCAGGCCCCGAGGTCCTCAAGAGCAGGAGCTGACCCTGACCTGCTCTGCACCCTTGGGACCTGGCCTGGGGTGCGCTCTGGGGCGTGGTGGCTGGTGTTATTACTGCTCCTAGTCATTGTCACATTAATGGGAGTGATAGTCAGCATTTGAGCAAATGAGTGGTGAAGCACTTCCCATTTCCTCCTCTGCTCTCCCCACACGGAGAACCAGGGAGGCAGTGAGCAGGGCCTCATTAAGTGCTGATTAATTAGGCAAAGTAGAGTCTTTTGTCACGCACAAATTGGGGGGTTAACCTGATGCCTTAGAAAGGCTGGTGGCACTACAAGAAGAGAAGGCATTGGCCGGCGTCCCCGGCTTGCAGCAGGCAGGTAGAGCGCCCTCCTGGACACCGGCCCTGGGTGCCCTGCTCACAGAGCCTTCCAGCCCACCCTCCTCCAGGCCTCGGGTCTGCCCCGGGGCACCTGGGCCCCCCCCCCCCCCCCCCCGCCCATGAGGGAGCCAGCGCTGTGTCTGCCCAGGACCAGCGTGTCCTTGAGTGATCACACCGGGAAGGTCACACTGCCAAATGGGCCCTGTCGGCCTCAGTAATTGCTGGCAGGATCTTCTCCCTCATTTAAACATATTTAAAGCTCTGCTCTAGGGAAAAACTAGTCCACAAATATCTGATCTTCCACTGAGGCAGTGTGATGGGTGGTGAAGGGCACGGGCTCTGCAGCCGGACACTTGGGCTCAGTCCTCAGCCCCACGGCTGGGCAGCTGGGTGACCTGTGGTGCGTATTCTCACTGGCCCGGGCCTCGGGTTCCCCCACGTGAGCACTGAGTCTAACTGTAGCACCTGCCCTGTGATCACACTGTGCAGGAACAGCTAGACTGAGACCTGGGACCAGGTACCACAGAGCTGGCACGTGGAGAACACTGCGTTAAGGCTTCCTTCTGGGTTATTTTAATGTATGATGTTTGTGGAAGGAGACCCTCGGGAGAGCAATTAGGAGGGCAGTCCTGGGTTTAACTCAGAAAGCTCCTTACGCTCAGAGACCCGAACGCCTGCCATATCTGTCACAGACAGGAGGCCCCAGACCAGATATGGCCCAGCAATCCATGTTGTTTCCCCCTCACTGTGATTTTTTAAGAAGACGAAGAGGTTACCAAAATTAAAGAGAAAGATTTCTCAAGAAAATTTGGATTTGGGGCATCTTCCAGAAAATCTGCAGACCTGGCTGCCCAGGCCTACGTCCCCCAGCAGCAGTCGACTGGAGTTGTGTGGCCACGTGGGGCCTATGCTCTCCAGTTAGCCACAGTCCCCACCACTCCCTGCCGTCACACACTAGGACCACTTGGACTCAGCACTGAGATGTTGCCCCTGATCTAGTTGAAGAGATGAATAAGGAAACAAATAGTCCCAGGGTGTGTGGTCTTTCACATGACAGAAGGAGGCCCGGGGGCTTGGGGAACACAGAGAAGAAGCTTAGTCTCAAGAGGTCCCCGTGGCAGACACATAAGGAGGCTGTCCAGGCTTCATCCTGGCCTCTTAACCCCCGTCCTTTCCTGGCATTTGGAACACCTCCCCCAACCCGACCCTCCCTCCCTTTTGTACTTTTATTTCTGCTGCTTTTGATTGTCCCGCTAAGGGCTCTCATTGTGTTGTAGGATTTTCTTTACTGATCCCAACCCTTCCCACACCTGCATCTGGCCTCCCCTCCTCTGCCCACCCAGACGCCTCCCCTGCCTCCCAGAGATCCTTCCAGAGCACCTTGGCCAGCCAAGCTTGCACCTCCCTGGCCTTCCACTGAACTTAATCATCAGAGATTTGCATAGCACAGAGCTGGCCCACTTTGTTCCTGCATCCCACAACGATTGCGCACCTACTGTGTGCCAAGTCTTTGGCCAGAAACAGGGACACAGCTGTGGACAAGCCATTCAGAGTCCCTCCCCAACGGGGCACTCACTTCATATGATTCAATTTGCACTTACGGGGACATACTGCAAGCCGGGCCCTGCGCTGAGGGTGGGAGACACACAGAGGACCAGTGCGGGGGCCTTCCCAGCAGGAGCTCAGAGCTAACAGAGTAGCTGATGGCAGAACACTTTTTTTTTTAAACTATGAATCCTTAAAATGTGCTATGGAGGCCCAAAGAAAGAACGAGGCTGTCAGGGAGGGCTGCTTGGAGGAGGTGACATTTGAGATGAGCTTTGAAGGAACTTGCCCAGTGAAAGGGAATAGCATGTGCAAAGGCACAGCAGTGAGACAGTCCCTTGGTGTGTCCAGGAGGGAGCATATTGAGGGGGACTGTGGGAAGGGGAGCTGAGGCCCAGTGAGGAGGGCAGCCCTGGCTGGCAGGCTGAAGGAAGCCAAGGGGTAATTGTAAACTGTAGGGTGACATGGTTGGATTTGCAGGTTGGAAAGGTCCCTGTGAAAGCTGGTGTGTGGAAGGGTAGGAGAGGGAGGCTGGAGGCAGGGAGGCCAGTGGGGAGGCTGTCACAGCCACCTGGAGAGAGGTGCTGAGCCTTCCAAACCTCCAGTCTCTGGTCTTCTGTGTTGTCTCTGACGTTTGGGGAGCAGGGACAAGACAAACCATCGCAATCTCAGCAACCCCCCCAGAGGGTGGTCTTAGGGGGCGCCCAGGTGTGGTGGGCGCAGTGTTCCAGGACCCTGGGGAGACCAGTCTGTCCTGGTGGAAGTGAGTCCCGGCTAGTGGTAGCCGCAGGGCGGAGAGCCCTTCCCAAGGCCAGCTGGCTGACCCTGCTCTCCAGCTGTCTGTCCCTCTGTCCATATTTCTGTCCTCTCACTTCCCAGGGTGGCATGTACATCTTCCAGCTCTTTGACTCCTACGCCGCCAGTGGGATGTGCCTTCTCTTTGTGGCCATCTTTGAATGCATCTGCATCGGCTGGGTGTACGGTGAGTAGAGGCTGAGCCCTCGCACGCCCCAGAGGCCGCCATGGTGCCCAGCACATGGACCCCCGGGACCCGGCTGGGCCTGGGTTCCCTGTGGCCGGTCTCCATCTGCATCAACCTCTTCGTCCTCCCCTCAGGGACTTCTTGTCCTCCTGCTTTTATATCCCTGCAGCAGAGGGAGGGGTTCCAGGCTCGGACACTGTGACCTTGATTCTATCCTTCTGCCCCTGATGCTCAGTTTTCCCACCTGCGAAATGGAGTAGTGTCTCCGAGCAGGAGGTAGTGTAGGCAAAGCAGGCGGCCCAGTGCCCGGCCCTCAGTCAGCACATGCCTTCTGGTTCCCCAAACCGTGTGAGTGCGTGAGGGTTGCTGGTCTCAGTGATGATGCACACTCCCAAGTGTGGTTCGGGAATAGACACCCCACAGGCCACCCGTCCGGCCCTCACCTTCGGAGCCCTGACCCCCGCCCCCGTGCAGGTCAGCCAGCCCCTGGCCCTGCCTCAAAGGGACCACCTTCCTCCTTTCCCCCAGAAACTCCTGCCCGTTTCCTGGACCTCACTGCCCAAGGTCAGAAGGGGTCTTCCCAATATTGAACCAGAGTCCCTTCTACCGCAGTTTATCCTGACACCTCACATATGTAACACCTTGGTAGTTTTTAAGCGGTAAATAGGGTTCCTGCCGCAATGTGTCTTGGGCTGGGGAAACCAGACACTCATAGCCTTCCCTCTGAGTCTTGTACAGAAATCTTCTGGGGTGTGTGTGCCCGTCTTCTTTATTCTGGACAGGAAGCAACCGCTTCTATGATAACATCGAAGACATGATTGGCTACCGGCCGTTGTCACTCATCCAATGGTGCTGGAAAGTCGTGACCCCCGGGATCTGTGCGGTAAGGGCCCTGCCGGGAGCCGCCTGCATCCCACCTACCCACGTACTTCTGCACCCCAGAGCCCAGACCTGGCTGAGGCCGAGACTGAGGAGGTGATGTCCCCTGGGGACCCTCTGGGCGCTCAGAAGGTCCGAGGCGCCTGGCACTTTTCAAAGCCGGCATTGTGGGGACAGTCTCTGGGCTTGGCCAGGGGGCCCCACTAGGACCCCAGCCCTGCAGCCAGCTTGCTGTGTGATTGTGAGCAAATCACCTCCCTTCTTGGGACCTCAGGTTCTATGCCTGCACATGTATAGAGGCGGCTGGGACCTGCCTCTGTGGGGGCCGAGGGTCCTGTGAAAGGCCTTTGGCTCTGCTGTTCACAGTGAAGCAGCAGTGTGAGGGTGAAGGGGCTCACTCTCTGGCCCTCACGTCAGACCGGGAGAGGCCTTTGTGAGAGGACGTTTAATTAAAAAGACAAAACCCCCTGCTGTTCAGCCAGTTCTTGGCACTGGAAGTATCTCAGAGCAGCTTCACAAACCATCTTAGTTCTGAAAGGCAGCTTTGAAACCAGCCCTGAGAAGTAGCTAGGAGAAAATAATAATTCCTGACTGGGCAGAGGCGGGGGGTGAGGCTCCTGGGGGTCGCGGAGGGTCCCCTGGGATCTGTGGGGGTCATTTCCCCATGTTTCTCGCTGTGGACCCAGCAGGGCGTCACCTCTCCGAGGCCGCCACACGGGGTTGACTGTCTCCCCTGCTGGCTGCCCGCACGCAGGCTGAGGGCCGCCCCAGGGACCTTTCCCCGTCTCCCCGCAGGGCATCTTCATCTTCTTCCTGGTCAAGTACAAGCCCCTCAAGTACAACAACATCTACACCTACCCCGCCTGGGGCTATGGCATTGGCTGGCTCATGGCCCTGTCCTCCATGCTCTGCATCCCGCTCTGGGTCTTCATCAAGGTGTGGAAGACGGAAGGGACACTGCCGGAGGTGAGCAGCCTGGGAGGAGGGGTCAGGAAGGGCGGCTCAGAGGTGGGGCGTATGGCTCAGGGCAGGGCTGGCAGTGCTGGGAGGGCTGGTGAGTGTGGGCACAGCCATGGGCACGTCTGGGTCCCCGCTTCCTCATCTGGGCAATGGGTGTGATGAGAACGTGCCCCTCCGTGTCTCCCAGGGAAGCCTGGCCAACTCCTCCCTGGCGGGTATTCGTCAGTACTGCTGTGCTGAAGCCTTGGGGTTGAGACATTTTCCCTGAGCTCAGCCTCAGTTTCCTCATCTGTAGAATGGGTCAACAGCAGTCCCTCACTTACAGAGGTTGTTTGAGCACTCAGTGAGTATGCAGAGGGAAAGCGCTTAGACCAGGACCTGGGAGAGAGAGAGAGACCAAGTGTTAGCTCTTACTGCTCTGTTGATTCTGTTCATTAAGGACCCCATTCCCAGGGCACAGGGAGAGGGTCTGACATTTGTGGAACATCTATCCTGTGTCGTCGCTGTGCCAAGCTCTCTCTGTGCTGCATCTCCTCTAGTCCTCAGAGAAATTAAGTCATTCGCCTAGGATCACACAGCCAAAAATTAGCAAACCAAAATTTTTTACCAATCTTATTGAGGTATGCTTTCTGTATTGTATCATAAAATTCACCCATTTCAGGTATACAATTCAGTGGGGTTTTTTTTAGTAACTTTCTGTGTAGTGCAGTCATCACCATAAATCAGTTTGCAAATATTTGTATGTATGTATTTATTTATTTTATTTATTGATTTTTAAGATCCCTGGTGCCCATTCCCAGTAAGCCCTGTTCCCAAGCCCAGACACGCACCAATCTGTCTCTGTGTGTGTGCCTCTTACGGGCGTTTCCTGCCAGTGGAATCCTGCAGTATGTGGTCTCCTGGTAGCAGAGTGAATTTGGACCCCAACCCGTCATACCCCCCCACCCACTCTCTCCTCACTCTCCTTTCCCACCCGCTGGCAGATCGGAAGGTCTGAGTCAGCTTCTCGCCCATTTTGCAAACTGTCTGCCGTGTGGCAGACGCTGCTCTAAGCCGTCTGCAAGCACTAGGCCACTGACTCCTCACAGCAGTCCTGTGAGGCGGAGGAGCTTCCTGTCCCCACGTCACAGGTGAGGAAGCTGAGCACAGAGAAGGGAAGCAAGTTACCCAAGGGCACACAGCCTCTGAGTGATGCAGCAGGTACCCTGTGCCCCCTGCCCCCGCCTCGTTCCTGCCCCAGCGCAGCACCCCAGGGCTCTCGGGGCTGACCTGCGTCTCACAAGCATGCGGCCTGTGTGCAGACATGCACAGGCAAGAGCCAGCTCTCCTGCCCACCCAGGGGCCTGAGCTCCAGAAAAGCCAACATCCAGCCAGGAGGCGCAGGCTGAGAGGGAAGGTCCCTTTCTCCAGCCTGCTCGTGCCCTCAAGCAAGTCAGGGTCCTCCGCTCCTGCAGGGAATGTAGGTCAAGGGCAGTTGTTAATTCTGGTTTGGGACCAGACGTGTCCAGAGGAGAGCAGCCCTGGAGCCCTAACCCCTTGGCCATGGCAGGCCCCTGCCAGTTAGTTCACCTCCTTCCATTTCCAGAAGGTTCTGCCCGCTGATGGGAAGGATCTGGAAGGAAAAATGGGGTCAGAGAACTGCTGTGAGGGTGGGTAGTCTGTGCTAAGAGCTGTGGATGGGTCAACAAATCTGAGGCCACCTCATGACAACGCTAGAGGCAGGTGCCACTGTGACCCCCTTGGACAGATGAGGGAACGAGACACAGAGGATTAAGTTCTTGCCCCAGTTAAGTGGTGGGACTGGGAGTCAAGCCCAGGTGTCTGGTTCCAGAGCCCGTGCTCCCAGCGCCTGTCCTGTGTCAAGAGCCTAACACCATGCCGGGCACCCAGGAGGTGCTCGGCATTGCCAAGGGGTGGGCGGGGGTGCGGGAGCTGCCTGTTAATCCCATCCGGGCAGGATAGGTCCAGCCTCTCTCAGGCACGGCAGGATCTGAAAGAGAAAACAGAACCTTGATCATAAGAAACCAGCCACCCCAAAGTCTTCCCAGCCTTCCTGGGGAGAAGGTTTATGCCCAGGAAAGGCCTCCCAAATCCTGGCCTGATGTCTTCTGGAGGTGCACATGAGGCTGAGGTGTGGGACCCGAGGCTGGGCCGAGGGGGCAGGAGCGTGTGTCCAGGGTCTGCCCGTGGCCTCCACTCCCTCATCGGTAGAGTAGACGATGGCCACCCTGTCTGCGCCCAGCCCAGAGCCGGCCACTCTGCCAGGCGGCGTGAGGCTGTGGCCTTAGGGATAACGTTTCCGTCTTCAGACACACACCGCCTGTTCCCCTGGTTGGGGGAGCGTGATGACAGCCTTTTGTGGGAAACGTACCTGTTTATCCAGCGATCATTATATGAACGGCTCTGAGGTGCCGTAGCTCATCCTCACAGCAGCCCTTCGGGCAGGTACTCCTATCCCACTTCACAGACGGGAAAACAGCCCAGAGACGTTAGGTGACTTGCCCCACATGTAGGGAGGCTAAGCAGCAGCTCACACCCCAGCTTCTCTGTCTCCACGGGTACAGCTCTCAGGTCCCGGCCACCTGCAGCGGGCCAGGTACAGCGTGGGCACTTCCGCTCACTGTCTCCTTACTCCTCATCCAGTGATTGTCCCCATGTCCGGGGGTGGGGGCGGGAAACGGACACCCGGAGGTCCACGCGTCGTCCAGGACAGAGCTCTGAGTGGCAGGGCTGGGGCTGGGGGCTTCACTGCCCCGAGGTGTCCACCGTGCCGTTGGGAGGTGCCGAGGCAGGCCCAGGACCCTGGCGGCCGCTCTCAGACAGCTCTTTTCCTCTCCAACCGTGTAGAAATTCCGGAAGTTGACGACCCCCAGCGCCGATCTGAGCACGCGGGGCAAGCTTGGGGCAGGCCCACGGACGGTGATGGTTAATGACTGTGACGCCAAACTCAAGGGTGATGGGACCATTGCAGCTATCACAGAGAAGGAGACGCACTTCTGAGCGCCCCTGCCACCTTGATGCCTCTTCCGCTCCTCGCCCGCCCCGTCTCCGCCGTCCCCGCCCTGTGTACAAATGAATACCTGAACCACGTACTTCACCTAATGCTAGAGGCTTGCTCGCTTTGCACAGGATTCATTAACAAGTTAATTTTAAGGTGGCCGCACCCACTCTGCTTTCAAGTCACATCCCCTCCTCGCCCCCCAGTTGCCATGTGAGTAACAATATGAAGAGATAATCCTGTACAGGGACTAGTATCATCCTCTCGTGCTAGGACGCTTTTAACCAGCATTTTCTAGGGGTTAGGAAGTTGTATCATAGGGCCAGACTTTTATACTCGGGCTGTGGGGCAGGTGGGCAGGAGCGATGCCTGTCCCCCTCCGTCGGCCTTTGAACCCACCGGTTCGTGTCCCACCTTTGTCCCTGACCGCACAGCTGCCCTTCCTCCGCGCTGCCATGCTTCCCCTTCAGCCCCTCCCTTTCCCATCCCCAGCTTCCTAGAGGTGGGTTTGCAGACAGCAAGGCTGTGTCAGAGAAGAAGTCCCAGCAGACTCAGGACTCCTGGGTGGCAGGCCCTCCTCTTCCCTGGTCCCACCGAGTGATCTGGGGCACTTCCCTCCCCTCTGGCGTGTCCCCAGTGGGGCGGGCTGGATCAGGTGACCTCTGAGGTTCTGCCCACCCGGCTTCATCTCTTGGGGGTGCTCTGCGTACCTCCTTGGCTTGCAGACCCGCTGTTGATCTCGGGTTCTTCTGAAGACTTGCAGGTGGGCAGTCCCTCGCCCCTCACCCCCTTATTTAAAGTCAAGTTTATCATGGAAACTTTGTGGTTTGATCTCATCCATGAGCATTCCCATCCTCGAGACCAGCCGGGTCCTCGGCCCTGTGGCAGGGCTCCTCCTGGCCGTCTGCTCACACCCTCCGCTCTGCCTCTCTGTCCTCAGAAGGGCTGGCTGGAGTTGCCTGTGCGCTGGTTCTCGGGCCCGGGCAGCAGCCTCTATTCTGCTTGCGGCTGTCTGTCCTGCCACGGCTCCCACCGGGATCTGCATTGTAGGACCTTCCAGCAGCCTCCAGGGAGGGAGCTGTGGTCGGGCCTGGAGCCTGGTTTCCTCCTCCAGCCCCTTCTTTGTCCCCCTGCCTCGTTTGGTCCCTCTCGCTCTCGTCCCTGCCCTCCTCCCTCTCCTGCCATCTTGTGACCTCCAGTCCCTCCCCATCCCTTCCTGTCACCAGCAGAACCCTGGAATTTTCACAAGGCTTCTTCCCTACCTTTTTCCCAGGAGCCAACGCACCTGCCTCCCTGGCCAGGGAGCTGAGAAGCCTCAGCCTCACTGATGGGGAGATGGGGGCTCCCACCCGTCCCTCGGTACAGCCCTAGGGTGTGGGGAGGTGGCTGGTGCCGCGCCAGGCCTCCCTGGCTGACCCCTCTCTTCTTTAATTGGATTTGACGGCAAGCCTCTGCCTTGGATCCGGAGTTATTTGGGGACAGGAAAGGTGCATTCTTTATCCTTTTCCTTTATGTTCCCTATCTTATTCGGTGGAAATGCAAGTTTCCTCCAAACAGAGGATTTAGTTTCCTGTAATAAACCTGCGTGTTTGATTGGCCCAAATGCCCAGCTTCTCTGCCCCGGCCAGCCCCCATCTGAAGCCCGCGTTTGCTAAGAGGGATGCCAAGCGCCCCCCAGGCAAGTCGGGATGAGCTGTCTGCTCCGGTGGAGCCAGGAAATGGATGCAGGAAGACCGGGGCTCTGGCTGAGCCCCCGCCTGTGTCCATCGTCGTCTGCTTTTCTCCCAACAGGTCGGGGAGGGGGTCTCCCCACTGCTGCTGCTACCGGTTCTCCACCAACCACTGTCACCAGTGCACAGCCCCACGGCCTAGCTGGGGACAAGCCGCATTGTACTTGTGGCACTTAACACTTCACTTACTTCACGGGACTCATGGTGCAGGGCGGAGGGAGGGTTTTTGTTCTTTGCTTTTTGTAATTTCCTACTAGTATTTGGGTAACTTTGGGGGGCGGGGAGGGAAATGCGGGGGCAGGCGAAACGTCATTGCAGTGACTTTTTTGATATTCATTAGAAACAATACATCCTTTCTGAAATATTTACAGTATTATTAAAAAATGAACAAGGTTGTACTGTTTTGCATAATGAACGTTTTTATTGGGTATTCAAAGGGTACACGATTGTCAGCTTACTCATTTTTAAAAATTAAAGAAGTGAACAAACTCTCTGTGGCTGTTCCTGGCAGAGTGGTATTCATCGGGTGGTTCTTCCTGTTTTATTACTTCCGTGATATTCCTGCCAAACCATCTTGGCATTTGGAGGTTGCTGTTTCAACTGGGGATTACAAGTTAGAAACACCCAGGGCTGTTTCAGGAGCCCACACTGCCTTTCATGTGATCCCCATGCACTGAAGGTCTACTGTGTGCTAAGTGCTTTACAAAATTTCTCTCTTTAAATCCTACCACAACCCCACTTTATTTGTCTGTTACTTCCCCTGCTTTACAGACAGGGGAAATTGAGGCACAGAGAAGTCAAGCCATTTGCCCAGAGCCTCACAGCTAGTAAATAGCTGGACCAGAAAGAGAAGTCAGCTCTGTCTGAACCCAAAGCCCAGTCCCCTTGTCACTACACCTTACTCTCCCTCAGGCTGCAAGACGCAGAGAAGGCGAGAGCCACCCCGTGATGGCTGCGACGGTTGCCACAAAGCTCATGCACCTGTCCTAGGGGGCAGCCCTGCGTGTCTGAGGCAGGCAACGGGGGGAAGAAGGAGACAAGGATTTGGAGCGTGCAGCTCTGCTTTGGGCTCTGGGATCCATCTTTGGCAGCCTCAGTTTTCTCATCTCTAAAATGGGGATAATACCTCCTGCTTCAAACTTGGGATGACTGTGAGATCCTATGAACTCTGGATGTGAATGGTAAAGCTTTGTGTTCACACTGGTTATCATTATCCTGAAAGAATTGTGCCTAAGCTCTCAAAGTGTGTTGTTGCTCAGAACTTAGACAAAAATCTCTAAATCTGTGTCTGAGATTTCCAGACAGTGGCTCAGGACCATGGAGTGTGCTTTGTCCTGCTAGCACATGGCACAGCAAGGTCGTCTGCACACAGGATCTGCTCATTCCTATCTGGTTGGCTCTTTTGCTTAAAATCCAGGTCCACCTGAACCTGTCTTGGCCTCTTGCCACGTGTGAGGTGGTAACATCTGCTCACAGGGAAAGCATCCCACAAAGATCCAGAATTCAGAAAATCCCTGTGACTCCCCAGAGGGTCCCTGAGTACCTTATACCTTCACAGAGCCACGGGGATCGGTCCAGTCACCCGTCCCCTGCCCACGTGCCCTCCTTGTGTCTGAAAGTATATTGTGTTAGGCAGTGATCAGCAGCAAGGCACAAAGAGGCTGCGTCATGGAAATGTGGGTCTCCCTCATTCCCAGGAAATCTGATTTGCAGACTCCCGAGCTTACAGAATTGGTAACTTGTGGCATTAATTCACCCAGTAGACCTGGCAGGCTGCAGTGTGTCTAGCAACCCCTGCTGGCCAAGTGTGACTCTGCAGCCTAGCTCTATTAGGTGCTGCAATTAGCCAGAGGAGAGGGGAGGCCTAAGATATTTTTCTCTGGGTTGAGGGAGGGGGTCAGGCACCAAATAGCTGGCACTTTGGGCTGAGAACTGCAAATTCTGGAAAATAGGGTCATGTATTCGGTAGGTCTTACTGAGTATGCACCGTGCTCCTTGCCTGGACCCAGGACTAGGGGTATTGAGAAAAGTGGAACAGCCCCTTGTCTTGAGTGTCCCTGCCCTTCCTCGTCAAGAGGAGAGGTGCCCACACTCCTCTGGACAGGGGCAAGTGCATGGGGAGAAGCTGCTCTGTCTTCCCCAGTCTTCACCAGCCAGTCTGAGCTCTGCAGTGTGGCCCCGGGCAAGTGTGCCCACTTCTCCGGGCCTTGGATTGGCCACTGGTAGAAAGGTGAAGAAAATGTGACCCAGAGAGGAAATACAGCTGGCTCAAGATGCCCCTAGAAGTCCTCTGCCCTCCCGTCTCATACTCAGCCCCCTGCACCCTCTCAGGCTGTGAAAACTCAAATGAGCCCTTGGCCGGGGCACCTCATGACCCGCTAGGGAGCAGAGTCAGTCTTTGTTGCCAACTCTTGGCCTTCTCTGTCTCTCACTTTTGAATAAGGTCCACTTCGCGAAGGATACTGAGAGGAGCCACACAGGCACTGCCCTCAGAGCTTCAGGCTAGCTGGACTGTCAGGACCACCCCCACGAGAAACTCCAGGGCAGAACGTGCCAGGGACAAGTGCTCAGGGAGTGCCAAGGGCAGGATCAGAGCAGTTTATTGAGCACCTACTATGTTCCAGGGGTCATGCCTGCATTACCTCATCAGAGCCTCACAACAAACCGAGCAGGTAAGTGTTACCCCATTTTTTTATATAAAAGAACTAATGTTTAGAGACCATAAATAATTTGCCAAAAAATGATACCGGATATACCTCCTGGAGAGTGGAGGAGCTGAGTAGGACCGAGGTTTGCCGGGTCTGCCTAGAGGCCACATACCAAAGCACTTAACCAAGGACTGGAGACTTGAGTTGCGCCTTGAGGGATGGGAAGACTTTGCCAGGCGGGGAAGCGCCTTTGAGATGGGGGAACAGCCCGAGGAAAGGCAGAGGCAGAAAAATGTCTTTGGAGAAACATGGTGAAAGCCAGAGTCCCGCCCCCCAGCCCTGGTTTACTCTTATAACGCATTGTGCGACTTCACCTGCTGTGTGGCTGCGGTGAGCCCTCCCCAGTTTCTCAGAGGAAGGGGTTTGGGTAACACCAGCATCAGTGCAGGTCCTGGCACAGAGCAGATGCTTCCTGGGGCAGGGGCTTCGATGAATAAACACCCAGCTTGCCTGAGAGTGGGGAGCTATGGGAAAGGGAATGAACAGGCACTGAAGACCTACCTGGTGCTGGAAACCATGCTGGCTCCCCCATAGGTAGCACCCTGCCCTCGTTCCCCGTGCGGGTTGGCATGGTGGTCACCTTCTACCAATGAGCAAATAGGCTCGGAGAAGTCGATTTGGCTGCCCCAGGTCCCAGAACTGGATAGCTGCAGAGCTATGGTAACAGGTCTGGGGTCTCCAGCTCCAAGGCCCATGCCCTTTCCATAGACCACCTTTGGAAGGCACTGAGTGCCGCCATGAGCACTGATGGATCATTCATGGCCATGGGGAACCGGATGGTGGTGGAGGCCATGTGGGAAAGATCTGAGGGTGTTCAGGAGCCTTGAAACACCTCAGGTGACACTAGGGACCTCTAGAAGTCTCCAGAGTTTCCCAGAAATGATATCCTGCCACTGGGGTTCACTGAGAGGGACAAGGGAACGTTTGGGGCCAGTGAGGTGTTGATAGTGGAAGGGACCATTGGGACCCCTGGAGACCTAAAAGACAAGTTAGGGGGTACTAGGAATCCAGCAGAATTATGTGGAGCCATCAGTACGTGATGGAGCCCTTTGGGAGCTAAGAGGGGTTGAGGGTACTGGATGGTACCCGTACTCACGCACATAGGGGACCGCTGGGGAAAATGGAGAATCATCGCAGAGTATGTCAGAGTTACTAAGGGCCATCCAGAGTTGTAAGAATATCAGGGCCCTTGGTCATTACTGCGGGGCTATGGAGCCATCCGGAGTTCTAGGGGGCACTTGGGGTCACCTTGTGGTAAGCGTGTTTCTGGAGAGCACCCTGCAGGATGCAGCCTTGAGGAAAGGGGAGGAGGGGAGCTCAGCAATGCTTTCCGGGGGCGGGGCAAGGCAGTGAATCTGACGTGAATGTGAGTGAAGGCAGGGGACGACCCGGCAGTGATGGGGAGGCCCAGCCTGAACTGCAAACCACGGGAGGCGGTGGGCAAGGAGGGCCTGGGCTGAGGACTCCGCGACCTTGACCTTGAGAGAGTGGCGCAGGCTTTGCTCTTCCAGAGAGACTCCCCCACCCCCCACCTAGGTGTGTCAGACTAATTCTAGCCAACACTTGGCTTTTCTTATTCTCCCAGGAATCTTCTCTGCCTTCCTTTTGAGTATCTTCCCAAAGCGAACCATTTCTAGAGTGAGGAGACGCTCATGGCCTGGTCTGAACAGGAGCTTGGGCCCAAACAAAGAAGGGTGACTTAGGAGAAGCCCGGCAGAGGGTCTGGGCCTGATCGGTGGGTCCCCGTGAGCAGACAGTGGGGAGAGGGGTCAGAGGAGACAGCAGAGCAAAGGCAAGTGTCATTTACTGATCGCTGAGAGTATCATTTATTCAGCACCTCCCATGCACCTGGGATAGGGTCAGGTATCTTCCATTAGCCTCAAAACTACCCTGCAACTGCGATTCATTCCGACTTTACAGTTGTGGAAACAAACTCAAGAGAAGTAAGTGGGGGAACTTGCCCAGCATCACACAGACTGAGCTGGAATTCAAAGCCAAGTCTATCAAACCCAGAGTCCTTGGTTTTTTTCTCTATACCAGGCGGCTATTGGGTGACCTGGGGCTCCCACAAGGAAGAACGAGCTGGGGGACCTCCCTCCCCTGATCACTGCCCTCCTACCCGGAGTCCTGGGGTCGGACGGGCTTTGGTGGCAGCAAATCAGCCACCAGGTGGCGCTGCTGCTAAACCCAACCCCCGTCCTTGGGATCCAGGCTCCGACCAGTGAGGTCAGAACTGGAGCAGAGACTGGAACTCGAGAGTAGAGGGTCCAGAGGCTCCAGATGAGGGACCGAGAGGCTGCCCTTGACAGAAGGGCACGATTCACCCTTCTCACCCCGCCCCATCCTGAGCTGTGTCTGCAGTGCTACCGCAACACCCAGATGCCCCTGCTTTCAGTTCTCAACAGCCTCACTCACTGGCTGTGTGGCCTTAGGCAAATGACTTCACCTCTCTGATGTCAGTTTCCTCATCTGTGCAACTGGACAGAATAAGCCCCTCTGACATTGAGGGGCTTAAAGGAGACAATGGTGTGCGCCTAAAGTGTCTGGCACATGGAGAGAGTGTGCTTCTTGTTACATGTAGCTCTGCTCAGGATGCTGGAGTCAGGAGACCTGCATCCTGGTTCTGAACTTGCTCTGTGCCTTGGACAAAGTCATTTCGCCTCCCTGGGCCTCAGTTTCCTCATCTGTAAAATGGGGCTAATCACAGGAATGTTCTCTTTTGGTTATTCTAAGGATTAAATGAGATAGCAGCTATATGGCCTTTGTTTTATAGAGCTCCCAATAAACAGGAAAGGTATTAAAAATATGAAAATTTCCAGGGGAGTGTGGATAGGTGAATATGAAAATGATGATAAAATATGAGCAGCACAGGGAAGCTTCTCAGGGATGGACCTGACGTGGGACAGACTGTGGGTTTCCTCTGACCGTGTACTAGCAATTACAGAGGCCCCGCCACTAGGCCCTGCCTTGGTACCTGCCCAGCCTCCCTCTAGTCCCTACCTTGCTCCGTCTGCCCTGGTGTCCTGCCCCAAACCCATTTGGACACAGAAATATAGCACACAGATGAGAAGGCCAGACACTGAGATGTAGATGATGATTATCTCTGGGTGATACGTTTTGGGCTGACTTTAATTTTCTCCTTTCTTTCTATGCCATCTAATTTTTTCTTTAACAAAGAGCATCTATTGCTTTTATATTCCAAAAAATAAAATCAATAAACCTATTTTTAACAATCCTCTCCTCACCACTGGGAGGCTGGTTACAAACGCAGGCCCGCAGGGAATGGAAAATGATTCTCATGTGGTTGGAAGAAATGGCAAGAGAGAGAAGGGGAGGATGTTGCCACTGCATACGTTCCTCGACCTCGGCTCCAGCCTCTGCTGAGGCCTCTGGGCGCCCAGTGAGCTAAGCCTCAGGAGGAGGGAGAAGCAAATGGGGCAGGACCCCTCCTCTGCGCCACGTAATTCTCCAAATATTTATGGATGTGCCAGCGGCTTCCAGCTTGTCACAGGGAACTTGTCTATAGTGAGCTTCTCACAGCTGTTTGAGGGGAGAAGGAAACACACTAGCAAGGAAGCCACTCTTTGTTAAGGGCTGACTGTGTGCTCATTACTGCCGCCCTTTTATCTCAGGAGACCTGCCCTCCCCACACACACCCATCGAGGGAGCTGGGATTATTAGCCCAATTTACAGATGAAGAAACTAAGGTCCATGCTTGTATATTTGCTTTGTGAACAGCTCCTTTTGGGAGTCCACTGGGGCATCTCAAACTCAAGTTTCCCAGTTGAATTCATCTCCTCTAACCCCACACCCACCAGTCTGTTCCTCCTGTCTCAATAGATGACACCACCATCCAACCACTTCCTCCATTCAGCAAATATTGGTTGAGGACCCACAATGACTCTGCCCTCACAGAGCTTACATTCTAGTGGGAGGACAAGACAATGAATTTTTTTTTTTTTTTGCGGTACGCGGGCCTCTCACTGTTGTGGCTTCTCCCGCCGCGGAGCACAGGCTCCGGATGCGCAGGCTCAGCAGCCATGGCTCACGGGCCCAGCCGCTCCTCGGCATGTGGGATCCTCCCGGACCGGGGCACGAACCCGCATCCCCCGCATCAGCAGGCGGACCCTCAACCACTGCGCCACCAGGGAAGCCCTTTTTTTTTTTTTTTGACAATGAATATTTTTTAATTGAAGTATGGTTGATTCACAATGTTTCAAGTGTATAGCAAAGAGATTCAATTTTATATGTATTTATAAAACTGAATCATATATATATGATTCATATATACATTTTTTTCAGATTCTTTTCCATTATAGGTTATTACAAGATGACTGAATATTTTCAAGAGTAAAAATATACACTATAGAAGATGATAAATAATGGGGCCAGAAAGAAAGTGGGGAAGAGGTATAGGGAGGGCCAGGGAGTACGGAGTTGTGTTGGAATTTTAAATAGGATGGTCAGGGAAGGGGGGGAAGGGAGAAGGGCGGGGAGCCTGTGGCTGTCTGGGGAAGAGCATTCCAGGCAGAGGAAACAGCATGTGCAACGGCCCTGGGGTGAGGGCTTATCTGCACTGTTCCCAGAGCAGCTAGGAGGCCAGGATGGCTGAAGCAAGGGGAACAAGGGGAGCGTGTAGAAAGGAGGTGAGAGAGGTGGTGGGCAGATCACCAGCTGGGAGGCTGGTGTAGATGTGCGCTAAGGAGCTACAGGAGGGCTTTCAGCAGAAGAGGAACATAAGCTGATTTCTGCTGTAATAGGCTGCGTGGGGGTCTTGGGTGGAGGCAGGGAGACCAGTGAGGAGGCTGTTGTCATCCAGGCAAGAGATCTTGGGGGTTGGACTGGAGAGAGAGGGCAGATGTTGTCAGATTGTGGCCATATTTTGAAGGTAGGATTTCCTGGGGGTTTGGAAGTGGGTGTGAGGGGAATCAAGGATGCCCGGCGTGTGGGCCAGCTCGTCAACTGAGAATCCTCCTCATTCTCCACATTCCACCAATCAGCCAGTCTCCCCAGTCCTCTTCCTTGGTACCTCTCAAATTCACACACTCCTCCCCTCCAGCCACTGCTGGACTATGCGCCCTCACCTGGGCTGCTGCCGTGGCTTCCTGCCTGGCCTGCACCGCCCCTCCCCGGTGCATTCTCTGCTTGTGATCAGGCCCTTCACACCTGTCAGTGCCCCTGACTGACTGGAGCACTTCCCACCTCACTCAGCACCGGCTGTCAGGGAGCTTTCCTTCTGCCTGAGAGTTACTACCCCAAAGGGAAATCAGGGGGTACCAGCACCAACAGAGGGGGGGCATGATGCTGGGTCACCAAAAGCCCCAAAAGTGCATACCCCAGCCACACATAACCACCAGGCCAGTTCCATAACCAAGCGTCATTCAGAGGGGTAGAGAATGGCAGCCCCAGAGCTGGCAGAGAAGGCTTCCTGGAGGCGGTGGTGGGGATTGGGCCCTTGAAGAAGTCCAGAGCTTAGTGATTTCAACTGGGGGCTCTGGCATCTCACAGATGTGGTTTGAATTCTGGTTCCACCACTTACACCATCTGGGTGACCTCAAGCAGGTCTCTTTGCCTCTCTGAGCCTCAATTTGCCTCATCTGCAAATTGGAACCAATAATCCCCAGGCTTTGTGATTTTTGCAAGACCTGAGAGTTCCATTAGGGTGTTCGCTTAACTTAGGATAAGGTGTCCTAGGGTCTGATGGTCCCCCATAAAAGGAACAGGCTCAAGCTCTGGAGTCAGACAGACTGGATTCCCATCCCAGCTCAGCCACTTACTAGCCCAGTGACCCACAGTGAAGCCACCACCTCTCTGAGCCTCCAATCCCTCTCCTGCAAAAGGGAGCCCACCACTCACCAAAAAAGCAGCTGTCTGTGCACCCAGCACATAGTAGGTGCCCGGCCACAGTGCTAGAGAGTTTGGACTTCACCCTGGAGGTAGCTGGACCCACTGCCTGAATGCTCCCCCCGCCTTCGTGGGCGGGGGCAGCTGCAGCCCCCACTGGAGTGTTTTTATCCCCAAGCCGCAGTGGGCTCCGCAGAGCTCGGCAGCGTCCCTGCGCACGGACAAAGAGCTGTTGTTCCCGCAGATCTAAAATTGCCTCCCTCTGATTGCCGCTATACAAACCCAGGCGGCTGCTCGCTTCCCCCATCCAGTTGGGTCTATTTCAAGAACACGCTGATTAGCGCTGATTGCGCCTTGATTATGGCGAGTGCATAGCCCAGCCTCCTCCCCAGGCTCCGCGGGGAGTCCATGCTCCTGCTCCGACCGTGGCCCCGCGGCACCCAGGGGCCCTGGACCCGCGAGGAGTGCAGCATAGCCAGGCTGGGGTCCTCGCTCTGCCTCCACCGCCTGTGGGACTTGGGGAGGTCACCTCCCCCCTCTCCAGCCTCTCTTCCCTCCACGGCAAAATTCTGTGCTCAAGCAGGCAAGGAAAAGAGTAGCGCCTATAGGGAAGTGTGGCTTCAACGGTGGGCTTTCAGACATTGTGGTTGTGATTGACATGAGGAGAAGGAACATAGTTTTGGCCAGGGGGAGACTTCAAAGCCCCCCATCTCTCTCTGTCTCTGTCTGTCTGTCTCTCTGTCTCACACACACGCACACACGCACACACGCAAACTGACTCCCACCTGTACTTGAGGCTGCCCTTGGTGCAGTGGGGTGAACTTTAATAACCAGAGCGTCCCTTAACTGAGCGCGTGCTAGGCACCCAGGGCACACGATCTCGTGTGCAAACGCCTCAGTCATCTTTTGAGGCACCTATCTCATGTCCTGTGCAGGTGAGGTTCCTGACGCTCCCAGAGGAGATGTGACTTGCCCATACCACCCAACCAGGGAATGGTGAAATCTGGCTTTGAGCCAAGGTCGTTGTGAGGGCGAAGCCTGTGCTTCCCAGCACCCCAGAGCCTGCCCAGGGCTCTTGGCCAGGGTTAAGGGAAACCATGAAGAAGAAGAAGAGATCAGACATCTAATGCTATTTGTTTCTACTATTCTAGTCCTGTGTGATCCTGGAAAAGCATTTTTCCCCTTCAGGGGCCTGTTTCTTCCTCCGTAAAATGGGGAATCGACTCAGGGCATCCCAGATTCTAGCCATTGCCCGTGATGAATGGACTGATTCTTGGAATAATCTGAAAGTACCTTTTAAAAATGTAGGTTCTGGACCCAGTCATTAGAGATCTGAAATCAGTAGGCCTGGATGGGCCCAGGAAGCAGTGTTTTAAGACACTACAGGTGTGGGTCAGTTGTTCTGTCTGACAGCAGTCAACTCTGCCCCAGACTCCTCAGGCCCCTGCCCCAGCCCCATCCATGCACAGGACCTGTCTGTTCTCCAAAATGGGCCTCCAATCCATCTGGTTCTCTGCACCCCCAACTACGCCCTGCCCCCAGCTCCCATCACCATGTGCACCAAGCACTGCAGCAGCCTCCTCCCTGGACTCCCTGCTGCCGCTCTGGCCCCTCTCACCCATTTCTACACTGCAGGTTGAAGGATCTTCTTGAAATGCAAATCCAAACACCAGCACCACCTCCTAGCCTAAAGCATCAAAGGCTCCTCATTGCTCCGGGCACAAAGACTGAAGCCCACGCTCTGGTCTGCATGTCCCTGCAGGGACTGGCACCTGCTCCCCCACCCCCAGCCTCATTTTACACCACCAACCCCCAGCCCCTCCCCGCAGTGCCCGGGTCTTCTTTCAGATTTCAGACTTTGACCCACTGTGTGAGTCAAAGGTCCACCAGAGGGCCTTTGCATCTCTGTTTCTTCTTCTTAGAGCACCTCCTCTCCCTTCTTTTTCCAGTTAACTCCCGTCCATTCATTAGATGGAACTAAGCCTCACTTCCTGGGAGTATCCTGGGAGAGACTGGGCTGCCGCGGGGATAGTGAACTCCCCGTGCAGGGAGGAGTGCAAGATGATTCTGAGTATCCACTTGGGAGGAGGCCACAGAGGGGATGTCTGCTTTGGGTCTGAGCCCTAGATCCCTCTCCCTACCTGCGAGAGCCTGTGGGCCTCTAGGACAAGGGAGCCCTGCCCTCCTGGGGTGTGGGGAGCGAGGCAGCAGTAGAGACCTGGCCCTGGTCCTCAGAATCCCAGGCAACCTAAGCGAAGGCCTGTTGGCAGCAGCGGGGGCTCCAGAGCTCTGGCAAAGAGACTGGAATTCTCGTTTTACTTCCCACTTGGTCCCTGGGTCCTGGGCAGCTCTGGGGAGTGGAACACTCTGACTCCTGGTTGGCAGCCCTTCCAGCCCCGAGAGGTTTCCGAGGAGCGTGCAGATCAGCTCTCCCTTCTCCCCTCTGCTACCCTGAGGCCCCTTCTCTCTCCAGTATCCCCCAGCCTTTCACCTACCCCCTTCTTCTTCTTCTCTTCGGTACTTCTCCTCCCTCCCCCTCTCCCATAGGCTTTCACCTCTCCTGCTGTCTCCTCTCCCCTCCCCAACATTTTACACCCCTCTTTGTCTGAAGACCTCCTCCCTGGTTCTCTCTCTCTCTGCAGATCCCCTCCCCCGACCCTGCTCCCATCTGTGTATGAGACCAAGGACCTCTGTCCATCCTGCCCAGGGTCCTAGGGAGTGCTGCAAGTGCCAGGCCAGGCCAGGCTGGACCCCAATGTCACAAACCTGAGGAGGGAGACACGAGTCCCAAGTCCTTCCCCTGATATCCTGAGCACCCGCCTGACACACAGTGGTTCTTGGGAACTGTAATAGATGGCTAGAGACCGACCCTGGTCTCAGGCTTGACCTCTGGGCAGGGGAATGAACATCTGAGCCGCTCTCTGAGTTTCTACAGAGGTCCTCAGAGGGAGAAGGGTCTGGAGGGTTAAGAATCATAAGGCACCTTCACATCCATCATCTTTGTAACCCTCCCTCTGTACCTCGGCCGGGTTGGGATAAGTCACCCCAGTGTTATGCATGAAGAAACCCATCTCAGGAAGGTGAGGCCACAAGCCCCAGGTCTACAGTTGGTCTAGCAAGGCCAGGGCTTGAGCTCAGCTGCATGGCCCCTGGAGAACTGTCTCCCTCCATTACCTGGTCCTGGACCCCAGCTCTGGGGCCCATCACGGGGCTACTTTGGGGTCTCCAAGGCCCATGCCTGGGATGTGGGAGATAGGCAGAATGTTTGCCCAGATTCCAGGATTCTGCAAACCCCTCCCAGTTTCCCACCCCCTGTTGCTAGGCAACAGCTGCTCAAGACTGAGGGGACAAGCAGAGGTTGAGTAGAGGGAGGCTGAGCAGCTGGCTCTGTCCTTCACAAAGGGGCTGGTGGAAGCCGCTCCCACGCCAGACCCAGTGAGAACCTGAGCCTCAGAGATGTGCAGGGACTTACCCAAGACCACTAGAGATGAGGGTTAACTCATCCTAGCACCAAAACGCCAGAGCTGGCAGGACCCTTAGAAAGTCTGCTCTTAAAGAACATGCTTGCTATAACCCTCAATGCCTGAGCCAGGGCAGACATTGCTAGTGGATGACCATACTCCTTCCCACCGAGCCCAGCCTTAGCTCAGAATTCTCAAAACAGTGGTCAGGCAGTTCTAACAGTGGACCAGAGTTGGCATGAAGGATAAACCAATTTATTATCTCGAACCTGCTCCGACCCCCTCATTTACAGATGGATAAACTGAGGCCCAGAGAAATGTGGCAGAATTAAACGTGCATGGGGCCTGGGAGTCAGATAAGCTCAGGTGTAAGCCATGTGCTGTCTTGCCGTGTGACCGTGGGCAAGCCCCTTTACCTCTCTGAACCTCAGGCTCTCGGTTGTAGAATGGGTTTGATGATAGCAAGTCCCCGCCTGTGAAAATTAAACCAGGGAGTGGGTGCGAGCACTCCCCAGGCACTGGGCGCAGAGGTGGTGTTGGAGGAATTTTGGACCCCTTCTCTCCTTTCTTGTTTGTCTCCTCCAGGGCTTGGCAGGAGCCAGGCTGGAACCCAGGCATCCCCTTCCCAGGACACACGTCCCTCAGTCCCAGCTCTGCCAGCTGCTCCGTTCCTGGGGCAGATGTTTGCCCAGCAAGTGGGGTTAAGTGTGAGGAGAGAGGGAGGGGCCGGAACTGGGCGCCTGGGTCTTGGTGTCCCTGGAGGAGGAAAGAAAAGATGGGGCTGGGGGACAGGTATCGGCCGGGGAGGGGGAAGGTTGCCTGGCCGCTGGGGTCCTTGAGCGTCCGGCTGGTTGCTCAGGTTTGGAGTCAGCCACTTCCCTCCCTCAACTTCTTTTTCTCTCTGTCCGCCAGACTCAGACTCCACCCCCGCTCTGCCTGTCATGGCTGCTGGGGGAGAAACCAGCAAGGGCTCCCCCTTCAAACACACACACACACACACACACACACACCCCACGCGCATACGTCTCAAATGAGCTTATTCAACCCTAGGACACAGGAAGAGTCACTGGCCCCAGAACCAGGCACTTGCCACTGGACAGCCCCATCTTGGCTCCTCTAGTCCATGCAGGACACACTGGGCACCAGCACACCACCAATCCCACCCGCCTGCGAGCCCCTCCCCCATCTGCCCTCAGCGTGGAAGGTGAGGGTGCTCATCGAACCCACCGTTGGTCGTGTCTCCACAGCCAGGCAGGGCTCCTTGAAGGCAGCGCTTGGCCTGGCCAGCGCGATGCACCCAGAGCACACAGTCGGTGCTTTCGGTAAGCGCACGCAGCGGTGCTCAGTGAGCGTGGGCTGAGTGTACACACGTGTGCATGAATGAATGAAGAGATGCACGAATAAACACACGCATGGATGAATGAAAGAACACAGCTCCGCGCCTGCTGGATTGTAACCTTCCTGAAAGCAGGGCTGTGTGTTGGCTCAGGCACTAAGCTGAGAGTCAGGGGACTGGGTTCTGCCCCTGGGTGTGCCTGTCGCTGTCTGTATGACCTTGGGGAAGCGCCTCCCCTCCCTGATCCCAGTTTCTCATCTGTCAAATAAGGATGCAGAATAGATGCTTGGGTTCTGCAGTTCAGAGCATCCTTGAACGTGATTTATAACTCCCGAGACCTGCCCTCTGTGTGCAGCTGGATTAGGAAGCAGCTGCTGTGGGGAAGGGGAGGCAGAGAGTCACCCCACCCCAGTGCTGTGGTGTGGGGGTCCACCTGGTCCATCCTTTGCTAGGGACAGGCCCTCTGCCTGAGTCAGGAAGGACGTCGTGGCATTGTTTGCCCCGTGGACCAGGAGGTGAGCGTTGAGAGAGGTGTTCGGAGGAGAATCATGCTGGAAGGAGATTCTTGTAAAGATTTTCTAAGCAGGAGGGGGGGACTTGAAAGGAGAAGGTCTGGGAGAAATGTGCCTGCACGTGAGCGTGTACACACAAACCACACGCCGCACCACACACACAGACACACACCACACACACATACCACATCATGCACATGCACACATGCTGACTTTTCCTGCAGAGCTGTTTGGGTTTCTTCTCCCCCTGAGATGTTTCCATTGTCTTCCTGATTGTCTCATCTCGAATGTGATCATTCTGACTTGGCCAAGGAGCACAGGGGCTCAGCTCCCACACTGGGCAGCGGCCGTCAGGGCCCCCAGCCGTGGGCTGAGGCTGGCAGCACAGGTCCTGTGGATGCGGGGTGGCTGAGAGCAGGCGAGGGACCACGGGGTGCGGGCACGAGGGCCCCTGGTGGTCAGCTCTGCTCGGACCCAGGGCTTGGTGAGCTTGGCCCATCTGAAGGGAGGGACCCAAGTCCTTACTGGGGGACAGAGGGGCTCCCCTGACTGTGGCCTGGCTGGCCTCTGCCCAGCCTCTTGCCCCAACTGCGCTGGGTCTCATCGCTCCTCATTTAGAGGGAGAGGACTTTGTCACAGCCTTGGTGTGTCTGTTTTGCTGGGCTTGGGGACTCTCACCAACACCACCCTTGCCCAGATTTCTCTTTATATTTTGTTAAAGTCATCTTTTCACTATGATTTTTGTCAGTGCCTTTCATCTTCCATTTTCAAAAGATCCAGAAGCGACAGGGAGCCAGGAACAGGAGTAAAGACATTCAGCTAGAAGCACGGGTTGGAGATCATTCAATAATTATTCATTAACTCACTAAATAAAACCTTCTTGAGCACCTACTATGAGCCAACCACCACTCTAGAGGCATGTTCTTGCTGCGTGGAGTATATACCTTAATATATCCATCTGTAAGTAGACAAAACAATGACAATGATCTGCGCTAGAAAGGGGGGGGTCAATGGCCTGAGACAGTAAGTCTTAAGGCTGGTGACGGTGGTCAGGAAATACTGCTCTGAAGGAGACACCAGCAGGAGAAAGAGCTGGCCAGGCAGAGCGGAGAGAACCACATGATCGATCGGGAAAGGAGAGAGCAAAATGCCCAAGTGTGTGTGAATTACAGAGAGGAGGCTGGTGGTGCGCGAGGTGCGGAGGCATGACGTGGGCGGGACAGGTGGGCAGGCCCTGGTGAGGGGACAGGTGTGGCGGCCAGGAGCCAGGGGTGCTGGGGAGAAAATGGAATCAGGGACCAGTCGATTTCTGCCTTGGGTAAGTGGAGGCCACTGCCGTGTTTTGTTGAGGGTCTACTGTGCCCCAGACCCAGATGCCTCATCAAGTTGGTGGCGGTCGGGGGGTGGTCCATGGTTGCCCCCGCAGCCGAGAGGCTGTGTCCACAGGCCCGATGGGGCCCCAGGCAGCTGGTTAGGGCAGCAGCTGCAAAAATATCCCCTCCTTGCTGCCTCCACCTGACCCTCAGCCGCTCCAGGCATGCAGGCCCTGGGCAGAGACGCTCAGCTGAGGCCCACCTGCTGGGGTTGAAACAAGAGCTTTGAAGAGGTCTGGTGCTCAGACAACAAATTCTCTCACGTTCCAGGAGTTCCGCCATTTGGTCCCCTGGACTCCCAATTCAGTTGAATCAAACAGGGTGAAGGCAGCCGGAAACCTAGTCCCCACTTACTGAGACCACCCCCTAGAACTCACCTTCCACATTCAGATCAATGCCTCCTTCAAATGGGGCTCCCGACCCCACCAGAAACTTCTAAGAAATCCAGCTTCCCAGGGCCCATCCCTGACTTGCCAGTTCAGAATTTTCTAGGGAGTCCTGTATTTTTAGCAAGTTTCTTTGTGACTGGGAACCACTGTTCTGGAGTAGAGACCTGGCAAGTCTCAGGACAGAGGGGCAAGCTGGGGGCCCTGGAGGCAGAAAGGCCGGGGATACGTTCCAGCAGACCTATTGTGGGATCCTGGGCACGTTGCTGAACCTGTGTGAGCCTTGCTTTCCTCATCTGTGATGGGAAAATTGAATATAACTCTGGTCCCTCCACGCACTGCAGATTCTTTATGAGGTATGTCAAGTTCCCGGCACACAGTGGTGCTTAATCAAGGGGAGGGATTTTCACTGTTGTCTTTGACGTAGGTCCTTCTTGTGGATGTTTAGAGAGAAACCACTAGCTTGTAATGGCTGTCCGAATGCTTCCCAGGGCCCGCCGAGCCAGCCCCTTGTTCCTGCTCAGATGGGCGTGCTGAAATCTCTCAGGCAGGTCTCCTTGGCACTGAGGGTACCAAGCACATGATTTCCCCAACAGAGGCAAAGCGGGAAGGATCTTCCCAATGTCCCTAGCTCCCCTGTGGGTAGGGGCCAGCCCACTCACCCAGTCCCAATGGGCAGGGGAGGAGGGGCCTGAAAAAGGCTTAGAGAGAGGAGATGAGCCCCAAAGTGGGTCAGTGCTGCCCTGGACACTAACCCGTTTCCACGCCCTCCTGCCCGCAGGCCCGCCGGCCACGGGCTGTCATCTTGCATTTGCTCCTCTTCTGCCAGAGACTTTGACCCCGTTTTCTACCTCTTGCCAGTGGAGGGGGACGCGTGTTTGAACAACTCGAGCATAGCCCATGGGGATTGCAGGGATGGCCTTATGGTTTATGCTGGGTATTCCAGAAGGGCTTGTCACCCACGTGTCCCAACTTTATCTGGACTGGGGGTTCCGGGGGGGGGCAGTAAGGTGGTCGAAATAATATAGGATTTAGGGCAGCCAGATGTGGGCTCCAAACCCAATTCCCCCACTTCCAGGCCCTCTGTGCTCCTGTGCAATTGGCTTTGTTTCTTCCGAGCCTCTGTTTCCTCATCCATAAAATGGGCTGTTGCAAAGGTTAAATGAGATGGTATCTATACACATCCTTTCTTGGGGACTTGCTGAGAAGCCTGATCTACAAACAGCAGCTGTGATTCTTACTCTAGTATAACAGAGGCTGGGGACCAGGCTTGGGAGCTGGCCAGACCTAGGCTGGAATCATGGCTCTGGCCCTTGGAGCAGTGTGCAACTTGAGACAAGTGACTTAAACTTCTCTCCCCCGCCATTTCTTTATCCGTAAAATGGAGACCTTCCCCTCCCAGATCTGTGAGGATCACATGCAGGGATGCTGTAACAGAGCCTCGTGCAGAGTAAACGCTCAGCCAGCAATAGCTATTAGTAACGATAATGAGCAACTGCGTGTGAATCTGTTCGCTGCACGTTTGTGGAGCACTTACCTGCGTGCACGGCACTGGGATCTAGGAGGGAAGAAGACATCTGGCTCTGGGTCTGGAGACAGAGCTTGCTGACAAGTGGATGAACAATCCCAGTGCAAGTTATTACCTTGCTCCATCCTCTGTGATCCCGAGTGGGGAGACCTGTAGCAGCCCAATCTCTTTTCTCTCCAGAGAGGTCCAAGGGAGAATGATGGACCCCAAGTCAGTCATCCAGCCGGGGTGGGGGGGCCAGGTAACCCAGGACACCACGCTGCCTCCCACACCACCCCTGCTCCCCTTGAGAAGCTGTGGCCCCTCCTCGGGTGGGCAGAGGGGAGCTGGCCTCGAGTGGTTCATTCAGAAGCAGTCAGTAGGCACTTGTGGCTTGGAGAGATGCCCAGCTGTCAGTGACCCAGCAACTGTCCTGCCACAGCTGCTGGGAGTCAAGCTGTGGACGCCACTGGTTCTGGGTGGCTATTGATCGGCAGCTCTGTGCCCACACCTCCAGGATGTGAGATGAGGTTCTGTTGAGACCCAGGCCCGGGTTCATGGCCAGAGACAGAGGAAAGGGCTGGGCGAGGTCTGCAAAAGCAGTCCCAGGGGAGGCCTGCAGGGGTTAAGAAAAGATACCCTCCTCCAGGCTTTGAGCCCCATTCTCCCCAACACCCCAGTGCCGGGAACTTGCTCTGCCCAAAAGCCCTCCCCAGGAAGTGACCTGAGCCAGCGGATAGCCACGTGCTGCTGAGGTAGAAATACCCCAAATATCCTCCTGGTGGGTCAGGCAACTTGGAACTTGGGGTATCATTGGAGAATAATTAGAGACAGATTTCAGGGCCGAATTTATATCCAACTTACACCACTTACTACCTGGACCCCAGTTTTCTCATCTGTAAAATGGAAACAACAACAATAATAGTACTGAGCTTGCAGGATGGTCGGGAAGTTTAAAGGAGTTCACAGATGTAAAGCAATGAGAACAGGACTTGCACATAGCAAAGCTTAGTGAGTGTTATCTGGTATATTGTCAGAGTGAGCAGTCCTACTAGGGAAGGGAGCACAGACAGGGAATTATCAAGGACCTACCTAAAGGAAGCCAATGTAAATGGCCGATGCATTTTGATGCCTGGAATGATTCTGACTCACACGCTTTCCACCCCTCACTGCCCCCCAACCCCGGCCCCGATCTCAGCCATGGCTGTCTGTGCAGTCTCCTTTTCACTTTGCTCAAGGACATGCCAGAGTCTTTGCCTAAATGAGGGGGTGTCCATGGAGCTCATGGGAACCTCATGCACACGCAGCTGAGATTCTGGGGAATCAGCACCCCATTCCAGGCAACCCTTGACACATGGGGGACCAGAGTCAATGGGCAGTTCTGGGAAGACACAGTCCTTTTATTTTTTTTCTGGCCATGCCATGCAACTTGTGGGATCTCAGTTCCCCAACCAGGGATTGAACCTGGGCCACAGCAGTGAAAGTCCAGAATGCTAACTACTAGACCACTAGGGAACTCCAGCGGGAGGACACAGTTCTGACGGACAACTGCTTGGAAGATGCTGGAAGATTTGACTCCTATTTCCTGCTGAAGGCCCCCTTCTCCCTCATTCCTGTCCCTTTGGTGGCACTGGTCAGACTTTTGCCCTCGGCTCCCTAAGTTGGAAGTCAGCGTTCCTAGAGGTCTCATCCTCGCCCTCCCCCAGGTGCACCCACTGCTCAAAAGCAGAACCTCAGGAAAGGCAGCTAAGGTCACACGAGCTCCCCTCCCAGCCTCTCAGAGACAAAAATAAAGTGTGTAACTGTCAGAAGCATTATGGAACTGTCAAAGGTATATGAAATCACTCCCGTGAATTATTAATAATTCACGGGCCTAACTAATCGGTGACAGTATAAAAAATGACAAAAATGTTTATCAAGAGGTAAAGAGTTTAAAAAAGTAAAGAAAGTATATGAGCTGTGGGGATAGTAATCCATGAGTTTCCAGAATCAGGAGCAAAGAGTTAGGAGAAACCATGAACCCCAGTGCAGCGTGTTTCAGGACCATGGAAAGCGACGTTGTTGGGGAAAGTGGGTCTCCTGTCACCATGGCTCCTCTGATCCTAGAGCAGCACCACAGCTGTCTGGACCTCCACTCTAGCGGCCTCCTGCTCCAAACGCATTGCCTTCGCCTAAACCACGATCAGAGCTGGTGACCATGCCAGCTGTGGCCTCATCTCCCTAGACTGTTGAAATCATGGAGCCCGGCACCCGCATAATGCAGGAGACTCTGGGGGTGCACCCTGTTGAGAATTGCCTGTCTCCAAGCAATTCAAGGTAACTAATCAACACCACGATGTTGGCAGCTGCGACTGCTAATGCAGCTAGAAGCTGTCAAACTGAAGGTAATAACTGTCTCCTTTATTAAAAAAAAACAGTTAATTAGCATAATCAGGGCATAAATGGCCAATATTCCTAACCCAACATGGGAGATGAATATGAATTATGGTGCCTTCAGGGTCTCTGGTAGAGTTATCAAAACCAGCCGGGGGTTGGGGTCACCAGTTCAGAAGGTAGAGGAGAAGAGGGCAAGTGTGTGGTTAGGAGAGGTACTATGTGACTGTCCCCAGGAGATGTTGTTTTATGTAAAACGCACCCCTGTCTTCAAGGCAGTGATGTTCATCTTAGCATGTTTCCAATTCATCCTTTCATGTGTATTTACTGAGCACCTGGGAAGGCAGCCAGGATTCATTCTTGGCAAAAACAATTTTGAAGTTCACAGAGTGTCTGCATCCCCCAAGCCCCTCATCTCCCCTCCCACTCCCAAAGAGCTTTGTTCTCTGTGTTGTCAGGGTAAGGTGAGAGCTCATTCCACGTTATACATGTCTGGTAAGGCTCTCCAAGGGGCTCTGGGAATTGAGAGAACTCAGCTCTCATGTCTCTCTAAGTCATTTCCCCAACCAACTGCTGCCTGAGTTGTGTGCCCTTCAGGTGAGAGTGGAGACAGGCATGAAATGATCCTAGTTACACCAACGCTTATACACCATTTCCCAAGTGCTTGGCATTGACCAATACTATGTACACATTTATTTAGGTATGTACTGTCCTATCAGTGAGGTAGGTACCGTTATCACCCCATTTTATGGAGGAAGAAACTGAGGCTCAAAATGATTAAATAACCTGCCCAAAGTTACCCTGCTAGTGCGTTCCAGAGTCAGAATTTGAACACAGACAGCCTAAATCCAGGGTTCAGGTACTTAAATACCTGAAGTTCTGAAGTCAAACATCTGTAATAAAGGGCCGGGCAGGGAGCAGAAGGGAAGTAACGTATCCTGAGCACTCAGTATGTGGAAGGCACTGAGCTAGGTATGGAGACCACCAAGGGAGCCAAGACCTGGTCTCTATAGCCAAGGTGCTTGCAGGCTGCAGCCAGGGGTGACCGACGCATATAGCACTGAGCTCTTGAGCAGTCGCTTCATATACTGCAGGTTTGAATCCTGGCTCCTCCACTTACCAGGCAGATGCCCTTGGGTAAAGGTCTGAGTTTGGGTTCCTCTTGAAGCTGAGCCTGAAATGAAGATTCAAGTTTAAATAGTTCATTTGGGAGGTGAACCCAGGAAACCTTGATAGTGGAGTAAGAGAGTGTATTAATTAACTATCACCATAACAAGTTACCCCAAAACTTAGATGCATAAAACAACAAGTTTCTATTATCTAATAGTTTCTGAAGGTCAGGAATCTGGAAGTTGCTCCGCTGAGTGGTTCAGGCTCAGAGTCTCTCATGAGGTTTCAATCAAGCTGTCAGCCAGGGCTGACGATTTGAAGGATTGACTGAGGCTGAAGGCTTCACTCCAAAGCTGCCTCTCATGGTTGTTGACAGCCCAGATTCCTTGTTGGCTGCTGGCTGGGGGCCTCAGTGTCTCACAGTGTGGGCCTCTTCATACTGCTTCCCATGACATGGAAGCAGGCTCTCCCCAGAGTGAGTGATGGGGGAGAGAGAGAGAGACAGAGACAGATATCTCCAGACAGGAGCCACAGTGTCCTTCATAACCTAATATCAGAAGTGACATTCCATCATTTTTGTCATATTTTATTGGTCACACAGACCAACCCTGATACGGTGTGGGAGGGACTACAAGGGTGTGAATACCAGGAGGTGAGGATCATATGGGGTCATCTTAGAGGTTGGCTGTGACAGAAAGTGAAACAGGGGAAGAAAAGGAAGCCAGTAGAGGGTGTGTTATCAAGCCAGATCCCACTGTGGGCCACTAGAGCTTAACCCCACAGGGGACTCTGGAAGACAGTGTAGAACATGCCTCAGTGTCATCCCAACCTTGAGGTGAAGACGCAAGGGTATTTCTCCATCCAACTCTTGCCCGTCATTGGTTGAGAGATGTTTCCATGAGCATCACATCCAGTGTTTTCAGCTTACCCTGTGCACAGGGCAAGCATAATGGGTGATGCCCTAATGGAATCTACTGCAGTGGTGACTCTCTCTTGCCCTAAGATTCCTGATTTGTAAGTGAGGATGATAACAACACTTACATGACAGAGTAACCGTGCAGTGGTTGTGCCTGGCAAATAGTAAGTGTTCAATAAAGCCTGTGATGTGGCTACAGTGGTCATTCTGAGGGATGGCCGTGAGGATGAAATGAGATGGTGTCCACACTGCCCTTGTTAAATCCGCATTTCCTGACTCCGATTCCTGTGCTCTTTCCAGCTCACCACAGCACAAACTCCAGACAATAGCATTTCAGATCTCTGTGCTCTGACACTCAGAGGAGCCCAGAGACAGACTGAGAGTAGAAATGTGTTATTTCAAAAGTTGTTGCTGACCTAAGCATCCAAGGGCCGTGCGGGGCGCAGGGAGCCCAACGTCATATCAGCACCTCGGACAGCTCCCAAAGGCTTGGCCGGCCTCACCTGCTTTCATCCCCCTCCTTGTTAGCAACACCGCCACAGTAGTTAGATGTCTTGAGACCCTCCTGTAGGTCAGTAAAGTGGTTTGTCTGAAGCGCTGTAGCTAGAAGGGCAGAGCCGGACTCAAAGCCCAGGTATAACTGCCTTAGATAAGGTGCTTATCTCCGTGCCTCAGTCTCTTCTGTAACAAGGGATCAAGGTTGGTTTCATGGGCATGTAATGTGGTTTAATTTTCTTCTGTCACTGTCTTGAAATTCATAATAATTGTTTAACAGGGGGATGGGCATTTTCATTTTGCACTCAGCCCTGAAACTCATTTAGCTCCTTATTCCTGCATGGGAATGATAATCATAGCACCTCCCTCTACTGGACACATTCTGTTTTCCACTCTGGGCCTACTCTCCAGCCTTCTCCTCCTGCCCTATGGCCCAGAAGGTTGGCTTATAAGGACTAACCCTCAGGCTCCCTTGTCCTCTGATGAACAGTTGGGTTAAGCCAATGGGACACCCTGGCAGGAGATGGGAGGGCAGGAGGAGAATGGGTGCTCAGCTTCAAGGGCATGCTACCCATCCCTCAGTGGGGTGTTTTCCCAGGTCCCTCCCTGTTGGGTCACTGCAGTTTGCCTACGTTCCTCTATTGAAGCCACATCCCCTGGCCGGCATCCTGCTCCAGAAGCTATGGCCGCTCTCTCTGTGTTCCAGTAACACCTCCTTCCCTTGGTCCACTTAGGCCCCCAGTTGCCGACTTCAGCTGCATCATCATCCTTTGTTGGTTTTCTTGAACCTTTCGTTAAACTCTCCTGAATTCCTCCCTATGTGTGTACCTTCTCTTTCCTGTCAGGACCCCACCTGATACACTCTCCCATGGAGTTACTGGGGAAGCTAAGAAAAACCCCACTTGTAACATACCCAGCATGGTCCAGGTACACAGTACACACTGAGCGAAAATTCACTGTTACTATTGGTTATCTAGCTCCAAAGGCCTAAAGCTCTTAGCTATTATCCTACCCAGCCACAACCCTCCCAACACATGCACACACACACACACATACACACACACACATGCACAGGCACCAGCCACTCTACTGAAAACAGTTCATTTGGTGGAGTGTAGACAACCAGAGAGAGCTGTGTCTAGAGGTTTCCGGCTTTGGGAGTGAAGTTTGGACTGTAAATTGCTCCCAAGGACCTCTTGTTTCCAGCTCACGGGCTCTAGGCTGCTCTATGATTCTCATCTTGGAAGGCAGCTATGTTCACCAGTATACCACCAACGCATATTAATTCTCATTTTGGGAATCTCTCTCTCTCTCTCTTTCTCTCTCTGTCTCTGTCTCTCTCCCTTTCTCTTCCCTCCTCCCTCTAAGAAGACCCAGCCAGCTAGCTGGCCTGTGGAGGCCTCACTTCCAACCAAGACTTGGGTGTCTGCAGCCTTGGTCCTCCTCTGGGACACATAGGCTCTACGTCAAAAGACAGAAGCCAGGGCTTGGTTTGTCTCTCTATCTGGGTGAGCAAACCACCTCACAGCTCTACTGCCCCTTCCCGGGTGTAATCAGGAGACCACAGAAGACCAGGGAGTGTAAAAAGACCAGTGTAGCAAAGATGGAGCCAGCGCCATCAGCAAGGATGCCAGCTGATCACTGCCACTGCACAGCAGTGCAGAGACCCTCAAAGAGCAGGTTCTGCTCCCTTCACTGGGGCCAACTCCTCTTGATTCCCAACTGCATAGACCCCCCAAGCCATGGAGCCATCACAGACTTGGGATGGCCTTGTTGGGTTAGGGTTCAGTTAGGGTTGGGGTTAGGGCCATATCTGTCTTGTTCTCCACTGCATCCTTGGATCCTGACAGATGGAGCAGGGACTTCTTAAATGTGTGTTGAGTGAATAAATGGGTGAACAGATGAATGAACACTTGAGTCCATAAGCTAGTACAAGAGCCAGCTGAGCTCGTCCTGTATTTTAGACCCACTTTATTTCACACAAAGTCTCCCCTCCACGTTTGGCCTGAGGATGTTGTGGAAGAATCTCCCACACATACAAGGCATCTTCCTCCCAGTCACCTTCTGACTCAGCTGAGTACACACTCCCCTGACCTGTGACAATACTAGTCGGAGGGAAGATTTCTTCTTCTACCACTCTGATTAATTCTTCCTCTCCCATGCAGCCCATGTCCTGACCAGGAGCCCCTTTGCAGGGGCAGGTGGAATTTCAAAGGAAAACGCCAAGGACACTGTTTGTGTGTGTGTGTGTCTGTCTGCACTGGATCTTAGCTGCAGCATGCAGGATCTTTTTTTTTTTTTTTTTTTTTTTTTAGTTGTGGCATGTGGAACCTTTAGTTGTAGCATGCAGGCTCTTAGTTGTGGCATGAGAGATCTAATTCCCTGACCAGGGATCAAACCCAGACCCCTGCATCAGGTGCACGGAGTCTTAACCACTGGACCACCGGGGAAGTCCCCAAGGACACTCTGAGGAAAACCACAGAGACAACTGTTGGGATGGAAAGGCTTGGCTGGGCTGGTAAAGGAGGGATGTGGAGGTGCCCCATGAAGACCTCCCCAAGAATCCACCTGTCTCAGGATGGACTCCCCTAAAAGAGACCTTGAGACAAGGATCTGAATGGAAGCAGCTTATTAGGTGGTGGCCCCAGGGAGCCCTAGTCAAGGAAGCTGAGGAGGGAAGGGAGTAAAGAAACAGCTCACTGCTGAGTAGGTTCCCACTGTGGGTAGCTGGGGCTTAGTGTTCACCTTGAGCCATCCCTGGAGGGGCAAGAAGCTGGGGTCCATCCTCCCACTCTTGTCCATCTTTGGCCAGGGCTGCTTCCAGGAGCACGCCCAGCCTGCCCTGCAGAGCCAAGAGAAAGCAGTCGGGTGGAGAGTGACAGGGCCCACAGTGGGAATTACCTGCACCCCCTCCACCTGAAATGCACCCTCAGTTACCCCCACGAGAGGGCGGAGCCTCCTGTGATGTGGGTCCTGGTCATGACTGTGTCCATGGGTTTGCATGGCCACCATCTGGGCCAGGAGCTGTCCCTTACACATCCTCTCTCGGAGTCCTCACACAACCCTGTGAGGTTGTGCGGTTGTGCGAACAATCGTCTGCACTTGACAGACGAGGAAACCTAGGCATAGAGGTTACATGACTTTTGTAAGGTTGGACAGCTAGAAAGTGAACGAAATCAATGAGAATTCCTGCCCTGATGTCCCGTATATCCTCAGAGATGTAGAGAGACAAGCAAATGTGTAGGGCTTTAAAAGGCAACAAGTGCTGTGGAGAAAACTTGATATATATATATATATATATATATATATATATATATATATATATATATATATATATATGTAAAATAAGGGGGATTGGGCGTGCTGGGGGAGGGGTACGAAATAAAATAAAGTGATCAGAGAAAGATTACAGAGATGGCAGCATTTAAGGACTTACAGGAGGTGAGGGCAGGAAGGATTTGTGTGAGGGAACAACGTTCCAGGCAGAGGTAATGGTAAATATAAACTGCTGAGGCGAGAGCCTGCCAGTGTGTGAACAGAACAGCCGGGAGGCCAGTGTGGCTGAGACGGGGGGTGGGCTTCCCAGAGGAGGGGGCTCCTTCGAGATCGTGCCTCGAAGGCCATTGCAGGGACTTTGATTTCTACTCTGAGGGAGGTGGCTTCCAAGCAGCGCAGGGGTCTGGTCACTTAACAGAATCCCTCTGGCTACCAAGTTGAGAAGAGAATTTAGTAATGAATGAATGAATGAATGAGTGAGTGAGCATCCTTGTATCTCTTCACAGATTAACCACTTCCTTAATGGAGAGCCAGGAGGCAGCAGAGGAATAGGTGCTGGTGGAAACCACACCGCACACAGAGTCTGGAATGCAGGCCCGGCAGACAGGCAGCTGGGCCTGGCAGGAGGCCGATGGTCTTTGCTGTGGTCCGGCTGCCCCACCATCCCTGTGTTCCCGCCGCCAGCAGAGCCTCAGGGGACTGGTGTGATCATAGACATTAAAGGGAGCCCCACACAGGGAGTATGATCAGAAGCCTTGTGACAGCTGTTTTCCCTCAGAACACCGCTTCTGAGAGGCCCCAGGCCACCTGGGCAGCCCTTTTCATCCTCCTCAAGCCCCCTGGGCCGCCTACTGGCCCCCTAAGCAGCAGGCTGAGGCCGTGACACTTCTACCCAACAGGAGAAACAGTCCACAGTTGCTGAAATACTAACACTGTGATGAAGGGAGGCCTGCTCTGAAGGGAGGAGGCCCATAGCTGCAGGTGAGGCTGGTCAGAGTGTGGCCGCAGATGCCTGACCCCCACAGGGCAGCCATCCTTTGAACCATCACTGTGTCCTGTCTCTCTCATGCTCTCTCTCTCTGTCTCTGTCTCTCTCTCTCTCTTTTTCTCTCGACCTTTGGACCGTAAATTGGGAAAGTTGACAGAGAGGAGGGAAGAGATGGAGCTGAAAGGGGAGGAACAAGAAGGAAGGCAGAGAGGATGAACAGGAAAGAGGACAAGGAATGAAGACCCTGTGTGAACATCAAGCCTGGGCTTTCTAGTCACTATTTCACTTAATCCGCACAACAGCCCCATGAAGCAGAGCCTTTCGCAGAGGTGCAAATGTGGCTCAGAGAGGTTACATCACCTGCCCAAGGACACAGGTGGGGAAGTGGCAGAGCTGGGGTTCTGTATCCTGATGCTGACGCTACCTGCGTACGACAATCTGATGTGTGGCACATTCTGTGCCTGGTCGTTGTGTAGGGTCGGGACTGGGCAGCCTGAGATCCCTGGAGCCCGGGCTCCAGGCCCAGGTGAGTCATGGAGCCAGGGACAGGGAAGGGTCCAGCCACCAGGCCTCATTCAGCTCCACGCACCCTTGTTTTTCCACTCGGCCACCACCCATGGACAAGGCCATGCTGGAGACTCCGAGAGGAATCAGACTTCAGCCCTGCCCTCATGGGGCTACCAATCCAGGAGGCACACATGACTAAAACCCAGGGTAGAAACTTTCAACTCCTCCCAAAGGGCCTTCTTCCATCAATGGGGATTTGACTAATTCTATCCCGTTCCCTACCATGGCCTGAGCTCCTCCCTATGACAGGCTCCACGCCTGTCCCTGGGGCTACAGTGGTGAATGAGACAAGGTCCCTGCCCTCAAGGAGCTGTCAGCCAGGCTACCAGGGGAGGAAGATGGGTACACAAATACATCCAGAGCAGGATTATAAATGCCTCTGAGGCAATCTTTTTAAAAAAATTTTATTAGAGTATAGTTGATTTACAAAGTTGTGTTAGTTTCAGGTGTACAGCAAAGTGATTCAGTTATACATATACATATATTCATTCTTTTTCAGATTCTTTACCCATATAGATTATTACAGAATACTGAGTAGAGTTCCCTGTGCTATACAGTAGGTCCTTGTTGGTTATCTATTTTATATATAGTAGTGTGTGTATGTTAATTCCAAGCTCCTAATTTATCCCTCCCCTCAACCTTTCCCCTTTGGTAACCATAAGTTTGTTTTCGAAATCTGTGAGTCTGCTTCTGTTTTATAAATAATTTCATTTGTATCATTTTTTAATTAGATTCCACATATGAGTAATATCATGATACTTGTCTTTCTCTGTCTGACTTACTTCACTTAGTATGATAATCTCTAGGCCCATCCATGTTGCTGCAAATGGCATTATTTTGTTCTTTTTCATGGCTGAGTAATATCCCGTTGTACATATGTACCACAACTTCTTTATCCATTCCTCTGTCGATGGACGTTTAGGTTGCTTCCATGTCTTGGCTATTGTAAATAGTGCTGCAATGAACATTGGAGTCACGTATATTTTTGGATTTTGTTTTCTCCAGATGTATACCCAGGAGTGTGATCACTGGATCATATGGTAGTTCTGTTTTTAGTTTTTTAAGGAACCTCCGTGCTGTTCTCCATATTGGTTATACCAATTTACATTCTTACCAACTGTGTAGGAAGTTTTCCTTTTCTCCACACCCTCACTAGCATTTATTGTTTGTAGACTTTTTGAGGATGGCCATTCTGACCCATATGAGGTGATACCTCCTTGTAGTTTTAATTTGCATTTCTCTGATAATTAGTGATTTTGAGTATCTTTTCATGTGCTTTTTGGCCATCTGTGTGTCTTCTTTGGAGACATGCCTATTTAGATCTTCTGCCTATTTTTTGATTTGCTTGTTTGGTTTTTTGACATAGAGCTGTGTGAGCTATTTTGGAGATTAATCCCGTGTCAGTCGCTTTGTTTGCAAATATTTTCTTCCATTCTGTGGGCTGTCTTTTCATCTTGTTCATGGTTTTCTTTGCTGTGAAAATGCTTTTAAGTTTAATTAGGTTCCATTTGTTTATTTTTGTTTTTATTTTCATTACTCTAGGAGGTGGGTCAAAAAAGATACTGCTACAATTTATGTCAAAGAGTGTTCTGCCTATGTTCTCCTCTAAGAGTTTTATAGTGTCCAGCCTTACATTTAGGTCTTTGGTCCATTTTGAGTTTATTTTTGTGTATGGTGTTAGATAATGTTCTAATTTCATTCTTTTACATGTAGCTATCCAGTTTTCCCAGCACCACTTATTGAAGAGACTGTCTTTTCTCCATTGTATATTCTTGCCTCCTTTTTCATAGATTAGTTGACCATAGGTGCATGGGTTTATGTCTGGGCTTTCTATCCTGTTCCATTGATCTATATTTGTGTTTTTGCAATGGTACCATAGTGTTTTGATTACTGTAGCTTTGTAGCATGGTCTGAAGTCAGGGAGCCTGATTCCTCCAGCTCTGTTTTTCTTTCTCAGGATTGCTTTTGCTATTCAGGGTCTTTTGTGTTTCCATACAAATTTTTATATTTTTAATTCTAGTTCTGTGAAAAATTCCATTGGTAACTTGATAGGGATTGCATTAAATCTGTAGATTGCCTTGGGTAGTATAGTCACCTTGACAATATTGATTCTTCATCCAAGAACATGGTATGTCTTTCCATCTGTTTGTTTCACCTTTGATTTCTTTCATCAGTGTTTTATAGATTCAGAGTATAGGTCTTTTGCCTCCGTAGGTAGGTTTATTCCTAGGTGTTTTATTCTTTTTGATGCAATGGTAAATGGGATTGTTTCCTTAATTTCACCTGTGAGACAATCTTTTCAGAGTTGAGTGGAAACCCAGAAAGGGTTGATTGGAGAAGGTAGAGAGGGCTTTGAAGCATGATTAGGAGATGTGTCAAACCAAGAAGAGAGACCTGGGCATTCCAAGTGGAGGGAACAGCTCAAGCAAAGGCCGAGGGGTACGAAAGGTCATGGAGTGGCCAGGGAATTGCCAAAAGGTCAAAGCAGAAGGAGCAGCCAAAGCGTGTCTGCATCTCTTCCTTTCTCTTCTCCCCACATAGTCTCTAAAAATCCCCTTTACTACTGGAGCAATTCTGCTCTGCCCTCAATTTGCATTCCTCTTGGAGACCTCACCCCCGATCCCCCCAAAAGTATACAAGTATTCATCCAAATAAAACACCTCTCTTCCTAGGGAGAAAATGAACTTCTGAGAGCATATGATTTTCAGCACATTGTTACCCAAGAGATGAGAGAGTATTTTTTCATGCAGTGGGAGGACAGGAGTGGAAGAGGCCACCCACTATTCTAGCTGGGGAGGCTGAATGATTTGGCCTGGATGGGACTGGATTAGGAATCAGGGAAAAGTGATGGATGGAAAGGAAAGAGGCTGGATTCAGATTAAAGAAGCCAAGACCCCAAGCTGAACTACTGAAATGCCGCTGGGGGCAGGGGGTGCCAAGGGCAGCTCAGCCAACCTGGGCCCTGGGTGGCTCAGCCAGTGGCCACCCCAGGCTTGCTGGGGGTAAGCACGGAGTTGGCGTTCGGAGCTGTCAGAAGTGATTAATTCATTAACAACATGGTGCACTGGAAAACTGCCTCTGACTCAATGGCTCATTAATACCCGGACTCTGATGGGCCTGCAGATGCTAATTCAAGCCACTCCAAATAAAGGGTGGCCTCCTGAAAGCTCGGCCTTAACCCTCCCTTGCTTCCCCTGCAGGATGCACTTGGGGCCTGGAGGGGGTGAGCCTGGGGTTGGCTCTGGGCCACCCACCATCCTCCCATGCGAGGACAAGCTCATGCTCAGTAACTCTGCAGGGCCAGCGCCCAGGGGCACTTAGAGACAATCAGGCCCAATCGCTGCCATTTCACAGACGGAGACACTAAGCCTCAGGGAGGTGCAGGGACTTGCCCATGGTCACAGAGCAAGAAAGAAACAGAACTTGGACTTGACTCCATGCCTGAGCCCGTCCCACCCCACCCTTCTGTCTCCCAGCCCCTGATGCAGACCTGTGTGCCAGTCACTGAGCCCCACAAGCAGTGGGAAATGACACAGCAGGGCCACGGCCCTAAGCCTGACTACAGGCACATGGGTGGAGCATTTGGGGAGGGCAGCTATCTCTTATTCAACTCCACACCCTTGCCCCCAGCCCTGGTCCTGATACAGAGATGTGCTTGATAAAATGTAGAACAAACTCATGACTCAGTGAACTCAAATTCATGTCCAGTGGGAACAGATGTTTTAATCAGGTACAAACTGCTCCATGAGCTCAGAGGAAAAAGAGATCAAGGAAGGCTTCCTGGAGGAAGGAACATCAGAAATGAGCCTTTATGCAAAGAGGCACAGACTGGTCCTGCCTGGGGCTGCTCTGAGCATCTTCTCATTTCATCCTCACGATAACAACCCAGCGATGATTATATCTACTTCACAGGTGAGGAAACTGAGGCCCAGTCAGGCTAAGTCCTTTACCCAAGGTTCCACGGCCAGGAAGCAAAGGAGTTGGGACTTGAAACCAAGTCTTTCTGTCACCAAAACTCATGTTCTCATCAGCATCTGAAGGCCCTGCTCAAGTAGTCCTGCCAGAGCTCCCCAAGATGTGGCCACTCGCCCCTGGGGATCCCCACATCGCTCCATCCCAACATCATGCCTGCCTCTCCTGCCGTGGGCTCCGATCAGCTGTGTCTATGGGCAGGGGATCATCATGGCATCACCCACACCCACACCCAGCACTGGGCTTTGCGGGCTGGGAGCCACCCACAGATGTCTGTCAAGGGGACTTTAATGCATGGAACCTGAGATCTGAGGGCTGCTGTGAGGATTCCATGAGTGGACACTCAGGAAGAGGCTGGCTCAGTGCCGGGGGAAGGCTGCTGTTGGGTTGTTTATTATTATTCAGATTTGACCAGCCTCCCTTCCTGGATTCAAAGCAATTCCTGTCCCCAGGGAGGTGCAGACCAGAGAAGGTCACATGGCCACATGAGGCCCAAAGCCAAGTTTCCGGACTCCCCAGGAAGTGCTCCCTGACCCTCAGGAACTTCACTCAGCCTCACTTGAGTTCTGCATCTTTTGACAACAGAAAATCCCCTAAGGAAATAATTCAATCACAGCTCCATCACCGAACCATACATCTGTTTCCACCTCACCCTGTTCTCGCTGCTTTCCCTGTTCCTGACCAGAGATTGGATGCTCTGCTTGTCAGACTAGCCTGGAGTGTGCTGTGGAGAGTGTGTGAGCCCAGGGAGTGGGGTGTGTGTATGTGTGTGTGTGTGTGTGTGTGAACCCTGCAGGAATGTGTGTGTACATAAGAAAACATGCTCCCCCTTGTGTTTCTCCTTTGCTCTCACACTATGACCACACGCACAACACTTTTGACACCAGACACGTGGGTTTTCCACACATCAAGCAATTCTGTGACCCCAGCTGGGTGTCCTGCAATTCAACTTAGTTCTGACGCTGTCTCCCTGGAGTTAGCGTCAGATTCCACATGCTAAGGGCTCAGTCCCACAAGATTTCCCCCACTTCAGACATCAATCACATGTCCGGAGTTATCGCCTGCACTTCTGACCAAGCAGATATAAGTCAGGGTCCCCATAACCCCCTCGTTGGGTTTGATAATTTGCTAGAATGGCTCATAGAACTCAGGGAAACACTTACTTAGGTTACCAGTTTATTGTATAACAACGGATGCAGATGAACAGCCAGACGAAGAAGTATGTACGGAATGGTCCAGAAATGTCTCAAGTAGAGGAGCTTCTATCCCTGTGGAGCTAGAGTGCACCACCACCATGTGGATATGTTCACCAACCCAGAAGCTCTAGGAACACTTTGACGTTTCTGTGGAGCCTTCATCATAGAGGCACGGCCAATCATTAACTCAATCTCCAGCCCCTCTTCTCTTCCAGGAGGATGAGGGACAAGGCTGAAAGTTCCAAGCTTCTAATCATGGCTGGGTCTTTCTGGGGACCAGCCCCCATCCTGAAGCCATCCACGAGCCCAGCAAGTGTCACATCATTAGAAAAAAATCGCTCCTATTATTCAGGAAATTCTAAGGGCTTCAGGAGCTCTGTGCCAGGAACTGGGAGCAGAGATCAGTATGTATAATGTTTATATTATCTCACAGTGCGTATGTTTGGATGTGTGTGTGTTCTCTCTCAGCCAAGGCAGTGCCATGCTGCAGTAACAAGTGGTCCCCAGAGCACAATAGCTCACAGCAATGTAGAGTTACTTCTCAGCATCTACATTACTTCGAGGGTCACCTAGGCGCTGCTTCCTGTCAGCAACACCCTGGGACCCAGAGTAAATGGGCAGCCTCTACCCGGAGTGCCACAGGTCACCACAGCAGAGGGAAAAGAGAGCCTGGAGGACCTGGAAGCTGGCTCTGGAGGCTCCCACCCAGAGGGGCACACAGCTCTTCCCCTCCAACTTCAGGGGCTGGAGCTGGTCACGTGACTGAGTCTGTCCTCACGGGAAGTGGCCCCTCCCTCAGGGAGAGCCAGGAGGCACCCCTGAACTGGAGGCAGCCTACCCCACTCTGATTCAGCGGTGTGAGAAACTGCATCTCAGTGGGTCTTGGTTAATGTGAGAAAGTGCAGCTGCACAAATCTACCTTTTGGGATACCTTGTGCTCTGGGTGTGGACAGGTGTAGGTAGGTGTTTCTGGATATAAAACAAGTGTGTAAGTGGTGTGCGCAGGAGCCTGTAGGTGAATGGACAAATGGGAGTGCACATGTGATGGGAAGAATGTGAGTCAGGGTGGTGTGAGCATGTGTGTGCAAATTATGTGTGTGCATATGTGTGCAAGTGTGTGCACACGTGTGCAAGCATGTGTGCACGTGTATGCCACTTGCCCTAGCCATGGCACTGAGTCCATCTGTATGTACAGGAAACGCCCCCCACACTCACACCCGAACATACGCTCCCTTCCACAGGGAAGAAGCTCTCACAGATGGGAGGTGAGATGCTCAATTTCCCAGCTGATGATTTAGCAGGTTCATTCACCCCTCATTTGTGGCCATCTGTCACCTTCCACGTGGCAGCTGGGCTGTCTCCACCTGGCCTGCACACTGTGGCTGCAGAGGAATGGTGGCAGGACAGCAGGCAGGGATTCTGTCCGCAGCCTCCAGCTCCAGAGACTGAGGTCCCCTTCCAGTCCCAGGACTGACTCTCTCAGAGCTGCCCTGGGGGATGGGGGCCCAGGCGGGACAGACCCAGCCCTGAGCAATCCCCAAAGATGAGTCTCTTCCAGAAGGGACTTGGGGGTTCTCCAAAATGCCTTAGACAGCCCCAAACCTCCAGCAACCCTCCCCTACTCCCAGCTCGCCCCTCCTCCCCCTGCGGGGACCTCCAGCCAGAACAAGCCAGCCCCTAACAGTCACCTCCGGGTGCTGACCCTGTGTGAGGCTCCGTGCTAAGCGCTTGACATGCACTCTCTCATTTAGACCAAGATGTTGGTGTTGCTCTTCTCCCTGTTCGACAGATAAGGAAACTGAGGCACAGAGAGGTGCACACGTTCACACAGCCCACTGGTAGCAAAACTACCCACTACCCACTGGTAGCAAAAGCCTTGGGCTAAGGTCTCCCTGTTCGAATGGGTCCAGGGCTGCTCCAGGTTACCTCCTCCAGGAAGCTGCCCACCTAGCATCCTGGAGGGGCCAGGCCTGGGCTGTGGCAGGACAGCAGCCCTGGGTGTGGATGCTGGGGGAGGCGGTGGAACAGAGGGTCCAGGTCACCCCATCTTCTTCTCTGGTGACCACCCTACCCCTTCCCCGGAGAGAGGCCTTCCCACCTTGGTCCTGCCTTCTGATTCCATCACTTCCTCGAAATGAGCCTCTCAAGCCCAGGGCTGCTTTTGTCATGTCCCTGCTCCACCACCGTCCTGGCTTGGAATGAAGTCCAGCCTCCCTAACACGCCGCAGCTGGCCCTGGCCTCGGGCCTCGCGCCCGCCCCCCAACCCTGGCCCCGTCCAGCCTCACAGCCCCACCTCCTCTCCGCTCTTGCGTTGAGTTCCTCACCCACGCTCCTTCACCTCTGATGCTTTGCTTTCCCTCCACCAGTCTCCTTCACACTTTCCCAGCTCACTCCTGCCCACCCTGCCCTGCTCACGGAAGTCTTCCCTGCCCCCCAAGGCCACGGCAGATCCCGTCTCCAAGCTGCCCTCCCCTCCCCTTCCCTTCGTGGAGCCTCTCACACCACAGGGCATTTGTGTCTCCCACACTGAACTGTAAGTACCCGGGGCACATGGTGCTTCCCCGGTCACTCACTTAACAGATATTATTGATCTCCCCCTGCCCCAGGCCAGGGACTGTTCTAGAGGCCAGAGATACAAGAAAACAAGAAAGGAGGATGAGAGGGAGACCGACTGGGCTCAGCCAGCAGCTTCAAGATAGGCGGCGAGGGAAGGCTTCTCGGAGGTGGTGACAGGTATGCTGAGGCCCGAATGACGAGAAGAAAGCAGCAACATGAAGGTCTGAGAGTCGGCAACTCCTGGCTGAGGAGACAGCCAGTACAAAGGCCCTGAGGCAGAAGTGGGTCTGGCACGTTTGGGTTATGTTCATGTGGCTGGAGTGTAGACAGCTGGGGGAGGGGAAGGGTTCAGAGAGGTAGCCAAGGGTTTCCTGAACGTTTTTAATTTTGTCCTCCAATACTCCAGACTGCCTACTCCAGAGAACCTTCTCTGACTGCACATTCCTCGTGCCTCTGAGCCCTCCCAGCCCTACCCCGTGTGACCCAAATCACCTCTCAGCCCCCTTATGATGGGTGAGTCCCTGCCCTATCTTATTTGGATGATGTACAAGCATTCTACAAGTGGACCTTCCTCTGGTCCTGGGTCCCATGGCCAGGAGAGCATCTGCGGGATTTGGATGGGGTCCCTATCAGGACAACTGTCCTCCATGTCTGCTCCGGCTCCCGTTAGCAAGTCGCTAGGGGAGGCGGGCTGGACTGGCTGGACGGTCAGGTTCGGTTATTTATGGAATTCAATTTCCCATGCTCCCTGCAACTCCCAGGGGCATCACAGGGAGGCTGCAGAGAAGGATTTTGTCTGGGCCTATGAGGGGGATTCAACTGCCAAGTGAATCTAACACCCTCCAGAAGGACAGAGAACACTTTGGGGCAGTGTCTGGGGACAAGGACTCTGGCCTGGGCATCAGAAAACCTGGGTTCTAGGCCTGGCTCTGCCCCAGTGTTAGGCCAGCCCTTCTCTGGGCCCCAGTTTCCACCTTAATAGGAGGTGAGAGAGATTGATCTAGGTCGGGCATTGATGTATGTTTTTGTAAACGACCATATAAAAAACATATTAGGCTTTGTGGGCTATAGGGTCTCTGTAACAACTACTCAACTTGCCTTGCAGTGCAAGAACAGCCATAGACAATAAGTAAGTAAATGGGCATGGCTGTGTTCCCCAAAAAACTTTATTTAACAAAACAGGTGGTAGGCGGACGTTGGCCCATGGGCTATAGATTGCTGACTCCTGATCTAGGTTACTGGTGTGTTGGTCAGGACACTTTAGGTTGCAAGCAAAAGAATCCCAATGCATACTGGCTTACACTAAACATTGTCTAGGGGAGGGGGCTCGTTGGGTCATATAAAAGAAAAAGTCCCAGCGGGGCTTCAGGCGTTGCTGGATCCAGGGGCTCAGATTATATCAATAGGACTCATTATGACTGAGTTTCACTCTCACTACTCCTTGACTACATTTGCCTCTATTTTGGCCTTGATTTTAGGCAAGCACTCTTCATCAACAGAGGTCTGGGATTCATTCTGATTGGGCCAGCTTGGTCATGTGCTCCTCCCTGAACCAATCACTCAAGTGGGAATGATGAATTTACCCTGATTGGCCAGGCCTGGGTCACGTGCCCATCTCTAGAGCCAAAGGTGAGTCCAGCTCCACGATATGACATGCACCGTCGTATATGGAGTGGCCTTGGGAGTGGACATCAAGAGACGTCCATGTGGCCCTCCCAGTGGACAGTTGGGGGTTCTTTGTGCAGGTATTGTCCTTAGGGTTTCTCCTCATGGTGTCATCATTCCTCCCTGGATAACTGCAGCCACCTCCTAAATGCCTCTTGGTCCCCCTCACTCTCTGTCCATCCAACCCACACCACACACACCATCACCAGATTAATCTTCCCAAGGCTTCCCAGTAAGTCTCCTGCTCAAGAACTTTCCTTGGGTCCCCAGTGCCATCAGGACAAGGTCCTCGTGCCTCAGTCTCGTGCTCAAGGCCCCCTGTGATCTCACTTTAGTTGTTTTTCTCAGCCTTGTCTCTTCCACTCTTCTATGCTGGAATAAGAGTCCAAGACTTGAGTTGGCATCACTGTTCACTAGCTGTATGACCTTGAACACAATTCAATATTGAAGAAGAACAAAGCTGGGGGACAGACACTACTTGACTTCAAGACTTCCTATAAAGTTATAGTAATCAAGACAGTGTGCTATTGGTGAAAGAAGAGACAAATAGGTCAGTGGAACAGAATGAAGAGCTCAGAAATAGATCCTGATAAATAGAATCAACTGATCCTTGATAAAGGAGCAAAGGAAATGAAATGGAGCAATGATAGTCTCTTCAACATGGTGCTGGAACAACTATACATCCACATGCAAAAAAATGAATCCAGACACAGACATTATACCCTTCACAAAAATTAACTCACAATGGATCATAGATCCTACATACACCTAAATATAAAATGCAAAAGGAGAAAACTCCTAGAAGATAATGTAGGAGAAAATCTATATAACTTTAGGTATGGTGATGACTTTTTAAATAACACCAAAGGAACAATTCAAGAAAGAAATAATTGATAGACTGGACTTCATTAAAATTAAAAACTTCTGCAGATGACGATGTCAAAAGAATGAGAAGGCAAGCCACAGACTGGGAGAAAATATTTGCAAAAGACCTATCCACAATACACAAAGAACTCTTAAAACTCAACAATAAGAAAACAAACAACCCAATTTGAAACTCAAAAGATCTTAACACACACCTCACCAAAGAAGAAGATATGCAGATCAAAACTAAGCATATGAAAAGATGTCTCACATCATATGTCATCAGGGAAATTCAAATTAAAACAACAATGTGATACCACTACACACCTATTAGAATGGCTAAAATCTGGAACACTGACAACATCAAATGCTGGTAAGGATTTAGAGCAATGGGAGCTCTTGTTCATTGCTGGTGGGATTGCAAAATGGTGCAGCCACTTTGGAAGACGTTTTGTTGGTTTCTTACAAAACCATACTCTTATAATGCTATGCAGCAATACCACTCATTGTTATTTATCCAAAGGAGTTGAAAACTTACCTCCACAAAAAAACCAAACATAGATATTTACAGCAGCTTTATTCATAACTGCCAAAACTTGGAAGCAACCAAGATGTCCATTCAGTAGGTGAATGGAAACATAAATTGTGGTACATCCAGACAATGGAACATTATTCAGCACTGAAAAGAAATAAGCTATCAAGCCATAAAAAGACATATTAAATGCGTATTACTAAGTGAAAGAAGACAATCTGAAAAGGCTACATATTGTATGATTCTGACTATATGACACTGTGGAAAAGGCAAAACTATGGAGACAGTAAAAAATTACTGGTTGCCCAAGAGTGGGGCTAGGGGAGGGATGAGTGGGCGGATCACTGAGGATTTTTAGGGCAGTGGGTGCCATAATAATGGAACATGTCATTATACATTTGTCCAAACCCATGGAACATATACAATAACACCAAGAGTGAACCCTAAGGTAAACTGTGGACTTAGGGTGATAACGTTGTGTCAACCTAAGTTCATCAGTCGTAAAAAATGTACCACGTTGCGGGGTGGTGTTGATCATGGGGGAAGCTGTGCACATGCGGGGGCAGGAGGTATATGGGAAATGTCTGTCCTTTCCTCTTAATTTTGCATGAACTGAAAACTTGCTTAAAAAAAGGTTTTGTTGTTGTTTTAAAGCAAATGACAGAATGACAACTAGAGTACAATGCTATTTTTATAATGTAAACACACAAACAAAAAGATGTTTACTAGGTATTTATAGATGTACCCAAATGGGAAGAAAAAAATGTGTGGAAGGACATGCAGCAAACTATTCCTATTATGTCTGCAAAGGGGAGGAGGAGTAAATGAGGATTAAATGGGAAGATCAAAGGGAACTTTTGTCTTAAATATTGTGATCGTTTACAGGGTGTAAATACCAGAAGTACTCGGCTAATTAATAATATTTTTTAAAGAGGAAAAATGAAGGAAAACAAAATAAGGAAAGAAAGAAGAGAGGGAGGGAGAGAAAAGGAAGGTAAAAAGAGAAGTAAGAGAGGGTCAGAGAGAAAGGGAGGGAGGGGGAGGGCAAGGGGGGAAGCAGAAGAGAACAGAAACGCCCTGTGGCCCCCTCTTTACCCACCTGCCAAGATGTCTCCGGCCCACCTCAGCCTGGGCAGGCAAGCTGCAATCCCAGGGCGCTGCCATATTCTCTCCCATTAAGATGTCAGCTCTCTCCTGGCTGCTGCCGGCCCCTAGCCCTGGCCTCCGGTGGAGTGCTTTATTCTCCTTATCAGTCAGTGAGAACCAGCAAGGACCACATCTCTGGACCCATGCCTGGGCCACAGATTGCAAATTGTTTCTGAAGGAGCACTTTGCAATGGGCTTTCCCTCTCCCGGGACTATTCTAGGAATGTCAATAGCTTCTGTTTGGAATAAAAATGCTGAATCCATTTCTCTCATAAATAACAATATTGTGATTAGCTGCCATTTGGATGGCAAATAATGAAAGTGGAGCAGGCATTTGCTGCTTCTGGATTTCCTAAGATAGAGATAGAGGTATGGATGCCAAAGCCCTGATGGGGCATCCACTCCATGCCAGGGTTTGAGTGCCATGAACTCCTTCTGCCTCTCAACAGCTCTCCTAGGTAATCATGGCTGCGCCTGTGTAACAGAGGAAGAAACTGTGGCCCAGGGATGTCACTCAGCTATGAGGTCCTAGAACGAGCCAGGAACTCCTGAGTCTAAGATCAGGATTCACACGTCTACCCCAGCTGCCCCTCACTCTTGGAAGGCGAAAATTCCAGAAAGTGAATAAGGTTGAGCAGACTCTGGATAATGCTCCGTGCCTCAGCCCCATCAGGCATCAGCTACCTTTGCAGTGTCCACCCCTTTCCTTCTGGAGGATACACAGTATGTCACCCATAACCCTGCACCTGACTTTCCCAGGGGCTCTGGCCAACCTCCCACTCTCTTTCCTGTAATGCTGTGCCTGGGGGCTTCCCCGCACCCCCAGAAGGCTGCTCGGCCAAGTGCCTCCTAGTGCAGAAGTGCCAGGAAATTGGCACCCTTGGAGCAGTCTTCAACCAAAGGCTGGCGAGAATTGGTGTATCAATACCCCAGCTCCCTTTCCCCTCAGGTGGGGTAACTCTGAGATGCATGTGCTACCCTGTTTCCTAGAGTTTTGTCCCTGGAATTAAGTGCCGGCTGCCCACCTGGTAGCTGGCTGGATCAAACACCCTACGCCGGCTGCCTGCCCTTCTGACATCCCACTTCCCTACTGTGTTAGCTCTGCCTCCCAAATAACCCACTTGCACTCAAGTCCTTGTCCTCAGCTTGGCCTATGGGGAACCCAAAAAAGATCCAGACACCCTCTGTGTCTTAGTTTAAGCTGTAAAATTGGTATAACACCTCCCATCCTGTGGGGTCACTGGGAGGGTGATTGCAATGATTCATGCGAAGGGCTTTGGCACTAAGTAGAAGCTCAATAAATACTCACATAGTTACAGTACTTAGAATTTTCAAGGCATGAACTTGCCCATGGTAATGCAGCTCCTGGGGTGTGAATTAGTCTCCCCACCCTGAGGCCCATATTCTTTTCGCAGCACTAATTCCCTCTTTGTGCCTTTCTTCCAGGCCTCTGGTTTCCCTCCAGCACAGTCACCACACTCGCCCCATCTCCTCCTGGGGGTCCTCAGTGCCCTACACATGGGAACCAGCCTGGGTTGGTTTTCAGATGCCCGCAGGTGACAGTGACATTCAGATCCGTCCTGAGAGTGACTGTGATGCTTGCCAGCAGGCAGGGTTTTCACTTCCAGGAGCCTGGCAGTGCTCAGGGGAGAAAAAGTCAGAATTCTCAGAACTCCGAGCCCTTCTCACACCCTGTCTATCCGAGGAGCCAACGGGCAGGTCCTCAAGAACCTGCCACATGAGTAAGACATGATCCCATGGTTTTCATGTGTGCATTTCTCTCTTCAACAGATATTTAGTGAGCAGTTCCTGTGTGCCAAGCACTGGGCTGTACCCATTTCTGACCTCGCAGAGCTTAAGAGTCCAGAGAGAGAGAGGATGAAACCAGGAGTTAAACAAGCCAGTGTGCGCATTTCTATGATGGGGAAACGTGCAGAGTGAGTCCAACCAGGGAACGGGGCCAGGCCGTGAGGGCAGGAGTCATCCCACTGGCATCCAAGTCAAAACCTGCAGAGTAAAGGTAAGTCCACTAGAGAAGAGGATAAGGGAACAGTGTTCCTGGCAGAGGGAACAGCATATGTAAAGGCCCAGAGGTTGGGACCCTTGAGGAGCACTGAAAGTAGTCTCATATATCTGGATGTTGGCAATGAGTGTGGAAGGAACCCAATAGCCCTGGGCTCTCTGCCCTGGGAGCAAATACAAAGTGTCAATGAATATTGAGCCCCTATTGTGTGCAGGGCTCCAGGGAACAGCAGTCTGTGCCCCTATTGAAGGTAGAGTGGTGAGTACCTTTAAAGGGAAGCAGGAACGAGATCTGTGTAGGAATTGGAGGCATGAAGAAATTATATGCAGTTGGGCAAAAGCCAGACAAGATTCTTGGAGGTGGTGGCATTTGAGATTGCCTTCAACTCTCAGTTAGAATCTTATTGACTCGGGGGTAGAGCAGATTGCAAATGGCACCGGCATAATAAGAGTATTTGAGCATTTACCACGTACCAGAACATGAGCTGGCTTTCTCCCAGCAATGCTGTCAGGTAGAAGCTATAACTGTTATTATTATTCCCATCCTATAGATGAGGAAACTGAGGCCCAGGAAGGTGCGGTCACTTGGCTAAGGTCTGTCTAGCTCCAAAGCCTGCACATTACCCACAACTGTACGCTGTGGAGAAGAGTTTATCAGGCCATCTCCTTGGGACAGGCCCTGTCTGTACTGAGAACAGCCTGCTTCCCATCTTGTGGGGGGTTGCCTCTTTGGAAGTGGCAGTCTGTCAGGGTGTTGCAGTATTGAGCCCAGCATGGTATGATATGCACAAATATTTGAACATTCAGCAACAGGGCCGCTGCCAAGGATCTGCCCCAGCGTGACTCATGGACAGGATAACAAAATGATATTATGTCCTATTATCCCCCGCGAGGTTTATTGTGGTTTTTCAAGTGGTTACACACATTAATGTGGTGGCTCTTTTGCTAATGGGGAATTTCTGGTGCGGAGGGGGTGTGGTTAAGGTAATAGCATCCCTTCTGAAAACAAAACACGAAGCCCTGTTTCCCTACAGGGGATATTTTCTTAGGTCGAAGGGAGGCTTGTCAGTGTTACTAGAATTTTGGACAAGCTGGATGATGGAATTGTGTTGTCTGTGGAAACAGAGTCTGCCACGAGCAGCTGAAGGGTTCAGGACAGGAGGCCTGGGCAAGGTGTGGGGAGCAGACTCAGGTATGGCCTTCCTCCTGAGCCCCTCACCCAGCAGCCTGAGGACTTGGGATGTCAGAAGGGAAGCGAAATCTCTTTAATTTGAAAGTGAGGAAACTGGGCCTCAGAGAGGGAAAGGGACTTGCCCAAGGACACACAGAGGGCTGATGACAGATCTGGACATCCCGCCCCCCCCCGCCCCCCCCAAATCAGGTCTCTTCCCACAGCATCACCTGTGGCCTGATGAGAGGTTCCCTGGGGGTGCAGGGGCGAGATTAATGAACTTAATGGCCCAGGGTGCCACCTGTGGAGATGGCCAGGCTTCATTTGGGATCCCAGCTCTGCTCCACTTCTACCGTGCGACTTTGGGCCAGTGACTCTCTGTTTCCCCATGGGTCAGTGATTAGCACGCTGCAGTGCTCCAAAATACAGCTAGCGGTCATCACCTTCCTGGCTCTGCTACCAGGTAGCCAGGTGCTCGCAGGCAAGTCACTGTGTCTCTCCAGGCCTCAATTTACCCATTTCTAAAATAAAGATATTCGACTAGGTAATATCTCAGGGCCATCTCCAGTCTGATGCCCTGTAAGTCTATAACTCATTGAACTGCCCCAAGTCAAGGGAAGGGAGGGGACTACAACAATAATATTAACAATAATAGTTTCAACCATTTATTGAGTGCCCACTGTTAGGCGCCAGTCCCCCTAATGTCACGCCTACAACATTACAGCAGCCCCCTACTGGTCTCCTGGCTTCCAATCTTCTCCCCTTCAATCCACCTTGCATACCTGGCCAGTTTCAACAATCTTAAATCCTACCTTACTGTTTCTGCTCCAGCACATTCAATGGCTCTCCAGTGCCCCACAAGGTCAGATCCAGTTCTTCCATGTGGTGATTGAACCTTCCATGGTGAGGCCTTGCCCTCTTTAATGGAATCTCCTACCAGCTGTGTTGTCTCTTTGTCGAGTCCTCCCCCGTGTCTCGTCTCAGAGGTGCTCAATGAACATTTGTTGAGTGAACGAACACATGGGTGAAATGTTTCTCTAAATTAGGCTACGCAAACTTCAGTCACTTGCAAACCAGCCGCAAGAGTTTTGCAAAAATCTGTGCATTGTGTCTATTTTTATTTACTTAAGTATTTTCCTTTTTTAGATTAAATAAATGTATCTGAAAAGGAAACTGTACATCACACTGTAACTAGAAGATCAGTATCACTTGCCAGAAATAGGTCTCCACTAAAATAGACACAGGACAGTTGAGCAATGTGTTCAATTCCAACTAGATATTGGTGTCTACCAGGGCTACGGTCCTAGGGCTTATCTCTCTTAGTTGAAATGGGATGGCTCAGTACTGTGAGAGGTGTTAAAGACAAATTACCCCAACCTGAGACTTGCCCATGGACAGAAATCACAAGGATGTTACAGGGAGATGAATATGGAAGAGCTTTTGTGCACCAAGTTATTCCACCTCACTGAAAATTATCCTAGCTACCACCAATGGTTGCCAGCCCACATTCTGAGAACTCTGCTAACGGAAACTATCCCTCTAGCCCACGAGGGATGCATGTAAGTTCTCTGGAAGACTTTAACCAGGCTTTTAGGAAGGACATGGAGACGGTGCATCAGACATCTCAACTTTATAGTATAGGGTCCCTTATCTGAAGCTCCCCTCTGCACAGTAGACAGTCCTTGGAACACCAGTGAGATAAGCGTTTGTTGTTTGAAACCATCCGCCTGGTGGAATAATGAGTTTCCCATCACTGGAGATGTGCAGACAGATGCTAGACAGTCATGGGCAGGCAGGGAGGGAGGGGAGTGGGGAGCAGGGGATGTTATGGAGATAATTCAAGCATTAGATGGTCCAGTCTATGAAACTGACCTGACAGCCAGACTTTGCTGTAGGCAAAACACATTTTTTAAAAAACTTATTTATTTTTGGCTGCGTTGGGTCTTCGTTGCTGCACGCGGGCTTTCTCTGGTTGCGGTGAGCGGGGTCTACTCTTTGTTGTGGTGCGCGGGCTTCCGACTGCGGTGGCCTCTCTTGTTGCAGAGCACGGGCTCTAGGTGAACGGGCTTCAGTAGTTGTGGCTTGTGGGCTCTAGAGCGCAGGCTCAGTAGTTGCGGCGCATGGGCTTAGTTGCTCCGCAGCATGTGGGATCTTCCCAGACCAGGGCTTGAACCCGTGTCCCCTGCGTTGCCAGGTGGATTCTTAACCACTGCACCACCAGGGAAGCCCCTGCAAAACACATTTAGAGCAATGAAAATAGAGGGGAATTAACTTCTGAATAGGAATACAGAAAAAAGAGAGATGATTGTGAGATTATCGAGGAGGCTTGAAGGAAGAAAGGGGAGTGGAAATGGTTACTATAATTCGTTTATATCAGTAATGCTTCCTATTTCTCAATCCAGAACTGGATTCATCAGCACTCTTTTGGTTTTAATCAACATAAACTGAACTCAAACTTGCGTAAGTGACAAAAAAGGAACTTAATGTGATTTCAATAATGAAACTGCCTTCAGGCATGGCTGAGTCCAGGGACTCAAACAATACTCATCAGGACTCTGTCCATTGTCCATCTCTCAGTTCTGCCTTCCTCTGTGTTGGCTTCATTTTCAGATATGATCTGTTCAAGGAGTGACAAAGCTGGCTGCCAGCAGTTGCAGGCTTAGGAACCGTGGTGGAGATCAAACTTGTGTTTGACAGTAGTTTTAGCAAAAGTCCCAGGAACAGTTCTCATCAACCCAGTATATGTCACACATTCTTTCCATTGAGATCAGGGTGATGTGCTCTGGCTGTGCCTGGGTCACATGTCCACCCCTGAAAGGAGGGAACTCCACCCAACCATACAAATATGAGTGGAGAAGGGGAAGTTCCCCAAATCAAAATTGAGGTGCTGTCGCCTGAACAAGCTGAAATGAATGTCAGGCAAGAAAAAATAGCTTCCATATTTGCTACTCTCATACCCTTGCTCAAATCTGTGCCCCGCATCTCCATCCAGATAGCATCTATTCATCCTTTGGCCATCAGCTCAAATGACACTTCCTTGAGGAAACCTTTCCCAACCATCCCAAGCTGGACCGGATCTCCTGGAATGTGTGCTCCCAGCAGAGCTTGTCACTCTAGGCCTGTGTGGTTATTTGACAGAAGCCTGTCTCCCACACCGGACCAGGACCACCTTGGGGTCTGTGGCCTGTCTTGTTCACCATGGTGTCTCCAGGTGGTGACCAGTAGACGGGAGGAATGGATGGGTGAAGGAAGATATCAAGATTCCATGCTTGTGGGTGAGAGTGTGGGAAAGAGCCAGGAGCAGTCAGGGTCACCTTGGGGAGCACTGGGGGTTGTGGGGTCCAGGATGGATGATGGGTGGGCAATGTGGGGTGGGGGATGGCAAGTCTATCAGCAAATGCCAGCCCTGGGGCCAGAGAGAGGAGGCAAAGAGTGGGTCAGGGGTAGAGAGAAGGGATCCTTTCTGTGAGTCCTTGGGGAACCCAGATGGAAGGGCAGTCATGGCCCCATTACCAGGAGTCTTTGTGAAAGGAGTCAGGGGTCAGGACTTGGCAAGGGGTAGGGAGGGAGTCCTCTGGTACTGGGTGAGCACTGGCTGGGAGAGAGGCTTCTCTGGGACAATCCCTCAAATCTCAAGAACTGGGAGGAGGAGGGTACCTGGGGGACAGGGCTGGGGGGGGCAGGGGAGGGGGAGGGGGTGTTCTGCTGCCATCCCTGGGTGTTGTTGCAGGCTGTGTTTCTCTTTTTAATCATCTGTTTATCCATCTGTCCATCCACACGCATAGCCACTTGTGTCTCCACCACCACCCCCTGGCAGCAGAGAGGGAGTCCTCACCAACCCGCCCCTCCCCGCCTTATGCACACATCCTGCCTGGGATCAAAAGCCTTGTTGCTTCAGCTCAGAAACTGTTCCCTGTGTAACAGGCAGGGGAGCAGGGAGGGGGCAGGAGCCCACACCCACCCCCACTGAGGGGGCCTTGTGACCTACAGAGAGAGAAGAGGGTGAAACAGAGAAAGAGAAACGAAAAAGACCATCAGAAGCAGATCAGCAAGGCTGGAGAGAGAAAAGCCAAGAGGGAAATCCATGTTGAAAAGGACTGGGACACAGAGACCCAGACAGACGGGCCAAGGCAGGGAAGAGGCCACCAGACGAAAGGCGAAGGAAGGAGAGAGTGAGGGGGAGAGGGGAGCGGGCGAGGCGGATGGGGCGGGGAAGAGCGGAGAGAGAAGAAAAGGAGAGAAAAGGGGGGAGGGAGGGGAGATGGAGAGCGAAGAACTGGAAGCGGGAAACGGGAGAGACAAGGAGGGAAGACAGGAGTGGAAGGAAGGGAGTGGGGTGAAGGGACGCCGAAGAAGCCGCGGAAACGGGTCGCGCGGCTGGCTGGGGGTCGCAGCAGCCCCCTTCCCGGGCTGGGCGGGCTCCGGCGCCCCGGCCCCGCCCCCGCCCGCGCGCCCTCCGCCCCGCCTCCCGCGCGCCCCGCCCCCCGCACTCCCCGCCCCTCTCTTCCCGGTGTCTCTCCGCCCGCCCCCGAGAGACTGAGCGAGCAGCGAGATTGCGGGCGAGAAACGCGGAGCTGAGGCACCGAGGAGCTGGGGAGCGCAGCGCGGCCCGAGGCGGGAGCGGCCCCGCGTCCGGAGCGCACCGGAGGGGCCGAGCTGCCCGCGCAGCGCCCGCCGCGGGCAGCGCAGCCCCGGCCGCAGGTAGGAAGGGGCTGCCGGCTTCGGAACGCGGGGCGCAGAGTCCGGGACGGCTGGACAGCGCGGACGGTCGCCCAGAGCCGCCGCCGCGGGCCGGGCGGGATGGGGTCGGCCACGCCGAGTTTCCAGCCCCGGCGCCTCGCCCGGCCTCGGGCCACAGGAAGGAGCCTGAGGTGCCGCTCCGACAGTCGAGGCGCACCCCGGCCATGCCCATGGGACGCGTGGGGGACCGGGGGAACTAGAGGGACCGAGGGTCGCTAGAATCTCCTGCCTTTTCCTGGTCGCGGGCCCCTTGGACCCCCAGCTGGTGTTGAATTCTGCTGGAGCCGTCGAAGCGCCGCGTTCATCCCCAGGGGATGGCGGGGGACCCGGGAAAGAATGATAACGTTTGGCTAGTCGTGCGCCACTTCTCCGTCTGGGGTCAGCTGCGCCGAGGTCGAGCTGTGCCCCTCTTCTGTTCTCTCCGGGCTCTGGGGACCAGGCGACTTGAGAATGGGACACCTCCTTTCTGTCCTAGGGTCGCTTAAGCTGTCAAGAAATGTTGGCTAGAAAGCACACCACAGCTCGGGCTTGAGCTGAGCGCGCTGAAGCTCGCGACGCGGTCTCCCCACTCCTTTCCCCAAGGAATGTGGAGTGAGGGGGGTCTCTCAGAGGGGTTGAGGACGGTGTCTCCTTGCTACCGCAGGGACCATTCTCAGCTTCTTGCCTTACATCCTGGCATTTACTTTCCGAGGATTGGAAAAAGGGACGACCCTGCTCCCCGAGGTTGCCCGGGGGGAAATAATCAGCGGGTCTTCATGCGTGGTCCCTTTGTACCCACACGTCCCCACGGCTGGCACCCACAGGTGCCGTGTTCTAGCGTAGCTTGCTTTTTGGACAAGGAACTCAGACCTGGCAGCCCGGCACTGAGGCTCTGGGCTAATCTACTCCCCAAATAGATGTGAACCCCAAGGAGAAGATTGGGTTTTTAAAAGCCCAGTGATGATGTTTAGTGTCTTCCCGATGTGGGGCTTGAGCTCTCTCTCCCTCTCCCAGTAAGCTCAGCCTCATCTTCATGAAGAACTGGGGGCTCTGAATAAAATGGCTCCTGAGCTTTGGTGACACCCCCAAATCAGAGACTGTGTCAGGCTAAGTGAGTGGACTTTGGGGTAAACCTTTATCTGTGACAGGCAAGGTGGGTGTTTGGCAAGAGAGGGGGTGTTGGGTGCTGGGGTATTGCTTAGATTCTCTCTTTGGGAACTTTGGGGGAAATGCATTCATAAGGGAGTGTGAAAAGGCACCCCAACTCCCAAATTCCAGAACAAAGGAGGTCAGTGGGAACAACAGGCATCTGTACTCTCTTTCTCCTTGGAATGCTCTCTCTGGGAAGGGTTGACCCAGCCCCTGCTCTGGTCCTGGTCAGAGCAGCCTCAGACCCTCCCTCCCCCTCCTCCCCACACACAGAGGATGATACAAGTCCCTGGCGAAGTGAGAGGGACCCCGCCCCCCCCCCCCCCCAGCAATGGGGCAAAATGGCTGAGCCTCCCTTGAGCCTCAGAAAGAAATTGTCAGGCAGGCGGCAAACAAAGAAAGCGCTCTCTCTCTAGCCAAGCGCTGGCTCAGTGGCCAGTCCTCAGAGGACAAACAGTGAGTCCCAGGCAGTGGGACGCAGCCCGGCTTGTCTGCCAGAGCATCTAGAGAGTGGGGCGATCCCTCAGAATTACAGTAGAGAGGCGGCCGCTGTGGGAGAGAAGAGGGAACCATCTCTGCTGATGTCCTACCCTTTAGTCCATGCTGGAGGCTCAGTGAGAACTGGGTCCCCTAGGAACTCAGGATGGGGCTGGGAGGGGCGTCTAGAGGCCAAGGAGGAGGCAACTCAGAGGGCAAAGGAAAGAGCAAGTCCCTCAAAGCTGACAGAAGCACAATAGACCTGTCTCTCCCTGGATTTCATACGCATGGCAACCAGGAGCTCCAAGTGCTATGAATGTGTGTGCGCGTGGCCCAGCACCCAGCAGGCACTCAGTCAATGTCTTACAATAAAGCCTACATAGATGGAAGGTGAGGACAGCCTAGCATGGACCTCCTTGCGTCGTTGAGCTGGAAGCCTACAAAATACGGCCTCCGAGACCTCGGCCAGGAACGAGCCCTAGAAGGATGGCTTGGAGCTGGGCTGCTGCCATTTTCTGCAGGTGACCTTGGGCAAGTTCTCATCCCCATGGGAAGGTAGGAATGCAGTATTGAAAGCTGCCAATGTATCCAGCTTATAATTCCCACAGTAACCTTGCGCAGCAGGTACTCTTCTAATCTCCCCCTTCAGAGGTGAGGAAACTGCAATACAGAGAGTGAAAGTGACTTGCCCAAGGTCACACAGCCAGGAGGAGGCAGGGTTGAGATTTGAACCCCACTCTTCTGACTTCCAGGCCAACGCTTTGCCCCTTTGATGGGTCTCTGGGCCTTGTTTTTCACCTCCATAAGGTGAGGTGGTGGGGCGATGGTCAGGGTTTGATGACTGACACTGAGGCCCCTCTGGACTGCCGTCTGAGCAGTGGCTGCTCCCTTGCCTTCCCACATATGCTAAGAGCAACCTTAAATAAAGCACAGTGTCAGGCGGCTTCTTGCCTTCACATAAAGACGCTGTTCCTACGCTTGTCTGTGAGCTCAGTAGCTGAGGTAGAGACATCCCAAGCCGCTTGGAATTTGGAGATGTCATTTTGTCCCTCTTGTGGGGTGTGGATCACAGGCTGAGCATCATCCCCGGCTGATTAAGCCTTGCTGTCGCCTCCAGCCCCCTGCATCCTAAAGTCCATCCCCTTTGTCCTTGGGAGCAGGTGGAGTGCCTGAGTCCCTCCCTGTCACCTGGCCTGAGGCGTGCCTAGCGTTTCCTTGCCTTTGATCACCTAAGCCCTCTCCCTCAGCCACATCTCAACGCCAAACCCAGTTAGAGACTCTTAATCCCCCTGCTCCCCAGATGGAAACAGAGATGTGTCAACCTTTGCCCATGTCAGAACCGCCCCTTCCATTCAACTGGGCCAAGTTGCCTGGACGTTGGGCAGAGCACACCTGCCACGATAAAAACAACCTTGAATCGACAGCAATTGCAAAGAGCTGCAGCCACAGCCCACCGCCACCCCCCCACCGCCCTCAGTGGGGAGACCATCAGCTGTTCATCCACTGCTCTGTGGCATTCCTCGGCACCAGCTCCCCAGATGGCCCCAGCACCGAGGGGCCTTTCTGCCACCTTTACCCCATTCCCTGCAGGTCGCTGGAAGGTGGTGGGAAACAGGGTGGTACTTGAGAGGGGGAAAGGCTGGGAGGCCCGATGTGGACCTCAAAATAGGGCTTTCCAGAAAACGTGCCTCTGTGAGCTTTACGAATGTCCAGCATGTTCACTCCCAGCTCACCTGAGGGCCTCCGGAGCAGGGGAAGGGGGTGAGAGTCAGCGGCAAGCCGGCTAATAGCGGAGATAGGGTTGCCTGGCATAGACCGTAGCTGTGAACGCAAGCTGTGATGTTTCAGCACAGACTTGGATCCAGTCATAAACAGGAAAGAAAAACCCACTAAATGTTGTTCCAATGATAATATCATCAATAACAGTTATAACTAAGAGTTATTGCAAGTTGGTGATCTGCCAGGGAGTGTGCTGTGTGCCTTCCTGCTAGTATTGCATTTAATTTTCACAAAACCCTGTGAGCTACATAGTGGAGTTGTCCCTGTACTGATGAGGAAACTGAGAAAGAGAGAGGTTTAGGCACCTGCTGCAAGATCGCTGGCCTAGGAAATGGCCCTGGAGCCCAGAGGCGGCCACGTGGTGCTGACAACCCTGCCACGGAAAAGGCCCTGGCCTTGCTCACTTGGCAAGGCCCACGATGCCCTGTTTAAGGAGCTGTGCAATAGAAAGCACTTCCCAGTTCGTTCCATCAGTTGAGCTTTGCCACAGCTCAGGAGGCCAGTAGCGTGATAGCTGCTATTTGCTAGCTGGGGAGGTTGAGGCAGAGAGATGAATTTGTACCCAGTGTCCCTCAGTTGCTAATGCCTCTGCTGGATTTGCACTCAGGTGCCCCCCTGTACAGCGCATTCATGACCTACGCTGTAGATTCATTTAAAGCTGCTGTTGACGTTGTGCACCCAGCCACCTTGCCCTGACTCTCGGTGCCCCCCAGTTTGTCACCACCCTCTTGCTGCTCTGGAAGCCATCGAGAGCAGCCGAGGAAGCCGTCAGCTCTGTGTACCGTGATCTGACATGACACGAAAGTGGCATCCGATTTGATGAGAGCTGCCTGCAGCGAATGGCCTTCTATTTTTACATTTCTCACAAATTGGAAATTACAAGGAGGCCAGGCCTTGTGGAGCGATTGGCTGGAGCCCTGTGCAAGCAGGGGGTGTGCAGCTAGGTGGAACGGACCACATTAGGGTGCCAGGGGCCCTCTTGGCTACAGAAGGGGCTCCCAGCTTCCAGGGCTGGATGGGATCCTGGCATGCAGGTCAGCTTGGAGGATGCAGGAGTTAGTGGCTGCTTCGGACAGTGACCTGCAGCTCTGCCCACCTGTCAGCTGCCCAGTGTCTGCAAGATTGATGTCGCATGCCAACTCTGGAGATAACTGAGTTCTTACCAGAGGGACATTCAAGGTCAAAGATGCCCGGAAAGACATTGACAGCAGGTTGCTTTCATGGCCTTATTGTTTGGTAAGGAGGTTCTGTGCAGGGAGAAGGCAGCAGCCACAAGAAGGTGAGAAATGACATTTGGTATCAGTGTTGCAGTTTTCTGGAACCTAGTGCTGATAACAATTCTCCCAGTCATCAGAACAACACGGTTTACAAAAAAAAAAAAAAAAAAAAAAAAAGCTCTTGTGGCTATTCTTTCTTTTGCTCCTGTATGAAGTATGCCAGGGGAAGAAAATATGGTTCTTGATATCCTGGAGAAGGGTCCTCTGTCAAACAAAAAGAGACATCTTCTGTAAGTGACTTTTCTCAAAAAGCCCAAATCAGAATGACCTTGACTCAGATGAGGCCTCTTTGCACACACGTAAAATACACACACACTTAACGCTTAAGCAGAATTTCTCAAAATGCTTTCCATTGAAGTTTGCATTAGCCCTGGGAGCTCCAGGTGAAAGCAATATTATTATTATTATTACTACTATTATTATCTCCACCTTTTGGTTGGGGAAACAGGAGCTCTGCAAGCCCTGAACACCCTCACCCATGACCTCTGGTTTCCCAGTTGAGGGGAATCACCTTTCCTAAGCCCGAATCCGAATTCACCAGGTAGCCCCTTGGAAGGAACCCAGAGGAGCCTCGATTTGTAGGAGGCAGAACACAGCACCGGGGTCAAGCCTGCCAGATAGTGTGGAAAGGCACAGGGTGAGGTTTGAAGGACAGGGTCCCTGATCTTGTTCTAGCCTCCCCTGAGCTCTGGCCAGCAGCTGACATGTCCTCCGTCGCATCCAGTTTGGGGTCTGAAGTGTGCTCATCTGGCCAGGACTCCGCAGCGGTGGCAGCACCCGGGGAAAGGAAGTATGGTTGCTTTCAGATGCTCAGGCACACGCACACGTGTGTGTATCTAGATGGATTTAGATGAAAATGAACACCAGGGGTCCTGTGAGATCATCTAGAAAGATCAAGGGCCTTGGTAACCAGGAGAGGTGTGGGCAAGTGTTTGTATGTGAGCCTCGGGTGGTTTGGGACCCGCTTTGTGGCTTGGAGTCTTGCCCCACCCAAGAGGGAAGGGAAGGGATGGGGGAACGGGATGCAAACCACTCACCCTGGCCCGTACCCCCTTCCTGTCTGCCCATGGACTGCTGCCCATGCTGAAGACTGTGGAATATCACGAGGTCTAGGGGCTTCTTTCTGGGGGTTGCAGGGACACTTGAGGGTCTGACATGTCCCCTGGCTGCGTGGCCAGCCCAGCCCTGACCACCGGTGCAGGAGCACCTCCCAGGCATCAGTTGTGGGCCGCCCGAGGCTGGTGAGAGCAGTGCTAGGGGATCAGTGTTGCTGTCCCCATAGGCCGGGGGAGGACCCTGAGGCTGAGGGAGGTGGAATCACTCCCCCCGGGGTACACAGCAGAGTTCAGACCCAGGACTTGCTGATGCCAGCCCCTTGCGCTTCCCACGCCACCCGCTGCCACTGGAGAGCACCTGAGTGAGAGCGTAGTAGGGGGAGGTGGGGCTTTCACTCAGTGAGGCGGAGGACAAACAACACAAAAGTGACCACAGCCAGAGGCCGCCGCTTCCCACGCGCTGTGCGCTGTCCAACCTGCATCCAGCCCTCGCCGCCGCCCGAGCCTCTCAGCGCTCACGTTGGCCGTTTCCAGAGCTTGAGGTCAAGGACCCACCTATGATTTTTTTTTTTTTTTAAAGTGGGCTTGGGGATGGAGAAGAAGCAGTCTTACTGAAGGAATTTATTTATTTGTTTATTTTTTACCGAAGGAATTTAAATGCACTCATTGTACTGCACGTACGCGCCTAACAGGTCGTCTCAGTGCTGTGACACGAAGTCATCAGACGCGTACAAGCCCCGGTGTTGAGCGCTGACTTTGATGCAGGCACTGAGCCCAGCACTTTACAAGCCGTGTCCCAGGATCCTCAGTAGGACACTGAGCCCAGGGCACTCTTGTGGTTGCCCGGGTCGCCCCCTGACTGACAGGTGCTGGGAGACCCGAGGCCTGGGCTTGCAGACCCGAGGAAGTGGCGGGAGAGCTGCCTCCTATGCGGGCTGCCCGTTAGCCTGGGGGACAGTGGGCCGGGTCCTTCCCTAATCTGGGCGTCGCTTTCTCAGTCTGTAAAGCCAAGGGGTTTGGACCGGACACGTCGATCGGCTGCTCCCTGTGCCCGGCGCCAGCTCTCCAAGCGGTAAAGGGGGGCTGCGTGCCCCACTTCCTCCTCCATTTCCCCATAATAGCGTCCCTGAGACTAATGACTGGGAAACTAAGAGCCCTTTCTCCAAATGGCAGTGAATGCCGCTAATGACAGAGCAGATGCAGCACTGTTAATTATGCCGCGGGTATTAAACCAAAACGCCAGCCCGGGAGGAGTTAAATAGTGCCACTGGGCTGGCCACGGGTGTGCCTAAAAGCAGCGCCATCAGCCTGCGCCAAGGCAGAACCGCCCCCTCCCCAACCCGGGAGCCAGCCAGGAGTCACAAAGCCTCGTTCGCACTGGCCCCTCCCCAGCATGGGGTCCGCAGCGGCCCCTTGGAGCTGAGACATCGGGATCTGCTCTGGGAGATTTTCTTAGAGGCCTCTGGGGGGTCAGAGGCAGATGTGGGCCAACAACTGGACCATATAAAACTTTGAGCACCTGCTGTGTGCTGGGCCCTACTGTGGGTCATGGAGGTAAACCAGGAGCAGGAATGCCATGTCTTCTGGTGCCTCTGGTGCCTCTGGTGCCCAGAACAGTTGGGGACGCGCAGCAGGTGCTTAGCTCTTGCTTGTGATTGTCTATGTGACTCCTTAAGTGGGAGCCAGAGGCCACACAAGTGGGGGCCAGAGCAAAACCAGCCGTGGGCTGAATGGAGCAGAGGGACAGGCAGGGGACTGTCACACTTCCCTAGGCACCACCCTTCCTGCCTTTCCGGGAGTCGGACCTTTTACTTGCTGGTGCCCATGGACCCCTTTGCCCTCCCTGAGCCTCAGTTTGCACACCTGCAAGTTGGGTGCAGCGAGGGCTGTGATGGCAACTCCTCAGGAGAGAACGTGGTCACCAAAGGCAGCTTCTGGTTCTTCTTGTGGATGTAAAATGTCACTCAAACCTTCAATCCTCTTCAGTAACTCTGGTTCTCTGCCTCCTGCTTCCTGGACCTTGAAATCTGTTTCTCAGGTTTTTCTAGGCCAGAGAAAGTCACAGAAGCCACCCATTTCAGACACCTCTGTTACAGATGGGTAAACTGAGGCCTAGAGAGGAGAGTGGTCTAAGGCCTGCAGGTGCTGGGACCCAGAGCTCCTAACCCCTAACCCCGTGCTCTTTCCCCTGCCCCAAGCCAGCCCAGCTCTGCTGCTGAGAAATCATTAAATAGAGTTGTTGGAAGGACTCTGGTTGCCATGGCAATGGAGCCTGTGTCCTCAGGAGATAATGGCGTTACACAAGGCAGAGTGATGTGTGTTGAATGCTGATTCAGGAGCTGCTAGAGCGAGCGAGTGAGTGGAGGGGACTGTGTCTAGGGCTTGAGCTTCCCCAAGAAAGAGGCTGGTAGTGAGGGCAGCTGCGGGGAAACTTGCTTTGTCTGGAAGCATCCTTGCTACAACCTCGCAGAAAGGGATAATTTCCTTCACTTCATAGAGGTGCACAGTGAGGTGCAGAGGGGGGAAGTGACTTCACCCAGGTCACATACCTGGGCAAGAGATAGAGCCGGCGTTCAAACCTCCAGTGGCTTCAGGGAGTCTAGGCTATGGAGGGCCCGTAAGGGGACACAGCGAGAGGGAGGGCAGTTGGGGACACAGTGTACTCGGAGCACGTGGACCTCTCGAAAGACTGTTGAGAAGAGTCTCAAACATGAAGATTCTGGTGGGCCAGGAGCAACAATTCCAGCCCAAGAGGAATGGGAAACAGTAAGTCCAAAGTCGAAGCCCGCCCTCCCGTATCCTAGCTGTGTGACCCAGGGCAAGTCACTTCACCTCTCTGAGCCTCAGTGTCCGCATCTGTAAAATGGGTAATAAAAGACCTACTTCTTACGATTGTTATGAGACCAAATAAGGTAAGGTAGGAAGAGCATCAAGCCCCACTGCTGAGCACAAACAGTCACTGTTATTTACCAAAGAGAAGAGGCTTGGAGAAGGGTCTGCTCCCAACCGTGTATCAGCTTGTAAGGTGTGGTGTTGGAAGAGTGAAATTGGCTAGAACAAGTGCAAGAGCAATAAATAACAGGGATCTTCATTCCAGGCTAGTGAATATCAGCAGAACAAATGAACAGTCCCCATCACCAAAAATATAAATAAATATTTTGTCTTTGTAAGGCATGATTGGTGTACCTCACTTTAAAGGTACTGTCCCTAACAGCCTATTTGCAAACCACATCGGGGGAAACCATGTTTGCTCTATGCCGGCTATCCACACGACCCTGCGCTGCAGCCCCGTGGAAAATAAATACTCTCACCCACACTCTTCATTTCTCTATCCCGAACTGCTGGTGCAATATATTCACTTCCCTAGTTGGGGGTTGGGGATCATGGGGTTAACACCCCAAGAAACCCCAAAGTATATCATTTGCATGCTGGCAAAGATGGGATGCAAGCTGGCAGACAACCCCACTCCATTTTGGAAGCAGAAAGAGGGTGCTGGACTCAGGCGTTTTGGGCTATTTCAAAAGCAGTGGTGAGAGCTGGGATCCTGCTTACTTAGAGGCAAGCAACCATTTTGTTTGTTACCACAAACCTGTCTGAGCAGATCCACCCCCAGAGTAGAAACCTGTTCCTGGGTTCCTGGAGAGGGAGCGTCGTTTGTTCGCTGCTGCTCCTGAGGCTGGATGGCAGGGTGCATGGAAAGCAGTGAGCCCAAGCCCCCCAGGTTCTGACCCCTCCATCGTCGGCAGGCGGGAGAGAGTCAGGGAGATTCATTCTGTGGACAAATGAAGACGGTTGACATTTAACGAGGTTTGAGCAAACGTGCTAATTACAGGGATAGGTACCCATGAACACTTCAGGGACCGTGTTTAATGAGCAGTTTGAGAATTTGATATGATTGGCGTCTGCCAGTGGCTCAAACATTCCCTTTTATCGGTTGCATGTGCATTAAGATAAGTGTGGGGCTTCCCTGGTGGTGCAGTGGTTGAGAGTCCGCCTGCCGATGCGGGGGACACGGGTTCATGCCCTGGGTCAGGAAGATCCCACATGCCGCGGGGCGGCTGGGCCCACGAGCCATGGCCGCTGAGCCTGCACGTCCGGAGCTTGTGCTCCGCAACGGGAGAGGCCACAACAGTGAGAGGCCCGCGTAACGCCAAAAAAAAAAAAAAAAAGATAAGTGTGGCATTCTGCCCAGGACTTTTTTCCCATAACTATCTTAAAAAATAATAATACTAGCCCTAATCAGGTGATTTATTATAATCTCTGCCAGGTAACAAGCAATTACTATGTACCAGGCTCTGTATGAACCACTTTACACAGTCTCCCATGTAATTCTCACAGTGGCCATGAAAATAGATATCATCACCTCTGTCTTAGATAGGTTTTGTAGTCGCGCAGCATCCGAACTGAGACTCAAAACCAGGCTTTCTTGACCTCAGGGCCAGTGCCATGAACCACTGCCCTATTCCGTCTTGTCTCGTGACAAATAAACCTCTGAGTACCCTTGACTTCTCAAGTGGAAGTTACTCATGCATTTCTTCATTGTTCGTGGGACTTAAGGACGTTTACTTAATAAAAATCTCACTTTCCCAAATGGATAGGTGCTTCTCACTACATGGGCTTTTTCGCTTGACAAAGAAGGGGGGATTCATGCTATAAAGATTCCTTTAGAAAGCTTGGTGAATGAATCAGGAACAGATGTGTTGGCTAAAGTGAGCATTCGCTTGAGTCTTTTAAAAACAAAATTAGCTTTCTCTTGTGGGAAATGTTTGAGACCCAGGAATCTGACCCTTATTCGACTCTGAAAATACACTCCCTGCTCATTCTTGCAAAATATTCTGAAGCAATGTCTCTCAACATTTTTTTAAATCTAACTGAGCTGTATTATAAGAACAATAGGATTTGTTGTTTCCCAAATATAAACTCATATTGCTGACCTCGCTTTTTTAACCAACCCCCAAATTTTGCATATTTCCTAGGGAAGGGGCAACAGTAACCCCTTCTTCTACCACTTTGAGAAAAGAGCTCTCTGGAGTGACTAGACTGCTCCTATATATTAGGATTGCGAACTCAAAGGCCATGGAGGGCCATGCGGGTCAAAGAAATGAGTAAAGAGGTCAGGAACAAGGTGACGGTCATGGTGGGACTTGTAGTAAACTGGAAAACACATACCGACTCCCCGTCCCCAAAGCACGCAAGCAAACACTGTGGGACCCATTCAGCCCGCAGGCCATCAGTGTGACATCCCTGGTGGTCCTTATTGTGACTTTGTGTGATCTCAGTCCAGACAATTTGTCTTTGGGGCTTTGGTGTGTGCATCTCCAGAAGGGGGCTGATAAAGGCTGCGGAGCCGTCGAGAGGAGAAAATGGAGTCCCAGGTGTGGACACTTGGTAAGGAACCGTGGAGCTGCCCAGGGCCAGCGTCACCAAAGTACCGTTCCGTGACACGGACTCAGCTCTCCATTCCAGCTGCGCGTCTGCCCATGACTTGTTACGGATCACCATTTAGTTCAGCCAGTCCCTGCGGTATTATGTTTTTCTTTTTCCCAAATCTGAGTTCTTAAAGGGCCTTAATCCTAATGCCCTTCAGAGTCCTTGAAGAACATCTTGAACAGGAGAGAATGGTTATTTAACCCCCTGGTTTTCTTACAAGTGTGTCTTAAAAGGCAAAGAGCAATGTGAAAGAATGCTGGGTGGGCATCCTGTCCCTCTTATTTCCTGATCTGAATTAATCCTTTCTGGCTGGTGGAGCAGGGTCTTTTCAGAGGCGTCCCCTGGAGCAGAATTCCCCACACCAGGCAGAGGAAGGGAGGAAGAGAGACTCCCTCGCAGACTGCGGGGGCATGGAAGCCGGCAGCCTTGGCTCTTCCACTGCGGGTCCCCTTGTACCCCTGGGTGGTTCTCAGGGGTGCTGGAGCCTGCCCTGGCACAGCCAGTTAGGAAGGCTGGCGGGAGCTGGGGGGAGGGGAGGCCCAGCGGCCTGCTTCCAATCACAGCTCTTCAACCACTTGCGACCTTGGGCTTTGCCGGGGGTTTCTGAAACATAGGCTCCCTCTGTCCTTGGGGTCTTGGGCAGGTTCTGTGTGATCGCAGAGCAGAGCCTGGTGCAGCACAGAGGAAATCAACAGCACACCTGCGTCTCCTTCCTCCTCTCCTTCGTCCCTCCCTCCCTTCCTTCCGTCTTTTCTTCCTTTTTCTCTTTCCTTCCCTCTACCTCCTGCCCCTTCTCCCCGTTACTCTGCTGCTCCCCTCCAGTCTCCCTCTCTCCTGTCTCTCATTTTTGACGTCCAGGGCAGTCCTTACAGGAATGAGCCTGTGAGGTTTGCTGAGTATGCGCATCTCTTTCTGATCCTGTGACCTCGTGTGGACCCTGACCAGGCTTTGGTGGGAACATGGACACCACAGAAATCAGTAGACGCCCCCAGTCAGGACTATCGCTTGCTTTCCGGAGAGATCTTTGTTAAAGCTTACCAGCACACCACTGCTTTGGAGACAGGTGCCAGCCACCTCCTCCGAAGCAGACATTTCTCGAGGACTTGTAATAACAACGTCCCCTGCCACCAGGGTGGGACTCGGGATGTGCGTCTGGCACTGTGTGAGCTGCCGTGGGGGAAGCAGAGCAAGTTGAAGACCCAGGTCCCATTGGTACAGAGGGGACAGGGGAGCTGGGGAGGTAGGACAGAAGAATTAGTTACGCATCAGGATAGGAGCCAAGTTGTGTAGAGTGACTGGGCCTTCCCCATGGCCCCCACCCCCGCCCACAGTCCCAGCTCAGGCGCTGTCCTTCCATCCCTGACCTCCCCATATACACAGCTGACGGGTTCCTGCCAAATCACCATCAGATCAGATCTCTCCACCTTCAAAGGCTCCAAGGTCCCCAAGCTCCCGCCTTCCCAGTACTCACTGTGGGGAGGGGCAATTAAAAGCATGGGCTTCGGAGTTGAGCTGTTATCTCCAGATCTGGGACCGCGGGCAAGTTGCTGTCCTCCTTTGAGCCTCAGTCTCCGTATCTGTGAAAATTAAATGCGAGCATCTATGAGATGCACTGAACAGAGTAAGCACTGAATAAACCTTTGGCATGATCACTGTTCTTATTGCAGGACACAGGGCACCCCCTTTTCCTGCATTCAGAGCCCTTTACTGCTACTGCCACCTCCCCAGCCAAGCTCCCTAAATGACCCCAGATTCTGTCCAACCAAGCCAGGCCCCTCACTGTCTCTAAAAACATTATGCTTTTCCCCCGTCCTCTCTGGCGGAGATGGACCAGAAGCAGTTAGGCTTGTGGTTGGAGCAAGGATTCTAGTCCTGCTTCTGTAGCTGTGATTATAAAAGGAATGTCCCCATTTCTGTCCCCTTTCCACTAGCCCAAATGCCATCATCTCCCAGTTTCTTGCCTGAACCCAGGCCCCCTCTATCTGGGCCATGGAAGAACTTACTGCATGGATGTTGGTTATCCACGCGGCCGATCACCCAGCTGTCCCCAGCGCTCAGTGGCGGCAGACTCAGACGATCCCTCTGCACCCAGCGTGGGACCTGGCTCCCTGGAGGTGCGAGGTTGATGCAGGTCGGATTGGATTGAAAATTACCTCGACAAAGCAAGGTGCTCGGTCGGGCATTGTGGACAATTAGCGGCCAAACAGATGTTAGCAAACCGCTGATTGTGTGAGCGAGGCAGGGGGGCTGAGATGAGAATGAGGATGGGAGTCAGGAGGATGCTGCCGGCTAGAGTCTGACTCCTCTCCTCTCACACAGAAGGGAACCCAGGCACAGAGAGGGAAAGGGCCTGGCTCAAGGTCACACAGCTGGTAGTGTGTGGAGTGAGGATTCAGACCGGGGTCTGCAGACTCCAGAGTCTGAAGCTAACTGTGCTTCCTCCTCTGCTGGGCCCTAGAAAGACCCTCTCCCAGCTGCAAGCACAGGCCGTGTCTGCAGGTGGAGGAGAGCTGGGGACTCCCAGAGGGGATCGCCACCCCTGGGGCTGGCTGTCTCCTGGGGGACTCAGGTTAGGGCCCCAGCCCCAGGGGCCTGGTGAGAGCTGCTCAGCCTGGATCCCACGTGACCTCTTGTCGGCTCCCAGGACCCCTGCAGGGTTTGCCCAGTATGACCATGGGGACAAGTTAGCCTTTCATGAAGCCAGACCTCAGAGGATGAGTGTCAGCAGCCCCTTTTGGGGTTCCTATAAAGAGCAGCAGGCCTTGTCCTTGGGGGTTTGCCCTGGAAGGAATTACCATTCTCCCACACCCTAAAGGTGGGGCTCAGGGGTTCCGCAGGCACCCTGCTAGAGACACTGGTTGAGTGTGGACACAGGAGCCCAGCTGCCTGGGTTCCAGTCCTGGCCCCCCATGTTCCTAGCTGGGAGACCTTTGGCAATTCCCTTTCCCTCCCTCTGCCTTGGTTTACCCATCAGTAAAATGGGGGAGAGGGGTGAGAACGGCCGTTTACTATCCATAAAGCATTTAGAGCAGGCCCTGGCATTGTCAGCTAAGCGCTCAGCTGACTTCTTTCTCGTACTGTGAGCTCTCCTTTCTCTTTCCTTTTTGTTAATGAAAAGTTGAGGATGTTTTCCTGTGTGCAGCCACAGAGAAAAGAGCAGCATGACTTATTTCACCTTTGAATGAGTCTAGGAAGCCTCCAGCTGATATAAACCTGATTTTTTTCTCACTCTGGTTGTTGGTGTGGAGTGGTGCCCTCTAACCTTCTCGTACCTTCTGGTTTAGGGGGCACCCTAGAAAACCAGACTTCCAGGCTCTCCAAGGCTGCAGGCCGAGGGGAAGGGCTTGCACCTCGGTTTCATCGTCTGTCGAGGGCTGTGGGACCAGGCAAACCCCCTTCCATGCTGTCACCTCTCTTCCTCCCCAGAACCCAGCAGGCAGACGCTTCAGAGTTTCACCCAGGCCAGTGTCTGGGAGGCAGGTGGTAGGTGAGCAGAGGGCCTGGGCTAAATTCCTGTGTGACCTTGGGCAGGTTATTTGACCTCTCTGAGCCCCAGTACCATTATCTGCAAAATGGGACGAATAATCATTTTAGCTTCACTGTATTTAGCATTTGCTGGGCCAGGCCAAGGGCTAGAAAATCTAAATCTAGCCCTGGGCCTGTGTAAAGTGGTGACCATTGGCCGCATTTCCTGTTAGAACAGACAGTTTGGGAAAACATGTAACTTACATGAAAGTCACACTGGTATGTTGTAGAGAAGAGGCATTCAACACTTAATACTGGGAAATGCGCCTGGGGCTGCAGATTACCTCTCAGGTTTGTTGAACCAGCGGAGGGCTTTGCACCTAGATGTGAAGCTTCTTTCCTTCCTGTCTTAAGTAAGAGTGTGCAGGGGGCTGAGATTTGGGGTGGTGGGGGTCTGTAAGGGTCATATGACTCATGTGCTATGTGACCTTGGACCAGCCACCAGCCCTTTCTGGGCCTTTTTTTCCATCTGTAGACTGTTGCTATAGGCCAGGTGCACCCGTGTGGCATGGAACAGACTTGAACCAGGAAGGAGGCTGCCTTGGTCCTGGCCCCAAGCCCCACTGGTCCAAGGATGAGAGCCTAACGCCTGGACCTGCAGCCATCCATTTAGCCTGCAGCTTGCACCCTGGCAAAGACTGACTCCTCACCGCCAGACTGGGGTCAGGCCTCTGAGGCCTAAGCCCTGAGGCCTTGGAGAACCTCTCGAGCTGCCCCTTCTCCATCAGAGCACCTTCTCCAGGGAGCCGTCACTGACCTCCAGGGCAGTCCGTGGCAAGGGCTGCCCGCAGCACCAGCCCTCCACCTGCGCAGTCCACCCTCCCTCTACGCTTCCGCACTGGATCATCAGCTATTAATTGGTCCTCACATTTGTATGGCGTTTTTCGATTACAAAGCACTTCCGTGGCCATTCATCTCTTTGAATGGCAATCTAAGCTGCTATTTATTGAGTGCTTCCTGTGTGCCAGGCCCTCTGCTTTCCCTGGTCTCATTCCATGCATTATCTCACTTCAGAGTTTCACAACAATCCTATGAAGTGTATGGGTCTATATTTGCAGACAAGGAAACTGAGGCTCAAGCAAGCTAAATACCTAGCCCCTGGTCACGCAGGGATTTGAATCAAGCTCCGTGAAATAATCAGGGTCACCCATAACCTACCGCCTCTGAAGCTGCCGTGTGCACCTGAATCCCTGGGACCTTGTTAAAGTACAGCTTCTGATTCTGTGGGGCCTAGGACTCTGCATTTCTGACAGGCTGCCAGTGATGCTGATGCTGCCCACGGAGAACCACACGTTGCGTAGCAAGGCTCTGGATCGCTGAGCCATGTGAGACTCCTTTACAGTAGCCTCAGGCTGGCAAGCCTTAGTTTCCCCATCTGTCAGATGGGTGAAATAGCCCCTGGCTTCTAGAGATGGGAGGAGGACTGGCTGACGTAGCACCTGTGAAATGCCTGGCACACAACAGGCGCTCAATAAATGCTGGCCCTTCTCCCTTGGTAGGAGCTGGCGTGGGTCTGGGTGCACAACAGACGCTCAGTAAAGCCTTGTCCAATGGACTGAGCCTAGCGTTTCTCCCTAAAGGAGAGAATAAACTGTATTGTTTCCCCTTGGCATGCTGCCAGACCCAATACTAATTTTTTTCTTGAACCGCAGAGTTTCAAAAAGAAAGAAAAGGGAGTAGAGTGATTGCAGTCTGAAGCAAGGCTCTGTAATTTCTGTAATTACAGAACGGGAGCAAAATAAAGCAGGAGTGCGCACAGCGTCATGGGAGGGAGCGGCCCCCTCCCGGCCTGCTGCCCCCCCTCCCCACCTCTGGCTCTTCCCGGTGCCCCACTCGCTCCCAGTGGGTTCTGGGCCCAGCCCTGGCCCTAGACAATGACAGCCTGAGACTAGGCCTTGGCCTTTCTGCCTCTGCCCAGGTCCCTACCCCACGCAGCCACCCATCCCGCTGGTGCAGTAGGACAGAGGGGGATTGTCCAAGGCAGCTGCCACATGCTCCCCTCCCCCAGCCTGCCATCTGGCCTAGGGCTGGGCTGCTGACAGCCAATCCTCCAGCAAGGTTTGCGGGGCCCCACCTCCAAAATAGATCCCCGTCCACTCCTCACCATCTCTGGCCTGGCTGCCACTGTTCAGGTCACCATCATCCCTCGCGTGGACTCTCAGCTCTTAAGGAGCCTGCCTGCTTCCACCCTTGCTCTTGGGCAGCCTCTTCTGGGCAGCCAGGGTGAGACTCATAAATGTAAGTCAGGCCACCACCACCACTTAAACCCTCCACTTTCTCCGTTCCCCTTTAGAATAAAATCTGAGCTCCTTGCCGTGGTCTCTGAGACTTTGCATGATCTAGCCCCTGCCTGCCTCTAACTAGATCTGTCCCCTCCTGCCCTGGGACTCCCACGACCCTGGCTTCCATGCCATCTCGCAAACATGCCAAACGTATTCCTGCCTCAGGGCCTTTGCACTTGCTGTTCCCTCTCGTTAAAATGCTGTATTCTAGAGCATCACATTTCTGGCTCCTAATTCAAACTGAAAAAAAATTTTGTTCAGGCCAAATAAAGCAAGCCCAAGGGCCAATTTTGACCCATGTTGCCACTCCTGATCTAGAGCTTCCAAACTCCACATGTTTTCTTTTCCTTACAAAGCATTTCCTCATTCAGGGATTGGCAGACATATTCTTCCTGTTTGCTTTGGCCCCATTTTTATCGATGGTGCTCATTGAGGAAGGATGGGGCATCATGGGAACATCTTTAGCATCTTCCTGTCTCGAATCTCTTTCTCTAACTCCATCCTCCCCAGAGCCTCCCTGAGTGAGTCTTCTTCTATAATATGAACTTGACCACATTGTCACCCCTGTCCCATCCCTGCAGTTGGTCCCTAAGTTCCCTAGCCTGGCTTTTGAGTCCCTTCACAAACTAAACTTCCTAGCTTCAAACCTCCCTACCTTTGTTCATGTGTTTCCCTCTACTTGGGATGCCCTTTCCCTCTTTTTGAGCCTATGAACACCTATGCAACCTTCAAAACCCAGCTCAAACGTCCCTTCATCTGGAATACCTTCTCTGGCTGAATTAAATCATTCCTTCTAGGCCTGTCTGGTTCATACAGTCTTGTAGCACTTATCACAGAGTATTATGAATAACTGTAGCAGAGCTATTTCTCTTTAAAGGCTGTGACCTTGTCAAGGTCAGGAACCTTGTCTTATTAATCCTTGCCACCTAACCATCCAGCCCAGCTCCGTGCACACATTAGGCTCTCAGTATGTAGTTACAAAATAGGATCTTTCTGCCGGCACCTGTTAGATCACTGGTTCAAACTCTGGTGACCAGTGTGTAGTTCAGAATGCAAAACGCTTGGAACAACTGTCCCATCGCCAATTCAGCTCTTGGAACGAGCTCAGTAAATGCTTGTTGAATGAATGAAGGTGTGAAGGTGAGTGAATACAGAGTACTTGTCGCTTGTGGTCTCACATTAACTGTACCATTTAGAACGTTGCTTTGGTGGAGTTCAGTGAATGTTGGCACGTGAACGACTGGATTCTTGGTCTGCAGAATATTGCCACCTGACGAGGAAGAACGGGGAGACTCTGGAAGAAGTCCTTGGAAACATGCTTCAAATCTTGAGGTGGTGAGGCCTCTCCTTCCACCAGCTCCGCCAGCTGATAAAGGAGGAAGAGGAAAGAGAGGTGGGGCCTCCCTGCCACCGACCCGCAGAGCCATCCTCTGACCCCGAGCGGCGCCGGCACTGCAGAGCACGGGCGCCAGTTTCAGGAAAGAGAGAGTAACACCGGTGGAAAGTTTGCTTCTGCTTCAGAGATCATTAATTTTCTAGAAAGACAGTGGGTTCCCTTGCCATGAACATGCATGTGCCTGTGCTTTCTGTGTGCCGTTCTTCATGGGGGAGGGGGCGACAGGTGAACCAGCCAGGTCAGGAATTAAAGTTACCTGAGCAGTGCGTGAATGAGGCCGCTTCCTGGAGCCGCTCTGGGTTAGCACCGGGTCCCAGGCTTTTTCACTAATGGGGGCCTTTTATCATTTTCCTCCCATCGCTGAGATGTTTTGGAATTTCTTTTCTTACCAGATTTTATTTACTACAGAACAATACTTTTTCTTATTAACCAAACACAAAAGGTACCACTGCTGGCTTCTGACTGGCCCAAGGTGATCAGCTAGACCGCTCTGAGCTGGTATAAAGACAGCCCAAAGCAAAGGGCTTGACATTTTTATTAGCTAGTATTCCCCATGATGACTAAAAGATTGATTTATATCTGGCTTCTGAAAATGCTGAAAGTCGCTCCAGGGCCTGAATAATAAGCCCTCAATAAATGTTAGCTGCTATTCTTATTACAGTTATGGTTGTTACATCATCATCATCTCTGTGGCCTTCTGGGAAGCTGAGAACACGAGATTAAGAGCCACGATCCGTACACAGATGGCAGCAATCACAATGATGATAACGGCTGAAACTCCCTGCACCCTCGCTATGAGCCGGGTGTTCTTTCCCATGCTTTACAGGCATGTCTCATTTAATCTTCCCACAACCCTTGGAGGGAGGCATTATTTTCCCCCCATTTTACAGATGAGGATCAAAGAGGTGACGTAACTCACCCAACATAAGCGTCGGAGGGAGCGAAGGTCTGTCTGATTTAGGCCTGGGCTGGTCCTTGCAGGAAGGGCCTTCTCAGTCTGATTCCTCAAAGAAGCATCATTTATATTAATTCCTGGCTTTACATTCTTGATCCTGGAAAACTGCACGTATGCTTATACGGCTCTTCATGGGGAAGTTGCAGACATTTGGCTGAATCTGTATACGTGCCCTAGTTCTGGAAACTGCACATATGTCTTCCTCGTTGTGAGTTCTCTGGAGCAGCCGCCCTCTTTGATCTCTCCGGAGGGCTTCAATATACTCATGGAGAAGACGATGGAATAAACTTCCTGGTGACCCGGAGCTCTCCTCCTTCAGCCTTGAACGGTTCCTGCAAAGGATATACACACCCTGTTGCACCTGGTTCAACACGCCCTGCCATCTTTCTACCTCTCTCTCTGAATGGCGTCAGATGACCCTGTGGCCCAGGGCACACACCAGTTTCCAAAGCCCAGTAGATTTTAGAGTTTGGTTTGATTTGAGTCTCCCTGAGAATCAACAGGTAAACCCAGAATGAAGCCCAGAAGTTGCTGTTCCTCCAGGACACAGGGGTGTGTGCAGAGATTCAGGATTGTAGCAGGAACCCCGGACCCAACCTGCAAAAATGGGGAATTTGTTTTACAACCATGGGGATGCTTTGTAAACTCCGAGAGCAGGAACGTAGCCAGTCTTAAGAAAGCCTGGAACCGCAGAGTAGAATGCCTTGAAGACCCTCTCTTTGTCGTTTGATCGCTGATTTCCTCCCTCCTCAGCACACCAACTCTCTCTGCTGCTCTGAGGACAAGGCGGGCAAAAGATGGCCGCCTCAGAGTTCCCAAGTCGCTGGAGAGACTGCCTTCTTTCTCGGCCCCGCGCCGGATTCCCAGGGAAGGAGGCTCGATTGACTTGCCGGGGTCAGGTGACCAGCCCTGGTGCAAAGTGGTTGGATCATTTTGAACAAATATGGAGGCTAGTACCTGTAAGGTTAAATTGTGGAGACAGTTAAGGGCATCATTGTCTTAACAGTTAATGGTTGACCCTTCCTCCCCCAAAAGGGGGTCTGCTTTAGCCTCTCCCCACTTTCCTGAGGCTGCTTTGTCCCCAAGATTCCCTGGTGGACATAGAATCGGCTGCCTCCTGCCATTCCTGATGTTAGGAGGCAGTCACCCTACCCGAGTCTGGAGTTCCCTCTGATGTTCCCCTGCTCAGGCCAGGATCTAGATGGGCATCTGAGACCATCCTTGAGAACAAGAAGCAGGGTTGGCGGTAAAGTTTGGATTATCCGAAGGTGGTCTGGTTCTCTGTGAACTCTAGGAAGAGACAGTGGAGTTTGGTAACGGGGACTGCATGTGGTGGGGGGATGAGTGCACAGCAAACGGTGCCCCCAGGTGGGGCAGAGCTGAGGGGAGGGGCCGCTGGGACAGGGCCAGGCCCACGCCACACGTTGCTTTGGCTCAGCTCCTACAACTGAGAGCCCACTGGCCAGTGCTCACGTGCTCCGTTTGCTCTGAGGGTTCCATAAGTTTATTCTGGTATTTTAATTTTTCTAAAAAATGTAGAACATTATAGAAATCCAGAAAAGCACAAAGAAGAAAATACAACTCACTTAGAAACTACTCACTGTGAATGTCTTAGGGTATATCCTTCTGGTGTTTTAGGTTTTGATTTTTTTTTTTTTAATGAACAGTTTTGGGGGGATGGGGCAAAAATGGGGTCACACTAAATGAACTGTTTTGAAACCTACTTTCTTCACTCTCTCCCATATTCGTACATGGTCTTTGGCAACACTTCTGCAAGTTTGGATGGAGGATGGAGAAAAATATCTGCTGCATTCATTGGCTCCCCACAGGGCCCTGCGGAGCTGCAGCCCCTCTCTTGATTTCTCTTTTCCTTCTGGTAAAATTATGGAACGTCTTCCTCACGTCACCCTCATGCCCACCCCCACTACTGTCCCGAGGGCAGCAAGCCCACTCCTGCACGTTCCCAGTGCCGGCGACTGGCATCTTGCTGTGTGCACATGCTGTGGTCACCCCTGCTGAGCGGCTCCACGGGGCCCATCTGCAGCTCAGATGCTGGCAGGCTTCCTGCACCCCTGCTGCTCTCTGCCCAGGGCTGCTATCAGCCCGTCTGTCCGTTCAACGTCCCTCCTGTCCTCTGCTTTGCAGGCTCTCACCCAGGGGTTGCAGAGGGAGCTGCTCTGGAGCTGACCCAGCACAGAAAACCATCAGGTAACATCAACAACCAAAATCAAAACAACCATCTATGGAGTTCTTTTAGAACCATTTGAGTGAAAAGTACCCTCACAGCCATTAAAGTTTATTTTGGCCATAATTCTACAAGCCAGATAGGATTCCCCCCCCCCCCATTTTATAGGTGGAAAAACTGAGGCCAGAGAAATCAAGGGGTCACTCTGCTGGTAAAAGGTGGACTGGAGATTTGAATCCAGGACAGGTCTGATCCAGTGTCATATGCTGTCTTCCACCCCATGCTGCCTCTGCAACTAAAGAGGTAAGAAGGGTACAGAATGTAGGTAGAACATCTGGGGGAGACCGAGGGTCAGAGAGGTCATCCAAGCTGGTAGTCCTTCCTTGCCTGAAGGCTGGGCTGGGCTCCCGGCCTAAGAATCTCCTTTATTGGGATTTATTAAAAGTATAGATCCGTTCATTGATGATGGACACTTAGGTTGTTTCCATCTCCTGGCTATTGTAAATAGAGCTGCAATGAACATTTTGGTACATGACTCTTTTTGAATTATGGTTTTCTCAGGGTATATGCCCAGTAGTGGGATTGCTGGGTCATATGGTAGTTCTATTTGTGGCACATATATACAATGGAATATTACTCAGCCATAAAAAGAAATGAAATTGAGCTATTTGTGATGAGGTGGATGGACCTAGAGTCTGTCATACAGAGTGAAGTAAGTCAGAAAGAGAAAGACAAATACTGTATGCTAACACATATATATGGAATTTAAGAAAAAAAAATGTCCTGAAGAACCTAGGGATAAGAAAGGAATAAAGACACAGACCTACTAGAGAATGGACTTGAGGATATGGGGCGGGGGGAAGGGTGAGCTGTGACAAAGCGGGAGAGTGGCATGGACATATATACACTACCAAACGTAAGGTAGATAGCTAGTGGGAAGCAGCCGCATAGCACAGGGAGATCAGCTCGGTGCTTTGTGACCACCTAGAGGGGTGGGATAGGGAGGGTGGGAGGGAGGGAGATACAAGAGGGAAGAGATATGGGAACATATGTATATGTATAACTGATTCACTTTGTTACAAAGCAGAAACTAACACACCATTGTAAAGCAATTATACTCAGATAAAGATGTAAAAAAAAAAAAAAACTATAGATCTGGGGCTGTCTCCTAGAGATTCTGATGTGGCACATCTGGGGAGGGACCTGGGGACCTGTGTCTTTGTAGAGCTTCCTAAATGACTTGGAAACACAGCCAGGCTTGGGGACTGCTGGTGAATTAGTAGCAGGTCCTCACTGTTTGCAGCCACTGGGTGCTCACTAAGTGAAGAACAACAGCCCGGTAAGGGGTCCACTACGATCATCCTCAAATTAAAAGATAGGGAGAGTGAGGCCCAGAGAGGTTAAGAAGCTTACTCAAAGTCACACAGCTCCAAAGTGGCAAAGAGGACTTTGATCATGATCAGAGTCTGTGCTCACATACTGCCTTCACCTACCGGGGCAGCCAGGAAACCTCCCTATTCAGCCTCACAGGAAAATCCTGCATTGCTTACCCTGCCTTAGCTATTACGGCCTCAGCGAATGGAAAATCTCCCAACTGCATCCTGGGAGGCAAAGGTGAAGTGCACATAATATTTCTGTTTGGAATTTTGGTTGCCTGGGGCTATTCTCTGACATGGACACGTAACGGAGCGCACGTGACACAGATGGCCAGCGTTGATGCTAGCTTAGGAGATGTCAAGACCACATTCTCACATGCTGACTTTGGAAGCAAAAGGCATCTTCCTTCCTCCTGGGGCAGGAGCTGGCAGGAAAAAGAGGGAAAGCCCTCTTCGTCCCTTGGTTTGTGGGTTATTTTGTTTTGTTATTTTGGGGCGACTCCAGGATCTTAACACCTTCAGTGCCTGTCACCCTATCCCTCTGTTCTCCTAGGGTGACCTTGAGCCGCAAAACTGCTGTCCACGTAGACCAGGGCTGACATCGCACGTCCGTCTGCCAGGACCCCTGCGTCCAAACTCCGAGACATGGCGACCAATGGCAGCAAGGTGGCCGATGGGCAGATCTCCACGGAGGTCAGCGAGGTCCCCGTGGCCAATGACAAGCCCAAAACGCTGGTGGTCAAGGTGCAGAAAAAGGCGGCGGACCTTCCAGACCGGGACACATGGAAGGGCCGCTTCGACTTCCTCATGTCCTGCGTGGGCTACGCCATCGGGCTGGGCAATGTCTGGAGGTTCCCATATCTCTGCGGGAAAAACGGTGGCGGTAGGTGCTGGCCTGGTGACCTCCTGCTGGGTCTGCACACACACCCCCCGACACACACACACACACGGAGAGTGTCCTGCTTAGGCATTTTCTGGGGTGACCTTGGGGAAATGGGTCCCCTGAAGACTCCAATGGGAGTGCCAGGCCCCACTTCTGCTTGTCCTTTTCCAAAGGATTCCCAAAGGGCAGTAGTCCTCTGTTAACGATGCCCGAAAGTTCCCGTCTACATTCTGCAAAGTGCAGGGCATGGGTCTTGAGCAGAGGACGTCCTCGGGCCTCACTTTGGCTTCGGGTGCTGCTTTTAAGGCAGAATATAATGAAATCGTGGCAGGGACCCCAGAACGCCCCGCTGTGATGCTCTCTCTGACTGACCGGGTTTCTAAAGCTCAAGGCCACGAGCATCTCTCTTCTCGACCCCGCAGGGGCCTTCCTGATCCCCTACTTCTTGACGCTCATCTTTGCGGGGGTCCCGCTCTTCCTGCTGGAGTGCTCCCTGGGCCAGTACACGTCCATCGGGGGCCTGGGGGTGTGGAAGCTGGCCCCCATGTTCAAGGGTGAGTGTGCAGAGTGGAGCTGTGGGTTGTGGTCGTGCTCCTGCCCACAGCTCCGGGCCCTGGACAGAGGGAGCTGTTGGGTCACGTCTGAGCAGCGGGGAGCCCTTGCAGGGGCCAGGTGACCCATGGCAATGCTGGTCAGAGGAGGACCCAGTCCAGAGGCCCCGCACGCACGTCAGCCTGCCCTGCCCCGTGAGCTCATTTCCCCGGCAGGGGCTGGGCGCGACTTCCTCTGCTTCCTTGCTCAGTGCCTGACGGGCACTCGGGTGGACACGTGCAGGGTCGTGCTTGCCTGGCAAGCCAAGGCCCCGGTCCGCCCTGCAACCAGCCTGTGCTGGGCCCCAGACGCAAGTCCCGGCTCCCTCACTTGCCATGTGTGTGTGACCTTAGCCAAGTCCCTGCTTCTCTCCAAGTTCCAGTGACACTGTAGATGTCCTGGAAAATGACAACGATGACAGGAGCTGGGATGGTTATGATTCTTACTGTATTAAATGAAGGTCGTGATGATGTGTCTGGTCCCAGGTGTGGGCCTTGCCGCTGCTGTGCTGTCGTTCTGGCTGAACATCTACTACATTGTCATCATCTCTTGGGCCATCTACTACCTGTACAATTCCTTCACCACAGTGAGTGGCCCCTTGGACCACCCGCCCCCCAGAAGGAGCCAGACCCAGACCCCACCCTCCCTCTACGGGGCCCACCGTTCTGCCGACAGGGCCATTCCTCCGGGTGGCGGGCGTGGTTTGTCTTCAGCAGCCCTGTGTCCTCGTCATAGCACCACTCGCCCATGTTATATAGACCCAGACAGCCTGGGTTCAAATCCTGACCCTAGTCTATACCAACTGTGCCGCTTCGGGAAAGAGACTTAACCTCTCTGAGCCACAGTGCCCTCATTTATAAAATGGGGCTTAGGGTAAAACTCACCTCACCTCATACGGTTGTGTGAGGATTAAGGAGTAATATGTGTAAAGTGCTTAGAACCATACCCAGCAAAGAACAAACACTGTAAGTGTTCACTGTTAACTTCATCGTGCACAGGCTCAGACGGGCACGGTTACTTACCCAAGGTCACGTAGCTGGGAAGTGGCCCCAGGGTGGACACAGGAGACCTTACGGTACAGCTCGGAGAGCTGGTTTTCAGAGTGAAAAGGCTGAGGTTCAAATTTCAGCCCTGACATGTAGGAGCTGTGTGGTCTTGAGCAAGTTGCTGCCCCTCTCTGATCTCTAAAATGGGGCTCACAACATGACCTGCATCTGGAGCTGTTGGGAATGGGAGGTGAGGTAATGGCTGTGAGCAGGCTCAGAGGGCTGTGAGGACGCACGGGATGTGCTGGGGCCACTGGGGCCAGCTCTTGGGGTCTTATGTGGTTTACCTGTGCCGCTGTGTCTTTGCAGACGCTGCCGTGGAAACAGTGCGACAACCCCTGGAACACAGACCGCTGCTTCTCCAACTACAGCATCGTCAACACCAGCACCATGACCAGCGCCGTGGTGGAGTTCTGGGAGTGAGTGCGGGGCCATCCTTGGGGGCAGTGGCGTATCACTCAGGGCCAGTGAGAACAACAGCGAGCTATGCACTGCAAGATTTTAAGCAGGACAGTGACATGATCAGACATTAGAAGGGGCTGGAGTGGGGACAGAGCAGAAGTGAAGGGGAGTGGTCCTGCTGGGAGGCCTCTGCAGACATCCAGGTGAGCCGCCATGGTGGCAGAACTAAGTCACTGGCAGGTCCCTTGAGCAAACAGCACTTTCTCCCGATTAGTGTAAGGGGCCCATGGCCCCCGCCCAGCTCTTGGAGCCCAGTGATCACAGCTGTCAGCACCATCACGCCCTGGGCGCCCCCGGGTCACTCCAGCCCCCGCCAGCCCCACGTAACTTTGTCCTCCCTCCGATGTTCCACCAGGCGCAACATGCATCAGATGACAGACGGGCTGGATAAGCCAGGTCAAATCCGCTGGCCTTTGGCCATCACCCTGGCCATCGCCTGGATCCTTGTGTATTTCTGTATCTGGAAGGGTGTTGGCTGGACTGGAAAGGTAAGAGGTGTGCACAGTGGGGACCCAAGGGGGATGGGTCTACAAAGGGATCTCTGCTCTGGGTGAGGAGTCAATAGCTCCCAGGAACCCCATCCAGCTTTGACTTAAGCAGGTGCCTTCATCTCTCTGTGCCTCAGTTTCCTTTCCTGTAAAATAGGAAGGATTAAAGGAAATACTGCAAGTCATGCTGTTAGTGCAGTGCCAGGCTCATGGTGAATCCCTTGAGATCGAGATTCCCCTGGGCCGGGCAGAGCCATTGCAAAGCGGAGGGCAAATGTGGCTCCTGGACCATTTGACAAACCATCCCTGAGATCTACTCTGTTCCAAGCTTTGTTCTAGGTGCAGGTGATCCAGAGGTGAGCACAGTTACATCCCGGCCTTTGAGGAGGTAATAGAGATGGATTGGTTCATGGTTAAATACTCAGGCCCTGTGTTCAAACAGTTCTGACCCATCTTGGCCATTTATGTGGCTGTGTGACCTGGAACAAATCGCTTTACCTCTCTGAAACCCAGTGTCCTCTTCTGTAAAATAGGACCAATAACTGCTTATCCATTGGTTTGTTATGTGAATCAAATGAGCTGCTGATTTTGTGAAGAAGTCAGAAGCTAGCAAGAGGAGTTGTTATTGTTTTTGGTTTTGGCAAAGGCAGAGCCATGCCAAGCTGGGATGTCCAGCCTGGGGACACCTGGGGATTAAATTGCCAATCAGATCGGGGGTGAGGTGGGGACTGGCCTCACCCCCACCTCTTTCTGTTTTCAAGCCCCATCCCAGGAGTCTGGGGACAGATGGCCAAGTCTCTCACTGGCCTGGACCGGAAGGAAACTCACAGGGCAAGGGTATTGTCTGAGGTCTTAGAGCAAGTAAGGGAAAGAAAGAAATTGAACTGAATCCGGCTCAGACAGGGAGGTCCAGACTGCCCAAGAAGCTGAATCGAGCAAAACAGAACCTTAGTGAATTACACACTTGGGCACGGACCCAGCTAACGAGAAGCTGCCCAACTGCGGTCAGGTGGGACCTTCGGATCCACCGGGTTCTCAGAACCAAGGCCGCTGTCAAACATCTCTGCTTTGTCCCTAGGCTAGGTGAGCAGGAGGAGGGCACGGGTGTCTCCCAGCCCAACTTCAGGCAGCAGAAGAATGTAGGGCCCAAGGGCTTTGGCGGAGACAGAGCTGAATTTGAATGTCAGTCCCCTGGGCCCTAGCTGTGTGCACTTGGGCAAGTCACTTCACTTTTCCGAGCCTCAGTTTCCTCATCTGCTAAATGGTCACAGTATTAGTGCCTTACAGGGTTGTCTCAAAGGCTAAGTGAGATAATCAGTCTGCATAGAATGTAGAGCGTATGCCTAGCACACAGTCGGCACTCAATACATGATGTCTATTATAATTATTTGTGGGTTGTGGGTGGTACCTAAAGTTCCTGCTGCCTTAGGAGACTGACTACTTCTTGGGGACAGAGAGTAGAGCCCCTCTCACTGCATCTTTTGAGTGAGTCAACCAGTCTATCAATGAGCATTTACTGAGCTCCTACTGTATACCTGGCTCCATGCCAAAGACCCAGTGAAGAGCAAGACATAGATGACATGGATTAAGCATGTTGTATGTCCTCATACACCCAACCTGTCTGAGCAAAAAGGTTGATTGTACCCAGACAAGAAAAAGCTAGGTTCAGAGAGGATGAGAAATTGACCCAGTGTCACACAGCTTGTAGGTGACACAGATGGTTTTAAATCCCCTTTTCCTAATTCCAAGTACAGTGTTTTTTCTGCTGGATCGTGGCTGCCTTTCCTAAGCCTGAAGAGTCTCAGAGTCGTCAGGGAGATGAGACTAACCCAGAGAATAATTTATGCTGACCGGGAAGTAGGGGCACATCAGACTTGGAGGTACAGAGGTTATTGAACTTGAAAATTGCTCTTTCACACTGGTGAGCAAAGAAATGCCATTTCAGACAGTGATGTCAGTCTCTTGATTATCAATTTAAAGTAATTTGTAAGGTGATTATCCTCAGTGCTGGCTCCTTTGTGGGAAAGGCACTGTCTGTAGTACTGGACGAAGTTCAGTTTCTGGGAGGTAATTAGGCAATGTGGATCAAAAAGCCTTGAGAAGTTTATTCCTTTTTACTCAGTAATTCCACTTTTAAGAATTTTTCTCGAGAATAGTATAATAATTTTGTGGACAAAGTTTTATCTACAGGGTGTCCGGTGTAGTAGTATTGAGACTCACATAAAATTGGAAATAACCTGAACGGATAACAGTAGGGGAAATTTTAAAAAGGGTGGTGGGACCTCCTGAGGGACTGTTTTGTATAATTAAAAATCACAGTGTATGAGACATTAAAACAGCATTCAGTAAACGAAACAAGAAACAAAGCTGTACGTACAGTGTTTTTTAACTTTAAACATGTTAAATGAAAAGGCAAGTATATAATTTGCACCTCATTTGTCAGAAAATGTAATCAAATATGCAAAGGAAAGTCTCAAAAGAGAATATTAAAATATTAACATCCATGCACTTATGTATTTGTCAGGCAGTTACTGAGTGTCTACTATATACCATGGACTGTTCTAGGCACTGGGAAAACAGAGAAGTGAATACGACAAGTCCTGTCCCTCATGTAACTTGTATTCTATGGGCTGTTGAAAGGAACTCTAATTTGTGTGTGTATTCATATGTAATTAAAAAATTTCCTTGTCACCACATATATTATTTGAATACTTTAAATAAAAATAAAAAAATAGGAAGGGTAGGGAAAGGGGAAAAAATGGGTGCTGAGCTGGTTGATTCAGACACCAAGGAGCAGCTTCAGAAAAGTGGCCAAGAGGAGCAGGTTAGGAATCCAGGAAGGCTTCCTGGAGGAAGATGAATTGGAACCAAGCCCAGAGCCACAACAGGTAGGGATGTAGGTAAAGTGGTTAAGGAAAGCATGGGTGCGCTGGAAGGGGCGTAACCCTTCGCCCCCTTTCCTCCCAGGTGGTCTACTTCTCTGCCACGTATCCCTACATCATGCTGATCATCCTGTTCTTCCGAGGAGTGACGCTCCCCGGGGCCAAGGAGGGCATCCTCTTCTACATCACGCCCAACTTCCGCAAGCTGTCGGACTCTGAGGTGAGCGACCTCCCAACCTGGTCCTGGAGCGCCCCCCGCTGGGTTAAGAGCACATTTGAGTCCTGAGCCATCGTTTACCACCTTTAGGATAAGTTATTGCACCTCTCGGAGGGACCCGCGTATGTGAACTGGGGTTGCTGCCTGGTAGAGCTGGTTAGCACGTGTAAAAGGCCCTGGGGCGTTCCGGGCTATGATTATGACTTTGACGTTTTTTTTTTTTTAATCATTCTGTCTATAGGTGTGGCTGGATGCGGCTACCCAGATCTTTTTCTCCTATGGGCTGGGCCTGGGATCCCTGATCGCTCTCGGCAGCTACAACTCTTTCCACAACAACGTCTACAGGTGCTTCCCCGCGGCCACGCCCCTCCGAGACCACGCCCCTCCCTTGGCCTGTCAACTCCACCCATCTCTGAGCCAAAACCTTCTGGCCACTCCTTCCGGTTCCACCCCTTCCGGGGGAGGGGCGGGGGAGCACACCAGTAGCTCGGCTCACAGGTACCCTACTCCGCCTGGCCCCTTGATAACCACGGCCCACTAGCTCACCTTCCCGCCAGCCCCACCCTTCCTGACCCCACCCCTCCCTCTCTGCAGGGACTCCATCATCGTCTGCTGCATCAATTCCTGCACCAGCATGTTCGCAGGATTTGTTATCTTCTCCATCGTGGGCTTCATGGCCCATGTCACCAAGAGGTCCATTGCTGATGTGGCGGCCTCAGGTCAGCACCGCACTGGGGAGGGCTGGGGGGAGGGGCTAACCCCACGGACTTTGTACATCTTCATCGCTGTCACCGTCATCACCACCGTGGCTCGCTGGCGTTGCGTGTCCCTACCTGCCAGCAGTGCCCTGAGCATTTATATGGACAGTGTCCCTGAATCTTCCCAACACTATGGGGTCAGTGCTCTTGTTATCCTCATCTCATAGGTGAGGAAACCGAGACTCACCAAGGTCACCTACCCAAATTAACAGAGCTCAAAGGTGGTAGGACTGGAGTTGACCCCAGACCTGGCTGGTTGCAAAGCCAGGCCATTCTGGCACCTCCAGCACGATCCTGGACATCTGGGGGGAGCAGACCTACTCTTGTCCCCTGGGATATCAACTTCGGTCCAACCCAGACACCTTCACCATCGTGACTCAAAGCGCCCGCATCGGTGCTTTTGTCCCAGTTCCAAAAAGGTTCTCACCGACTGGGCTGTGCCCACTCTGCTCTCCACACAGTCATCCATGCCACAGGGTCCAAGGACAGCCCCAGACACACCCCCTTCCCTGCTCAAACGCGGGGGACCCACTGTGTGCTCAGCAGAGGCTCAGGGAGGCAATGTGACCTGTCCCTTCTCTGTCGTGGGGGGCTGGGCGTGTCGTGTGGAAAGGAACATTCCCCTCCAAGGGCTTGCTCTCCCCTGCACGGGCAGCGCAGCATCTCATTTCTCTGGAACTTCCCAGCCAACCCCCTTTCCAGAGCCAGTCCCCAGAGAGGTTACAGTCTCTTTCTTTCTTCCACTGTTTTCCCTGATCTCCTGGATACCCACCCCCAGGCACCCACAGTGTCCCAAACTCCTCAAGCCTTCTCCTACCCTGTTCTCCCATCGTAGCAAAGGGTTCCAGTGTCTAGTGCCCAGGCCAGGCCCCCAGCATCATCCTGGACCCTTCCTTTGTCTTCCCTCCCCTTCCCTCGCAAACCAACCAAAACCAGGGCCTGCCCACTCTGCCTCCTGAGTATCTCTCCATCCGGCCCCCTGTCTGCGCCTGCACTGTCCCCAGTCCCCACCGCTGGCCAGGTCACTGCAGTCCCTCCTCTTATCTCACTGGTCCCCTTGCCTCTGGACCCAACTCTGTAGCCTCCTGCCTCCCCCTTCCTCAGCCCCTCCCCCCAACTGTTTCCTTGTCTGGAAAAGGAGGCTGATAACACTCACCGAAACGTTTCCTCTGAAGATGAGATGAAATAAAGCTCAGGAAGTGGGTGCGCTGGGGATGCCGCAGGGGCTCAGCGCCTTGTATTTTTTCCTCTTCTGCCCTTCCTGCCACAGGCCCTGGGCTGGCGTTCCTGGCATATCCGGAGGCGGTGACACAGCTGCCCATCTCTCCCCTCTGGGCCATCCTCTTCTTCTCCATGCTGCTCATGCTGGGCATTGACAGCCAGGTGAGGTTACCCTCCCTGGCGCCTTGAGGAGCCCCCACCCAGCCTCACTGGTCCAGGACCAAGCAGGGAGAGGAGCCCATTGTCTTAGGCCCCCTAGAAGCTGGCCAAGAGTTTCAAACCCTCGGGATGTTCTACCACATGACACTTCAGGGATCAGCTCAGCTACCTTCCGCATTTTCCAGATGGGGAAACTGATGCCCAGGGGGAAGGGATTCTCCTGAGGTCACAGAGGGAGGCAGAGGGAGAGTCAGGCCTGGAACCCAGGGTTCCCCTGGCCCTGCCGTCCCCACAGGGTGAGGCTTTGGGTGGGTGGGGCTGGGGCTGCCTGGGGTGGCTGACTTCCACCCCCCGCAGTTCTGCACCGTGGAAGGCTTCATCACTGCCCTGGTGGATGAGTACCCCAGGCTGCTCCGCAACCGCAGGGAGCTCTTCATTGCCGCCGTCTGCATCGTCTCCTACCTGATCGGCCTGTCTAACATCACCCAGGTGAGCGCGTCAGCACCTGGCACACCTCTGCTGCTGCCTGCCCGGGGCCACTCCCAGGCCCTCTATGCCCCAGCCTTGTCCCATCCCACCTTTCATTTTGGTGGACAAGACTGACATGCAAATTAGATCATTAAATGCCATGAAGAACAGAGGATAGTGGGACAGAGAATGAACAGCAGGGGTGGGAAGGACGGTGCCTTGGACAGAGTAGTCAGGGCAGTCCCTCTGAGGAAGTGACCTTTCAGCTGAAACTCACATGGCGAGGAAGAGTCAGCCAGGGGAAGATCTAGCTAGGGGAGGAAAGCACAGCAGGTGCAAAGGCCCTGGGGTGGGAATGGGCTTGGCAAGCTTGAGGGACAGAAAGAAGGCCAGCGTGGTAGCGACAGAGGGAGTGGGGGAGTAGGTAGTGGCTGCAGAGCCAGATCATGCAGGACCTTCCAGGGTGGGCATTTGGATTTTATTTTATTTCATTTTACTTTATATCTCTTTACATTTTATATATTACATTACAGTCTTATTTAAACTATGGAAGAGCTTCTGGAGAGAGACATGACTGGTTTAACATTGTGAACAGATGGCTCAGATGACCAGCTCCTGTTTCTGCCCTCCAGCCCTCCCAGAAATGGGACATTTCCCTCCGCCACCTGGGCATTTTCTTCCCATTCCCCAGAGTCCATGCCCACATCCTTGCAGGGTCGCAAAGACCTCTGTGCTTCCTCTCATCTACCCTCAAGCCTTCTTGATGCAGTGTAGCCTAATCCCAACCCACACAGCCTGTGTTGACCGGGAACTGACTGCACTGGTCCCCCGGGGAAGTGGACCCTCTCTCACCTCTTTTGCTTTCGCAGGGGGGCATTTACGTCTTCAAACTCTTTGATTACTACTCCGCCAGTGGCATGAGCCTGCTGTTCCTCGTGTTCTTTGAATGCGTCTCCATTTCCTGGTTTTATGGTAAGCACCGACCCCGCCTCCCTCCCTCCCTCGTTCATTTGTTCATTCATTCATTCATCCCTTTCTTCAGCCATCATTCAGTAAATACGACTTGACCACCAGGCCCTCTCCATACATTAATTTATTCGGTCCTCACTGCAGTTCGATGAAGTTAGCACAGGACGTCCCATGTTTAGAAGATACCATGAGAAGAAGAGTTAAATAAACTCATTTAAAATGGGAGTCAAAATTTCTTCATAAATTTTGCCATAAAAGACCTCTTTGAGATTTTATCGAGAAAAAGGAAACTGAAACTATAAAAAAGTTCTAAAGTTAAATATTTTTAAAAGCTAGGCTATAATTAAAAGTATGCACTATCTTAGAATGTAGGACATGATGATTTTTATTTGTTGATTTTGTGGGCTAAGTTTCCTGACCCAACTGCGTGATAGTGAAAAGGCTGTCCTTCCGGGCACTTTGGTTGTCACAGCAAGATGATGTTTTTGGAAGAAGTGTTCTCCAGAGTCCCTCTGGGTCCTTGGTATTCTGTGTATGTTGTTTGTAGTCCTGCCACCTCACCCTTCCTCATCATTTTCTTCTTGCTTTCTAACTGGTCTAGCGCTGTCAGGTCCTCACTGTCAGTGACTTTGCTGATGATCTGAGCAGTGCCCAGTGCGCAGTGTCCAGTGTCACTCTCATGAACTTCAGAACATCTGCAGTGGGTTTTTTTTTTGTTTTTTTTTTTTGCAAGATTGGCAGTTCTTCTTTGCAATTTGCAATCTATCACCAGTTGCTTATGCATCAGATCAGCAGGGAAAACCACCCCTGCCCAGCAAAGCTTTGAAGGAATGGCTGGGAGAGATGTTGGGTGGGAGGGACACTGAGAGTGACGGGGATGCTCTTTGTAAGTACATCCTTTTGTTGGTGGATGTTTTCACATTCAGGTGACTTGCTCTCCCATACAACTTGTTTGCTGGGGGATTTGGTTATTGAATCCTTAGCTAATAAGGACCCCCACTCCCACCCCAGAGCATTAGCCCCATGTTACAGATGAGGAAACTGAGGCTCAGAGAGGTTAGGTGGCTTGCCCGTAGTCACACTGTGACAAAACAGCAGGTCGGGGCCTTGAGCCTGCAGTCCCCACGGCTCGCCCATCCCTCCTGCTTTTGCTCCAATTGTCACAGGTGTCAACCGATTCTATGACAACATCCAAGAGATGGTTGGCTCCAGGCCCTGCATCTGGTGGAAGCTCTGCTGGTCCTTCTTCACCCCCATCATTGTGGCGGTAAGGGCAGGGCCAGACCGGGCCCTGGGGTGACTCAGGTCCAGAGAGACACTTCTGGAGCCAAAGGCAGGGGGAAGAGACCCACAGACCTCTGTTCCCTAGGAATACTATTCTCTCATTTGTGCTGAGCATCTACTCTGTGCCCTGCATGGTACCAGACACGCTGCAGCATCCTCAAACATCAGCACAGTAGGCGTTATTGCCCCACTTGACTGCTGTCGGTACTGGGGCTCACCAGCCAGCATCACCCAGTGGGCTGGTACTGCACTCAAACCTGATTCTGAAGCCAAACCAGTCACTCGGGGAGGCCTCTTATCCTCAGCATCCCTCATTCCCTCCTGCAAGGGGAAGCCGAGGCACAAGCAGGCCTGGGAGGGGCTGCCCAGGTCCTTGCAGTGAGGCTGGGCCACTGCATATGTTGTGTCCTGCACAGGGACACTCAGCCAATGGCCGACTCGGGGCGACCTCCCACCCTTGTTCTGCTTGACAAACTGGTTAACCTGGAGGAGGGGATGCCTTTTTCTATTGGTCCTCCCGGAGAAGGGCACCTTCTTCGTATTGGCTTTCCCAGAAGGGATGCCCTTTTCTATTGGTTGCCGCTGAGAAGGCACCTTTTTCTGTTGGTCCTCCCGGAAGCAGTGGCTTCTTCTGTTATACACAAAGGCACCTTATGTCCTAGCAGTGGCCTTGGGTGCAGGATTCCCGAGATGCTGGGCCCTTGTGGGGGTCAGCCCCAGGGCAGGGGTAGAGGGCAGTGGACCTATCAGCTGCAGGGTCTAGGGAGGGGCCTTGGCAGTCCAGCCTGGGTGACTGCCTGCCTCCTTCCTCTTTCCTGTCCCTCCCCAGGGTGTGTTCATTTTCAGTGCTGTGCAGATGACCCCTCTCACCATGGGAAGCTACGTTTTTCCCAAGTGGGGCCAGGGTGTGGGCTGGCTCATGGCCCTGTCTTCCATGGTCCTCATCCCGGGGTACATGGCCTACATGTTCCTCACCTTAAAGGGCTCCCTGAAGCAGGTAAGTCCCTTCTTCACCCTTCTTGTCGCTGGGCCCCTTCCCCACTCTGTTGGGCACCACGCCTACGCTCATGGAGCACAGTCTATTTGGGGAGACAGACAACTTGATAGCCAGTGAAAGTAGAGTGTCAGAGGTCACGATTGGGGTGAACCAGGGAGACATCCTCCTGCATTATGGAGGGTTAGAGAAGGCTTCCTAAAGAGGGGACAGCAAAGAAGAGAACTAAGGACTATCCAGACTTAAAAGTAGAAGCAGGGGGGGAAAAAGATACAAATGAAGTTATTTACAGAACAGACGTAGACTTACAGGCATAGAAAACAAACTTATGGTTACCAAAGGGAGATAAATTAGGAGGTTGAGATTAACATATACACACTACTGGGCTTCCCTGGTGGCGCAGTGGTTGAGAGTCCACCTGCCGATGCAGGGGACACGGGTTCGTGCCCCGGTCCGGGAGGATCCCACATGCCGCAGAGCGGCTGGGCCCGTGAGCCATGGCCGCTGAGCCTGCACGTCCGGAGCCTGTGCTCCGCAACGGGAGAGGCCACAACAGTGAGAGGCCCGCATACCGCAAAAAAATCAACAACAACAACAACAACAAAAAAAAACCATATACACACTACTATATATAAAATAGATAAACAACAAGGACATACTATAACACAGGGAACTATACTTAATATTTTGTAATAACCTATAAGGAAGAAGAATTTGAAAAAGGATGCGTATATACATATATATATATATATATATACACATATATATAAAACCAAATCACTGTGCTGTACACATGAAGCCAACATAAAATCAACTCTACTTCAGTTTTTTAAAAAATAAGTAAATAATAAAAGTAGAAGCAGAGAGAATGTTCCTGGAAGGGGATGGGAAGCATGTGCAAAGTCCCAGGGGTATAAACTGATCAGTGAGGCTGGAGGGTAGAGTGGGGAGGGGTGCAGGGAGGTGATAAGACATGAGGCTGGGAATGTAAGAAGGTTGGACCAGATCATGAAGGGCTTTGAAAATCAGGGCAAGAACTTTGGACTTTATCCTGAGTTTATCCAGTGGCAAATGGGGAGCCATTGAGGTTTCAGAGCAGGTAAGGATGGGATCAGATGTGTTAAGAGCTTAACTCTAGACCTCATGTAAGGCACGCTGCCCCCAGCAGGGACCCACTGGCATATGTGAGGTCCACGTCAGCTCTTTGTTAAATTATATTGAATTCTTGAGTGAAACAAGGCGGTGCTGGAGGTCCAGGTGCTGAGACATTGATGAAGTAAGTGTAGCCCGGGGAGAGTTCACTGAGGAGGTGGAAGGCCACAGCTGGGAGGACCTAGATCTGTGCCTCTCAGCCTTATTGCCCACCAAGATGTTCCTGCCAGACACACTCAGAGCCAGAAGGAGGGTCTGTAAAGTCTGCATCATAGGGGTGGCGTGTTGTGCGCAGCCCCCGGAGTTGCTGGGCCAGCCTCCTCCCTTCACAGAAAGAGCACATGAGGTGCCGGGTGGGGAAGCTGCTTCCCCATCCCTTGCAGTCAGGTATTAGCAGAGCTGGGGCCTTACAGCCCTTTCTTCCAACTCCAGGTCCAACACTTTTGTTTACCATGATTCGCTGCTGTGTCTCAAAAGGTAGTCAGGTCTGAGAGTGGCAGAGAGGCAGAAGGGGTGCATTTGTGGAAGGGAGCACAGCCTGTGCAAAGGCCCAGCGGTGGGAAGGGGAAGACTCGTCTGAGGACAGTGTGCTGATGGGGCAGGATGGCAGAGTGGGTGTGCAGAGAAGGTGGGGAGGTTGCACCCCTTTAGCAAACATGCATTGAGCACCTGCTATGTGCCAGACACTATTGTCAGTGCTGGGGACACAGCCATGAGCAAAATCCTACCCTCATGGACCTTACATTCTGAGAGAGGAAGATCAGCAATTAACAAAATAAAGTCACATTTGATGGGGATGAGGAATATGGAGAAAGAGGATGTAGGGGGTGCCGGGCAAGGCCTCGCTGAGGAGATAACGCTGAGCTAGGACCTAAGGAGACAGAGACTGAGCTGTGTCACTGTCTGAAAGGGGTGTCCCCGGAGAGGGTACGGCAAGTGCAAAGGCCCTGGGGCAGGTGCTTGCTTGGTGCTTGTGAGGAGCAGTGAGGAGGCCAGTGTGGCTGCAGTGTAGAGAGCGAGGGGCTGAGGGGAGGACACTGAGGTCTGCGGTGATGGGCGCCAGATCCTGTGGGGCCGTGTAGGACTTTGGTGAAATGGGAGCCCTCGTGGGGTCCTGAGGAGCAGAGGGATGTGATCCCCCTCTGGCTGGGGTGTTGAGAGTAGAATGAAGGGAATGAGGGGCAGGAATGGAAGTGGAGGGCTGGGGGCAGTTACTGCAGGGAGCCAAGTGAGAGGGAGTGGGTGTGGCCCAGCGGAGCTTTGGAAGGTGTGCAGGAGGGGGCTGGCACCTGGGAGCACCTCGCAGGCAGAACAAACAGGGGAGACTTGAGAAGAGGGTGGGCCGACGAGAGGCCAGGCCCCCTCCCTCCCAGCCTGAATCCTCCCGCTGTCCACAGCGCATCCAGGTCATGATCCAGCCCAGCGAAGACATTGTCCGCCCCGAGAATGGCCCAGAGCAGCCCCAGGCCAGCGGCTCCACCAGCAAAGAGGCCTACATCTAGGGGTGCAGGGCGGCTCGCCCACCCACACTCTCACCCCGACCCTGGCTGTACACGACCACCACTTGATGTCTGAAGATACCGTCTATCTCAACCTACCTCGAGTGGCGAGTCCAGACACCATCACCATGCAAAGAGAGGGAGGTGGGGACAGTCACACCCCCGTGGGCCCCGCTGTGGGCAAAGAAGATGCCCGATGGCTCCAGCACCTGCGGGCTGGTGACCTTTTTAATCTGGGCCCCATCAGCATCAAGCAGTCGGCCTGTGTGACCGCTGTGATGGATCATTTTTATCCCGCCAGCGAGTGTGATGCGGAGAGGCCGCGCACTCCTGGCTTTTAGTTGTATTCCTGACTGTTCTCTTACTGCCGAAACCCATGACTGTTATCTCGGACTTGGCAGGAGTTCGGTTCCGTCGGAACACTGCTCTGTGCACATGAAAAGGGCATTTTGTATAATGGACATTTCCAGGGAGAGCTCACTCTTAAGAGCAGAGAGCCAGCAGAGCTCTTTAATTTTTTGGTTTTCTCCTTCCCGAGGCAGCTTGACAACCCCCAGCCCCTTCGGTATTCCCAGGACTGCTTTCTCAAGCACTCCGCCCAGTGTCCTGTTTCCCTGCCGCCCGGCGGAATGAGCATCTGTGCACTAAGCTTTCCTGGCCCCCCCGCCCCCCGCTTCTCACCACGCCATTCTGCTTGCGCCTGGCCCAACAGCGATCGTTCCCGAAGGGCGCTGCTCCTCGGAAAACTGCCACAAGCACAACTGATTTTTTTAATCACCATTCCGGGGACCTCAGATCCCGCTGGGGAAATTCCCTAATCAGGAGCCCCCAGTTTCTCCTAGGCTGCCCGGCTTTGCAGAGCACAGAACAGTTGCAGAGGAAATCAGAGTGAGGCTCTGTCCTTGAGGCAAAGTGGATCCAGCGATCTTTCTGTCTCCTTCTTAAAACGTCTCCCTCACTGCAACCCCAGTCAAGGCTGCTGCCCTCTCCCCTTCCCTGAAGTCCCCCAGTGAGACTCCTCACTGCCACTAAAATCTGCCAGCCCAGTAAATGAGGAGCTAGTGTTAATCCAGACCTGCCCCGCCAAGTGCTTCCGAGATTAAAGCTGCTTCGTTGGGAAGTAGTATTTGTTCCGTTCCAGAACTGGGCTCCACAGTGGTGGCAGCAAATCGGGTGAAGACAGTTTCTTGCAAGCTCCAGCAACTCAGCGCTTCTCATTTGCCAGGAACATGGGTTCCCATGTAGCAAATCGTATGTTGTGCCCTGTACTCCTTAGCTAGTTAACTCAAGAGTTGTGTTTTACGACTAATCCTTAATAACTATGGTAAATAACTGTGACTGTGGGTTTTTTAATCTGTCATCCTCGTCCAAAAGTGACCAGCATACCAGTTCTTGCAATAAGGTATTACCCTCAGAATATTAAGCACATTCTTGTAGAGAAAAAACAAAAAGTCTGCGTACACATATAAATGCACACATATGTACATTCATCCTCATGCTTGGTACATAGGGTCTCATTTGATATTGTGTAGGAAATCTAAAAGCTTTTCCTGAAGTCATCTGTAAAATAGTCTCATTACTAAGGCATCCCAAATGCCAACTGGTGAATCCAGGATCAAAATGCATATGTATTGTTAAATTATAGGGTTTAGAACAAAAGGAACCCTTCACTGTGTCTCATGGTCCCAGCCCCCATCCTTTGTGTGAATTCCTTTAGAATAAGGGCAGGAAGACTTCTAACTTTCTCTTTGTTCTTCATTCTGAAACTAAGAACAAGTCTTTCGAAGACAAATGCAGCGTATTTAATGTTTGTAATCAAATCTAAGTGAGATGTTTGGCAAGAAATCCCTTAACTGATTTCCATCCAAACCTACTTATATAGCACAATATTATGTGTCGTACAATTACTGTGAGAACTGTGAATATGTGTAACTTTTTTTAGTATTTGCCCTGGGGAGGGAAAGATATTGTATTATCATATATGCTTTTTTTTGCAATAAGGATTTATTCTCAGAACACCAAGTAAATCTATCTCTATATTAAAAAATATATGTAATATATACATATTCAAACTATATACAGAGCCTGTTTTAAAAAATATTACAGTATTATTTAGTAAAATTATCTGTTCTATGGACCAAATGTAAAATATTTATACATGAAGATGCATTTTAAATGTCTATAAATGGTGTTATAACTAGAGCACGGGCGTTATGTACGTTTCTAAGAATATAGAGGAAAAATAATAAAGGTTCTATGATATACAATGTCAGACCTTCAGTTCTTTGGGGTGGGGGGTCACAATAGCCTCTTTCATCAAAACAGCGAGAGATACACAGAAAACATTTTTCCCCAACAGAGAGAGATTTGGGCTCAAAATCCAGGGACATGGAACTGGACTTCCCCAGAAGTCTTGGAATGAGTGGATAGAAAATGATTCTGAGCCACAGAAGGGAGGTGCTTTCACTGTTCTAAGAAACTTAAATGTGGTCAACTAAATGAAGGTCTAAAACTAGGATAATAGGAGCAGGTTAAGTTAACATTCATTCCCTCGTGATTCATTCCTCAAAATATTTAATTTTAAAATCTTATTTAAAATTTGAATTCTACAGAGAAGTTGTAAGAAAGGTTCAACAATCACCCAGGTTCACCAGTTTTTGACACGTTGCCACCTTAAGTCTGTCTGTCAAGGTTCAGTCTGGGAAGCAGGACCACTATGAGTATTACGGAATAAGGTGTTTATTAGAGGAACAAGCCTTATACAGTTGTGGGAGAAGGTAGGAAGTAACGGTCTGAAAGAGAGAGTTGGGAGATCAGAGGAAAGTCACTAACCAGGTGAGCAGGAGAGGTAGGAGTGGGCCTGGTACACATCAATGCTCAGATGGGGCCATTCTGATGACCGGCTTTGTGAGTGCCCGTGATAGCGCCAGCAGATTACTCCCCTCTCGGTCCTGGCAAACCATCCCTTTCATGGTCCTCCATAGACCCTCCCCCGGGACACGCCTCAGGCTCACTGAGCTGTTGTGGGGCTGCTTGGGGGAGCTGCCCTGTGGGCGGTTGGCCGTGGGGATGGTCACAACAGTGATGATGATAACAGATCCATTGTGGTTGCACTAAGCAGCAGGCCCTGCACCAACTCCTCCCAAGCATTTTCTCAGCTGACCCTCAGGACACCCCCATGATGTGTCGGCGCCCTCACGCTCATGCCCTGGCCTCACCCCTGCTCTGGCTCCCTTCTCGTTTCCGTTTTTTGTGCGCACCAGCTCCGATATCCACCACCTCCACTCTGTGCCACAAACGTGGCTATTACCTTTTATAATGGGAAATACATAACAAATGGTATTTAACAAGAAAACCCACAAAGCCACGTGGGCTTGCCAGTGTGGAGGCGGACAATTTACTGACAAGAACATCTCATCATGATGCACATACATTTAAGGACTGTGAATATTTTGCTCTTGAAGGAAAGTCTTCTTGTGCTAAAAAAAATGCTAATGGGGACATGGAGCGGGGAGCCCAGCCATGATGAAGACGATAACATCATAACACTGATCAAGGAGAAATCAGGGGCTCCGGAGACCTGCTTGCTGGAGGTGTCCCCTGATGTTTTCAAGGGGATTTGTTGGTGTTTTCCTTGAGGTTTGGGTCTGCTCAGGTCTGAAAGAAGAAGACACCAAAGACAGAGCTAGAAGTGCAAGAGATCTGAAGGGGGAGGTAAATTTCTTTAAATGGTACAGGGGAGAAAGGACAGGAGCCAGCAGGGAAACACTCGGGCACCTGTGCCAGGAGAGAGAGAAGGAAGGAGGCTTGAGTAGGAAGAGCCTCAGACTATGGGGCAGGGCTGGGATGGTGTCAGCCAGACCAAAGGACAGCCCCAGTGCCACGGCTGTCATGAAAGGAGCCCCACATGGAGGACTGCCCAGGCCACAGCACCTCCACCATGCGGGGTCCTGACTGGGCTGCCAGAGGAAGGTGGACTTGTGCAAATGCTACAGCCGCAGCTGGAGACCGCTAGCCAGCTGCACTCCCCTCAGCAGTTCTCCAGGAGTGCAGGGACAAGGAAAGGATGTCTACATTTCTGAAGGCCTTCTACCTGCCCAGCACTTTCTCCTGGAATGCTGTTTACTCCCCACCACCAACCTGCAAAAAGGGGCAGGCTATTATTTCCATTTATAGATGAGTATGCTAAGGCTCAGAGAGGGACAGCAACTCCCCCAAGGCCACACAGCTCTAAGTCACAGGACTGGACACCACAGCAGTCTACTTGGGCAGACAAATGCACAAGGCACCGGCCCCATCTCAAACTTTCTGATGCAGGAAGTCGTTCTGACGCAGGAAGCCCGCAGGTGCTGGAGCCATCGGGCAGGGGCTCAGGAATTGCCTTCTAAAAAGCACTCCAAGCCTTTCTGATGGAGAAAGTTGGTAGCCAATCACATCAAAAAACATTGTTTAAAAGAATCTAGGAACCCAAATTGAGGGACGTTTTACAAAACAACCGATCTATGCTCTTAAAAAAATGTCAAGGTCATAAAAGACAAAATGGAAGAGTTTCAGATGAAGGAGATATGACAACTGAATGCAATGCCTGATCCTGAATTAGACACTGGGCCAGAGGAAAACAAATTCTTTTCTTTTGCTATAAAGGGCATTAGTGGGACACTAGGTGAGATTTGAATAAGATATGTAGATTAGATAATAATATTTTATCAGTATTAATTTCCTGATTTTGATCAATGCATTGTGGATACGTAAGAGAATGTCCTTGCTTTTAGGAAATATTCAGGGGTGAAGGAATATCTTGTCTACAATTTATTCTCAAATGATTGAGGAAAAATAATTTACACATATGTGGTATGTGTGTGTTGTATGTGTCGAGTGGGAGAGTGATGAAACAGGCAAATGTGGAGAAATAACACCTGAGGAATCTGCGTGAAGGTTGTACAGAAACTCTTTATACTAGTTTTGCAACTTCTAAGTGTGAAATTATTCAAACAAACAATCTAGGAAGGGCCTGGGTGTCACCTTCATTTGATTAGCGCTGTACAGGGCTGTGGGGATGGGGGTTCCTGCCGGGGTGAGGGGGGCGGAGAGATGGACACAGTCTTTCGTTTGGACCAGGACCACTCCTCACTCATGCACTCCCATGGCTGTAATTGCCCCTCTTCTCCTGGAAAGCCTTCAGGTCTCAGCCCAGAAGTCACCTCCTTGGATCCTACCAGGCTCACCACCTCCTAGGCTGCGTGGGGGGCCCCTCGCTTCCGTCAGAGCTGCGGGCCAGGGTCCTCCCCTCTCTGCTCACGCACTGTCTCCCCACCGGCCCACGAACCTCTGCGGGCCGGAGGGCAGTGGCTGTGTCTCATGGGTCTTTGGGTCCCTAGTCCTGGCAAGTTTATCACACGCCAGTGCTCAAAAGAGATCCGCTTTTGGTTTCTGATTCCTGAAATCCAGCATTTCACAATACACACTAGCTAATTAAGCCCTGCCTAGCCTCTATGTCATTAATACCCACAAAACCTATAAGGTACTGACCCTTTGGAGTCGGGCCCCAACAAGGGTCCTCCTGCCTGGTGTTGTTCAAGCCAATAGAACAAGACCCAGTTCAGCTCATAAACAGAAGAAAGCTTTCTTCTTTGACCAAAGCCTGGAGAGGTACGAGCTCGCTCTCGTGCGCGTGGAGAGGTGCGAGCTCGCTCTAGTGCGCGTGCTCTTCCCGACAGACCGTGGGCGGGGCTGCTGCGTAGGGATCTCCTGGGCGGGGAGGGGAGGAGGCGGAGTTCTCACGGGGCTCTCGGCTCCAGGCCGCAGTGCGGGGCGCAGTGCCTCTGCGCACAGCCCGCAAGCGGAGGTGTCGGCGCCGCCATTTTGTACCAGTAACTCTTCTCTGACGAAGTGTCTGCATGCAGCGCCTTCTGAGCAAGTGAAGCTAGACAAAGCACAAAGGAAAAAAAAAAGAAAAACGGTTAGACTTGATTTTATTACCCAGATTCTATTTTTATTTCCCGGGAATTGTTAATGGGCTTTGCTGGTGACAAATCCCCCCTGTGTCGTGCGTCCTCCTCCTCACTGTCGAGGGGCGCTCAGGGGCCCTGGCTCGTCTTCTGTGGCTGCTTCCTGCTGGTTTGGGGCATCATGATAGCCCCCGTGGAGGCGCGGAACTGCTCCGCGGCTGCCTTTAGGTACGTTTGGTTGCCCCCAGGCCTCAGCCCTGACTGTTCGCATCCCTGAGCGACCCCCGTTTGTCTAACCTTTTGGAGACGAAGGACACCAGACAATTTAAGATCCGTGGCCCAAATATTAGCAAGAGAATAATGGTCACATGTCAAGTTTTTCCTGAAAACACGGGTCTCTCAGTCTTTGGGCCGTGGGCGAGCGGGCCCTGACGTCGAGGCTCTGCTGGGGCTGAATCTCGCTGGTCACACTTTGGTCGTTTTTCGGAAGAGAAGCTTCAGCTCAGAGAGAGGTTCCCCCAGGTAGTCGAGGGCCGTGGCTCCAGGTCGCCTCTGTGGAGGTTGGGGGGTCTCTTCCCTCGAGTGTGAGGCAGCCATGGAGTGATCTCTGTGACTTCCGCTGTGACGGGTTAGGGTCACCGAGTGGGGTCCATCTGCTTAGGGGCGAGCTGGGCTGGCGGGCCGCCGGTTTTCCAGGGTTTTAGATGCACTTGGTCTCCTGGCCAGATGGGCCGGGGGCCTGGTGGGTGGGTGCGGGCAGCACCTGGTCACCATATTCCGTGAGAGCTTCCTGGTTTCTTCTACCTGGAGGGCACACTTGGGTGGTTCCATTTCAAGGAGGTTAAGGTGCCCCATCTCTCGGGCTTGGAGAATGGGTCTACCCTACGTGAGTTCACATGCACTTAACTTTAACTCATCCCTCGGGGCTGATTGCGCAAGGAGCAGGGCAATCAGAAGCAACTTAATCCAATTTTCTTGAGTTTCCTGACGTAGCTTGGCTAAGGCCCATTTCAGGGTCTGATGGGCTCTCTCACCGTTCCCCAGTGATTGAATGAAAGGTCCATCCTTTGCCCAGGGCACTCATTATCCCCCTTGTCACTTCAGACACAAATGCTGGACCGTTATCACTTTGTAGGGATCCTGGGAGCCCAAACCTGGGGGTTATTTCTTTTAATAATGCCTTAACCACTTCAGCTGCCGTTTCAGCTGTGTCTGCTAGCACCGAGAGGTGCCTGAAATTGGCCGGTGCCCTCGGCCTGACGGTGCAGTGAATCTGCCTGTCTTCTCCAGGATATGTTCCTCTGGTCTGAATGGGCCTTATCTGGGGGCCTCCTGGGGGTCTTGTGTTGGGGGTGTTACCTATCATGCCAGGAGTTACCACGACCTCAACCAACTAAGCAGTTAAAACGGGCTTTCCTCCCGTAGTGAGTTTTGTGATGAGCCTCCCTGATGGCTTGACAAGCTGCAGTTTGGGGAAAGAAGGATTGCCCATGTTCTTTAACTAGCCACCCCTAGATCTCTACTGAAGTCCCATTTGGGGGCTGTGTCTGATTCTTCCTTTGTGTAGACGGGGGAATAATTGGATGGATCTGGCTTTCAGGGTGTGAGGAGTGGTCGCCAAGTTACTGGTTCTAGGGCCACCCTTTTGGCAGTTCCGGCCACCTTGTTTCCCTTTATTAGTTCTGCATCCCCCTGTTGGTGACCCCTGCAATGAATCACTGCCACGTGATTTTTGGAAGCTGTACTAGTGCTAAGAGCTTCAATGTGCTTAAGCCAGGTTTCACTGTTTATTCTCTGCAGTAAACATACCTCTTTCCTTACAAATAGCCCCGTGTGTATGTAGGTTGGCATATGCGTACCGGGAATCTGTGTAAACATTTAAGATCACCGAGCTCTAAAGCTCCGGTGAGGGCTATCAGCGCAGTTTTGGGGCAGAATCCCTGGAGGTAAGCTGCTTGCTTCTATGACTTGGGTCTGGGAGGTCACTGCGTGTCCCACCAGCCTTTTTCCCTGCCCGTAAAGCTTCTCCCATCTGTGAATCACTCCTCTTTGGGGTTTGGGAGAGGCTCACTTCCTAGGTTGGGGTGGCTGGAATCGGTCGTGTCTATGGTTTCTATACAGTCATGCTCCAGGGGCTCCGTTTCTGTGGGTAGCAGGGTGACAGGATTTAGCGTGTGACAGGTTTTTGTGGTAGCTATTGGGCTGTCTAAAAGCATAGCCTGAATCTGAGCTGACCTTCTGGGGGATAGCCATTCTGTTCTCTTAGAACTAACTAAAGCCTGAACTTGGTGTATGGTCCATACAGTGATTGGCTGACCGAACATTAACTTTTAACTAAAGCCTCCTTTGGCAGGGTTGTAGTAACTGCTACTGCCCATAGGCAAGGAGGCCACCCCTTAGTGGTTTGATCTGATTGTTCAGAGAAAAAAGCAACCACCTGAGTAAGGGATCCCAGTTTTTGAGCTAACACTCCAAGGGGTTTCCTCTTCTCTCATGAAAGTAAAGGTCAAAAGGTTTAGTTAAATTTGGGAGGGCCAGGGCCTGATGTAATTGCTTTTTCAATTCTTAAAAGGTCCCTTTGCATTCTGAATTCCATTCAAAAGAGTCATCATCCTCTCCTTTCAACTTTCCATACACAGGCCTAGCTATTAGATCGTAGTTAGGGATCCAGATGCGGCAAAACCCAGCCATCCCAGGAAGCCTGTAAGCTGTCTTCTAGCTTTAGGAGGGGTGAGGCTGCACATGGCTTCTTTTCTTTCCTGGGGTGGCTCCTCTGACCTTCTGTGAGAATGAAGCCTAGGTAGGTCACCCTAGTTTGTGACATTTGAGCCTTTTTCTTGGACGCATTATATCCTTTATCAGCTAGGTGGTTCAGGGCGGTTACAGTATTTTTGTTGGAGTGTATCTTTTAGGTCTTCAGCTAAAGTTTCCCCAGAGATGGTGGGGGAGTTTTCGAATGCTTGGGGCAGGACTGTCCAGCAGTATTGTTGTTTTTGTTGTGTGTTTGGGTCCTGCCACGCAAAAATTTCTCATGACTCTGGGGCTAATGGGTAACAGAAGGTGGCATCTTTTAAATCTAATACAGAATATCAGGTCCTTGTGGACCGTAGAGTGACCAGCAGTGTGTAGGGATTAAGGTCTACTGGATGTGTATTCTCAGTGGTTTCACTGACTACCCTGAGGTCCTGTACCATCAGATATTCCCCCCTGGGTTTCTTTATGGGGAGATTGAGGGTATCACAGGCTGATTGGCCTGGCCTAAAAAGGCCCTGGTCATTTAGGCCCTGTATCACAGGGGCGATGCCCAACAAGGCCTCCCCACAGAGAGGGTACTGTTTTCTACTGGGTCATGTATGTCCAGATTTTAGATGGACTACCATGGGACTGGCTCCTACAGCTCATCCCACCCGTCCCTCGGCCCAGACCCCAGGATTTACTCCAGGGAGGTTGACTTGCTCTGTCCGGGAAGGTTTGTCCTCAGTCATTAACATTATCCTCTTGTGCCCCTTGTCTAAGGGGACAGCAGTCTTCAGTTTGTCTCCCGTTAGGTGGATAGTAGCCCCCAATTTATGTAAGATATCGCTTCCTAGCAGGGGGGTGTAGGGCATTTGGGGACATATAGGAAGAAATGGATGAGAGTGTGTTCATCCATTTTACATTCTAATGGCTCTATGGACGCCAGTTCTTGGGCCTTTTCTGATACCCAATAATTTTACAACTCTTGTGACCAAGTTTGCCTGATTTGGTGTTCAGAACCAAGTAAGTGGCACCAGTAAGAGACCTCCCTCTCATCCCCAGGTCCCCACCTTTCCTGGGCGTCTGGTGCCATTGGAAGGCCATCCAGAGGCAGGAGACAGACATGCCTGAGTTTTCACTCTCTGATCCCAGTGATGCCACAGTGTGATCCCTTAAGGGGGCACAGTCCAGATGACTCTGGGGTTGTACTCTGTGTGTAGCACACCTGGGTATTGGGTTGCTGGGCAGAGTTGCTCTGTATTCCGCAGAAGGCTTCTGCCGTCCTACCCCATCAGTGTCCTCAAGTCAGAGGAGATCATTTCCATGTGAACCTCCCAAAGCCTCTGCCATCCTCCTGCTGGAGCCTAGTGGACAGGTGCAGGCAAAAGGCCATGGTCCAGCCCATCTGGGTCACCAAAACTTATTACCAGCCCTTCTGAGTCAGGCCCCAACAAGGGTCCTCCTGCCCCGAGTCACTTGCGTCAATAGAACGAGACTGAGTTTGGTTCAGGAGCAAAGGAAAGTTTTATTCTTTGATCGAAGAATGGAGAGGTGTGAGCTCGGGATCTAGAGCACACGCTGTCCCCAAAAGGCCACCTGTGGGGCTGCTTTATAGGGTCCCCCCCAGCAGAGAGGGAGCGGAGTTCTTACTGGTTGGGCGCAGTCGTGCTGCTCACGGCTTCAGATCCAGGTGTCAGGCATAGCATCTCTGCACATGGCCTGACGTCACCATCTTGAATTGCAGTGTCGTGTGCAGAAGTGTCAGGTGCGGCCTTGTCGCACTAGGAGCTCTGGTCTGAGGAACTGGGTGCACGATCTCTGCATGCAACACCCTATGAGTGAGTGAAACTAGACTAAGGGCAAAGGAAAATTTTTAAAAAGGTTAGACTTTTTCATTACCCAGATTCCATTTATATTCCCCAGGAATTGTTCACAGGTTTTGCTGGTGACAGTAGGCCTGATTACTCCCATTTGATGGATGAAAAAATAATACTTAGAAAAATGAAGTGATTTGCTTTAAAAAGAAACATTTATTGAATAAATGAGTAAGCAAATAAGGTAGAAGGTCAGGTCAGGGTGTTCTGTGATCCCAGAGGGGCCAAAGGTGTGTGTATTAGGGGTGGGTGGGTGACGGACTCCAGTTCAACTGAAGGAAGCACATTCCCCTGGTCAGGACTCTCCAACAATAGAACAAGTCACCTTGGTAGTGAGTGAGGTCCCCATCCCTGGAGGTATGCAAGCAGAGGGACCCACTTGATAGAGATGACAGGAAGATGAGAGTTGGCTGCCCACCTGGGAGGGGCTGATTCTACGATTCTCCTGGTAGAGATGACTTCTGAAATGGTCCAGTAGGAAAAGGGACTTGGGACACCAGATGCCTGAAGATAAGCATGTACTCTCTTTCCTCATCCGCTACCCCCACTCCAAGAATAACACTCCCCCAAGGGCTTGTTGCCAAGTCCTGGCCCATTAAAACATTAATTTGAAAAATTGGCCCTTGCACTCAGAATATTTTCAAGCTGAAGCTTTTTAACAAAACGATGGCCTCATTAGACTTCGTTTGAAGCAAGGGAGCCAACTCCCAGTGAGACTAATAGGGTCACATGGGGTCCACAGCTGGTCCCATCTGGGGCTTGAGAGCCAACTGGGACATTCAAAATTGCATCTTCTGAGCCTCAGGCAGGATCAGGCTCTCAGCCTCCACCCAACCCAGCTCTCCCACCCCAGACCCCCACCAGCCCTTGATCTGGGAGTTCCCCCCTCCAAATATAGCTCAGCTCAGACCTCTCCTCTCCCCATCTCACGATTCACCTGGTGGCTGCAATGGCTACCTCACTGGTCTCTGGCTTCCCCTCTTGACTGTCTAACCCACTGTCCACACATAGCTCTTTCTAAAGCTTACACAACTCGTGAGACTCACCTGCTGGAAACCCTCCAACAGCCTCCTGCTGTGCTGAGAATTAAGTTCAAGCTCCTGGCTGTACCCCGCAAGGCCCTGTCTCACCTGGTCTCCCACCTTGGGCCACATCCAGCTGCTCCTGGCCCTCTGCACACTCATGGCCTTGCATGTGCCTGTCCTTTGCCAGGTACGTCCTGTGCCTCGCTGTGCTCTGCTTTGTAAACTCCTGCTTATACTTCAAGAGCCCTCTGGGGCATCCTCTTCCCCCAGAACCCTTTTCTGAGCCAGACCCCTTGCATGCATGCCCTGGGGGCCTCCAGACCTGCCTGGCTGTGCACAAATGCACTGTATTGATATGTCCCCTCCCATTCTCATTCCCCAGATACACTGTTAGTCCCACGAGGACAGGAACTGTTCCGCTACTGTTTCCTCGGCACCAAGCACATGCCTGTCAGGTTGTAAAGTTCAGTAACCATGTGGTGACTGAAATGGGGGGATGGATGAACCAGTGAGAATACAGGAAGACAGATTAATCAGTATTCCTGGCAGAAACAAACCAGCAAATATAAGCACAAATGAATGATTAAATAGATGAATACATAAATGTCAGTAAATAAGTGACAACATTCCCCCAAATCGTTTAAAGCAATGGTTCTCAACCCTGGCTACATGTTGGAATCACCTGAGGAGCTTTTAAAATATCTTGGCAGGCCCCATCTTGGGTCAATTAACTCAGAATCTCTAGTGGGGAGGCTGAGGCTTCAGACTTTTTAAAGCCCCTGGTGATTATAACATGCAGCCAGGGCTGAGTGGTTGTCAGAATGCGGTCCCTGGACCAGCAGCATCCGCTTTGCCTGGGAAATCAGTGTTCCTCCAACATGAGCATGGTCATCACCTGATTCTGGAAGCCTGGGGTGGGTCCCAGATGCTGCTGGTGCTACTGGCTGGGGTGCCCTTGGAGGTCCAGGGTTCTAGAAGCCCTTTCTCTCCAGTCCTTTATAGAGAAAGAAGGATGGGAGGGGTTGACAAGTAATGCGTGCAGGCCTGGGGCAGGAAGCTATGTAAGGGTAGGACAGGGATTGCTCTATCAATCTTTCTCCTTTTTCTTTACTTTCCCATTTTCATGATGAGGAAGCTGAGGCCTGGGGAGGATTAGTAATTTGCCCAAAGCCTAGAATCAAATCTTTTTAAAAATTGATTTAATGGCATATTTATTGAGCACTTGGTATGTGCCAGGCATGGTTCTGAACTGGGGGGCAGGCCTCTTCACTCAGACCTGGCCTCTTCCAGGTTGACACAGCACCCCAAGGTTGGAGCTGTGGATAAAGAATGTCACCTTCCATTTCGGTAAACAAAGGGTGTTGTGGCCATCAAGCCTTCAGCCACTGCAGCCATGCCAATGGTGCACATGGGATTCAGAATGAAGAAAAACAGGATACTGGGCCTATCTAGTTAAGGTTCATATCAAAGGAATAATTTCAACAGGCCCAGACTCTTGCATCTTCCCATAGATAGAAAAGCGCTAAATTCATTAACCTGAGATGTCTGGTTTTTCTTTAATTAGCAGTCATCTTTTGATGTTTAACTACCTGGGTTGTTTTTTTTTTTAAACTTCTGTATATCCTGACTTCTCACTTAACTCTTCGGAACAGTCCCCGAGAGCTATCTGAGAGGCTATCTCAGGCTTAAGTCCTCAGTAATGCCCCAAATGAAACAGAATCCTCAACTTATAGGTTGTGCTTTTTTTTTTTTTTCCAGTCAACAGAACCTAGGGATGGGAGGTCCCTGATGGCAGCTCAGCTCCAACTCAGCTAGACCAGTATTCCTGCTTCTCCCCTACTCTGATGGAAGAAGCAGATCTATCCCCTGCTTCCAGGGCCCCCAAGGCCTGCCAAGACCCAAGGGGGTCACAGCTAGGAGTAAATGAGGCAAGGCGGCCAACTGGAGGCGCTCAGCTCTCAGCCGTATGGGATGCTCCCTTCCTTAGGGGATGCTTAGCTCCCACGCAGCCCATTTTTCTGTCTGCAAAGGTGGTGTCGGGAGACAGTGAACCAACAGCCATTTCTCCCCTTCTTCCTCGGTACCAAACCCTGATCCTATTCCCCAGCTCCAGAGGGTAAATCTTGATTGGTCTATGTCAATCATGTGATTTCTGTTCTCCTGGACAGTGATTGGTAGAGTCATAGGCATGGGAGCAGTTATGGCCAATGAGGTGTGAGGAGCCAGATGGTGAGAGAGGTAGGGGAATTTTTTGGTTCTTGAAAATATGTAGATGCTGGGAAAAAAAAAAAGGGATGGATGGATGGAAGATGGATGGATTGATGGAGATATGATAAAACAAGTATAATAAAATGTTAATGATAGAATCTAGGTGGTGGTATATGGGTGCTCACTATACTATTCTTTCAGCTTTTCTGTATGTTTGAAATTTTTCACAGCAAAATGTTTTAAAAAATGAAGCCTGAGTATCAACTAAAGCTGAATATATGCATACTCTATGACCCAACCATTTTTATCCTAGGTAGAACAGAAGTGCATGCTCATGTTCACTCAAAGGTGTGTGTAAGAATGTTCATAGAAGCACTGTGTGTAACCCCAAGACTGAAATGATCAAATGTTCGGTCACAAGTCGCATTTTCACACTCCCATCCTCTCTCTCACCATCCGCTTCCCCCACCTCCTGAGGCTCTTCTAACCTTCGGCCTTTGCACATGCTGTTTGCTCTGCTTGCAGCCCCCTCCTCCTATGTCCAGCTGGCTGACTCCAACTTCTCTTTCAAGTCTTGGCTTTGGTGCCCTTCCTCCAGGCAGACTTCCTGGACTGTCTGCACCTCTTTTTGGAATATGAGGCCCATAAAGCAAGAAGAGAGGCCGTAAACCCTCACATGTGCCCAGCCCTCTGAGAGGGAAACCCTCATTGATTTCTTCCAACAACCCTCCAAGATGGACAAGGCAGGCATTCTCAGCCCCACTTGACAGATCGAGAAGCTGAGGACCAGAGAGGACATGAGACCTACACAAAATCACACAGTGTTCTTTCCTTTAGCAGACAGGCCCTGAATTATGCCTGTGAAATTTGGCAGCAACAGCAACAAAGATAATGATACTTGCTGAGGATTATTTGACATTTATCAAGAAGAACTCTAGCAGGTTTATATGTATTAACTCATTTTATCTTCACAACAACCCTATGAAATAGACATTATTATTATCCCCAGTTTACAGTTAAGGGACCAGAAGCGCAGAGAGATGAGACACTTGCTCTGTTAGCTACCACTCAACACCAAATACCAAGATACTCATCTTTTCACCTAGTAACTAAAAAAGCTTCTATAGGGAATCTTCCTCATCCATTAAATCTGCAAAATTAAAAAAAAACATAAATGGCAGTATCAGCAAGGATGCAGGGAAATGAACACATTTATAGATGTAGGACAGATACCTAAATTGATTTTTTTTAAACTTTCTGAACATAATTTGGCAATATAGTAAGAATTCTCTTTTTTTTTTTTTTTTTTGGCGGTACGCAGGCCTCTCACCGCTGTGGCCTCTCCTGTTGCGGAGCACAGGCTCCGGACGCACAGGCCCAGAGGCCATGGCTCACGGGCCTAGCCGCTCCGCGGCATGTGGGATCCTCCCAGACCAGGGCACGAACCCGTGTCCCCTGCATCGGCAGGCAGACTCCCAACCACTGTGCCACCAGGGAAGCCCCTCTCATTCTTTTTGACTCAGCAATTCCACTTCTAGGAATCTCTTAGAAAATACTCAGCAATGCGGGGCAAAATTTGTATTAAAAGTTTTTCATTACAGTATTATATATATCAACAACAGAAGAAAGGAATTCACCCATTAGTTCAGCAGTAGGGTTTGTGGGATAAATGATGGCACTCCCAGCCCACGAAACATGACCCAGCCATTAGAAGTGGTGTGGTAAAAGAAAAGTCAGTGTCATTTTTCTGAAAGTGTCGAAAATTCAATGATGAGTAAAATAAGTAGGATACAAAATTATACATACATAGTGTCATTCACATTGTATTCAGTTGGGTTGGGTTGGGTTGTATTGTATTGTATTGTATGCCTGGAAGGAAATCTCCCCAAAGGTTAACACTGTATGCAGCAATACTGGCTAAATTTACTGAGCAGGGCAAGGCAGGATATGCATTGATCTCATTCCCCTTCATAACAACCCCTGAGATGGCCTTTTATGATTCCCATTCCACAGGTGGGACCATTGAGGCACAAGAAATTAAGTTTCTCATCAAGGCCAAGATTGTCCGACTCCAGAGCCCACATTTTCTACACTCTTCTCTATACACAGTCTCTTGGTGTGCCTTTATGGGTAAGTGGTTAAAACTTTTTGTATGCTTTTAAAACTTATTTTCTAAGCTGTTTACGATGAGCATCTATCACTTATATAATCAAGAGGGGGAAGGCAATAAAATGATTTGTTTAGGCAAAGTGTCCAGAAGTTCTGGAAGGCTGTACATACCCAGGTGTTTGCAACAATTATCTCCAGCTGGTGGGACGACTAGAGCATTCTGGTCTGTTTATCTTGCTCTGTTTTGTCATTTTTTCTGTAGAAAGTGAGCACAGGCATTATTTAGAGTTGGGATATGTTTGGTGTCTGGGGCTTCCACAGGGTCTGCAGCAGCTGGAGGGGGCCTGCTCTGAGGGGGGGCGGGGTTGGCGTCTCCAGCCCCCTGCTCGCCTTCTGCCCCCCAGCCCCTGGTCGCTCCTCCCTGCAGGAAAAATGCCAGCACCAGCTTGTGTCTCTCCTCTTTCCCTCCCAAGAGGGCTGTGTCCTTGCTCATGTGTAACTTTCAATTAACCAGGCACCAGGCTCCGGCTCAGAGGCTGAGCCAATGTGCCAAGGAGGAAAAGAAGAACCAGCCCAACAGCTCTGGGGAGGACATTTCCTTTTAACTAAAGTGAGAATCAGGGTGGCTCTGAAACCCCTGTGTGCTGAACGGTGACGTTGGCCAGGGAGGGCAGGGCAGGCTGGGGTGGAGGTCGGAGGGAGCAGGGCTGTGGGGAGGGAGCCATCTCCTATCCCTGCAGCTCCCTCCTGAGGCCCCTGCAGGACTGGGGTCTTCTAATTGCAGGGAGGAAGGGTGGCTGATCTCAGAACCCAGGACCCCCCGAGAGGGCCCCTCCCCGCAGATGAGATTACTGTGACTGCTAGCTGTTAGTAGTGTAGGGGAGGCGGGAGAATGTGGTGTGGGCCACAGGGGCGAACAGGGGCTCTGTGTCTCCAGGCCTCCTTGCTCCTTCTCCTGCTCCCCTTGCCCCCCTTGCTGGCCGGCCTGGCTTCTCGGGTTGTCTACTCAGACAAAATGAAGGGGAGGAAGGACCCTCCCTGCCCATGTTTGTCCCTTCTCTTGAGCCATCTCCCCAGAGGCCTGGCAGCAGGGCTGAGGTTCAGGTGATGGTGGGTGATGCTGGTGCTGGTGGTGGTGATGGGTGCAGTCATTGTGGCCAGCAGTTATTGAACATGGTTGTCCCTCAGGGTGCACCAGTGAGAGAACGGACTGAAGAGCTCAGCCTCTGCTCTCCCTAGCTGTATGACCGAGGGCAAAGTGATCCACCTCTCTGGGCCTCTGTTTCCTCATCTGTAAAATAGGGTTAATAGTGAGTCCTGTCTCATAAGGCTGTTGTGAGAATTAAATTAATAAATATGTGTGAACTGTAAGAACAGTGCCTGGTACACGACCTGCGCTCAATAAATGTTAACTGTTACGAAAACATTGGACCAAGCTAATTCATTGGTCCATCCCGATATCTCACCTGGTAGTCACTTTCATTATCCCGTTTGGCAAATGAAAACACAGAGGCACAGGGAGGCTAGGGAGCCTGCCCAAGGTCACACAGCTCTTCCGGTAAGGAGAGGAGCAGGATTCAGGGCCAGGCCCCAGGGCTCCTGGCCTGCACGCTGGGTCCTCAGTTTATTCTGCTTCTCAGTGTGGACGTGTGGATGTGGAAATTAGGCATGCATTGTACTTTGTAGCAGTTTTTTTAAGATGACAGATATTAAGGGAGTGGCTATAAGAGTTGAAAGGGCGGAGGCTCAGGGGTCAGGCAGGTGTGTTCAAGCCTCCATGGGGCTGCTTTCTCAGTGTGTGCCTTTGGGCAAGTCACTCAGCCTGTCTGTGCCTCCATTTCCTTGTCTGTGAAATGGGATCCCTGCCCCTTCTCAAGGGGGCAATAGAGTAAGAGGCATTGCAGGAACAGCCCCTGTGCAGGGTTGTGACATGGGGTGGGGAGGGTATGGCCACCAGAAGAAGGGCCTGTCCCCTGTGGATCCTGGACCCCTGCCCCTGGAAGGGGATCCTCCTCCCTCCTCCACTCTCTGCCCCTCTCAGTGGTTCTGAGTCCACAGAACAGCCAGAGGCAAAACCCTGGACCCCGTAACCACCACTTCCTGCAAAGTGATGAAGCATCAGGCTCCCATCACTTGAGATCTCAGCAGGGGCCCAGTCAGCTGGGCTTAGAGGAGGGAAGGGGGGCCTGCTGAGGGCAGCTGGGGCTGGGAGGCAGCGAGTGAGAACCCCGCAACACTGGCTACTGCAGTCCGGTCACTTCCACAGACAACTAGGCAGCCCAGGACCCCCTCGTCTGGCTCTTCCCCACCTTCCTCGAGTCCTGCTCCCTCCAACCCAGCCTCCAGCTGCAGCAGAGGGATCTGTCTAGGATACAGATCTGATTTAATCTTGTCACTCTCTTGCCTAAAACCTTCCAAGGCTCCCCATCTCCCTCCATCCCTCCCTATGAAGCCCAGACTCTTTGCCATGACCCGGGGAGCCCACATCCACCTGGTCTGGGGCTGGGGCCCCTCTTCCGTCCTTTCTGGTCACTGCCCTCCCTCACGTCCACTGTTAACTAACTCCGAGCTCCCTGAACATTCCTTTGCCATGCTATCTCACCTCCACACTCGACTGGGCAGTTCCCTCTGCAGGAAGCTCCCTTCCTGCTCCTCCTCCACCCCACCCCTCCTGAAAACTGCTGCACTTGGGGAAGCCCTCCCTAACACTCCCCTAATTCCAAGCTGAGTTAGCTGCTCCTGCTAAGGGTTTCCACAACTTCTCAGCTTCCCTCCTTGAGCATTTATCGTACTCTGTTGTAATTGCTTAAAAATATGTCTCATCCATTGGGCTTAGGGAACTCCTTGAGGTTAGGGACTAATTGGGCCTGCTTGTCATTAAAATAATGGTGCCTGGAACTGAGAAGGTGGTTAAGGTCTGATGGATGGGTGAATGAGTGGATGGATGGATGGATGGATGGATGGGCGGTTGGTGGATGATTGGGTAGATGGGTTGCTGAGTGAATGAATGGGTGGATGGATGGATTGATACGCGGATGGATGGATGGATAGATGGGTAGGTGGATGAACAGACAAGTAGCTGAGTGGCAAGAGGGGATGATATATTGGTGGATGAATAATAAGAGTATAGATAGATTAATCATAAATTGTGGATGAGTAGGTGAGAGGGTGGGTACATGAATGATTGGAAGGCTGGTGGACACATAGACAGATGAATGGATGCTGGTCCTTCCTCAATTATTAGAGGGAGTAAAGCTCTAGTCTTGGATTTCAAGGTTTGGAAGGCCACTGCACCTGCCCACCAGCCTTATCTTTGATAGGCACAATAACAGTAACATATTCCTAAATCAGACTTCTTTTTTTTTAAATTGAGGTGAAATTACCAAAAAATCAACCATTTTATAGAGAACAATTCAGTGATGTTCAGCCCATTCACAATGTTATACAACCACCTCTATCTTGTTCCAAAACATTTCGTCACTCCAAAATAAAACCCCACTAAACAGTTTCCCCTCATCCTCCCCTCCGCCAGGCCCTGGTAAGCACTAACCTACTTTCTGTCTCTATGGATGTACCGTCTCTGGACATTTCATATAAATGGAATCATACCATATGTGAGTTTTTGTGTCTGGTTCTTAAATCAGACTTCTTGTGGGCAATAAAAACTAGTTTCTGAGATTAGCAAGGAATCTGTAAAATGGGGATATGACCACTCCTGCCTGGTCACTCTTGCCTGGAAAGAAAAAGAGCTTACAGAAGCAGCTGGGGCTGAGAAGCAGGCAGGAGAGCCTCCGGAGCCACAGGCTATAAAGTGGTTTGGAGAACTGCTGACCTCCCAGGGTGGCCAAACACCGGGCTCAGGGGCTGGCGGGCAGTGAGAACTTAGTAAGTAGGGAACAGGGTGACCTTTAGTGTGAACGGCAGGAAGAGGAATAAAGATTCCCCTCACCTCCTGGCTCTGCGATGGTCACAGAGAGAAACTTTCTCTCCTCCACATCAGTAAGCACAAATAAATGCCAATAAACAAGTAACACTTGCTGTGTTTTCACTTTTCCTGACCACCCTGCAGAGGGTCTTATCAGGAGACCTATTTTACAGATGCTGAAGTGGAGGCTCAAAGAGGTGAAGAGACTCACCCAACACCACCCAGCAGAAAAGTGGCTGAGCTGGGCTTGAGCCCACATGTGTCCCGTGCCAGCCCGTGCACTTTCCCCTATAAATGCTGCCCCTTTCTCTCTTCTCCTCTGCCTGCTCCTTGTTGGGGCCTTGCCACCCATCTGCACTGGATTCAAACCCTGAAGGACATAGGCCCCTGTATCCCACCCCCTGGAATCTTCTTCTTAACCACTTCCTGCTGCCCCTGGAGCCCCAGACAGGCCCCCTCTTCTGCCAGCATCTCTGCTCCCCTAAAGGCAGCAACCAAAGGCCTCTTCATGGCGAGAGGCTGCCACATGGTGTCCGTGCTGAGTATAGCAGCCACAGAGAAAAATAGAGACAGGAGTCTGAGAATTAATTCCCTGCCCAGGCTGCAGCACCTCACAGCTCCTGTGACGGGCCCTGTTCCAGGTGGTTTACCTGCATTGATCTCATCCAACCCTTACTGTAACACTACAAGAACCACTTCCTGTGTATGTAGTAGGGACTCAGAAATACATGTGACAAAAAGATAAAACGGTGATTCCTCTTGTATGAGGTCCCTAGAGTATCCAAAATCATAGAGACAGAAAGTAAAATGGTGGTTTCCAGGGCCTGGGGGTGGGGGATGGGGAGTTGGTGTTTAATGGGGACAGAATTTCAGTTTGGGAAGATGAGAAAGTTCTGGAGATGGATGGTGGTGATGGTTGCACAGCAGTGTGAATGTACCTGCACACTTAAAAAATTAAAGAATAAAAACCATATGATTATCTCAGATGCACAAAAAGCTTTTGACAAAACTCAACACCCACTCTCCAGAAAGTAGGCATAGAGGGAACCTACCTCAACATGATAAAGGCCGTATATGACAACCCCACAGCAAGCATCACTCTCAATGGTGAAAAACTGAAAGCATTTCCTCTAAGGTCAGGAACAAGACAAGGATGTCCACTCTCTCCACTCTTATTCAATATAGTTTTAGAAGTCCTAGCCACGGCAATCAGAGAAGAAAAGTAAAAGGAATCCAAATTGGAAAAGAAGAAGTAAAACTATCATGTCATTTGCAGATGACATGATACTGTACATAGAAAATCCTAAAGATGCCTCCAGAAAACTACTAGAGCTAATCAGTGAATATGGTTAAGTGGCAGGATACGAAATGAATGCACAGAAATCTCTTGCGTTCCTATACATTAACAACAAAAGATCAGAAAGAGAAATTAAGAAAACAATCACATTTGCCATCGCAACAAAAAGAATAAAATACCTAGGAATAAACCTACCTAAGGAGGCAAAAGAACTGTACTCAGAAAACTATAAAACACTGATGAAAGAAGTCAAAGATGATGCAAACAGATGGAGAGATATACCATGTTCTTGGATTAGAAGAATCAATATTGTCAAAATGACAATACTACCCAAAGCAATCTACAGATTCAGTGCAATCCCTACCAGATTACCAATGGCATTTTTCAGAGAATTAGACAAAAAATTTTACAATTTGTATGGAAGCACAAAAGACTCTGAATAGCCAAAGCAACCTTGAGGGAAGAAAATGGAGCTGGAGGAATCATGCTCCCTGACTTCAGTCTATACTACAAAGCTACAGTAATCAAGACAGTATGGTACTGGCACAAAAAACAGAAATACAGATCAATGGAACAGGATAGAAAGCCCAGAGATAAACCCACACACTTGTGGTCAACTAATCTATGACAGAGGAGGCAAGGATATACAAGGGAGAAAAGACAGTCTCTTCAATAAGTGGTGCTGGGAAAACTGGACAGCTCCATGTAAAAGAATGAAATTAGAACACTCCCTAACACCATACACAAAAATAAACTCAAAATGGATTAAAGACGTAAATGTAAGGCCAGCCACTGTAAAACTCTTAGAGGAAAACATAGGAAAAATGCTCTCTGACATTAATCACACGAAGATCTTTTTTGACCCACCTCCTAGAGTAATGAAAATAAAAACAAAGATAAGCAAATGGGACCTAATGAAACTTCAAAGCTTTTGCACATCAAAGGAAACCATAAACAAGACGAAAAGATAACCCCCAGAATGGGAGAAAATATTGGGTTGGTCAAAAGGTTTGTTTGGTTTTTTCCGTAAGATGGCTCTAGTAGCACTTAGTTGTCTTTAACTTCATTTGAAACAATTTTGTTAGATTGTATGTGACAGCTGTCATATCAGCATGCATTTAAACAAAGATTTATCAAAATTGGTGAATTTTTGTATAGCCATTTTAATATTGAAAATGGAATTTAAAAAGCAACATTTTCAGTGTATTATGTTTGATTATTTCAGGAAAGGTAAAAACACAACCGAGATTTGTGCAGTGTATGGAGAAGGTGCTGTGACTGATGAGACGTGTCAGAAGTGGTCTGCAGAGTTTCATGCTGGAGATTTCTCGCTGGACGATGCTCCACAGTCGGGTAGACCAGTTGAAGTTGATAGCGATCAAATTGAGACATTGAGAACAATCAACGTGATACCACGCGGGAGATAGCCAACATACTCAAAATATACAAATCAAGTGTTGAAAATAATTTGCACCAGCTTGGTTATGTTCATCGCTTTGATGTTTAGGTTAAGCGAAAAAAACCTTCTTGGCCGTATTTCTACATGTGATTCTTTATTTAAACATAATGAAAACATTTCATTTTTAAGACAAATTGTGACAGGTGATGAAAAGTGGATGCTGTACAATAATGAGGAACAAAAGAGATCATGGGGCAAGTGAAATGAACCACCACCAACCACACCAAATGCTGGTCTTCATCCAAAGAAGGTGATGTTGTGTAAGTGGTGGGATTAGAAGGGAGTCCTCTATTATGAGCTCCTTCCGGAAAACCAAACGATTAATTCCAACAAGTACTGCTCCCAATTAGACCAAATGAAAGCAGCACTCGATGAAAAGTGTCCAGAATTAATCAACAGAAAACACATAAAATCTTCCATCAGGATAACGCAATACCGTGTGTTTCTTTGATGACCGGGCAAAATCTTACAGTTTAGCTGGGAAGTTCTGATTCATCCATCTTACTCACCAGACATTGCACCTTCGGATTTCCATTTATTTTGGTCTTTACCAAATTCTCTTAATGGAAAAAATTTCAATTCACTGGAAGACTATAAAAGGTACCTGGAACAGTTCTTTGCTCAAAAAGATAAAAATTTTGGGAAGATGGAATTATGAAGTTGCCTGAAAGATGACAGAAGGTAGTGGAACAAAAGGGTGAATACGTTATTCAATAAACTTCTTGGTGAAAATTAAAAATGTGTCTTTTGGGCTTCCCTGGTGGCGCAGTGGTTGAGAGTCTGCCTGCCGGTGCAGGGGACACGGGTTTGTGCCGTGTCCATGAGCCATGGACACGCTGAGCCGTGGCCGCTGAGCCTGTGCGTCTGGAGCCTGTGCTCCGCAACGGGAGAGGCCACAACAGTGAGAGGCCCACATATCACCAAAAATAAATAAATAAATAATAAATAAATAAATAAATAAATAATGTGTCTTTTATTTTTACTTAAAAACCAAAGGTACTTTTTGGCCACCCCAATATTTGCAAATAAAGCAACGGACAAAGGATTGATCTCCAAAATGTACAAACAACTTATGCAGTTCAATATCAAAACAACAAAAAATACAATCAAAAAAATGGGTGGAAGATCTAAATAGACATTTCTCCAAAGAAGACATACACATGGCCAAGAGGCACATGAAAAGATGTTCAACATCACTAATTATTAGAGAAATGCAAATCACAACTACAGTGAGGTACCACCTCACAGGTCAGAATGGCCATCACCAAAATATCTACAAACAATAAATGCTGGAGAGGGTGTGGAGAAAAGGGAACCCTCTTGTACTGTTGGTGGGAATGTAAATTGATACAGCCACTGTGGAGAACAGTATGGAGGTTCCTTAAAAACTAAAAATAGAACTACCATGTGACCCAGCAATCCCACTACTGGGCATATACCCTGAGAAAACCATAATTCAAAAAGAGACATGTACCACAATGTTCATTGCTGCACTATTTACAATAGCCAGGACATGGAAACAACCTAAATGTCCATCGACAGATGAATGGATAAAGAAGATGTGGTACACATATATAATGGAATATTACTCAGCCATAAAAAGGAACGAAATTGGGTCATTTGTAGAGATGCAGATGGACCTAGAGTCTGTCATACAGACTGAAGTAAGTCAGAAAGAGAAGAACAAATATTGTATATTAACGCATATATGTGGAATATAGAAAAATGGTACAGATGAACCTATTTGCAGGCAGGAATAGAGATGCAGACGTAGAGAATGGACGTGTGGACACGGCAGGGAAGGGGAAGGTGGGACGAATTGGGAGATTAGGTTTAACATAAATACACTACCATGTGTAAAATAGATAGCTAGTGGGAACCTGCTGTATAGCACAGGGAGCTCAGCTCTGTGCTCTGTGATGACCTAGATGGGTGGGATGGGGGCATGGATGGAGGTCCAAGAGGGATGGGAGATATGTATACATAATAGCTCATTCACGTCATTGTACAGCAGAAACTAACACAACAATGTAAAGCAATTATACTCCAATAAAAAAAAATAGAAAATAATGGTTAAAATGGTAAGTTTTGTGTTATATATGTTTTACCACGATTAAAAATATATATATGTGAGTGAGTGAATCAACTAAGAGATGAGCAAATGAATAAATGCATAAATGCATAAATGAATGCATAATCACAGTAACAGTAATGTTTACTGAATACTTAGTGTTAAAATACAAAGTGTGTTTCAACCCATAAATATTTTTGTTGAGCTGTGCGATGTACCCAGCCCTGCAGGAGGCTCTTGGGACACAGCAGTGAACGGAGTCTTTACCATGACAGACGTGTCATTTTGTGGGAAAGATAGTGAACAAGGAATATTAAAATGTCAGATGGTGGTACGTGCTATATATATATAATGAAAAAACAAGGCAAAGTAAAAGGATAAAAATGGCTTGGAGGGAGATGGGGGAACTCTCAGGAGGGCATAGTCTGGGAAGGTCTTTTTGAGGTGTGTTATGTGGGCATTACCAGGCTGACCCTCACCACATCCATGAGGTAGGTGTTACGATCACACTCGTTTTACAGATGAGGCACCTGAGGCTCGGGGGTAGCTCAGGGTTCCACAGCTAGAAAATGGTCCAGCTAGGAACTGAACCCAGGTCTGTCAGAGCCCGGGTCTGGAGCTCTTAACCATGCTGTGAATAAATGTGGGAATGATGGGGTCTCTCCACTCATGCCCTGTAGGCACATACTTCAAATCTTTGAGGGCCTCAGGGCTAAGTCCCAGAGCTTGCCTGGCCCCTTCCCTCCCCACCACCAGGCAGCAAGAGATGCAGAGGGATTCATATCTCCAGCAGGTGGCACTGCTGCCTGACTCAGAAGCCCCAGAAGCAACAGTCCAGAGCCCTCCACCCCACAGATCAGTCTTTGCCAAGCTGGGAAGGGGGACCTGGGCAGTGGGACCAGTCTAAAGTGACAGCCCTCCAGACACTCCAGATAAAGATGAGAATCCTCACACGGTATTGCTGTCACCCTTTGTGTGAGACAGGCCAGTTTTAGAACATCAGCCCTGTGAGTCATAGGCCCATGCCCCGCTTTAAGGGTGCATTGGTCAGTGTTCTCTAGAGAAACAGAACCAATAGGAGATATATAGATATCTGTCTGCATCTGTATCTATTTATCTGTCTAAAGAGGTTTATTATAATAATTGGCTCGTGCTATTATGGAAGCTGAGAAGTTCCACAATATTTTGTCTGCAAGCTGGAGCCCCAGGAAAGCTGATGGTATGTTTCTAGTCTGAGTCCAAAGTCCTGAGAACCAGGAGAGCCAATGGTGTGAGCCCCAGTATGAAGGCAGGAGAAGAACAAGGCCCCAGCTCCAGCAATCAGGCAGAGGGAGAAAATACTCCCTTTCTGTTACTTTTTGTTCTATTCAAGCCCTTCACAGGTTGGGTGAAGCCCACCAACACAAATATGAATTTCTTCCAGAAACACCCTTACAAACATACCCAGAAATAATGTTTGGCCAGATATCTGGGTACCCCATGGCCTAGTCAAGTTAATATATAAAATTAGCCATCCCAGGGGTGAGGGGAAGTGTAATCCTCCAGATACTCAGAATAGGGGAAGTAGGGTTAGCAATGGACATCACACTGCTCTTACGATTCGTATAATGAGCCTATATTGCCAACTTAATGTTTTTAATTATAAGGCTATAAAACCTCCTCTCCCGATTGGAGGACTGAGCGACTACCTCCGTTTCCCAGGGAGAGTATCTGTGCTGAGATCACGTGGGGACCCTTAAGAGGAGGAGAATCAGCGGTTTCTCCGTCTACCCAGCTTCCCACAACAGGAACCCAGGCATCACTGCAGACTCTTCTGAATGCTCTCCCCACCTGGCCAGTCATCACATCCTTCTCACGTGTATCCTTACCTCCCAACCCCAAGCACAGACCACTGCCTGGCTCTGATTATCACCACCTAACAGCCTCAGTCGTCCGCTGGCCTCCCTGCCCCAGCCTTGCTGGTGTGGTCTCACCAGATGGCCACTCTGACCACGTCACTTCCTGGCTGTCTCCCCAGGGGGTCTGATGGTATCATACTAAAACCCAAGCACTTTCCCTGGCATTCAGACCCTTTGGGATCCAGTCTTCTCTTAATCTTCAGCCTCCACTCACTCCATTTCCACCTGCACCTTCCACACTGCAGGCCCACTGGTCATCTGGCTCTTCTCTCTGCTTTTCCATGACTCTGTGCTTTTGCACATGCTGTTCCGTCCTCCTGCACCCCCCTTCCTCCTCCTTCAGTGGAAAAACTCCTCTCATCGTTCAAGACCCAGCTCAAATGTCACCTTCTGTGTGAAGCCTCCCAGTGCCATCCTGGCAGAGGGATAGAGCTGTGCTGCCCCCCAGCACACCCCCCCATAGCAACCAGCATGCAGCATTGACATTTATTTCCATGAAACCAGCCCCCCAGCGGAAAATACATTTCACACTAAAATCCAATACCCACACCCACCTGTACACTGGATGCAAAATTTCCCAAACACTATTTTCCCTTGCTAACTGCTATGCACACTAATATTTTGTATTATAGCCTATTCTGTTTCACTTTTTAAAATATGCTAGTGGATCCATTAAATTCATTTTGCTACAGTCTGAAAAACACTGCCTGGAACCTCCTGCAGGGTTGCAGGGATTGCAACCTTAATTCTCTCCTCATCTCCCAGAGCTTAAGACATTAATAAATGTCTTTAAATAAGTAAGAAAACAAATGAGGGAATGATTATTTACATGTGAGTGGATGAATGAATAATTGAATGATTAAGCAAATAAACTGATGAGTGAATAAGTGGATGAAAGAATGAATGAATAATGAAGTGACTGACCATGTTGTGGAGACTAGCAGTATAAGCCAGTGGGTTGCCCCACTGTGCAGGGTTTTTGCAGGTATGGCTCCAGAGGAGCAGAGTAAGAATGCAGGTGCCCAGGACCCTCTCAAACCTGTTGAATCAGACTTTCTGGAGTGAGGCGCAGGAGTCTGCATTTTTGTAAGCTGCCCAGTTGATTTTGGGGTGTGCTAAAGTTTGAAGATATTGCTCCAGCACCAAAGCGAGCTGCTGTTGGAGGGGGCAGAGCAGACAAAGATAGATAAGAGTCTCCCTGAATCCTCCCCTGACCACTTCGGAAGGGAAGGAAGGGAGGACTTGCCGTGAGCCTGCTCCTCTGCCACGCCCAGGCCCAGCAGTGATGGGGCGACAGAACCCCATCCTGCACCGTTGACATACGAGCAGGAGGCAGTGGTTGCTATGGCTGCACGTTCAGAGATGCAGAGCCACCTTCAGTTGCAGCATCTGGAAAGGGTCAAGCCTTTGGGATATGGAGGAGGGAGGGAAATCACTCCCCTGGCATCCTTGTAACTAACAAAGCCATAGCACAGTGACTGTTACAAAGCACTTTCACAAGCATTACCTCATGGGGTACTCACAAGGAAGCTAGGAAGTGGTGTCCTCATTTTACAGATCAGAAAACTGGGGCTGGAGTCAGTGGCAGGATTGGTATTTGATTTCAAAGCCTGTGCTCTTGTTCCTGTAATAGTTGCCCATCTTGGGGAACTGACAGGCAAGGACACAGAGACTCCAGAATCCCCATGGGGATTGGGGTTGGGGGGCACATGCATTGACTTGACACTACCTGTGGCCCACTATACCTGGCACTTATCTAGGAAAGTTCACACTTGCACAGACCAACAAGCAGAAAAGCTTCCAGAATGTGTCCATACATGCATGCATGTAGCACATGTATACACAGTCAAAGAAAATGTAACATACAGAAGCAGGTTCACATGGACATACACCTGCAAATGCATAAGCAGGCACATGCCTGTATATACATAGACGCACACACAGAATTGATTGCCTTAATGGTCCTGAGTTACCATCCCTCCACGTATCCACTTCTGACATGGGGCTTTGAGTTCCTCTCCTCTAAGAGGGGGATCTATTTCCCTACCCATTGAATTTGGGCTCAGCCGTGGGGCTTGCTTTAGCCAATGGAGTGGTAGCAGACACAATTCAAGTAGACCCTTGAAAAAGTGCTTGTGTTTCTTCTTGCTCTTGGCCTTTACTGTGAAAACATGCCTAGAATGTTAGAAGACAAGACACATGGTGCAGAACCAAGTCACCCCAATGGTCCCAGCTGAATCCAACCTAGATCAGCCAGCCCGTGGCCAACCATCACAAGTGGGACACTAGCCAAAACCAGAACCACCCAGCGGAGCACAGACGACTCATGAGCCAAATAAGTATTTATTGTTAGGTGCCACTGAGGTTTTGCGGTTGTTTGTTACACAGCGTTACTGTACCAGTAGATAATGGATACGTATATATACCAAAGGAGAATTTATGGTGCTGTGCGTTGGCCTTTTAAGAGAGCTGGGAGGGCACCCTAGCAATGTGTTCACCTGATGATAGGGTTTCATAAATTTTGAAAAAGTAATCTTCTTTTTTAAATAACAGCTTGAGATTAAATTCACATACCATTAGACTCGGCTAAAGTGTACAATTCAGTATTTTTTTAGCATATTCAGAGTTGTACAGCCATCACTACTATCTTATTCCAGAACTTTTTTATCACCCCAAAAGAAACCCCATACTTATTAGCTGTCACTCTCCATTCCTCTCCTTCCAGCCCCTGGCAACCACTAATCTACTTTCTGACTCGACGGGTTTGCCTCTTCTGGACATTTCGTATCAGTGGAATTATGCAATATGTGGTTTTTTGTCTTGGGCTCCTTTCACTGAGCATAATGTTTTCAAGGTTCATCCATGTTGAGCATGTATCAGTACTTCATTCTTTTTATGACTGACTAATATTCCGTTGTGTGGATAGACCATGTTTTCTTTATGCATTCATCAGCTGATGAACATTCGGGAAAAGTAACACATCCCACAGCTGGTTAAGACTGCTCTGCCTTCCCCTTAGCCGTACTTTGGTCATGACAGCAGCATTTGGGGGAAGCTGAGTTGAGGGTCCGTGGGACCGTGTGGCGTATGTGTGGGGTTCATTGTCTACCCTATATTTTTTTTATCATTAGCCGTCCTGGCATAGCAGTGGCCTCCAGGAATCACTCTGCTGCTTGGTGCCAACTCCCACTGCATCAGGAACCGGAGGAGTGAGGCCTGAGGTTGGGCTGAGCTGTCTCAGTATGTGCTCTGGTGCCTCACCTGCCAGGAATACATAGGTAAAGGAAGCAAGGTTGCATAGGTACAGAGCCAGAAGTTAGTCTTGGAAATGGAAGTGAAACATTCTTCTAATCATCAGACATGTAGTATTATAGTTGGATTCAGTTCTCATTGACACCTAGTCAAAAATTTTTTGGGCATATGTTTGATAATGCAGTATATGCCCAAATCTGCAATGTATATCACTCCAAGTACACATCCAAGTATGTGATAGGAAACATACAAAATAAAGTTGATCAGAATCCCTGTGTCTATAGGGCCCAAATGAAAAGCCATGCTAAGCAGCAAATACCTGAACAAAGTCCTGTTTTACGCATTCTAATTCCTTATAAAATTTTTTAAAATTGAAGTATAGTTGATTTACAGTGTTGTGTTTCTGCTGTACAGCAAAGTGATTCAGTTATACATATGTATATATTCTTTTGTTTGTTTGTTTTTTGTTGTTTTTTTTTTTTGCGGTACGCCGGCCTCTCACTGTTGTGGCCTCTCCCGTTGCAGAGCACAGGCTCTGGACGCGCACGCTCAGCGGCCATGGCTCATGGGCCTAGCCGCTCCGCGGCACGTGGGATCCTCCCGGACCGGGGCACGAACCCGTGTCCCCTGCATCGGCAGGCGGACTCTCAACCACTGCGCCACCAGGGAAGCCTGTATATATTCTTTTTTAAAAATTCTTTTCCATTATGGTTTATCACTGGATATTGAATATAGTTCCCTGTGTTATACAGTAGGACCTTGTTGTTCATCCATTCTATTTACAAACACTTACATCTGCTAACACCAGTCTCCTACTTCATCCCTCCCCCACCCCTCCTCCCCCTTGGCAACCACAAGTCTGTTCTCTATGTCTGTGAGTCTATTAGATATGTTCACTTCTGTCATATTTTAGATTCCACATATAAGTGATATCATATGGTATTTATCTTTCTCCTTCTGACTTACTTCACTTAGTATGATAATCTGTAGGTCCATCAATGTTGCTGCAAATGGCATGATTTCATTCTTTTTATGGCTGAGTAGTATTCCCTTGTATGTATGTACCACATCTTCTTTACCTATTCCTCTGTCAGTGGACATTTAGGTTGCTTCCATGTCTTGGCTATTGTGAATAGTGCTGCTATTATGAACATAGGGGTGCATGTGTCTTTTTTTTTTTTTTTCTTTTGCGGTACGCGGGCCTCTCACTATTGTGGCCTCTCCCGTTGCGGAGCACAGGCTCTGGACACGCAGGCTCTGGACGCGCAGGCTCAGCGGCCATGGCTCACGGGCCCAGCCGCTCCGCGGCATGTGGGATCTTCCCGGACCGGGGCACGAACCCGTGTCCCCTGCATCGGCAGGCGGACTCTCAACCACTGTGCCACCAGGGAAGCCCGTGTGTGTCTTTTTGAATTCTGGTTTTGTCTGGATATATGTCCAGGAGTGGGATTGCTGGATCATATGGAAACTCTATTTTTAGTTTTTTGAGGAACCTCCATACTATTTTCCATAGTGGCTGCACCAATTTACATTCTAACTGTTAATAAAAGCAAATTGCAACCACCATGCCATACAAAAGACTGGTTTATCTTTCTTTTCTCTCTATAGAAAATATAAAAATATAAAAATCCTGCACATATGAAGAGGCTGTCAAAGAGTTTACAGCCCCCCAAAAAAAGAGTAGAAAATGCATTTCCAGTGGTATCAGGGAGTTAATAAAATATATGTGAATTTTCTAGCTTTTGTGATTTTTCTTGTATTTGTTAGTTTTTAAAAAACGTGATCTTTAAAAATTCTAAATACATATGTACATATGTACCTAAATTTGTATTGACAATTTTGAAATCTTTGTCTTAATGAGGGTCTCCCAAATTATATAAACTTTAACCCCCTCTAAAAAAAACCAAAATGTGAACACATCCCTAGCCCACACTAGTGTACAGGATGTATGCGTGCCTGCACATGTGTGCAGATCTTGACATCCACATGCCTGCAGGCACCCCAGGCAGGCTCTCTCCAAGGTCAGGGAGGGGAGGAGGAATCAAGTAGGAGGCAAGTGACCCCTAAGTCACAAATGCAATCCCACCTTTCAGAAACCCCAGGGTGGCTTGGAGACACTCCAGCACTGGCTCATCTCTGATAAACACAATTGCTTTTGCTTACAGTGCTACTGGCTTTCCCTCTCCCTTCTTCCAGTCTTCTGGAAACCTCTGGCAGCCTTGTCTCCACCTGCAAGATCTCGTCCGCTAACCCACAGTCAGGGTATAAGGTGAGGGTGAACGACCCTCCTCAGGGGGATATTTGAAAGCATTGCTCATCCCAAAGGAGCAGCCTCCAGATGGTGGAGTTTTGTCCTGGCAAGTGGAATATTTGGGGAACTGCTGTCCTTCTGCGTCACGTCACATGGGCAGGTGTCTCCTGTTCTCTCCCAGTTTTCTGGCTGCTTGTACTTTCACTTCCCTCACTCCTCTCTGCTTCTCTTTATGATTGTGTGTCTGCTTGGGCTCTGCACCAGGGTCTGGAAGACTTTTTCTGTGGAGGGCCAGACTGTCAATCTTCTGGTTTGGTGGGCCACACACAGTCCCTGCTGCAAATACTCAGTGCTGTCATTGGATGAAAGCAGCCATAAATGGTACTCAAATGAATGAACATGGCTGTGTTCCAATAAAACCTAATTTATAAGAACAATCTGTGGGCCAGAGTTGGACCACTGGTTGGAGATTGCCAGCCTCTGCTCTAGACTCCAAGCTCCATTAAGGCAGGGCCTGATTAATTTTTACAAACAGAGCTCTAGGTCCTCCCAGCATGACTGACATGCAGTGAGATCTCAGCTGGTATTAGTTGGCTCTGACTCTGTCTCTCTACCTGCCCTTGCTTTTCCTTTTCCTCTGTCTCCCTCTGTCCATGAAACCTCACCAGGCCTCGGCTTTTCAGAGTCCCAGGGGAGTCAGATGAGGAAAACTGCCTCTCGCTCTGGCCATCAGGTAATTGGCATAGCTCTTCCAGGGCACTCAGTGAAGGAAGCTTCACACTTAATTCTACGTCTCTCTCAAGGCTTAACCCAACCTGGGAGAAGCATTAAGACAGAGGGGCCAAGGAAACCTCAGAGAGAGGCAGGGGTGACAGCAGCTTGCAGCCACACCTCTGCTACCCTCATCCACAGCCCTTTCTCCTATCCTGCCATTCTTTCACGCTCTATTTCGATATTTCCTGAGCGCCAGCACTGTACTAGGCACAGAGGGTGCAGCATATGGTCTAGCAGGGGAGACAGAAAATTAACACCAGCACAGTCACTGCCACATGGAAAATAACCCCCAGAATTATTAATGAACAAATGATTAGTTGAACAAGAGTGTTGGAGGTAAGGCTTGGTTCTTTCAGCAGCCATCAGGTACATTTTCCTAAGGATGAGCCTTCTGGGATGGAAGCCTCTGGATGACCATCTGTGACCTCTGACAGAGGGAGGCCCAACTGGCTGGCAGGACTGCTGTTCCAAAATGAAAGGTGTTAACAAAGAATCTGACTTAAAAATGGGCAGAGGGGGCTTCCCTGGTGGCGCAGTGGTTAAGAATCCATCTGCCAATGCAGGGGACATGGGTTCAAGCCCTGGTCTGGGAAGATCCCACATGCTGTGGAGCAGCTAAGCCTGTGTGCCACAGTTACTGAGTCTAAGTTCTAGAGCCCGCAAGCCATAACTACTGAGCCCACATGCCACAACTACTGAAACGTGTGCCTAGAGCCCGTGCTCCACAACAAGAGAAGCCACAGCAATGAGAAGCCCACGCACTGCAACAAAGAGTAGCCCCCACTCACCACAACTAGAGAAAGCCCACGCACAGCAACAAAGACCCAGTGCAGCCAAAAATAAATAAATTAATCAATTTAAAAAAAAATGGGCAGAGGATCTGAACAGACAGTTTTCCAAAGAAGACCTACAGATGGCCAACAGGTACATGAAAAGGTGCTCAACATCACTGATCATCAGGAAAATGCAAATCAAAACCACAATGAGATATCACCTCACATCTGTTAGAATGGCTATCACAGAAAAGACAAGAAACTACAAGTGTTTGTGAGGATGTGGAAAAAAGGGAACCCTTGTGCACTGTTGGTGGGAATATAATTTGGTGTAGCATCTATGGAAAACAGCATGGAGGCCCTCAAAAAAAAAAAAAAAGAACTACCAAACGACCCAGCAATTCCATGTTTGGGTATTTATCTGAAGGAAACAAAAACATTAATTCAAAAAGATATCTGCACCCCTATGTTCCTTGCAGCATTACTTACAATAGCCAAGATTTAGGAACAATCTAAGTGTCCATCAATGAGTGAATGGATAAAGAAAATGTGATGTTGATATGTGATATATACATATGTCACATTTTATTTATTGACATATATAACACATGCACAATGGAATATTATTCAGCCATAAAAAAGAAGGAAATCTTTCCATTCGCTACAGCATGGATGGGCCTTAATTAAGGTCATTATGCTAAGTGAAATAAGTCAGAGAAAGACAAATACTGTATGAGCTCACTTACATGTGGAATCTAAACAAACAAACAAATCCAAGCTCACGGATACAGAGAACAAATCGATAGTTGCCAGAGGCGGTTGAGGTGAGAGGTGGGAGAAGTGAGTAAAGGCTTCAAAAGGCACAGACCTCCAGTTTGTAAATTAAGTAATTCATGGGATGTAATGTACAACATGGTGACTATAGTTAACAGTACTGTGTTGGATATTTGAAAGGTGCTAAGAGAGTGTTCAAAGTTCTCATCACAAGAAAAAATTTGTAACTGGTGATGGATGTTAACTAGACTTACTGTGGTGATCATTTCAAAATATATACAAATATTGAATCATTATGTGGTACACTTGAAACTAATAAAATGTTATATAACAATGATATCTCAGAAAGAGAGGGAAGGAGGGAGGGAAGAAGGAAGGAAGGAAAGAAGGGAGGGAGGGAGGGAGGGGAGGGGAGGGAGGGAGAGAAGGAAGGGAAAAAGGAGGAAAGGTAGGTGTTGAAAAATGCCCAGGCTTGTCTACAGGGAGCCTGGAACCAGCCTTGCCCAAAGCTCTGCCTTAGAGATGGGGACACTGAGGCCCACTGGGGGAGCTGACTGTCAGAAGTTTACCACCATGATGTCGGATGTCAAGTCTAAAACACTTCAGAGAAGATAATGTGATATGAACATGTGTTTGTGTTCAAGCTGCAGCTCCAGAGGAGTTTTCAGTTGCTTATTCCAGAATTCACAGTCCAGCTGGCATCCTCTCCAGCAAGGCCTTGCTGGCTCCAGAAGCCACTTGGACAAGAGCTTTACCTTCAGTGTTGATCAACCCCAGAGACTGCTGATTAGCATAATGACTGTTAAAAATAAATGGGTTTTCCAGATGGAGAGATATACCATGTTCTTGGATTGGAAGAATCAATATTGTGAAAATGACTACACTACCCAAAGCAATCTACAGATTCAGTGCAATCCACAGCCAGGGCCTTTGCCACCTTTTTTTTTCTTTTTCCTCCTCTTTTTTTTTTCTTTTTTCGTTACGCAGGCCTCTCACTGTTGTGGCCTCTCCCTTTGCGGAGCACAGGCTCTGGACGCGCAGGCTCAGCGGCCATGGCTCATGGGCCCAGCCGCTCCACGGCATGTGGGATCTTCTTGGACCGGGGCATGAACCCGCATCCCCTGCATCGGCAGGTGGACTCTCAACCACTGCGCCACCAGGGAATCCCCCTTCTCTTTTTTACTACTGTGGTTCTGTTTTACCTTCCAGTTGTTGTTTCATCTATATTTTTATTTTTATATTTTTTCTAACATAGCTGTTAATTTCCTAGTCTAATCTTATTTTTTACTTTGTTATTGTTCTTCTTTTTTTCTTTTGCCACCCCCCGCAGCTTGCGGGATCTTGGTTCACGACCCAGGGGTCGGGCCAAAGTTCCTGTGGTGGGAGCTCCGAGTCCGAACAACTGGACTAACAGAGAACCTCAGACCCCGAGGAATATTCATCAGAGTGAGGTCTCCCGGAGGTCCTCATCTCAACACCAAGATCCAGCTCTAACCAACAGTCTACGGACTCCACTGTTGGAAGCCTCAGGCCAAACAATCAATAAGACAGGAACACAATCCCACTCATTAAAAAATGGGAAAAAAAAAGTGAGATGGCAAGAATATATGTCACAGATGAAGGAGCAAGGTAAAAACCTATAAAACCAAATAAATGAAGAGGAAATAGGCAATCTACCTGAAAAAGAATTCAGAATAATGATAGTAAAGATGAACCAGAATCTCAGAAATAGAATGGAGGGCTGGATTGAGAAAATACAATCAATGTTTAACAGAGATGTAGAAGAACTAAAGAACAAACAAACAGAGATGAACAACACAATAACTGAAATGGAAAATACACTAGAAGGAATCAATAACAGAAAAACTGAGGCAGAAGAATGAATAAGTGACCTGGAAGACAAAATGGTGGAAATAACTGCTGAGGAGCAGAATAAAGAAAAAAAGGATGAAAAGAACTGAAGACAATCTCAGAAATCTCTGGGACAACACTGAACGCACCAACATTTGAATTATAGGGGTCCCAGAAGGAGAGGAGAAAAAGAAAGGGTCTAACAAAATATTTGAAGAGATTATAGTGGAATTCCCTAATATGGGAAATAGTCACCCAAATCCAGGAAGCACAGAGAGTCCCATGCAGGATAAACCCTAGGAGAAACACACCAAGACACATATTAATCAAACTAACAAAAATTAAATTCAAAGAAAAAATATTAAAAGCAGCACGGGAAAAACAAAAAATAACATACAAAGGAATCCCCATAAGGTTATCAGCTGATTTTTCAGCAGAAACTCTACAAGCCAGAAGGGAGTGGCAGGATATACTTAAGTGATGAAAGAGAAAAACCTACAACAAAGATTACTCTACCCAGCAAGGATCTCATTCAGATTCGACAGAGAAATCAAAAGCTTTTCAGACAAGCAAAAGCTAGAGAATTCAACACCACCACACCAGCTTTACAAAAATACTAAAGAAACTGCTGTAGGCGGGAAACACGAGAAGAAGACCCACAAAAACAAACCAAAACAAATCAGAAAATGGTAGTGGAACATACATATCGATAATAACCTTGAATGTAAATGGATTACATGCCCCAACCAAAAGACACAGACTGGCTGAATGGATACAAAAACAAAACCCATATATATGCTGTCTACAAGAGACCCACTTCAAACCTAGGGACACATACAGACTGAAAATGAAGGGATGGAAAAAGATATTACACGCAAGTGGAAAACAAAAGAAAGCTGGAGTAGCGATACTCATAACAGATAAAATAGACTTTAAAATAAAGACTGTTACAGGAGACAAGGAAGGACACTACATAATGATCAAGGGATCAATCCAAAAAGAAGATGTAACAATTATAAATGTTTATGCACCCAACATAGGAGCACCTCAATACATAAGGAAAATGCTAACAACTATGAAAGGGGAAACGGACAGTAATACAGTAATAGTAGGGGACTTTAACACCCCACTTAACACCAACGGACAGATCATCCAAACAGAAAATAAATAAGGAAACACAAGCTTTAAATGACACAATAGACCAGATAGATTTAATTGATATTTATAGAACATTCCACCTGAAAGTGGCAGAATACACTTTCTTCTCAAGTGCACATGGAACATTCTCCAGGATACATCACATCTTGGGTCACAATCAAGCCTCGGAAATTTTAAGAAAATTGAAATCATATCAAGCATCTTTTCTGACCACAACATTATGAGATTGGAAATCAGTTACAGGAAAAAAACTGTAAAAACCACAAATACATGGAGGCTAAACAGTATACTACTAATTAACCAAGAGATCACTGAAGAAATCAAAGAAGAAATAAAAAAATACATAGAAACAAATGACAATGAAAACACAATGATCCAAAACCTATGGGACACAGCAAAAGCAGTTCTAAGAGGGAAGTTTATAGCAATTCAGTCTCACCTCAAGAAACAAGAAAAATCTCAAATAAACAATCTAACCCTACACCTAAAGCAAATAGAGAAGGAAGAACAAAGAAAACCCAAAGTCTGTAGAAGGAAAGAAATCATAAAGATCAGAGCAGCAGAAAATGAAATAGAAACAAAAAAAACAGTATCAAAGATCAATAAAACTAGAAGTTGGTTCTTTGAGAAGATAAACAAAATTGATAAACCCTTAGACTCATCAAGAAAAAAAGGGAGAGGACACAAATCAATAAAATTAGAAATGAAAACGGAGAAATCACAACTGACACTGCAGAAATACAAAGGATTGTAAGAGACTACTACAAACAACTATATGCCAATAAAATGGACAACCATGAAGAAATGGACAAATTCTTGAAAGGGTACAATTTTCCAAGACTGAACCAGGAAGAATTAGAAAATATAAACAGACCTATCACAAGCAATAAAATTGAAACTGTAATTTAAAATCTTCCAACAAACAAAAGTCCAGGACCAGATGGCTTCAGAGGCAAATTCTATCAAACATTTAGAGAAGAGCTAACACTGATCCTTCTCAAACTTTTCCAAAAAATTGCAGAGGGAGTAACACTCCCAAATTCATTCTACGAATCCACCATCACCCTGATACCAAAACCAGAAAAAGATATCACAAAAAAAGAAAATTATAGACCAATATAACTGATGAACATAGATGCAAAAATCCTGAACAAAATACTAGCAAACAGAATCAAACATATTAAAAGGATCATTCACCATGATGAAGTGGGATTTATCCCAGGGATGCAAGGATTCTTCCGTATATGCAAATTAATCAATGTGATACACCACATTAACAAATTAAGGAGAAAAAAACATATGATCATCTCAATAGATGCACGGAAAGCTTGTGACAAAATTCAACACCGATTTATGATAAAAACTCTCTAGAAAATGGGCATACAGGGAACCTACCTCAACATAATAAAGGCCATATATGACAAACCCACAGCAGACATCATACTCAATGGTGAAAAACTGAAAGCATTTCCTCTAAGATCAGGAAGAAGACAAGGATGTCCACTCTCACCACTATTATTCAACATAGTTTTGCAAATCCTAGCCATGGCAATCAGAGAAGAAAAAGAAATAAGAGGAATCCAAATTGGAAAAGAAGTAAAACTGTCACTTTGCAGATGACATGATACTATACATAGAAAATCCTAAAGATACCACCAGAAAACTACTAGAACTAATCAATGAATTTGGTAAGATTGCAGGATACAAAATTAATGCACAGAAATCTCTGGCATTCCTATACACCAGCAACAAAAAATCAGAAAGAGAAATTAAGGAAACAATCCTATTTACCATCACAACAAAAAGAATAAAATACCCAGGAATAAACCTACCTAAGGAGGCAAAAGAACTGTAGTCAGAAGACTATAAAACACTGATGAAACAAATCAAAGATCATAAACAGAGGGAGAAATATACCATGTTCTTGGATTGGAAGAATCAATATTGTGAAAATGATTATACTACCCAAAACAATCCACAGATTCAATGCAATCCCTATCAAACTATCAAAGGCATTCTTCACAGAATTAGAACAAAAAATTTTACAATTTGTATGGAAACACAAAAGACCCTCAAGAGCCAAAGCAATCTTGAGAGAAAAAAATGGAGCTGGCGGAATCAGACTTCCTGATTTCAGACTATACTACAAAGCTACAGTAATCAAGACAATACGGTACTGACACAAAAACAGAACTATAGATCATTGGTACAGGATAGAAATCCCAGAGATGAACCCATGCACCTATGGTCAACTAATCTATGACAAAGGAGGCAAGGATATACAATGGAGAAAAGACGGTCTCTTCAGTAAAGGTGCTGGGGAAAATGGACAGCTACCTGTAAAAGAATGACATTAGAACACACCCTAACACCATGCACAAAAATAAAAATAAACTCCAAATGTTAAAGATCTAAATGTAAGACTGGACGCTATAAAACTCTTAGAGGAAAAACACTCTGACATAAACCACTGCAAGATCTTTTTTGACCCACCTCCTAGAGTAATGGAAATAAAAACAAAAATAAATAAATGGGACCTAAATAAACTTCAAAGCTTTTGCACAGCAAAGGAAACCATAAACAAGACGAAAAGACAGTCCTCAGAATGGGAGAACATATTTGCAAATGAAACAACGGACAAAGGATTAATCTCCAAAATATACAAACAGTGCATGGAGCTAAATATCAAAAAAACAGACAACTCAATTAAAAAATGGGCAATAGACCTAAATAGACATTTCACCAAAGAAGACATACAGATGGCCAAGAGGCGCATGAAAAGATGCTCAACATCACTAATTATTAGAGAAATGCAAATCACAACTATAATGACGTGTTACCTCACACCGGTCAGAATGGCCATTATCAAAAAATCTAGAAAAAATAATTGCTGGAAAGGGTGTGGTGAAAAGGGAACCCTCCTGCACTGTTGGTGGGAATGTAAGTTGATACAACCACGATGGAGAATTGTGTGGAGGTTCCTTAAAAAACTAAAAATAGAACTACCATATGACCCAGCAATCCCACTACTGGGCGTATACCCTGAGAAAACCATAATTCAAAAAGAGACATGTACCACAATGTTCACTGCAGCACTATTTACAATAGCCAAGGCATGGAACCAACCTAAATGTCCATCGACAGATGAGTGGATAAAGAAGATGTGGCACATATATACAATGGAATATTAGACTTAAAAAGAAATGAAATTGAGTTATTTGTAGTGAGCTGGATGGACCTAGAGTCTGTCATACAGATTGAAGTAAGTCGGAAAGAGTAAAACAAATAGCATATGGTAACACATATATATGGAATCTTAAAAAAAGAAATGGTATTGATGAATCTAGTGGCAGGGCAGGAATAAACACATAGACATATAGAATGGACTTGAGGACACGGGGGGGGAGGGGGAAGCTGGGGCGAAGTGAGATAGCATCGACATATATACACTACTGAATGTAAAATAGTTAACTAGTGGGAAGCAGCAGCATAGCACAGGGTGATCAGCTCGGTGCTTTGCAATGACCTAGAGGGGTGGGATAGGGAGGGTGGGAGGGAGGCTTAAGAGGGAGGGGATATGGGGATATATGTAGGCATATGGCTGATTCACTTTGTTGTACAACAGAAACTAACACAGTATTGTGAAGCAGTTATACTCCAATAAAGATCTATTTAAAAAAAAAAAATCAAAAAATGGGCAGAAGACCTAAATAGACATTTCTCCAAAGAAGACATACAGATGGCCAAGAAGCACATGAAAAGATGCTCAACATCACTAATTATTAGAGAAATGCAAATCAAAACCACAATGAGGTATCACCTCACACCCGTTACAATGGGCATCATCAGAAGATCTACAAACAACAAATGCTGGAGAGGGTGTGGAGAAAAGGGAACCCTCTTGCACTTTTGGTGGGAATGTAAATTGATACAGCCACTATGGAGAACAGTATGGAAGTTCCTTAAAAAACTAAAAACAGAATTACCATACGAACCAGCAATCCCACTACTGGGCATATACCCAGAGAAAACCATAATTCAAAAAGACACATGCACCCCAGTGTTTACTGCAGCACTATTTACAATAGCAAGGTCATGGAAGCAACCTAAATGCCTATTGACAGATGAATGGATAAAGAAGATGTGGCACGTATATACAATGGAATATTACTCAGCCACAAAAAGGAACGAAATTGGGTCATTTGTAGAGATGTGGATGGACCTAGAGACTGTCATACAGAGTGAAGTAAGCCAGAAAGAGAAAAACAAATACCATATATTAACACACATATGTGGAATCTAGAAAAATGGTACAGATGAACAGGTTTGCAAGGCAGAAATAGAGACACAGATGTAGAGAAAAACTATACGGACACCAAGGGGGGAAAGGGGGGGGGTGGGTGGTGGGATGAGTTGGGAGATTGGGATTGACATACATACATAAATATGTATAAAATAGGTAACTAATAAGAACCTGCTGTATAAAAAATAAGTGAAATTCAAAAATTAAAAATTAAAAAAAAATGGGTTTTCAGAGGTGAAATCAGTGGCTTGTTAGCCAGCTTAATGAGTGCTAGAAACAGGCACTTGTTGATGAAATTGATGGCATTGAGAGTGTGTAGCTTGGCTAAAATATTTTAGAGCCACTCCCTCCCCTGGCATGAAGAGGGTGTAAGACTCCATGAGCTCTCGGATGGCAGTCCAGGCTGCTTCCTCTGCATCTGCATCTGGCCACCGATGCAGGGCGATTCTGGTTGCCTGAAGGGGACTCTAACTATCACAGAATGTGGCTCTGGAACATTCTTATCTCTGTCTAATATTTATTGAATTTAATAATTTAATTTGGGGACTTCCCTGGTGGCGCAGTGGTTATGAATCCGCCTGCCAATGCAGGGGACACGGGTTCGATCCCTGGTCAGGGAAGATCGGACATGCCGCGGAGCAACTCAGCCCGTGTGCCGCAACTACTGAAGCCTGCATGCCTAGAGCCCATGCTCCAGAACAAGAGAAGCCACCGCAATGAGGAGCCCGCGCACCGCAGCGAAGAGTGGCCCCCACTCGCTGCAACTAGAGAAAGCCTGCGTGCAGCAACGATGACCCAATGCCAACAAAAAAAATTTTTTAATTAAAAAAAATGTGTTGCATGAACTGTTTGGGGCCTGCTTGCTTATAATGGTTGCTTAATAAATGTCATTGTGGGGACACAATTCTGTCCACGACTTGCTTTCATTGTAGGCTGGTAGCAAGACTGTGGGAAAGCTGCAAATCCTCACACGATCCCACAAAAATGAACCTCATTTGTGCATTTCAGATTGGCTTAGGTTTCTTTGCACTAATGACCGTAGGAATCAGTGAGCCTGTGACCAGTCCTCCTTACTCCCAGGCCATTGCTCTGTCCCCGCCAGTTGGGAGGGGCCAAAATGCAGCTCTGCCACCTCCTTGAAGGCATCTTCCCTCCAGCCCCACGACTGGGGACTGGGCCACTGGCCAGAAGCCATTTGTGTAGCAAATAGGAAGGCTGGGGGAGAGCAGTGCAAGGGTGGAAAATGCCTTGAGGTTCCTGAATTTCATGAGAGAGATCTGTGTTTGAGAAGTGTCTTCTTTGGGTTTCTGTGGTCACCAAGGGCCTTCCAGAGCTACCCCTCCATAACCCAAACCCCAGGCACAGGCCATCGTCTGTCCTCCTTAGCTTGTCTGGGAATTTGCTGCTGTCCAAAGCCTTTGAGGGTCAGGGAGGCAGGAAGTCCAGAGAGGAGGAGAAGGGAACAAATCTACTTCTCACCAACGCCCCCCATGCCCACCTAGATCAATAGCAGATCCAGAGATCTGCTGGTGGAGACAGCGATCCTGCTGGACACTCCGAGAAGTGCAGCTTTGGGTAGGTGTCCAGGAGGAGCTGAGACTTTGGAAAGATGTGCTGTTCCAGAAAACACTTCCACGCCAAGACTCAGAGGGCCTGGTAGAAATGCCTGGTGCCCAGGTTGTGAATTTGGAGTTGTCCCTCCACCTGGCACATTCCCTAAGGCTCCTCCAAGCTGCACGGAAAATGTCACCTCCTGCATCCATCTCATCTGGGTCCAAGCTCTAGTCCAGATGGGGCTGAGCTGGAATGCCACCCTTGGGCTCCTTCCATGGGAGGGACACTGGGGAAGCTGGCTGGGCCTCCTACAAGGACGATGCTCCCTTTTCCCTTTGGGGAGACACTGCCAGGAGGCCCTCTGTCCCCTCCTCAGGTGGTCTCAGGAGAGCTAGCCCAGGTGCCCACAGTCACGGCCTTGATGACCCCTCTTTATATTGGCTTTCCTCCTGCCCCATCTCACTTCTCTAATCCCTCCCTAACCCTAACCCTTCCCAGATAAACCCCTTGCAGACAAATCCCTGCCTCAAGCTCTGCTCTCGGGGACTTGGGCTGAGACCCTCCTCATGGAGGCTTTCCTTGACCCCCTCAGAGCAGGCTGGGGCACCCCCATACACTGGCCATCCCCTGCATTTCCTTGCAGAAGATCCGTCATCCTTGTGTTACTGGGCAAGAGCCTGCTGCCCAACACACATAGAAACCAACACTGTGGCACCAGCTTCTGACGAAAGAGAGCTTTATTGTCAGGTCGACCAGCAAGGAGACAGGAGGCAAGGCTCTCAGATCTGTCTCCCTGCTCGAGGGTTAGGGGAATTTCAAATTTGGAAGCTGACTGGCTAATGGATCCATAAAGGTACTTGTGCTGCTGGAAGCCAGAGTTTCCTTATTGAAGGACTTCTTGCTTTATAAAGGGCTCCAGTGGCAACATTTCTATGCTTTGAGTTCTGCAGACTGAAGAGTTTTGGATCTGGGGTCATCCTGGAGGCTTGGGCTCCCGTCTTGCACATGCACATTGCTGTTTCTGCAAAATAACTCAAGGTTTGATCAATCAGCAGCCTATTTAAGGAGGCAAAACCAGTTTAAGCTGGTGCTGTTTCACTTTTGTGTAGTTATTTATTCCTGTCTCTCTCCCAGCTAGAAAATAAACTCCACAGGCCAAGAGGAGTCTGTCCTGTTAACCACTTTATGGCCAGAACACATAGGAAGTACTTGTTAAATATTTGTTGAGTGAATGATTGATGGATGGGAAGCAGATGAAGAGGACATAGTTACTATCACACACCAGCTCTGCCTCACTGAGAGTCTCCCTGCTGAGTTTTCTCCCCTGCAAGGGAACAAGGCCTCACGGGGCTGTCCTGGGGGAAGGAGACCTTAGGCCCTTGGAACGTGGGAAGGGGCTGAGCAGAAGGAAATGATGACCATGACCTCCAAAAAAATTCGGACCTTCTCAGACCTGCCTTGGAGATTTGGAGGAGCAGGAATTAGCACTTAATGAGCATCTGCTGTGTGTCAAGCACTCAGTGGACATTGTCAAGTGCGCATGTATCCTGCCACACTCCCTGGAGCCTGGGGAGAGGTGTGATAGGAAGGCACGGCTCTGCTCATGCTGGCGGACTCACTGTTGGGTCAGAAAACTACACCAGGCCCCTCTTCAACAACAAGAATAGAAGACACCCCATTTGTCTGGGAATGGGAAGACCATTGTTATCCCCATTTGACAGATGGGGAAACCTAGAGTCACAGCTTGAAGTCACTCGCGGTTTAAAACGAATGAGACGGATTCAAGCCCAGGTCTGTCTGATATCAAAGCCCAGAGGTCTTGCCGCTCCCTGGAGCAGCCCCCTGAGCCCTGTTTCTGGACGGCCAGAGGAAAGCAAGGAAGCCAGGAATCCTGATTACTTCCTGGCACCCGGGGCTGCGCCTTCCTGTCCATTTGCAGAATGCAGATGAGAAGGGTGAGGGTGAGTCCGCACAACAGTAAAGAAACACCAACATTCCCTTAATGGCCAGCAGTCAATCCGCCCTGAGCCAAATTTCCACTCCCATGGCAACATCAACACAAAGACAAACCAGGAAGCCCTGTCCGGTGGGGTGGGAGTGGGGGCCGGGCGTTGAGCCTCAGCCAGAGGGTGGCCTGGGGGCTGGGCCCCATGTGTCATCTCATCGTCAGGGGACTCCTGCAAGATCAGCACAGCACCCCCATTTTCCAGAGGAGGAAAGTGAGGCTCAGAGAGGGGTGCCCTTGCCCAGTTTCACACGGCTGGTCTGTGACTGAATTAGGCTTCAACACGCAGTCTGAACCCAAAGTCCACATTCTTTCCAGTTGTTACGTTGGCCCTGCTAGGAAGGGAATCATTTTTAAAATGAAAAAGAGGTTGCCGTAGCAGTATAGAATTCAGTTGCATTCCTGTAACTGATTAAAGCTACATTATACTGCTGTGATTGGTAGACGGAATTAAGAACAGAGAATCCTTAACCATTGTCATCCCACCCAGGCCATGTCTGTGTCCTACCATTCTAGAACCTGTGGTCAGCTTCAAATCGTTTTATTTTTTTTACGTCTGTTACCTTATTGGTGCTACTCAACCATCTGTGAAGTGGGGTCTAGCCCCATTTTACAGAGGAGGAAATTGAGGCCCAAAGAGCTTAAGCGAGTTTTTCAAGGTTACGTCCTAGGAAGTGGTGGAGACAGGATTTGAACCCAGACTGAATCCCAGGCCCATTCTTGTAAGCACTGTGCTTTGCTGGGCTGTTAAAACAAAACAAAACAAAATTCACCTGAGTAAATGTAAAGATCTTATTGCCTTTATTCAATTATTCACGAATCATCAGCATCCCAACTAGCAAAAAGGAAGGAGCTCTCAGGAGCTGTACAAAGTGAAAGACTTTTATAGGCAGAATGGTGTGGGACAAGGAAGTTACACCGCGGAAGAGCTGTTTGTTTGTGGCAAGGTCACCTTTCTTGAGGGGACAGCTGGCTTCTATCAGACAGATTACCTCACTTGTGCTAGCCAGGTAATTCCAGATTGGCTGGTTTAAGACTCCATGCCTGGGGAAGGCTGAAACTGTAATTAAGTTAGGTGTTAAGTCTTGGTTTGGTAACATGGAACTTAGCACAAGTGACTCCATTTGGGTCTGCTTCCTCTTTTTTAACAGGGCTCTGTGTAAAGTGCTTTGCAATCATTACTTCACTTAATCCTGGTGATAACCTTGCAATATAGGGGGAATTATTTAATCCCACTTTACACTTAAAGCAACAGAAATGGGGAGAGGAAGACACTTGCTCAAGTCACATGGCAAGTAGTATCTGTCCCCGAGAAAAGTCCCAGAGACACACCCCTTGATCCTCCTGGAAAATGACAGCCATGTTCCTCCACCATGGTGCTGGGCTTGCCTACTTGTCCTGGAGCTGGACAGATGGGAATTGTGGACAAACCTGTGGAAGCTGCCAGACTTGCCATGGATCTGGGGTGGGGGTGTGGGGAGGCTTCAGTAACTTAGCAGTTCAGTTAGTAGGTACGCCTTGGAGTCTTCTCAGCCATCAACTATAGGAAGGGAAAAGAAACTCAGCCTGACCCATCGCCATTCTCCCATTGTCTTTTCACTGGATCCTTGAACCCTCCCAGTGGGAATGACTCTCCCCATCTTGCAAAGGAAGAAACGCAGGCTCAAAGAAGGAAAATGACTCACCTAAGCCCATACAGCTCGTTGAGCAGGGATCCCAACTCAGGGCTGTCCAGCAAGCTGGGTTTCTCCCTCTGCTCTGGACACCCCAAATCTTGAAGCTCCATTCATGAGGGGCTCCTAAGGCCCTGAAAAGTTAAAGAAAACATCAGTTACCGGGCTTCCCTGGTGGCGCAGTGGTTAAGAATCCACCTGCCAATGCAGGGAACATGGGTTCGAGCCCTGGTCTGGGAAGATCCCACATGCCGTGGAGCAACTGAGCCCGTGTACCACAACTGCTGAGCCCGCGTGCCACAGCCACTGAAGACCCCGTGCTCTGCAACAAGAGAAACCTCCGTGATGAGAAGCCTGCGCACCACAAGAAAGAGTAGCCCCTGCTCGCCGCAACTAGAGAAAGCCCGCGCACAGCAACGAAGACCCAATGCAGCCAAAAATAAATTTAATAAATTTAAATTAAATTAAATTTAAAATTTAAAATAAATAAATTTAATTTAATAAATAAATTTAATAAATTTATTTAAAAACAAAACAACACATCAGTCACCTACTTGGGGCCTTTCTCTTCCTTTTTTCTTGCTGTTTGACCCTTACCAGGCTCAGTGACAAGCTAGGTCTGTACACCAAGGCTGTCTTTGCCCAGCCCTATGCCCTCCAGACAACGGGAACCTTGCCCTTTTTCCAGCCTCCCTTTCTAGATGGAACCGTGGGGAGAGCAAAGCAGACGAGGCCAGGCACCAGAGGCTTGAAAGGCTTGCAGCTCTTGCCAAGGAAAATGTCAAACTTTAGAGGGAGAAAATTGTGTTTCACACACTTCAGACCGAATTCCCATTTCTTTGCCATTACATGCCGAAAAGATGTGTCCATTTAGGATGTAAAAGATTGATTTTTTCACATTTGTTTAAGAGATATAGTGAGATATGGAGTTGAATAAAAAAAGAGCCTCTATTGGCCAGAGAAGAAGAAGACTTGGTTTGGATCTTATCTGTGCCTTGACAAAGCTGTGGGACCTTGGGCTAGTCACCTTCCTTCCCTGGGCCTCATGTACAAAGTAAGAAAATAGAAACAGATGATCTCTAGGGTTCCCTCTACTCAGCCCTGACATTTTGTTCATTGAAATTCAACATGACCTATGTCTGTTTTGTTCAAAGTAAGTTGGCCTCTGTCCATCAGCTGGAGACTGGGTAAATGCATTGAGGTCCAGTCATATAATGGAATGTTATTCAGCAATAAAAAAGAATGGCTGCCGGTAAATGCAGCATCATAGATGAACCTCAGAAATATTACATCGAGTGAAAGAAACTAGACACAAAAGACTACAGATTGTAAAAGTCCATTATACAAAGTTAAAAACAGACAAAACTTAATTGTAGTGACAATAGTCAGAGGGGTTGCTTGTGAGTGTGGAGGGGTGGTGGTTATCCACTGTGAGGGAGCATGGGGAACTTTTGGGGGGGATGAAGGTGTTCAACACCTTGATCTGGGTGGGGGTTACAGCAGTATGAACAGAGGTGAAAATTCATCAAGCTGTACACCTAAGATTTATGCACTTTTCTGTACTTTAATAACAACTCAATAAAACACTATTAATATATAATTATACAAATCTTAATACACAAATATTATGTATGTGTATATACATATATATAATCATATATGTGTGTATATTGCTTCTAGAACTGTCCACAATAAAAACCACTGGAAGTGTCCAAATGCCAAGTTTTCACAAAACCATTAACGAAGTATACCCCTGGGTGTGCTCGTGCTCTAAAAGGAAGAAAAACGGTCTGATCTTTTTTGATAAGAACTTGGTCATATTCTCGGTATGACCAAGCTTTGGAAAATGCCAGTTTGTCAAAGAGACGAGAGAAGAGAAAACTTCAGGTTTGAGGAAGTCTGCTTCAGGCTCAGGGGAGCCCACTCAGCAAGTCATGGTGGCAATGGGGCTGGGAGACTTGTTTTCCAGATGTGGCCGAATCACCACCAAACCCCGCCTTTCTCAAATCCTTGAAGGGCAAGCGATGTGATTGGTCCAGGCCCTGCCCAGCTGCAGGCCTCTGAGCACCTCCAAGGACCATCTGCTCATCACCTCCAGGCCGAGCCCCACCCTGAGGCACAGTCAGTTCTCATCTGAGAAACCACAGCAGCTGCCTCGGTGGTGTCCTGGCGGCTGCTCTTGCCCCAGTGTATGAATCAGCTCAGGCTGCCGTGACAAAGGGCCACAGGCTGGAGGGCTTAACCTACGGAAATGTATCTCCTCACTCTTCTGCAGGTTGGAAGTCCAAGATCAAGGTTCTGAGGCCTCTCTCCTTCCTTGTACGTGACTGTCTTCTCCGTGTGTGTATGTGTGTCCAAATTTCCTCTTCTTATAAGGACACCAGAAATCTTAGATTAGGGGCCACCCATGTGAGCTGATTTTAACTGAATCACCTCTTTAAAAGCCCTATCTCCAAATGCAGTCACATTATGAGGTACCGGGGTTAGGACTTCAGCATACGGGTTTTTTAATTTTTTGGTTGCACCGGGTCTTAGTTGCAGCTTGCCAGCTCCTTAGTTGTAGCAGGCGGGCTCCTTAGTTGTGGTAGGTGGCCTCCTTAGTTGTGGCTCGCCAGCTCCTTAGTTGCGGTATGCAGGCTCCTTAGTTGTGGCATGTGTGTGGGATCTAGTTCCCTGACCAGGGATTGAACCCAGGCTCCCTGCATTGGGAGCGTGGGGTCTTAACTACTGCACCACCAGGGAAGTCCCCAGCATATGGATTTTAAGGGGACACGATTTAGCCCATAACACCCATCAAGGACACTTTCTATCCAGTTGCCAAAGGGAGCTTTCCAAAGCACAAATGTGATTGTGTTGCTTCCCACTCAGAAGCATTCCATGTCTCCCCTCAATCCTCAGGATACATTTCAAATTTCTCACCCTGGCTCAAGGCCCAACGGTGGTCTGGCCCTGCCTCCTGCACCCTCCTCATCTCTCACCATTCTCCCTCGTGGTCTACTCCCGCCTCCTTGTTGCCCCGCCCCTGCCCTGGGGCCTTTGCACAAGCAGTCCTTTTGTCTATGTGTCCATGTGTCTTGAGGAACTCATCTCTGACTGATTCTCACCCCTGCACATGGCTCAAAAAATGAGAAGCCTGTATTAATTCCTCCCCTCTCCCCCAAACCCCTTTATAATTCTCAGTGTGGATTCTGATACCTCCAGGAACTTCTGTGTTTCAGTGCCTCAGACAGAACTTTCCAGGCCTATGGAAGGGCCCTCACCTGTGCCAGACTGCAAATGTGGGGATGGGAGGGGGTCCATGGAGGGAGGCGGCGGCAGAGGCAGAGATCTGACTGGGGAGGAAGGGGCAGGAAGGGAAGGGAGGGTTTCTCAGCGTTGTTGGTTTTGCAAAGCAGGAAGACAGGGAGTGTCTTTGTGGTTCCAGAATGCCTGGGGAGGCTGGAGAGACCACCCAGAGAGCTTGAGGCAGGAGGGTTTCCATGGCCAGGTATGTGGCTGGTGGTGAGGGAAACTTTTGGAGTCAACAGGGGCTGGTCAATGGAGCACAGAGAAGCAGGCTAAACAGCTGCTAAGGAGAGCAGAAGAATAAATGACCACAGTAGCCTCTCAGTGAGCTGAAGAACAGGCCCCATCCCTGTTTCCCATCCCTGTTTTCCCACTGTCACAGAAAGCCCCCGTCCTTGATTCTTGTTTGAGCCTAAAACAGTAGCCCACAAAACCATGCCTGAGACTGAGTGCTTGCCAATCGGGTGAGTGTGGGCAGAGGGACACCCTTACGCGACTGAGACAAATAAGATAATGTGATGTTTTGTGTGTCCATATGTTGTGGAGCAAATTGGTGCCTACCTGTGATGGTCAGTTTTGTATGTCAGTTTGGCTGGACCACAGATATTTGGTCGAACATTATTCTGGATGTTTGCATTTTTTGGATGAGATCAACATTTAAATTGGTGGACTCTGAGTAAAGCAGATTGCCCTCCATAGTGGGGGTGGGCCTCATCCAATCAGTTGAAGGCCTTCATAAAATAAAGACTGACCTCCACCAAGCAAGAAGGAATTCTGCCAGCAGTTGGCCCTTGAACTCAAACTGCAATTCTTCCCTGGGCCTCTAGCCTGCAGGCCTACTTTGCAGATTTTAGAATTATCAAACCTGCACAATTATGTGAGCCGATTCCTTGAAATAAACCTCTCTATATACATATGTACACATTCTGTTTGTTCTGTTTCTCTGGAGAAACGTAACTAATACACCACCATACACTTTTTAGCATGCCCCAGGCCACACTGCTCATATTCTGGTCAATTCTGCTCATCCTTTTAGGTCTCTGCTTAAATGGCATTTCCTACAGGAAGTCTTCCCTGACCACCATCAGCCCCACTCCCAAGATGTGTTAGGTGCCTCCTCTTTGTTGCCATAGAAATCTGTCTGGCCTTTGTTGTAGTGCTCATCAAACTGAGCTTTAATTTTTCCATTACAGAGATTTTCAAAGTGGGTATTAATTATCTGTGTCCCCACGTAGATTATGAGCAGAAATTGTGTTTTACTAATAGGACCTGGCACATAGTGTTGAATGATGAATGAATGAATGAATGAAAAGAATAAGAATATATGTGAATGTTTATATGAGTTCCTGTTGCTGCTGTAACAAATGTTACAAAGCAAAATTCAACTGAGTAAATTTTAAAGATCTTACTTGCTTTATTCAATAATTCATGAATTGGGCAGCATCCCATCTAGCAGATAAAAGGGAGCTCCAAGGAGCTGTATGAAATGAAAGATCTTATAGGCGGAAAGGGGTTGGACAGGGAAGTTATGCTAACAAAAAGTGGACTGGTTATGGTAAGGTCATCTTCCTAGAGAGAATGGCAGTTGTCTGTCAAGCAGATGACCTCACTAGTGCTGACCAGGTAATTCCTGATTGACTGGTTTAAGTTTCCATTCCTGGGAAAGGCTGAAACTATAATAAAGTTAGGTATTAAGTCTCAATTTGGTTATGTGGTGCTTAGTATAAGTGACCCCATTTGGGGCCTGTTGTCTCTTTTTTAACAATATCCCCCTTTTGGTCAAGCTCTCAGTCCAACAGAGATGCTATGAAAATGTAAGCCATTAACGCTACTCCCAGCTACCTCTCCGGAGTTCTCACAGTTTTTCCTGACCCTCTGTGTGGTATTTACAGGTCATGACATCTTTCTGCTGGATCTCTGTGGTATTCACAGGTCACAAGTGCAGCCATTCTCTTCATTTCTTCATTCCTTTGGTTGGTCATTCTCTTCATTCCTTTTCTGACATTCTGGGCTTAGGGAAATCATTTGTTTGGTGACTGGCAGTTGCAAACATGAATTTAAAGCTTCTGAGAGAATACAGTACACCAGAGGAACTACTATGATTATTATAAGCAGGATAATTCTCAATGTCTGGAGTGCATTTCAGAGCCATGTTCCCCGAGACCCAAACCAATCAGAATCAAATAAGTCAAAGAAAGGAGTCAATTTCTTAAGCCAAGTGCCTTGTTCAGTGATTTTATGTAGCTGAGTTTCAATTTCTTCAGAAGTATTAATCCAGTTTCAGCAAGTGGTGTTGGCCATTGCACAAGCACCTCCTTGCTCAGCTAGAAGATAATCAAGGGCTAGCCTGTTAGCAAGAACAGCTGTGGCCAGAGAATTTAAGAATTTTTGTGGGGCAGCTATTGCGTTAGCTGCAGATTCTACAAAATCTTCAAAAGTTAAGGAGCGGTTTCTGATCATAGCTTTGTTTGCATTTACTCTGAGCAAGGGGAGGAGTGATCTACCAAAGGAAGCTAATTTTGAATCACGAATGCCTCCTGGTAATTGCCGTTTGAGTCTGTGGCTCAGGCCTAGAAAGTGACAGCCAGGTCAGTAAAATTTAAGAGTCGGTAGACTACACAGGAGGTTTTATTCTACTTACCTGTGCCTTGGGTTCCTTTCCTTATACACAGCCTGGATGCAAGGTTCTCTGGGTTTGAGGTTGTTAACCAGAGACAAGGAAATGGACTCCCAAGGTCAGGGAGTCTGACACAATAGAGACGGGGATGAGTTTTGCTTTTTGTGTGTTTTGTTTTTTTTTTTTTGAGAAACTGAGGTGTTGGAAATCAGGAAGACATTTGTGACAGGCAGAAAGAACTACAGGATCACCAGCATCAAAGCAAATCCTACAGTCAGTTTATCCTCATTTACAGTGGCCTGAGATATGTGAACAGTAAACTTTTCAGGCCAGAGCAAGGAAAAAGGTGGACAAAAGAATCATAAAGAGCCTCATGGTGTAAGAATTAAGAAAAGAATGGTCAGAAAGGGAAGGAGGAATGGAAGGAAATGTGCTTGATCCCCTTGATCTGATGTTTTGGGAGGAAGCAGTCTACCTCAGTGTTGACTACTTCTCTTCCTAGTCAATTTGATTTTGAGGTCTCTGGCATTTACACAAGACCAGATGTCAGATGGGGTCTTCTTCAGCTGTGAAATATGTCCCAAAGTTTCAACACCTCGTAATTTGGCTGTAGTGTCAGGGGTCAAGAATACTTGGTAGGGTCCTTTCCATGAATCTCACTTTTACAAAAGCATCAGAGTAGGACAATAACTGCCTGTAAATGACAAAAGATTTTAATAATGGCGATAGTTAAAGATCTGATTAGAGTTCATTATAATGCAATAGAAATTTGGTTGTTTCTGAGACATACAATATTGTAAGATAACTAGAATTATGACTGATAACATTCCAGGACACGTCAGAATTTTAGGAATTTCATATAATTTCTGGAACACTTGTAACTTATACCTTTATGAGTACATCATAAAGAAGGCTTGGTATTACTTTTTATTTAACAATGCTTCCCATATAATTTAACATATTAAATAAGCCTAATTAGCTCAACATCTTCTTTTTTATCAATATAAGGAAAGAGAACACATCTTCTGAGATGTTCCAGGGATCTTCTGGAAAAATCCCTAAGTTACTTCTAAGTCAAAAAGACTTCATTTGGAATTTGACAAAGTTGGTAAATAAATATAGAAAGTTTTTGACCCTTGACTAAATAAAGATCGTCATGAAACAACGCTTAGATATTTAACTGAAGTGACAGTAAAAGATTTCCAAGGCATATACAAAAGGTTACATAGTTGTAAGCAAAACTTAGCTCTTTTACAATTGAGAAAACTCAGTTTTCTTAAATATTCAAAGACCTAAGACAACATGAAGCAGAGGAAATTATTTTGGTAAGACATAAAATCTTTGCTTTCTAGGCAGATTACTCAAAAGGTAAAGAAAAACCTTTCACAATATCATTCTTATCAAAAGCAGACCAAAAGTCAGAAAAAAAAACAAAACAACTTTGAAAGAGAAAACCAAATTCTGATTTTGTGCCAGTGTACTTTTGATATAAAAACTCCCTTTTTTAATTAATTCATTCCAGTCTTAGCTTGACCATGCATAAAATTCCTTTCCTAAGATTCCTTTTCCACAAAACTTCCGCAAGTTTTTTTTATACCCCTTCAGATTTTGTCCTATGTTTTTACTCTTTCTCATCCTGGATCAGTCATTTTGCTTTCTTTACCTAATTTCCATAAACACTTGTTTCCTTTCATCCTTACTATTTCTAAGTAGTTTTAAGTACATATACTGATTAGAATTCTTAAGTCTAAGAACCTTTAATTTCTAGGGAAAACTAAGAAGTAAGCAATTGTAGACTGTCTCTTACACTAGCGTTCTTTAGATTGGCAAATGGATGAATACGTGAATTACCTCTAGAAGCATATGCTTTCTCACAGTACAATTTTTTAAATGTGGAAGAAGACATGTTTACTGGTAGACCTAAATAGCTTTAGTTCCTCTGATAAAAAGCTAAAAGTGGATAAATCTGTATTCAGGAATGAATGCGCCGTATTTGGAAATGATCTAGATTTTCAATGAATTTCCATCATTTAAGTTAACTTATCAAAACTTTAAAGTTTCAGTTTATAAAACTACTTGGCAAACTATTTTTTAGTAGACATACTTTTACACATAGTTATTGCTGAAAGTTCACCTGAAAACTTTTATCTCATTTATATCTGTCTACATCAGTTGTTCTTAACAATTATGTTTTAACTATCCACGAAAACTTCTCGGGACATTGGACAAAGTCTGCTGTCATCCCAAGCTATTTTTCTTGCTGACAAGTTCTGTAACAAAGATAACATGAGCTTATTTGACTTTAGTAAACTTAAGTAGAATAAAAGCTTTATATTTAACGCTGATAAGTCTAAAGACAGGCCTCTTTTAATTAAACCAAAAAATTTAAACTAGCTTTTATTTACTAAAGATTTATCCGAAATCATGTTAAGTTGAAAAACATTTGGGTTAATTTCTATATTTTTGAGAGTCTAGAAGCATGTATTTTCCTTTAAGTGAATTAAAGTTCTTTTACAAATTGCTCTTAGCAATGCCACGCAAAGGTAGAAAAATATCACACAGCTACAACTTACATTCATAGACATACATAGACATTTAGACAAATGCGAGCAGAGATCTTATAGCTTTAACTTCACATTTTTAGCTGTGAAATGGGTATGATAATGCAAAACTCACTGGCTTATAAAAGAACAGTTGGATTCAAACTTTTTTTTTTTTTGGCAGTTGGAATAAGTTAAGTTTACCTGCTAGGATGGCTAAAGGTTTTTTATTAATATTTTTAGAGAAGACACTTAAGATTTGTATTCATCCTTGGCAAGTCATCTTATGGAAGCTGTGGACTAGATTTTGGGCAAGGGAGCTTCTCTGGCAGTTTGTATTTTTTTAAAAAAAGATTTATTTATTCATTTATTTTTGGCTGCATTGGGTTTTAGTTGTGGCATGCGAGATCTTTATTGAGGCATGTGGGATCTTTTGTTGTGGTGCGTGGGCTCTTCGTTGTGGCGCACAGGCTTCTCTCTAGTTGTGGCGTGTGGGTTTTCTCTTCTCTAGTTGTAGTGCACAGACTCCAGGGCACATGGGCTCTGTAGTTTGCAGCCTGCAGGCTCTAGTTGAGGTGTGCCAACTCAGTAGCTGTGGTGTGCAGGCTCAGTAGTTGTGGCACGTGAGCTTAGTTGCCCTGCAGCATGTTAGTTCCTTGACCAGGGATCGAACCTGCGTTCCCTGCATTGCTAGGTGGATTCTTTACCGCTGGACCACCAGGGAAGTCCCTGGCAGTTTGTAGTTTTAAAAATCCTCTTTCTTTCTTTTTTTCAATCTTAGGAATTGGAGATGGTAAGGATAAGTGGACTTTGAATTGTTTCCAGAGCTGCGTTTCTGGTTTTGCAAAAATTTGAAAGCCAAGGACTTTTAATTCTTCAAAGACTGGGCTGTAGCCTAAATGATATCTAGGGGCTGATCTCTCCTTCCAGTTATATTATCTTCAGTTTGCTTCTTTATATCAGGGAGAACTAAGATGGAAATTCAGTGAGTTCTATGTTCTGGGTATAGGGCTGTTTGTCTTTGGAATGTTTTAGTAAATTTTTCCATAAGGGCTTCAGAAGGTTTTACTTTCTCTCTAGATACATTTAGCTTAAGGGAAGACTCCTAAACAAAGTTCCTATCAGGCTCTGAATATTAGCTTCCAATTTGGCCAACTTCTGACAGTAGAGCTACATTAAAAATCTTTTCAAATATCTTGCCAGGTTTCAGCTGGGACAAACAGTAAATATTTCTGGCAGTATTGAACAATCCCATGGATACAAGAGGCATCCTCAAAGAGGGTGCAAAATATAATACTCTCCCAAGATCTAGAGCCACTCCCAAAGGTAGCCAAAAGAAAGAAGGACCTAGACACTTCCCTGGAGGGCTGGCAATGGACACTAGCCACAAATGTTCAACCCACATTTCTGTCTGGCCATATTTTGAGGCCCCCAGCCTGGCAGTCACCAAGCCAAGCTGTCAGGACACAAGAGAAGACAAACAAGAAGGTTACAGCTGTCCCTGGGAGAGAAAGGACCAATAACCAGTGGGTCTGGATTTGCAAAGGGACAGTGTGAAGGTGTATTTTCCTCTTTCCACCAAGCACTACAGGCAGAGATTCAGGAGAGCTGCTTTGGTAAGAATTCTCACCCTTCACTGGCTTCTGCCGGTTTTCCCAGGATCCCATCTGCAGGCTCCAGTATCTACCAGAATTTGGCATGGTTTTCCATTAATTTTAATTTTAATTTCCCTTGGCTATTTAAGGGAATAGCATAGCAGTTTACCAGAAAATCCTTCAGAGACCCATCAACCCTGGGAGTGAACCATTTGGGAGTCCTCCTTCAGTGGTAGGTATGTGGGGGCATTCAACTTGATGTGGAAGGATTTGCATAAAACCTTTGAGGAAAATATTTTCCCACTGTCCCAGGTGATTACAAATGAGACATTGACCCACGGGCCAGCATTTTGATGATGGACCCCTAGCAGATTACAGTGGAGGACGCCCAGGTATTATTTTAGGTTTCTGGCCTTGGGGTGATTGCAGCTTGATGGACCTTTGTTTACAATCCTTTCAAAGTGCTCATCTATAGTCACAAGTCCAGTCAGGCCAAGGGCCTCCCATCCTTTTTTCTGCCTTTTATCAAACCACTAACCTCAAGAGATAATCCATTGACAAATAAGGCAGCTAGAGCAGGTTGGGTGACATCATTTATTGTATGGAACCCAGAACGCCATAGGAAGAGATCTTCCAGATGGGCTTTAAAGTCCGCTACAGATTTATCTTCCTTTTGTTTGCATGTTTGACCGATCAGTGCAGGCAGGGAAGACTCTAGAAATAGCTTTTAAAAGATCAGTTGCTATTCTGCAAGCTTTTCCTCGTCCATAAGGAGACCGTGTTGAAGACTGAGGATCTCAAATGTCATCCTTGGGTCGTGCCGTTCTGCTTCCCGCATCCATTTTTGGGCTTCACCAGGTCCTACCAGCATGGGCACAAGCTGATAAAGACCTGGCAGCCTGGGGTCCTAGGCCTCAATAAGGGCTCTAAATTTTTCAGAAAACTTTTGGGGAATCCTCCCTTGGTTTAGAAAATTCTTTAATCCTTAGTTCGGTCCTTGACCAAGAAGTGAAGAGGATCACCTGCACCCACAGGTGGTCTTATTTTATTTTATTTTTCTGTCATTTTAATGTAAGATTGAACAGACTGCTACAGCAACACTTGAGATTCCACAGAGAACTGCATGATTTTGCTATTAGAAGACATTTGTTGAAGTATTTGAACTTTACCTCTTTAAAAAAATGAATATGGTCCGTCAACAACAGATGAATGAATAAAGAAGATGTGGTGTGTGTATGTGTGTGTGTGTGTGTGTATATATATATATAAAATGTCTACAACAGAATAGCCATAAAAAAGAATGAAATTCTCCCATTTGCAACAATGTGGATGGACCTAGAGAGTATTATACTTAGTGAAATAAGTCAGACAGAGAAAGACAAATACTGTATGTTATCACGTATATGTGGAATCTAAAAAATAAAACAAATGAATGAATATAACAAAACAAACTACCAGTGGGGAGAGGGAAGTGGGGAGGGACAAAATAGGGTTAGGAGATTAAGAGGCACAAAATCCTATCTATAAAATAAATAAGCTAGGGAATTGCCTGGCAGTCCAGTGGTTAGGACTCTGTGCTCTCACTGCCGAGGGCCTGGGTTCGGTCCCTGATCAGGGAATTAAGATCCCACAAGCCGTGCTGCGTGGCCATTAATTAATTAATTAATTAAGCTAAAAGGATATATTGTATAGCACTGGGAATATAGCCAATAATTTATAATATAAATATAAATATAAAAATATTGAATCACTCACTATGTTGTGTATCTGAAACTAATATAATATTGTAAATCAATATTGTAAAAATGGAAATATTTCAATTTTTAAAATGAAATGGAGGTTTCAAGTGTTGTTTTCAGCACACAAACATTCACAACAACCTTCTAGATACGTATTTTCTACTTCTCCAAAAAAGGTAATTCTCATTTACTAGAACCTCACCCACCACTGAAGAATTCAAAGCTCCTGAGCTCAGAAGAGATCAGAACGCACAGATGAGTATAATTAGTAGTCCAAAGCTTGGCTTAACTATCTGAAGAACAGTAAACACCCAGTAATAAATACCAAGTATATCAGCATTGTTTCTAGGAGGCAATGACTCATAAACTAAAACCACCTAAGTCTGAAATTTTCTGTACTCAGTGTCTATTGGTATAAAGACTTCATTCTTAATGCTTCTTATGGCATCACAGGTTTTATAAATTAAACAATACATTTTTAGCGTTCCACAGTAATCATCACTTTCAAAAACTGTAATATACATCTGTATGTTACACAAACATATAATTCTCTACATAAGCATTTTGTCATATATCACCTCTTAGCCTCAAATAATACAAAAATCTTTACGGAACAAAACACCACAGAACTTTTGTATATTCCCTTTCCCCAGTTGTTAGCAGGTAGCACTGCTTTAAAAAGAAAGTGATGAAAAATCAGAAATTTTGCAACCAGTGTTTGACTTCAACTTTTTACTTTATCATCTTCTAGTACCACCATATCCTGCCGCTGTTCTGGGTCTGGTCTCTGAGCTTGAATATGCCAAAGAGCGACCTGTGCCTCCAAGAAGTGGTAAGCAGGGCTCTTCCACGTGCTGGAGTATGAGGGAGGGTGAGACGGGTGGTACCATGAGTCTGAGAAGGGTGTTGCTGCTCTATTGCTGCCAAATATTCTAATATTCCTCCAGTTCTCAAGCCAGTCCAGAACCCTGGTCCTGAATGTTCATTTCCTTGCTGTCCATGCAAGCACTGCCAAAACCAGAGGTTGCACCATGTTGACCTGTGAACTCAGCCTTAAAGCCCACAGGAGGGGCTCCTGCTGAGTTGGTGAATCTCTGATAATGATGGGAATGTGGAGTATACTCAGAATATGGTGGAGGAGAATCTTGACCATCACTAAGGAGCAATATATAAACTCCAAAGTCAATAGCAAGTAGCACCACGATGGTAATCAGTCCACTGATGCCACATGAGTCTGGGGAGTACAACTTCTTATAATAATCAGAGAAAGAGTTAAAGCCATGGTTTTCCCTAGACTCTCTCGACTTCTTCAGGCCAGGTTCCATGTGATCTAAGTTATACTCCAAGGTATAGGAGCCTCTTAGTATGTACCTTCAGAGGATTCATAGCTTTTACAGCCTGGCAGTTTTTCCAAAGTTGTACTTGATATCTAAATCAGTCTTACATTCCCACTGTACACCATAACCATCCCACCCTTTGTTGTGACATGGTATGAATTTGGGGGTATAAGCATCCCATCCAGCTATGCCTCCAATGCATTTCACTGTGGGATTGGAGCCAGCCCATGAGAAGTGGTATAGCGGTCCTAGTGGAGGGTAAGAGCTTTTGCATCCCACAACAGTATTCTGTCCAAGTCGTTCCAGCCCTGGGCAGGGCCCACGGTCAGCAGAAGTGAAAGGAAGCTGAGGAGAGGGCAGCGTCTGGCTACTTCCAGCCCGCCAGCCTTGGCCAGGGTGCTTGGTGAAGATGGCAGATAAAGAGGGGTGGAGGGGAGTGGCATGAGTTATGTCATAGTCTTTTATTTTATGTGCATCTTACATCTTTAATTTTTCATTAGCTTTTGGCAATGACTCTTCTAATGAAACTATTTTGTAGTTTTGAAGCCCTCTGGAGGCTTCTGCATGACAACTAAATTAGGTAACCTATTCTGCTTGTTTGATTTGGGAGCCCGTGTTTTAAAGTGCATTTCTTAATTGATCTTGTCTTGGAACATTCCTCATAAAGGCCATTATAATTCTAGGTTGTCTTGGTAAGATTCTGCCATTTTTGTGGGTATCCACAGCTCCTGGGACCACAGTTCTTAGACATAAACAAGTGGGTGTGCCAGAAGGTGTGCTCGGTTCTTGGGAATTTCAGGATCCCATTTCTTCAGCTAAGCTTTGGGTCTCCTGGAGCCAAATAAATACCTAAGAAGCACGTGCCCCTGGGTCGGGGATTGTGTGGTGTTTTACAGTGTACCTCGCTGCGTGGAAATTTTCTTGAGGATGTTGAATGACCTAGTGTTACTCTGACCCATTCTGTGATCAACGTATTCTAACACAGGAGTCCTGGAGTTAGGTGGTGAGTGCTCTAACAGCTTTGAAGTACTCAGTCCATGTCCACCAGTGTTGCAGCTTTTGGCTTCTGAGATTCCCATTAGAAATAGCCTTTCCCTCCTGTGCATGTTAACACACCAGCAGTAACCAAAGAGCTGTTACTGTGGACTGGCCAGGAGAAGGCCTTGTGCGCACCACCAGCAATTCCAGTGCAGAACCAGGGAAAGGGCTGAACCAGCACATCCCCAACAAATGGGGACTGTGGACTGGGATTCCAGTCAAATGGGGCACTGCGGACTAAACCAGCAGCATTTCCCAAAGTGGAACCAGGGACTGGGCCAAGAGCTTGGGACTTGGATTCTAGTAGAACTGTCTGCTAGCTCAAGCTGACCTGCCCTGGGCTAGAAAGCCAATTACATCAGTGGCTCAATGCAAAGAGAACATAGCTCTGAACCAAGGAGAACCCTTGGAAATGGCAAGAAAGGCAGAGAACTAAAAGCACTTGTGGGCACCGCTGCCTGTGTTTCCTGTTGCCCCAAAGTTGTTGGGAGTTTCCTCCAGATCCCATTGCTGCTACAAAATTAAAAAACAAAATTCACCTGAGTAAACTTTAAAGATCTTATTGCCTTTATTCAGTGATTCAGGAACCAGGTGGTGTCGCATCCAGCAGACGGAAAGGGGCTCCGAGGAGCTGTACAAAATGAAAGGCTTTTATGAAGGGAGCAGGACGAGGAAGTTATACTAGCACAAAGCAGTTGGATATGCAAGGTGACCTTCCTTTAGTGGGGGCACAGGCTTCTATCAGGCAGGTTCAGTAGTGCTGACCAGGTCATTCCTGACTGGTTTAAGATTCTATTCCTGGGAGAGTCTGAAATTATAATTAAATTAGGTAGTAAGTCTCAGTTTGGTGACATGGAGCTTAGTATAAGTGACTCCATTTTGGGCCTGTTATCTCTTTTTTAACACAAATTACCATAAACTCAGTGGCTGAAAACAACACAAATGGATTATCTGACAGTCCTAGAGGTTGCGAGTCTGACGCCATTCTCCCTGGACTAAAATCAGTGTGTGGGCAGGGCTGCGTTTTTTCCTGGAGGATATAGGGGGAATTCATCCCTTTACCTTTTCCAGCTTCTAGAGGCTGCCCACATTCCTTGGTTCAAGGCCCCTTTCCTCTATCTTCAAGGTCAGCAATGTTGCATCTCTCTGACCTAATTCTTACGTTCTTTTAAGACCTCATGTGATTAGGTTAGACCCACCCAGATAATCTAGAAGAATCTCTGCATCTCAAAATCCTCAATTAAATCACATCTACAAAAGCCCTTTTGCCACATAACATAACTTACTCTCAGGTACAGGGTTTAGGATGTGGACATTGTGTGGGACCATTGCTCTTCCTACCACAGTGCTTCATTGTTACTTTAAAAGAACTGCCCAGGGCTTCCCTGGTGGCGCAGTGGTTGGGAGTCCGCCTGCCGATGCAGAGGACACGGGTTCGTGCCCCGGTCTGGGAAGATCCCACGTGCCACAGAGTGGCTAGGCCCGTGAGCCATGGCCGCTGAGCCTGCGCGTCCGGAGCCTGTGCTCTGCAACGGGAGAGGCCACAACAGTGAGAGGCCCGCGTACCGCAAAAACACAAACAAAAAAAACAACAAAAAAACTGCCCAGACTTCTCCTTCAGGGTCTCTACCTCCACTAACAAGTGATAGGATATAGTTTAATGCACCCATCTGACAGATGAGAAAACTGAAGCCCTGGGAGAAAGGGGCATTTATTAAGTGCCTACTGCATGCCAGGCCCTGTGCTAAGAGCTTCACATGGCTTGTCTCCCTTAATTCTCCAAACAACCAGAGAGGGATGTACAATACTATTGTATATACAATATGGCTGAAGGACTCTGCAGCTGCAAGGGACAGAAAACCCAGCAGAAACTGGCTTTAGCAAAAAACAGTGATTTAAAACCCTGAGGCTGATCTTCAGGCCCAGCTGGATCCAGGCGTTCAATGGATGTTATCAAGAACCTTTGTCTCGGGACTTCCCTGATGGCACGGTGGTTAAGAATCCACCTGCCAATGCAAGGGACATGGGTTCGAGCCCTGGTCTGGGAAGATCTCATATGCTGCAGAGCAGCTGAGTCCGTGCACCACAACTACTGAGCCTGTGCTCTAGAGCCCGTGAGCCACAACTACTGAGCCCGTGTGCCACAACTACGGAAGCCTGCGTGCCTAAAGCCTGTGCTCCGCAACAAGGGAAGCACCACAATGAGAAGCCCGTGCACCGCAATGAAGAGTAGCCCCCGCTCACCTCAGCAAGAGAAAGCCCGTGTGCAGCAATGAAGACCCAACACAGCCAAAAATAAATAAATAAATTTTTAAAAATGCTTTAAAAAAAAAAAAAGAACCTTTGTCTCTTCAGCTCCTGGCTCTGTGTCGGCTTCTTTCCCAATCATGTTCTCCTTTTGTGAAGGCAAAATGACCATGAGCAGCTCCGAGCAGAAACCCTAATCTCTCTGAAATCCCTGGGGAAAGAGACCTTCCGTTTTTCATCTTCCAGCAGAAGCCCTGGAGTGTCACTGAGCCCCCAGAGGTCTAGCATCCATATCTGAACTATCAAGGAGGGTGTGACGGTAGAATGTGCTCATAGGCTAGGGCTGAAATACATGCCCAACTTGAAGCCTGGAGGTTAAGGCCAATCTTTCCCAAACACAGGGCCTGGGTGTGCAGGGGTTTCTCCCCAGGGAAAGCAGGTGCTATTATAGAAGTGACGATGCACATGTGTAAAGGAGTTAAAAAGCCAGTGTTGGGGAAAAAGGCTCATTGTCATTATCATACCCATTTTATAGGAGTAGAAACTGAGGCACAAAGTGGTTCAATAAAATGCCCTACATCACGTAGCTGGTAAGTGGCCATGCCAGAACTTGAACCCAGATCCCCTCCCCCTGCATGTGATAGTCCCAGAACTCAGGGCAGGGCCCCTCCATGCTTGGGTCTCTCTCCCACTTTCTCTGAACCCCCAGACTGTGTCAAAAGACACATTTTAGTTGTTAGCTACCCCAAGGTCAGGCTGGGATATTGCTGTCTGTGCCCTGACATTTTAGACCTAGAAGTCCCTCCTCACCTGCAGAGGCACCTCTAATACAGGGAGGAAACAGGTGCTCAGGCATCCGACCACTGGCCCCTTTCAAGTCCTCCTCTGTGATGGCAAATTCCACTAGGGCTCCATACCATCTTACCAGGATTCCAAACAAAAGACACAGCTTACGGGCAAAGGCACCACCTTGGCCAAACCATCTTTACAAGGAAAGTGCGGATGAGGGAACAAAGACGATGCTCGTAAAAGAGATAGTCTCCTGGGAGATGCAAGAAACAGCTGAGAGGAAAGAATTGAGGCTTTGTGGGGCAGTTCCTGGAACTGGGGCCAGAAACCGACAGGATGAGGGCCTCTTCCCAGAGGGTAAAGAAGTTCATTAGGCTAAACAAGCCAGACCCCCTAGTGCAGGTGGTTACCGTAGGAAAGCTGCTTCCCCAGGGGTGACAGGACCAAATACATGACATCATTCCAGAGGAGACAAGGGGCAAAGAGTCAGTGCTTATCAGGGGCTTACTATGTGCTGAGCACCTCACGTGATGGGGCTCTTCATCTTCCTAATCACCGTTCTGAGCAAGCGCATTAATTTACACATTTTTACAGAGGGAGAATCTGAGGCTCAGAGAGGTAAAGCAACTTGATCAAGAGCACACAGCCATCAGATGGCAGAGCTGGATTGAAACCCAGGTGTGTCTGACTCTAAAGTCACTGCTCTTTCCTCCCATGGCGTACACTATTAGAGGAAGTGTGGGCATCCCAGGAACATTTCCCACTCACTGTTTCTGGAAAGCCCCAGCAAAAGCAGAGTCTTGGGTTGGATGGACCAGGTGGTGGTACCTAGTGGTCAATTCTCAATTTCTTAGAAGCACAAAATAGAGAAATGTTAAGGGGAGGAGTTGATACAGATGACCAGAGGCTCAGGTAGGTGTGCATGAAGATCTTCTAGGTACATGGAAGGAAGGCGAAATTATGTGGCAAGGCAGTAAGGCCAGATGGTAGGCAGCCACTGCCCCAGGTCCCTAAAGGGTCCCCCATACTGCTCCAGCTACCTTCCTTGGGAACCCCAAACTTTCCTGTGATCCAGGAATAAAAGGGGGTCTTCAGGACACAGCTGCTCTGCCAACTTCTGGCTGTTGTGTTTCTTTTTTTTTTTTTTTAATTTATTGTATTGAAGTATAGTTGATTTAAAATGTTGTGTTAATTTCTGCTGTACAGCAAAGTAATTCATATATATAATATATATATATATATATATATATACACACACATACATACACACGTTCTTTTTCATATTCTTTTCCATTATGGTTTATCAGAGGATATTGAATATAGTTCCCTGTGCTATACAGTACGACCTTGTTGTTTATCCATTCTATATACAATAGTTCGCATCTGCTAAGTGTTTCTTTATATTGCTCGTTCTTAGATACATAGGTATTGGGGTCTCACTCTGCCCTGATCCCTAAAAAATGTTGAATCTGCAGTAGGCAGAGCGTACACATTTATGGTACTAGGTACGCTTTCTCACGCAGCTAAGAAATAGTTACTGTTTCTTCACTGCCTATTGTGTGAACTCACAAAAGCCCTGGGCAACGGGTATTTTACCCCTAGAGTAGTTGCTGTTGCGGTCCCAGCACCAGTAGGTCTCCGTCGCCAGGCCAGCATGTCCACTCTCCAGCACGTTGACTACCAAGAGCTCACAGCCACCCCCCTTCTCCAGAGAATTGCTGTCTGTTGACAGGAACCTCACCAGGTGGTTACGTCCTTTCAAGAGCACCGCACAGTCAATGCTGACATGGGGATGCATCTGGAGTGGGTAACAACTCTGTGACATGAACAATCCCACAGCCCACAGTGGATCAGGCTAAGGCTGGACCTTACCTGTGGCCACTTCCCCACTTGGCTCCCCGCTTCCCTATCCTGTTTCCCTCACCCCGTAAAGCTTTTTCCTAAGTGCTCTTCCTCAGTAAATCACCCAATGTCCTAAGATACCCCCACCCTATTTTACAGAACAGGAAACTGAGGCTTAAATAGGATGCCCCCCCCCCACCGCCCCAGCTTAGTCTGTCCCCAAAGTTCAAGCCCTTTCTGTTCCTTCATCCTGCCTGGACAGAATGGACAGCAGACAGATCAGGAGAGGAAACCCCAAGTCCTGGCAGGGATGGGCAGCTTCTCCTCCCCCAGCTTCAGCCCAGGCTTCCTCGGGCAGAGCGCGGTTCCTGTTTCCCTCCCCCGCACTGAGTCATCACCCATGCAGAGCGGTGAGAAATCATGGAGCAGGACTGGGCGGGCAGCAGGCACTTGAAATGAGATTTCTCAGAAGCCTCCATCCAGCTCTGCTCAGGAAAGCGGGGGCTGTGCAGGATGTTCCTCCCCACGCTTGGTTGCTTCAGGATTGGAGGCAGGGAGACCCAGAGGCTGCTGTGCCTCCACCTGAGTCTCTTCTCAGAGACAAACTCTCCAAGGTGTTTCAGGAAGCTCGGTTGACTCAGCCACCAAAGCTGCACAGCAGGGTAATGGGAGACAGTGTCCCCAGAACATGCAGCAAAGGCTGAGCCACACACCCCTGCATGTCCCCAGGGCCCAGAACATCAGAGGCAAACTCTTGAGCCCTGAATCCCTGCTGCTTCCCATTTGGCTCCAGACACCCTCCCTCCAGTCACAACTTCTGGCTCTCAGCTTTTTCATTTCTTTTAATTGAAGTCAAATTTACATACACTGAAATGTACCAGTCTTGGGTGTGCCAATAAGTGAATTTGGATAAATGTGTACCTGTGTAATGAACACACTTCTCAGCATATAGAACATTTCCATCACCCCAGAAGGTTTTTCGTGTTCCTTTCTGATTAACCCCTGTAGGCAATCACTGTTCTGATTTCTATCACCATGAATTCGATGTACCTGTTCTTGAACATCTTATGAATGGAACCACACAGTATGTACTTTTGGGGGTCTGGCATCTTTCACTCAACGTCTTATCTGTGAAATTCGTCCATGCTGGGCAGGCAGCAGTCGTGACTCCTGTCTTTTACTGAGTGGTATTTCATTGTATGAATACGCCGCAATTATTCCTCCATTGTCCTGTTGAGGGACGTTTGGGTTGTTTCTCCTTCTTGGCTATTATGAATAAGACTGCTATGAACATTCTTGAATAACGCTGTGGACATATGTTTCCATTTCCCGTGGATTAATAACTGGGAGAAGAATCGGTGGGTCATGGAAGTGGCATTGCTAACTTTATAGGAAACTAACACACTGTTCTCTAAAGTGGACATATCATTCTACACTCCCACCAGCAATATTTGACATTCTGAGCTGCTTTATAGCGTCACAAACATTTGGCTTTTCAGTGCTTTTAATTTTAGAAATGGCGTTTCCCTGTTGACTTTTGAAGTCAAGCACTTCTGCACATGCTCATTGGCCATTGGTATGTATTATTCTGTGAAGCATCTATTCAAGTCTTTTGCCTATTTTTATTTATTTATTTTTAAAATAAATAAATTTATTTATTTATTTTTGGCTGTGTTGGGTCGTTGGGTCTTCGTTGCTGCACGCGGGCTTTCTCTGGTTGCGGCGAGTGGGGGCTACTCTTCGATGCAGTGCGCAGGCTTCTCATTGTGGTGGCTTCTCTTGTTGCAGAACATGGGCTCTAGGTACGCGGGCTTCAGTAGTTGTGGCACGTGGGCTCAGTAGTTGTGGCTTATGGACTTAGTTGCTCCACGGCATGTGGGATCTTTCTGGACCAGGACTTGAATCTGTGTCCCCTGCATTGACAGGCGGATTATTAACCACTGCACCACCAGGGAATTCCCTTGCCTACTTTTTAAAAATGTTTTTATTTTTATTAACTATTTTTCCATTTATAAATAGGAGAGAAATATTCTGCAAATCACCCTTTCTTAGAGAGGAATGATTAGAAATCAACTCATTTGTGCTGTTGAGACACGCGTAGGTAGTTCCAAAGTGTTCCTCTTATTCTGTAGCTAAGGTCTCTTGCTAGGGGATTTCCAGCTATTGGGAGATGGAACCTCTCAGGAGATTCTCTTGCAGTGAGGATGGAGGTTATGATGCATCCTTGGTTGGTACTATTACATCTTAAATCTCTGTAGAGAATACTGGATTCCACATTGTCCATGCACTTCTTTCTAGTTCATTGATTAAATATATTAATATTAGGTTAATCAAATTTATAAAAATTGAATCAGTCATATTCTGTTGAGATAACTTAATTAAGCTCTCGGTTTCCTATCAAGCATCCATTTTCCCCTTCTTTCCTAATTGTTACTACGTTCGATTTCCACTCCTTCCCCACCCAGCCAACTGCTGGACCCCAAGATCCAGACTGGACCTCAGTGGTCTGAAAGTAATCCTATTCCTGTTTGCATTGACTGCCTTAGGATGAGCACATGAGCCAATTCTGACTGTGAGCTGTGAGGGCATGTCTGTTGGGGGCTTTGGGGGAAGTTTCCCCTTTCTTAAGAGAAAACTTGTAAGAAGATGAGCTCTCTTTTTTGCCTTGGATGGTGCTTTGTGAGGTGATGCCCGGAGTAACTTGAGATATCTTACTACCAGCCTGAAGAAAATCTGACACTGAGGGCTACGAGCAGAGAGATTTAACAAGTCAGGATTCATGATACCAACATTCAGTTACTGGATCAATGAATCCTGAAGGCTCCTTCTGCCTCTGGACTCCAAGTTTCACGAGCCAGTAAACTTGCTGATTAAATTAGTGGAGGTTGTATTTCTGTTATCCGCAGCTAAAAGGTCCTAATACAAGTGCTGGGTATACATGCTGTTCTTTTAATTGTTTTTATTAAACTATATAACATTTAAAGTACACAATCAATGTTTTCAGTATATTCACAAGGTTGTGCAACTATCCCCAATATTTAATTCCAGAACATTTTCATCATCCAAAAGGAAACCTGTACCCACTAGCAGTCATTCCAAACTCGCCTCTCCCACAGCTCCTGGCAACTGTTAATCTACTTTCGGAATCTGAATTTGCGTATTCTGGCATATATATGTATGTATGTGTGTATATATATATATATATATATATATAAAATCATACAGTAAGTGACATTTTCTATCTGGCTTCTTTTACTTGGCATAATCTTTTCAAGGTTCATCCATGTTGAGCATGTGTAAGTACTTCATTCCTTTTTATGACTGAATAATATTCTTTTGTATGGATATACCACATTTTGTTTATCAGTTCATCAGTTGCTGAACATTTGGGTGGTTTCTACTCTTTGGCTTTTTTGAATAATGCTGTTATGAACATTTGTGTAAAGGTTTTCTTGTGAACATACGTTTTCAGGTCTTGGGCATATACCTAGGAGTGAAATCTTTGGGTTTTGTGGTAATTCTGTGTTTAACTTTTGGAGGAATTGCCACTCTGTTTTCTATAGCAGCTGCCCCACTTCCATTCCAACTAGAAATGTATAAGAGTTCCAGGTTCCCCACATCCTTGTCAACACTTGCTGTTGCTGGTTTTTCCTCTTTTATTATAGTCGTCATAATTGATGTGGAATGGTATCTCATTGTGGTTTTGATTTGCATTTCCCAAATGTTGAACATCGTTTCATGTGCTTATTGGTCGTTTTTATATTTTCTTTGGAGAAATGTCTGTTCAGTCCTTTGTCCATTTTTAAACTGGATTATTTGTCTTTTACTGTTGAGTTCTAAGAGTTTTTATGTATTTTGAACATTAGACCCTTTATTAGATATACGATTTGCAAATACTTTGTCCCTTTCTGTGCATTGTCTTTTCACTTCCTTGATGGTGTTCTTTGAAGCACAAAAGGGTTTAATTTTGATAAAGTCCAATTTATTTTTTTCTTTTTTTGCTTGTGCTTTTTGTGTCATATCTAAGAAACTGTTGTCTAATCCAGGGTCACTAAAATTAACACCTATGTTCTCTCTAAGAGTTTTCCAGTTTTAGCTCTTACATGTGTGTCTATGATTCATTTTGCATGTGGATATCCAGTTCTCCTAGTACCTTTCGTTGAAAAGACTTTTCTTTTCCTGTTGAATTGTCTTGGCACCCTGTCAGAAATCAATTGGTCATAAAGACAGAGGTTTATTTTTGGACTGTCAATTCTATTCCAAATGTATGTCTACCCTTATGCCAGCACCACAGTCTTGATTACTTGATAGGTTTGAATTAAGTTTTGAAGTTAGGAAGTTTGATTCTTCCCAACTTTGTTATTCTTTTTCAAGATTGTTTGGACTATTCTGGGTCTCTCGCATTTCCATATGAATTTTAGGATCAGCTTGTTATTTTCTGCAAAAAAAAAAAAAAAAGGCAACTATAATTTTGATAGGGAATGCAATGAATCTATAGATAAATTTGGGCAGTATTGCCATCATAAGAGTATTAAGTATCCAGTCCATGAACACAAATGTCTTTCCATTTATTTACGTCTTTGGTCACTTTCAAAGGTGCTTTGTAATTTTCAATGTAAAAGAAGTCTTTCACCTCTTCTGTTAAATTTATTTCTAAGTATTTTAATCTTTTGGTTGTAAATGGAATTGTTTTCTTAATTTCACTTCTGGCCCATTCATTGCTGGTCCACAGAAATACAGCTGATTTTCAGATACAGATCTTGTGTCCTGCAACCTTCCTGAATTTAATTATTAGCTCTAATAATTCCTTCCTTCTTTCCTTCCTTCCTCTTTCCTTCTGCTTGCTTTTGGTTCAGTTGGCTCTTCTTTTTCTAGTTTCTTAAGGTGTAAAGTTAGGTTATTGATTTGAGATCTTTCTCCTTTTTTGTAGGTATTTACAGCTATGATGATTTCTAATTTTATTCCACTGTGGCCAGAGGACATGTTTTATATGATTTTCAATCTTTTAAAAGTGTATAAAGACTTGTTTTAAGGCCTACTATGGTCCAACTTTGTGCTGTTTTTTGAGATTCAAAGAAAAAAATATGTTGAAAATAAAAAGATGGGAAAGGCTCTATCACGCAAACCTTAATCAAAACAGCTTGAGTGGCTATACTAATATGAGAAAAAAATAGACTTTAAGAAGAAACCTGTTAGTAGAGACAAAGGACATTTTATAATAATAAAAGGGTCAATGCATCAAGAAGATGTAACGATTATAAACATATATGTACCTAACAAGAGAGTCCTAAAATACATGAAGCAAAAACTGACGGAATTGAAGCGAGAAACAGAAAACTCAGTAATGTCAGAGACTTCAATACCACGCTTTGAATAACTTGTATTTACCTAATAACAAATGTTGTGGAGCATCTTTTCACGTGCTGATTTACCGTCGTCTGGGAGCTTTGAGCTGGCTCTTGCCTCTCCTTGGGGAACTCTTCCTAGGTATCTTCATAGCTCACTCCATCACTTCCTCAGGGCTTCATTTAGATGGATCTTCTCTGTAAGGCCTCCTCTAGAAACAGTCTAAATTTCAGCACCCTTTCCAAATCATTCCTGTTTCCTTCCTTTTTTTTCTTAAATCCCTATCACCTCTCACAAATATACGATGCCCTGGCATTGCATTATTCCTCTTGAATTTCTATTATCTCACTAGCCAGCTCTGAAAACAATCCCAGTACAGTGTGTTATTATTACCATCGTCATCACCACCCGCTGTTCAGACCTGGATTATAACCTGGGCATGTGGTGCTGTCATTATCCCCGTGTCTGTCTCCTTCATGAGACTGGGTGCTCTTCAAGGGCTGGGTGTGCCCAGGGCTGTCCGAGCTAAGTGCCCCCCAGTGCCCAGGACAGGGTGTGACACAGCCAAGGACCCTCTGAGTGTTTGCTTCGTGAAGCCAGGAGGCCCTGTTCTGACACCAGGTAGGGACCATGAATCAGCCAGACCAAAATGAAATTGGGAGGTGAAACCTTTCTGTGAACTTCTGGACTTGACGTGGCTGCGCTCAGGGCAGAGAGAGGAAGGCTCTGATGGTTCCCCAGGCTCACTGCTCAGGCCCCGAACAGAGAGGTCAGGACTGCCGGGAAGTGCAGGAGAAAGACACAGGGTCTGGGACCCAAGCAGAGCTGGGTTTGAGTCCAGCACTGACACCATTTATGTGGCTTTCGACAAGTCCCTTCATCTCCATGAGCCTTGTTGCCTCATCTGTAAAGTGAGCACAACAGTACTTACCTCAGAGAGTGGTCGTGTGCATTGGGGCACCTCTAAGGCACCTGACACAAAATAGATGCTGAACACATGACTATAATAAGAGGTAAAGTTTACTGAGCGCTTCCTGCATCCAGGCATTACACACAGCTCTGTACAAGCACAATCTCATTTAACCGTCACAATGTACTCCATCAGGGAGTATCATCCCCATCTTATAGATGAGGAAAATAAGGCTTAGGGAAGCAGCGTGATTTTGCCCCAAGTGACCCCAGCTAATTAGTTACAGAGCAGACTTGAAACACAAACCTGTCGGGCTCAGGATTTGTGCTCTTAGCTGATGCTACATTGTTCACCTGGGCTCTCCTCACTCTCCCCCTTCCCCTTTCTCAGGGTTCCCTTCTCCCCTCCTTCCCCTCAAGGAGCAGGAGACAGCATTACGTGGAGGTCAGGAAACTGGGAACTGAAGATGAGCAAGTCTGTGTCCACATCCCAGCCCTGTCATTTATTGGCTGTGTGGCGTCGAGCAGGTCACTGGCGCATTTTGAGCCTTAGTTTCTGCGCGGTTGCCTAGGGCTGCTGTAACGAATTCCCACAAGCTCGGTGGCTTAAAGCAACATAAATTTGTTATCTCGCAGCATGTAGCTCAGAAGTCCAGGGGGCTCAGCTGGCTATTCTGCTTAGAGTCTCACAGGCTGAAATAGAGGTGTCGGCCAGCCCAGGCCCTTACCTGGAGGCTCTGGGAAAGAACACGCTTCCAAGTAGAGTCAGCTTGTAGGCAGAATCCAGATCCTGTGACTGTAGGACCGAGGCCCCGTTTCCTTGCCAGTGGTCACCTGGGAGCTAGTCTCTGCTCCTGGGGCCACCCACTTTCCTTCTCATGCAGGTCAAGTCTTTCTCATGCTTTGATGAAACCCTCCAGCTTCTCCTGTGGTTCCTTTCCTACTCCAACCAGGGAAAGTCTGCTTTTAATGGTTCATGTCATTAGATTGAGTCCACCAGGATAATCTCCCTGTTTTAGGGTCTGTAAATTTAATTACATCTGCAAAGTCCCTTTGCCATGTAACATAACATATTGTCATATTCATGATGGGATTAGACCGTTGACATCTGTGGATGGGGCTGGGGTGGTGCATTCTGGTCACCAACCGACCCGCAGTTTCCTTTCCTTTGTTCATTCATTCGACAAGTGTTCATTAGCTTTGTAGCAGCCACCATTGGTGCCTTCAATACATGCCCACCGCAGCTTCCTGCTGCCGCCACCTGCATCACCTGGTTGGAGGCTTTCTCCAGCTGTCAGAGTAACTTTGCAGAGCCCATAGAGAAGGACAGAAGTGCTGGGGAATTCATGCCCACCCAGGAGCAATCCTCAACCTATAGCTGACGGGAGCTGGTGGATAAATAGCCCGAGTCCATCTCTCTTGAGATGCTGTCACGGCGCGTGTGTCTTCGCTTGCTCCCAGCAGGCTTCCTCTGCAGTTGTCCACGGCGGTCCCTTCATTAATAAAGCACACTTTCTGGGCTGCCTTCCTTTCCCCGCTCATTCCCTACTCCCGGCCTCAGACCTCCCCCAAACTATACTTCTGCTGGTATCCTTGTCTCAGGAAGTGGTCTCAGGAAGTGCTTCTGGGATAACCAAGACAAGCCCTTGCTATATGACAGGCACTACTCCAGGCACCATTATTATCTCTACTTTGCAGATGGGTTAACTGAGGCAGGGAGCAGATATGTAATTTGCCCTCACAGCTAGCATCTAGCAGAGTCAGGATTTGAACCTGGGCAGTCAGGTACAGGGCCCCTGCTGTTATAAACTAGACCACACCGACTTTCTCCTTAGCCATAAATTGGGAGCCATATTCCCTGACTCATAGTGTCGCTGTGAAGATTAAATGAGATAGTGCTTGTAAAGGCTTAGTTAGCATCCTGAGTCATCATAGTGAGCTGTCAGTAAACGGCAGCTCCAAACCAACAATAACAATAACACGACTGACAGTAATAATAATAATTGCTCAAACCCAACTCTGAGGCCAAAGGGAGCCTGGTCACTGCAGGCAGATCCATTATCTGAGAGGGAATAAAGAGCCTGGCTAAGTGCAGAGGAAGGTGGTGGGTGTTGTTATAGCAACTGATGAGCCTTCTTGTGTCCTCACAGCCAAGTGGGCAGCGAAGCAGGGGAGGAAGAAGCTCGTCAAAGGAAGCCAGCAGGAAGCAAATGGGGGCAGACCAAGGGAAGACCCCCTCTCAGCCCCATCCTGGCCCAGCCGCTGTGACTTCCATTCCTTGGGTTGAGACTGGTGGGGGCCAGGTAGGCTGCTTCCCTGCTGGGGCTGGGGGCACAGAGATACTCAGAGGCCAGGCAAAGTGGGAAAGCACAGGAAGCCATAGCCCTCGGGCCCTCAGACCTGAGTAACCAGACAGTAAGCTTTGTGGACCAAGGAATGCAGTCCCTCACCCAGGGCGGAGCGAGTGCTCAGAACCACTATTCCAAGACCAGAATCTGCCAGCTCCGCATAGGGATGGATGTGACTCTTGTGGACCCCAACACAAGAGTCTGCTAACGGCTAAGGGCGTGAGTTTGGTTTCTTAAGGCGCAAGCAACAGAAACAGACTCAGGCTAACGTAAGGCAGAGGGAATTGGTGAATTCATATCAGAGGCTCAGAACTTCATGAAGGACCTTCCTGGGACCTGGAGGACCTGCCTGGGACCCATGCAGCATCCAAAGCAATGTCAGAGGGCTGGATGCCGGGACCCTGGGAGTGAGACCAGAGCAAGGGCATTCTGGTCAGTACGCCATCCCCGATGAGTAAAAGCCAACCACTTTCATCTCTCTGTCCCTCTGTTAGAGTCTCAGATTCCAAAAGGGTGTGACCAGTGGGCTAGTTGATGGGCCGTGGGTCAACCCCCTTTAGCTAGGAGTCCGTGACTTCACTCCCATTAGCTGTAGCCAAAAAGTAGAGATAAATCCTCGAAAGGAAATTGTCAGGATTGAAGTTGAGCTCCTTCGTGCCTTCCTTTGTAGATTTGACTTGGGAAACATTCAAATATTTTACGCAATTATGAAACAAAATTAAAGTTAAAAAAATCACTAAGTAAAAAATAAAATCTAACAAATAAACCTTTGCAAAAGTTGGTGATATAACCGCATAGAGAAGAATTATTTCTTAAAAACAGAGTAATCTGTACATCCCTGGTGGGATATATCCAAAGAGCCCTAAGGACAAAAATAACTGCAGAAAAGAAAAAAAATGTGCTAAGTATCTACCATGTGTCATGTCTGTGTGAGTTGCTATGAAACACTGATGGATAAGGCAGACATCCCTGCCCTCATGGAATTTGTTGTTTTGTGGCCTCCGCTATCCCTATTCCTTTCCAATATCATCCCAGTTTCCTTAAAATTTTTTTACTCTGGAAAACTTTAAACATACACAAAAGTAGACAGGATAGTATAATAAAATCCATGTATCCATCACCTAGCATCACCCATTATCAAGTTTGTTTCATTTTACCCCCACCTCCATTCTTCTCCCTCATCCTGTATTATTCTGAAGCAAATTCCAGACTTCATATTATTTTCAGTATGCCTTCATAAATATTTCAGTATGTCTCTCTAAAAGACAATGACTCTCTCAAAAAAATAAATAACCACAACATCATTATCACACCTACAACAAATAACTACCCTTTAATAGCATCAAACATTCAGTGTTCAGATATCCAGTTATTTCATAAACACTATAAAGTGTTTTGTGTATTGTTTGGAATTGGTTACACATTGTGATTGGTTGATATGTATGTCTCTGAAGACTGCTAATTTATGGATTGTCTCTCCGTTATTTTTCCCCCTTACAATGCATTTCTTTAAAGAAAAATAAAAAAGCTGGGTTGCTTTTCCTGTAGTTTTCCAGAAGTCCGGAGTATCTGGATTTTGCTGATGGCATCAGCATGGTGTTGTCTCACGTATTCCTTTGTCCTCTGAGTTTCCTGGAAGCTGATAGCTGACTCAGAGCTGTGCTGTCCGGGACGGCTGTCAGCAGCCACCTGTGGCTACCGAAGACTTGAAATGTGGCCCGTCCAGACTGAGACGTGCTGTGTCAAACACACGCCAGATTTCAAAGATTAACCATGAAACAAGCATGCAGACGATTTCACTGATCATTTTTCATATTGATTATATATTGAAATGATAAGATTTTGGATAGGTTGGGTTAAATAAGGCATACTATTAAAATTAAGTCCACCTGTTTCTTTTTACTTTTTCAGTGGGCTTCCTAGAAAATTTTAACTTACATATGTGATAAGTTGATTCGCCTCCATGTGTATTTCACTGGCTAGTGCTGGGCTAGGGACTTGATCAGATTTCCGTTTAATTTTATGGCAATTTCAGGGCCCTGTGGTGTTCTTCCATCACGAGGCACTTAGTGTCTGCTGGCCTCCCTTTTAGTGATGTTTGCAACCACTGGTGCCCAAAGCCTGGATCCACTAATAGGGGTTGCGAAATTATGATTTTCTTGTTCTGTTGTTTCCTCGATGTATTCACTGCCATTCTATGAGGAAAATTCTTAAGTGAATAGTCAGCCCCTCAGAGAGGTCTTCCCCGATGTCCCTGTGTAAGGCGATCCACGGTAGGTTCCTTCACTGCGCTATTGTCTCCTCCGTGGCCTTTTCGCCACTTGCCGTTATCAGTGTATTAGCTCGCTTGCCTGTTGATTGGCGCGGGCTTCCACTACTGTGTAAGCCTGGGACGGGAGGGCTACTCTGGCTTAGTCAGCCATGAAATCCCAGCGTCCCAGCCTGCGAAGGTGCTGGGGAAGAATTGGGGCAAGGGATGGAGGGATTCAGAAGTGCACAAGACCCCAGACTGTAATACAGGAAGCCTGAGCTCTCATCCGGCTCTGCTGTGTGCTGAGGGTCACTCCCACCTCCGGAGGCCGCCATTTCCTCAAGTGGGGTGAGCAGGTGGGCAGTCTGGCCGCCGAAGCATGGCTTCAGCTCTGAGGGGCTCTCCCTCTGCAAGAATAGCCTCCCATCAGCTCATGCTTCTAGAGGCCTCTCTCCCGCTGGGGCTGAGCTGGGGCCAGGTGGCCGATGATTACAGAGACACCCCACAGCTAAGAAATCCAAAAACTAATTAACCTCAGCCCAGCAGACTCAAGGGAAGCCAGTCTGGCCGGCGCACTGATGGCAGGTGGCATTAATACCTAATGGTACATTCTGATTGCTGTCTTTCCCCGAGTCCCTCCTGGTTCCCAAAGCACTTTCAATCAGACAGAGAGCATCCACACAGAGCTTCTGAGCCCCAGCCCCTGGGGGGAAGAGGCCATGAGACAGAAAGCCACTCTACCAGGAGCTAACAAGTAAGTCGGCCAGACGAGGTTTACCGTTCAGAGAGGAGGGAAGCGCGGAGCCGGCTGGAGACTGCTGCACCCGCCTCCCAAAGCTGTCGGAGAAATTCGGGGGTGTGACTTTCTTGGCACTCTGCTGGGTGTATCTAAATGCTCCCAACAAGCGTTGGTCCCTCACAGCTCTGTAGGGTCATGTCGGTGAATAGGATTACCTCCACCAGGCCTTTTGGGAAACTGAGGCTCAGGATCAAGATGACGCGGGGAGGCTATAGAGCTGGAAAGCCAACCCATGCTGCTTTATTCATGCACTCAGAAATGTTTAGCAGTCCTGCTGTGCGCTGCACGGTATGCCAGGCATGGAGGGCGCACGCGTGTCTCAGGGCAGGTTCCCGGGAAGGGGAGCCCGAGTCAGGATGCTTATGCCCGTGGGCTGGGTACTAAGTGAGGACGCCTGGCCCTGTAGGGCGGCACCACCAAGTCGGTCTCACCTTGCGGCAAGCGCGCAGGATTTTGTACCTGTGTCCGTCACTGGCCATGGGCTATCCCAGGTGTGGAAGGCAAGGGGGCTCCTCCTTGGCCAAGGGCAACTCTCAGGAGAACTGAGAAGGGCAGTAAGAGCACACATTACAGCAGGTATACAGTAGGTAAGGAAAACAGTCCGGGCCTTACAGTCGTGGGGTAAATATCAAGGGAAACCCTCCCAAAACTCACTAAGACCTCCTGACACCACCCTATAAGGATACCTACACTCCTCATGGGAAGTACAAAAGGATGAACTGTCATTAGAGACAATGTTATGGGAACTACTATGTGCTAAGCACTGTTCTAAGCACTTGACATACAGTAGTGGAAAAAAGAAAAAGGCAGAGCTTGTATTCCAGTGGGTAGCAGGGCCACCCAGTTGTGCATCTCTAGGAGGTGACGTTGACCTATCACACTGTCGTCTGTGTAAATGGTGACCTCAGGAACCGTGCAGTGCACAGCCTGTGCAACAGGACACAGCTGACCCAGTTGGGGGAGACAGACAATAAACATAGGTGAGTAGAGTATGTACCACGTTAGGTGGTGAGAAATGCCGAGGAACACAAGGCAGAGAATACAGGGAGGGTGTGGTCCTGGAGGCTGGCATAGCCAGGGACAGGCTCACTGAGAAAATGACTACATCAGTCAGCATCCCGGCAGGGAACAGCTGGCACGACAAGGGGGTCACAGGAGGAGAGTTAGCAGAGGGACTACTTACAATAATATGGGCAGGATGGAGGAAAACCACGGGGATAGTGGCATGGGGCTACCGTCCCACTGAGGGTGGGAGAAGAGGAGACAGGACAGAGGACAAAGAGGAGGAAGGCTGTGTGCACACGGCCTGCAACAGTCATCTGGGAAGGGAGCCTGGGGAATAAATACCCGACCTCACTCTATTCTCCCCTCATCAACCTTCTCACGGTCCCCCCCACGGGCCAAACCCAATGGGAGCCAGAGGACAAAGGAGTCTGTGGGGTTTGTCCCTATAGTCAGTACTTGGGGGGGCAGAGCAGGGTAGAAATAGGTGTTGAGTAGATCCAGGTGTGCAAATAGGAGATACTCGCACAGTGACATTTGAGCAGAGACCTGAAGGAAGCAAGGTCAGATGGATATCTGGAGAAGAGTATTCCAGGCAGAGGACAGAGCGTGGGCAAAGACCCTGTGGTGGGAGAGTGGTTGGCATGTCTACACGGCAGCAAAGAGAAAGAGAGGAGTGCATGAAATCCCAAGATGGCAGGGGTGCTGGGGAGAGACTGATTGTCTAGGCTCTTGAATGTGATGAGCAGCCCTGGAGGGTGCAGAGCAGAGGAGAGCGTGCTCTGGCTTAGGTTTTGACAGCATCCCTCTGGCTCAGTGCATAGACCAGGCGGAGTGGAGCAGAGGTGGAGGCAGGGAGAGAGCAGGGAGGAGGCTGGGCAGCAGCCCAGGTTGGAGACATGGTTGCTGGGACGGGGATGATGGGAGCAGACGTGGTGACACAGGATTGGATTCTGATTCTATTTTGCAGGTGGTGGAATGGAGTTTTCTGATGGACTGGCTGTGAGAGGTGGGAGAAAAAGAACTTGTTACTCTTGTCTATTATCCTTCAGCAACTTACTTACAGCCCATGGGCACCCTTTCTAGGAGGTCACTTGGCGAAGGAGAACCTAGGATATCTTCAAATTCTCTGTGAAACCTCTGGGGATTACTGTTGGCTGTGGGGAGGGGATGGAGCACAATGATAGTGTTATGGTTCTGCTTAAAAGTGATGAGCCTCTTAGAGTTGCAGTCTGAAATGCTTGGTTACAATGAAACGATAAGAAGGCTGAGATTTACTGCGTAGTAACATGGGAGTGGGTGAGGCTAGAGAGGAAACAAAATCCGCCATAAATTGAGAGTTGCTGGAGTTGGGCGATGGTACATGGGTGTTCGTTACACTCCACTCTTTTCTCTGGTGTAGCTTTAGTTTTTCCAAAATAAAAGATTTTAAAGGACTTTTTTTTTTTTTTTGCGGTACACAGGCCTCTCACTGTTGCGGCCTCTCCCGAATCCACGCGTGGGATACATTTGCAAAAAACTGATTCTACACACACACACACACACACACACACACACACACACACACGAGTACATGTAAAAGTGGTGACCTCTGAATAAGGTCAGTGGGTTGTGTCAATGTTGATATCCTAGTCATGATATTATGCTAAAGTTATGAAAGATGTCACCGCTGGGGGGAAATGGGTGAAGAGTATGCGGGACCTCCCCACAGTACTTCTGACAATTGCATGTGAATCAACAATTATCTCAAAATTAAAAAAAATTCAAATCCCTGTAAAAGATTAGAGGAGAAAATAAGTGTTGGTAAGGATGTGGAGAAATCGGAACCCTTGTGCATTGTTGGTGGGAATGTGAAATGGTGAAGACACTGTTAAAAACAGTAAGACGGGCTTCCCTGGTGGCGCAGTGGTTGAGAGTCCACCTGCCGATGCAGGGGACACGGGTTCGTGCCCCGGTCCGGGAAGATCCCACATGCCGTGCAGCGGCTGGGCCCGTGAGCCATGGCCACTGAGCCTGCGCGTCCGGAGCCTGTGCTCCTCAACGGGAGAAGCCGCAACAGTGAGAGGCCCATGTACCGCAAAAAAAAAAAAAAAAAAAAAAAAAGGTATTCGTACACCCATGCTCATAGCAGCATTATTCACAATAACCAAAGTGTGGAAATGATCGAAATGTCCACAGACAGGTGAATGGATAAATAAAATGTGGTAAATATGCTAAGTGAACTAAGCCAGGCACAGTAGGACAAATATCATATGATTCCACTTATGTGAGGTCCCTAGAGTGGTTAAATTCACAGGGACAGAGAGCAGAGTGGTGGGTGCTGGGGGCTGGGGGAGGTATAATGGGGACGCAGTCTCTAAAAAGCTAAAAGTGGGTAATAATCCCATATTCCCTGTCCAGAATAACATCACCCAGGCAGAGGGAAAGCCATGGACAGGCTCTCAGTGCCTGCATTTCCTTTTTGGTGCCATCAGAAGAATCCCAGGCAGGGCTTTTTCAGACAACAGTGATATCCCCAATATGGGAGTCCCTGAGACAGTGAGAAATTAGCCATCAAATGGTCAGTGAACACCTGTGGTGACAGCCATCTAGGAGCGATCGACAGGTTCTGATAACATAATGGGACCTGAGCTACTGGTTAGCGCCCACACACCCTTCAGATTCGAGCTCCAACATCCCTTTCTCAAGGAAATCTTCCCTGATTTCCTGGACTAGCTCATGTTTCTCTATTTCAGAATTACCATATATCCCAGTTTGCCCAGGATAGTCCCAGTTTATGCCATTTGTCCAGGCATCGTTATTAGTAGCACTCACTTTCATCTCAAAGGGGTCCAGGTTTCAGAGGTAAACCATATGTTCATCCCACCCATTACAGATTCTCTGAGCGTCTCTTAATGGTGACTAAGACATCATATAATGTCTGTCTCCCAGCTGTGGTATAAAAGCTCCCGAGGGCAGGGACATGCCCGTCAAGTTCACTGTTATATCCACAGTGCCTAGCACAGTGCTTTATGTTTAATGTGAGCTCAACGAATATTGGTTAGGTGATGAATATTTTCATTACTTTGTAAGTGTCTATGGCGGCCGTGGAGCTGCCCCTTGAAGATTCCCTCCTGGGAAGAGTGTATTTGGCCGACAGCCTCCAGCTGCTGCCCCAGCTGCTCCCAGACGATGACTGCACATGGTGGTGGTGGTGGGGTACCAGAGCTGGGCCTTCCCCTCCCAGTAGGGGCTCCTCTAACAGCCAGTCTTTTCTTCGGGGCCCCCACCCCCGCTGGCCCAGCCAGCGTTTTCTCAATGCCACACGGCAGCCTGAGGCTCCTTCTGCCCAAGCCTCTTCTTGCCTCTCTCCTTTCACAGGTGTCCAACCACCACTGCAGCCTGAGGCTCTGCTGTCTACTTCGTGCTCTCTTTCTGCTTTATTCCTTACGAGGAGCTCCCCAATAAATCCCTTGCATGCCTCTTGTCTTGAGGTCTGCTTCCTGGAGGACCTGAACAGGTGTTCCATCACAGTAAGACTGTAAGGTGGGATCCAGGGTCCAGTGTTGTTTCCCCACCAAGACACACCTGTTCCCTTGGAAGGAGGGGAGCCCCAGCCCAGCCTGCTCTCCCATCGCTCGTAGTCAGCAGCCGGAGAGCAAGACCTCGGGCCCGTTCTCCTGTGCTTTCACAGATTTTTCTTTGCCATTTCTCTACTTACTCTTGCCCAATTAGCTCGGGAAAATTTCTTCCTCAACTTCTCTCCTCTCTTTCTCTGTGTCTCTGTCTCTGTTTCTCTCACTTTATCTTCTTCCCCATCGGCTCAATCATTGATAGTTTCCAACTCTTTCTCTAACTGCTCCCTCCAAAAATTAGCCTTATGAACATGAGTTTTTCCTGTGATGTAACCTAAATCTAAAACAACTAAGAGTAAAATAACAAGCAACATACAACTTGTGAAGCCCTTGAAAATGTCCAGACGTTGTCATCAGCATCTTCACAAATGTTGCGCCTCCTCTAATTAAATCTGCTTTTCTCCAGCTGCAATATTCAAGATCAATTAACTAGATAAAGGGCATCGATTAAACAGCTCTAGCTCTGGTGGTACAAAAGCCTGGCTGCACATTAGAATCCCCTGGAAACTTCCTAAAAGCAGCAACGCCCAGGCCCCACAGCCGAGCAATTAAAACGCTGATGCCCAGGCCCCATTCCAAGATTTTTAGATTTCATTGTTTGAAAAGGGGGCCTGGGTGTCTGCTTCCTGTGGGATTAGAATGTGCAGCCAGGGTCAAGATCCACTGGTACAAGAAGTTTCACACATGCTTTGGTTAATTTGGTCAGCTGAGCAATACTATTTTATTTTGCAAATGAGGAACCTGGGGCTCAGGAACCTGGAGAAGGTAGAACCCAGATGTCCCAGGTCTGTGTCTGGTACTGGGCAGGGGCAGCCTGGAGCAGAGACAGAGGAGGAGACGAACTTCCTTTCCCTCCCCCAGTCCACCTCCACCCAAGCAATTCACAGCTGTCACTTATGGTGCCATCCTTTCCATTAAGGCTGGAGGGCCTGCTTTGTTCTGTTTTGTTTTTAACATATGCAGACATCCTGGAGCAGTTATTTACAGCAGCCATCTCAGGGGTCAGACTGTCATTGTCATGGATTTGAGTGCAGAGCCCAGCACAGGGCTGGCCAAAATTCGATGCTTCAGAAATGTTTGTTGAAGGATTGTTTAGATATATACCAGACAGGACGAACGAATAGATGGATACACAGAGAGACAGAATAAATGGATGATGAGAAGCAGATAAATGGATACAAATGGATGGATGGGCAGTCGATTGAATGGTTGGATGGATGGATGGATGGATGGATGAGTGAATGCAAGAGTAAATGTGTCTACACCCTGCCTTGTGTCACAAAGGATTTGACATACTTAAAGACACTTGAGATACTTATGGTAAAATTAAAAAATAAAATTTTAGCACCCTCTCTGTACTTGGCTCTGCTCTAGGCATTAGAACACATCCATGAACAAGAGGCAAAGGTGTGTCCCCTTGTGAACCTTACGTATGAGCAGCATGAGACAGACAATAAACAATAAAGATAATAAATGAGTAAATTATAGAGTATATTAGAAGGCTAAGAGCTACTGGTGAGAGAAGTGCACAGGGAAAGGGAGACTGGAAAAGCCAGAGAGTCAGGGTTGGGATGCAGTTCTAAATGGGGAGATCAAGGAAGGCATCATGGAGGAGGTGACCTCTGAGCAAAGCGTTGAAGGAGGCGAAGGAGGGAGCCCTGCAGAGCTCTAGGAGGAGAGCGTCCGAGCTGGGGGAAGGGCCTGTGCAAAGGCTCTGGGTGACAGTGCGCCAGCTGAGTTTGAAGGATAGTATCAGAGGCTAAGCAGCTGGAGCAGAGGGAGTGAAGGGGAGAGTAGAAGGGGGTCAGAGGTCACGGGGTGGCCACAAAGGGTCTTGTAAGTGATGGTGAGGACTTTGGCATTTTTGCTGAGTAACAAGGGAGTCCTAGTAGGGTGTTGGGCAGGGGAGGGCTGTGATCTGTCTTAGATTTTAAAAGGATCCCTCTGGCCACTCTGTTATAAATCAGCAGGCTTTAGGAGGTTACGATGGAAATAGAAAGAGCAATGAGAAGTCATCCAGCTAAGCGGGGATGGGAGCTCACACCGGGTTGGTGGCAGCCAAAGAGATGGGAAGTGGTTGGAGTCTGGATATATTCTGAGGGTAGATCCAATAGGATTTCATGGCCCTGAAGAGATAATAAAATGGTGATTGTTTGAAAGCCACTAAGTTTGGGGTGGATCATTACACAGCAATAACTAACCCAAACAGGGAGACATAAAGGGGTAGCTAGAAGGGAAAGAGGAGTAGAGAAGATTGGTATGTTGCTGTTGTTATTGTTTTAAAGATGGGAAAAATAATGGTGTGTTTGTATGCTGATGAGAATGACCCACAGGAGGTTAGAAATGATGCTGGGGAAGGAGAGAGAGGGTTGCTAGAGAGACGTCCTTGAGCAGAGGGAGGGGGATGGGGTCCAGTGCATAAAACAGGTGCATAAGAGAGTGATCAGCTCACCTGTGGCAAAAGGTAGGAAGGCTGAGTAGTGGGTAGAGATGCTGGTGGGAGGGTCGGTGTACGGTCTGTGGATGTTCCAATTGCTTTGGGTTTTTCTGTTTGTTTTTAATTAATTTTTATTGGAGTATAATTGCTTTACAGTGTTGTGTTAGTTTCTGCTGTACAGCAAAGGGAATCAGCTATACATATACACATATCCCCCTCTTTTTGGGATTTCCTTCCCATTTAGGTCACCACAGAGCAGTGAGTAGAGTTTCCTGTGCTATACAGTAAGTTCTCATTAGTTAGCTATTTTATACATAGTAGTGTATATATGTCAATCCCAATCTCCCAGTTCATCCCACTCCCCTTCCCCCTTGGTATCCATGTTTGTTCTCTATGTCTGTGTCACTATTTCTGCTTTGCAAATAAGATCATCTATACCATTTTTCTAGATTCTACATATATGCGTTAATATACGATATTTGTTTTTCTCTTTCTTACTTCACTCGGTATGACAGTCTCTAAGTCCATCCACATCTCTGCAAATGACACAATTTCGTTCCTTTTTCTGGCTGAGTAATATTACATTGTATATATGTACTGCATCTTCTTTATCCATTCCTCTGTTGATGGACACTTAGGTTGCTTCCACGTCCTGGCTGTTGTAAATAGTGCTGCAGTGAACATTGGGGTGCATAGATCTTTTTGAATTATGGTTTTCTCTGGGTATATGCCCAGGAGTGGGATTGCTGGGACATATGATAGCTCTATTTTTAGTTTCTTAAGGAACCTCCGTACTGTTCTCCATAGTGGCTGTATCAATTTACATTCCCACCAACAGTGCAGGAGGGTTTCCTTTTCTCTGCACCCTCTCCAGCATTTATTGTTTGTAGAGTTTTTGATGATGGCCATTCTGACCATGATGGCCATTCTGACCATTGATTCTGACCATTTGATTATTAGACCATTTCTCTAATAATTAGTGATGTTGAGCACCTTTTCATGTGTTTGTTGGCCATGTGTATGTCTTCTTTGGAGGAATGTCTATTTATGTCTTCGTTCTGATTGCTTTGATTTTCTCAGTGGACAGGAAGCCAAGAGTGAGGACGGGGGAGGAGGCACTAAGGGTTTAGGGAGCAGAGGAGTGAAAACAGCCGTGGAGCAGAGCTGCAGAGTGAATGAATAGGGAGATAGGGTCCAATTGCCAGACGGCGCTCGCAGCCAGGGTGGTTGTGAGCTCTTCTCCAGCCTCACCCAGCGGTAGCTGTGTGGGGGTGGGGCAGGGGTGGCTGAGAGTGCGCGTGACCAGAGTTGTGGTTTTGCCAAGTGAGTGTGGAAAACACAAATAATCAATGAAGACATAAAGACCTGAGGAAATGCAACTCAGATTAAAAGCTCAAGACCAGGGACAAAATGAGAAAGCAGCACGTGGAGGGGGAGGGAGGGAAGAAGGGAAGAGAGAGAAGAAAAGAAAGAGGGGAATATGGTCATGTTTTGGATCAGCGTTATTAGGCAATTGCACTGAAGGGTGGATGTGTTTCAGCTCCTGCGCAGGGAACACGTTGTGATGGGAAGGGCGGGCAGGGAGCAAGGAGGGTGCTGGGAGCCTGGGGCAGGAGTGGGGCTGGCAGCTGACTCCCTGCCGGCACCTCCACCTCTCATGTCCGCACCCCCCCAGGTGACAAACAGGCTCCTTTTTAATTTCGTTTCAGTTCTACTTGCCCTGGGGTGGAGCTTCTGTTCCTCTCTCACTTCTCCCTCAGGCCCCCAAATCTCTCCTTCTCAGGTTTCCGAGGAGAAAACTCCTCAGAGGAGCCGGGCTTCCTCCCAGGAGACTTCTCTCTCCAAAGAACATCCGTAACAAAAGTCCAGAGCACAGAGGCGAGAAGCATTCCCAGCAAATTTGGTCCAGCCACACACATCCCAGGCTTAGTGACCCCTCGCCAGAAGCACACCTCGGGGTTCTGGGAAGAGAGCCAGACGCCATCAGGAGATGGCCCCCCCCCAAGATCCCACACTTTTCTGTGTGTCCGCCAAGCACTCAGCTGCTCCCCTGTTCCCAGCAGAATCACCTGTTAAAAAATGCAGATAACAGGGCCCCTACCCCAAGCTGGTAGTAGGATCTAGGGAAGCTTATTTACCTCAAATTCCCCTGGTGACCCTAAGACACAGCCAAGGTTGGAAACTGCCTGTTCCTCTCTTTGAGTCTCGGTTTCCCCATTCGATATCAAAGTTAGTGCAAGAGTCTAGATGGAGGTTTATGGAGGCAAAGGGAGGAAGAGGTGGCCTGACAGCTTCTCCAGTCCTTGGTTTGAGGAGTCTAAGAGGACCCAAGTGGGCCAGAGGACTCTGCCTCCTGATGCTTGGGGCTGACTTAGGCTCTCACACCCGCAGGAGCCTCTCAGGTGACTGGATTGAGTCCCCGGCGGGCCGGGTGTCCAAGGGTGTCACTGCACACGCTGAGGGAGGTTCCCTCCCCTCACGGTCGCCCTTCCCCTTCCCCACACAAACCCCCGCTCCTCCCTGGCCAGTTGTTGCCCATCCTGTGGTTTCTTCTGGAAATCTCCACTGCCATCTCTTTACTATCCCCTGTTTCAGAGGGGATGGTTTCTGTACAGCATGGAGGTGGGGTGAGTTGGCAAACTGGGAGAAGGCTCGACCTGGCTGAGTCACTTCAAGAAGGGGGTGCGGAGAGCAGTGCCAGCCAAAGGGCGCTTCCTGTGCGTCTTTTGTCCCGACAATAGGCGTGGCAAAGTTGTCAGCCGGGGGAACCCCAGGATGGATTTTTACTTAAGAAAAGTCACTCTGCTCCTGTGTCGATGGAGGGGGGATGGACTGGAAGAAGCCAGCCTTGAGGTCTGCACACGACTGTGAAGCCTGAGATCATTCAGGTAACCGCGGCGCAGGCTGGGGTGTGGAGAGGAGGAGGAAGGAGAGGTGACAGCTGCGGTAGCTGATTGGCTGGTGACGCGAGGGGGCGGAGTCAAGGGCGCCCGAGTATCTGGCTTTGAGAGCCTTGGCGATTGATTGTAGACACTGTTTGAGGAGATGGGAAAGCGGAGGAAAGGGACCATGTTATCTCCAGATTTAAGCCCCTAGTGCCGAGTGGCAGACCGGTTGTAAAGGTGCTGAAGTGCTTCCATGTCCTCTTGGTGAGACCTCGGAGAGACTGTTTCTGTTTTCATGGCAGGAGAGCGACCAGGGCTGTGGCACCAGGGTTAAAGTCCCCATCAGACCCAAAGGAACCCTGGTATGAATTAGAAAAAGGTGACCCCCAGAGAATGCGAGAAAATGTTTGCAAATCAAATGTCTGATATGGGTCTAGTATCTAGAATATATTAAAAATTCTTAAAATTAATGCTAAAAAGCAAACAACCCAACTTAAAAAAAAATGGACAAAAGATCTGAATAGACATTTCTCCAAAGAAGATATACAGACGGCCAATAAGCACTTGCAAAGATGCTCAGCATCATTAGTCATTAGGTAAATGCAAATCAAAACCAATGAGATATCACTTCACACCCAGTAGGATGGATATGTAAAAGGAAAAACAAAACAAAACAAAACAAAAAACAGATAAGTTGGCAAAGATGTGGAGACTTTGGAACCCTTGAACATTGCTGATGGAGATGTAGAATGGTGCAGCTGCCCTGGAGAGCAGTTTGGTGATTCCTCAAAAAATTAAGCCTAGAATCACCATATGATCCAGCAATTCCATTCCCAGGTATATATCTAAGAGAATAAAAACATAGGTTCAGGGCTTCCCTCGTGACGCAGTGGTTGGGGGTCCGCCTGCCGATGCAGGGGACATGGGTTCGTGCCCCGGTCCGGGAGGATCCCACATGCCGCAGCGCAGCTGGGCCTGTGAGCCATGGCCGCTGAGCCTGCGCGTCTGGAGCCTGTGCTCCGCAATGGGAGAGGCCACAACGGTGAGAGGCCCGCGTATCGCAAAAAAAAACCCCCAAAAACCATAGGTTCATATAAAACCTCATACAAGCATACAGGAATGTTCATAGCAGCATTTTGTATGACAGCCAAAAAGAGGTAACAACCTGTGTGTCCCTCAACTGATGAATGAATACACAAAATGTGGAATATCCACACAATGGGATATTATACAGCCATAAAAAGGAATGAGGTACCTATATATGCTGCAACATAGATAAACCTCGAAAACGTTATGCTAAATGAAAGAAGACCGTCACATCAGATAACACTGTGGAGTTGATTCCATTTATATGAAAGTGAAGAATAGGGAAATCTATAGAGACAGAAAGTAGATTAGCGGTTGTGAAGGAATGGGGGAAAAGGGGAATTGGGAGATACGGAGTTATTTGCGGTGGGGGGGGGGGTGTGTGTGGAAATGTTCTGGAAATGGATAGTGGAGATGGTTGCACAAAATTGGGAATGTACTAAAGCCACCCAAGGAGCAAAAGAAGCCCTTCTTCCCCTTTAGGCACATGGTTGACTTTGGCGCCAGCTCCAAGATCTCTCTGCACAGTCCTCCAGCTGAAATTCCACCAACACAAATTCCCTAACCAAGCCTCTTCCACACGCCCAGACTTGCTCATTCTTGTCACTCCAGCTACGCTCCTTTTTTGACTTCACATACCCTGGGAGCTTCCCGGGGACTCACTCTGCCCCTTAAGACCCTCCCATGCCCCCACCCTTTCCACTAAACCACCTCCCCATTTTAAAACCCTGCTGCCTGCTCACCTCTTCCTGGAACCTCTCTTAGAGGAAACCCACTGACCTCCCATCAACCATTTGCACTTGTAAAAACACCCAATTGCCGGGTTTTACCCTGGGCTCTGCCACTTAAAGCCTGTGTGACTTTGTGAGAATCATATAACTTCTCTGGGTCTCAGTGTCCTAAGACTAAGGTCTGCTCGTGCTGCCATAAGATACCATAGCTTGGGTGGCTTAAACAACATATACTTATCTTTTCTCAGTTCTGGAGGCTGGAATCTGAGATCAGGGTGCCAGCATGGTTGGGTTCTGGTGAGAACTCTCTTCCTGGCTTGTGGCAGATAGCTGTCTTCCCACTGTGTCCTCACATGGCCTTCTCTCTGTGTATGTGCATGGAGAGCGAGAAAACAAGCTCTCTGCTGTCTCTTATAAGGCCACTAATCCCATGATGAGGCCCCACCCTCATGACCTCATCTAACCCTAATTACCTCCCAAAGGCCCCACATCCATATACCATCATATTGGGGGTTAAGACTTTGACATATAAAATTGGGAGGGGGGAGGCACAAACATTCAGTCCATAATGCTATGCTTATCTGCCAGATGGGATTCCATGGAATTATGGATGTGTAAAGCTTTGTAAGCGCAAAGTGCCAGACCCCTATGAAGGCTTATTATTTTTCATCATTAATGTATAGACATGCACGTGTTTCCCTTCAGGGAAATACCAAACACTCTTTGCAAGCATCTGACCTCTACTAGTCTGGTGCTCAAGGGCAGGGGATGTGTCTGCTGCTTTTTGAGTGTTCTCTCAACCTATAAGGCTCGACTACCAGAAGACAGAATCCAAAATTCTCTCCCTCCTGGGATCCTAGAGCTGTGTTTTGCCTTGGATCATAGGTATTTGAGTTTCTGACTCTCAGGCCTGAGCATAAAGTCCTTAAGGTCAGGGGTTCTGCAGGGAGAGACTTCACTGTTCTAAACCTCAGTTTTCTTGTCTATAAATGGGGATAATAAGAGTACCTATCTCATAGCATTACTGGGGGGGAGGGGTTAAATGAAAAACCACATGGTAAGCTCACAATAAATGTTGGTGATGAAGATAAAGATGAAAAAAGAAAAAGATATAGATGATGAATTAGTTGTCTCTTGCTACATAACAAATCACTCTGACATGTAGTAACTCAAAACGTCAGTAATCACTTTTTCTCTCTCATGGTTTTCGTGGGTGAAGAATTCAGGAGCACCTGGGCTAGGCAGTTCTATCCCAGGTTCTCTCATGAGGCTGGGTTTTAGTCATCTGAAGGCTTTTTTTTTTTTTAATGGTACAACCACTTTTTATTTTTAAATTAATTGATTAATTAATTTATTTTTTGGCTGCATTGGCTTTTCGTTGCTGTGCACGGACTTTCTCTAGTTGCAGTGGGCGGGGGCTACTCTTTGTTACGGTGCATGGGCTTCTCATTGTGGTGGCTTCTCTTGATGTGCAGCATGGGCTCTAGGCGCACAGGCTTCAGTAGTTGTGGCACGCAGGCTCAGTAGTTGTGGTATGTGGGCTTTAGAGAGCAGGCTCAGTAGTTGTGGTACACAGGCTTCGTTGCTCCGCGGCATGTGGGATCTTCCCAGACCAGGGTTCAAACCCATGTCCCCGGCATTGGCAGGTGGATTCTTAACGACTGCACCACCAGGGAAGTCCAATCTGAAGGTTTGACTTGGTGGAAGGATTCATTTCCAAGTGGCTCACTCACATGTCCCGAAATTAGTGCTGGAGGCTTGGTTCCTCTCCAGGTGGGCTTCTCCACAGAGCTGTTTGAGTGTCCTTACAACGTGGCTTCTGGCTTACCCATTGAACGATCCGAGTCCAATGGGGAAGCTGCAATACTTTTTATGATCTAGATTCAGAAGTCGTACACTGTCACTTCTGCAGAATTCTGTTGGTCACACAGGTCAGCCCTAATTTAATGTGGGCTATACATGAACATAAATACCAGCAGGTGAGGGTCATTGAGGCCCATCTTGGGACTAGCTACCACAGTATATTCTTCATGGGAGACCAAGTGTCCAGCCACTAGAAAGTGGCACATCCAGGATTTGAATTTAAGTGTGTCTAGCTCAGACTCCGAGATCTTAACCATTACCCTATGCTCACACCCGTGATCTCCATGTAAGCAATCACTTATTCATTCAGCAACCCTTGTCTAAGCACCTACTGTACTATGAGTGTGCTAGATGCTGGTGATGCCTTTGCCCTCAAGGAGACTCACAGTCTGGAAGGTGTGTGGGTGGCAGAGCTAGATCCAGCTCTGAAGCATGCTGGCTTCTAGTTCACTACCTTTTCTACCTTTTCTGTTCTGGGATGCTTGCATCACAGGGGGAAATCACTGAAGCTTGGCAACTCTTTTAGCAAAAGGAGGTGGAGGGGAATTACAGAAAATGAACTGAACTTGCAGCCAGAAATCCTGGGTCAAGATCTGTCTCTGACACTGATTTGCAGAATGCCTTTCATAAGTCCCTCTTCCTCTCTGGGCTCAACTTCCCCATTTGCAGAATTACCTGTAAGGACCTTGACTGTGTGAATAGTTCATTCATTCAATTATCATTTATTGAGTACCTACTATGGGCCCGGCACTGTGCTAAGTGCTGGAGACAGAGCTAGAACATGACAGAATCCCTACCTTCCAGCTGTTCACATCCAAATGGAGGCTGAGAGACAATCAACAAACCAGGAAAAAGACCACTACAGATAGCCTGTGAACTATGAAGGGTGAAGCGATTGGTGGAGCATGACTTCATCCAGGGAAGCCTTCTCCAAAGAGCAGCAACTGAGCACAGCCTGAATGATGATGAGGTGTCTCTGGGGAGATGGGAGTACGAGCATCCCAGGCAGAGGGAACAGAAGGCAAAGGCCCTAAGTCAGGACAAAAGTTTGCTGTGTCTACTTACAACAGGGATGCCAGGGTGCTTGGAGGGAGTAAGTCCAGGCACAAGGGCGAGAGATGAGGACAGAGGGGTGTAGGAGGTATGTGGGCTGAATTCTAAGTGGGTTGGGAATCCTTTAGAGGGTTTTCAATGAGAGCGGCTTGCTGTGTGTCAAAAGGGCCCTCTGCCTGTTGTGTGGGGAGTGGGTTGCAGAGGGCAAGGGTCTGGGTTCTTTTTGGCCAGACAGCCCAGACCTCCAGACAGCCCAGACTGGGACGTGGAAGGCAAGGACACCCTGTATCACCAGTCCCCGAGCTCACCAGCCATCTATCTTGCAGGGCCAGTGGGACATGGAAGTTGGCTCCAGGGGACCCAGTTGCCAGGAAAGGCAACCTGGAGCTTGGGCCCCAGAAGCCATTCCTTAAATTCTCTGTTCTCCCAGTCTACCTTCCAGACCCACCTCCCATGATCTCCAGCTTGCTCAGGACATCTCAGCTTCTCACCATCCCTGAATGCTCTCTTTACTTTCCTCCCTCCAAGGTTTTGTTCCCCCTGTTCCTTTACCTGAAATACTTTGCCTCTGAACCAGATCTTGATCAGTTATCTTTCAAGCTCCATCTCAAAATGCATGTCTTTCGTAATGACATTGCCTGTCTCTCTATTTGCATATTTTTAAAGGTTTTTATTAACATTTTTTATTATGGTAAAATAGACATAACATTACATTTATCATTTATCCATTTTTAAGTGTACAATTCACTGGCATTAAGTACATTCACAGTTCATATCCCCACTATCCATTTCCATAAATTTAAATCATCCCAAATAGATGCTCTGTATCCATGTAAAAGCTTTTTAGTGGAGGCGATATTCATTAGAACTCTTCCAGTTACAAGTGGCAAAAAGCCAACTCAAACAGTTATTCTAGGAGTAGAATCCATTGGCTCACATAGATGAAAAGTCCAGGTTAGTCTTCAGGCGTGGCTGGATCTAGGAACCCAAGCAATATCATCAGGCACACACATCTCTTTTTTGTGTGGTTACTGCCTCTCCTGGGCTTTCAAAGAGTGCTGTGGGCTTACCTCTTCATGGCACCAGCGTAGCATATTCTTTTTGAAATGTTAGCCTCTGTGTTTTTAAGGAAAATTTGATTTTTTAAAACTGAGGTATAATTTACATATGGTAAAATGCACAAATATTAAAAATTTTTCCTATCTGTATACCTGTGTTATCATCCCAAAGATCAAAGTTTAGAACTTTTTCAGCAGTCACTTCCGGTGCCCCTGCTAGGTCAATAACAGTCACCCTCCTTCTCCCCAAGAGGTAACCACTTCTAAAACTATAGACTAGTTCTGCCAGTTACTGAACTTCATATAAGTACTGATAGAATTATATAATATTTACTCTTTCATGTTTGGTTTCTTTTATTCAGAATGATGATTTTGACTTTTGTGGACAGCAATAGTTCATCTACTTTTATGGTTGTGTGGTATCACATAGTGTGAACTTACCAAAATTTGGTTTTTCAAACTCCTGTTGATGGATATTTGGGTGGTTTCCAGTTTGGGCTATTATGAATAAAGTTGTTATGATTTATGCACTGTCTTTTGTAGACATCTGTTTTCATTTCTCTTGGAGATATACCTAGGAGTGGAATTTCTGGATCATAAGGTAGATCTCTGTTTATTAAAGTTGCCAAGTGGCGTTCCAAAGTGCCTATACAATTTCACATTCCCAGTGTTCCAGCGGCTCCAGTGGCCAGCACTTGATGTCATCAGTCTTCTTAATTCTAGCTATTCTGGGGGCAGGGGGAAATGGAGGGAGCTCATTGGGTTGTTTTTCATTCTTGCTAATTTCTGTTACCCAGAAGCCTTACATGTAATCCCCTGCTGCCACCATTACAACAAAAAAACAGTAGGCTGTTGTTTCAAGGCTACTGTCCTTTTCTGGCCCTGCAGAAAAAGAGAAACCAGAATCTTTTCCTGGATTTTGAGTTTCAAAAATCTAGGGTCTCAGGGCAACAGGAAAAGGCTTTTGTGCATTGATGACATGATTGATATGGGAAAATGCAGGGGGTTTAAGAGTAAGGTTCTGCCTCTCTGAAACTAGACAAAAGTTTCTAGAGAAGAGTGAGGAGAGGGCTGGAGCATCAACAAAGGGGGATATGGATGGTGTAACCCCTGAGGAAAGTAAGAGTAGAACCTGCCTCTTCTAGGGGCACAGCCCTAAACTTGGAGAGACCACAGAATCACCAGATAAGTTCAAGGAAATTTAATGTGGAAAGGACCTGTGCTCTTCTCCTGGGCAGACTCTCTAGTAGAAAAATACTTTTCTAGTAGAAAAATGTGTGGCTGGGCAGAAGAATCTCATATGTCTAACAGAGTTCCCTGTGCCCTGGGGGCCATCGGAGCTGAGCAATGGTTCCCATGCACTTGGAAGGGCCCTGGAAGCAGCTGAGAGAGGGGGTGAGACTTCAGAACAAGGGGCAACTTAGCAGTGGCCTGCGTAGGTGGGTGACTCCTCCTCAGATAGAAATAAAGTTGTCTCAACAGATGTCAGCATGGATAAGTGATGATGCACCCCAGATGCTCCCCACAGATCCCTAGAACTGAGACACCACCCCCAGAGAAATAGGAAAATCTCAACTTACCTGAGATTAAGGTTTCCCACCCAATATGGGAGATCATAGCAGAGACTGAGCTCGTTTAACCAAAATAAAGTTAACTTTCTTGCTCACCTGAGCTCATGGACTGAACTTGGACCACTGTTGCACTTTCCACATGATATTATGCTTGTCTCTTTATATTACTTTCCTCTCCTTGAGACTGTAACTGGAGGTCAGGGATAAGGTCTGATTCACCTGGAATCAGCGACCTCCTGGCCCAGAGTAGGGGCTTGGTGAAAATTTGTTAAATATTGACTGTAAGCTCCCTGAGGGCAGGGAAAGAAAGAGGGCTACACGGCTGAGCACCTACAATGGGTAAAGCCCTGTGCTGTGTTATCCACATTGGCTGCCATGAGAGGTCAGACTATGATTATCCCATTTTGCAGATAAGCGCATTAACAGCCAGAATTTACTGAGCACTCACCAGGCACCAGGCACTTCACAGATACTAACTCGTGTAATCCTCACTACAAGCTGATGAGGCCGACACTATTGTTACCCCCATTTTACAGATGGGGAAGCTGAGGCATGGAGCACTGACGTGATTGTGATGGGATTTGAATCCAGGCTGCATGATTCCAACACCCCTGGGCCCATTCCCAGCCCTGTGCCCATGCTCCCTGCATGGTCCACTCTTCCTCTTTAATCCCTGCCCATCTCACTGGTGCACTCTTCACAACCTCCACACCTACTCTGACTTCCTTGATGCTCAAGAATGGAAATATTCATTCTTCCCTCCTTCACTCCTTTGCTCCCATAACACTTTATTTTTAGGATTTGTATAAGTAAGGATTTTGTTTATCTGCATGTAAGAGAAAATCCTAAGTAATAGTGGCATAAGAAATAAGAAGTTTGTTTCTTTCTTATGTAAAATAAGTATAAAGATATATAATCCGGGGCTGATAGAGCAGCTCCATTGTGTTGGTGACTAAGGCTATTTTATCTGTTCCATCATCCTAGTATTGTGATACCTTCACAAGGTGACAGTGTAGCTCAAAAGGGTTACTAAAGCACCAGCCATTGCATCTACATTCCAAGTAACAGAGAATAGAAAAGGAGATTGGCTGTTCCCTTTAAAAAGACTTCCCAGATACCCCCACAACATTTCCCCTTACATCTCATGGACCAAAATTTTGTCACATGATCACAGCTCACTACAAGGGAGGCTGGGAAATACAATCTTTTAGTTGGAAGTTGAGAGAATGGCTATTAAGAAGAAAATCAGTCTCTGCCATATCATCAGGTTAGCATTTATCACATCATATATGGGATGGTTTATCTGAATATCTGTCTCCACAGCTAGAATTTCTTGAGGGCAGATTCTTGTCATCTGCATCCACACATCCCAACATCTAGCACACATTGGAGACACCTCTAATGGAGGAATAGGTAACTAGGTATTACATTTCTTTGGAAGTTCTGATTCCCCTTGTATGGTTCTCTGGCCACAACAAATCTCCAGTAATTGTTAAATTGAAATAAATTTAAATGTTCTTGTCCTCAATTTCCTCATTTTCAAAATGGGTAAAAATGACCTCAAAAGTCAATCCCAGTTTGGACATACTCAGTGTTTGTTATATAAAATTGGAAATAGTTACGTTAAAAAATGAAAACCTTGCCAGTTAGGTACTGTGTATAGCTTTTGTTCTTTCTCTGATTCTTCTGTATAAACACACACACATATATATATATACTTTGCATATAAATAGAACCCACTGTACATACCATTCTATAAATAGCTGTTTCACTTACTAACATATGAAGTGATTTGTGCTTACGTTCATGACAAACTAGCTTGTAGAGATCAATCCTCTCAATAAAGAACTAGAAAACCTAGATAAAATTGTTGAAAAGAAAAATAAAATCTGTTAGAAGCCTTCAAAGAGCTATCCAGAAAGCCAGGACTTGAGGAATCAAGATGCCAGAGTAAGAGAAACACGTGGAGGTGAGCCCGATATTCTAGGTGCTTTTCCATGAATTTGCCAATTTCAAAGTAGCTGGATGGAGAGACTGAGCAGAAAGAAGATGCTAAGACACAGAGAGGCCAAGCAGAGTTTTCCACAGTCTCACAGGGCCGGAGAGACAAAAATAATTTTTGCTGAACACATTTCTGGGCCATTACATGTTCCCCTGGAGCATATATGAACATTCACTGGAGGTCACAGAACTTATCCATACTAGAATTTCCGCACTGGAAAGAACTCCAGAGGTAATGTAACCAAACACTTCATTTTGTGGAGGTAGCAACTGAGGCCCAGAGATGTTGAGTGACTTGCCCAGGGTCATACAGCAAATGGGTACAGCCTCCTGGTGCAACCCCTTCTTGCACTGTATCGCTCTGTAGCTGTTGCTGCTCTTCCAGCCTTCAGCTCCCCATTCCTCTCCACACGTCCTAGCCAGAGAGAGAGAAACAGACAGAGAGAGAGGGAGAGAGATATCAATTTAACCTCACTTCTGATTGTGATCTTTTAATAAGTGAAAGTGCTTTTTAAAAAGGAAACCAACACAAACCCTTTTATAAATTACTGGGCATTTTTCCTAATTAACAAAGTACTACAAATTTATTAATGAAATGTTAGAAAACATACAGATAAGTGAAAACCGAAAGCACCCACAAATTTTTCTCTCCTTCCCATCTATCCCTGATGCAGCCACTTTAAGCTCTTTAATACATAAATATGTATATTTTTTCTCAAAATGAGTTTATGCATACCTAGTCACTTATAACTTGCTCCTTTAACATTCGTATTATAATCAGGTTTCACGTAATTCTGTATTCTCTAATATGATATCTGTATCTCTAATATCTGTATAATAGCTCACTCTATCGATGTACCATAATTTATTTGACCAATCCCCTATGGTTAGACATCTGGATTCTTTTCAGTCTTTTACTATTATATGCAATCCTGCGATGAACATCTTTATGCATATCTTAGTGACAGCCATGATTATTTTCTCAGGAAAAATGCTTAGACTATGGAATAATAGTCTGAACATTTTTAAAGCTCTCAACATCTGACTCCAAATCACCCTCAGGAAGCCTGTAGCGAGGTGCACTCCCTGCAGCAGTGTGTACGCAAAACCCATGTGCTTTACTTGAGGGGGGATGGAGGGAGCAGCCTTGTCATTCCAGCTTGACGTGCGCCATTCTTGCTCACCTTCCTTGACACACAGAGCTTCACAGCATGCCAGTCTAATTAATTTAGAGTGGAGAAGTTAGACTACCTGCCCAAGGCCAGAAACTCTAGAACTGAGTCAAGGGTCAAGTTGAAAGGATCAATTTTGACAACACTAAATCACATGCTTGCTACTGGTCCACTTTAGCCCTGAAGGAGACACAGCTGCTCTCACAAACTAACCAGGAAAGTAAACGAGGGAAGGGCCATCTTGCCTACTTCGGGCAGGCGTATGAAAAATGCCCATGTGGGTCTCTCAGCCTCCAGAGTGCAGTCCCCTGAGGAAGTGGCCAGGTTCATAATGTGATGGGTGGGGAGCTGGACTGGCACTCTGTCAGGTCTACCAGTCCACAGCTTGGTGCATAGCTGGAGCCCAATGTGAGTGGCATCATTTCCTCTGGGTCTTAAGCGCTTTGCAGTTTTCCAGTCTCCCCTGTGCAAATGAGAAGATAACTCCCTTGGTTAGTAGGGGATCTCAATGTTCTCAGCTAAGACTTTAACTGAGATCGGTTTCAGGTCAAAAGACACAGATTCTGTGACTGATCAGCTGGGTTCTGTGGCTGGTTGCAGGGTCACCTTGGGCAAGTCCCCTCCCTTCTCTGGACCTTCTTAGTTTCCCCACGTGAACAAGGAAGCAGTTGGCCTAGATTTGGTGGGATGTGTATCCTGTTGCTTAGAGGAGAGGAAAGAATGGAGGGACTCAGTTCCTGAGCACCCACCAGAGGCAAACACTTTGCGTACATAAGAGTATCTAACACACAACGGCTCTGTGAGGAAGTAGACATCTGTGCCTGTCCAGCACCGATGCCCTGTTGTTTTGTTAATAGCACTCTGATTTTCTTTTACAAAACCATCCCTAACCCACTTCTAGTCCTGTGACTTGGGAGGGGCTGACCCCCCCTCCAGTTGTAAGCATGTGACTCAGGTTTGGCCAATCAGAGCAACCACGATGGTTTCAGGGCTGGGCATGTGACCCAAGCCAGGACAATGGGAGTCAACCCTAGGATTTTTGCTGGAGGTTTGGGGAAGGAAGTGATCTCTTGGCTTGCGATTGCTTAACTGGCCATTTCTGCGTCCCTGTGGAGAGACCCAGCCTGCTCATAAAACTGATACAAAAGCAAACAGTCAAGAGATAGAGAGAGACAGATTTATGACAACTTCCCTTGAGCTTCTGACATGGTCTGTGTCTGAATCCAGAATGACTTCCTGCATTTTTCAGTTTAAAGCCCCTTTTGGCTAAAGCTAGTTATAAGTGGGTTTAACGTTCCCTGCTACCGAAAGATCATCACTAAAATCCTGGATGAGGCATAGGCGTTATTATTCTCATTTACAGGTGAGGAAACAGAGGCTCAGAGAAGCAAAGTAAGCAGAGAACTAACAAGTGGCAGAGTAGATATTTTTCATCTACTTCTTTTTTAAATTAAAGTATAATTAACTTACAATGTTGTGTTAGTTTCAAGTGTAGAGCAAAGTGATTCGTTATACATGTATTCTTTTTCAGATTCTTTTCCATTATAAGTTATTACAAGATATTGTTTATAGTTCCCTGTGCTATACAGTAGGTCCTTGTTTTTTTACCTGTTTTATATATAATAGGGTGTATATGTTAATCCCAAACTTGTAATTTATCTCTACTTCTTTTTAATCCATACCTCTAGTCTCTACGCAGGGGCTCAAGTGGTTCCCCCTTTTTAGTTTTCTTTCACAAACCACAGAAGTAGGAATAGGCTTGTGGAGCCAGACTGATCCAGTTCCAGACCTGGTTCAGCTGCTTCCTACCTGTCTGATCTTGAAGTGACTCACTGGCTGTATTCTCTGAACAAGTCTCCTCATCTCTTTGTGCCTCAGTTTTCTCTTCTGCAAAATAGGATAATAGTACCTACCTCATGGGATTGTTGTGAGCAGACATATTAGATTATGTAACACTCTTAGAATAGCCTGACACAGAGTAAGTCTGACACAAGGGCTAACCATTTTTCTTCTGCTGTCTGTATGCTCTTAGTAAGTTGGCTACTCCCTCTCCACCCCACACACCCAGGATATGGCCTGAGTTATCTCATACATCAGTCTCAGATGGCACAAGAAAACAACACATACCCTAGTCACCAGGGGCTTCAAATAATGTCTGTCATACTGTTTCTCAAATGCTGATGTTTCTAAAAGTGCTGATCACTATGGACTGAGCGGGCCTAAAACCAGCCCAAGAAGTGAAACTTTGGAGAGGAATTCCAAATAATCAAGCCTCTGCTGAGTTGCAGAAAGGAGAGAGGGGATGGATATAGACCCAGCCATTTGCCAGGTATTTTTCCCCCTTCACTCCTATCAGCTGTAGAGAGCAGAAATGCATTTCCTCAAGAGTTTATAACAGTTGTGATTGGTTCAAGATGGCGGAGTAGAGGATGTGCTGTCACTCCCTCTTGCGAGAGCACCGGAATCACAACTAACTGCTGAACAATTATTGACAGGAAGACACTGGAACTCACCAAAAAAGATACCCCACATCCAAAGACAAAGGAGAAACCACAGTGAGACAGTAGGAAGGGCGCAATCACAATAAAATCAAATCCCATAACTGCTGGGTGGGTGACTCACAAACTGGAGAACACTCACACCACAGAAGTCCACCCACTGGAGTGAAGGTTCTGAGCCCCATGTCAGGCTTCCCGACCTGGGGGTCCGGCAATGGGAGGAGGAATTCCTAGAGAACCAGACTTTGAAGGCTAGCGGGATTTGATTGCAGGACTTTGACAGGATTGGGGGAAACAGAGACTCCACTCTTGGAGGGCACACACAAAGTAGTGTGTGCATCAGTACGCAGGGGAAGGAGCAGTGACCCCACAGGAGACTGAACCAGACCTACCTGCTAGTGTTGAAGGGTCTCCTGCAGAGGTGGGGGGTGGCTGTGTCTCACCGTGAGGACAAAGACACTGGCAGCAGAAGTTCTGGGAAGGACTCCTTGGTGTGAGCCCTCCCAGAGTCGAGCATTAGCCCCACCAAAGAGCAAGTAGGCTCCAGTGTTGCGTCGCCTCAGGCCAAACAACCAACAGGGAGGGAACCCAGCCCCACCCATCAGCAAACAAACGGATTAAAGTTTTACTGAGCTCTGCCCACCAGACCAACACCCAGCTCTACCCACCACCATTCCCTCCCATCAGGAAACTTGCACAAGCCTCTTAGATAGCCTCATCAACCAGAGGCCAGACAGCAGAAGCAAGAAGAACTACAGTCCTGCAGCCTGTGGAACAAAAACCATATTCACAGAAAGATAGACAACATGAAAAGGCAGGGGGCTATGTACCAGATGAAGGAACAAGATAAAACCCCCGAAAAACAACTAAATGAAGTGGAGATAGGCAACCTTCCAGAAAAAGAATTCAGAATAATGATAGTGAAGATGATCCAGGACCTCAGAAAAAGAATGGAGGCAAAGATCAAGAAGATGCAAGAAATGTTTAACAAAGACCAAGAAGAATTAAAGAACAAACAGAGATGAACAATACAATAACTGAAATGAAAAATCCACTAGAAGGAATCAATAGCAGAATAACTGAGGCAGAAGAACGGACAAGTGACCTGGAAGACAGAATGGTGGAATTCACTGCTGCGGAACAGAATAAAGAAAAAAGAATGAAAAGAAATGAAGACAGCCTAAGAGACCTCTGGGACAACATTAAACACAACAACATTCGCATTGTAGGGGCCCCAGAAGGAGAAGAGAGAGAGAAAGAACCTGAGAAAATATTTGAAGAGATTATAGTCGAAAACTTCCCTAACATGGGAAAGGAAATAGCCACTCAAGTCCAGGAAGCGCAGAGTCCCATACAGCATAAACCCAAGGAGAAACATGCCGAGACACATAGTAACCAAATTGGCAAAAATCAAAGACAAAGAAAAATTATTGAAAGCAGCAAGGGAAAAACGACAAATAACATACAAGGGAACTCCCATAAGGTTAACAGCTGATTTCTCAGCAGAAACTCTACAAGCCAGAAGGGAGTGGCATGACATATTTAAAGTGATGAAAGGGAAGAACCTACAACCAAGATCACTCTACCCGGCAAGGATCTCATTCAGATTTGATGGAGAAATCAAAAGCTTTACAGACAAGCAAAAGCTAAGAGAATTCAGCACCACCAAACCAGGTCTACAGCAAATGCTAAAGGAACTTCTCAAAGTGGGGAACACAAGAGAAGAAAAGGACGTACAAAAACAAACCCAAAGGGCTTCCCTGATGGCGCAGTGGTTGAGGGTCCGCCTGCCGATGCAGGGGACAGGGGTTTGTGCCCTGGTCTGGGAAGATCCCACATGCCACGGAGTGGCTGGGCCCGTGGGCCATGGCTGCTGAGCCTGCGCGTCTGGAGCCTGTGCTCCGTAGCAGGAGAGGCCACAGCAGTGAGAGGCCCGCATACCGCAAAAAACTAAATAAATAAATTAATTAAATTAAAAAAGAAAACCAAAACAATTAAGAAATGGTAATAGGAACATACCTATCGATAATTACCTTAAATGTGAATGGATTAAATGCTCCAACCAAAGGACACAGGCTCGCTGAATGGTTACAGAAACAAGACCCATATATATGCTGTCTACATACAAGAGACCCAATTCAGACCCAATTCAGACCTAGGGACACATACAGACTGAAAGTGAGGGGATGGAAAAAGATATTCCATGCAAATGGAAATCAAAAGAAAGCTGGAGTAGCAATACTCATATCAGATAAAATAGACTTTAAAATAAAGAATGTTACAAGAGACAAGGAAGGACACTACATCATGATCAAGGGATCAATCCAAGAAGGAGATACAATAATTATAAATATATATGCACCCAACATAGGAGCACCTCAATACATAAGGCAACTGCTAACAGCTATAAAAGAGGAAATTGACAGGAACACAATAATAGTGGGGGACTTTAACACCTCACTTACACCAATGGACAGATGATCCAGACAGAAAATTAAAAAGGAAACTCAAGCTTTAAATGACACAATAGACCAGATCGATTTAATTGATATTTATAGGACATTCCATCCGAAAACAGCAGATTACACTTTCTTCTCAAGTGCACACGGAACGTCCTCCAGGATAAATCACATCTTGGGTCACAAATCAAGCCTCAGTAAATTTAAGAAAATTGAAATCATATCAAGCATCTTTTCTGACCACAACGCTATGAGATTAGAAATCAATTACAGGGGAAAAAAACGTAAAAAACACAAACACATGGAGGCTAAACAATACGTTACTAAATAACCAAGAGATCGCTGAAGATATCAAAGAGGAAATCAAAAGATACCTAGAGACAAATGACAATGAAAATACTATGATCCAAAACCTATGGGATGCAGCAAAAACAGTTCTAAGAGGGACGTTTATAGCAATACAAGCCTACCACAATAAACAAGAAAAATCTCAAATAAATAACCTAACCTTACACCTAAAGGAACTAGAGAAAGAAGAAGAAACAAAACCCAAAGATAGTAGAAGGAAAGAAATCATAAAGATCAGAGCAGAAATAAATGAAATAGAGACAAAGAAAATAATAGCAAAGATCAATAAAACTAAAAGCTGGTTCTCTGAGAAGAGAAACAGAATTGATAAACAATTAGACAGACTCATCAAGAAAAAGAGGGAGAGGACTCAAAATTAGAAATGAAAAAGGAGAAGTTACAACAGACACCGCAGAAATACAAAGCATCCTAAGAGACTACTACAGGCAACTCTATGCCAATAAAATGGACAACCTGGAAGAAATGGACAAATTCTGAGAAAGGTATAACCTTGCAAGACTGAACCAGGAACAAATAGAAAATATGAACAGACCAATCACAAGTAATGAAATTGAAACTGTGATTAAAAATCTTCCAACAGGGCTTCCCTGGTGGCTCAGTGGTTGAGAGTCCACCTGCCAATGCAGGGGATGTGGATCTGTGCCCCGGTCCGGGAGGATCCCACATGCCGCGGAGCGGCTGGGCCCGTGAGCCATGGCCGCTGAGCCTGTGCGTCCGGAGCCTGTGCTCCGCAACGGGAGTCTACAACAGTGAGAGACCCGCGTACCGCAAAAAAAAAAAAAAAAAAAAATTCTTCCAGCAAACAAAAGTCCAGGACCAGATGGCTTCACAGGCAAATTCTATCAAACATTTAGAGAAGAGTTAACACCCATCCTTCTCAAATCCTTCCAAAAACTTGCAGAGGAAGGAACACTCCCAAACTCATTCCATGAGGCCACCATCACCCTGATACCAAAACCAGACAAAGATACTACGAAAAAGAAAATTACAGACCAGTATTACTGATGAATATAGATGCAAAAATCCTCAACAAAATACCAGCAAACAGAATCCAACAACACATTAAAAGGATCAGACACCATATTCAAGTGGGATTCATCCCAGGGATGCAATGATTCTTCAATATATGCAAATCAATCAATGTGATACACCATAATAACAAGTTGAAGAAGAAAACCCATATGATCATCTCAATAGATGCAGAAAAAGCTTTTGACGAAATTCAACACCCATTTATGATAAAAACTCTCCAGAAAGTGGGCATAGAGGGAACCTACCTCAACATAATAAAGGCCATATACGACAAACCCACAGCAAACATTGTTCTCAATGGTGAAAAACTGAAAGCATTTCTTCTAAGATCTGGAACAAGACAAGGATGTCCACTCTCACCACTATTATTCAACATAGTTTTGGAAGTCCTAGCCATGGCAATCAGAGAAGAAAAATAAATAAAAGGAATACACATTGGAAAAGAAAATATAAGACCATCACTGTTTGCAGATGACATGATACTATACATAGAGAATCCTAAAGATGCCACCAGAAAACTAGTAGAGCTAATCAATGAATTTGGTAAAGTTGCAGGATACAAAATGAATGCACAGAAATCTCTTGCATTCCTATACACTAATGATGAAGAATCTGAAAGAGAAATTAAGGAAACACTCCCATTTACCATTGCAACAAAAAGAATAAAATACCTAGGAATAAACCTACCTTGGGAAACAAAAGACCTGTATGCAGAAAACTATGACACTGATGAAAGAAATTAAAGATGATACAAACAGATTCAGAGATATACCATGTTATTGGATTGGAAGAGTCAATATTGTGAAAATGACTATACCACCCAAAGCAATCTACAGATTCAATACAATCCCTATTAAATTACCAATGGCATTTTTTACAGAACTAGAACAAAAAATCTTAAAATTTGTATGGAGACACAAAAGACCTCGAATAGCTAAAGCAGTCTTCAGGGAAAAAAATGGAGCTGGAGGAATCAGACTCCCTGACTTGAGACTATACTACAAAGCTACAGTAATCAAGACAATATGCCACTGGTACAAAAACCGAAATACAGATCAATGGAACAGGATAGAAAGCCCAGAGATAAACCCACACACTTATGGTCAACTAATCTATGACAAAGGAGGCAAAAATATACAATGGAGAAAAGACAGTCTCTTCAATAAGTGGTGCTGGGAAAACTGGACAGCTCCATGTAAAAGAATGAAATTAGAACACTCCCTAACACCATACACAAAAATAAACTCAAAATGGATTAGAAACCTAAATGCAAGATCGGACACTGTAAAACTCTTAGAGGAAAACATAGGAAGAACAGTCTTTGACATAAATCACAGCGAGATCTTTTTTGATCCACCTCCTAGAGTAATGGAAATAAAAATAAACAAATGGGACCTAATGAAACTTAAAAGCTTTTGCAAAGCAAAGGAAACCACGAACAACATGAAAAGACAACCCTCAGAATGGGAGAAAATATTTGCAAACGAAACCAACAGACAAAGGATTAATCTCCAAAATATATAAACAGCTCATGCAGCTCAATATTAAAAAAAACAAACAACCCAATCCAAAAATGGACAGAAGACCTAAATAGACATTTCTCCAAAGAAGACATACAGATGGCCAAGAAGCACGTGAAAAGCTGCTCAACATCACTAATTATTAGAGAAATGCAAATCAAAACTACAATGAGTAGTTCACCATTCTAACTCACACCAGTTAGAATGGGCATCATCAGGAAATCTACAAACAACAAATGCTGGAGAGGGTGTGGAGAAAAGGGAACCCTCTTGCACTGTTGGTGGGAATGTAAATTGATACAGCCACTATGGAGAACAGTATGGAGGTTCCTTAAAAAACTAAAATTAGAATTACCATATGACCCAGCAATCCCACCACTGGGCATATACCCAGAGAAAACCATATTTCAAAAAGACACATGCACTCCAGTGTTCATTGCAGCACTATTTACAATTACGAGGTCATGGAAGCAACCTAAATGCCCATCAACAGATGAATGGATAAAGAAGATATGGTACATATATACAATGGAATATTACTCAGCCATAAAACGGAACAAAATCGGGTCATTTGTAGAGACGTGGATGAATCTAGAGACTGTCATACAGAGTGAAATAAGTCAGAAAGAGAAAAACAAATATCGTATATTAACGCATAGATGTGGAACCTAGAAAAATCATACAGATGAACTGGTTTGCAGGGCAGAAATTGAGACATAGATGTAGAGAACAAACGTATGGTCACCAAGGGGGAAAGCGGCGTGTGTGTGTGTGTGTGTGTGTGTGTGTGTGTGTGTGTGTGATGAATTGGGAGATTGGGATTGACATATGTACACTAATGTGTATACAATGCATAACTAATAAGAACCTGC